>NC_041738.1:11181206-12446475 GCF_004115215.2 Ornithorhynchus anatinus | reverse complement strand
CCGACCCCGCGACCCCCCGACCCCCCGACCCCATGCACCCCTGGCACTGCCTCCGCCGCTTGGCCCTCACCTGGTGGGAGCGGGGGGCAGAGGGCAGCCCCCGGGGGGCCAGGGAGGACCCTACCTCCCGCGACCAAGGTGAGGGGGACGGATGGGGGTCTCCTGGAGTCTGGGGTGACTGGGGGCAGGGGGCGATCAGGGTACCAGGGTCACCCTCCCCCGGGATGGGGTCGGGGACAGGAGAGGCCGATGGCCGGGCCGGGTGACCTTGAGATGACTGCCTGGCCATCTCGTGCCGGGCCTCAGTTTCCCCCTCCAGCCCCCGGTGAATGGCGCCCGCGCGCGTTGAGGGGGAGGAGGGTTGGGGGAAGTTGAGGATGGGTGTGAGTGTGTATCTGAGATACGGATCGAGATGGTGTGGATGGCGGGGGTCGGGGGCCGTTTGCGATCACGGGTGGGCTTTTTGTGTGGTTGAGCTTGTCGGTGATTCCGTGGGCACCCGAGAACCGATTCGTGTGCGGGGTGGTGACCGATGGACTCGCGTGGATGTCCGATTGTGTGGTGGTGCGGGACTGTGTGGGACTCCGCCTGACCATACGCAGTCGTGATAGCGCGGCGGCATTATGGCGTGCGACTGGATGTGGGATTGGGTTTGCGGATGTGTTTGGCTTTGCCCGGCATGCGATTGCGATAGCGTGGGAGTGTTATCGCGTTTCTGCCATAACGTATGATTTTTGAGAGTGTTGGACGAGTGGTGCTAGCGGTGGTGAAAATCCATCGGTTCCTAGTCTTCGAATGCCCGGAGATCCTTTTAGCCCGAAGGGGCAGCCAGTGGAATGGTGGATTTTCGGGGAGAGTTACCCCTAACTGTGTGTGTTTGTGTGTTTCTGGATTGTGAGTTCACTGTGGGCACGTGTGTTGACTCCATGTGTCACTCTGGGTTTGTGTTGTATGTGCTTGGGATCTGTTACTCTGTATTTCTCAAAGTCACTGTGTATAAGGGTGACAGTGTATGCACGGAGTCAGCGTTCAGCTTTGAGCGACTGAGAGTTTGTGTGATTGGGTCTGGGGGTGTGAGTCACGGGATGTGTGTGAGATTCTAGTTTTGTGTGTATGTCATCTTTTGGGCGTACGTCTGCTTTTCTGTCGGAAGACGTTCGTGGTTTGTGTCTGTGTGCACCTGAGTGTGTGTCTCTGGGTCTGTGGGTGAGGTTCACTGTGGATGTGTGTGCGTGCGCGATTGTGTGTCTCTGGGTCCGTGTGAGGGTTCACTGTGGAGGGGTGTGTGTGTGTCCGTGTACAGTATTCTCCGTGGATATGTGTGTGAGACTAAGTGTGTGTCCCTGCATCTGTGTATGAGCATGTAAGAGTGAGTGTGTGTCGGTCTGTGTAAGGGATTCACTGCGATCGTGCGTGTGTGTGTCTGGGTCTGTGTAAGGGATTCGATGTGGATGTGTGTGAGACTGAGTGTGTGTGTCTGGGTCTTTGGATTGGGTTCACTGCGGATGTGTGTGTGTTAGGCTGAGTGTGTGTGTTCGCATATGGGGTTCACTATGGATGTATGTGTGTGTATTTGTGTGGTATTGAGTGTGTTTCCCTAGACCTGTGTATGGGATTCCGTGTGTGTGTGAGATACTGAGTGTGTGTACCCAGGTCTGTGCATGGGGCTCACCGTGGATGTGTGTGTGTGTGTGTATTTATGTGTGTGATACTGAGTATGTGTGGATGTGTGTGTAGCCCTGAGCGTGTGTCCCTGGGCCTGGGTACGGGATTGGCTGGGGATGCAGGTATCCCAGGGCATGACTATGTGGGGAGGGGGTGGGAAGGATGTGCGTGCGTGAGACTGAGTGTCTCTGGCTCTGCGCATGGCGTTCCCGATGATGTCCCCTTCCCCTCTCCACCCCAGGCCCTCCTTTGCCCACCGCTCACACGCAAACACACCCGCACTGGACCTGGCCACGCCAAAGTCTTCCCTGGAGCGGGCTCCCACCAGCGGCTCCGAGACAAGAGGGCGTTTGTGCCCTCACCCTCATCCCCCCCAGCTAGGGGCGGGCTGTCGGTTTGGAGGGCCCAGGATTAGCTTCATGGGTTTGGGGGGGCGAGGGGTTTTGGTTGAGGCCGGCAGGGGATGGCCCAGTTGCCCAGCGGGGGACCGGGAGGCGGCAGCCTCTGGGAAGCCAGGGGTCAGAGCTCACGGCCCGGTCAGTCTGGAGAGGAGGGGGCGGGAGCCAGGGCCCCTGACCCCGGGCACCGCACCCCTCCCACCCTCCGTGCCCTGTACACCTTCCTGGCATCTGGCGGGCACAGGCCCACCCCCTTCCTCTGTCCCTGCTCCATCTGGGGGGCCAGAAACTCTTTCTGATTTAGAGTGGGGGCGGAGGGGGTGGGGAGGGTCTTGTCTACTCCCGCGACCCATCCAGGCTCAGGGAGGGACAGGCCGTCCCCCCCGAGGCCGCCCGGCAAGGCAGAGGGGCTGAGGGATGATGGGGACCCCAAGTCCCCGGCCTCAGCGGCGCCCCCGGCCCAGCCCCCTCCTCCCCAGGCTGGCACGGCCCCGGCGCGGGGGCAGCTGGCTCGCTAAGCCACTCAAATGCTGCTTGAAAAATCATTCATCTGCTGCCCGACAGGGCCCCTGGGCCAGAAATCCCGCGTCAGCGGGTTTGAGGGTGACCCCTCCCCTCGCCCTTCTCCTTCATCCTCTCTCCTGCCTTCCGTCCTGCCCCACTGCCCAGCCGGTGCCGGCCCCCTCTGCCCTCCCCTCGGGGGATGGGGCAAGGGATGGGAGCGGGGGCGGCAGCCGGGTAAACCGGGTAAACGAGCCGAGCTGTTTCCCGCCCCCCTGCTCCCCGACCCTTGACTGATCGATCGATTGATGGATTTTAGTCTCCTGCCATCGCCCCCACGCCAACCCTGACCCCTGACCCCTCCCGTCCATCCTTCTGCCCCTCCGTCCACCCCTTCTCCCCCAAGATGTGCCCCAGCGCTGGTCCATGGGGGGGGGGAGGCAAGCTGGGCCGGGGTCGGGGATGGATGGGGGGCTCGTGTCCCCGGCCTCCAACTTCCAACCCCTCCCCCGGTCCTCCTCCTCCTCCTCCTCCCGATGAGCAGGAGAGGCAGAGTCTCTTTGCTGTGACATTGCGCTGTCCGCTCCCACCGTCCCTCTCCCCGCGTCCAGAGACTTCGGTTCTGCCCCCGGCCGGGACCCTCGCTCTGCCCGGCCCTCCCGGCCAGGGGAAGGGTCCCCTAGGGCCACCCAAGCCAGGTCCGCCTTTGCCTCCCTCCCCCACCCCGGCAGAGGGCTTATACCAGGGGCCCCCGGCCCTCCCGGCTCCTGCTGCCACCGAGCCGCGAGCGGTCAGCCCGGCTTTGTCTACAGTGACGGGGCGAGGAAGGGGTCCCGGAGAGAGTCCTCCAGCCTCCGCCACCCCTCCTCCCTCCCACCGATCAACCAATCGATCGGCGAAGTTCACTGAGCGCTTACCGTGTGCCGAGCACTGGACTGAGCGCTCGGAAAAGGACAATAGAGTTGGCAGGCGGGATCTCTGCCCACAAGGAATTTAAAGTCAAGAGGGGGAGACAGGGCCCCGCCCCCCTACCTTTCCCTTTCACTCTTCTCCCCGTCTCCTCTCTCCTTTTCCCCTCTCCATCCTTTTTCTCTTCCCATTTCACAGGTGGGACAAATGAGGCCATGCCTCAGCGTGGGCTCCAGGAGTCCAGGCCCCCAGCTCCCCCTGCTCCCATCCAGCTGGGGGCACCTCTCCCATCCCCCGCCTCACTCGCCACCGCTGGTCGTGCCCACTCAGAGGGGCCAGGGGGTGGGAGGGGGATGCCAGGGTAGGCAGAGGGCTGGGCCCGGAGGGAGTGGCCTGCCCGAAGCCCCTCCTCTGCTGGAGCAGGTTGGACCAGGAGTCCCCTGGCACAGGTGAGGCAGGGGGAAACTGGGTGTGGGGGACCCAGGGGCACAGCTGACCTGATGGGTCAGATCCAACTCTGTCCCTCCCTTCTCCCCTCCGTCAAGTCCTACCTAATGCCAACCTGTTCCGTTAATCTTTAAGCTCACTGGGGGCAATAAATGTGTCTGTTTATTGTTATAATGTACTGTCCCAAGAGCTTAGTACAGTGCTCTGCACACAGTAAGCGCTCAGTAATGATTAAATGAATGAATGAATGAACCCCCTCACCCAACCAATGTGGTAGAACAGAGCCTCCGCTGCCCACTTTCTCTTAATCTTCACCACATATTTTTTTCTGGCCTCACCTGTCACCTTGTTTCTCTTTCTTTCTCTCTGCCTGATTTCCCTGGGCTCTTCAGAGTAGTAGTTTGTAATCCCCCTTCCCCTTGTCATCATAATAATAATTGCGGCATCTGTAAAGTGCTTACTGTGTGCCAAGTACTGTTTAAACCCTGGGATAGAAGCAAGGTACTCAGATTGGACACAGTCCCTGTCCCATTCTGGCTCACAGTCCTTAGGCCCATTTTACAGATGAGGTACCTGAACAACAGAGAAGTGAAGTGACTTGCTCAAGGTCACACAGCAGACATATGGTGGAGCTGGGATTAGAACCCAGGTCCTCTTCCTCCCAAGCCCGTGCCCTTTCCACTAGGTCATCCTGCTTCTGCCTTATCCTACACCCTCCTGAGGAGCAGGACCAGAAAGTCCCCAGTTCCTCAGCAAGGGGGGTGCGGCCTTGGGGCAGGGAGCCACGGGCTTCAGCAACCTCCCTTTTCCCTCTCCCACCCCACCCATCATTGATTGTTGACCCAGAGGATACTGCAACCAGAGGGATTTAGGTAAAACATCACACAGAACTTCCTGACATTGCTGGGGGTGGGAGAAGGGGTGAGCAGGGAATGGAATGTCTGTGTGTGTTTGGGAGGGTATCGCTAAACACAAAGTTGATATTCTGGGTCCTGCCCAGAGGCAGAGGGATGATTGCCATGACTTCTCAGTGTTCCTATCATTTTGGGAGAGATGAGCCGAGACTGGAGAACTCCCTCCACTCCTTCCAAGTTCACGGCTTCTGCCCCCAAGCCTGGTGCAGACGGCCCTGAGGGGGGATTTGGGTGCCATTTCAGGGTGGCAGAGGGGTAAAAGGAGCCACTTCGTGTCTGCCTAGAGTTCAACCTCCAACCCTGCCCCTCGGAGCCCCCATCTCCCTCCCACACTTGGCCTGTAGGCCCTGTCCCAAGTAGTCCCCGGAGCCATTTCTCCCCCAGCGCTACCAGGATGGTTCATGCTGAGTTAGTGGGGAAAGGTCAGGAGTGGAGAGGGTAGAGTCAGGAGTGTTAGATGGTCCATACTGGGTCACTGGAGGGAGAGTCAGGGATGGAGAGGGGAAAAGTTGGAGGTGTTGGATGATCCATACCAGGTCAGTGGAGGAGACTCAGGGATAGAGGAGAGGAATTAGGGGTATTGGATGGTTCATGTTGGGTCACTGGAAGGAGAGTTAGGGATGGAGAGGGGAGGATTTAGGGGTATTGAATTGTTAGGAGTATTGGACGGTCCATGCTGGGTCACTGCAGGGAGAGTCAGGGATGGAGGGGGAGGAGTTAGGGGTGTTGGGTGGTCTGTACCTAACGAGTTTGGGGGAACAGATGGGCAACCAATTCAGAGTTCCCGCAAATGTCCTGGTGCCACTCTCGGAGAGAGAGAGAGCCGTAGGCTGGAGAAGCTGTGGAGCTGAGCTGCTGAGCAGCCTGATGGAGCTCAGCCCCTGATATATTTTTTTCATGGTATTTGTTAAGTGCTTACTATGTGCCAGGCACTGTACTAAGTGCTGGGGCAGGTAAAAGATCATCAGGTTGGACCCAGTCCCTGGCCCATGTGGGGCCTCGCAGTATCAATCCCCGTTTTCCAGATGAGGTAACTGAGGCGCAGAGAAGGAAAGTGACTTGCCCAGAGTCCCACAGCAGACAAGTGATGAAGCCTGGAATTAGAGCCCAGGTCCTTCTGACTCCCAGGCCCGTGCTCTATCCACTAGTCCATGCTGCTTCTTCTATTCTCTTTAGCCCTCACGTCCAAGGGGCTGGGGCTACTAAAATCACATCTTCTCCCAAAATTCCCTGATTAAACCCTCACTTCTGCAACACCTATACACTGGAATCTGTACCCCTTAAGCACTGGGTTTTCTCCCCACCCCCAGCTCCTTATACTCTCCCATTTCCCCCATCTCTAATGTATTTTAAGGTCTATCTCCCCCTCTAGACTGTAAGCTCCTCGTAGGCAGGGATCATGCCTACCAATTCCACTGTATTGTACTCTCCCAAAATCTTAGTACAGTGCTCTGCCCACAGTAAGTGCTCAGCAGCGTGAGAGAAGTGTGGCGAAGTAAGTAGAGCATGGGCCTGGAAGTCAGAGGCACCTGGGTTCTACCCCTGGCTCTGCTCCTCGTCTGCTGTGTGACCTTGGGTGAGTCACTTCACCTCTCTGGGCCTCAGTTCCCTCATCTGTAAAATAGGGATTACGATGGTGAGCCCCATGTAGGACAGGGACTGCGTCCAACCTGATGAGCTCGTACCTACTCCAGCGCTTAGTTCAGAGCCTGGAACACAGTAAGCACTAAACACATACCATAAAAGAAACCCAAAACAAAAAACAAATTGCTTGATTGATTGATTGAGGGAGGCCACAGCCAAGCACAGCCTTCAATCACTTCATCGGTCAATAATGTTTAGCCCTTGCTCTGTGCAGAGCACTGTACCGAGTGCTTGGGAGAGTTTGTAAACATGATCTCTGCCCTCATGGAATTTACAATCAAATGGGATAAACTGACTGAAACAAGTTACAGGGAGGAGGAAGCAGTGGAGTGTAAAAATGTGTCCTAAGTGCTGTGGAAAGGGAATGAAGTAAATACCTTGGGCCCCTACGTGACACGGAAGGGTTTAAGAGGCAGTTGGCGGTGAAATAGGGTGAGGAAGATTAGAAATTGATCAGGGAAGACATCCTGGAGGAGATGTGATTTCAGAAGGACCTTGAAGATGAGGACAGCAGTAATGTTAATCACCATTATTCATCCAATCCTATCTACTGAGCCCTTACTGTGGGCAAAGCACCATACTGAGCGCTTGGGAGAGTACGATACAACAACAGACACATTCCCGGCGCACAGGGAGCTCACAGGCACTATCATTATTGTTATTATTGTTGTGTTTGTTATTGCTATTATTACTATCTGTCAGGTATAAAGGGGGAGGTCGTTCCAGGCAGGACGGAGGGAGGGAGTGAAGAAGAAGTTGGCACTGAGAGAAAAGATTGAAGCCCAGTAAGTAGGATGACTCGAGGGGAGTGAAGCGTTGGAGCTGGAGAGCTGGGGAAGAGGAACAGAGATAAGTAAAAAAAAAAAATAAAATGTTGGTATTTGTTAAGCGCTTACTATGTGCCGAGCACTGTTCTAAGCGCTGGGGTAGACACAGGGGAAGCAGGTTGTCCCACGTGGGGCTCACAATCTTAATCCCCATTTTACAGATGAGGGAACTGAGGCACAGAGAAGTGAAGTGACTTGCCCACAGTCACACAGCTGACAAGTGGCAGAGCTGGGATTCGAACTCACGAGCCCTGACTCCAAAGCCCGTGCTCTTTCCACTGCGCCACGTAGGAATGAGAGAACTGATTGAGTGCCTTAAAGCTGTGGGTCAGCAGTTTCTCTTTGATGTGGAAAGGAGTGGACAACGTTGGGAGGTTCTGGGGAAGTGGGGAGGCAACAGAGCAGAGTCAGGACTGGAGAGGGACGAGGCTGGAGGCAGGGAGGTCTCTGAGGAGGCTAGGTCGTAGCAGTTTGGATGGAGAGGATGGGGCAGATTCTGGAGAGATCGGGAGGGAAAAATCAACAGAATCTGGTGACAGACTGAACATGGGAGAGAGGAGTCGTTGGTGTTGTCAAAGTGATGGGAAGCTTAGGTGGAGGAAATCATTTGGGAGGGATGATGGGGAGTTCGGTTTTGGACATTTTTTTAAAATGATATTTGTTAAGCGCTTTCTATGTCCCAGGCAATGTCCTAAGAGCTGGGGTGGATACAGTCCCTGTCGCCCATGGGGCCTCATGGACTTAATCCCCATTTTACAGATGAGTTAACTGAGGCACAGAGAAGCAAAGTGACTTGCCCAACGTCACAGAGCAGTTGAGTGGCAGAGCAGGGATTAGAACCCAGATCCTTCTGACTCTCTGGTACGTGGTTTAACCATTAGGCCATGCTGCTTCTCATTAAACGAGGTGCTGGTGGGATATCCGTGTAGAGGTGACATGGAGGAAGGATATGCGAGGATGCTGAAGAGGAAGGAGAGAGGTGGGGCTTGGAGAGATAGATTTGGGAGTCATCCACATAGAAATGGCAGCTGAAGCCATGAGAGGTCCCGAAGCGGGTGGGCGTAGATTGAGAAGGGGAGGGAACCCAGAACTGAGCCTTGAGGGACACCCAGAGTTAGGCAATGGGACACAGAAGAGGACTTGGCAAAGAAGATTGAGAAGTCTCCACCAGACAGGTGAGGGGAGGAGGAGTAAATTGTGTCCGAGTACTATCGATCAATCGGTGGTATTTATTGAGCACTTACTGCGTGCAGACCACTGTACTGAGCACTTGAGAGAGTACCATGCAATAGAGTTGTTAGACCAGACCCCTGACTTCAAGAGAAACAGCATGGTCTAGTGGATAGAGCACAGGTCTGTGAGTCGGAAGGACCTGGGTTCTAATCCTACCTCTGCCACTTGTTTGCTGTGTGACCTTGGGCAAGTCACTTAACTCCTCAAGGCTGTAAGTTTGTTAATAAGAATAAGAAAGGTATTTGTTAAGGACTTGCTATGTCTGTGTCAAGCACTGTTCTAAGCACTGGGGTAGACACAAGCTGATCAGGTTGGATGCCAATCCCTTTCCCACTTGGGCCTCACAGTCTTAAGACTCCTTTTACAGATGAGATAATTGAGGCATAGAGAAGTAAAGTGACTTGCCCAAGGTCACTCAGTAGACAAGTGGCGGAGCCGGGATTAGAACCCAGGTCCTTCTGACTCCCAGACCCATGCTCTATCCACTAGGTCATGCTGCTTCAGGCGTCTGCTAATTCGTTGTTTTGTACTCTCCCAAGTGCTTAGTACAATACTCTGCACAAAGTGAGCACTTCATAAATACCATGGACTGATTGATTCTCTGTGCTTCAGTTACGCTATCTGTTAAATGGAGTGGGAACCCCAAGTGTTACAGAGACTGTGTCCAACCCGATTACCGTGTAGCTACCCCAGTGCTTAGCACAGTCCCTGGCACATAGTGAGCGCTTAAAAAATACCTTTTAAAAAAAATGGCTGCCCGCCACCGCCCGCCTCCTGCCTGAGTCTTGTCTCTCCTCCGGTGTCCGGTGTCTCGTCTGTCCTCCCCCGTCCCGTCCGAGTGTCCGCGTCCATCTGCCCTCCCCTCCTTCCCTCACCCACCACCCGTCTCCCCGGAATACCGGGGTTCCCGGAGCCTCGGTCTTAAGTGTCCTCCTTTCCTGTCCTCACCCAGGGCTCCGGCACACGGCGGGAGACAAGCAGCCTGGACTCTGTTCCCTTTGTTTAAAGTCTCCAGGTCAGTAAGCGTGGGGAGAGACCCAGCTCCACCCGACTTCTCCACTGTGGGCGTCAGCCCCGTCCTCCACCCCTCACCCCCTTCCCACTGACCCCGCAGGGAGAGGAGGGGGCGGCCAGGGCAGGGAGGTGTGTCAGCCTGGAGTCAGGCCTGCAGGAGAGCACGGCGGTGATGATGATGGTATTTAATTCATTCCATTCTATTTATTGAGTGCTTACCGTGTGCAGAGCACTGTACTAAGCGCTTGGGAGAGTACAATACAATAAACAGACCTATTCCCTGCCCACGAAGAGCTTACGGTCTTGATCGGGGGAGACAGACATCGATACAGATAAATAAATGACAGATATAAATCCTGTGGGGATGGGGACATAAATCCTGTGGGGCTGGGAAGGGGGTTATAAAAAAGGGAGTAAGTCAGGGTGACGCAGAAGGGAGTGGGAGAAGAGGGAAGGAGGGGCTTAGTCTGGGAAGGCTTCTTGGAGGAGATGTGCCTTCAGTAAAGTTTTGAAGGCAGGGAGAGTCATTGTCCGTGGGATTTGAGGAGGGAGGGCGTTCCAGGCCAGGGGCAGGATGTGGGCGAACGGTCGGCGGCGAGATAGGTGAGATGGAGGTGCAGTGAGAAGGTCGGCATTAGAGGAGTCAAGTGTGCAGTTGGGTTGTAGAAAGAGAGTAGTGAGGTGAGGCGCTTACTATGTGTCAAGCACTGTTCTAAGCGCTGGGGGAGATTCGAGATAATCAGGTTGGACACAGTCCCTGTCCCACATGGAGCTCACAGTCTTATTCCCCATTTTACAGATAAGAGAGCTGAGACCCAGAGAAGTGAAGTGTCTTGTCCAAGGTCACCCAGCAGACAAGCGGCCCGTCTCCCCCTTCTAGACTGTGAGCCCGTTGTTGGATAGGGATTGTCTCTATCTGTTGCCCAAATGTATTCTCCAAGCGCTTATTACAGTGCTCTGCACACAGTAAGCGCTCAATAAATGAATGAAAGTGGTGGAGCTGGGATTAGAACTCAGGTCCTCTGACTCCCAGGCCCAGCTTTTTCCACTAGGCCATGTTACCTCTCTTTTAGCAGTTTCCATAGTTAAAAGCCTCCCGATTTGTGCAGTTGGACACCTCTCTGAGCCGGCTCAAGCTGGGGTGTGGGCTCCTCCCTCTTCTCCTCTCCATCCTCTCCCGTCTGTCCCCCCCCCCCATCCTCAACCCCCTTTTCCCTTCTTCCAATCCCTCCCCCTGTGACAAGGCAAAATGGGGTGGCACCCAGTCTGTTTGCTCCTCGTTTCTGCTGCCATGACCAGGGCCTGGTAGGGGATTGGGCAGCTGAGGCCGGGAGGCGAATGTTTGGCTCTTGGAGTAACTGGGGAGTGGGGAGGAAGGGGGTCAAAGCAGGCCTGGCAGGCTGGGAAAAGGGGGGGGGCCTGGGTTCTAGTCTAGGCTGTGGCGTGCTGGGTGTGGCCTAGTGGGTAGAGCACAGGCCTGGGAGTCAGAAGGACCCGGGTTCTAATCCCAGGTCCACCACTTGTCTGCTATGTGACCTTGGGCAAGTTACTTCACTTCTCTGTGCCTCAATTACCTCATCTGTAAAATGGGATTGAGACTGTGAGCCCCCCAGAAGGACTGCGTCTAACCTGATTTGCTTGTATCCACCCCAGCGCTTAGTACGGTGCCTGGCACATAGTAAGTGCCTAACAAATACCATACTTATAATTATTATTATTTGGGCAAATGCACACCTGCTCTGGGCCTGTAAAACAGGGGCAACAGTCTCTCCCTGGCTGCCCCCCGGGACTCCAGTGGGATGGACCAAGGTGGGGAGAGTAAGAGAGGTAATACGGCCTGGAGGCAGGGGGTTGGGTGATATGACCTCTCTGGGTCTTCATCTGAGGAATCGAATTTTGGAGTGGAGCGGGTGTAGAGGCCCCTTACTGATTCTTCTTGCTCTTGCCTCTGGAGGAATTCGGACTCCTCCGGAATGGCAGGTCAGGAGAGACAGGGATGGGAAGAGCAGGGCCTCAATTGGCACTAGGCTTCTCGGACCCTCCTCCCAACCCAAGGGTCCCAGCCCAGGGCAGCCCCGCAGCTGGACCATGTGTCTCCCAAGGGTTTGAGCTCTGAGTGCTGCTTCCCTAATAGGAAGTAGTCTGCTTGGGAAGGCGCACTGTGAATGGAAATCTTCCTTGTCTGGGTCCTCCCCCTCCTGCCCCCTCCATGAAGGGGGTCCTCACTCCCCCCCCAACCTCTTCCTGGCCTCCTACAGCACTGCTCTCCCCTTCTCCCACGGGCCGGGTGTGCCCGGGGCAAAGACCTCGGCCGCCCATCCACCCGCCTGCCATCCTTGCCAGCCCCGGCGGGGTGGAAGAACTACCAGTGCCAATGGGTTTTTAATAACTCGGAGCCCGGAGACAATTTGTAGCGCGTTTGTCTGCCTCTTAATTAAAATTACCATTTCCTAAAAAAGTAAATAACCTGCCACTTCCCTCCCCCGGCAGAGGATCCTCTCGCAGCTTACTGCGGCGGGCACCCTTCTCTCCATGCCCACCTCCTCCCTGCACCCCCTCCCCAGCCAGAGCAGCACGGTTCGGGGATGGGATTCTGGCTTCCCTCCAGCTCCTGCTCTGCATCGCTTTAAGAAAATAAATTGATAAAAGAATCATTAGTCTCAGCAGGGATTGAGGCGGGGTGGGGATAGGAGGGCTGTGAGGCTGTGAGGTCAGGAATGCTCTTTATTTCCTTCTCCAAGACGGATCCACTCCGGAGCCCCACATCAGAGGATGGAGGGACACCTGGGTTCAGATCTTTTCCCCCTGGCCCCCAGCCGGGTCTCCACTGGTTCTTCCCTTTCTCTGAGGAATTCTGGGTGTGTGTTGGAGGTGTGTGTCCCCTATGCTGACCACTGCTCAGCCCTTTGAACATATCTGTAATTTATTTATTACTATTAATGTCTGTCTCCCCCTCTAATCTATAAACTCACTGTGGGCAGGGAATGTGTCGGTTATATTGTTCTGATTTATTATTATTACTATTACTACCATTATGATTATTGCTATTAGTAATCAAAGTACAGCACAGGATAAATAATAATGATGGTATTTGTTAAGCACTTACTATGTGCCAAACACTGAGATGTGCAGCAACAGCCCTTGGGGTGAGGTTTTCTACCTTGTTCTCAGGGTGATTACACCCCACCCCACCCCCTAAAGGAGTAGTTTCGTCTTGTTTTCAGCTACACCTTTCAGAAATCGTAGAGAACACCGACGTGTTATGAACTTGACTGCCACTTAGAACAGTGCTTGGCACACAGTAAGCGCTTAACAAATATCATCATCATCACTGCCTTGGTAACCAGAGGCGATCAGGCGGGGCTCCAGCTGAAATGGTTCAGAGGAAAAAGGGCAAATGCAGGACCTTGACCATTATGTTTCCACAGCTGACAGAGTGACATGATCAGAGAGGAGGGATTAATCGTAAAGAAGCAGCATGGTCTAGTGGATAGAGCACTGGGCTAGGAGTCAGAAGGGCCTAGGTTCTAATCTCGGCTCTACCACTTGTCTGCTGGGTGACCGTGGGCAAGTCACTTCACTTCTCTATGCCTCAGTTCCCTCATCTGTAAAATGGGGATTAAGACTGGGAGAGCCATGTGGGACAGGGACTGTGCTCAACATGATTAGATTGTATCCATCCCAGAGTTTAGTACAGTGCCTGGGACATAGTAAGTGCTTAACAAATACCGTTAAAAAAGGGCCTCCTGGAGGAGGTGGCTTTTCAGAAGATGTTAAAGCCTTACTTTCTCTCCCTGCTGCGTCACTTCATTCAATTGTCTTTATTGAGCGCGTACTGGGTGCGGAACACTGTATAGTAAGCTCTTGGGGGAGCACAATACACCAGTAACAAGACACATTCCCTGCCCACAACGAGTTTACAGTCCAGAGGTCGAGCAGGTCCTTACACCTTAAACACTGAGTCATTCTTACCCCACACGGTAGCTATATACATATTCTTGAACTCGGTTGCTTTCCCTCCCTGACATTTATTTTAATATCTGCCTCCCCGACTAGATGGCAAGCTCCTTGAGGGAAGGGCAGTGATCAGGGCTACTTATTCTATCGTATAATCCCGAGATCTTAGTACAACGCTCTGCACCGAGTAAGTGCTCACTAAATACCATTGTTTGATCGATTTGATCGGGCGGAAGAGTTCCAGGCAGGGGAAAGGGTGAGGACAATGGATCAGATGGGAGTATCATGAGGGAAGATCAATAAGAAAGTCTGCTAGAGAGAAGTGAAGAGGAGCAGGAGCTAGGATGTTGGGGAAAAAAGCAAATCTCCTTCAAGAGATTTTCCCTGACTAAGCCTTCAAATTCCTCATCTCCCTCTCCCTTCTGCATCATCCTTGCACTTAGATTTGTAAACTTTATTCACTCCACCCTCAACCCTTCAGCACTTATGTACCAATCTGTAATATATTTATCTATATATTCATTGTTAATCATATTTATTGAGCGCTTACTGTGGGCAGAGCAGGTTTGGAACCCAGGTCCAAGGCCGTGCTCTTGCCATTAGGCCATGGTGCTTCTCAGCAGGCAAGGAGAGGGGGTCCTTGAGGTCTAGAACTGGTGAAGGGAAGCCCTCCCTTTAGTGGCCTGGATCCACCCCCCCCCCGCATTTTAAGGGGTTTCTGCTCCAGAGATAGGCCATCCACCTTTTCCAGGCTCTGCTCATTCTGACTCAGGTTTCTCTCCCTGGTTTCACATGGCTATTTCAGTCCATTTTCTCCAAATACCCTTCCATGGACGAAGAACATCGCTCTTTACAGAGACTTCCCCAGCTTTCTCTTCTCCTGTCCACCTCTCCCTCTGGACTGTAAGTTCGCTGTGGGCAGAGAACGTGTCTACCAACTCTGTTGTACTGTACTCTGCCAAGCTCTTAGGGTTCGGCACACAGTAAGCGCTCAATAAATACTACCGATTGATCGATTGATCGTGCATCCGAGGGACACCATCCTGCCAATGCCGAGGGGTGGTGCCCAGAGAGGGGGCCTTTAGGCGTTTAGAGGGACCACCATCGCTGCCAACCTCCTCCCCACCCTCTCCTTTCTTCTGCCTTCATCCTCTCCCCGCCCCACCCCCGCTTCCTTGCTCATCGCTTCAGACAGACGAGGCACCGCGGGGGGCTCCCGTGCCAACCCTGCCACCGTCTGGAAATCTGTGAGTCACGGTGCCTGTCTGGTGGCAGAGATCCGCTGTGCGTCTGAGCTGGTGGACGGCGAAAGGGTGTGCGTGCCGGGGCTGGGTGTGTCTGGGTTTGGGGCCTCGGCAGCAGATGTGTTTGAGGGTCATTGTGTCTGTGAGGGTCAGCAAGTGTCTCTGTGTGTGTGGCGGGGGGAGTGTGTTTGTAGAAGTGTATCTGTGGAGTGGTAGGAAATCCATGTGTGTGTTCCTGTGTGTGTTGGGGGCATCTGTGTGTGTGGGGGGGGATGTGTTTGTGGGTGTGTTTGTATCTGTGGGGTGTGAGTAAATGTGTGCATGGTGGGGGGAGTGAGGGAGCCCATGGATATGTGTGTGTGTGTCTGTGCATAAGTGCCATAATAATTATGGCATTTGTTAAGCTCTATGTGCCAAGTTTGGTGGGGGTGGTGTTGGGGGTGGGGACGACTGGGGGCAATGGCCCTCACAGCAGTGTGAGCCAGACCTCGACCTTACTCATTCCAGGCCTCTGACATGACCCGAGTTTCCGGCTGGACCTGAAATGATCCAAAAGAGCAGCCTTCTGCTCGCTCTTTGGAAGCCTGTCACCTCCCTGTCCACCCCCGCGCCCTTAAAGTCCTGCCCCCTCCCTATCCACCCCACCGAAAAGTCCTGCCCCTCCAGTCCACCCCACCCTCTTAAAATCCTGGCCCCTCACAATCCACCTCCCTTTAGAATCCTGTCCCCTCTCGGTTCCACCCTCCCCTTAAAATCCTGCTCCATCTTGGTCCACCCCACTTGAAATCTTGTTCACTCCTAGTTCACCCCTCCCTCTTAAAATCCTGGCCCCTCCCGGCGCCCCTCCCTCATTTAAAATCCCATCCCCTCCAGTCCACCCCCACCCCTTAAAATCCTGTCCCCTCCCCATTAAAATCACGTGCCCCTTTTCACACCTGCACTCATAATGAAAAATGGCACTTAGTAATAATGATTACGGAACTTGTTAAGAGCTTATTATGAGCCAAACACTGTTCTAAGCACAAATTAATGAGGTTGGGCACAGTCCCTGTCCCCCATGAGGCTCACAGTCTTCATCCCTATTTCACAGCTGAGGTAACTGAGGCCCAGAGAAGCGAAGGGTCTTACCCAGAGTCACACAGCAGACAAGTGATGGAGCCAGAATTAGAACCCAGGTCCTTCTGACGACTCCCGTGCTCTATCCACTAAGCCACGGTGCTTCATTAAGCCACACTGCTTAGTGCCTTATTGTGTGCCTGTGCCTCTGTGTGTGTGTGTGTCTGTGTGTGTTTGTGTGCATTGGAGAGTGCTCTGCCCTTCTTCTGGCAGAAGTGATGTTCCCTGGACAGTCTCTGGCCCGTACCCCAAAGTGGGTTGGGTCCCAGGGCCCCCAGGTTGGGCCCTAAGCCCTGCTCCCTGCCTTCGGCTCCTGGGTCTCCTCCCCTGCCTCAACTGCCCCCAGTTCTTCCTGGTGTCTAACTCCCATCCTTCCTGCTGCGGCCTCAACTTGCCTCCTCCTAGTTCCTCCCAGTTCCAGCCCTTTGAGGCGCCCTGGGGCGGGGGACACCATGTGGGCCAGGTGGGGGTCTTGGCTGCTCCTCGGCTGGTGGCCACCTCCCAGCTGGCACAGGATATCTCTATTGCACACGGTGCCAGCGGGCCCTGGGCCACGTCTCCCGGGCAGGGCCAGCCTTGGGAGACGCTGCTGCCATCCGGGCAGCCGCTCGCTTCCCTGCTTCCACCCCTGATCCCCCACCCCCACCCCACCTTCTTTGGTGTCTTCTTCCTCCCTTCTTCTCCCCTCCCCAAGTTTGCCTGCTGCTGTCTCTAAACTTCTCCAATCAATCAGTCAATCATCTTTATTAAAAATAATAATAATTATTATTATTATTATGGTATTCGTTAGCACTTACTATGTGCCAGGTAGCACTGGAGTGGATACAAGCAAATCAGGTTGGCTCCATGTCCTACATGGGGCTCACAGTCTTAATCCTCATTTTACAGATGAGGTAACTGAGGCACAGGGAAGCAGAGTGACTTCCCCAAGGCCACACGGCAGAAAAATGGCAGAGCCGGAATTAGAACCCATGACTTTCTGACCCCATGCCCCTGTTCTATCCGCTACATCATGCTCCTTTATTCATTCATTCATTCAATCGTATTTATTGAGCGCTTACTGTGTGCAGAGCACTATACTAGAGAAGCAGCATGGCTCAGTGGAAAGAGCCTGGGCTTGGGAGTCAGAGGTCATGGGTCCTAAATCCGGCTCTGTCACTTGTCAGTTGTGTGACTTCGGGCAAGTCACTTAACTTCTCTGTGCCTCAGTTACCTCATCTGGAAAATGGGGATGAAGACTGTGAGCCCCATGTGGGGCAACCTGATTACCTGCATCTCCCCCAGCGTTTAGAACAGTACTTGGCACATAATAAGTGCTTAACAAATGCCATCATCATCATTACTATTATTATTATTACAATACAACAATAAATAGACACATTCCCTGCCCACAATGAGCTTACAGTCTAGAAGGACAGAAACCCATTCTGGAGGCTTTGGAGAGACAGACGGAGATTCACAGGATGTTAGAGACAGAGACACAGAAACAGAGAGATGGGGGGAGAGAGAGAGAGAGATGGAAAGAGACTCTGACAAAAAGAAGAGGGGAGATGCTAACTCTACTGTTCTCTTCCAAGGCCCTCGTGAGCAGGAAAAGTGTCTGTTAATTGTCGTATTCTACTCTCCCAGGCGCTTAGTACAATGCTCCGCACATAGTAAGCACTCAGTACGTACGATTGAATGAATCCAGTGTTCTACCTGCAGCAACTACTCAATAAATACCGCTGATTGACTGATTCGACAGAATGGCAATGGGACAACAGAGAGAATGAGACAGAGTGATGGAGGCAGAGACAGCCATAGGGAAAGAAAGTGAGACAGAGGAAAGAGAGGTGGAGGGAGACCAGGGGAGAATGTGGGGAGAGACAGGGGCGAGTCAGAGGTAGAGAGAGGAAGAGGGATAGTGAGGAACGGGGAGAGGACACGAGTGCGAGGGAGTGAGCTTCGAAAGCTCCGGCTTGGGTCTGCCAGGATGTGTCAGAGTTATATTAAGCTGCCTGGGCCCTGGTCTCTGGAAGAAAGTGGTGAGAGAAGAGACAGGCACTTAGCAGGGCGCTAATGAGCGGGGCCTTCATTTATCCTGTCACCGAGAAAACAGCACCAGCCCCGAGGCCTGGGCCCCATGGAAACCAGGCAGCGGGCTCCAATGGAAACCTGGCAGCGGGCGTATTAAGTTACTAACTCTCCTCTCTGTGGTCCCTTTTCATGGGACCGTGTATGTGTGTGTGTGGGGGGGGTCTTTGGACGGGGTACACGGGGGCTGGGGGATTCAGAGTGTGTTTGTTGGGTTTTCTAAACTGAGAGATGTGGTGGCAGGAGGAGGGGGCGAGGCTGAGCCGAAAAGGAAGAAGCGAAGGGAATTTTTATGGCTGAAGGCAAGTGCTTTGGACGGTGCTCTTCGGGGTAAGCTCTCATTAAGTACTATTGATTGACTGATGAGTGGAAAGGGTTTGGACTTGGTTATACAGCTGGGGTGAGGGGATTCTGGCTAGGTGGAAGACCTCAGAGAGGAGTATTTGGTTGGCTTTGGGTGGAGTTTGAGAGAATTCTAGGGGTCTCTCTTCAGCCCAGGCCCCTCTGGGGGTGGGGGGCAGAGGTCTCTCAGCAACCAGAGTCCCTCGAGGGATCTCTCTAAAGTCTAGCTCCATTTTTCTAGGGCCTCCCCATGTTGTGGTGGTGGGGGAGGCGGGCTAGGGTTTCCAGCAGCGGTTAGTAATGCGGGTCAACCTTTGTCTCTGTTAACTTACTGCCCTGGTGGAGGTCATCCTGGTCATCCCCCTGGCTACCCCTTTCTGCTCCTTTCTGATTCTCTACCTCGGGGTTTCCTGATCCCAGCCCCACGTCCCCTCCCTTCCCCTTCGCTGCCCCTCTCCCCCCAGGGGGCACAGCAGTTCCCAAAGCAGGGAACCAGGTGTTTGGCTTGTGGGACTCTGCTAATCTGCCTCTCCCCGAGGTGGCCCTTCCCAGAAGCCTGGTCCCAGAGGCAGGCTCTCCGAGCCCCGTTTCTAGGATTCGCTCTCTCGGTGACTCTCCTGAGAGGGTGGGAGATGAGGAGGAGAGGCAGAAAGAGTGGCCGTAAGAAATCTGCAGCGCCTCACCTTCCCTGAGGCCAGGGCAGTAGGAATCGATCTGAAAAGACATCGTGAGGAATCTGGGTTGGACTACAAGAAGGATTTTCCCATAGCGGTGGAGCCCGGGTCTCAGAGCCGGGTGGGAGGGAGATTCCACTGGCCTGGAGGCGGGAAGGTAAAGGAAGGTGACCTCTGAGGTCAACTGGAAACCCCAGGTCAGGCCCCTCTCCCCATAGGACCAGGTCCCTCGGAGGAGCAGCGTGGCCTAGTGGGTAGAATCCGCGTCTGGGAGTCACAAGGACCTGGTTTCTAAGCCGGGCTCCGCCACTTGTCTGCTGTGGGATCTTGGGCAAGTCACTTAACTTCTCTGCGCCTCGGTTACCTCATCTGTAACATGGAGATTAATGCTGCAGGCCCTGTGTGGGACATGGACTGTGTCCAACCTGATTACCTTGTATCTACCCCAGCGCTTAGAACAGTGCTTGGCACATAGTAAGCCCTTAACAAGGACCATTAAAAAAAAAAGTCTGGGCTGGGGAGCGGTGGGGCGAGATGAGAGACGATCACTCCCCTCATCTCTTTTCTGACCCAGAGGGTGAGGACAGTGTCTAGAGAAGCAACATGGTGTAGTGGATAGAGCACGGGTCTGGGAGTCAGAAGGTCATGGGTTCTAATCCTGACTCTGCCACTTATCTGCTGTACAGCACCTGGCACATAGGAAGCACAACAAATTTCACAATTATTACTCATTATCATTTTTACTATTATTACTATCTGTACCCCCATCCTCCCTGTGGTATAGACTCTCAGTCTGAGGCAGAGACCCCTGGGGTCCCCTATCAGGTACCGTCCCAGGGGTTGCTAGGAAATAAAGGCTGTTTTGGTTGCAGAGAGCAGCCGTGGGCCTAGGTTAGGCAGGGGATGGCGAGGAGAGGAGGGAAGGGGGAAAAGCGAAGCGAAGTGAGCCGTGGAGCGAGGGGCCCTCGGGGATTCTTCAGGAGAGGGTAGGAAGCTGGGTTGGGGGGGCCCTGTGTTCAAGCTGCCATCTCTGGAGCAGGTGAGCCCCATCCCCAAACAAAACCCTCTGATTAGATTGCGCCTCGTTTACCAGCTAAGTGGCCTTGGTTGGGTTTTAAATCTGTGCAGATCAGTTTGTGTTCTTCCTCTCTGTGAGACGCCACCGCGCTGCTGCTTCCTCACCCTCCCTTTCCGGACCCGACTCCCGCCAGCTGCTCAGAGCTCTCTCCTTCCCTCCCGCTTCCCTCCTCCCCCCAACTCACATCGTCCTCGTGTCCCGTGGGCGGAGTCCGGGGGTAATGGCGAGGGTTAGAGGGGTGGGAGTCCCTGAGTGCCTCAACACATCTTGGCCTCATCTCAGTGCTGTGTGACCTTGGGGAAATTGCTTAATCTCTCTGGGCCTTGTAAATCTGATCCAAAAATCTGGGTTCACTTCCCCATTCCCTGGAAAGGAGAAAGGCACAAGGGTTGGAGGAGGGGAGGGACTGATGGAAATCGGGCAATGGGCCCGGGCAAAATAAGGCAGCGGGCCAATGGGAAATCAGGTGATGAGTAGTAGAGATCAGGCCGTGGGCCAAGGTGAAATCAGTGAGTGGGTCTAGTAGAAATCAGGCGGTGAGGAGAGTGGTCATTTAAGGCTGGGCCCCACCCCCGGGGACCCCCACTCTGTGCAGAGGCTACGTCCCAATCAATCGATCAATCAATCATATTTATTGAGTTCTTTTCATGTGGAGAGTACTGTACTTGGGAGAGTCCAAAATAACTGAGTTGGTAGACACATTCCCTGCCTACAAGAGTCTTGTAGTCTAGAGGGAGAGACAGACATTAAAATAGACTATGGGTATGAACACAAGCTCCGTGGGGCCGAGATTGGGGTGAATAAAGTTGGGGCCCTTCCAAGGCCTGAAAACTCACATATTTTACCTCTGGGCAGTGGGATTTGGGGGGCTGATGTCTGGTCTGGCCCTCCTCCATCATCTCCCTGCTCCACCCCCCCGCCCATCCTGCCTTTGACACCCTCTTATGAGTAGCTGTTAGCCCCTCTGCACCCCATCCCCTGCCTTTATCCCTCCCTCGTCCCTCCAGCCTAGCATCTGGGCCTCTGTAGGAGCTGAGACTCTCAGATCTCCCCCATCCCAACATTTCCCTCCCCCCGCCCCCTAATCTGGGCATCAAGTGTCCAAGTGACAGGCAGGCCCGGCTCACTCGGCGCGGCATGGTGTATTAGCAATTTGGGGGGATATTAAACAGGAATGTTTACAGAGAGGCAATTGCTCGGAAAATGACTTTGGTGGCTCTGCCGTGGCGGAAAAGATGGTTTTAGGATTTTAGTAAACATGCATAGACATGCACACACCCAGTGCATACACATTCACATGCCCATATCTCACCCACCTGCGTACACACACATATGGTACACAAACATTCACAAGACCAGTTCTCTCTTTCTCTCTCTCTTTCTCTCTCTCTCTCTCACACACACACACACACACAAATACAGACAGGGGACAACACACCAGATTAAGGGCCGGGGAGGGGCTGGCATCTGTGCCCTCCGATTAATGTCACCATCGGAGGTCCTTCGAAATGCTAGACTAGAAGCAGCAAGGTGTAGAGGATAGAGCACAGGCCTGGGAGTGAGAAGGTCATGGGTTCTAATCCCGGCTCTTCCACTCGTCTGTCGTTTGACCTTGGGCAAGTCACATCAGCGTGGCTCAGTGGAAAGAGCCCGGGCTTGGAAGTCAGAGGTCATGGGTTCTAATCCCGACTCTGCCACTTGTCAGATGTGTGACTTTGGGCAAGTCTTTTAACTTCTCTGGGCCTCAGTTCCCTCATCTGTAAAATGGAGATTGAGACTGTAAGCCCCACGTGGGGCAGGGACTGTGTCCAACCCGATCTGCTTGTATCCACCCCAGCGCTTAGTACAGTGCCTGGCATATAGCTAAGCGCTTAACAAATACCATAATTATTATTATTATTATTACATCACTCCTCTGTGCCTCAGTTACCTCACTTGTAAAATGGGGATTGAGAGTGTGAGCCCCATATGGGTCAGGGACTATGTTCAAGCTGATTAAAGTGTATCCGCCCAAGTGCTTAGTACCCAAGTACTTAGTACAGCACCTGGCATATAGTGAGCGTTTAACAAATACCATTTTTAAAAAATGCCATAAAAAAGTGAGGCTTGGGAAGAGTGGAGAGGCTTAGCCGTGGAGTTGCAGGTGAAGAGCTGAAATGTAAAACGAGGAGAGTCGGGGGAGAGACTCTGTGTTTGTCCTTAGCAGTCGATGTGGGTGTCTGTGTGAGACTCTGAGGGTGTGTGTGTGTGTGAGTTTCTGTGTGTTTGGGTGGAGTGTGTGTGTGCATATACATGTATGGCCCTGGCTGGAAGTTGTAGTCCGGGATCAGGCAGGCACAGTGTTGTTTGGGGGCAGATGCGATCCCAAATGGGGACTCGGGGATTCCCACCCACCTCTGCCTCAATTCCTCTGTGTGATCAAGTCGGGGAGGGGGGGGAGTGTTTTGGCTTCCAAGACACTGCCATCCCTTCCAGTTTTGCCCTTCTACAGTTCCGTGGTGCTCCTGGCCCCCGCCTGCCGGGCGAGGAGACAAGGGTAGGGCCTGATCTCACTGGGTAATTCCCTTCCCTCCCTTCAGCGGCTCCCTGCCCCGGCCATGGAAAGGTGTATTCGGCCACGGAGGGTGGGGGTCTCTCAGAACCGGGGAGGTGGCACGGCGGGACGAGGAGGTCAGCCAACGTGTGTCCTTGGAGTTTCCGGTGCCCCGGCCACTGCCCCCACCTAGGGAAGGAGAGGGGATCTAGCACCGATGCAGCTGCAGCAAGAGGGATCGAAGGAGGTCAAGAGGAAGGACTGCCGTGGGCTGCCCTGGATTCTAGGCCGCCAGCGTCCTGTGAGAAGGGGTTCTTTCCCCACATGGGCCAAAGAGGAGAGCACCAAATTGGACATTCATTCATTCAATCGTATTTAATTGGGCAGCGAAGGGAGGGACAAGTCAGAAGGCCCATCTCATCCTGCACCCCCTCCCCTCACCCCCGATTGTTGCTGGCTCAGCAGAGGGTCTGTCGACCAGAACCAGCCGGGCGAGGGAGGAGGAGAGGCCTCAGGGTGACCTCTCTACCCCAGGTCTATCCCCACCATGGGAGACTCGGCCTCAGCAGGGTGAGGGGTTTGGTGGTCCCCAGCTTCTCCTCCTCTCTCTCAGGGTGGGAATATAAAGGGTCAAGGCCACCCCTGGAGGCCCCAGGGTAGGACTGGGGAGATCTCCACCTCTTCCCTCCCTTTCCACACCCCCCTCTGTCACACCTTCCCTAGTCTGGGACCTGAAGATGGGTGGGCCTGCAACCGAGAAGGATGGAAGGTCAGTCACCTCTCCTGGAGTCCGTCCTCTGTTCCCCCTCCTGGGAGCACCCTGCCCACTCCCCAGTTTCGGCCACTCAAATTGGGGTCACCCTTGCCGAGCGAGGAGAGATAGAGAGAGAGGGACAGAGAGAGTCTGCAGGACCGATTTCCCAATCCCCCACCCCTCTATCCCACATACCTCTCCCCAGCTGGACCCCCAGGGTGGTGGGCTGGAGTCCAGGACAAAGAGGGCCACACCCCAGTCAGTCCCTAGATGAGGGACCCCGGCAATCCCCCTCCCGCTCCCAGGCCCAGGAGGATTCAGCTTGGACAACAGAGAGTCCCTTGCCATAAACCCCCTCCCCTACTTTGTTGGTGCCTGCTAAGCTCTTGGGGGATCCAGGAGCTGGAGGGGAAGATATCTGGGGACCCCTTCTGACTTCTGGTGTCTGTGGGAGGGGAAAGGGGGAGATGGGGGGAGCTAAGAGCCGGTGTGGGGGGGGATGGATGGGAGGAGTATCTGGGCGCCATTTGTGGTGGGGAGGGGGTGTCAGTGGGGACAGGAAGTCAGGAGAGAAAAGGACATCCCTGCTGCCGCTCGCCCGCCTGCTCTCTGTCTGTCCCGCTTTGTCCGTGTCACCCCTATCCCCCTATCTGTCCAGCTTTCCGGCCCGTCTGACCTGGTGGACTGGAGAGAGGGAGGGAATGACCTCCTGGACTCTTTTCTGTCTCGTCTCCTTTTTTTCCTCCTCTTCTTATTTCTTTCCGTGCTGATTTCCCTCCGTCGTCTTCACCAGGCCTCTTCCATCCGTCTGTCTGTCTCTCCAGAACGGAGGTGGGCCCCGCCCCCAGGCTCACCCTCCTTCTCCTGCGAGTTTCTCGCTCAGAGTCCGGCATCTGGGGAAGAAATCTCTTCCCCTCCCCTGCCTTCAGACCCCCTCCTTTCCCCCAAGCCGAGGCTGCACCCCCTCCCTCCCATCCTACTGATGGCAGACCGGCTAAGGCCGTGATGGCGAGGCACAAATGGGGAGAGAGGAGGGTACTGGGGGGATGCGAGCCCCCTGCCCCCTCCCCCGGCGAGGAGAAGGGTCCCAGTGGGCTCTCCTGGCAGAGTGGCCCGCACTGCCCCTCCCCTCCTTATGTGCCCCCCTCCCGCTAGCCAGAAGGTGGGAGGGGGTTCAGGGCGAGAAGCCAGTGCCCTCCGTCGCCTTGGTCCAGAAAACTGGCACCGGGGCCCGTCCCCGCCCCGGGGTGCCAGAGGGCGTGAGGGGCGGGGGGCTGGGTGCCCGTTCCCCGCCCGGCTGACCGTGCCCCGCCGCCCCTGGCAGATTCGGAGCGGACCAGCCCGCACATGATCTCTGCGGCCGACGATGCCGAGTACCCGCGGGAGTACCGGACGCTGGGCGGCGGGGGCGGCGGGGGCGGCGGCGGTCCCCGTCGCTTCTCCAACGTGGGCCTGGTGCACACGTCCGAGCGGAGGCACACGGTCATCGCCGCCCAGAGCCTCGAGGCCCTCACCGGCCTGCAGAAGGCCGACATGGACCGCAAGCGGGACGCCTTCATGGACCACCTGAAGAATAAGTACCCGCAGCACGCCCTGGCCCTGCGGGGGCAGCAGGAGAGAATCCGCGACCAGGTAAGTCGCCGGTGGGCACCACGGGCCCGGCTGGAGCCATCGGGGTGGGGGGAAATCCCAGGCGCCCGGAGGCGGGGGGCCGGCACCTTTAGCCCCTGACCGGAGGGTCCGGGAAAGGAGGGGTTGAGGGGCATCAGGGTGCCAACCGGTCCCACTCTACCAGCTTGAATTCAACGAGGAGGGGCCGGTCAGGGCCATTTGGGTAGTCCCGGCTTTCCCCACCCCCCCCGCTTACCTCCCCCCCGGGGGGGGGGGGTCTGGGGAAAAGTCCAGTGCATCGGAGGATTGGAGGGGGGCGTAGATTGGGTTGTTTGTGGGGTCCATGCGGGGCCCCCTTTAGGTGGCATCAGTTTTGGGGGGAAGGGCACGGCCTCCGGGGACCCCGCTTCAGCGAGGGGGGGGGGACCGTCCCTGGACGAGGGCAGGGCTAAGGCTCCAGAAACGCATCCACTAGGGGAGGGGAACGGGGACTGGCCCCCGGTGAGAGTCCGCCTTTTGCTGTGTGACCTCAGGCAGGTGTCTCTCCTTCTCTGGGCCTCGATTCCTCCGCCCCATCCCTGCTGGGAAATGAGGTCTGCGGCCAGAGGGGATGGGGAGACGGCGGGACACGCGTGGCTGGAGTTTGGGGTGCGAGGGGCGGAGAGGAGCCGTGTTTCTGGGGAGGGGAGCGAGTGGGAGGAATGAAAGGAGGAACCCCCCACCCTCAGCCCCCTTTCCACCTGACCTGACCTGACCTACCCATCCCACCGCCCCCTCTCTCGGGGCGCCCCGCGTTTTCCAGTGCCGAGTCCGCCTTGCCCGTGGGGTGGGTTACTTGGGGGACCCCGTTCTGTCCTGTCTGTGTCTCTTGTCTGACGGTGGGCGCGGAAGGAAGGGATGACGGGGGCGTAGGGCCCGGCGACCGATCCGCAGAGCACAGGTTTAGAGGATCCAATCCGGTAGCGACCTCTGGGTCATCTCATCCATCCCCCTGTCTCCTCCTCCTCCTCCTCCTCCTTCCCCCACGCCGTCCCCTCCCCAGCCCACATCTCTGCCTCCGCACCCGGGGACTCCGCGACCTCGTGAGCTCCAGGATTTCCCCGCCTTGGCAAGAAATCCTCACCAAGAGCTCACCCCCGTCCTTCCTGCTGCCATTTCAACAGCAGGGGTGACTCAAGTTAGATTTTTAGAAAGGTTTATGAGGATTTCCCCCCCGACCCCACCCCACCTCTCGCCCCCTCGCCATCCATCTTCAGCCCAGAGTGGTGCAGGCCGGGAAGGGATTTGATGGTGATGATGATGGTATTTGTTAAATTAGTATGTGCCAAGCACTGTTAGTATGCGCCAAGCACTGTTCTAAGCGCTGGGGTAGCTCCAAGGTCATCAGGTGGTCCCACGTGGGGCTCACAGTGTTAATCCCCGTTTTACAGCTGAGGGAACTGAAGCCAGAGAAGTTCAGTGACTTGCCCAGAGTCACACAGCCGCCAAACGGCGGATCCGGGATTAGAACCCACGACCTCCGACTCTCACGCCCGGGCTCTCTTGGTTCATCCATTCAGTCGTATTTATTGAGCGCTTCCTGTGTGCCGAGCATTGTACTAAGTGCTTAACGATGGTATTTGTTAAGCGCTTACCGTGTGCCAAGCAGTGTCGTGAGCGCTGGGGGCGAGACGAGGTCATCGGGATGGCCCATTTGGGGTTCACAGACTAAATCCCCGTTTTACAGCCGAGGGAACAGAGGCCCAGAAAAGTAAATGATAATAATGTTGGTATCTGTTAAGCGCTTACTATGTGTCAGGCAGTGTTCTGAACGCTGGGAGCGAGACGAGGTCATCGGGTGGTCCCACGTGAGGCTCCCAGTCTAAATCCCCGTTTAACAGCCGAGGGAACTGAGGCCCAGAGGAGTTAATGATAATAACGTTGGTATCTGTTAAGCGCTTACTATACGCCAGGCAGTGTTCTGAGCTCTGGGGGCGAGACGAGGTCATCGGGTGGTCCCACGTGGGGCTCCCAGTCTAAATCCCCGTTTTACAGCCGAGGGAGCTGAGGCCCAGAGAAGTTCAGCGACCTGCCCAGAGTCACACAGCTGCCAAGGGGCGGAGCCGGGATGAGAAGCCCCGACCCCCGACTCCCCGGCCCGGGCTCCCGCCACAAAGCCAGGCCTCGGCCGATCCCCTAGCCCCTAGCTAGCCACCACTCTCGCCCCTAAGCCACGCTGCTCCCGGATCTGCGGCCGGGGAGGGGCAGGGTTTGCGAGCAGGACCCCGTTGGGCAGCTGGCCCGGGCGGGGGCGGGGGGTCGCGCCCCCTGCCCGGCCCTGACGGGGTGTCCGTCCCCCTATCCGCACACAGGTCGGCGGCTGGACGGTGGACCACGTGTGTCTCCTCAGCTCCCTGTGCTCCCACCTCCACTGCTACTCCGCCCCCCCCCGCGGCCGCCCAGCCCGCCGAGGTGAGTCCACCGCCCCGGCCGGCCGAAAGTTCACCCGCTCACCCCCGCGCAGGCCTACGGCCGCGGGACCGGGGGGTCGTCACCTTTGGTCCAGGGAGGAGGGGCCCTGGCTGCCGTCCAGGGTTGCCCCCGGACCTTCCTGGGTCTCTCCCTCTCCGCGGCAGCCGAATGTCCCCAAGGACGCCCGGGGGGGGCGGGGGTCATCCTCCCTTTTGCCCGCTGCGTCCCTCACGGGCGTCTTTCGGGGTCTTCAGGGAGCCGAGGCTTCCCTCTTTGACCCGCTCTGAGAGGCGGGGGTTGCCCCCTTTCTCTCCCTCCTCCCCCCCATGCAGCGCTACCCTCCATCCCTCTTGCTGCAGGTTGAGGTCAGGTGACTCCGCCCCTAAGCCCCAGCCGCCGCCGTTCCCTCCTCCCGCCCCCTCGACGCCTGGCCGGAGAGGGGTCATCCCGGCTCTGATGCGCCCCTGCCCTGGCCGGACCTCAGTTTCCCCGCCTGGAAAATGGATCTGACAGGAGGAGCTCAGTCTGGGGGCAGGATGGTGGGGGGGGGGGGGGCGAAGTGGGCCGCTGCGGAAAACCCAGAGAGGGGGCAAAAGGTCTCCGGACTCGCGGGGAGGAGCAGCGCCCCAGGCCCCTGCAACCTTCCTCCTCCTCCTGGACCTGGTCCTGGTCCTGGAACCAGGCAAAGCGGGGAGGAGGAGGAGGAGGAGGAGGAGGAGGAGGAGGAGGAGGAGGAGGAGGAGGAGCCCGGGAAGGTGTGGCAGCAGCAGATTTGGGCCTAATGATGGTGATGATGATGATGATGATGATGATGATGACTGTAATTAACAGCCTTCCCCCGCCTCACGTTTCATTTGTCTCCCCTCTGGGCCCGGGAGACAGGGCGCAAGGCCAAGACGTGGACTGTGCCCTGTGCGCAGGGAGATAAACTGAGGCCCAAGAAGGTGAAACTGGGGGGCGGGGCGGGGTCTCCATCCCCATAGCTACAGGGACGCTCTCTGCGAGTAAGAAGCGAGGCTCCAACCCAAGAGCAGTGAGCGCTTTGCCCACAGACCTGGAATACTGCGAAGAGACAGGGAGAGACAGAGAGAGAAAAAGAGGAGAGAGAGAGAACAAGAGAGAGGAGAGAGAGGAGAGAGAGAGAAAAAGAGGAAGAGAGGGAGAGACAGAGGGGGAGAGGCACAGAGACAAAGACAGAAAGAGGGAGACAGAGACAGAAAGGGAGATATAGAGGGTGAGAGAAAGAAACAGAGAGAGAGGCAGAAAGAGAAAGGGAGACAGAGGGAGAGAGAAAAGAGGGAGAGAGAAAGAGAGGAGAGAGGCAGAGAGAGAAAGAGGCAGAAATAGAGACAGAGGGAGAGAGAGATAGAAAGAGGGAGAGACAGAGAAAGAGACAGGGAGAGAGAAAGAAGAGAGACAGAAAGAGAAAGAGAGAGAGGGGGGAGAGAGAGAGACAGAGGGAGAGAGAAAGAGACAGGGAGATAGAGAGAAGAGATACAGAAAGAGGGAGAGACACAGACAGAGAAAGAAAAAGACAGAGGGAGAGAGAAAGGGAGAGAGACAGAGAGGGAGACACAGGGAGAGACAGACAGAGAGAGGGAAAGAGAGGCAGAAAGAGATGGAAGAAGAGAGAGAAAAAAAAGAGGAAAGAGACAGAGAGAAGAAAGAAAGAGACAGAGGGAGATGGAGACAGAGAGGGGCAGGAAGAGAGAGAGAGAGGCAGAAAGAGACAGAGAAAGAGAAGCAGAGGGAGAGAGAGAGGGAAAGAGGGAGGGAGACAGGCAGAGACAGAGACAGAGACAGAGGGAGGGAGGGAGGGAGAGGGGAGAAGGAGAAGGTGAATACGACCTCTCCTCTCCTGTCCTCTTCTGTCCTGTCCTCTCCTCCTGTCGTCGTGTCGCGCTGCCCCCCTCCCCAGCCGGGACATCCGCTCTAACCTCCATCCCTCCTACTGCAACGACCCGCCCCCCCGCCCTCCAGCCGAGGCCCGGGCCGGGGGGGGACACAAAAGAGGCGGGAGGACGGACGGACGGACGCGCCCCCCAAAGCCCCCCCTAAGCTCCCCCGTGCGCGTGCGCGAGGGCGCGCGACCCCCACGGCTCCGTCCGTCCGCGTGTCCGCGTGTCCGTGTGTCCGTCCGTGTGTCCGGGGGGCGCGGGGGGGCGTGCACACTGCAAAGGACAGGTGGAGTCCCGGTTGCCGTGGCGACCGTGCCCTAGGAGACGGGGGCGGGGGGGGAGGGGGCGCGCGGAAAAAAAGGGGGTTGGAGCCGGGGGCGGGGGCGCGCTTGGGGGCGGGGGCGCGCACGGACGGGGGCGCGCGCGCGGAGCGATGGTGACCGCGGCCCGAGCGGGAGGCTGCGGCGGCCCCCGCACCCCCGCCCCCCGCCCCCATCCCCCTCCCCGCCCGGTGAGCGGCCCCCGGACACCCTGACACCTGTGGCTGCAGGTAAGGGGGGAGGGGCGGCCCCTTCCCCTCCCCCCCACCGCTCGGGGGTCGTGACCTTCGTGGAGCCGTAGTGCGGGAGTGGGGATGGGCATGGGGATGGGGATGGGCATGGGGATGGGCATGGGAGGCCCCGCCGGCCCGCCCCCCTCCAGGCCACCGAAGAGGGGAGGGGGCGGGCTCGGGGGTCAGCGGGGTGTGGGTGCGGGTGTGTGCGCACAGGTGTGTCCGGGGGGTCCAGTTTGCATGTCCTTGTCCTGTGGCCGTGTTGCGTTGGAGGGAGGTTGGGGGTCCCCCTGGGACGTGGCTGATCCCCCTCCCCATCCCCGCCGCCCCTTGTCCGGCCCTGGCAGATGTCCGATCTCTCGGGACGGGCCCCTCCTCGTGGGGGGGTCGCGGGGGAGACCCCGGCCAGGGAACCAGCCTCTTGCCCACCCCCTCCTCTCCCTCCAGCCGCCGGTGCCCGGGACCCCCTCTCCCCCGCCCCGAGACTGTGGCCCGGCCCCTCCCGGAGGGGGCAGGGGGCTCGGCCCGGCTGGACGCCGCCCAGCCCGTCCTTCCTCCTCGTTGCCCACCGGCCCGGGGGGGCGGAACCTCGGCCCCGGCCCCCTGAGGCCTCCGGAGACATCTGTCACCTTGGCAGGGGGATGGCGTCCATCTTGTCCTCCCCTGGCATCCTGGCGATTCGCCTGGGGCAGGACTGGTCACCTCCGGCCTCTCGGCAGTGCCCAACGAGGAGGGGGGATGCTGGTGGAGAGGGAGGAGGGCAGGGGTACGCTGGCACTTTGGGGGACAGAGGCTGGGACTGGTCCCCCCAGAGCCAGGCCTCCAGGGTTCCTTTCCCAGGATCTGCCACCTGACAGTGGTTTCTTAAGGGCTTTGAGATTCCCCTAAGGGCATCCGGGATTCGGGAATCCCGATCTTTCCCCTTCTCCGCCCCCCACACCGTTCGTTCATTCATTCGATCGTATTTATCGAGCGCTGACTGTGTGCAGAGCACTGTACTAAGAGCTTGGGGGAGGACAATATCACATTAAAGAGACCCATTCCCTGCCCACGGCTAGCATACAGTCTAGAGGGGGAGACAGACGTTAATAGAAATAAATAAATGGATTACAGATATCTACATAAGTGCAATCCATCAGTTGTATTTTTCGAGCGCTTGCCGTGTGCAAGCGCTTGGGAGAGGACACTAGAACAATGTTCCCTCCCACAAGGAGCTTACAGTCGAGAGGAGGCAGGTATGAATATAAAGAAAAATAAATTAGGGAGGGGTGGAAAAAGGGGAGCAAATCCTAATGCAAAACCCAAGCCCCCACCTCTTGGCGCCTCTGAGTTATTTATTCTTGCCGCTCCCAGGAAGGGGACCCCACTCAATATTTCCTCAGAGAAATTGCAGCAGGAGAGAGAGGCAGATGATTTACTAGGAAGGATTTCCAAGGGTTCTGTGAGCTGCTGGGACCGGGGGTCCGAGGGAAACCGACCCGTCCCCTGCTTCGGAGACTTAGCGCAAGAAGGGAGGCTTTCAGGGTCTGAAGAGGCATCATCTTGCCCAGAGGCAGAGGGATGGATGAGACGACCTTAACCTGTCACTCTGGGAATCCAGGGTGGAGGGGTAAGATCCTAGAAGCTCTGGTTCCAACCCGGACCCGCCCCAGCCCTGAAGAGATGGTTTTTCTGCTCGCTTCCCTTTTGCCCCCACTGTCACCTGGCAGAAGAAATAATACTAATAATCATGGTACTTGTTAAGTATGTAGTATGTGCCAAGCACTGTTTTAAGCACTGGGGTAGATACAAGTTAAACAGAATGGACACAGTCCCTGTCCCACGTGGGGCTCACACTCTTAATCCCCGTTTTACAGATGAGGTAACTGAGGCCCAGAGAAGTGAAGTGACTTGCTCAAGATCTCACAGCAGACACGTGGCAGAGCCTCGATTAGAACTCATGGCCTTCTGGCTCCCAGGCCCGTGCTCTGTCCTCTACGCCATGCCGTGTGTTGGGGAGGAGGATGAGGGGGGCACTGCAGCACCCCCCCATCCCCACCCCATTCCCACGTGCAGACAAATGGTGCCGAATCCAGCCCCTGCCAACCTGAGTGGTCGACTGGCTCCCCGGGGGATGTGCCAGGGGCGGGGTGGCACCATCCAACGTCAGACAGAGGGGGTCTGGGGTGGTGCGAAGGAGACGCCCCTCTCACCCTGCTTCTCCTGGTCTCGATGCCCCACTGGGTTTAGTGAGTTGGGGATTTGTCAGGAGATGCCCAAGGTTTGAGCCCGTGGATAGCAGGGGTACCAGCTTCCTCCCACGCCCCTGGGGACAAAGGGGCAGGGGCCTGACTCAAGAAACTGACAGCGGACTCTCCTGGATGACGCCTGGGCAACCCTTTCTGGTGCCAGGAGGTGATGGGCTATGCCAGTTGCTGCAGTGGGCATTGAGAACCCCGGGATGCCGGGCTCCTTCCGTCTCTTTAATCCACGGGCCCCATCCTCTTGTCCCGTGGCATCAGGAACTCCGAGAATTCCACCCTCTCCTCACTCTGAGTGTGCCCAAGGTCGGAAACTACGGCATGCTCTCTACCAAGCCAGTGCCCTCGGAGCTGCTGTCCCCCAAGTCGGTGCCACTTGAGCAGTGGTGGGGGGTGACGAGGAAGGTGGACACAGCTTCATTCATTCAATCGTATTTATTGAGCGCTTACTGTGTGCAGAGCACTGTACTAAGCGCTTGAGGGCAAGGCTGGGCCGGCCCAACCTGGTGGGTACCCCTTCTCCCCCTTGGGGGGTCAGCCAGGACTGGTAACATCTGGATCGTGGGCAGCTGTTCTCTGGTTCTTCAGCCTTCAGAAGACTCCACCGGGGTGGGATCCGGCCTTGGGTGAAAACCCCTAAAGGGGAGACCCCAGCTTGGACGATCGTAACTCGCTTTGGGGCCGGAGAGAAGGGAGCTCCCTGGCCTGGCCACTGGGGCAGAGAACCTGGTTGCCGCTGTCGCCGCCGGGGCATCTCTGGGACTCCGTCTAGGGGCCCAAGGCCTCGAGGGTCTCGGAGACACGGCCGCCCCCCGCCCAGTGTAGAGGGCAACGAGGCTGCTGGGACTCTGGAGAGGAAGGGGCCTCAGAGGCTCTGGAGCCGCCCCTCCCCACCCTAAAGTGTCCTACCCACTTCATGGACCTCGATCACCCCCTCAGGGAAATGGGCTGATGAGGTGGGCTATGGTCAGTATTGGGTGGGGGGGCTGCTCGCAGAGGCAGGGTTGGCATTTAGCCCCCAGCTCTTACCCACCCGCCGTCTGGTTTCTTTACTCACCTGTCGCCTCTTTTGGGGTTTTTTTTGGGGGGGGGGTTGTTTCCCTCTAACCCGCCGACATTTCTTCCAGACGTCTAGTATGTAGGCACCTCATCGGCAGGGGAGCAGGGGCGACGTTGTGTCATTTTGTCTGGTTGTGACTCTATGTGTGTGTGTGTGTGTGTGTGTGTGTACGTGAGACAGTGGGTGTGTACATTGGTAGCATTCCTGTCTCCATCTTGTGTCTGCGTCTGTGTGTCCCGATATTTCTCTGCGTGCCTCCGAGTGGGTCAGCGATTCTGGGTCTTTGTGGATTTGTGACACTGCGAGTCTGTTTCTTTGTGCTCCGGCTGTCGCTGGGAGTCAGTTTATAATTGTGGACTTGCGTCTTCACCCCTATTGCATTCGATAATATTTATTGAGCAGTTACTGTGTGCAGAGCACTGTTCTCAGCGCTTGGGAGGGTACGACAACAATAATCTGTGCAGGTGACTCGGAGTGTCTCTACGTGCGTACCTCTATCCGTTTGCACCTCTCTCCTCCGTCTCTGAGTGTGTGAAAATCCGTCTCTGTGGGTGTCAGGCCCTGCGTATGTATGCGTGGGGGGGTGTGTCTCTGCGTGTGTGAGTGTCTGTGTGTCTGCCTGTGTTTCTTTGGGTTTGTGTGTGTTTGTGTCTCCGCTTCTCTGGGTGTGTGTTTCTGCCCTTTCGTGTCTTCATCTCTGTCTCTGACTGCCTCTATGGGCGTATGAATGTTTGTGACAGTGTGTATCTTGGTCTCTGAATGTGTGGGACTGTGTCTTGTGTGTGTGCGTGTGTCTTTGAGACAGTATTCATCTCGGTCTCTGTGTCCTCAGCCTGCCTGTGTGTGTGTTGTGTGTGTGTGTGTGTGGATTCGTGACAATCCGTAGCCGGGCCTGCCCGTGTGGTGTGTGTGTTTAGGAAGCCGTCCGTCCTCTGCAGGGCCTTTCATCACTGCTCAGCTGAGCGGACATGACTCTCATTCCAATCATCTTGGAGGCCCGCTCCGGCCCCTTCTGTCCTTCCACGTGCTCGTCACGCGCCCCTTGCAGCCCCCACTCCCCGGAGGCGGGGAGGGGGTGGCCCACGTGGGTGCCGGCTGCCCCCCCTCCCAACCCACCCGGCAAACCCGGTTCGTTGGCCCCGGACTGCCGTCGTTTGCCATTGCCCGTCCTCACCCCCAACCCTGCATCTTCCCTTCCCCCCCAAGACCCAGGGCCCCGCCCTGGCACAGTGTCCTCCAAGCCTCCCCTACTCCCCGGCCTTGGGTGGGCCGACTCTGGGGGGTTGAGGGGCAGAGGTGCCCGGGGTAAGGGTGTCCCTGGCGGGTCCCGCCCGTGCCAGGCCCCCGGAGGGGCTGCCGCCATCTGCCGCCTCTCTCGTCCTCCCGCCAGCAGGCAGGTTTTGTTTGGCCTGGCACAGGCGGGCAGAGGGCCCGCTGTCGTTGCCAAAGCCTCCGGGGCCCGGAGCTTACCGCCTTCTCGTCCGGCTTTGCCCCTCGGCCCTCTCTCCCGGCTCACTCAAATCCGGATCTGGGGGGTCTAGAGGGAGGCTGCTGACTCTTGGGGTAAAAGGGGATCTGCTGGGAGATCCCCACCTAAGCCCTCCCAGGAACAGGAGGAGGAACGGATTCTTCCCTTGCGGGGGGCACGGGGGGCAAGACCCCCTCTTCCCCATCCCTTCTCTGAATTTAGGGCGCTGTCCTCACCTTCCCCCCAGGATCAGTCTTTCCCCGGCCTTGGGGGCGCTCCGGGGAAGAGCCAGATGTCCTCCCCCAGCCCCGCAAGCCCCTTACCAAAAAACGGGGTCTTAATGGTGTTTTCTCTCATTTCCGTTAGCAACCCAACTACTGGAGCTTTAAGGTCAGTATCTCCGATTTTTCCCGCTTCTGGGCCCAAGCATGCGCTTGCCCCCACGCGTGTGTGCGGGCACAGGCTGGCGTGTGCGGGACGGGGCCTGGTCGGGGTGCAGGCTGCGGGGGAGGGGGACGGGAGGCCGTAGGGCGGCTGTGGCTGCGGGGAGGGGGGCATCAGTGGGGGCTGACCCGAGGAAGAGGGGAGGCTTCATCCCCGAGCCCTGCTGCTGCCGCTCACCCACTCCAGCCCAGGTCGGAGGCAGGGGAAGAGCCGGGATGACCTCTGAACCCTGGCGGGACCACCCACCCTCCTTGGCGGTCACGGCTGACACCCACTAGGCTAGGAGAAGCAGCACGGCCTAGTGGCAAGAGCCCGGGCTTGAGAGTCAGAGGTCGTGGGTTCTAACCCCAGCTCCGCCACTTGTCTGCTGGGCGATCAAGTCACTTCACTTCTCTGTGCCTCAGTTACCTCGTCTGTAAAATGGGGATTAAGACCGTGAGCCCCACGTGGGACAACCTAATTACCTTGTATCTACCAGCGTTTAGAACAGTGCTTGGCACTTAGTAAGCGCTTAACAAATACCGTAATTATTTTTACCACTCTGATATCACTGCCCCTGATGGGAGGAAGTGCCTGGCCTGTGTTGGATGCCTTGCTCGCCTTCGCATGTGGCATTGGGGACATCGTGGCTTGGGAGGGGGGAACAGCCAACCTCGAGGCTCCTTCAGCTGGGGGCTCGGGAGGAAACTGAGGCTAGGTCGCCTCCCCACCCACTCACCATGGGGAAGGGGAAACACAGGCCGTAGTCATTTCCTGGAGCAGGGAAGTCACGGGCTCCCTCCCTCTGTCCCCCACTCTCTTCCTCTCCCTCTCCTTTTTTTTTCATAATAGTATTTGTTAAGCACTTACTATGTAGCAAGCACTGTTCTGAGCGCTGGGGTAGATATAAGATGATCAGGTTGGACACTGTCCCTGTCTCACTTGGGGCTCACAATCTTAATCCCCAAGTTTACAGATGAGGTAACTGAGGTCCAAGAGAAGTTAAGAGATTTGCCCAAGGTCACCCAGCAGACAAGTGGCAGAGCCGGGATTAGAACCCAGGTCCTTCTCACCCCCAGTCCCTTGCTCTATCCATGAGGCCACACTGCTTCTCCCCGCTCCTCTTCCCCCGTCCTCGCAACAAGATAATCCTGCTGAGATTCTTACTTCCACCCTTCCCCCTGTAGCTTCAGTGGGGAGCAGAGAGGGGAAGTGCCCGGTCCCAGGGCAGGTGCCACCCGTTTCCCCCGCACCCCACCCCATCTTGGGGGTCCGGGATGGGTCAGCGCCCACCCACCCCCCGCCCCCAGTCCCTCCCAGGGTGGTTTCGTAGAGTCATAGGCCCCCCACCCCTGGTCCCAGTCGTTTTCCCCCTCCCACCCCCCACCAATTCCACGGCCTGATACCCAGCTCACCCTGGCAACCGGTGACCTTTCAGTTGCTTAGCAACCCCAGCCTCATACATGCTGGGCACCATGTGCCCGGGGTCTGGCTACTCCTCTGCCCCCTCCCCTCCGGCCCGGGCCCTGAAGGGTTTAGTTGGGAGCAGCTTTGTTTACCTCTGTGCCTCTGGGCAGGACTTGAAGAGGTTGGGATTGTGTGTGACAGCAGGGAGGGAGACAGGCTGGACCAGGCCCCCCTGCCAGCCCATTACGGTGGCATCCAGCGAAGGATGCCAAGCAATGCCCAACTCCTCTGCCTCCGGCTCGACCACTGGTCTGCTGGGTGACCTTGGGCAAGTCACTTCACTTCTCTGTGCTTCACTTCCCTCATCTGTAAAGTGGGGATCAAGACTGTGAGGCCCACGTGGGATGAGGACTGGGTCCAACCCGATTTGCTTGTATCCACCCCGGCGCTTAGTACAGTGCCTGGTACATAGTAAGCGTTTAACAAATACCAGAATTATTATTATCGTGATTATTATTATTCTCTGGGCCTCAGTTCCCTCATCTGTAAAATGGGGGTTAAGACTGTGAGCCCCATGTGGGACAGGGACTGTGTCTAACCTGATTCACATGTATCATCCCAGCGTATAGTACAGGCAGTGCACATAGTAAACACTTAACTAATACCATTTTTTTAAAAAAAGAAAGAATAGACAAGGCCAAATTCCCAGCTCACTGCCTAACCCGGCCCCAGGAGGGTATGTGCATAGAGGATGCTGGAGCCTGGGGTGCGGTTATGGGGGGCCGAGGGGGATCTTAGCCATGGGTAACCCCGACTCCTGACCCACGTCTGGGGATCGGGGAGATGTTCCCCTGTGTCCCCCTGCCATCCGTTCCGGGTGTCCCGGCCCACTCACATCTGCCCAGTGCACTCAGCTGGAGGTATTCCCCCCCCCCCCCCCCCCCCCCAGCTCCCCACGATCTCCCACGATCCCCCATGATCTCCATGATCCCCTTGGGACCGGGGCTAATCGGATTGTCACATTAATCTCGTTAACATGAAGAGGAAGATTAATGCTGAGCTAATCGGGATCAGGACCCGAGGAGCGAAAACTCAGCTCCAGGGGTCCGGGAAGAAAGGGGTGGGTGGCAGGAAAGTGGAAACAGAGGGGCTGCCGGCGGACACCCCCTACCCCCAGACCCGCGCTCTCACAGCTGTCCTAACCCCATCATGGGCAGTGAGGATCCCAGAGCACCACCCTGACCCTTTTTGGCAACATCCCTGCCCTCTGCCCCCCCCCACCAGCCCCTTCCCAGCATCCTCTCTGCCCTCTGCCCCCCACCAGCCCCTTCTCAGCATCCTTTCTGCCCTCTGCCCCCCATCCCCTTTCCAGCAGCCTCCCTGCCCTCGGCCAGTCCCTTCCTGTAGCACCCCCTGAATAATTCCTCACCCTCTTCTCAGCTGAAGGGAGAACAGCTGACTGACCCAGAATGGAGATCTAAAATAATACCTAGAGGGGCAGAGCAAACCTGACCAGAGCAAAATGACACCTTGTCATTAAGGGACAACATGGTCTAGAGGAAAGAGCACAGGCCCAGCAGTCAGAGGACCTGGGTTCCGATCTCAGCTCTGCCACTTGTCTTCTGTCTCAGTTACCTCATCTGTAAAACGGAGATCAAGACTGTGAGCCCCATGTGGGACATGGACTGTGTTCAACCTGATTGCCTTCTGTCGATTCCTAGTGTTTCGGACAGTGCCTGGCACATAGTAAGTGCTTAATATATATATATATATATATTTTTTAAAAAGGGACGTAGCTGTGCGTGAAAGAAAACAAGTTACCCTCATTCTCCTTTGCCAGTCTGAAGGCAGGACTTGTGCCTACGAATTCTAGTGTGCTCTCTCAAGAATTTAGTACAGTGCTCTGCACTCAGTACGTACTCAGTAAATACTACTGGTTGATCATTAAACCCCCAAGAAATTTCGGTGATTTCGGTCAGAGGATGTGGGTTCTAAACCCGGCTCTGCCGCATCTCCGCTGTGTGACCTTAGGCAAGTCATTTAATTTCTCTGTGCCTCAGTTGTAAAATGGGGATTAAGACTGTGAGCCCTATGTGGGACGGGGACTGTGTCCAACCTCGTGTCTACCCCAGTGCTTAGAACAGTACTCGGCACATAGTAAGCGCTTATCGAATATTATCGTTATGCGGCCTGCCCAGCTAGAGAGGACGGTGGAGAAGGGATGCCTCTCTGCGTTTGAGAGAGACAGATCCAGGGATTAGGAGAGAGAGAGAGAGATCCCGATGGAAATCTCGGCCCTCGTTCCAGCGTGCCCCCACCGATCTGGAAATCCGGTTGCCCTTCACCCTCCCCTCCCCGTTCTGCCGCCCCCTCAGCCTTGTGTCACTTCCCCTGGTCTTCGCCAAAGTCGTCGGTTTGGGGGATTATTTACGGCGGGAGCACCCCGGGCCCATAAAGAACCGCCAGATTAATTAAAGTCTGGAATTAATGCCCAATTTACAGAACGATTAGGGTTGTTAGCTGTGCCATGCTGATTGCTTCATTGGTGTGAGCATGGGCTGGGAGGAGCGGGCTCGCACCTCTCCCTCCGCCCGTGCGTTAGGCTCCTGCCTCTCTCCGCTGCTTTGCTCGCTCCTCCAGGCCTGGAAGCTAAAAAAAATAGTAATAATAATAATGATGATGATTCCAGCGACACCAGTTCCGCCACTTTTTTTACCCCAGGGCCCAGCGCAGATGGTCGCTCGCTGGCTTGCAGCACGGCTCTCCTGGGTCTGCCTCTCGTCCCTCTGTCTGAGGCTTGTGTCTGTTTCTTTCACCGTCGCTCCGATCCTCTCCGCTCGACCGGCGCCGGCTGAGCGCAACGTTCAGCGTTTCCAGGAGCGGCATGGCCTAGAGGCAGGAGCCCGGGCTTGGGAGGCCGAGGACGTGGGTTCTGATCCCGGCTCCGCCACTTGTCTGCCGAGTGACTTTGGGCAAGTCACTTCTCTGGGCCTCAGTCACCTCATCTGTAACGTGGGGATATGACCGTGAGCCCCACGTGGGACAAGGGACGGTGTCCAACCTGATTACCTGGCATGAACCCCAGCGCTTAGGACAGTGTTCGGCACGGAGGAAGCACTTAACCGATACCATAATTATTATTAGTTATTTATTATTCCTGCGTTTCTGACTCTACCCAAAGCTCCCTAAACCACCTGGGTTCCTTCATCACCACCCCCTCATCTGCAGCTCCTGCCCCAGCTGACGCCATCTAGCTGTTTGAATTCCCCCTCAGCTTCTAACCCAAGTCCCTCCTGCTGCAGGTTAAAGACCATTTCAGAGGGTCATCAGTGGAGTCGATGGTCAGAATGATTGGGGGCCTCATCATACCCACGACCCACACGTTTCCGTCCAGAGCAAACCATGCTAGTGGATGGAGCCCGGGCCTGGGAGTCAGAGGACCTGGGTTCTAATCCCGGCCCCGCCACTCATCCGCTGTGTGACCTGGAGCGGGTCACTTCACCGGACCTCAATTCCCTCATCTGCCAAAAGGGGATTCAAATTTTTGTTCTCCCTCCTACTTGGACTGCGAGCCCGATGAGGGATCAGATGATCTTGTTTCTCCCCCAGAGTTTAATGCAGTGCTTGATACATAGTAGGTGCTTAACAAATTCCACAACTGGGGCTGGAATTCTTTGGACAGTTGGAGTGCGGAGTCGGACGTGAGGGGTGGTCAGAAACCACAAAGGAAGGGGCGAAACTGCCTAGGGGAGGCGGCCCCAGCCCCCAGATGTTCTATGGGGGACTGGAAGAGGGAGGGGAGGGTGGATCCGGGCAGATTGCAACGATCGGATTCAGGTGGGATGAATCTGGGCCGGCCTTCTGGAAGAGGGAGTGGGAGGGGACTGCTTTTAAAGTAGACCTTGGAAGCAAAGAGCTGTGAAGTCGCTGAGCTCACTGCGCTTTCCCTACAGAGGAGCAGCGCCCTTGCCCAGTGGGGAAACTGATGAGGCCAAGAGAACTTTAGGGACTTAGCCAAGGTCACACAGCTGGGCGAGGGGGAGCTAAACTGGGATGAGAAGCTGGGTATTCTCTCTGGTTCCTTTGCCAAAGGCTTCCGGGGTCCTCTTCTGTATAAGGGAGGAGGAAAATGGGAGGGACGTTCCTCGTGAGCTGTGGGGGCTCCGGTGGTCTGCGAGAGGGCCTCAGCCCCTCCCGGTGGCCTACTCTGGAGGTTCAGTCGCCTGGTGCGTTGGGCAAGTGTTGCCTCGTGTCTAACTTTGCTCCTTCCTGCTGTAGCTTGAGCCCGTTTCTCCTGGTTCTGGGTCGGGGGAGGGGATGACATCCCGGCCACGACGCCGCTGACCCTCGCTCTCCCTGCAGACCCGCAGTTCCCGGCACTCGCAAGGGACCCAGCCCGGCCTGGCGGACCAAGCGGCCAAACTGTCCTTCGCCTCGGCCGAGTCCCTGGAGACCATGTCCGAGGCGGAGCTGCCCCTCGGCTTCAGCAGGATGAACCGATTCCGGCAGAGCCTGCCCCTGTCCCGCTCCACCAGCCAGACCAAGCTCCGCTCTCCAGGTACCCGAACGGTGCTCTGCCTGGGTAAATGCTCATGAGCACTGAGAGAAGTACTCATTCATTCAATCGTCTTTACTGAGCGCTTACCTAAGTGTGCAGAGCAGGCCCATTCCCGGCCCACAGTTGTACACCGCAATATGTTTCTGTTAAATGGATCTAGCTACTTCATTCATGCACTCAATCGTATTTATTGAGTGCTTAATGTGGGCAGACCGCTGTACTCAGCGCTGGGGTAGATACGAGCTGATCAGGTTGGACACAGTCCGTGCCCCAGGTGGGGCTCACAGTCTTAGTCCCCATTTTACAGATGAGGTCACCGAGGCCCAGAGAAGTGAAGTGACTGGCCCCAAGTCACCCAGCAGATACGTGGCAGAGCCGGGGTTAGAACCCAGGTCCTTCTGACGCCCAGGTCCGGGCTCTATCCTCTGGGCCACGTTGCTTGTCTAGCACCCCGGTTGTTCAGGGGAGGGAGAGCTGGGGAGGGGTCGGTGCCCCCTCCCCCCGGGACCCCAGCCTCTGCCCCCGACCCTTCCAGGGGTGCTGTTCCTGCAGTTCGGGGAGGAGACGCGTCGCGTGCACATCACTCACGAGGTCAGCAGCATGGACACGCTCCACGCCCTCATCGCCCACATGTTCCCCCAGAAGCTCTCCATGGGGCTGCTCAAGTCTCCCAACACGGCCATCCTCATCAAGGACGAGGCGCGCAACGTCTTCTACGAGCTCGAAGATGTCCGGTGCGAGAAGGCCCCGGACCCCTGGCCCCCCAGCTCCCGTCCGGGGCGTCTGTCTGGAAAACCCTCCAAAGACGTCGGACTCCCGGCTATCGCCTGGTGGTGGAATGGGAGGGCTAGTGGGGAGACCGGAGGGCAGACCTGCTGGACACCCGCATCTTCCCTGGGCTGTTCTTGCTCCCCTCTGCCCTCCCCCATCCCGAATGTCCTCTTCCCCCAACCCCCGCCCACCTAGCCTGAGGTTGAGGACCCTTCTTCAACCGGTCGATCGTACTTGAGTGCTTACTAAGGGCAGAGAACTGTACTAAGCACTTGGGAGAGTACAGTATAACAAACACATTCTGATCGCGTTTACTTATTCTACTACACTGTCATCTCCCAAGCGCTCTGTCCAGTGTTCTGCACCCAGGAAGAGGTCAATTAATAGCACTGATTGATTGCTTTCTCTCGGCAGAGACATCCAGGACCGAAGCATTATCAAGATCTACAGGAAGGAGCCGCTCTACGCCTCCTTCCCTGCATCCCACATCAGCAACGGGGATCTGCGGGTAAGAGTGGGGCAGGAGGGCGGAGAGGGGCCCTTTCCGGTGGATGTGCTGGGGAGGGGGTCAGGGGTCCAGCCTGGAGGAGGGAGTTTTGCGGATCTGGGGCTTGACTAATTCACGACGGGGGAGGGTGTCCGTCCACCCTAGCCCCAGCCGGCTTGGCTACCTTGTTTCTATCCAGAACATTTCCCCCCTCACCACAGTGGGAGGAAGGCTGGAGTGTCTGGGGTGTATATAAGGGTATGTAATAATAATAATGGTATTTCATAAGCCATTAAGTGCCAGACACTGTACAAAGCGCTAGGGTAGATACGAGGTAGTTGGGTTGTGCACCGTCCCTGTCCCACATAGGGCTCACAGACTTAATCCCCGTTTTCCAGATGAGGGAAAAGAGGCCCAGTGAAGTGACTTGCCCAAGGTCACACAGCAGACGTGGTGGAATCGGGATTAGAACCCAGGTCTTTCTGACTCCTAGGCCCGAGCTCCATCCATTAGGCCACGCTGCTTCTCCGTGCCTGTGTATGTGTCAGGGGCCCTTGCATTAAGAGGGAGAGAAAGAGAGAAAGAAAGGGAGGGAGATAGAGAAAGAAAAAGAAAGAAAACGTACCCACAGTGGACCAGTATAGATCAGTCAAGGAGTCAGGGCTGTTCTGCCAGGCTAAGGGAAGACTGCGAAGCTGCCTGGACCACCAGCTCGCCAGTGAGTTGGAGGCCCCTCTCCACCTGGAATGAGAGACAGGAATCGGGGGAGAAAGAGGCAGGGGGTCCGCAGCAATCGCTCAGGTCCCGGGCCGGGGGATGGGAGTTGGGGAAGGGTCTTCTCCCTCTATCTCCCTCCCTCCCTCCCTCCCTCCCACTAACCAGCCATGTGACTTTGGGCAAGTCACCTCACTTCTCCGTGCCTCTATTCCCTCCTCTGTAAAAAGGTGATAAAGACCGTGAGACCCTAGTGGGCCCACCCGTTGACCTTGTATCTCCCCCAGCGTTTAGAACAGGGCTTGGCACATAGAGTTTTTAGCAAATCCCATTTATGATGATGATGATGATTACTCCCCTCCACCCCGCAGAGGGAGATGGTGTACACGTCCCGCGACTCGTCCCCGCCCCGGCGGCTGAACCACCTGGCTTCGAGCTCCCCGCCGCCGGGCCTGTCGTCGTCGTCGCCCTCCCGCTCCCGCACGTCGTACGCGGGCGGGCGACCCCCGTCCTACGCGGGCAGCCCGGTCCACCCCGCGGAGCGGCTGGGAGGCGTCTCCCCCAGCCCCAGCGCCATCCTGGAGCGGCGGGACGTCAAGCCGGACGAGGACCTGAGCGGGAAGGGCGTGATGCTGCTCAAGGGCGAAGGCCTTTACGCCGACCCCTACGGGCTGGTCCACGAGGGTCGCCTGAGCATCGCCTCGGCCCAGGCGCTGGCCGGAGGGCCGGGGGGCGTGGGGGCCGGGCCGGGGGGCGTGGGGGCCGGACAGGGGGTCGGCGACCCCTTCCCCTACCCGGGCGCGTTGTACAAGCGCGGCTCGGTCCGCTCCCTGAGCACCTACTCGGCGGCCGCGGAGCTGGAGGAGTCGCTGTACAAGGCCGGGGGGCCTCTGTACGGTGACCCCTACGGACCCCCCGGCGGGGCCTTCCGACACCCGCCCTCCTCGCCCCAGAAGATGGGCGACGGGCCCCCGGCCGGCCCGGGCCCACACAGCCCCTACTCGGGTTCCCCCAGCCGCTGCTCGCCCGTCCGACAGTCCTTCCGCAAGGACTCGGCCTCCTCCGTCTTCGCGGACAGTCCCGGGGCCAAGCCACCTCGAGGTTCCGGCTCCTCCGCCGGGGTTCCCGACCTCTTTCCCGGGGGTGGCGACCGTCCGCTCTCGGGGTTCAGCTCCCCCGGGCCCGCCAAGGACGCCGAGACCAGGCAGGTGACCCCTGACCCCCTCGTCCCCCCGGAGACCCTGAGCACCAAGTCCTCTGCCCGGCCCTTCCTTCCCCAGGACAAACTGGGCGCTAGCCCACGGAGAGAGGTGGCCCGTGGGAAGCGATCCTGGGTGTGGGAGGCCCCGAGTTGGAGGGTGGGATGGGGTGGAGGATGGTCTCGGTTCTAGGTGGCTCTTTGGGGCGGGGGCGGAGGCTCTGTGCATTTTGGTTCTCCCACTTCCACTGCCCCTCTGAAAGAGGTAACGGGGGATACAGAACAGACAGAGGAGGCAGAGGGAGGCTCAGGGGAGGATTTCCCCCACTTCTGTGGCTCTGAGGGTCCTTTGGGGCCATCCTCTGCCCTTTCTCTGCCCCCCTTCCCCCCGCAAACACACCCACCCACCCACCCTGGAAAGTAGCAGGCCTAGTGGAAAAATCCTGGGTCTGTGAGTCAGGGAACCTGGTTTCTGCTTCTGCCTCTAACCCGCTTTGTGACCTTAGGCAAGTCCCTCCTCTGTGCCTCAGCTTCCTCATCTGTAAAATGGGGATGCCACCCCTGTTCTCCCCGTCCCTTAGGCTGTGAGCCCCCCGTGGGACGGGGACGGTGTGGGACCCGATTATCTGTGTCTACCCCGGACCTTGGTACGGTGTTTAGTATATAGTAAGTGCTTAAGCCAGTGCCATTATCCTAATCACCGTCATCGTCCCCCGCACTTCCCCGCCAGGGAACGGATGGAGGCCATGGAGAAGCAGATTGCCAGCCTGACCGGGCTAGTCCAGAGCGCTCTGCTCCGTAACTCCGACGGCGAGACCCCCAGGTGAGAGACCCGTGGAGACATGTTCTCCCTCCCCTTCCCCTGGGGAACGGGGCAACCGGATTCGAACTGGCTTTGCTTTGTGTCCCCAGAGACATATCTTAACCTCTCTGGGTGGGGGGGGGGGGAAGAGAAGGGAAAAAGCCTCGGGTCCTGGGGCTTGCAGTCCTCCCTGCAGACAATCAATAGATGGTATTTATCAATCAATTGTATTTATTGCACGCTTACGTGCTACGTGCGAAAAAGAGCACGTAGAGAATACGACAGCAGGCATGTTCCCTGCCCATAATGAGCTTATGGTCTAGAGGGGGAGACATTAATTCATTCAATCGTATTTATTAATTACTGTGTGCAGAGCACTGTACTAATACCTTGTACAATAGAACAATAATCAGAAACATTCCCTGCTCACGATGAGCTTGCAGTCTAGAGGGGCATTAATATGAATAAATAATTCATATAATAAAGATATGTACATAGTGGTCTCCAGCCCTCTTCACACATCTAAGGGAAGACCTCCCCTTGCCTCTCTCCTTGTCCCTCCCCGATCCAGTGAGAAGACAGAAGGCACTGATGAAGCTGTGATACCTTCCCCCAGTGAGTAGAACCCTGCTACTTGGATGGAAAGATGAAGGGGCCTCCCACATCTTTTCTTTTTTTTTATGGCATTTGTTAAGCGCTTACTATGTGTGCTAAGCGCTGGGGTAGATAGAAGGTCATCAGGTTGAACTCGGTCCTTGTCCCGCATGGGGGTCACAGTCTTCATCCCCCTTTTACAGATGAGGTACCTGAGGTCCAGAGAAGCAAAGTGACTTGCCCAAGGTCAGACAGCAGACAAGTGGCAGAGCTGGAATTAGAACCTAGGTCCTTCTGACTCTCGGGCCCACGGTCTAGCCACTAGACCACGCTGCTCTTCGGCTCCTATTTGGGTGGGGAAGCCAGGGGCCTGTTATTCCAAAGTGCTCTTTTGGCTCATCCTTTAACCCCTTGGGCTAGTACTATTACTACTACTAATAATAATGATGGTATTTGTTAAGGGCTTACTATGTGTCAAGCCTTGTTCTAATCGCTGGGTGTAGATACAAGGTAATCAGGTTGTCCCACATGGGCCTCACGGTCTTAATCCCCATTTTACAGAGGAGGTAACTGAGGCCCAGAGAAGTGAAGCGACTTACCTAAAGTAAGACAAGCGGCGGAGGTGGGATTAGAACCCACTCCCAAGCCCGGGCTCTTTCCACTGAGCCACGCTGCTTCTCGTATTGTTCTGTCCTACTTTGGCCCGGGCAGGAGGGGGCTTGGCCACCGGCGACTTCTCAGCCTGGGAGCTGGGGCGGAGAGACACATAATTCTCCCCGACTCTCTGAGTGAGGGGATCGTTCCGTCGTGGCCTCCCCCGAGCCCACTCCGCTGCCCCGTTCCCTCCGCAGTGTCCGGGCACGGGCCCCGCGGCAGCAGTGGGGTCACCCCGGTGCCCGCACCCCCGCCCGCCTCTTCGGGCAGCACCCCGGCCGGCCAGCCCACTGCCATCACCCGCCTCCACATGCAGCTGCACCTCCACGACCTACAGCACAACGCCAGCGACCTCCGCAACCAGCTGCAGCAGCTGCGCAAACTCCAGGTAATAATCATAATAATCCCTGTGGCGCTTACTATGGGCCGGGCACCCTCCCAAGCGCTGGGGTGGACACGAGGGGCTCACGGTCTCATTCCCCATTTTACAGATGAGGTGACTGAGGCCCAGAGAAGTTAAGATACTTGCCTAAGGTCACCCAGCGGACGTAGGGGGAGGTGTGCCTTGGTCTCAGCCTGGCATGTGCCTCCTTCCGTCAGACAGCCCCTCTTGCCAGGGCAGGTTGACGCGCCCCACACCAGGCACCTCTGCCCGGTGGGAACGGGCCCAAGGGGAGGCAGCTTGGCCAGCTGTCCGGCTGAGGGTTGGATTTAATAACAATAATAATAATGATATTTGTTAAGAGCTTACTATGTGCCAAGCACTATTTTAAGTCCTACGGTAGATACAAGGTTATCAGGTTGTCCCACGTGGAGCTCAATCTTTATCCCCATTTTACAGATGAGGGAACTGAGGCACAGAAAAATGAAATGACTTCCCCAAAGTCACACAGCTGATAAGTGGCGGAGCCAGGATTAGAATCCATGATCTCTGACTCCTAATATGCGTTTTATTCAAATTATATTTACTGAGCACTTACTATGTGCAAAGCACTGTACTAAGTGCCTGGTAGAGTACAGTACAACAATAGATACATTCCCTGCTCAAAACGCACTCACAGTCTAGAGGGAGAGACAGACATTAATATAAATAAATAAATTACAGATCTTTACATATGTGCTGTGGGGAACGGAGAGAGGATGAATGAGGGAGTAAGAGCGGCGCAGAAGTGAGCGGGAGAAGAGGAGAGGAGGGCTCAGTCAGGGAAGGCTTCCTGGAGGAGGGAAGACTTCCTGGAGCACACAGTAGCAGCTTTTCATTTATTTTTTTATGGTATTTATTAAGCATTTGATATGCATTAAACACCATTCTAAACACTGGGGTAGACACAAGATAATCAGGTTGGACAGTGGGGCTCACAGTCTCAATCCCCATTTTACAGATGAGGGAACTGAAGGCCAGAAAATGAAGTGACCTGCCCAAGTTCACATAGCAGACAAGTGGCAGTCAGGATTAGAACCCAGCACATCCATTCATTCATTCAATTGTATATAGTGAACACTTACTGTGTGCAAAGCACCATCCTAAACATTTGGGAAAATACAATATAACAAAAACAGACACCACCTTCTGACTCCTGGGCCCACGCTGTGTCCATTAATAATAATAATAATAATAATAATAATGTTGGTATTTGTTAAGCTCTTACTATGTGCAGAGTACTGTTCTAAGCGCTGGGGTAGATACAGGGTCATCGAGTTGTCCCACGTGAAGCTCACAGCTAATCCCCATTTTCCAGATGATGTAACTGAGGCACAGAGTTGAGTGACTCGCCCACAGTCACACAGCTGACAAGTGGCAGAGCTGGGATTTGAACTCATGACCTCTGACTCCCAAGCCCAGGCTCTTTCCACTAAGCCACGCTGCTTCTCACGCAGCTTTTGAACGCTGCATGAGCAGGACGGGAGCACGGGTTCGGGAACATGGGAGGGAAAGCCGTAGTTACCAGTCAGTCAACCAGTCGTATTTATCGAGCGCTGTGTGCCGAGCACTGTGCTGAGCACTTGGAAGAGTATAGTATGACAGAAACATTCCCTGCCCACAGCGAGCTGATGGTCTAGAGAGGGTAGGTGCAAACTAAACAGGTTGGACGCAGTCCCAGTTCCAGGTGGTGCTTAGGGTCTTAATTAGCACGCACTGCTCCACCTTGGTGAAGGCTCTAACAACCATCGCTTCCTGCCTCAGGATTCGTCTCCCGCAGACTGACCGGACGTAGGCAGGATGGGCCACGGGGGTGCGGGGTCAGAGGTCGGGGAGTTGAACAGAGAAGCAGCATGTTATAGTGACTAGGGCCCGGGCCTTGGAGTCAGAAGGTCATGGGTTCTAATCCCGGCTCCACCACTCGTCTGCTGTGTGACTTTAGGCAGGTCACTTAGTTTCTCTGTGCCTCAGTTTCCTCGATTTAAAATGGGGATTAAGACTGTGAGCTCTATGTGGGACAGGGACTGTGTCCAACCCGATTATCTTGTATCTACCCAAGCACTTGAAACAGTGACTGGCACATAGTAAGCGCTTAACAAATTCCGTAATTATTATTATTATTATTATTGTTGATGCCTGTTTACTTCTTTTGTTGTCTATCTCCCCCTTTCTAGACTGAAAGCCCGGTGTGGGCAGGAATTGTCCCTCTTTGTTGCTGAATTGTAGTTTCCAAGTGCTTAGTATGGTGCTCTGCACACAGTAAGCGCTCAATACGATTGAATGAATAAATACTATCGAATGAATGAAATGAATTATTATGGTATTTAAGCGCTTACTATGTGTCAAGCACTGTTCTAAGCACTGGTGTAGATATATGTTAATGAGGTTGGACGGAGTCCGTGTCCCACCCGGGGCTCACGCTTTTAATCCCCATTTTACAGATGGGTAACTGAGGCCCAGTGAAGTGACTTGCCTAAAGTCACACCGCTGTCAAGTGGCGGAGCCGGGATTAGAACCCATGACCTCTGGCTCCCAAGCCCGGGCTCTTTCCACCGAGCCACGCTGCTTCTCTAAGTGACCTGCCCATGTCCCACAGCAGGCTCGTGGCAGAGCTAGGATTAGAACCCAGGTCTTTCTGCCTGCCAGGCCCGGGCTCCAGCCACTAAGCCACACTTCCCAGTCCCCTCCAGCTGGGAGCCCTGGGCCTCTGCCCCCCGCTCCCCGCGTCTGACCGTGTCTTCCCGCCGGGACCGCAGCTGCAGAACCAGGAGACGGTGAGGACGATGCTGAAGAGGACCGAGGCGGAGCTGAGCCTGCGGGTGGCCGATTCCATGCGCAAGCAGGAGGACCCGCTGCAGCGCCAACGCACGCTTGTGGAGGAGGAACGGCTCCGTTACCTCAACGAGGAGGAGCTCATCACGCAGCAGCTCAAGTGAGAGGCTCCACCCGGGCGTGGGGGTTGTTTTTAATGGCTTTTGTTTAGCCCCTACCTCGCGCTAGGCACTGTACTACACGCCGGAGTAGAGACGAGGTGATGGGGACGCATAGGCCTCATGGTGTTTTGGTTCGGTCTTTTTGTTATGGTGTTTGTTGAATGCCTACTATGTTCATAGAAGCAGTGAGGCTTAGTGGAAGGAGTGGGGAGTCAGAGGTCGTGGGTTCTAATTCCGGCTCTGCCACTTGTCAGCTGTGTGACCTCGGGCAAGTCACTTCACTTCTCTGGGCCTCAGTTACCTCATCTAGAAAAAGGGGATTGACTGTGAGCCCCAAGTGGGACAATCTGATGACCTTGTATCTACCCCAGCTCTTGGAACAGTGCTTGGCACATAGGAAGCGCTTAACAAATACCATCATCATCATCATTCATTCGATTGTATTTATTAAGTGCTTACTGTACAAAGCACTGTACTAAGCGCTTGGGTAGATACCAGCTAATGGGGTTGGACACGGTCCCTGTCCCACATAGGGCTCACAGGTTTTTTTTGTCATTTTCTTTTTTTATGGTATTTGTAGGGTACTTGCTGTGTGCCAGGTACCGTATTAAGTGCTGGGGTAGATACAAGTTAAATGGGTTGGACGTAGTCCCTGCCCCCACATAGGACTCACAGTTTTGTTACGTTATTTTTTTTAATAGTATTTGTTTAGCGCTTACTATGTGACAGGCATCGTCACATCGTCCTGGGGTGCATCGTGCTGGGGTAGGTACAAGATAATCGGGTTAGACACAGTCCCTGTCCCACACAGGGCTCACGGTCTCCATCCCCATTTTTCAGATAAGATAACCGAAGCACAGAGAAGTGAAGTGATTTGCCCAAGGTCACGTAGCCCATGAGTGTGGGACTGTGTCCAACTTGTATCTACCCCCAGCGCTTAGTACCGTGCCTGGCACATAGTAAGTGCTAAACAGATATCATAAAGAAACAAATACTATTGAAAAAAAAAGAAAAGAGGCCAAAGGAGGTGGGAAGGTAGGTTGGGGGTGGCAGAGGGTCAGGTGTGGTTCCCAGAGAGAAGCCTGGGAGTGATCTGGGGTCACCCCCCGGCACTTCCCTCTCCCCTCCCCTCGCCCGCCACCTGGAATGGCTGTGTGGTTTCAGTGACCTGGAGAAATCCGTGGAGAAGATCCAGCGGGATGTCCTCCACAGCCACCGCCTCATCCCGGTGCCCGAGCTGGAGGAGAAGGCCCTGCTGCTGCGGCAGCTGGGGGAGACGCTCACCGAGCTCAAGGGTGAGGGAGTGGCGGGGGGCTGGTGGGGAGGGCCGGGGGGGCCGGGGGGAGCCGAGCTCCCCAGGCCTGACCCCGACTCTCGCCCGGCGGCCCGCAGCGCACTTCCCCGGCCTGCAGAGTAAGATGCGGGTGGTCCTGCGGGTGGAGGTGGAAGCCGTCAAGTTCCTGAAGGAGGAGCCGCACCGCCTGGACGGGCTGCTCAAACGCTGCAAGAGTGTGACCGATGCCCTGGCCCAGGCCCGCAGGTCGGCCCCCTCCCCCCCCCCCACGCCCACGTCGGGACCCCTGGAATGGCCCAAGCCTAAGGGCGTGCTCCCCCTCCCCCTATGCTGACCCTGGACCTCACCTCAGACCCCATGGTCCACCTGAAGGGGAAGACCAGAACAGAAGGGAAAGAGAGGGCCCAGAGGGAGTGGGCAGTGATATTCCAGGGAGGCTTCCTGGAGGGGGAGGCCGGGAGCCGGGCCGCCCATCAAAACGTCCCTCCCCACCCTGTTCCCCCCCGTTTCCTCCCCCAATACTGCTCTTCCCCATCCCTCTCTCTTTTTTTTCCACCTTCTCCCCTCCCCCCTCCTGACCCGGGCAGGCACGTGGATGAGGGGGCGTGGCCACCCCCCCACACCTTGCTTAGTCAGTCCCCCAAGAAGATGGCAGCCGAGAACGACTTCGGCAAGAGCCTGGACTTCGAGTTGCCCACCAGCCCCCCACTGGCCCTTCATGAGCTGGGTGGGCAACTGGAAGGCCCACATGCCCCAAAAGGAAGCAACCCCGCCCGGGGCCCCGATACCATGCCAGCGAAGGTGACCAGTGGCCCGGACGCTCCTGGCAAGAGGAGCGTGGACAAGGCCGTGTCCGTGGAGGTACCTGGGGATGACCAACGAGCCGGGGCGTGGGGAACCGTTCCCTCCTTCTTCTCCCGAGGACTGGGGCCAGTTGACCGTTTTTAGTGAGCGCTTACTAAGCACCGAGCACTGTGCTAAGCTCTGGGGAGAGTACAGTATAACAGAGGTGGTAGTCACTCTGCCTGCCCGCAGTGAGTTTACGGTCTAGAGGGGGAGACAGACTTTAATATAAATGGGTATGTGCGTGTGTTGCGGGGCTGGGGGGGGGGGGTGAATATCAAGGGCCTAACGGTGTAGGTGACACAGAAGGGAGAGGGAGATGGGGAACTGAGGATTTAATCGGGGAGGACCTCTAGGAGGAGGTGTGATTGGAGTGGGACAGAGTGCCAGATCAGAGGGAGGATGTGGGCGAGGGGTTGGTGGTGAGATAGATTGAGGTACAGTGAGGTGACTTTTGGAGGAGTGAAGTGCGTGAACTGGATCGTGGCAGGAAATTATGGAGGTAAGGTAGGAGGGGGCAAGGTGATCATCTACTTTAAAGCCGGCTTTTCCGTTTGATGCGGAGGTGGGTGGGCAACCACTGGAGGGTCTTGAGTGGAAAGATGTGGACTGAACCGTTTTTTTAGCAAAATGATCCAGGCAGCAGAGTGAAGTGTGGCCTGAAGTGGGGAGAGACGGGAGGCTGGGAGGTCAGCGAGCAGGCCGGGTCACACCACGCTTCCCTCCCCCTCATCCCCGGCCCACCTGCCTCTCCTAGGGTCTTAGTCCAAGTCTGTCCCCACCCTTCATCCTCCCCCAGGGGCGGGAGCCAAGACTTGAACCATTCTGGACTTTTTTTATGGTATCTGTTAAACGCTTACTACGTACTAAGAACTAAACGCCGGGTAGATACAATCTAATCAGGCTAAGACGCAGTCCGTGTCCCACATAGGGTTCACACTCTTAATCCCCATTTGACAGATGAGGTAACTGAAGCCCAGAGAAGTGAAGTGACTCACCCAAGGTCACCCGGCAGTCAAGTGGCAGACCAGGTTTAGAACCCGGGTCCTTCTGACTCCCAGGCCCCAGGTTCTGTCCAATGGGCTTCGGCTGCTTCTCCTTCTGGGCGCTTTCCTCCTGTCCTCTAGACTGTAAACTCAGTGTGGGCAGGGAATGTATCTCTGTATGGCATAGTGGACAGGGCACAGGCCCGGAAGACATAAAGTCATGGGTTCTAATCCCACATCTGCCACTTGTGTGCTGTATGACCTGGGGCAAGGCAGTTCACTTCTTTCTGCCTCAGTTACCTCATCTATAAAGTGGAGATAGACTGTGAGTCCCACCTGGGGCGGGGATTGTGTCCAACCCGATTTGCTCGTATCCTCCCCAGTGCTTAGTACGGTGCCTGGCACGTAGTTAAGTGCTTAACAAATACCGTAATTATATCGTTCTCTCCCAAACGCTTAATACAATGTTCTGAACACCGTAAGCGCTCAATGAGTACAACTGACCGACAGACTGACGTAGAGAGGGGAAGGGGCCGGTCCTAGGTCCGGGATCTAGGATTCTCACACATTCTCCCTATCATCCCGAGTCGGAGCCGGGGGAGCGGAGAGGGTGAGGGCTCGGGCCGGAGCTTGGGGGGGCAGGGGTCGAGCCCGGGACCCCTCCGTGCCCGCAGGCAGCGGAGCGTGACTGGGAGGAGAAGCGGGCGGCCCTGACGCAGTTCAGCACTCAGGACATCAGCCGCCTGCTGGAGGAGACGCAGGCCGAGCTCATGAAGGCCATTCCCGACTTGGACTTCGCCAGCAAGCACAAGGCGGGCAGTGGGGGCAGCCCTTCCCCCACGCCCGAACACAAGCCCGCCAAAGCCCAGCACGGGCAGAAGGCCAGCGCCCGCGTGGAGCCCAGCGGCCGGCGGGGCTCAGGTGTGCGGGGGACGGGTGGACGGGTGAAGCGGGAAGACCCGGTGGCAGCCCCAACGCGGTGGGCGACTCTGGAGTGGGCCAGCTCCGGGCAGGAGGACGGGCTGAGGAGGTTCTGGCATCTCCCCAGGGGAGAGTGTGCCCGGCCCCGGAGACAGGGGCAGATCAATCGATCAGTTATAATAATAATGGTATTTGTTAAGTGCTTACTATGTGCGAGGCACTGAACCTAAGCCCTGGGGTGGTTACAAGCAAATCGGGTTGGACACCGTCCCTGTCGCATGTGGGGCTCCCAGTCTCAGTCCCCATTTTACAGATGAGGTAAAAGAGGCACAGAGAGGTGAAGTGACTCGCCTAAGGTTACGCAGCAGACAAGTGGCAGAACTGGGATTAGAATCCATGACTTCTGACTCCCAGGCCCGTGGTCTATCCACTAGGCCATGCACGGTATTCATTATGATTATTATCATTACTATTAATGAATACCGTTAGCATTAACGTTAGCAATTAATATCAATTATTATTATTATTATTATTAACATAATAGTATTTGTTGAGCATTCACTCTGTGTCCAGCACTGTTCTAAACCCTGGGGTAGGTACAAGCTAATCAGGTTGGACGTAATCCCTGTCCCACGTGGGGCTCACAGTCTTAAACCCCGTTTCACAGATGAGGTAACTGAGGCCCAGAGAAGTGAAGTGCAAGGTCAGACTGCAGATAAGTGGTGGAGCTGGAATTCGAACCCGGGTCCTACTGACGCCCAGGACCGAGCTCTGTCCTCTAGGTCATGCTGCTTCTCATGTACTGAGCGCTTACCACGCTCAGAGCACTCTTCTAACCACTCGGGAGAATACGATTTAAGAGAATTAGCAGAAACGTTCCCTGCCCGTAATGAGCTTACAGACCACCCACTGAGTGTGTGATCCTGGGCTTTCTGATATTGTTATACCGTTCTCTCCCAACCGCTTAGTACAGTGCTCCCCATACAGTGAGAGCTCAATAAATAAGACTGATTCTGCTGGGAGTCAGAGTCGCCTTAGGAGCCGGGGAACCAGACCCCCGCCCCAGCTCGGGCCACTGAGGCTGGCACCCTGACAGCCCCCCTTCCATCGTGCTTTCTGCAGACGAGCTGACGGTGCCCAGGTACCGGACGGAAAAGCCTTCCAAGTCGCCGCCCCCACCCCCTCCACGCCGGAGTTTCCCCTCCACCCATGGGCTCACCACCACCCGCACCGGCGAAGTCGTCGTCACCAGCAAGAAGGATGCAGCATTTATCAAGGTACTCCTTGCCCGGGCCCTGCCCACCTGGGTCCTCCCTGGGGACCAAAGGGGGCCCTCTGCACCCCATTCTCTGCACTCTGCCCCCAGCATTGAACACTTGACATCAAGGGGGGGCATCTTTCTGGCACCCAGGGGTGGCATAGGGGCACCAGTGCCAGGGTGGGCGAGGAGCAGCGAGGGCCATCGGGGTGGAATGGGGTGTAATGGGCGCTGACGGTGGGGCGACTCTCACAGAAGGCGGAGTCGGAGGAGCTGGAGGTGCAGAAGCCTCAGGTGAGGCTGCGCCGGACGGTGTCCGAGGTGGCCCGCCCGGCCTCCACGCCCCCCATCATGGCCTCCGCCGTCAAAGACGAGGACGACGAGGAGCGGATCGTCGCCGAGCTGGAGGTGGGTCTGGGGTCCCCAGGCGTGGCCGTGAGGGGTGCAGACCGTCCACCCTGCACCTCCCGCCCGGGCCCTGGGGAGGCTGGAGGGGCAGGGAGGGGAGAGCGGGAGCCCCGGTCCCGTCCTCAGCTCTGCCCCGTGCCACCGGACGGCCTGGCCTCCAACCCCATTTCGGCCCCGCTCCCCTGGAGGTCCGAACCCGGGGCCCCGGCTCGGGGGCCCAGGCCGAAACCCACAAGGTGGCCCTGGGGAGGGGTGGGGATCTTGGCCCCCGGGCGCTCAGACGTCCAAGGAACCTGCCCTCGAGGGGTAGACCGGCTCGGATGGGACAGGGCCCAGGGAGTCGGGGGACGAACCTTCTCCGCTGGGGAGGGGGTGGGGTCTCACTCCACTTTCATGCCCCCCATCCACCACCCCCTTCCATGCCTCCCTCTTTCTCCTCCTCTTCCACCTCCCTGCCCACTCTTCCTCCTCATCCTCCCTGCCCTCTCCTCCACCTCCCTGCCCTTTCCTCTTCCTCCTTTCTGCTGTCTCCTCCTCCTCCTCTACCTTCCTGCCCATCCTACTCCTCTTCCACCCTCCTGCCTACTCCTCCACCACCCTCCTGCCCCCTCCTCCTCCACCTTTCTGACTCCTCCTCCACCTTTCTGACTCCTCCTTCTCCTCCACCTTTCTGACTCCTTCTTCTCCTCCACTTCTTTGCCCCCTCCTCCTCATCCACCCCTCTGCCCCTCTCCTCTTCTCTACCCCCACAATGAAACTTGAACCAAAGACCCCGGCACCCAGCCCCCCGCCACCACCTCACCGATACTCTTGGCCCTTCCCTCCTCAACCTCCAAACCCGTGGGCGGCTGGGGCCCTCCATGCCCATAAGCAGCTTTGCCCATTCTCCCCCCGGGCCGGCCCCTATGAGTTGTAGGTGGAGGGTCCTGCCCCGTCTGGGACTCCCGACCGCCCCTCTGCCCTCAATGCTCCCGACCTCTGACTTCCCAGGTGTTTGAGAGAAGCTCCATGCCCTCCCTACCCCCCATGCCCCGCTGCCAACTGCTCCCGGCCTCCAGGCCCCTCTCGGGGCCCCCCAGGGTCTCGGCCCTGGGTCCCGGATGGAAGGTAAAACCGCGCCCCACCCCCCAACTCCTGCCACCTCCCCGCTCTGCTGCTGCTCCTCTCACTGACCGGCGTCACCCTCGGCCTCTGTCCTGCCCTTCTCCGGCTCTCGGTTTAACACGCTGACACCGCTCACTGTCTCTGCGTCCCCTCCGCTGACCCCCTCGTGACCGAGACGGGCACTAGACTCCACACCCCCTGGGGACAAGCCTGCCTGTGCCCTCCCCGGCCTGGCACAGCCCCCTACACCTCTTCAGGTCTTGAGATCTGAAAATGACCTTTGAGCCCAGGATTTAGGAAGGGCACTGCTGGGCGCTGGGTAGCTGTGCCTGGGCCAGTGACTGCCTCAGCGGTGCTCTTTGCCAGTGTTCCTTTCAGCAATGGCAACCAGGGAAGGTATCTCTTAGCCTCCGTTCCCAAGTTCTGCTGGGTCCTCACTGGGGTCCCTCTCCCCATACTTCTTATGATCAGGAACTCCTTCCTGTTGTGTAATTTCTATCCCTCCTGCTGCAGTCAAATCGTCTTTCCTCTTACTCTGTCCCTTGTGCAACTTGAGGGCTGGGGTTCCTGGCCCTGCATGATGGTTTTGCAGTTTGGGGTTTGGGAGGAGTGGGTTGGGGGCGAGGGGAGGGTGTGTGTGTGTGTGGGTTGCGTTCAATCATATTTATGGAACACTTACTGTGTGCAGATCACTGTACTAAGCGCTTGGGAGAGTATGCTATAGCAATAAACGGACTGATTCCCCGCCCACAATGAGCTTATGGTCTAGAGAGGGAGGCAGACATTAATATAAATAAATGACAGATATATACATAAGATCCCCACTGGGATCTTACAGAGGCCCCTGACAGCTGAGGGTACAGTGTGCCTGGGGCAGCTCCCAAGGATCAGAGGGCACTGCCAGGCCTCTTTGCTGTCCAAAGTGGTGTGCCCAGGAGGGGAGCAGGGCAGTGCCTGCTCAGAGTGCTGGACAGCTGGTGAGAGATGTGCCCATTCTGGAGAGCAGTGCGTTGGCCCTGGGCTCCCTTCCAGAGTTCTCTTGGCCTGGCAGCTTTCCTGGTCCGCCCGGGCCTTGTCCTCCGTTGGGAGGTCTAAGCCAGGTCGGTGAGACTGGCCCCGTGGACGTGGTTGGGCTCAGCTGCAATACCGAGGACAACTCTTCCCTCGGGCGCTGCCCGAGGTCCTGGGGGGCAAAGGCAAGTTAACCCATCTGCGCCCCATTGTGCCATCAGGCAGTGGAGACTGGTGGGCATCATGCCAGCATGGGCATCCTCACCGGGAGCCTTCCACGAAGCTTTGTCTCCCAGGCCGGCCAGGTAACTCCATGGCATGCAGGGGGGAGGGGGGATGTGCCCGCGTCCGGGTCTTCAGCCGGAGGGAGGCACTAGATATCCGGCTACCTCAGCTTGAAGACATCCTGTCGTCCGAGGGATTTGGGTTGCCGTAGAGGTCTGAGGGTGGCAGGGCTTCACCTAGGGATGCTGGTGCCCACGGTCCGGCTCGGGTGCTGGGGGAGGTGGGGAGCGGGAGAGGGAGACCCGGCCTTGGTTGCCAGGCAGTGCGTGCCAGGCAAGGTTGGCAGGACCAGCTAGGAAGGCTGTGGTGCCACCCCGGGAGTCGCGGGTGTGGGGGGGTCTCTCCCCAGCCTCCTCACTCACAGTTCCCCCTTCGTTCCCCCTCCAGGCGTCTTCCCTCCCCAGAGCCTTATGTGTCCCCCAGATCGTTCTCACTCTGTGTGACCCCGTCCCCGCGACGCCCCCAGAAGAGGTGGGCGTGAGAAGATGCGACACCCTGCCCCCGCGGGCACAGAATGACATGGAGGAAGAGGGTCATAAGGTGGGGACTCCAGCCCATCTGGGGGGCAGCACGTCGCTCGGCCTACTCTTGCCAGCTGCAGCACTGTTGGCCCCGCCGTGCCATCTGGCGGCCCCTCACACCCCCGAATCTGGAAACGGCGAGCTGCCAGAAAAGGAGATGGCAGGATTCGGGGCTACTGGCACTGAGATCTGGGCACCGATGGAGCATGACGCCCGGCCGCTCGGAGAAGAGGGAAGGGCCGATCCTCGTGCCTGGAAGCCCGGAGATGGGGAAGATGGGGACCGGACCTCCAGCGTCCAGAACCCGGGCACCTCCCTGGGTGAGGACCCCGCCATGGGGGCCCTGGAAGAGACCGGGGCTGCCCGGACAGGAGACCGAAGTCAAACGATCCCCTTGGAGGAGGCCGAAGGGGAGCCTGGACCCTTTCCAGACCAAGGTGCCCGCTCCCGGGACCCCCGGGTCACCCTGCTGCCTGGCTCAGGCAAGGGCAGGGGCGAAGTGGGGACGTGGCCTGAAGGTGGTCCCCCTGTGCCGGTCCCGGCCAGACAGCCTCGTAGCCAGCGCCTGGACAGTCTGGAGGAGATGTTCTGGGAACTGGAAGCCACGCTGAGCAAAATGGAGGCCGGGACCACCGCTGCCCTCCACCCCGTCCGCTCGTTGCTGCACACCCCGACCCCGAAGACGGCACCGCCAGGGGCCCGGACCCCTTCGCTGCGTTCCGAGGGGCCCGCATCCCACTCGCCCTGCCTGCAGGTGGATGCCCATGTGTCTCTTCTCCTTTCACTGTGCTGTTTTTGGCCTCCTCTTCTGGAAACCCTCTCCTTCCAAGCCGGCTGGGGTTCCCTGCTGTCGGGGGGCAGGTGTCTGGGAAGCTAGATTCTTCCCCCCAACTCTTCCCCTCACAAGGTCTCCCCGGACCACTCAACCATCCACCAGGAGCATCGGGAGCCGGGACCTCCGACCCCCTTTCCTGCCTCAGGCCCACCTGCCCCTCTCCACCTCTCTTCTGTACCCACCGTGCCCCCTCAGGAAATAAAACTGCTGCTTGCCCTCCACCCACCGCTCCCCCACATCTCCCAACTTCCCCGGCTCTGTCCTTTCTTCTCCTCGTCTCTGTCTCTGGCTCCGTTGTCTCCCGCTTTTTGCCTCTGCGGTTCTCCTCTCTCAGCCACCTCCTTTGGCTTGGTAGGTATCTCTCCTCGGAGCACAAGAGTTCTACCTCGGGATGCCAACTGGGGCACCTACAGGGTGCTGTTGAAGTAGGGTAGCGGGTAGTGGCAGAGAGAGAGAGAGAGACCCCGTGGGAGCTGGGTTGTGGGCAACTCTGTGGCCCATCCCAACCTTCCTCCCACGTCCTCTGTCTGGGAGCAGATGCCCTTCGGAGGGCTCCTCTCCCTTCCCGCCCCCCATGGGAAGACGGCCTTTTGCGGACTCTGCCCGGTGCCGCTCCAGCCGCTCGGGGCGACCCAGGGTGGTCCCTACCTCCCTGCCTCAGGTGAATGCTGACCCGGCCGAGAGGGAGACGGGAGGCCTGGGCTTGATTTCCCAGAGCAGATGGGTGCGGTCCGGAGGGCCCAGGACCTCTCCAGCCCGCCCGCAGAACCTCTGCTGGGGTGGGCTGGGTGGGGCAGTGGGAGGGCGCCCACCCTACCACCCTGTTCCCCTCTCCCCCCGCACCACCAGGCACTCCCGTCCCTCCCCTGTCTCCCTGCAGGGCGGTGGCGGGGGCGGGGGTCCGGTCCCTCCGGCGAAGATGGGCAGCCCGGCTGGCTCCCGGCTGAAGCAGAGCCCAGCCGGCAGCGGCCCCGACAAGGGCAAGCACGGGAAGCAGCGGCTGGACTATCTGCGGATCCAGGGCCAGCCGCCGCCGCAGCCGCAGCCGCAGGTACCCGTCCCGGCGGGGCTCGGGGTGCCGGGTGGGAATCCCTTGGCGGCCAGGCCGCGGGACGAGGGGGTCCCTCGTCGCTTCAGGCGGGCAGGGTGAAACGAGAACTTTGTCCCCAGGGCCCACCCTTCCACCTCCCTGCTCTCCCTCCCCCTCACCTGCACCTTGTCCCCTTTCCATGTTAGCCCTCCCCCCCCCCCCCCCGCTGCCCGGTCCTTTAACATTCCCTTTCCCTCTGCCCTTCCTGGGAATTTGGCCGGACACTCCCAGGGACCCCCTAGCCCAGTCGGACCGGGGGATGGATCTTCTGCCCAATTCTGCTGGGCATTCCCAAGGATCGCCTCTGGAAGGGGCCACCACTCCACCCAGACCTCAGTTTACCTTTACTTCTGTGGGCCTCACCTTCTTCATCTGGGAAATGGAGTTTAACTATCTGTTCTCCCTCCGCCTGAGGCTCTGAGACTCGTGTAGGACAGGGACTGTGTCCCACCTGATTATCTTATATCTGCTCCATCTCTTAGTATAGTGTTTGGCACATAGCACTTAACAAATACCACAATTATCATTATTGCAATACCTTGCGGCCCTGCGATGCACACTCGTACTCACGACCAACCATTCACACTCAAACACACACACACACACACACACACATAAGCACAGGAGGCAGGAGGAGACTGATGCAGAGTCAGGGTGAGATGTGGGTAACTGCTAAAATCGGTGTGGTAGTAGATTGGGTGGATAGGAAGGGGTGGACCCTAGAGATGCTGTGAAGGTAGAACTGACAGGATTTGGTGACAGACAATGTGTGGGTTGAATGAGAGGGATAATAATAATAATAGTTGTGGCATTTGTTAGGCACTTACTGTGGACCAAGGACTGTACTAAGTGCTGGTGTAGATATAAGGTAATTTAGACAGAGTCCCATTCCAAGCGCTTAGTACAGTGCTCTGCACATAGTAAGCGCTCAAAAAATACTACTGAATGATTGAATGGGGCTCACGGTCCGAGTAGGAGAGAGAACAAGTGTTGAATCCCCATTCTATTCATTCATTCATTTACTATTAATTGAGCACTTACTATGTGCAGAGCTCTGTACTAAGTGCTTGGGAGTGTACGATGTAATAATAGACAAAGTTCCCTGCCCACAGTGAGCTTACAGTCTGCAAATGAGGAAACTGAGCACAGAGAAGTGAAGTGACTCATCCAAGATCACACAGCAGGCAAGTGCCAGTTCCGGAACTAGAACACAGGTCCTGCGACTCCTGGTCCCGTGCTCTTTCCTCTAGGCCGTGCTACTGTCTCAGCGTGAGATAAATCAAGGAAGGTTTGGGGCGTGTGTGGGGCAGGGGAGATGGTGGTGTCTACAGCGATGGAGAAGTCTGGCTGAGGTCAGCCTTTTGGGGGGGAGATGAAGAGTGCTGCTTGGACACATTAAGTTTGAATTAGTAGTAATATTCTTAAGCGCTCATTGTGTGCAGAGCCCTGCACTAAGCACTGAGAGAGAATACATGGGTGAGAATTAGACACGGCCCCTGTCCCTTTAAAAGGCTAAGTTTGAGATATCACTGGGATTCCCAAGCAGCGATGTCCCTGAAGGCAGGAGAAAATGCAAGACTGTAGAAGATAGAGGGCAGGACTAGAGAGGCATATTTGGAAATCATCTGTATAATTGAAGCCTTGAGAGCGAATGAGTTCTCCCAGGGAGTGGGTGTAAAGGGAGAATAGAAGGGGACCCAGAACTGAGCCTTGAGGGATTCCCACACATAGGGAGTGGGAGGTAAAGGAGGAGAAGCTTGTGAAAGAGACTGAGTGGTCAGAGAGCTAGAAGGAGAATCAAGAGAGGACAGAGCCAGTGAAGCCAAGGTTGGACAATGTTTCCAGGAGAAGGGGGTTGGTCCTCAGTGTCAGAGGCAGCTGAGAGGTCAAGGAGGATTAGAGTAGAGTAGAGTAGAGGTTGTTGGATTTGGCAAGAAAAGGAAGTCATTGGTGACCTTTGAGCGAGCAGTTTCCAGGAAGTGGAGGGGATTTTCCGGCCCCTGTGGACCCATAGAAGAATACACCATCCTTTGTCAAGGATAAAACACAACTATGAAGGAATGCTTTGCACACACAGGTATGTACGTGCACACACACACACACACACACACACACACACACACACTATACCCCCCCACCTACCTACACACCTGATCCTTAGCTGATCTCACCCCCCCCCCCCCCCCCCCCGAGGCAGGATGGCCACTGCTTCACCCATCTGGGCCAGGGGGCCAGCAGGGTTCAATTCAGGAAATCACTGTTTGTGCCAGGCCAGGGGAGAGGGTAGGGGCTTCTGTCCCCCTCCACGAGGCTGGAATCCTCAGCATCCGAGCTGCCCCCCGTCCCCACCCTTCCCTCGCTCCCCCTAACTTCCCCACCCCAACTAACTGGACTGTGCTGACCCAGTGCTGTGCATGCTCAGTGTCTAACATTTCACTTCTATTTCCTCCCCTCCTCCTCTTCCTTCCCCACCACCTTCACCCCTTTTCTCCTTTCCCTCCCCATCCCTCCCCTTGCCTGGGTGTGCATGGCCCGGGGTTGCTTGTGTCCTCTGTGTGTATTTGTGTGTGTGTGTGTGTGTGCGTGCGTGTGTGCGTGTGCCTTTCTGGCTCTCTGTTTCCTCCTCTTTGATTCGGGATCCCCATGCCACATGCCTCTTTGGGTTGGTTTGAACGCCTCTCTCTCCTCGGGGGTGGTCTCTGTCTCGGTGTCTTTCTCTGTGTCTCTGCCAACTCTCCTCCTCTAGTAACCCATGTGTGTCGTCAGTCTCCCCTCATGCCTTGCCAGTTCCTGTTGGTTCAGTCCCTGACCTCAGGCCCCAGCTACCGCCAGATCCATCTGCTTTTGGGCTTTTTTTCTTTTTTCTGTTTTAGTTTCTATTGATCAGTTATGGACTCTTCTTCCCCACCTTTCTGGGGCAAGTGGTGTGACCTCCCCCTCCCTTCCTCCCGCCTCCTCCTCCTCCTCCTCCTCCTCCTTGAATCTTGCTTTTCTTTCTAGGCCACTAGAACACCTAAAGAGACTAGCGGACTGAATGAGACCCCGAGTCCAGTCTCAGAAAAACCCTCCTCGTCCAGAACCTCCATCCCTGTATTGACTTCCTTTGGGGCAAGAAATTCGTCTATTTCGTTCTAAAGGCTCCTTGCCAGCTCTTCCTCCTCTCCCCCCGCCCCTCCTCCCTTTGCCCCGTCGATCCTTCTCGTCTCCCTTCCTTCCTCCCTGTCCTCCCGCCCTCTTCTCCAGACTCGGTGGGAGGGTTTGCCACGGGTCCTTCTCCTTGTCTTGGTGTATTCGGTGTTTTGGTGGGTTTTTTTTAATTATTCACTTGTAATTACACTTCTTTTTTGTAAATGAAAGGAAAACCAAACACACCAGGCGCACCAATGTCCCATTTCAATATGGCCGACCCTTTGGGTCGCTTTCCGTTCCAATACGGCTGACCCGTCTGGCCACTTCCCATTTCCATACGGCCGACCTGCCATTCTCTGTTTCTCCTCTTTTTATCCTCCTCCTCCTCCCTCTCTTCCCCTCCCTACCACCAACACTTCCTGTTTTTCCTCTGACCACCCTCCCCCATCCTCTTCTCTGCCCTGGCTCACCGGGAACACCGAAACGAACTTCCGCCTGGACCTATGACCGTCAAACAACGAGGACTCAGAGTCGTGAGGCGCCCCTTCGACCCTCTGTGGAGAAGGACTGGACGATTAACTTAAATAATGGGTTCTGGGGTGTGGGAGAGAGGGCAGGGACCGGAGGGGAGGGAGAGCCGGTCCGGGGAAGAAGTGGATAGAGGTGGACCTGACTCCAAAGACGTCTCCCAGAACTGAGACCTCTACTGTTTAAGCCTGCCTCTGCTGCAGCACCTTTCCCACATTCCTTAGAATTTGTTGAAGCTCAGTCAGATGGGCAGGGGCCTGGGAGTGGTGAAGGGGTCTGTATCTCCCTCAGGGACTCTGGGAGGGTCGGGGGAGTGCGAGCCAGCCGGAGTGAGCCTCCTGTCTGTCTGTGAGCGTCTGGATGTCAGTGCTGCAGCAGGGGTGAGGAGAGCAATAAAGAGAGGCCAAGGGCCTTCATCCCTGGCCCAGTTTGGAGTCGGGGCCGGCCAGGCTGCAGTTGGCTAGTGGGAAGGGGGCTGCCGTCTTGGATTTCTTCCAGGCCGAGGCCAGTGGTTGGACCTGTAGAAAATGGCTCGGGCGAGCGGGGGCTGGGGCTCGACTCCGAAGTCGTCCAGGCTGTGTATCTGGGCTTCTGTACCTTAAGTTTCATAATTTAGCACTTTAATGGCCATTAACTTACTTTAAAAGGGGTCGAGGTGAGTGGTTTGCTGTGGGGAAATAGGGGCGAGGATAGCAGTGGGGAAGCAGGTCTAGGCAGTATAGGAGAGGGGAGGTGGGAGAAGAAGAATGGATAGGGGAGAGGGAGGCAGGTTAGCGAATCAGGGTTCCCGTCTTGACCCGTGACGCTGAGTACGCCCAGTGCCACCTTCACCCTGTCTCTCCTGGGCATGCCCCTTCCTTCCTCCCCTCTCTTTTACTGACTGTGTTCAATCCATCCCCTACAAGAGCTGGGAGGCCGAGTTGGCCAGGTAGAGAGATGACAGTGAGGGAGTTGAGGGCTTTTTGAAGTAGGAGGTGGAGTGGGTCTAGGAGAAAGGGGTTTGTGAGTATGGGGCGAGGGAACGTGAGGCTAGTCAGCAAGGGTGGGACTGTCTCTCCCCTCCCCTAGTAACTAATAATATTGTGGTATTTATTAAGCACTTACTATGTGCCAGGCACTGTACTAAGTGCTGAGGTGGATACAAGCAAATCCGGCTGGACAGTCCCTGCCCCACGTGGGGCTCACAGTCATATCCCCATTTTACAGATGAGGTAAATGAGGCAATGAGAAGTGAAACGACTTGCCCGAAATCACAGAGCACACAAGTGGCAGAGCCAGAATGAGAACCCAGCTGCCTCTGACTCCCAGGCCCATGTTCATCCACTAGGCTGCTTCTCATTTATTGAGCGCTTACTATGTGCAGAGCGCTGTTCTAAGCGGTTGGGAGAGTGCGGTACAAGAGAATGGGCAGGAAAGTCCCCTGCCCATAATGAGCTTGGACTACCCACGGAGTCTGTGATCCTGGTCTTCGGATATTGTACTGTACTCTTCCAAGCATGTACTACAGTGTTCTGCGTACAGTAAGTGCTCAATAAATATGATTGAATCTGCTGGGAGGAGCAGGGCATTCAATCCCCTTCCCCACCAAGAGTCAGAGTCGCTGTAGGAGCTGGGATTGGGTGCAAAATGGAGAACACAGATGGAGAGAAGTCTGGGGTCTCAGTTAAGGAAAAGTGGGAATGGCGTGGGAGCGGAGGATTCGGGCAGAGAGCGGCTAAATGGGGGGAATTAGAGAATGGGCGGAGATGAGGAGGGGTCCCTGTGTCCCAGGGTAAATAGCGGGGCAGGCCAGAAAAGGCACAAGATGGAGGTGGCTGAGGGGGTGGGCATCCCCAGTGAAGAGGTGGAGGAAGGAAGGGTGTGTAGGGAACAGAAAGTTTCCAAACGCAAGAGAATGAGCACAAAAAGTGATGAAAATGAAGAGTACGACAGGGCATCGGGAAGGAGGCAGGTCAGTACATATAAGCACAGGGGTGGAGGGCTCACGGGGACCAAGCCCCCTTTCCTTCCCCCTCACCCGACCCCCCACCCCCAACCTCCCAACCTGAGTCTCCCTGGCTCGGCCCTAAGGCACCTGCCGGCAGACACCCCTTGGTTTGCCGCGTCTAGATCTTTAACCTTATTTCATTTTCTGGAGAATTCTCATTTCGTTTTGTTTTATTTGATTTTATAGATTCCCTTCATTTTTGTACAAAGCCGAGCGAGTGTTTTGGAAAATAACAAAAGAAGAAAAAACAGTAAAAGGAAAAAAAAAATCACAGACAAATAAGGGACTCCTGATGCAATTAGTACTAATTGCAAAGCAACTCTTTACATTGAAGTGAAGTGTCTTAACATTTTATATTGTTTTAAAAGATATATTTACATATTATATATATAATATACGTAATATAAATATATATATAAATATTTAAAAAAGAGAAAAAGCGACAAAAAAGAGCTCTCTTCCTGTCTGGTGTATTGGGGAGTTGGGGTGGGGGGCAGACTACGCCCCCTCCCCGCCTCTTCTTCTTCACCTCGTCCTTTCCTCAGCTGATGTTTGTCGTTGTTCAGTGTAAATGGTTTGGAAACGGTTCAGTTTGACTGCTCAGAAATAGCCGCAGGAGGGAAAGGGTGGGGGACCTGGGGGGTCCAGGGTAGGTGGTGGATGGGACCTACCCTCGCCCCTCACTTTGTTTTCCCCCACCCCTTCCCCCCCACCCCCAGCCAACTTGCTGGCTCTCCCCTCTCCTGCACCCCTGCAACTCCCGTTCGGGATGCTAGGTAGAGGAGTTCTCCTGTCTTGGTTTCTCATTTCCTGCTGGGTGGTAAATAGAGGTGGAGGAGCAAGCTGTCTGTAGCATCTTGAATCTTCTCTGGCCTCTGGCCGCATCCCTCGCTGACCACCAACCCGCCGCCCGAGGCCAAGGCTTTTGGAGAGTTGCCTTCTGCCTACCTCTGCCGTCTCTCTGGGTCTCCCTAAGAGGGCTTTTCAGCTGACAGAGGCCTGGGGCCTACAGTCCAGCCAGTCCCACCTCACCTGCCCGGACTCTGGCCATCCCACCGAGCGGCCGCTTTCACCCCCCGCCAGAAGCAGCTGCATGTTGTTGGGGAAGGCCGACGGGAGACGCCTGGGGAGGAAGAGGGAGAAGAGGGTAGAAGGGTCCCACTCCTCCTGAGCGACCCTGAGATCAGGGGCATCAGAGACCCCACCCCCAAAGGGAGGATCGGGGCTGGATGAGCTTGGGGATCCAGACACCTTCAGCTGGCACTCTCCGATCTGGCCAGATGGAGGTGGGGAGATGGTGTATCAGGCTCCTGTTATTGTGCTGGGGGGGGGGGGGGTTCTATTCTGGGGACCACCTCCATGAGAGTTCAGCTGGCTCCTCACCCTTTGCAGTGGTCATAACTTGCTGTTTCCATTTCTAGTGTAGAACCAAAGTTTTCTAACCAGGGGAGGGGCAGGCCAGACTGGAGGCATGGGCGGGGCGGGGGTGGGGGGCAGGGGTGCCCTCCTGGAAGGGGGCAAAGGGGCTGCCATGGTCCCTGGCGGCTCTCTCCCCATCCTGACTTCCAGGACCGTCCCAGGTGGGGGCATCAATCCGGAGCCCTCCCTGACCCTGGCAGAGGGGAGATGTGGGCACCCCATCCACCAACTCCTCCCAGCCTGGTTCCTTACCAACCCCCTGCCCAGCCCGCTCTGAGTGCTTGTGTGCACCGCCCTCCCCCAAAACCCAGACAGGCAGAATTACATCTATACTCCCCCCTCCAGAGCAGGGTAATTACCAGCTGCCCCCTCTGTACCAGCCCCCTCACCCCGCCCCCTGCTCTGCATGCCAATCGATCCCCCCCCCCTCACCGCCACCCGGCGTGCTGCATGCTTTCCTCCCTGCTTTCTCTCGTCCGTCCTTGTGGTTTCTAGAGCAAAATCTAAAAGTTTTCAGGACCCTTCCGGGGAGGGGGGCCGGAAGCTGGAGCTCTTGCTTGGACTTTTCGGCCTTACCTTTCTCCTCCCTGCCCTTCCCTCCCCTCAACCCCAACCCCTGCTCACGTGCCCACCCCCCCCAACCTCGGAGGCTCTCAGGGGGATTTCGGGCCATGGGCTCCCCCAGTGGGGTCGTGTTGGTGTATGTTGTGTGACTGCCTCGGGCATTCTGTGACAACTGTCGGCATTGTATTAGGACAATTTCTAAATGGCAAAAGGTTACTGTTTGACTTCCCTCTCTCCTTCTCTTTTCTAATGCCTCTCTTTCTCTCTCTCTCTGGGTTTCTCCCTTTTCTTTTCGGTTTTTCTATTGGAGTGTTTGGCTTTAATAAAACACGTTTCCTTTCCCCTCCTGCACCTCTCTTCCCCCCTCTTGTAAGGGGCTGGTGTCTGACTGGTTTTTTAATCGAGGGCGCCGCCAGATCCAACGGGTTGGGGGAGTGTGCTTTTTTGGAGTTCCCGATGAGCTCTTGAGGGGGGTAAGTTGCCTTCAGGTGGGGGTGTGCAGAGGGAAATCCCCCCCTTCCCCAGATCGCGGAGTGGGGGAGAGTTAACGCCATGGGAATATCAGCTAGTGGAAAAAGTGTGGGCCTGGGAGTGAGGAGACCTGGGTTCTCCTGGATGACCCATGCTAAGCACAGTGCTCTGCACACAGTAAGTGCTCAGCACAAACCACCGATGGATTGGCTTTGGACAAGTCACTTCACCTCTCTGGGCCTCAGTTTCCTCATCTATTAAATGGAGGTTAAATATCAGTTCTCTCTCTCAGATTTATCCAGATTGCAGGCAGGGACTGTGCCCCATCTGATTACTTTGTATCCCTCCAGATTGGCACCGTAGTAGGTGCCTAATAGACACCAGAGCTAGAGTGTCCATACAAGATGGACCCCAACCAGGACACTGTTGGCAAAACTTAGTCACTCTTCTTTCCCAGCCTCCTGCAAAGCAGCCCATTCATTCATCATTCAGTGGTATTTATTGAGCGCTTACGGAGTGCAAAACACTCAGTAAGGAGTCCATCCTGGATGCCCCAAGGAGAGGGACCCAACAGCAAGTCTTCCCTTCAGTTTTGACTTTTCAAGTTGCTTCCACTCCCTCAGAGCTGACTGTGGCCTAAGCAGTCTGATTTTCACATGTGGACCATCTTTGAGGTGACTTTTTTTAATCCCTTCCATTTGAAAAGGAGTCAATCCTTGGAAAAGCACTGAATTTTGGGGAACTCTTACAGTTTAAGAAGGTGATGGGGGAGGGAAACACCTCGAGCAGAACCATCAGGCACAAACGACAGAAGCAGCGTAGCCCAGATAGAGCCCAGGTCTGGGAGTCAGAAGGACCTGGGTTCTAATCCCAGCTCTGTCACTTTTCTGCTGCATGACCTTGCACGAGTCACTTCCTTTCTCTGGAACTCGATTCCCTCATCTGTAAAAGAGGGATTAAGACTGTGAGCCCCATATGGAACCGGGTCTGCGTCCAATCCGATTAGTTTGTATCTACCCCCGCATTTAGTTCAGTGCCTGGCATATAGTAAGCACTTAACAAATATCATAAAAAAAATCACAAGCCAACAGCATTGAATTCAGCAGCTGGAGGTGCAGGCAGAGGGGACAGCCCGCTGGGTTCTCTCACCACGGCCTGACGGCTGCGGTCCGGGGTTCCGAACGGCCACGGCCTCCCCGCTACCCTGAGTAAGAGAAGGGAAACGGAACAGAAGCTCCTCGCCGTTGGCTTTAAAGCAATCAATCACCTTGCCCCCTCCTACTTCACCTTGCTACTCTCCTACCACGATCCAGACTGCACACTTCGCTCCTCTAATACCAACCTTCTCACAGTCTCCAATCTTGACTGTCTCGCCGCCGACCCCTCGCCAACTTCCTGCCTCTGGCCTGGAACGCCCTCCCTCCTCACATCCGACAGATGACAACTCACCCCCACTTCAAAGCCTTAAGGGAGGCCCATCTCCTCCAAGAGGCCTTCCCTGACTAATCCCTCCTTTCCTCTTCTCCCCCTCTCTTCTGCATCGCTGACTTGCTCCTTTTATTCATCCCCCCTCCCAGCCCCACAGCACTTATCTCCATATCTGTAATTGATTAATTTATATTAGGGTCTGTCTCCCCCTCTAGATTGTCAGCTCCTGGGCAGGGAAAGCAGGAATTGAGAGTGTGAGCCCCATGTGGAACAGGGACTGTGTCCAAGCCCATTTGTTTGTTTTCCCCACAGCGTTTAGTACGGTGCCTGGCACATAGTATGCACTTAACAAATACCACAATTATCATTAATCCCAAAAGGAAATCCTTCTGGTTTCCAGGGAGGAGTGGGCGGGGGCTTGAAAGGGGCAGGCAGAGCAGGGCAGTGGGCGGGTCGGACCTGTGGAGCCCGCTGCCATCCGTTGAAAGGACCCAGGAGTGCCACGATCTGAGCTAAGGGATCGTCCCGGGACCCCAAGGGGATTCCTGCCACGTTGGCACCCTGCGGCGGCACAGAGGAGCAGCACGGCACAGCCCACCGCCCCCGGCTCCCTTCCCATCTATTAGTCAGTCGGAGTCTGGGGGCGCTTGCGGTGTGCACAGCATTCTACTGAGCTCTTGGGAGAGGACAGTAGAGTTGGTAGATAGGATCCCTGCCCTCAAAAAATTTAGAGCCATGAGAAAGCGGTGTGGCCTAGTGGAAAGAGCACGGGCCTTTCTGATCCCCCCCACAAACCAATTGTTTGTGTGACTCTGGGTTAGTCACTTAACTTCTCTGTGCCTCAGTTTCCTCAACTGTAAAACTCTTCTACTGCGGGACAAGAACTCTGACCAATCTCATTACCATGTACCTATCCCAATACTTAGAACAGTGACACATAGTAAGCACTTACAAATACCATTTAAAAAACCCAGACATAACAACAATTATAATAATAATAATATTTGTTACACGCTATTTGTCAAACACTGTTCTAAGCACTGGGATTGTTATAAGAATCAGTGTAACTTAATGGATAGAGCACGGGCCTCGGAGTCAGAAGGACCAGGGCTCTAATCCCGACCCTGCCATTAATCTGTTGTGTGATCTTGGGCTTGTCACTTCACTTCTCTGCGCCTCCGTTACCTCATCTGTAAAATAGGGATAGAGACGGTGTCCAACCTGATTACCTTGTGTCTACCCTAGTGCTTGAAACTGTGCTTTGCACATAGGAAGCATTTATTAAGCACCATTATTATTATTATTATTAGGTTGGACACAGACCCTGTCCTACATGGGATTGTGGGCAAGAAGCCCTGAGGAAGCCATGTTCCCCGCTTTCCCTGTGGAAGGGCTGGGGCCGGGGCAGGCTCAGCAGGGAAATCCAATCCTCTTCCCTCCCCCTTCTCCTGTCCACCTGAGGGAGATCCAGATCCAGTCTCTGGGAGACTGTTAGGGAGTTTGTCCCCAAGGGGTACAGCAGGAAGCATCTCAGAACCAAGACACGTACCCTTTTCCTCATCTGGTGGCTGGAGGCTGGGGGCGGGCTTCTGTGCATTTGGGAAGGGGCTCTTTGCATAGGGGTTGGGACACCAGGCACTTGCTGAAAGTGTATTTGATTTTGCCATTTCACGGCTTACTTAATAATAATAAGATTAATTGTGGTATTTGTCAAGTGCTTACTATAAGCCAGGCACTGTCCTAAGCACTGGAGTAGATAAAAGATAATCAGGTTAGACAGAGTCTTAATTCCCATTTTACAGATGAGAAACAAAGTGACTTGCCCAAGGTCACACAGCAGACAAGTGGTGAAGTAGGGATTAGAACCCAATTCCTTCTAACTCCCGGGCCCATGCGATAGGCCATGCTGCTTGTCCTCCTCGCTGCCTCTCTGTCGGCACCCAATCAATCAATCAATCAATCGTATTTATTGAGCGTTTACTGTGTGCACTGTTCTAAGCGCTTGGGAGAGTATAACACAACAATATAACAGACACATTCCCTGCCCACAACAAGTTCACAGTCTAGAGGGGGAAACAGACATTGATATAAATTAAGAAATTATGGATATGTTTGTGGACACAGAAGGGAGTGGGAGAAGAGAAAAGGAGGGCTATATCAGGGAAAGCTTCTTGGAGGAGATGGGCCTTCAATAAGGCTTTGAAGGGGGGAGAGTCATTGTCTGTTGGATTTGAGGAGGGAGGGCATTCCGGGCCGGAGGCAGGAAGTGGGCGAGGGGTCGGCGGCGAGTTAGAGGAGATCGAAGTACAGTGAGTAGGATGGCATTAGAGGAGCAAAGTGAGTGGGTTGGTTGTGGCAGGAAATCAGGGAGGTGAAGTAGGAAGGGACAGACTGATTAAGTGCTTAAAGCCGATGGTGAGGAGTTTCTGTTTGACGTGGAGGTGTAGGGGCAACCACAGGAGGTTTTGGAGGACTGGGGAAACATGGACTGAATTTTTTTTATAGAAAAATGATCCAGGCAGCAGAACAAAGTCTGGACTGGAGAGGGGAGAGACAGGAGGCAGGGAGGTCAGCAAGAAGGCTGATACAGTAATCAAAGCGGGGTAGGATAAGTCCTTGGTTTAATGTGGTGGCAGTTTGCACAGGGAGGAAAGGACGGATTTTAGCGATGTTGTGAAGGAGGAACGGAGAGGATTTAGTGATGGATTGAGGAGTGGATGAGCCCGCTGCCCCGGGAACTCTGCCTTGGCCCCCATCTCTCAGCCTGGTTGGCTCGGCTGGTATCCCAGCCCTGGGCACAGACCCAGAGACTCTGGCCGGGAGGTTGGGGTGACCTTGCATGGCTGAGGGACCTCCTCCCTGTAACTCTATACTGATCCCCCACAGAGACCTCCGATTTCTAGACCCTCTCCAATTATCTCATCTCATCATGCCCATTTGGCCTCTATACCCAAACTACCCACCTTGGATGACCAAAGTGACAGTCTCCACATCACCCTCTCTACTGAACTCAACTCACTCGCTCCCCTATCCCTTCATTGATCACTAACTCACAGCCCTGGATCATCTGGACAGTCTGTCCCCTCTCTCTTGGGGTATTTGTGCTCTCGTGCTTGAACTGCAGAACTCTGCAGATGGAAAGCTGAGTATCAGGCCGACTTTGTCCACTTCAAGTTTATCCTTGCATGCTTTAACTCTACCTTCTCCTCGGCCCTGCAAAATTATTTCTTCACCCTTACTGGCACTCATGGCCATGATCCTCACCAGTTGTTCCAGATATTTGAACTCCCTCCACAGGCCCCCCCACCTCTCCCATGCCTTGCCCCCAATCACCGGCCACCTGCTTTATTAAGAAAATTGACAGTAGCAGGCATAATCTCCCTAAAATCTCCCCTGCCCCTTCTCAGTTCCTCCCCTCTTCAACTCTCCCATCTTTCCCAGCAGTATCTCTAGTGGAGATCTCCTGCCTTGTCTCAAAATCCACCCCTCCACCTGCATGTCCCTGTCCCACTGGGGCCCACAGTCTCAATCCCCATTTTCCAGATGAGGGAACTGAGACCCAAAGAAGTGAAGTGACTTGCCCAAGGTCACACAGCAGACAAGCTGCAGAGCCAGGATTAGAACCCATGACCTTCTGACTCCCAGACCCGGGCTCTATCCACTGCGCCAGGCTGCTTCTCTGTGTCTGTTTGCTGTTGTACTGTACTCTCCCAACCGCTTAGTACAGTACTCGGCATACAATAATCACTCAATAAATTTGATTAAATGTGGTGGAGACAGAATTAGAACCCAGCTTCTTCTGATTCCCAGGCCCCTGCTCTATCCTGGAAGATACGGGGCAGAGCATATGGGCTGGTGTGATTGCATGTGTGTGGAGAGTCGAGCATGTGGATGAATGCACACAGGAGTAGGGGATCAAACGGGGACTGCAGCCCTGGACCCCTCCAATGAAAAAAGAAAATGAAAAATGTAGAAGCAGCAAGGTATAGTGGATAGAGCACCGGCCTGGGAGTCAGAAGGACCTGGGTTCTAATCCTACCTCTGCTATTTGTCTGCAGGGTGACCACTTCACTTCTCTGGGCCTCAGTTCCCTCATCTGGAAAATGGGGATCGAGACTGGGAGCCCCACGTGGGACAGGGACTGTGTCCAAACCAATCTGCTGTATCCACTCCAGCGCATAGTACAGTGGCTGGCACATAGTTAAGCGCTTAACAAATACCACAATCATTATTATTATTATGAAAAGCGTAAAAATCTTTAAAAAAGAATCCAGTTTCTTCTGTGCAGCACATACTCTTCACCACCAGGGGGAGACAAGGAGCCACTCTCGACAGGAGACTACCCCTCCCACCGTTTATTCATTCATTCATTCAATAGTATTTATTGAGCGCTTACTATGTGCAGAGCATTGTACTAAGCGCTTGGAATGTACAAATCGGCAACAGATAGAGACAGTCCCTGTCCATTGACGGGCTCACAGTCTAATCGGGGGAGTCAGACAAAAACAATAGCAATAAATAGAATCAAGGGGATGAACATCTCATTAACAAAATAAATAGGGTAATAAAATAAATAAGGTAATAAAAATATATACAAATGAGCACAGTGCTGAGGGGAGGTAAAGGGAGGGGGAGGAGCAGAGGGAAAGGGGGGGAAAAGAGGGCTTAGCTGAGGGGAGGTGAAGGTGAGGGAGTAGAGAGGCAGCAGAGGGAGCAGAGGGAAATGGGGAAACTCAGTCTGGGAAGACGTCTTGGAGGAGGTGAGCTTACTGTGTGCAGAGCACTGTACTAAGCGCTTGGGACAGCACCATACAACATTCCCTGCCCACAGTGAGCTGACAGTCTAGAGGGACGAGCTTCTCCCTTCCCTTGAGCCCGATGCACCGGATTAATGATGATGAGGATGGTATCTGTTAAGCGCTCACAATGTGCCAGGCACTGTACTAAGTGCTAGATGGATACAAGCAAATCAAGGTGGACACAGTTCCTGTCCCACGCAGGGCTCACGGTCTCAATCCCCATTTTTCAGCCAAGGGAACTGAGGCACAGTGAAGTGAAGTGACTTGTCCAAGGTCACCCAGCAGAGCAGTGGCGGAGGCTGGATTAGGACCCACGACCTCTGACTCCCAAGACTGGGCTCTTGCCACTAGGCCAAGCCGCTTCTCATGATGCTGACGATAGCACGCTCCCCTTATTGTCTTCTCCATGTCGTAGTGGATAGAACACGGGTCTGGGAGTCAGACAGTCATGGGTTCTAATTCTGGCTCCGCAGCTTGTCTGCTGTGTGACCTTGGTCAGTCACCTCACTTCTCTGGGCCTCAGTTCCCTCATCTGGAAAATGGGGATTGAGACTGGGAGCCCCACGTGGGACAGGGACTGTGTCCAACCCAATCTGCTCGTATCCACCCCAGCGCTTAGTACAGTGCCTGGCACATAGTTAAGCGTTTAACAGATATCATTATTTTATTAAGAATGATGGAAGAAACAGCTTCACTCCCGAGATTTCAGAACGAGGACAATCACGGAGGAATCGGTTCGTGCTCGTGGCTTGCCCTGTGCCCCTAACACAGTGCCTGGCACAAAGTAAGCGCTTAATATTACCGAAGGAAAAAAAAAAAGATGACCACGACACAAAGGAACATTTTTGCTTCAATTCCCACGCATCGCTTTCCTGCAGGACTGATCAACCCCAAGGGCCAGCTTTCTTTTCTTCCAGTACATCTGGGAATACATTTACATAGGATTGCATTTCCGTGGCTCGATTTCCATAAATTTGCATGTCCTGTTCAAAAAAGATCCTATTATGTAAAATGAAGATTTAAAAAATTCATGAGCTTGGTAAAGGCCACAGCATGGGTTTTCCTGACTAGTCTTGTGGGGGCCCTGGAATAGAGGGATGGGGGGAAAAGGGGGAATCAATCCATCAATGGTATTGATTGAGTGTCTACTGAATGAAGAGCACTGTGCTAGAGCTCTGGAGAGAAGAGTTAGAGGGCATGATCTCTGCCCTCCAGGAGCTTTCACTCTAGCTGCGAAATACAAGGACTGGAGTTTTGCTTAGAGATCTTCCGAGAAACAAAGAGGCCTAGTGGAAAGAGCTTGGGCCTGGGAACCAGGGGACCTGGTTTCTAATTCTGGCTCCACCACTTGCCTGCTGTGTGACTTCAGGCAAGTCACTTTACTTCTCTGTGCCTCAATTTCCTCATCAGTTAAATGGGGATTCCAAGCCTCTTCTCTCTCTTCTTTAGACTGTGGCAGAGACTTTATCTGATCTCATCATCAGTGATATTTATTGAGTGCTTACTATGTGCAGAGCACTGAATTAAGAGCTTAGGAAAGTATAATACAACAGATACAACAATACAACACAGGCCTGGGAATAAGGACCTGGGTTCTAATCCTAACGCTGCCACTGGTCTGCTGTGTGACCAAGTCACTTCACTTCTCTGCGCCTCAGTTACCTCATCTGTAAAATGGAGATTAAGACTATGAGCCCCATAGGGGACACGGACGGTGTCCAATCTGATTAAGTTGTATCTACCCCAGTGCTTAGAACAGTGCTTGACACAGAGTAAGCCCTTAACAAACACCATCATCATTATTATTATTATCCAGCCAGTCCAGGAAAGGCCTGGATGGGCAGGATTACTTCCATTGTTTTTTCTTCACAAAGATGTTGGAGTTTGTATAATTTCTGGGCCCCTCTGATGACCCTGTCACTGAACTGGATCCGGTGTTCTGGATGTCTTCAAGAGTGATGCGGGATTCTGTTTCCTGTTCATGTTGCGCTGATGCTGATGATCGTGGTTTAGTTCTTATTTCCCACACAGAAACAGATGTCTTCTAAGAGGATGAATCAATATCATGGAGCATGGCCTAATGGACAGAACACAGGCCTGGGAGTCTGAAGGACCTGGGTTCTAATTGCAGCTTTGACACTTTTCTGCTGTGCGACCTTGGACAAGTCACTTTGCTTCTCTGAGCCTGTTACCTCTTCTGTAAAATGGGGATTAAGATTGGGAGCCCCAAGTGGGACAATCTGATTACCATGTATCTACCCCAGAGCTTAGAACAGTGCTTGTCACATAGTAAGTGCTTAACAGATACTATCATTATTATTATTATTAAGGAGAAAAGCAGAGGAGGCTGACAGTTCTGGAGTTCTAGACTGTTCTTTAGACTGTAAGGTCTTTGTGGGCAGAGGATGTGTCTGTTTATATCGACTCTCCCAAGCGCTTAGCAATAATAATGATGATATTTGTTAAGCACTTACTATATGCCAAGCCCTGCTCTAAGCACTGGGGTAGAAACAACTTTATTAGGTTGTCCCACGTAGTGCTTACAGTCTTAGTCCCCCTTTTTACAGATGAGGTAACTGAGGTACAGAGAAGTTAAATGGGCTTGCCCAAAGTCACACAGCTACCAAGCAGTGGAGTGGGATTAGAACCCACGTCCTCGGACTCCTAAAACCGGGCTCGTTCCACTAGGCCACGCTGCTTCTCTGTAGTAGGAGGGCAGTGAGGTGAGGTAACTGATTTGGGGGCTCTCTCAAGCCTTCGATCAGGAGTTTCTGCCTGATGCAAACACTCAGTGCAGTCAGGGCAATGACTAATTCATTCATTCCAGCGTATTTATTGAGCGCTTCCTGCGTGCAGTGCACTGTACTAAGCGCTCGGAATGGACAGTTCAGCACCAGATAGAGAAAGTTCCTGTCCAACAAAGGGCTCACAGTCTAAACGACTGTCTAGACTAATCTTCTGCGGCTCTTGGGTTGCATGTGATCTTAGACTGTGAACCCGTCGTTGGGCAAGGATTTTCTCTATCTGGTGCTGAACTGTCCATTCCGAGCGCTTAGTACAGTGCTCTGCAGGCAGGAAACGTTCAATAAATACGCTCGAATGAATGAAGGAATGTGATTCTTGGGCGGGGCCAAATCGACCCGGCGAGCTGAGGGAGGCCAGGCGGGGATAGATTTGCATACCCATCGTGCACCGCAGAGAGGACAAGCAGAGTTCTGGGTGCAAATTTAAAACTTCTTTTATCCTTCCCCTTCTTTCTTAGTTCACCGCCCTGAGAGAACAGATCTTTAATGGGGTCTTCCTAGGGAGGGGTCTGATTTGGGGGGGGCGGGGGAGAAAAAAATAATGGCTAGAATTAGTCACCATTATGGAATCTGGAGTCTCGCTTGCCCGCCTACTCACGTCCGAAGGGTGTCGGTATACTCTGGTTTCTCTTCAGATCGCATAAATCTTTCGCCTTTTACTAAAGATTTCCGTGGAGAGGAACAATTATGAGTTCGTAACCAATTTTTTGAGGCTCTGCTTCGGCAGGGCTCCCCATCGCGTTATAAAAAAAGATTTCAATTAATGAAGAAGAAGCTGTAAGTAATCAAACAGATCGATTTCTAAGATCGGGAGAGTAGTGAAAAAGAATGGAGAAGAGAGGGGAAGGTTTTATAAATCAATGAGTATTTAAGGAGATTAGAAGTGGGTGTAGTAAAAGTGTGTTTGTGCCTTGGGTAAGCGCCAACTACTTAATTTAAAATTTTCCGCTTGTGAGATGTGATTTCCCATGACGGGTTTAGAGTCCTTCATTCCTTCAATTCTACTTACTGAACGTCTGCTAGGTGCAGAGTGCTGTACTAAGCGCTTGGATAGCACAATTCGACAACAGACAATAATAATAATGTTGGTATTTGTTAAGCGCTTACTATGCGCAAAAGCACTGCTCTAAGCGCTGGGGGGATACAAGGTGATCAGGTTGTGCCCCGATGGGTTTAGTCACTCATTCAATTCAATCCTATTTATTGATTACTTGCTGGGTGCAGAGCACTTTACTAAACGCTGGAAAGCACAATTCGGCGACAGATAATAATAATAATAAAAATGGTGGTATTTGTTAAACGCTTACTCTGTGCAAACACTGTTCTAAGCGCTGGGGGAGGAATACAGGGTGAAGTGGTTGTCCCCCGTCGGGTTTAGTGTCATTCATTCCTTCAATCCTGTTTATTGAGCGCATGCTGGGTGCAGAGCGCTGTACTAAGCACTTGGAGAGCACAATTTGGTGACAGATAATAATAATAATAATGGTGGTATTTGTTAAGCACTATGTGCAAAGCACTGTTCTAAGCGCTGGGGGGTTACAAGGTGATCAGGTTGTCCCTGACAGGTTTAGTCATTCATTCATTCATTCAATCCTATTTATTGAGCGCTTGCTGTGTGCAGTGCTCTGCACATAGTAAGCGCTCAATAAATACTATTGAATGAATGAATGAATGAATGCAGAGCATTGTGCTAAGCGCTTGGAGAGCACAATTCGACAACAGATAATAATAACAATGGTGGTATTTGTTTAGCGCTTACTATGTGCAAAGCACTGTTCTACGCGCCGGGGGGATACAAGGTGATCAGGTTGTCCCTTGACGGGTTTAGAGTCATTCATTCCTCCAAATCCTGTTTATTGAGCGCTTGCTGGGTTGCAGAGCGCTGTACTAAGCACTTGGAGAGCACGCTTAGGCGACAGATAACAATAATGGTAGTATTTGTTAAGCGCTATGTGCAAAGCACTGCTCTAAGCGCTGGGGTAGGGGGGATACAAGGTGATCAGGTTGTCCCACGTGGGGCTCACAGTTTTAATCCTCATTTAACAGATGAAGTAACCGAGGCCCAGGGAAGTGAAGGGACTTGCCCAAAGTCATTCATTCATTCAATAGTATTTATTGAGCGCTTATTATGTGCAGAGCACTGTACTAAGCGCTTGGAATGAACAAGTCGACAACAGATACAGTCCCTGCCGTTTGAGGGGCTTACAGTCTAATCGGGGGAGACGGGCAGACAAGAACAATGGCAATAAATAGAGTCAAGGGGAAGAACATCTCATAAAAACAATGGCAACTAAATAGAATCAGGGTGATGTACAGCTCATTAAACAAAATAAAATAGGGTGGTAAAGATATAGACAGTCGAGCGGACGAGTACATTGCTGAAGGGGTGGGAGGGGAGAGGGGGGAGGAGGAGAGAGAAAGGGGGGAGAAGAGGGTTTAGCTGCGGAGAGGTGAAGGGGGGGTAGAGGGAGCAGAGGGAAAAAGGGGGGAGTGCAGTCTGGGAAGGCCTCTTGGAGGAGGTCAAAGTCACCCAGCTGACAAGCGGCGGAGCCGGGTTTGGACCCATGACCTCTGACCCCAAGCCCGGACTCTTTCCACTGAGCCACGCGGCTTCTCTAGAGATAGAGACCATCCCTCCCCAACAAGTCGTCTAGAAGCGGGGAAACAAAGTGCAAAACAAAACAAGGCGGCAGGCGTCAATATAAAGAAGTAGAATTATAGCTAGATACACACGATGAATAAAATAAAGAGAATAATGAAATGAGAACGCAGGTCCTGACTCGAGGGCAAGGGCTCTAGCCACTTGAGCCACGTGGCTTGCAGCGGGTAGAACAGTGCTGGGCGCCTAGTAAGCGCTTAACCAATCCCAATATTATTATTATTATTATTCTCCTACAACTCCGGTGTACCTAATTTGGCAGAAGAGCCGTCCTGAGGCTGGAAGGTGGCAGGAGGGCAGGAGGCCTAGGCCTGGGCCCCCAGTGCCCGACTACTGGCAGCGGCCACGGCTACACTCCGAGCCTCTGCGCATGCCCAGAGAACCCACCTCAACTGCGCATGTCTGGAGTCGCCGGTCAGGTTGCAACGCGCCTGCGCAGCTCCGGTCCGGCCTGCGCGGCCTGGGAGGCCGGTCAGCTCAGTCCTGTTTAATTCAATCCTATTTATTGAGCGCTTTCTGTGTGCAGAGCACTGTGCTAAGGGCTCGGGAGAGTACACTATAACAATATAATGATAATAATGGCATTTGTTAAGCGCCTACTCTGTGCCAAGCACTGTTCCAAGCGCTGGGGTAGATGAGAAGCAGAGTAGCTCAGTGGAAAGAGCACGGGGTTGGGAGTCAGAGGTCGTGGGTTCGAATCGCGACCCTGCCACTTGTCAGCTGTGTGACTGTGGGCAAGTCACTTCACTGTGCTTCAGTTCCCTTATCTGTAAAATGGGGTACATTAAATGAGACTGTGAGCCTCATGTGGGACAACCTGATGACCCTGTATCTATCCCAGCGCTTAGAACAGTGCTCTGCACATAGTAAGAGCTTAACAAATACCAACATTATTATTATTATTATTATACAAGGTAATCGGGTTGGACACCGTCCCTGCCCCACATGGAGCTCACCGTCTTAATCCCCATTTACAGATGAGGGAACCTAGGCCCAGAGAAGTGAAGTGATTTGCCCAAGGTCACACAGCAGATGTGGTGGAGCCGGGGTTAGAATCCCAGTCCTTCTGGTCCCCACGCCTGTGTTCTATGCAATAGGCTCTGCTGCTCCAGACTGTAATTTCGGTGTGGACAGGGAACCTTTCTACCAACTCTGTTGCATTCGTCTGGTATTTATTGAGCGCTGACTGCATGTGCAACACTGGACGAAGCGCTTGGGAGAGTACAACATAAACGAGTTGGTAGACCCTTTCCCTGCCCCCAGTAGTAACATAGTAAGTGCTTTCTTAACAAATGCCATAATTATTATTATTATAAGCTTTGCATTTGCACCCTCCAAAGCATTTAATACAGTGCTCTCAGTGCTCTGCGCATGGTAAGCGCTCAATAAATAGCGATGATTGATAAAGGAGGGGATTGTAAAAGGCCGGGGTAATGGCCGCTAAGGTCAGAACCCGCAGTCACCCCTCTTTGAGGCAGAAAGGGCCTTTATGTGCCTTTAGGACACTACCTAGCACTCAATAAATACAACCACTGAGAGAGGAAGAACTGGGTGTGTCCTTTGTGACTTGGTCGTGACTACAAGGAGCCGAATCCTCTTCTTCAGAGAATCCAATTGGAGCCGAAGGACCCTCAGAGCGCCCGGACCAGACGTGGCCCACCTGAAAGAGAAAACGGTACAAAGGAGGGAAAGGCCAGGCCCTTCATGGAGGTTATATTTGGAAAGAAGAATAATAATGATGGTGTTTGTTAAGCGCTTACTATGTGCCAAATACTGTTCTAAGCGCTGGGGGACACACAAGGTGATCAGGTTGTCCCCCGTGGGGCTCACAGTCTTCATCCTCATTAGACAGATGAGGTCACCGAGGCACAGAGAAGCAAAGTGACTTGCCCACAGTCACACAGCTGACAAGTGGCAGAGCTGGAAGTCGAACTCATGACCTCTGACTCCGAAGCCCAGGCTCTTTCCACTGAGCCACGCTGCTTCCCTACACCTGACATGTAGAGGAGGTGAAATTAGAACTTATGACTGCTGACTCCCAAGCCCAAGCTTTTTCCATTGATCCTTGTTTTAAAAGAAAAAAAGCGCAATGGATCTACTAACGCCACTGTAGTGCCTTGTCCCCAGCGTTTAGTAAAAACCCTTGCACATAGAGAGCGCTATTATTAAAAAAAGGAAATGAATGAGAGCCTCATGAAAACACTATTTATTAGAGCTGTAACTTTCCAAAAACTGATTTTTCACGAAGGTGTAAGAATTATAATCTTTTCGTATAAAAGCAAAGATTGTTTTCTATTTTTCAAAACCGGTTTGGGGAGCCTCGTAAAAACGAGGCCTCAAAAAATTAGTTACAAACTCATAACTGTTCCTCTCCACGGAAATCTTTAGTAAAAGGCGAAAGATTTATGCGATCTGAAGAGAAACCAGAGTATACTTCCCTTTTCCGTGCTTCAGAACCCGGAGGACCAGTAATCCCCTATACACTCATGATGATTCCCCTCCTCCCTAATCAGGACTGGCTTTTTCTCTGAAAAGCCAAGTGGGAAGGCTTCTCCCCAACGTGTGTCTTAAATAAGAACAGGGAGGGAAAAATTAGAGGTGTTTTAAATGTAAAAGGTTAAATGTTTGGGGCCGCGGTGGGTTCTGGGTATGCAAATAGCAGCCCCGGGCGCTCAAGGGAAGCGCGCGCGGCCTGGCCACGCCCCCTTGCGTCTAGGCCACGCCCACGTCTCGCCTCTCCCCGCTCCCCGCCACTAGAGGGAGCCACCGAGGACTAAGCCGAAGATAATCATTCATTCATTCAATCCTACTGATTGAGCGCTTACTACGTGCGGAGCACTGTATTAAACACTTGGACAGTCCAATTCGGCAACAGATGGAGAGACCATCCCTAGCCATCGACGGGCTCACATAGCAGCGGCAGCGTGGCTCGGTGGAAAGAACCCGGGTTTAGGAGCCAGAGGTCATGGGTTCTAATGCTGACTCCACCACTTGTCAGCTGTGTGACTTTGGGCAAGTCACTTCACTTCTCTGGGCCTCAGTGACCTCCTCTGGAAAATGGGAAGGAGGACTGTTAGCCCCACGTGGGACAACCTGTTCACTTTGTATTCCCCCCCCAGCGCTTAGAACAGAGCGCTTGGCACATAGTAAGCGCTTAACAAATATCGTCATTATCATTATTAGAAGGGGAGAGACAGACCACAAAACAAAGCGTGGTATATATAATTTATCAATTATAGATAAATAGGATTGTAAGTGATTAGACTGTAAGCCCGTCGATGGGCAGGGATTGTCTCTGTTGCCGAATTGTACATTCCAAGTGCTTAGTACAGTGCTCTGCACATAGTAAACACTCAGTAAATGCTATTGAATGAAAGTATATGCACAATTATAGAGACGGGGCGGGAGACAGGCCACAAAACAAGTAGATAGGCGTCAGTAGGATCAGAACTGATAAATAGGATTATAGGTACCCACCCAATTATAGTTATGTACACGATAATAATAACTGTGGTATTCGTTAAGCACTTACAATGTGTCAGGCACTGTACTAAGCATCAGGGTGGATACAAGCACATCTCTTTGGACACAACCCCTGTCCCACATGGGGCTCACAGTATTCAATCCCCATTTTGCAGATGAGGGAACTGAGGCCCAGAGAACTGAAGTGACTTGCCCAAGGGCACACATCAGACAAGTGGCGGAACCAGGATTGGAGGAGCTGTAAGTGTGGAATTTGGGATGCTCCAGTAGGAAAGATTAACCTATGTCACCAAGATGATCAGCGGAGTTATTTCTTTGGGAGTATCAGAGACTGCTAGATCCTGGTTTGGGCTTCCAACACTGAGTTCTGCATACGGTAAGTGCTCATTAAGTATGACTGAATAACAAGTACAAGGTACTTTACTAATATAGTCAATCATATTTATTGAATGCTTACTATGGGCAAAGCACTGTTCTGAGCACTTGGGAGAGTACACTATAATGACAGACATATTCCCTGCACATAAGCTCACAGTCTGGAGGGAGAGAGACAGACATTAATATGAATGAATGAATTACAGATATGGATTAGTGTTGTGGGTTTGGAAGGGAGAGTGAATAAGGGGAGTAAGGGTGATGCAGAAGAGAATGGGAGAAGAGGAAAGGAGGGATTAGTCAGGGAAGGCCTCTTGGAGGAGATGGGCCTTCAATAAGGCTTTGAAGGAGGGGAGAGTCATTGTCTGTCGGACTTATTTGCAGGAAAATTATTTTGGCCAGAGTTCTGGAACTTGGCTGAAAATCTAAAACGCATCCCTCCCAACCCACTCCCCCTCCACACCAAGATCTGGCTTGCTGCATACACTAGCCTAAATAGCTTGGTAAACTGCGCACATTTCCCCTTTCAGAATCTAGCAATTAATCAACAGTATTTATTGAGCACCTACAGCATGCAGGGCACAGAATTCCATCTTTGGGAGTGTGCAGTAGAGCATCACTCGATCAGTATTATTTATTAAGGGCCGATTGGGCAGAGCCCAGTAATTCATTCAATCATATTTATTGAGCACTTACTGAGTGCCGAGCAGTGTACTAAGCACTTGGGAAAGTACAACACAATAATAAGAGGTTGAGAGTATGGTAGAGTTGGGAGACATGATATCTGCCTTCAAGGAGTTAATCTAGCAGATGAGACAGACACCATTATTTACAGATAGGAAGAAAAAGAGAATGGAAAGATGGATAAGTAAATCGATGTTATTACACAGTATATAGTGAGTATTTGTGTGCAGAGTATTTCCCTGGAAAAGACCAATAAAAATAGGCAGGATCATTATTATTATTATTGTTGCTATCATTATTATCATTCCAAGCACTTAATACAGTGCTCGGCACTCAACTTTCTTGTCCCTGTTACCTCATCTGTTAAAGGGGGATTAAGACTGTGAGCCCCTTGTGGATCATGGATGGTATCCAACCTGATTAGCTTGTATCTATTATCCTTTCCAAGCGCTTAGTACAGCGCTCTGCCCACAGTCAGGGCACAATAAACATGCCTGAATGAATAAATAAATCTACGCAGCCTTCAGTACAGTGCCCGGCACATAGTGAGCACTTAACAATATCATAAAAAAAAAATTTGGAGAGGAATAGGCAACCACTGGAGGTTTTGGAGGAGTGCAGAATGACATTTTAGAAAAATAATATTGATGGGTACACCAGTGCTATATCTGGCTGTGAGTTCATTAATATTGAAGTGATAGTTGGGAAGATTTTACCTAGACAGAAAACCTCCAAGAGTGAGGTGTGAGCCCCTTGTGGGACTGGGACAATGTCCAACCTGATTAACTGTCTATCCCAGTGCTTAGAACACTGCTTGGCTCATAGTAAGCGCTTCACAAGTACCATGATTATTATTGCCTGTAATTTTATATCAGTAATTTTATTTCTTTATACTGATGTCTGTTTATATGTACTGATGTCTGCCTCCCCCCCTCTAGTCTGTGAGCTCATGGTGGGCAGGGATTGTCTCTCTTTATTGCTGTATTGTACTTTCACAAGTACTTAATACAGTGGTCTGCACACAGTTAGTGCTCAATAAATACGATTGATTGAATGAATATGATTATTAACTCCTTATGGACAGGGAATGTGACTGCTAATTCTGTTGTACAGTTCAACAAACATACATAGTAGGTGCTCAGTGAATTGACTGATAAACTATAATTAAGAAGCAGCGTGGCTCAGTGGAAAGAGCCCAGGCTTGGGAATCAGAGGTCATGGGTTCTAATCCCGGCCCCGCCTCTTGTCTGCTGTGTGACTTTGGGCAAGTGACTTCACTTCTCTGGACCTCAGTGACTTCATCTGTCAAATGAGGATGAAGCCTGTGAGCCTCACGGGGGACACCCTGATGACCCTGTATCTCCCCCAGCACTTAGAACAGTGCTTGGCACATAGTAAGGGCTTAATAAATACCACTATTGTTATTAATAAACACGATTGAATGAAGGAACAAATGAACTCATATTTATTTAAGTATACTAGTGTCTGTCTCCCCCCTGTAGACTGTGAGCCGAGTGTGGGCAAGGAGTGTGTCTGTTTGTTGTTAGAGTGTCCTCTCCCGAGCTCTGCACACCCGAAGCGCTCAATAAATACGACTGAGGGAGTGACTGACTGACTGAGGGAGTGAATGTGAGCCCCTCGTTGGGCAGGGATGGTCTCTCTCTGTTGCCCGACTTGTCCATTCACATAGTAAGTGCTCAATAAATACGATTGAAGGAATAAGTGAATAAATGAATGAGTGAGTGAGGGAAGGAATGAATGAGGGAGGGAATGAATGGGTGACTGAATGAGTGAATGAATGAATGAGTGACTCAGTGAGGGAGCGAATGAATGCGTGAATGAGTGAATGAAGGAGCGAATGAATGAGTGAGTGACTCAGTGAGGGAGTGAGTGAATGAGTGCAGGAATGAATGAGTGAGTGACTCCTAAGTGAGGGAGTGAATGAATGAGTGCCTGAATGTGGGAGTGAATGAATGAGTGAACGAGCGACTGAGAGTGACTAAGTGAATGAATGAATGAGTGAGGGAATGAGTGAATGACTGAATGAATGACTGAGTGAGGGACTGAGTGAATGACTGAGTGAGGGAGCGACTGAGTGAATGAATGAATGAGTGAGGGAATGAAGCCCCGCCCCTTCTCCTCCGTCTCCCGCCCCCCCCCGAGGGCAGCGGGCTTCCGGTCCTCCCGGGGGACGTCACTTCCGGCCGCCTCTGTGGCGCGGGGGCTGTTGGGAGGCTGAGGCGGCCGCGGGGAGGGAGGGAGGGAGGGCGTCGTGGAGGCGGTGCCGGTGCCGGTGCCGCCGCCGCCGCCGCTCCCGGGGCTCCCGGGGCTCCCGGGCCATGAGCCTCCCGCCCGCCGCCGGCGGCCTCGCCCTGTCGGCGTCGGCGGGCCGGGCCGGGATGAAGAAGCGTCCGAAGAAGAGGCAGAAGCCCAAGTACCGTGTGAAGTACCTGCGCCTGCGCAGCGCCGCCAAGGCCGCCGTCTTTGTGAGTGACCCCCCCCCCCGGGGCCCCCCCGGGCCGCGCTATACCAGGCGCCGGACACTGTACTAAGCGCCGGGGGGGGGGAATACAGGCAAACGGGGTTGGACCCAGTCCCTGTCCCACGTGGGGCTCCCGGCCTCAATCCCCATTTTACAGACGACGTCACTGAGGCCCAGTGAAGTGACCTGCCCCAGCTCCTCCCGAAAGCTTAGTACAGTGCTCGGCACCCAGTAATAATAATCACAGTGATGATGACAGTATTTGTTAAGCGCTTACTAGGGGCCAAGCACTGTTCTAAGCGCTGGGGGAGATATAGTAGCAACCATGGTATTTGTTAAGAGCTTACTATGTGCCAAGCACTGTTCTAAGCGCCAGGGTAGAAAGCGCCGGGGTAGATATAATAACAACAATGGTATTTGTTAAGCACTTACTATGTGCCAAGCACTGTTCCAAGCGCTGGGCTAGATATAATAACAACGATGGTATTTGTTAAGCGCTTACTAGGTGCCAAGCACTGGGGTAGATATAATAATAACGATGGTATTTGTTAAGCGCTTACTAGGTGCCAAGCACTGTTCCAAGCGCTGGGCTAGATATAACAATAACAACGATGGTATTTGTAAAGCTCTTACTAGGTGCCAAGCGCTGGGGTAGATATAATAATAACGATGGTATTTGTTAAGCGCTTACTAGGTGCCAAGCACTGTTCCAAGCACTGGGGTAGATATAATAATAACAACGATGATATTTGTTAAGCACTTAGTTTGTGCCAAGCTCTGGGGTAGATGTAATAACAACGATGATATTTGTTAAGTGCTTACTATGTGCCAAGCACTGTTCCAAGCACTGGGATAGATATAATAATAACCACCATGGTATTTGTTAAGCGCTTACTATGTGCCAAGCACTGTTCTAAGCACTGGGGTAGATATAATAATATCAACCGTGGTATTTGTTAAGCGCTTTCTGCGTGCCAAGGACTGTTCTAAGCGAGGGGGTAGATATAATAACAACGATGATATTTGTTAAGTGCTTACTATGTGCCAAGCACTGTTCTAAGCGCTGGGGTAGATATAATAATAACTATGGTATTTGTTAAGCGCTTTCTACGTGCCAAGGACTGTTCTAAGCACCAGGGTAGATATAATGATGATGGTGTTTGGTAAGTGCTTACTATGTGCCAAGCACTGTTCTAAGTCCTGGGGTAGATATAATAATAATGGTGGGATTTGTTAAGCCCTTACTTTGTGCCAAGCACTGTTCTAAGCACTGGGGTAGATTAATAATAATAATGAAGGTATTTATTAAGCCCTTACTTTGTGCCAAGCACTGTTCTAAGCACTGGGGTAGATTAATAATAATAATGAAGGTATTTGTTAAGCCCTTACTTTGTGCCAAGCACTGTTCTTAGTGCTGGGTAGATCCAAGGTCATCAGGTTGTCCCACGTGGGACTCACAGTCTTCATCCCCATTTTACAGAGGAGGTAACTGAGGCACAGAGAAGTGAAGTGACTGGCCCACAGTCGCAGCAGACGAGTGGCGGAGCTGGGATTAAAACCCATGACCTCTGACTCCCAAGCCCGGGCTCTTTCCACTAAGCCACGCTGCTTCTCCCAGTGCTTTGTACAGTGGGGCCGTGCTTAGTCCAGCTCTCCGCACTCAATAAATAGCACCGATGATAAAGCATCTACAACTCCCGCCAGTTACGGTGTAGTGGATAGAGCGAGGACCTGGGAGTTAGAAGGTCCTGGGTTCTATTATTATTAATAATAATAATAATGTTGGTATTTGTTAAGCGCTTACTATGTGCAGAGCACTGTTCTAAGCGCTGGGGGAGACACGGGGGAATCAGGTTGTCCCACAAGGGGCTCACAGTCTTAATCCCCATTTTACAGATGGGGTAACTGAGGCCCAGAGAAGTTAAGTGACTTGCCCACAGTCACACAGCTGACAAGTGGCAGAGCTGGGATTCGAACTCATGACCTCTGACTCCAAAGCCCATGCTCTTTCCACTGGGCCACGCTGCTTCTCAATACTAATTATTAATACTAATTATTAATACTAATACTTGCCCTGGCCCTGGGGAATGTGGGTCCTCCTGCCTCGAGGGGCTGAGGAGTGGGCGGGAGCCCAGCCGGCAGCCCTGGAACCTCGGCCAACCTCCGTCGTCCTGCCAGTTTCTGGGTCGGGCTCCCTTCGGGAGCCAAACCTCTCCCCCGAGGCAGAGGGCGTCTCTCCAATTTCATGCCTCAGCCTTATCGGTTCTGGTCCTTCCCGTTGGCTTTTTTATTTTAGGAGGTGCCTGAGTAGCAGGTGCCCCCGGGGCTTCCCTGCCTTGGGGCCTGGGTTTTTTTGTGAGCAAAAGCCGGGGAAGAAGGCTGTCAAGATTAGATTCCCAGAGAACCCGTGGGGTCTTGATGGATGGGGCCCCATCCCCTCCCCGCCTGCCCACTTGGCAACCCACCCAACTGCCCAGATGCCCCAGCGGCCAGACTTTAACGTCCCTGCCCGTCCGTCTGGAATTTGAGGGCTGCCTCGACCCTGGAGCAGCGAATGCTGTTAGTCGTGTGACGGTTTAACGTCGCTCTGGTCGTGGTCACTGTGTGCCAAAGCACCGGGACAGATGCAGAATAATCAGCTTGGTCACAGCCCTAAGTTGTTCCCATCTTAGGGATGAGGAGACTGAGGCCCAGAGACGTTAAGTGATACGACCCAGCCTTCTGATTCCTGACCCTCTGCCCTTTCCGTTTTTAGGAAAATGCAGCCATCTGTGATGAAATCGCTCGCCTGGAGGAGAAGTTTCTCAAAGCGAAAGAAGAGCGGAGGTGAGTGCCGGCCTCTTGCCTTTGGCGGCGAGGAGAGAGGACCGTCTCGTGGTTGGGAGGAGGCCAAGACGGGAGGCAGTGAGGGACCCTGGGGGAATCGGGGCGATGGTTTAAAGGTCCGAGGGTGAGGACAGTGAGCATGGCACTTGGGCCTGGGAGTCAGGGGTTCTAATCTCGGCTCTGCCACCCGTCTGCCGTATGATCCTGAGAAGCAGCGTGGCTCAGGGGAAAGAACCCGGGCTTGGGAGTCAGAGGTCATGGGTTCGAATACCGCTCTGCCACTTGTCAGCTATTAGACTGGGGGCAAGTCACTTCTCTGGGTCTCAGTTACCTCATCTGTAAAATGGGGATTAACTGTGAGCCTCACATGGGACAACCTGATTACCCTGTATCTACCCCAGTGTTTAGAACAGTGCTCTGCACATAGTAAGCGCTTAACAAATACCAACATTATTATTATTATTATCCTGGGCAGGTAACTTCACTTCTCTGGGCCTTGGGTCCCTCATCTGGAAAATGGGGATTGAGACTGTCAGCCCCACCATGGGACAGGGATTGGGTCCAACACGATTTGCTTGTGTCCACCCCAGCGCGTAGTACAGTGTCTGGCACATAGTTAGCACTTAACGGATACCATCATCATCATTATTATTATTGTGAGGGAGGAGAAGTGAGAGGACAGAGCTGTAGCAAGTAAGGATGAATTTGAAGGGGCTGTAGTTGGCCTGATGCCAGTATTTCCAACGGCCGTGCCCCATGGCGCAGACCCGGCGTAATCTCAATTGTAGTGGCACTAGTTAAGCATTTGCTGTGCGCCAAGCCCTGAAGTAAGCGTTGGGATAGATGCAGTGCAATCAAATCAGACACGGTGGGGCTCACAGCTTAACAGGAGAGGGAAACTGAGGCCCAGAGAAGTGGCTTCCCCAAGGTCACCCGGCAGGCAAGAGGCAGAGCCGGGATCAGAACCCAGGGCCCTTGACTCCCAGGCCCGTGCTCTCCCCACCGGGCTACACTGCAGAAGTGAATGAGACGAACCCTGGGAGCGGCCCAGGGTGGGGGTTGGCGATACGAGATCGGCAGAGGGACGGGGAGGCAGGGGACCCCATTGTGGTGGCCTGGGGAGGGGGAAAATGGGGCCGGCCAGCCAGGATGGAGGGCAAGTGGCCCCACAGCTGCCTGGGCGGATGCTGAAGCTGATATCGGAGGGAAGAGAGGCGGCACAGGCTCGGAAAGAGACGAGAGTCCGAGGGAAATCAATCAATCCGTCATCTTTATTGAGTACTCATCATAAGCTCCCAAGCGGTTAGCACAGAGTAGAGGGAGGAGATCGGCTCCCTACCCTCAAGAGGTTAACAGTCTAGCGGAACATAGGAGAGAGAGTAGACTAAGGATTCCCCCCTCCCCCCGCCTCTAGTGAGGGGCCAGAGAGGAGGACAGCCCTCTGCCTCTGATAGCCATTAATAATAATTGTGGTGTTTGGCACTTACCATGTGCCACGCACTGTACTAAGCATTGGGTAGATACAAGGTAATCGGGTTGGACACAGCCCTCTTCTCACTGGGGGCTCGCAGTCTTCATCCCCAGTTTACGGATAAGGGAACTGAGGTGCAGAGAAGCTCACTGTGGGCGGGGAATGTGTCTTTTTATCATTGTGTTGTCCTCTCCCAAGTCCTTAGTAGAGTGCTCTACACACAGTAGGTGCTCCATAAATATGATTGACAATGAATGAATGAAAGTTAGGTGACTTGCCCAAGGTTACGAAGCAAATGGCAGAACTGGGATGAGAACTCAAGTCGTCTGCCTCCCAAGCCCGCCGTCTCTCTGTGAGGCCGGATGAGGACAGAGCCACAGGAGACTGGCCTTGGGGCATGAAGTCTCCCACCCCCGACCCTCCGTCCCCCACGCCCGGGGTGGCCGTGGCGAGAGTGGGGCTAACCTTCCCCCCGTTCCCCCGAACCCCTTTCTCCTGCTGCAGATATCTGCTGAAGAAGCTGCTCCAGCTGCAGGCGCTCACCGAGGGGGAGCCCCCTCCCGCCCCGGCCTCCCACAGCTCCGGCCTCCCCCTGAGCTTCGGCGGGGCCGGCTCTCTGGGCCCCGGGCCGGGAGCCGGGCCCGTGTCCGTGCCCAGCGTGGGGGCTGACGAGCCCTTGGGGAAGAAGCCCAAGAAGGAGAAGAAAGAGAAGGGGAAGGAAAATAACAAGCTGGAAGGTACCTCTGGCTGGGGGGGTGGAGCGTGGACACCCGGGCTGGGTTCCGGGCTCCAGAGGCAGGTTGGCTTCCCGAGCCCTCAGCTGCCCCAGGGGTTCTGAGCTGCCTGGCCGCACCCCCGCCCCTCCGGGTTTCTCCTTCCAGTCCTGAAGAAAACCTCCAAGAAGAAGAAAGCGGAAGGAGCCACCCGGAAGCTGGTGCAGCCCATCGCCCTGGACCCCTCGGGCCGGCCTGTCTTCCCCATCAGCCTGGGCGGCCTGACCGTCTACAGTCTGGGGGAGGTCAGTGCCCAGCGGGCGGCCGGAGGGCGGGCAGACCCGATCACGGCGGCCGCCGGTGCCCCGGGGGGACCGTTAGCCAACCCCCTTCTGGCCCGGTCCGGGGGTCGGTCCAGCGCCGCCGACCTGAAGGGGCTCCCCCCCGACCCCCCGCCCCACGCCCTTGCCGCCCCGTAGATCGTTAGCGACCGGCCGGGTTTCCACGACGAGAGTTCCATCTTTCCCGTGGGCTTCTGCAGCACTCGGGTCTACGCCAGCATGAAACGCCCAGATCAGAAGTGCCTGTACACCTGCCAGATTAAGGACGGCGGCCTGCAGCCCCAGGTACCCAGGCGCTCCCTCTGGGGACGTGGCTCGGGGCCGCTGGGGTGCCAGGTGAATGCGGGTGGGCTGGGGCCCGAGGTACCCAAACTCGGGGTGCTGCCGGGGTGGATTGTGCCTAGGCCGGGGAGCACGGGGAGAGCGACACCGTCCCTCTCCGTGCCAGTTCGAGATCGCGCCCGAAGACGACCCCCAGAACGTCATCGTGGGCCCCTCCGCCAACGCCTGTCACGCCCAGCTGCTGAAGACCATCAGCGCTGCCCGGTGAGCCGGCCCGCTGGTGCCCACCACAGCCAGCCGGGATGCCAGGGGTGAGGGCCCCAGGAGCACCCGCCTCCCTTTGCCCTCTTCCCCTCCCTCCCCGCCACCTGCTCGCCCTGAGACCCGCGGCGCCCTCCTCCTCAGGGGGAAGCTGCTTCCCAGCGTTCTGCCGGCCGGAGCCGACTTCTTCGGTTTCTCCCACCCGACCATCCACAACCTGATCCAGGGCTGTCCGGGAGCTCGGAAGTGTGTCAAGTGAGTGCGCCCCTTCCTGCCCCTCCCTCCAGATCCCACATTCCTTCGGGGCTCGGCTCCAAGGACTTGAGCCGCCTGTCCGGGGCTGGAACAACCTGAGGCTCCAACTCCCCCGCTTTCGGCTCTTCCCCTCCCTCCGTTCTCCCTACCTCCCGGGGTGGGGGGGTCAGCGCGTGTGCGATGCTGAGCCGGGGAGCCCCCGGGTGTCCCCACAGTTACCAGTGGGTGAAGTTTGACGTGTGTAAACCGGGCGACGGGCAGGTGCCCCAGGGGCTGCCCGAGAACGACGCGGCCATGAGCTTTGAGGCTTTCCGGAGACAAGCCTTCGAGGACGACCAGAGCGATCCCATCCTGCCAGGTACCGGGTCCCGGGCGTTGGGTTCGGGGGGGAGCCACCTCTGCTGCGTGGCCTGGTCCTTCCCCACCCCCCGTTTCCTCAGGGTCCCTGGACCTGCCGGGGCTGCAGCCGGCGGCGTTTGGGTCGCCGTACCAGCCGCTCTTCCTGACCCACGAGCCCGTGGGGGCCGCCCACCTGCAACACATCAAGTCTCCCGCCCGCTGCAGCCCGGCCCACTCCTCCGACTAAGGCAGAGCACCGCGTGGGAATGGACGAACGGCAGCCCGGGGAGGGGGCGGGCACCCCTTCAACACCTTTATCGATCGGGTTGTTGTTGACCCCCCTCGGAGAGGGAAAGGCGGAGGCAGGAGGGAAAGAGGGAGGAGTGTTTTAAATGTTTTTCTAGTGAATAAATGTTCCTTGCTGACCCTTGATTTCCAGGTGGAAGCAGGTTGAGCCGTCAGAGCTAAAAGCGGCCCACGCTCTCCCACTTCTGGGTCCCGGGGGCTCAACCAGAGCCGGAACTGAGGACAGGCCAGTATGGGTTGAGGGGCTTCTGACGTTCACGGGGTCACCCCGTGTGGCGTGAAGGCCCTACCTCTTCCCTCAGAAATGGGCTCCGGACCACCCGTCCACGTCCGTCCGTCCGGTCTGGACGCCGTTGGCCTGCTAGCGGGGCAGAGTAGCGGTGAACGGGGGGGCGGGCAGCTCACTTTGGGGGTGGTAGAGAGGGCACTTCTTGTAGGCACAGGGCCAAGTGGACCAGGCGTAGCGGAGACCGCTCACGGCACCGGGGCAGGCGGCCACCGACAGGGTCAGCGTCCGAGGGGAGCGGGGAGACGGGGCGGAGACCATGGGGGCCGGGATCCACTTGCAGAGACGGGCCCCGGAGGGGTCGGAGGTGCTGCAGCACGAGATCTGAAATGGGGGGGAGAGGGCCCAGGTCAGAGGCTTTGGCTTGGCAGGACTTTCCCTGCCTCGAAGCACCAGAGCTCTGGGATGGACACCCACCCCACCCCCACCAGTAGGCCGGGCAGAGGGAGGTTGTTAGGCCAAGGCGAAAAGGGCCAGAAGGCAAGCCAACCTGAGCCTCTGAGCCACAAACGGCAATGTCAAAGAGCTACTCGCCCCCGACTCCGGCCCTTCTCACCTCAAAGATGCGGTCGTCCCACAGCACCAGCCGCAGGTCCTGGCCGTAGGTGACGTTGAGCAGCCGCTGGCGCTCACAGACCTCGAGCTTGGCGGGCAGGGGGCCCTGGAACAACAGACCCTTCTCTCCGTAGGCCACGGCGCGGGCCCCCAGCTGCAGCCGGTAGGCCACCGTCTGCTTGTCGCGGGGGTGGATGCTGCGGAGAGCAGGTCGGGGATGGCGCCCGGTGAGGCTGAGGAGGACTACGCCCAGCTCCTTCGAGGGGGGGTGGTTGGGGACTGGGCAGAACTGGGGGGGGCGGGGGCCACCCAGTGGACTTAGACTGACCCGGCTCAGAGACTCCTGGGAGAGAAGAGGGGGACCCCAAAGCTGGCCCGGGGCTCAGAGGGGTTCCTCCCTGCAGCTGCCACTGCATCCAAGGCCGAGCCTCGGAATAAAACCTCGGCTTGTAGGGGTCTCCGCACTAGGCCTTGCTCTGGAATTACCTGGGAGCGTGCACCCACCCCCAGGTCAGTGGCGGGCAGGGGCCGGGAAGGGGCAGCCCTCCCCCCCAACTCCCTTTTCCCGGCCTACCTGCCGAACGGCGAGTCCGGGTCGCCGAGGTCCATGGCGACGGCCATGAAGGTGTTGGGCATCCGCGGGTTGGGGACGAAGCCGAAGTCGGCCGTCTGGTGCCAGCGGACGCGGGGGAAGCCGTCGGCCGCCTCCCGGCTCTCCACCATCGTGGACAGCTGCGGGGTCGGGGAAGCCGTCCGTCTTCGCACGTGGAGCCCGGCTCCCTCCCTCGACGGCTGAGTCGGGCTCCTCCCCCACCCAAGCTACCCGTCCTGACCGGCCGCCCCCCTCAAGGCGGGCTGACCCGGATTCACCTTGCTGGGGGAGGGGAGATGTGTGCGGGGTGGGCGCTTCCCTTCCTCCACCCCAAAACTCATCCCTCCGTTCCTCAGGCTAAGAAACAGTCTCGCCCCAGGAAGGAACGAAGGTCGAGCGGGTCACGTGACGTCGGCTTCAGGACTCTGATGTCCGTGTCCCTAACCCTTCCCTACCGCCTCCCGCACGGTAGTCTCCCCCACACCGTGCCCTCCGCGCGGCGTCCCCCATGAGGTATTCCTGGCGTCACCTCTCCCGCAGGGTACCTGCACAAACCCGAAGGGGAAGAGAGGTGACGTCTGAGCCCGGGAGCCCTGGTGGAAAGCCTGGCGCCAGTCTCGGATGAGGGCGGGGAAGGTGCAGTTATATAGGTCGGTGTTGAGGACGGTGTTGGCCTCTCCTGGAACCAAGGGAGGGGGTGGCGGCTGGGAGGGGTGGCCCCGGCACTGGGGGCCGGGGGCAGCGGGGTGGGCCCGGGGCCGCGTCACTTACCCTGGTACCATATGGCCCCTTTGAGGGTCATGTTGAGCAGCGGGTGGATCATAGCGTTCCAGAGCACCGAGGCGGCAGAGGGCCCGGCGGAGGCGGCGGGCCTGTAGGGTGTGGCACAGGGTTACCGAGGGGATGCCGCTCGCCTGCCACCCCCGGGGCCAGGACCGCCCCCCCGGAGGGAGGCAGAGCCAGATGGGGGGCTGGGGACCCCAGCGGGCTTCCTCCCAGCTGTCTGAGCAACAAGCCCAACCCTTCTGATGATAAATGGTATTTGTTAAGTGCTTACTTTATGCCAGGTACTCTTCTAAGCGCTGAGGTAGATACAAGGTCATCGGGTTGGATGCAGTCCCACGTGGGGCTTCCACTCTTAATCCCCATTTTGAGGATGAGGTGAACTGAGGCCCGGGGAAGTGAAGTGGACTTGTCCGAGATCACACAGCTGACAAGTGGCTGAGCCGGGATGAGAACTCCTGAGCCCGGGCTCTGTCCACTGAGCCACGCTGCTTCTACTACTCCCCCTCAGCAGGGTCCTGGGGGAGGAGAGGAGGGCAGCAGCGCGGCTTAGTGGAAAGAGTACGGGCTGGAGAGTCAGAGGTCGTGAGTTCCAATCCCGGCTCCGCCACTTGTGAGCTGTGTGACTTGGGGCAACTCACTTTTCTGTGCCTCAGTGATCTCATCTGGAAATTGGGGATGAAGACTGAGCCCCACGTGGGACAACCTCATTACCCTGGATCTACCCCAGCGCTTAATACCATCATCATCATGCCGATTCTCCGAATGCAGCAACACCTGATCTGGGGCTCCCGGAGGGCGCTGCGGCAGGGGAGAGGCTAGTCCCAGAGGGGGAAACTGAGGCCCATCCACTAACAGGGTCTCCAGGGAGGGAATGGGGGACTTGGTGCTCCCCTCCCACTCCTCCGCTAGCGGGCCACGAACCGCCCCCATCCTCCAGCCCTCGGGGAGCTCCCTCCCTCTGGGCCAGGCCGGACCCCTCCTTCCCCCCGTCCTTACCTGGCGCCTCCCTGGGAGAGCCCACACTCCCGCAGGGACCGCGGGGAGGACCAGGCTTCGATGGGCGTCCCACCCCACGAGGAGGCCACCAGCCCGATGGGGTAGTGCAGGCTGTCGTACAGTTGCCGGCCGAATAGCCAGCACAAAGCCGAGAAGTACTGGAAATCCCCGTGGCCCAGATTCTCTGTCAGAGAGCAAGGGGGAAATTCAGAGCGAGGCCGTGGGGGGACAGCCCTCCCCCCTACCCCCCCGGCCCCCTCACCGCCTCTCCGTCCGCTCTCTCGACATTTGGTTTTATGGTGGGGGATGAACAAAGGGAGCGAGTCGGGGCGACGCGCAAGGGAGCGGGAGAAGAGGAAAGGAAGGCGTAGTCGGGGAAGGCCTCTGGGAGGAGATGGGCCTTCAGTAAGGCTTTGAAGGAGGGGTGAGGAGGGAGGGCTTTCCAGGCCAGCGTAAGACCCCTGAAGACAGGGCACGTGCCTTTCGTTTCTCTTGTGCTGCCCCAGACGTGCAGCCTAGTGCTCGGTCCCCAGTGGGGCTCAGTAAATAGCGTTGCCAGCGATACAGCCTGGGGAACGGTCCCCCCGCCCCGCCCCCGGCTAGGGGTCCCGGCCCCGGCGGATTTCCTCAGCCGGCCGGCGCTCACCCGCGGTGGGGATGGACCAGGGCAGGTCGACGGCCTCCAGGTCCTCCAGCTCCTGCTCCGCCTGGGCAAGGGACACCGCAAAGATGCGCACGTCTGGGTAGGCCGACGCCTCCGACAGCTCCTTGCTGGCATTGAAGATCTAGGTGACAACAGACGGACGGACGGATGGACGGGCCCGCTTGGGAACGGTCTGCCCTTCCCCATCCCCTCCCCTGCCTATAGCATTGTAGAGTGGAAAGCGCACAGGCTCGGGAGTCACGAGACCTGGCTTCTAATCCTGCCCCTGACTTGCTCCCTTTATTCATCCCCCCCCCCCCCACAACATTTAATACTAAGTACTCCCACAACCCTGCACCGCTGTCCCGGTCCTGCGACCCGGAGACAACGGTGTGGCGGGGGCCGCACACTTGTCGGCACAAAGTGCGACCCCCCTCCCCGCTCACGGCTGCCCCAACGCCAGCCAGCGGGACAGAAGGATGCGAGTAGCGGGCTGGGGGTCGGGGGTCCGGCACCCAGGCCCAGAGCTCACCGTCCTAGGGGTCCCCCACACTGCGGGGCGGACGGTGGGGAGAAGCAAGCAACTAGGAGTCCTGGGTGGGACAGGGTCTGCGCTCCCGCTGACGCCCTGCTAGCTATCCCAGCGCTTTGTGGGACTGCTTAACTGCTTAACACCAACTGCAACCATCAACATTACAATTATTATTCTTACAAACATCTCAGGGCCAGACGGGCGGGAATCGCTGGAGCTCTTCCCAGCCCCAACCAGGGGAGAAGCCAGCGCTCCATCCTCAGGACCTGGGGGATGTTGGCTCCCCACATGCGCGCACACATCCCGTCACATCACACTACACCTCACGGCACACTGCACAGCACCCTGCACAAGCGGGCTTTCAGCCGGTTCCATGGAAACCGGAGCCGGGTCCTCAGCCCACCCGCCTCCACCCACGTCGGCTTCCGCAGCGACCGAGGCTGCGGCATCTTAACGGTTATCGGCCCGATGGGGGGACGGGGCGCGGGAGGAGGGAGAGGAAGGGAGCCAGGGGAAGAAATGGGGGAAGGAGAGGAAAGCGGGGAACCGGCAGGCCCTTCTCTTTCTAACCAGTTGCCCGAACAGAGAGAGAGGACGGGGAGAGAGACAGAGACAAAGAGAGTGACTGACAGAATGCAAGAGAAGAGCACACAGGGCCCACACATTTTGGGTGGCGGCTAACGGAAAAGTGTATGTATGTGGTGAGGGGAGACGTAGGGCTCACATGGCTAGGTTGGGGTGGCGGTCGGCCAAACCGTGTATAGGAATGGGGCAGGTAATCATCCTAATAGAAACCGGTTAAGTAGTTACTACACGTCAAGCACTATTCTGAGCCCCGGGATATAGGATAATCGGGTTGGACACGGTCCCGGTCCCACACGGGGCTCCCAGTCTAAGTAGGAGGGAAAAGAGGAATTGAATCCCCATTTTACAGAGGTGGAACATGAGGCCCTGAGAAAAGACACACCTGAGGTCCCAAAGCAGGCAAGTGGCAGAGTGGGGATTACAGCGCAGGTCCCCCGTCGCTCAGGCTCTTTCCACTAGGCCGTGCTGAGGGACCGCATGGCTGGATAGACTGGAGGTTAGGGCACGTGTGTGGCTTTAAAGCCCTCTATCACTTTGCCCCCTCCTACCTCACCTCGCTTCTCTCTTTCTACAACTCAGTCCGCACACTTGGCTCCTCTAGTGTTACCTTCTCGCTGGGCCCCCATCTCACCTGTCTCGCCGACCCCGGCCCACGTCCTGCCTCTGGCCTGGAAGGCCTTCCCTCCTCAAATCCCACAGACAATGACTCTCCCTGACTTCGAAGCTTTACTGAAGTCCCATCTCCTCCAAGAAGCCTTCCCGGACTAAGCCCTACCTTTCCTCATCTCCCACTCCCTTCTGTGTCACCCTGCCCTGCTCCCTTTGCTCTACCCCACCGCCCAGCACCACGACACTTACGTATGTGTCACTTTATTTATATCGATGTCTGCCTCTCCCCCTTAGACTGTGAGCTCGCTGTGGGCAGGAAATGTCACTATTTATTGTTGCACTGTACTTGCCCAAGCGCTCAGTACAGTGCTTTGCACACAGCAAGCGCTCAATAAATACATCGAATGAATGAATACGTGGTCGGGTGGAGTGGTGGTCAGCAGAACAGTTGTGTGTCGGGGGGGATGAAGGGGCTACAAGATCAGGTGGGGTGGTGGTTAGCAGAAGAATAGGTGTGCGTGTGGACGGGGGGGGGGGGGTGTGGATTAAGGGGCTACATGGCCAGGTGGGATGGTGGTTAGAACGGTATGTGGGCCGGGAGGCCCATCTAAAGGGTACATGGTCAGATGGGGTGGTGGTTAGCGTGTGTGTGTGTGTGTGAGACAGGAAGGAGGCTGTAAAGGCTACACAATCAGGAGGGGTGGTGGTTGGCAGGGGGTAATGGAGAAGCAGTGTGGCTCGGTGGAAAGAGCCCGGACTTAGGAGTCAGAGGTCACGGGTTCTAATCCCGGCTCCGCCGCTTGTCAGCTGTGTGACCCTGGGCCAGTCACTTCACTTCTCTGAGCCTTAGAGTTCCCTCATCTGTCAAACGGGGATGAAGACCGGGAGCCCTAGGTGGGGCAACCTGATCACCTTGTATCTACCTCCGAGCTTGGAACAGTGCTTGGCACACGGTAAGCGCTTAACAAATACCAATATTACTATCATTATTAGGGGCTATAGGATCGGGAGGGGCGGTGGTCAGCTCTGCGTGTGTGCCGTGCGGGCAGGGGGAGGTGGAGGGCCGGAGAGGGGCTCCCCGGTGGGGTGGAGCGGTGGTCAGCCATCTCCATCCCCCTCCGGCCGGCACACGGAACCGGTTCCAAAGATCCAATCTGGAAGATCGCCTTTCCCAGCTCCAATCCGAGGCCGCTGCCAAACCCACGGCAGGCAGAGCGCGGGTGAGGCCGGGGAGGGAACAGGGGGTGGGGGGCTTGGTGGGGGGCGTAGATGGGGGCGAGCATTTGTTTCCATCCCCGGGGATGCCGGGATCCAGTCCTCCTAAATCCCTTTGATGGAAACCTCTCCCTGGGGGAATCGGCAGCCAACTTTGGAATAAAGAGATTTCGGGAAGATTTTCATTTAAATGACACCCGGTCTCCCCCCCGCAGATGAAAGGGGAAGCCCACTCCATCTGCTGAGATCCGTTTTCATCTCATCAAACACCCCGGCGTAATTATTTCTCTGCCCGGTATTCAAATGAGGATGTAAATGAACGCCGAGGTATTTCAAGTCATTAACGTCGCCGGGGGAAGGGGGGGGGGGGTCGCCGCCTCTTCCGAGGAGGGGACCTGGATCTCCATCAAAGCTGCCGGGGCGGCTTCAACCCCGACGACCTCTCTCCCGCATTTCTGAATTAATGAGGGGGCATCAGGGGTCGACTTTGGGGTGTGGGTGCGGGGAGAGGGGCGATGAGAGAGGCGGGGGGTATTGGGGAGGGGGTTTGGGGTCCGGCTAAGAGCACACGGAGTCTAGGGATGGTCTCTGGGCCCATCCCGGGGACCCCTGACATTCTTCACAATAATTATTATTATTATTATTATGGTACTTGTTAAGCGCTTACTATGTACCAACCACCGTTCTAAGCACTGGAGTAGCTAATCAGGTTGGACACAGGCCACGCCTACTTGCTTTGTTGTCTGTCTCCCCTCTTCTGGACTGCGAGCCCATTGTTGGGTAGGGATTGTCCCTCTTTGTTGCCGAATTGTACTTTCCCAGCACTTAGCACAGTGCTCTGCGCACCATAAGCACTCAATAAACACGACCGAATGGATGCATGTCACCCATGGGGCTCGCAGTCTTCAACCCCATTTTACAGAGGAGGGAACTGAGGCCCAGAGAGGTGAAGCGACTTGCCCCAGGTCACAAGGCCGACAAGTGACGGCGCTGACATTAGAACCCAGGTCCTTCTGGCTCCCCGGCCCACGCTCTGTCCACTAAGCCGTGATGCTTCCCGAAGTAAGCTCGCTGTGGGCAGGGAATGGGTCTGTTTATCATTATATTGTGCTCTCCCAAGCGCTTAGCACAGTGCTCTGCACACAATATGCACTCAATAAATACAAGTGAATGAATGAATACATGAACGGCAGGACTCCAAGGGAATGAGACGGCAGAGGGCTCCCGGGAGCCGTCTCAGGACGGGTTGCAAAGCAGGCTCTGAACCCGATTACGCTGGTTGGGATTTGGCCTTTTTTGGGTTGTTGTTTTAGTATTTGCTAAGTGCTGGCTACTACCAGCAATCATAAATAATAACTGTGGTATGCGTTAGGCGCTTACTCTGTGCCAAGCGCTGTTCTCGGCACTGGGGCAGAAACAAGGTAATCGGGTTGGGCACAGTCCCTGTCCCACATAGGGCTTCACAGTCTTAATCCCCATTTTACAGATGAGGTCCAGAGAAGTGAGGTGACTTGCCCGAAGTCACACATCAGACAAGTGGCGGAGCTGGGATTAGAACCCACGACCTCTGACTCCCAGGAGGCCTCTTTCCACTAGGCCATGCCGGTGAAGAAGGATCAGAGAAGCAGCGTGACTTAGTGGAAAGAGCCCGGGCTTGGGAATCAGAGGATGTGGGTTCTAATCCTGGCTCTGCCCCTTGTCTGCCGTGTGACTTTGGGTAAGTCACTTCACCTCTCTGGGCCTCAGTTCCCTCATCTGTAAAATGGGGATGAAGACTGTGAGCCCCACGGGGGACAACCTGATTACCCTGTATCTCCCCCAGCAGTGCTTGGCACATAGTAAGCGCTTAACAAATACCATAATGATTATTATTATGCTGCTTACTACGTGCCAGGCACTGTACCGAGCGTGGGGGTAGATACAAACTAATCAAGTTGAACAGAGTCCATATCCCACACGGGGCTCACAATCTTAATCCCTCTCTAGACTGTTATGGGCAGGGGAAGTATCTGCTAATTCGGTTGTATTGTACTCTCTCTCTCGAGCGCTTAGTACAGTGCTCTGCACATAGTAAGCACTCAATAAATGCCACTGATTGATTAATTCCCCCCCCCTTTCTATTTTTTTTACAGGCAAGGCAACTGAGGCCCAGAGAAATGACCTGGTTCTTTCCAGCTGAATTTTAAAAGGAGATCACTGCTTTTCAAAATCTACCCCCTTCACCTGTACCTGATCCCATTCTCTCACACCTTTTAAAAATACTTAATAAAAATTAGGGCCTTCGCTAAACGCTTCCATCGTGCCAGGCGCTGTAATTAACCGCTGGGGTGGATAAGAGCAAATTGAGTTGAACACAGTCTCCCGTGGGGCTCGCAGTCTCATTCCCTTTTTCCAGATGAGGGAATCGAGGCCCAGAGAAGTGAAGTGACCCGCCTAAGGTCACACAGCAGACAAGAGGCGGAGCCGGGTTTAGGATCCAGGACCTTCGGACTCCCAGGTCCGACCTCTCCGCTACGCCCTGCTGCTTCCTCCTTTCCCTTCCATCTTCAACTGCTCACTCTGCCATGGCTCCTTCCCCTCTGCTTTCAAACGTGTGCACGTATCCCCTCTCTTAAAAAGACCCTCCCTTGACCCCACCGTACCCTCTCCTTATCACCCCAACTCTCCTCTAACCCTCCTCTCCAGGCCCCTCTAAAGAGTTCTTTACACCCACTGCCTCCTCTCCCTCGCCTTGACCCCCTGCAATCTGGCTTCCTCCTCCACCCCTCCGCTGAAACTGCTCTGCCAAAGTCACCGGTGACCTCCTCCCGGCCTCTACTCCATCCTCATTCCTCCTCAGATTCCTGGCCGCCCTCGCCGGACAACGCGGACCCACCCCCTTCTCCCGGAATCGTCACCCGACCTCGGCTTCCCCGACACCGCCCCGTCCCCGTTCTCCTCCGATCTCTCCGGCCGCTCTTCTGCGGGCATTTTTGCAGGCTCCTCCCCTGCCTCCCACCCCCGATCTGCGGGGCGTCCTTCAAGGCTCAGATCTAGGTCCCCTTCTGTTCTCCATTCACTCCCACTCCCTTGGGGAACTCATATGCTTCAACTCCTACCTCTACGTGGACGATTCCCAAATCTACCTCTCCCGTCCCCCGCTCTCTCCTCCTCCGCCGGCTCGTGTTTCCTCCTTGCCTTGGGAACATTTCTACTTGGATGTCCCACGATGACAACAGTAATTAATAACGCCGACGGTATCCGTCGAGGGCCTGCCACGTGCCGGGCATCGTTCTAAGCGCCGGGGGTAGATACGAGGTTATGGGGTTGTCCCACGTGGGGCTCACGGTCTCCATTCTCATTTCATGGAGGAGGGCCCGGAGAAATGAAGCGACTTACCCAAGGTCACATGGCAGGCAGGTGGCGGAGCCGGGATTAGAACCCACGACCTCTGACTCCCAAGTCCGGGCTCTTGCCACTAGGCCTCGCCGCTTCTCTGTGTCCCATCTGCACCTCACACGTCCAAAACGGAACTTTCTTCCCCCCGTCTCCACCCCACAGCACTTAAATCCATATCTCCCCCTCTAGTCTATAAGCTCCTCGTGGGTGGGGAACAGGTCTACTAACCCTGGTGTATTGCTTAGTTCAGTGCTCTGCACACGGTAAGAGCTCCACAAATACAAATCGATTCCCGCCCAAACCCCGTCTTCCCCCGACTTTCCCATCACCGTAGACAGCACCGCCATCCTCCCCGTCTCATCAGCCCGGAGCTTGGCATCCTCTTCGACTCAACTCTCTCATTCCACCCCCGCATTCGGTCAGTCGCCAAATCCCAGCGGACACCTCAGCGCTGTTGTATCGCAATCGCCCATCGCCCTCTCGTACACCTAGACCGTAAGCCCGTTGCGGCAAGGGAATGCGTCTGTCCTATTGTCACGCTGTACTCTCCCGAGGGCCTAGTACGGTGCTCTGCACACAGCTCAATAAATCCGATCGACTGACTGACCCATCTCTGATTTAAGCATTCGAATATCCATTTCTCCTCTTTTTCCTCCTCCAGAAATCATTTCGGGGGCTTCTTCGCCTGGTAGATTGCAAGGTCCTTGAGGGAAGGGATCCTGCCTTTTAACCAGGGTCCCCTCTCAAGCGCTCAGTTCAAGGCTCTGCATGTGGGGGTGCTCAGCAAATGCTAATGATCGATCCAACAGACAGCTCTTTGCCCTTCGGCTGGTATCTGCTTTAGGCCCTAACCTGGAATGCCAAACTCTCTCCAGCAGGACTGTTCGGGGATGGGGGGGAATGACGGGATTCCTTTTGGGAAAAGGGGAGCCCTCCCACCCCCCAATAGACTATGGACTTCTCAAAGAGCCTTGCTTCTCTGCATGTGTTCCCCAAACACTCCCACTCTGCATATTAATAACGGTACTTGTTGAGCGCTTACTATGTGCCGGACACCGTACTAAGCGCTGGGGTGGATACAAGCAAATCGGGTCGGACACGGTCCCCGTCCCACAGGGGGCTCACAGCCTCAATCCCCATTTTACAGACAAGCTGAGGCCCAGAGAAGTGAAGTGGCTGCCCCAAAGTCACCCAGCGGACAAGCGACGGGGTCGGGATCAGAACCCAGGTCCTTCTGACTCCCAGGCCCGGGCTCTATCCATTAGGCGACTCTGCTTCTCTATCTCTAGTAGGGACTCCATCAGTACAATCCATCAGTGGCATTTACTGTGTGCAGAACACTGTGCCAAACGCTTGGGAGAGGACACTACAGTTGAGTAGGGAGACAGGATCCCTGCCCACTAGGAGCTTACAGTTTACAGAGGGAGAGAGAGAGTGAAATAAATGACAGATGAGGAAAAGGCAGGGTATAAGGAGATGTGCATAAATGCTGCGGGGTTGAGCGCGGGGTGAACACCAAGTGCTTGGGGGGCACGTTCGCAAGTGCAGAGGTGACGCGGAAGGGAGTGTGGGTAAGGGGGATGAGGGCTTATTTAGGGAAGGCCCCTTGGAGGCCAAAACGGAATTTTATCCACCCTTCCCTCGGCCCCACCGTCGGCTGTGAAGGGGGAGGGGGTTCCAGGCCAGAGGGAGGAGGTGGGCGAGGAGGGCGAGACCAAGGGACGGCGGGGAGGTCGGCGTCAGAGGGGCGAAGCGCGCGGGCTGGGTTGCGGGACCTCAGTCGAGTAAGGCAGGAGGGGGAGAGAGACTACCCAGTGCTTCAAAGCCGCCGGGAACGAGTTTCTAATCGATGCAGGGCTACGTTGCGAGCTCTGTGTAGGACGGGGACTGTGCCCGCCCCATTATCTCGTATCTCTGCCCCAGCGCTCGGCACATAGTAAGTGCTTGACCAACACCCCCATTACTGACGGCTGTTAAAGGTCTTCCAGGACCGCTCAACCACTCCCAGATCCCCGGTCCCAGGCCATTCCCTTCCGGCGCCATCCCAGCCGGCCGGTTACCTGGGAGACGGTCATCTCCATGTTGCTCTGCCCGCCGCACAGCCAGACGTCGCCGAAGTAGACATCGCGTACGGTCCGGCGGGTGGTCTGGTTTCTCCCGAGGGTCTGCTCTGCGACCAGCTCGTACGGACCCCCGGGTCCCATGGGGTCCAGCACCACCAACCAGGTGCCACTGGGTTCTGGAACGGGGGTCGGGCCCGGTCAATGCCCATCGGTGAGGTGCCCGGCCCCGCTCCGGAGCATGCCGGGATATTCACCCCCCCGCCCACGCAACCCAGCACTTACGTCCCCGTCTGGAATTGATTTGTTTCTATTCATGCCTGCCTCCCCCACTAATAATAATAATAATAATGATGACGATGGTATTTGTTAAGCGCTTACTAAGTGCCAAGCACTGTTCTAAGAGCTGGGGTACATACAAAGTGATCAGGTTGTCCCGCGTGGGGCTCAACTTCATCCCCATTTTCCATATGAGAGAACCGAGGCACGGAGAATAATCATGACGGCATTTGTTAAGCGCTTACTACGCACAGAGCACTGTTCTAAGTGCTGAGCACTGTTCTAAGTGCTGAAGTGACCTGCCCAAGGTCACACGGCAGACAGGTGGCGGAGCCGGGATTAGGACCCATGATGTGGGCAGGGAATCTCTCTCTTTATCGTTGTCTTGTACCCTCCCAAACGCTAAAGACAGTGCTCTGCACATGGTAAGCACTTAATATGACTGGCTGACTGGGAAAGGGAAGCCGGGGGTGGCCATGGATCTCCACCGGCTGTGAACCCAGAGAGCTGGGAGGAGCCCAACCTCGCCCTCCCGGATTTCTGCCCCTACAGAAACTGGCCAAACTGGGGACGCCAGGACAGTCGACCCCGACGAGCAGAGAATCCAAGTGCCTAGAGGGTGAGGACCCTGCCGATTAACTCTTGTTCTCTCCCAAGCACTCAGTACAGTGCTCTGCACCCATAAGCTGCCTGGTGAATACTGAGACCGTGAGCCCCACGTGGGACAACCTGCTTGCATCTACCCGAGCGCTCAGTACAGCGCCCGGCTCATAGTACGCGCTTAAATACCGTAATGATTAAGGTCTGGGCCACCAACCCGGGGAAGGTGGAAACCACAAAAACGACATAATTATCAAGACACCTATTAAGCGCTTACTCTGTGCTCAGAAGTGTGCTAACCAGGGGTAGACCCTGGGTTACCAGATTGGATCCCACCCCAGTCCTCCATGATCTAATAAGGGAAAGGGAACTGAAAGTGAGGTCCAGAGAGATGAAGGGATTTTCCCAAGGTCCCCAAGCAGGTCAGTGGCGGAGCTGGGATGGAACCGGCCCCAGGCTTTCTCCACTGGACCACGCTGCCTCCCTGCTCTGGGTTCGGGTCAGGTTCATCCTCAAGGCTCGACCTGAGTAATAACAAATAACTGCGGTAGTTATTGAGCACTCACTATGTGCCAAGCACTGTACTGTGAGGCACTATCAGTAGGTCGGACGAAGTCCCTGACCCCCATGGGATTTGCAGCCTAAGTAGGAGGCGAACATTTCAAGCAATTAGTACAGTGCTCTGCACATAATAAATGCTCAATAAATACTACTGACTGAAAGAATGAATAGGAGGGAGAAGAGGTATTAGATAAATACCTCAATAAATGCGATTGCACGAATGAACGAATGATTACTGACCGGATGGTCTCCTTGAAGGAAGCCCAAGTCAGAGGGGACTCCGGGGGATGGAAAACTTAACCCTCGGCCTTTGACGGCTACCTCCCTCGCGTCTCCTGGAGTGGGGTGGCCGCCTCGATGAGGCTGGTGGCCTCCCCTTCCTCCTCCTTCCTGTGAGGACGCAAACGGGTAGCGGGGGGGGGGGGGGGAGCCCCTTTCAAGGAGTAAGGAAACTGGATAAGCCACTTATGGAAAAATCAGGCCTCGGATACCCCCAAGGAGAGGCTAGCCTCAGGGGTGTTGGGATTCGGTATTTCTGCTGTAGTGAGGCTCGGGATCCCAACTCTGAGGAGGAGATAATGATAATGTTGGTATTTGTTAAGCGTTTACTATGTGCAGAGCGCTGTTCTAAGCGCTGGGGTAGATAGAGGGTAATCAAGTTGTCCCACGTGAGGCTCACAGTCTTCATCCCCATTTTACAGATGAGGTAACTGAGGCAGAGAAGTGAAGTGACTCGCTCACAGGCATACAGCTGACAAGTGGCAGAGCCGGGATTCGAACCCATGATCTCTGACTCCCAAGCCCAGGTTCTTTCCTCTGAGCCACACTGCTTCTCTAATACCGGCCAGGCCTCCGGTCGGCTGCTTCTCCACCACGGGGCCCTCCGGTGCTGCCTGGGTTCTAATCCCGCCTCCGCAACTTGTCTGTGGGGTGACCTTGGGCAAGCCACTTCACTTCTCTGTGCCTCAGTTACCTTATCTGTAAAATGAGGATTAAGACTGTGAGCGCCACGTGGGACAGGGACTGCGCCCAACCTGATACGCTTCTATCTACCCCAGTGCTTAGAACAGCGCTTGACACAGAAAGTGCTTAACAGATAAGCACCATTAAAAGTACTCTCCTCAAACTCTGTAAACGAGTGCTAAGGAAACCTAGTGGAAACACTCCCAGACCCGGGAACCAGCGGAACTGGGTTCTAATCCCTGTTCTGCCGCTTGCCTGTTATGTGACCTTGGGTGGGCTACAGAACTATGTGCCTCAGTTTCCTCATCTGTAAAATGGGGATGAATATCTGGTTTTTGAGAGGTTTTTTTTTTTTAATGGTATCTCTTAAACACTTACTAATGTGCCAGGCGCTGTACTAAGCCCTGGGGTAGATACAAGATAATCAGGTTGGACACAATCCAAGTGCCTACCCCCCCGGGGCTTACAACCTGTTCTCCTTCTCCCATAGATCGTGAGCCCACAGTGGGACAGGGACTGTGTCTAATTTGATCACCTTGTTCTCTTCAGTACTCAGAACAACGCTTGACACATAGTAAGCGCTTAATAAATACTATTATAAATAATAATACTAGTAAGAAGAATAATGGCCTTCCAGCGCTCTGTGACTTCAGAGGAATGCTCTCCTAATGCTGGTTAATGGGGTCCCAAGCAGTTAGGTGAGTGAAGGACAACCGAGAGGGTAAAAAAAGGGAAAACACGGCGGACATCGAGGAGGGAATCCTCCATCCTTTCCTTCCCGTCGTCCTCTGTTGCTCACTGCTGAAGATAGAACGGGGATCCACCAGGATAGGCCCCTCTGCTCTTGATTTTAGATTCTACACACTCGAGAGATGGCAGCCCCTTAGCAAGTGTAATTAATTTAAAGGCACAAGATTAACAGCATATACAGACTTAATTAAATTAAGGGGGGGCCAGGGGACTTGCGGACCGGCAGTGCTACCAGGCTGTCACGGGGCTCGGCTTCCAGAGAGGCTGACGATGCCTGTCCTGATCCTGTGTGAATTCAATCCAGGGGGGCAAAGGACGTCGAACCGCCCAGTGCCCAACAACAATAACGAATGATGGCATTTGTTAAGTGCTGGCTATGTGCCAAACACTCTTCAAAGTGCTGGGGTAGATCAGGTTGTTCCATGTGGGGCTCATAGTTTTAATCCCCATTTTACAGAGGAGGTAGCTGAGGCACAGAGAAGTGAAGTGACAGGGACTAGGTCCAACCTGATTACGTCGTTTCTTACTCCGGTGCTTAGTACATAGTGACTGCTGAACAAATATTATTATCGTTGTCTTCGTTATTCCTTAGTGAGCACCGCTGGGTGTAACGCACAGGGTTTGCCTCCCCGGCGAGAGATCAACCTTGGGTTTAATATTTGGGGGATCGGGGAACGTGAGAGGAAGGGAGACTGAGGTGGAGGGAGGCAAGGAAAGGATGGTGATAAGGCAGTGTGATCTAGCAAAAAGAGCCCGGAACTGGGAGATGGGGAGAGCCAGATGCCTGTCCCAGCTCTGTCCCGGGCCTGCTCTGCAATCTCGAGCAAACCACTGAACCTCTCTGATTCTCAGTTTCCTCATTTGTAAAATGGGGATGAAATGCCTGCTCTCTCTCCCTGTCCCCTCCTGTCATGTGGGGGGCAGGACAATGTCTGATCTGTTAGCCTGGTATCTCTCTCGGCGCTTAGCACGTAGTAAAGGCTTAAATACCATCGCCAACCAAAAGGGGGCCCGGTGCCCTATCCAGAGGAGACAGGGGCCCACCTGGCTGAAAACCAGCCTGCCCAGTCCCTCCTGCGTTGACCAGACCTTTCCTGGGTGTCCGTGGGCTTCTCCCCAGGATTAACGGGCTGGCCTGGGGCCGATATGGACGGTGGGGGAGGGTGATAAAATGGGCCCCGATGGAGAAGGGCTGGAGAAAATAGGAGGTCGGGGTCCCCCCTGGGGGGCTGCTAACCCTGGGGCCCTTTCCCGGCCGGGGCCCGCGGCATCCGGCAGGGGGCGTCCGAGGACAGCAGCCGTGGGGGGGCATTCATTCAATAGTATTTATTGAGCGACTACTATGCGTAGAGCACTGTACTAAGCGCTTGGAATGGACAATTCGGCAACAGGCCACCACGCGGAACCTCCGGAAGGGGGCGTCCGAGGACAGAAGCCTCCGGTAGGGGGCGCCAGAAGCCAGCAGTCACCCGGGCCTCGGCGCGGATCCTCCGGCAGGGGGCGTCCGAGAGCAACACCCGCGCGGACCGTCCGGCAGGGGGCGTCCGAGAGCAACAGCCGCGCTGACCTTCCGGCAGGGGGCGACAGAGAGCAACACACGCGCGGCCCGTCCAGCAGGGGGTGCCAGAAACCAGCAGTCACCCGGGCCTCGGCGCGGACCTCCGGCAGGGGGCGTCCGAGAGCAACAGCCGCGCGGCCCGTCCGGCAGGAGGTGCCAGAAGCCAGCGGCCACCGGGGCCTCGGCGCGGACAGTCCGACAGGGGGCGTCCGAGGGCAAAAGCTGCGCGGGCCATCCGGCAGGGGGCGTCTGAGAGCAACAGCCGCACAGATCCTCCGGCAGGGGGCGTCCGAGATCAACAGCCGCGCGGCCCGTCCGGCAGGGGGCGCCAGAAGCCAGCAGTCACCCGGGCCTTGGCGCGGACCCTCCGGCAGGGGGCGTCCGAGAGCAACTGCCACGCGGACCCTCCGGCGGGGGGCGCCAGAAGCCAGCGGCCACCGGGCGTCGGCGCGGACCCTCCGGCAGGGGGCGTCCGAAGGCAACAGCCGCGTGGCCCGTCCGGCAGGGGTCGCCAGAAGCCAGCAGTCACCCGGACCTCGGCGCGGACCCTCCAGCAGGAGGCGTCCGAGAGCAACAGCCGCGCGGACCCTCCGGCAGGGAGCGACCGAGAGCAACACACGCGCGGCCCGTCCGGCAGGGGGCGCCAGAAGCCAGCAGTCACCCGGGCCTCGGCGCGGACCCTCCGACAGGGGGCGTCCGAGAGCAAGACCCGTGCGAACCCTCCAGCAGGGGGCGTCCAAGAGCAACAGCCGCGCGGACCCTCTGGCAGGGGGCGACCGAGAGCAACATACGCGCGGCCCGTCCGGCAGGGGGCGCCAGAAACCAGCAGTCACCCGAGCCTCGGCGCGGACCCTCCGGCAGAGAGCGTCCGAGAGCAACAGCCCGGTGGACCCTCTGGCGGGGGCGCAAGAAACCAGCAGTCACCCAGGCCTCGGCGTGGACCCTCCGGCAGGGGGCGTCCGAGAGTAGCAGTCGCGCGGATCCTCCGACAAGGGGCGTCCGAGAGCAACAGCCGCGCGGACCCTCCGGCAGGGGGCGTCAGAGAGCAGCAGCCCCGCGGCCCGTCCGGCAGGGGGCGCCAGAAGCCACCCGGGCCTCGGCGAGGACCCTCCGGCAGGGGGCGTCAGAGAGCAGCAGTCCCGCGGCCCGTCCGGCAGGGGGCGCCAGAAACCAGCAGTCACCCGAGCCTCGGCGCGGACCCTCCGGCAGGGGGCGTCCAAGAGCAATAGCCGCGCGGCCCGTCCGGCAGGGGGCGCCAGAAGCCAGCAGTCACCCGGGCCTTGGCGCGGACCCTCCGACAGAGGGCGTCCGAGAGCAACATCCCGGTGGACCCTCCGGCGGGGGCGCAAGAAACCAGTAGTCACCCAGGCCTCGGCGCGGACCCTCCGGCAGGGGGCGTCCGAGAGTAGCAGTCGCGCGGATCCTCCGACAGGGGGCGTCCGAGAGCAACAGCCGCGCGGACCCTCCGGCAGGGGGCGTCAGAGAGCAGCAGCCCCGCGGCCCGTCCGGCAGGGGGCGCCAGAAACCAGCAGTCACCCCGGCCTCGGAGCGGACCCTCGGGCAGGGGGCGCCAGAAGCCAGCGGCCACCGGGGCCTCAGCGTGGACAATCCGGCAGGGGCCGCCAGAAGTCAGCCGCGCGGGCCATCCGGCAGGGGGCGCCAGCAGCCGGCAGCCACCCGGGCCACCGCGAGCGCTCTCCGACAGGGGGCGCGCGAGGACGACAGCGGCGGCGCGTGTCCGGCCGGCAGGGGGCTCGCGAGGGCGTCGGGGGTGGGGGGGGCTTTGGCCGTCCCAGCCGGCAGGGGGCGTCTTACCTCGGACGCGGGTGTCCTTGACGGCAAGGGCTTGGCGGTGCGGATGGCGGCGCAGGGTGACAGTGACGTGGGCCCCGGGGCGCCCATAGCCCCAGATGACGGCGCCGGGCGGCTCCCGCTGCAGCACCATGTGATGGGCGAAGGGCAGGCCCAGCCGGAAGCCCCCCCCAACCTCGCTTCCCTGAGCCTCAGTTTCCCCATCTGTCAAACGGGGATGGAGACCGTGTCCAACCCGATCTGCTCGTCCCCACCCCGGCGCGGAGTACGGTGCCTGGCACGTAGTAATAATAATTAATAATCATGATGGTATTCGGTGAGCGCTTACTCTGTGCCGAGCACTGTCCTAAGCACTGGGGGAGATATCGGGTCATCAGATTGTCCCACCGGGGCTCACCTTTTTTAATCCCCATTTTTCCAGATGAGGTCACTGAGGCCCAGAGAAATAATAATATTGGTATTTGTTAAGCGCTTACTATGTGCCAAGCACTGTTCTAAGCGCTGGGGGAGATACAAGGTCATCAGGTTGTCCCACATATGGCTCACAGTCTTCATCCCCATTTTACAGATGAGGTCACTGAGGCACAGAGTAGTTGACTGTCCCAAAGTCACACAGCTGACAAGCGGCAGAGCCGGTATTAGAACTCAAAACTTCTGACTTCCAAGCCCGGGCTCCTTCCACTGAGCCATGCTGCCTCTCCAAAAATGGTGGCATTTGTTAAGCACTTACTAGGTGCAAAGCACCGTTCTAAGTGCTGGTGGGATACAAAGTAATCAGGTGTCCCACGTGGGGCTCCCAGTTTTAATCCCCATTTTACAGATGAAGTAACTGAGGCATAGAGAAGTTAAGTGACTTGCCCCAAGTCACACAGCTGGTAAGCGGCAGAGCTGGGATTCAAACCCATGACCTCTGACTCCCAAGCCTGGGCTCTTTACACTGAGCCACGCTGTAGTGACTCGCCCAAACTCACACAGCAGACAAGTGGTGGAGCCGGGTTTAAAACCCACGACCTCTGACTCCTTAGCCCAGGCTCTTTCCACTAAGCCACGCTGCTTCTCTAAGTAAGCGCTTAACAAATTCCATTAATATTGTTATTTGCCAGCAGTATGACCCTGGGCAAGTCACTTCACTTGTCTGAGCCTCAGTTTCCTCATAATAATAATGTCTGGGTTTGTTAAGCGCTTACTACGTGCCCAGCACCGTTCTAAGCGCTGGGGGAGATATGGGTTGTCCCATGGGAGGCTCACAGTCTTCATCCCCATTTGACAGAGGAGGGAACTGAGGCACAGTGAAATGACTGGCCCAAAGTCACACAGCTGACAGGTGGCGGAACTGGGATTAGAACCCATGATCTCTGACTCCTAAACCCAGGCTCTTTCCACTGAGCCATGCTGCTTCTCTGCTTATATACTGAGGATGAAATACCAGCTCTCTCTTCCCCTTTGACCAACAGCCTTCTTTTTTAAGACCTCTGGGCCTCAGTTTCCTCATCTGTATAAGGGGGATGAAATACCGGCTTGCCCTTCCCCTTAGTCTGATAGCCTTTTTTTTTTTTTAAATACTTCTGAAGCTGTTTCCTCATCTGTACACTGAGGGTGAAAGACCTGCTCTCCCTTCCCCTTAAACTGAGCCTTTTTTTGGGGAAATAAAAAATCTCTGAACCAGTTTCCTCATCCATATAATGGGGATGAAATACCTGCTCTCCCTTCCCTTAAACTGAGAGCTTTTTTTTTTTTTTAACATTTTCAAATCTCAGAGAAGGAGCTTGGCATAGTGGATAGTCATAGGCCTGGGAGTCCAGAGGTTGTGGGTTCTAATCCCAGCTTCACCCCTTGCCTGCTGTGTGACCTTAAGCAAGTTGCTTAACTTCTCTGGGCCTCAGTTACCTCATCTGTAAAATGGGGATTGAAACTGTGAGCCCCACATGGGATAAGGACCGTGTCCAACCTGATTTGCTTGTATCCACCCCAGTGCTTAGTATAGAGCGTGGCACACAGTAAGCACTTAACAAATATCATTTTTTCCCAGGGTTTAGAACAGTGCTTGACACATAATAAGCACTTAACAAATACCATCATTATTATTTCAAGGGGGATGAAATCCCTGCTCTCCCTTCCCTTTAGACTGAAAGCTTGCGTGGGATAAGGAAATTGTCCACTCTGGTTATCTTGCGTTTAGGCTGACACCGAGCACAGTGCTTGGCATGAAGTAAACACTTAAATAGTACAGTGCCTAACACTTAACAAATACTGTAATTATTATTCCAGTCATTTCGTTGTCCACACTTCTCCATCTCCCTCCTAGCCTTCCTCTCCAAACTCCCTGAGCAAGTTGTCCACATCCCCCGTCTCAAGGTCCTCTCCACCAATTCTCTCCTGGACCCCCTCCAATCTCCAATCTGGCTTCCACCCCTTCACTCTGCAGAAACCGCCCTGTCAAAGGTCACCAATGACCTCCTTCCTGCCAACATCCAAAGGCCTCTACTCCATCCTAATCCTCCTCGACCGCTCGGCTGCCTTTGACACTGTCGCTCATCCCCTTCTCCTGGAAAGGCTGTCCGACCTCGACTTCACTGACACCGTTCTCCCCTGGTTCTCCTCCTATCTCTCTGGCGGCTCTATCTGAATGCTTATTATCAGTTTCTTTCGGGGGCTCCCCATCTGTCTCCCACCCCCAACTCTGGGGGTTCCCTCAAGGTTCAATTCTCAGTCCCCTTCTATTCTCCATCTACACCCGCTCCTCTGGAGAACTCATTCACTCCTATGGCTTCAACCACCACCTCTAAGAGGATGATTCCCAAATCAATATCTCCAGTGCTGATCTCTCCCCGCCTCTGCATCTCTACCTGGGTGTCCCACCATGACCTCAAATTTAACATGACTAAAACACAACTCATTCATTTCTTCAATTGTATTTATTGAGCACTTACACTGTGCAGAGCACTGTACTAAGCACTTGGAAAGTACAATTCACAACTCCTTATCTTCCCACCCACCTATTCATCCCCTGACATCCCATCCCACCCTGTCTCATGAGCCCGGAAGCTTGTCGTCATCCTTGACTCCCCTCTCTCAGGCAACCCACATATTCAATCCATCGCTAAATCCTGTTGGTCCCATTTTCACCACATCGCTGAAATCCGCCCTTTCCTCTCCATCCAAACTGCTACCCCGTTAATCCAAGCACTTAATCCTATCCCGACTTGATGTCTATATCAGCCTCCTCACTGACCTCCCTGCCTCCTGTCTCTCCCCACTGCAGTTCATACTTTGCTCTGCTGCCCAGATTATTTTTCTTCAAAAACATTCATGCCATGTTGCTGCGCTCAAGAAACTCCGGTGGTTGCCCATCTACCTCCGTATCAAGCAAAAACTCCTTACCATTGGCTTTAAAGCCCTCAATCGCCTTCCCTTGTTTCTACCTCACCTCACTCCTCTCCTACTTCAACACAACCTGCACAGTTCACTCCTCTAATGCCAACCTTCTCACTGTCCCTCCATCTCGTCTATCTCGCCGCCGACCCCTCGCCCACATCCTGCCTCTGGCCTGAAACGCCCTCCCTCTTCATATCTGCCAGAAAGCGGCTGTCCCCCCACATCTCCTCCAAGAGGCCTTCCCTGACTAAGCCCTCCTTTCCTCCTCTCCCACTCTCTTTTGTGCTGCCTTAACTTGATCCCCCCACCTAGCCCTCCAACACTTATGTACATAGCTGTAATTTTAATTATTTATATTAATGCCCATCTCCCCCTCTAGACTTTAAGCTCATTGTGAGCAGGGAATGTGTCTTTTATAATGCACTCTCCCAAGCGCTCAGTACAGTGCCTTGCACACACTAAGTGCTCAATAAATACGTTTGACTGTCATGACAAAGACCCCGCTCCCCTTACTTCCCCTTGGGGGGGAAGTAAAACAGCACCACAACTTGGCTGCGTCGGCAGCAAATTAAACAAGGCTTGTTGGGAGAGGAGGAAGGAGATGGGGGTGGGAAAGCACAATATACATAATATATTCAACAACCCCTTCCAACTATGTAGTTGCTATGCAGTCCAAATTGCCACTAAGTAAAGTCAACCAGAAACGGCAACTACTCTCATTTTCTGCTGTATTTTATTCCTTCCTCTCTTTCTACCTCTCTCCACGCCAGGGCTAAATTTCCCTCCCCTTGGGTAATCCTGTTCCGGTGGGTTGAAACACCAGGCCCCTGCAATAATTGCTCCTCCATTAGCATCCACAGCCGTTCTACAACAATTTTCCTCTCAAAGCTCAAAGGGATTATCCCCATTTTACAGATAAGGAGGCTGAAAGACGGAGACCTAGTTAGGGAGGGAGCTGGTGATTCACTTTTCCACCAACCTTGAGATACAAAAGGACAGAATGAGGACTGCTCACTCACGCTGTGGAAAAATGCAGATTTTTGTTCCCCAGGGAAGCTAAACAGGGGCTCACTTTAACAAGACAGTTCCTATTTTTAACATTCAGCCTTTATTGAAATGTTTTATTAATAACAAGCAAATTACCCAAATTACCTCAGTAATATCCCCATCAAAACCTAGCAAGTTCCCCTTCCATAAATCATATTCCAATAGTCAGGAGAGGACAATAGAAACAGAGATATCAAACTTTCAGTCACCTAAAGAGTAATGATTGACAAGGGAGAGTTCAGCCATTAAAGAGGACGACATTCTCCAAACCAAAAGCTCTCCGTGATCTCGTCCTCTTAGGTTGTGGGTCGCATCTTGGCTTTTTCCAATTGCCACCCCCTGTCCCTGGTCCCCCAGTCTCCAAAACCCACTGGTGTCTGAAGACAGACCCTCAATCCTGGGGTCTCCATGACCCCCAGACCCCAGCCCTGCAAGGCTGCTGAGCCTGGGGTGCTGCGCTAAGACACTTCCCAAAGGGATTAGGAACTTTCCCAAGGATTATATAAACACGTTGGCAGCTTGCCAGGAGGAAGCCGCATGTGGGAGGGTCTCGCCTGGAATAAGCGCTTGCACCAGGGCGGGAGAGCGAAAACGGGAGCAGAGGAGTCGGAGAGGAGGGAGAAGAGCCGCTTCCGGCCCCAGTGGGTTTCTGGTTGTGGGCCCGAGGAAATCCTGGAGCTGTTCCACTTTAGGGGACCAAATGGCAGGATCTGACCCAGGCGCAACATCCCGCCCCTCCCTTCGCCATAAGCACCTCCTGTGGCCCAGTGGCTGGAGCCCCGGCCTGGGAGTCGTAAGGACCTGGGTTCTAATCCCGGCTCCGCCATCTGTCTGCTGTGTGACCCTGGGCAAGCCACTTCACTGGGCCTCGGTTACCTCATCTGTAAAATGGGGATTGAGACTGTGAGCGCTGCGTGGGACAGGGATGGTGTTCAGCCAGATTAGCTTGTATCCACTCCAGTGCTTAGTACAGTGCCTGGCACATAGTAAGCACTTAAATACCATTATTATTATTATGTGAATTAAGGCTCCTCATCACTGGCTTTAAAGCACTCCATCAATCACCTCTTCCCTTCCTATCTCACCTTTGCTATTTTCCTATTACAACCCATCTGCACACTTTGCTCCTCTAATGCTAATCTTCTCACTGTGCCTCCATCTTGCTATCTCTCGACCTCTGCCCATGTCCTGCCTCTGGCCTGGAACGCCCTCCCTCCTCAAATCCATCAGACAATGACCTCCCCACCCCCTGATTTCAAAGCCTTCTTCAAGGCCCGTCTCCTCCAAGAGGTCTTCCCTAACCTGGCCTTTCCTCTTTCCCACTCCCTTCTGCATTCTCCTTATTTCCTTTATTCATCCCCCCTCCCGGCACTTACGTCCATAATATTATTTATATTAATGTCTGCCTCCCCTCTCTAGACTGTAAGCTCGGGAATGTGTCTGTTTACTGCTGTATTGTCCTCTCCCAAGCGCTTGTATAGTGCTCTTCACATAGTAAGAGTTCAGTAAATATGACTGAATAAATGGCTGAATGAACCCAAGTCCTCTGACTCCACAGGCCTGTGCTCTTTCCACTAGGACTGGTTATAATGGTCTCTCACAAGTGCTTAGGACAGTGCTCTACACACAGTAAGAGCTCAATAAATGAATGACTGAACCCAGGCCTGTGTTCTTTCCACTAGGCCCGGTTATAGTTCTCTCTCCCACGTGCTTAGTACAGTGCTCTGCACAAAGCAAGACCGCAATAAATACGTCTGAATAAATGAATGAACCCAGATTCTCAGACTCTCAAGCCCGTGTTCTTTTCACTAGGACTGGTTATAACGGACTCTCAGAAGCACTTAGGACAGTGCTCTGCATACAGTAAGGGATCATATAGTAATGACTGAACTCAGGTCCTCTGACTCCCAGGTCCGTGCCCTTTCCCCTAGGCCTGGTTAGAGCGTCCCCTCCCTAGCGCTTAGTACAGTGACTCCCTGGCTCGTGCCCTTTCCCCTAAGTCTAGTTAGAGTGTCCTCTCCCAAGCGCTTAGTACAGTGCTCTGCACAAAGTAAGAGCTCAATAAATGACTGACTGAACTCAGGCTGACTCCTGGGCCCGTGCTCTTTCCACTACGCCTGGTTAGTGTCCTCTCCCAAGCGCTTAGTACAGTGCTCTGCACACAGCAAGAGTTCAATAAATGAATGGCTGAACCCAGGTCCTCTGACTCCTAGGCCCATGCTCTTTCCATTAGGCCTGGTCAGAGTGTCCTCTCCCAAACGCTTAGTACAGTGTTCTGCATACAGTAAGAGCTCAATAAATGACTGAACCCAGATCCTCTGACTCCCAGGTCCTTGCTCTTTTCACTTGGTAGAGTGTCCTCTCCTAAGCGCTTAGTACAGTGCTCTGCACACAGTAAGAGCTCAATAAATGACCGACTGAACTCAGGCTGACTCCCAGGCCTGTGCCCTTTCCACTAGACCTGGTTAGCGTGTCCTCTCCCAAGCGCTTAGGACAGTGCTGTGCACACAGGAAGCGCTCAGTAAATAGGCCAGAGTGACTGACTGACCTGCTGTGCAGGCGGCCCCCGCGAGGAGGAGAAGAAGGAGACGAAGCAGCAGCAGAAAGGTCGGCGAGGGCCTCAGGACCCGCCCGGCGCCCGCCATTGTTGTAACACCTGAACGCCCTGACCAGCACGAGGAGGAGGGCGTGACCATGGCGACGTGAGCGAGGCCAGGGTGACGTGGGCGTGGCCATGGAGACGCGGGCGGGGCCGAGGGAGACCGAGGCGTGGCCATGGAGACGTGGGCGGGGCCTGTCATCGTGGGCGGGGCCTACGGTGTCCCGCCCCCCGCCATCGCCTTCGACACAGTACGCAGGCGCATCAGAGCGCTTTCCCCCCCCTTCCCCAACCCGGCCCCCGCGCAGGCGCCCTAGCGAGAGGGACGCCGTGAGAACCGTTACCAGGCAACGGGAAGAAACAACCGGGACCGGCGGCATCGCCGGCAACAGCTCCGCAACAATCAAAGAGGTGAGAGGCACGGCGAGGCCCGGGATCTTCGGGCCGCCCCCTCCTGCAAGGTATTCGGTCATCCGGAGCTTGACCCCCTGCCCCTTGCCCATCCCTGCCCCTTGCCCATCCCTGCCCCTTGCCCATCCCTGCTCCTGCCCATCCCTGCCCCAGCCCATCCCCCTGCCCACCGCAGGCCTCGGACCCCCGGCCTCTCCCTCTGCCCCACGGACCGTCCTGAAAGCTGACAGCCTAGACTGTGAACCCTTTGCTGGGTAGGGATGGTCCCTGTTTGTCGCCGAATGGTACCCTCCAAGCGCTTAGCACAGTGCTCTGCACACAGGAAGCGCTCAATAAATACGACTGACTGAATGAATGAATGAAAGTTGGGTCGTCGTCGTCCCCACCGCAGGAGGATGCTTACCTGGCCGTTAGCAGCCCGGTCCTTGCCTTGGTTGACCGGACCCCTAGGCCTCGCTGACCCCTGCCCTCCACCTCTCCACTTTCCCCATCTCCCCCTACTCTCAGGGTCCCAGGAACCCCTCACCTCCGCCCATCCCCTTGGACCCCAACATCCAGGGAGGCCTCAGCACACCAGACACCACCCAAATTACCCTGCCTTCTTTGGAAGATCAGATCACCCCTCTCTCCCCCCATGGAAGAGGTGGAACCCACATTAATGGGGGGAACTAAAAGTCATCGTGACCCCAAACTCTTGGGTTTGGAAACCGGGGGAGACGGGAGGTTGCCCCATCCCTAGGCAGTGGTCTTCAGTGGGCTCGGCTACTTACCTGAGCCGAATCTGAGGCCCGGGCCTTTTGATACCAAGTGCCCCAGGAGAGCCATCTGCCTCCACAGCTGTAGGCTGGCACGATGCCCCTCCAAAAGCTGAGAGTGAAATCCATCCAGGAAAGTCTTGAAGAGGAGGAGGTTTTTTTAATTATTATTATTCTAAAATGTGTCCTAGTTCCTACAAGCCCTTGCCTCAGGCAGGACCTTATTCCAGCTCCAGATCCATTTCCATTTCTGGCTTATGCACCTATTTATAATTCTCAAGTTGTTTCTCATCCTCACCACGTTCCTTTGATACGTTTAGCATTCAACCTCCTTTACTTGGAGTTAGGAGAGGGGCAGGGATTATTCCTCCCTTTAACAGATGGAAGAATCGAGGCCCCAAGAAATCCTAGGACCACAGTACGGTAGATAGACCTGACTTTTGGTGCCAACTTTTTACCCCTCCCGAGAGAGGGGCTGGGAAGAACTGGGGGTGGGGAATGCTGACTGGGCCGCGAGGGGCACTGCCAAGTTGCGCTGTTTGGATCCCAGAAGTCACTGAGGGTGTTTCTAAGATGAGCAGGTGCGGCCCGGCGGAAGATTAAAAGACTGTGCTTTCTCTAGGTGTCACAGACCTCTTCCTTCTGAAGATGTCGGTTCCATTCTCCAACACCCAATACCGTATTCCTCAAGGATTTGGAAATGTGCTCGAAGGGCTTACCCGGGAGATTCTGAAGGAGCAGCCGGACAACATTCCAGCCTTTGCAGCAGCCTATTTTGAGGCCCTTCTAGAGAAAAGAGAGAGTAAGGAAATGGACACTGTTTTAGACAGGTTTTTAAAAATAGTAGCCAACTGGTAGATTGACAGTAGTGCACTCTGACACCTTCAACCCATCCTTTCTTGTACTAAGACCGGTGTTGCCTTGAAAAGACCCATGAAGCCAGAGGGTCAGTAATAATAATAATAAATGTGGTATTAATTAAGTGCTTACTATGTGCCAGGCACTGTTCTAAGTGCTGGGGGTAATACTAGCAAACTGAGTTGGACATAGTCCCTGTCTCACATCGGGCTCACAGTCTTAATCCCTATTTTACAGATGAGGTAATTGGGGCACAGAGAAGTGAAGTAACAATTAATTAATTAATTATGGCATTTGTTAAGCGCTTAATATGTGCAAAGCACTATTCTAAGTGCTGGGGAGGATACAAGGTGATGAGGTTGTCCCACGTGGGGCTCACAGTCTTCATCCCCATTTTACAGATGAGGTAACTGAGGCTCAGAGAAGTGAAGTGCCTTGACCAAGGTCACACAGCAGACAAGTGGCAGATCAGGGATTAGAACCTATGACCTTCTGACTCCCAGGCCTATGCTCTATCCACTTAGTTGATCCATTTCCCTGCTTCCGGGCAAAATGCCCTTAATCTTTCCCAAATGGGTGGGTACCCTATTCTAAAGGGATGCTAAGGGATTCCAGAAGCCTTTCCATTCTCAGGTCGCTTTAACCTTTGGCCTCTCATTTAAAATTCAGAAAAGGGTTGCAAGAAACAACTCTACACCGTTTGTTTCCCCCATTTAGTCTTTCCTGGTGATGTTTCCCCTTGGCCCTCAGCTAAAGGGACTGTGTCCTTATTTTGAATGGGACCTTCTCACCCTAGCAAAATGACCCCTTGATGGTTCCCTTCCGAGCCTACCTGAGTCCATACTTCTTCCCTCTCACGGCCTCATCCCTGCCAGAGTTAGGGATGTTGAGGTCCCCTTGCTTCAGACAAGGAGGGAATCCTTAGAAGATGGCAACCATTTTTTTAAATGATACTTTTTAAGTGCTTTCTATGTGCCAGGCACTCTTCTGAACACTGGATTAGGGAAGCAGCATGGTATAGTGGATAGAGCATGAGACTGGGAATCAGAAGGTTCTAATCCCAGCTCTGCCACTTGTCTGCTGTGTGACTTTGTCCAAGGCACTTCACTTCTCTGTGCCTCAGTTACTTCATCTGTAAAATGGGGATTGAGACTGAGAGCCCGATATGGGATAAGGACTATGTCCAACCTGATTTTCTTGTATTCACGCCAGTGCTTAGTACAGTACCTGGCACACAGTAAATGCTTAACAAATACCACAGTTATTATTATTATTACACATGATCATCACGTTGGACACAGCCCCTCTCCCATATAGTAATCACAGTTTTAATCCCCATTTGACAGATGAGAAAAGTGAAGTGACTTGCCTAAGGTCACACAGCAGACAAATGGCAGGGCTGGGATTGAAATCCAGGCCCTTCGGACGCCCAAGACTGTGCTCTAATCACTTGACCAGGCTGCTTCCCTGCCCCTCCTATGTTCTGTACAAATGAAGATGAGGCCCTAGAAAACCTACCAACATGCAACCAATGGCATGGCCCCTGTCCCAGCTACTGAGGGAAAAAAGGCGCCACTCCATGGAGACGATAGCCGTCCCATTCTCCCCTCACCCCTCATCCCCCCAAGTTTTATGAGTGAGACTCCCAGGCTCACTCAGCCTAGGTGTCCAGTGAAATCCGAGAGTTTTCTATCCAGGCCTGGAAGGACCCAAAATGGTAGTCAGCTGGCCTGTTTACTCTGTCAGTCTGCCCCATCCCAGTCCTCATTGCCCCCCTAAAATCTCTGCCCCTTTTCTACCCCTCCACTCCCGACATATACAATGAATTGTTGGCATCACTGCTGAGGAAGTCACCTATGAGGTCAGAGTCATAAAAATGGCATCTCCCATAAACCCGAGGTAGCAGCTGCTGCTCGCACCCCATCCTCCCGAGCTGTCGCCCTAGGGTTTACAGAGTTACTCATCCACATTGTCATTTCTCTCTTCCCTTCTCCAATCTGTAAAATGTTTTGGTTTCGGCCTCCCCAGCTGGACTGTAAGCTACTTGAGGACAGAAATCATACTTTCTAATTCTGTCATACTCTCCCAAGCACCTAATTCAGTGCTCTGAACACTCAGTGCATTCTAGTGATTGATTGGCACAGCTTGGAGGGGATGTGCTACCCAAGTTTTCCTCTACCACTGGGGGACTGCCAAAAGGATTTCAGAGTCTTTCCCATCTTCAAAAAATAAAAGGTGAAAGAGAAGGAACAGTTACTGCTGTCCTTTGGTGGCCAGGTTTGAGCTGGCGTCCCTCCAGCCTGACCTTTGAAGAATATCGTTGGTACAAATTGGTGATCGGGAGCCAGGGTGACGAGAGGAACGCTCTAAGGACGCTGTTGAAATGCGGTCTCGGACAATCATCGGCTAAATTCGGGGAGGCACTGGCAACCGACAGACCTGTCTCCCGCGACACATCATATAAGGACCGTTATATACCTAGAAAACCTTTCCCCGGTTGAGATAGAGACCTCCCCCATTCCTACTCGGGATAGCAAACTAGTTTAATTCAGCTGAGGAGTAAAGGGCCACTCTTAAGGTTTTAGTAAAAATAGAGCAGATAGCACCCAGGTTGAAGATGTTAATTCTGGGGGCTCATGCCTTGCACCCATCTAGTCCTAATCCTGTCTTCCCTGCCACCCCCTCCCTGTGGTGCAAAGGGATGCCAGCTCACTGCCTGGGGTTCCCTGGTGTTTCCATTCTTTTAGGGTTCAGAAATCCAGGGTACCTACCAAGTGCCAAATCCCCTACTAAGTGCTGGGAAGAATACACAGTAAGCATCGTTATGGAGAAGCAGAAGATTGAGCAGTTATCTGGATGGTTTCCTCTGGCTAGACAGCCCAACCAGATCATTCGGGCCTAAAATATGTCTCAGTGGGTACCTTATTATAGGGCAGTCCACACAGAGGGAATGAACCAGTTTTCCCCATCCCAGCCTTCACTGATCCAGCTGTGAGGTCACCGTTCCACTTATATTTTGATATCGAAGTCACTCACACTTTCCCCAGTGATGTCATTTAAAAAAAAATATTTGTTAAGTGCTTACTATGTGCCAGCCACTGTACTAAACACTGGGGTAGATAATAGATAATAATCAATGGTATTTATTGGGTGCTTAGTAACACACCTTGGAGAATATGGTATGACGGAGTTGGCAGGTGTGTTCCTTGCCCACAACGAGTTATAGTCTAGAGGGGGAGACGGGCATTAATATAAATTAATAATTTATAATATATAATTTAAAGACATGCACATAGGTGCTGTTGGGTTGAGGGTGAGACGAATATCAAATATTCAAGGGAATAGGCGATGCAGAAGGGAGAGAGCACCAGAACACAGTCCATGTCCCACATGGGTCTAACATTCTTAATGCCCATTTTACAAATGAGGTAACCGAGGCACTGAGAAGTGAAGTGACTTGCTCAAGATCACACAGCAGACAAGTGTTGGAGCTGGAATTAGAACCCAGGTTCATCTGACCCCCAGGCCCAGGCTCTATCCACTAGGCCACGCTACTTCTCAGTCCCAAAGGACAACTCTGTTATGGAAATTAACTAGATAAAAATCTGGGGTTTCTTTTTGAATAAAAGGAGGATACGAGCATTGACTATTAACTCTGATAATATAGTGTTAGGTTTACAAACCCAAGCTACGCAAAGTCAGTATTTAATTTTAGAAATAATATGCTTTCTATTACAAAATCATGAGTCATTGTTCTCAGTAATGAAAGCAATCCAGATTGATGGTTTTAAAGTATTAGCCTACCTTTCCATCACCAAACAGTGGACAAAAGCAATGTTTAAATGGTTTAAAAATAAAGGAGCGGGGGGCACATTCCTTTATTCCCTTTTCCACCCACCCTCAACTCAAATGCCTGTCAAAGGGCACTTCCCAGCACTTCTCTTGAGAACCCCCTCCCACCCATCCCTGCCCCCCACCCGATAGGATCTCATTTAAAAATGCCAGAGAAGGGCTCTGGAGCTGAGCACATGAGCCTTCCTGAAATCTCATCTCCAGGAGGGCTTCCCTGATTTATTTTTAATCTCCCCAAACCTTAATAATAATAATAGTGTTGGTATTTGTTAAGTGCTTACTATGTGCAGAGCACTGTTCTAAGCACTGGGGTAGATACAGGGTAATCAGATTGTCCCACATGAGGCTCACAGTCTTAATCCCCATTTTCCAGATGAGGTAACTGAGGCACTGAGAAGTGAAGTGACTTGCCCACAGTCATACAGCTGACAAGTGGCAGAGTCGGGATTCGAACCCATGACCTCTGACTCCCAAGCCCGTGCTCTTTCCACTGAGCCACACTGCTTCCCTTGCCACTTCAGCACTTCTTAGGCAGGTAGGGGCTCACACCTCCTTCAGCCCATCTTTTTACTCTGTTGCTTCCTCCTATGTGTAATTTAGTGTCCATCTCTCCTGCTAGATTCTCCTACAGTGTAAGCTCCTCGTACTCAGGGAATGGTTCTACAGCTCAGTTATACTGTACCCTCCCAAGCATTTAGCTGCAGGCCTCTGCAGACAGCGCTCAAAACAATTGAGAAGCCGCATGGCGTAGTGGATAGAACAGGGACCTTGGAGACAGAAGATCATGGGTTCTAATTCCAGATACCCCACTTGTCTGCTTGGGCAAATCACTTCACTTCTCTGGGCTTCAGTTACCTCATCTGTAAAATGGGGATTGAGACTGTGAGCCCCACGTGGGAGAGGGACTGTGTCCAACTCGATTTGCTTGAACCAGTACTTAGTGCCTAGCCTGGCAGCGCCTGGCACACAGTAAGCACTTACCAAATGCCATCATTATTATTACAATTGATTGCTTGTAAACTCCTTGAGGGCAGGGATCATTCCTACTAATTTTGTGGTACGCCCAAGCATTTAGTACACAGCCCTATTCTCAGCAGGCGCTTGATCAGTCCTATTGATTAATAGATGGATCTATGAAGTCCCACTTCTCGCAGGCATATAATTAAGAAACATCCTCAAAGAAGTGAATCAACAAGAGTAGGTCCCATGGTCTAGCATGACTAGAAAAGAAACTGACTTACAGAAGGCTTCTCCTCTGCCCTTCTCTTTCCACCCGACCTATTGGCTGGTCAAACAATCAGTGCTATCTATTGAGCGCTTACTGGGTGCAGAGCACTGTACTAAGCGCCTGTTAGAGTACACTATGACAGTGTAACAGTGTTGGTAGTCATTCCACCGCCTTCTTTTCACCTTCTGAAAACAGCCCCTCAGAGACCGCCCCTCCAAACTGAAATAGATTAATAGGATGGCCACGCGAATCGTGGGTTTGGGTCGTGGTATTCCAGCACAATGTCGATGCCAAGCTGAGGTCTCTTCAGACATAAGTGGGCCTGGTATGTGAAAAGACCTGCCCATCTGATCACCCACTGGGCTCCTTCATTTATATTCTCAGTCCTGAATCTTCCTGACTGGATCAATCAATAAATCAACCAGTGGTACCCACTGAGCACTTACTTTGCGGAGAGCACTGTACTAAGCACTTGGGAGAGTACAATATATCAGAGTTAGTAGACAGGTTCCCTGCCCACAAGGAGCTGGCAGTCTAGAGGGGGAAACAGACATTAAGGAAAATGAATGAATTACAGTTATGGACATAAGTGATGTGGGTCTGAGGGAAAGGTGAATAAAGGCAACAAATCCAAGTGAAAGGGTGAGGCAGAAAGGAGTGAGAGAAGAGGAGATGAGGGCTAAGAGGACGGCTAAGAGGACATGACCAAAGCTCATTATGGGCCGAGAACTTGTCTGCTCATTATGGGCCGAGAACTTGTCTGCTAATTCTGTTGTACTGTATTCTGCCAAGCGCTCAGTACTGTGCCGTGCACATAGTAAAGCGCTCAGTAAATACCATTGATTGACTGATGGATGAGGCCCCGAGGCCGGCCCATCCGAGAAGCACCGTGGCTTAGTGGATAGAGCCCGGGCCTGGGAGTCAGAAGGACCTGGGTTCTAATCCCAGCTTCACCTCTTGTCTGCTGTGTGTCCTTGGGCAAGTCACTTAACTTCTTTGTGGCTCAGTTACTTCATCTGTAAAGTGGGGACAAGAGCGTGAGCCCCATGTGGGACAGGGACTGTGTCCAACCTGATTAATTTGTAGCTACCCCAGCACTTAGAAAAGTGCTTGGCACATAGTAAGCGCTTAACAAGTATTATTATTATCATCTTGGCATCTTCTTCTTCTTCTTATCATCATTATTTTAAAACAGGAGACACCAAGGTCCAACCTCATGCTTGAGTTCTTCCTGTATATCCATCCTCTGTCTTCTTAATGTATAATACTTCAGGACAGGGACCATCTTTTGATAGCATGTCAGAGAGAGAAGTATTCATTCATTCAATCGTATTTATTGAGTGTACACTATGAGCTCAGCACTGTACTAAGCACTTGGGAGAATATAATAGAACAAAAAACAGACATTCCCAGCCCACAATGAGCTCAGAGTCTAGATGGGGGGGACAGACATAGAAGTAGATGGGCAGTATGAGCGTGGAGCTGTCCTAGCAATCATCATTAAGATTAATATATATTATTTATCTCATTTGTATATATTATTTACCATCCTATTTATTTTGTTAATGAGGTGTACATCCCCTTGATTCTATTTATCTTGATAATGTTGTCTTGTTTTTGTTTTATTCTGTTTTGCTCTGCTGTCTGTCTCCCCTGTTTAGACTGTAAGCCCATCATTGGGCAGGGATTGTCTCTATCTGTTGCCTAATTGTACATTTCAAGTGCTTAGCACAGTGGTCTGCACATAGTAAGTGCTCAATAAATACTATTGAATTAAAAGCCATGATAATAACCCTCAGGGTCTCCAGAGGTTCATCTCAGAGGTCTGTGAGCTGACAAGGCTCAGGACGAGACTCCGCGAACAGGGATGGAAAGTGAAAGTTGGGTGAAGCCTGTGGTGGTCCCCCCGGGGCTCCCTGGGGAGCTCAGCAAGCTGGCCTGAACCCATTTGGACTGCCCGCGGCCCCCGGGAAATGGGGCTCGGATCCACCGCCCTGTTCACCGCCAAAGGCTCTGCAGTGTGACTATTTCTAGACTCATTTCTAAGAAAGCTCAAGTGAGAGGGGATTACAGTGCACCCACTGGGAGCAGTGAAACCTGGAACAGCTTTTATTGGGGCCAATAGAAAGGGGTGGATTAGGGGTACCAGAGGCCCCAGGAAGGGAGCATGGTGACCAAAAGGAGCCTGGGCGGGCGCCATCCGATAGCACTCCGGATGCCTGAGGTGTAGACTGCCCAGGCCAAGCGGGGTAGGGAGGTGCAGGAGCAGGATCAGGGCAGCAGGGAGGGACATCCCCGGGGTAAGTAATGTGTGCCAGTGGGATCCACATCCCAGGGTCACCTAAGCAGCCCCCGCCAGTTTCACTTTGCTGCAACTTGAGCCACAGAGTGCCTCAACTCTACCACCATAGAGTGGCAATCCTCTGCTCTGTGGTTTGGAGAAGCAGCGTGGCTCAGTGGAAAGAGCCTGGGCTTCGGAGTCAGAGGTCATGAGTTCGAATCCCAGATCTGCCACTTGTCAGCTGTGTGACTGTGGGCAAGTCACTTCACTTCTCTGGGCCTCAGTTACCTCATCTGTAAAATGGGGATTAACTGTGAGCCTCACGTGGGACAACCTGATTACCCTGTATCTACCCCAGCGCTTAGAACAGTGCTCGGCACATAGTAAGCGCTTAACAAATACCAACATTATTATTAGTGGATAGAACACAGGCTGGGAGGCAAAAGGACCTGGGTTCTAATCCCTGCTCAACCACTTGTCTTCTGGGTGTCATTGGACAAGTCACTTCACTTCTCTGGGCCTCAGTTACCTCATCTGGAAAAAGGGGATGAAGAGTGTTAGACCCATGTGGGACAGGGAACATGTCCAACCTGATTAACTTGTCTCTACCCCCATGCTTAGACCAGTGCTTGGCACATAGTAAGCTCTTAACAAGCCCCATAATCATAATTATTATTATTATCTCGACATCCTCGGCCCCCTGGCCTTTTGCCCTGCCATTCGACCAGAGGACACAGACACTGCCGTGATATATGGGCTCGTGTGGTTGGGCCACTTGGCCTTGTGGGCACTTGCCCTGCTGCACTGTTGAGGTGTAAGATCCTCCAGAGTCAAGTTCGGGTCTCCCCCCCACCATCACCTTATCCCCATCTCGTTGCCTTATGGGTACTTTAATCAGTGTTATCAATTGGAGGATGGACTGCCAGCCTGTTGGAACAATAGTGGTAATATTAGTAAATAGCAGCGATAACAGCAGCATTTATTGGACACCACTTGGAGTGGTTCACTCTACTAGGTGCTTGGGAAGTAGAGAATAACAGCGACACATTCCCCGCCCACAAGGAGCTTACCCTCTTTTGGGAGACAGGCCTCAAAATATTTTCAAACCAGAACGGCGAGACTTGAGCCAACATATAATCATGATAGCCAAGACTGGATGAGGGAAAGAACTGCTGTTCTATCCGGGAATCTGAATGAGCTCCCAATAATCCCGAAATGCCTTTTCGTTTTCAGAATCCAACTTCGATCCAGCAGAATGGGGGGCCAAAGCGGACGATCGCTTCTACAACAACCAGGCGTTTAAGGTTGAGCGTGGGCACGGGGTGGGGGCGGTGGCGGGGGCGGTCCCCTGACCTTGGCTCTGCTTCCTGAATTCCCACCCTCTCCCCGCCTGGTGGTTCTGCACGAGGACCATCCGGGAATCCAGGAATGTTGGTGGAATTGCTTCATTAATCCCAACTAAAAGGTTGAAGATGACACTGCATGTTTTCCTGGCCAGAAACCCAGCTCTGGAAGGGTCCGGAGCTCGTAAACAAGCACCGGCCATGTGGTAGAGATGGTGCCGGCTGCTGTGGGAAGCTTTAGCATCCTAAGCACCCGTGCCCACAAGGCACTGGCGTTTCACAGCTAAATCGTGGCATGAACGAACCTGGGCTTTCATGGATGCCTGCTGGATTCCTCAGTGGAATAAACATGAGCTCCATATGGGCATGTTTGTTTTGTTTTTTTTCCCCAGTGATACTTGTTAAGCTCTTACTATGTACCAAGCACTGTACTAAGCGCTGGGGTAGAGTCAAGACAGTCAGTCAGTCACATTTATTGAGCTCCTATTGTGGGCAGAGCACTGTACTAAGCCTTGGGAAAGTACAATAAATAGACACATTTCCTGCCCTCAGTGAACTTACAGTCTAGATGAGGAAGCAGACATTAATCTAAATTAATAAATGACAGATATGGCCATAAGTGCTGTGGGACTGGGAGGGGGGATGAATAAAGGGAGCAAGACAGGGTGACACATAAGGGAATTGGGAGAAGAGGAAAGGAGGGCATAGTCAGGGAAGGCCTCTTGGAGGAGGTGTACCTTCGATAAGGCTTTGAAGGCAGGGAGAGTTACTGTCGGATCTGAGGAGGGAGGGAGGACTGTGGCCTACAATTAGGTTGCCACAGTCCCTGTCTCACGTGGAGCTCACAGTCTAAGTTGGAAGGTGCAGGATTTGATCCCAACTTTACAGATCAAGAAACTAAAGCACAGGGCGATTTGCCCAAGGTCACACAGCAGACAGCAGTGGGGTTGGGATGGGAACCCAGATAATAAATCAATCGATTATATTTATTGAGCGCTTACCATGGGCAGGGCACTGTACTAAGCATGTGGGAGAGTACAATGTAATAGAGTAGGTAGACCCATTCCCTGCCCACAATGAGCTCACAGTCTATAGGACAAGCTCGTGCGTGTCTCCTAGGCCCATGATCTATCCACTAGGCTACACTGCTTCCAACTGAGTGGAAGCATCTCCCTTTGGCCAGGAGGCCGGGCCAGGGGAGGATCCAGACGGTCTGCTGGGGAGCTGGATTCAGTCAGTCAGTCAGTCAGTCAATTGTATTTATTGAGCACTTACTGTGTACAGAGCTCTGTACGAAGTACTTAGGAGAGTACAATATAACAATAAATGGACTCATGCAGGAACCTGTCCTTGGTCCCCCCTCCAGCCAATGGAGGAGAAATAGAAGAACCCAACAGGGAGCGGCTCAGTGGTCTTTAACAATAATAATAATAACAATAGTCATGACGATGATGACATTTGTTAAGTGCTTACTACGTGCCAGGCACAGTACTAAGCTCTGGAGTGGATACAAGCAAATCGAGTTGGGCACGGTCCCTATCCACTGTGGGGCTCTCAATCTCAATCCCCATTTTACAGATGAGGGAACTGAGGCCCAGAAAGATAAAGTGAATTGCCCGAGGTCACACAGCGGATGAGTGGCAGAGTAGGATTAGAACCCAAGTCCTTGTGACTCCCGGGCCTGTGCTCTATCCGCTGAACCGCACTGCTCCTCAGGTTCCCCTGCAGTTCACTGGGGGGCACAGTGGAAGGAGCTTGACACAATAATAATAATAATAACTGTGGTATTTCTTAAGTGCTTACTATGTGCCAGGCATTGAACTGAGCTCTGGGGTGGTTACACACAAATAAGGTCCGGGGGAGCAATCAGGATCCCGTTTCCCTCATCCAATGTTTCACATATATATATACAATTTTGATATTCTAAATGACTTATTTATTGATATTAATGTCTGTCTCCCCTTCTACGCTCTAAGCTCGATATGGGCCGGGAACACGTCTGCTAAATCTGTCATACTCTCCCAAGTGCTTAATACACATAGTTGGCACTTAATAAATACCATTGATTGATTGATGGATTGACCCAGCAGCTCCATCCATCCAGTCCTCAGTATTTGCCGGGCATCCAGGAACTGCCCACCATTGATAGCCTCGCACGCCCCCCCCCCCCCCCCCCCCGCCCGCCTCACAGCTCCTCCCTCTCCTCTCTCTAAGGAGGCGGCCCCTGGGGAGCCTGAGAAGGTCAAGTCTGCAGTCTCGGTGAAAGAAGAAGCCAAGGTCACACCATTGGTAAGTGACTCTCTCCCGGTGGTTTGTATTTGCCGGGGTAAGAGTTGGGCAGGCTGTTGCCTCTGACTATGCACATCCCAGCTGTGGTCTCAGTCCGGAGACCCGGCGAAGGCCTAATTCGAACCACGCCTGCTGGGCCAGCGCTGTCTCTTCACTGGGCAGTCATAAACAGTAAAAAGTAAAGAGGCATCAATCTAAATACATAGAATTATAGAATTATCATTTAAGATGAGGTAACTGAGGCATAGAAAAGTGAAGTGACTTACCCGAGGTCACACAGCAGAGAAGTGGCGGAGCTGGAATTAGAACCCACGTTCTTCTGGCTCCCGGGCTTGGGCTCTATCTGCTAGGTCACACTGCTTATCGTTTCCCCAGTTCCCAAACTGGGGAGAAACCTCCCCCCGCAGGTTACAGAATGGTCCATTGCTTTTCCAAGCTTGTGCTGATTAGACCTCTAGCCAAAGAGGCTACTGGATAGACTCCTATTTTCAAAGAGTGGGCAAATGTCCAGGAAAACAAAAAGGTGCCTGAAACACTGACCCTCTTAAGTGGAAAAAAAAAATTCTAAAATTATGATTACTTGATGTGCAGTGAATCCTTTTCCTGGGCTTCAGTTGCCATGATTTGTTTCCCTGAAAGGTTCGTACCCACGAAACTAAGAGTTAATCCAGAGCCGTTCTGGAAAGAAAAAGGAAAAAAACACCACCTTACTTGGCAATGATTTTTTTTGGGGCCGCAATGTCATGTTGAAAAGTGACAAAACAAAATGCCTGCTATTCTGGCATCCGCCATTTGGTGCACACACGCGACGTGCTGATATGTCAAATCCTCTCGGGTGGTGGCACTTTTTAAATCGATGTAACTCGTACGTCTATTTTTATTGCACTGAAAACACGGGGTGTATGAGAAACCGCTTCCCCTCTCTTCTCCTCCCGAGTAGGAGCCACCCCAGGCCGATGTCAACCGCGGGGAGAACGAAGCTGCCACCAAAATCCAAGCGGCTTTCCGGGGCCATTTGGCAAGAGAGGAATTGAAGAAAATGAAAGCAGAGGCGGAGGAAAATTGAGTGAGGCCGTTGTAGCCCACGTAGCCACTGAAAAAAAAGATCTCACATCCATCCATCCATCCATCTGTCCATCTGTCCATCCATCCATCCATCCAGCCGGCCATCCTGCTCTTTCTTCCTTCATAAGGAAGATTTAGAGTAGCGAAGATTCATGTGATTTTGTCGCTGTTGTGAGAAACTGTACTGAGTGTTTGTTTAATAAACATGCCACTAAGACTTCTTTGTGATTGCCAAATCTTATTTGCATCTCTTCCCTGGACTGGAAACAGCACGAGACTGGGGAACTTGTTATGTCTCAGTGATGGGTGGGAAATGGGTTATCTGGCCCACTCGAGAGAGGAATGATGATAATAGTAATAATAATGATGATAATGGTATTTGTGGAGTGCTTTACTACGTGCCAGGTAAGGTACTGAGTGCTGGAGTGGATACAAGCAAATCGGGTAGGATACAGTCCCTGTCCCCCAGGGAGCTCACAGTCTTAAACCCTGTTTTACCGGTGAGTAACTGAGGCCCAGAGAAGAGAAATGTGACTTGCCCAAGGCCACATGGTAGACAAGTGGCGGAGTCAGGATTAGAACCCAGGTCCTTCTGACTCCTGCATCTGGGCTCTATCCACTAGGCCATGCTGCTTCCCCTAGTAGATCCCCAAGTGGATTTGCCCAAGTTAATTCCCCTTTTCATTCTCCTCTGTCAGAAGCTTGTCATTGCCCAGAAGGAACAAGTGATCATCACTTTGATATTGGGTTCATCCTCCACTTAGCTGAATTCCAGAAACCTTGGCCTCTCAGGGTGCTAAAAAGAAATGGATCTAATAATAATAATGATAATACTTGAGAAAAAGCATAGTGTAGTGGATAGATCGCAGGCCTGGGAGTCAGGAGGTAATGGGCTCTAATTCTGCTCTACCACTTGCCTGCTGTGTGACCTTGGGGAAGTCACTTCCTTTCTCTGTGCTTCAGTTACCTCTTCTTTAAAATGGGGATTGAGACTGTGAGCCCCACATAGAACAGGGACTGTGTCCAACCTGATTTGCTTGTATTCTCCCTAGCGCTTAGTACAGTGCCTGGCACATTGTAAGCACTTAGCAAATACCACAATTATTATTATTACTATTTTTAAGTGCTTAATATGTGCTAAGCACTCTTTTAAGTGCCAGGATTGATGCAAGTTAATCAGGTTGGGCACAGCCCACATAGTACAGAGTAAACGCTCAATAGATACCATTGATGGAATGATTGAGAAAAGCAACATAAAAGACAAAGGGCACAGAACATTGCAGCTAAGGGAGCAGGTTAATCAATCAGTTGTCTTGATTGAGCACCCACTGGGTGCAGTGCTCTGTACTAAGCACTTAGGAAGACTCAAACCGAGAATTGATTCTTCCTCCTGCTCACAAGGAGTTGACAAGTAAAGTGGGAGATAGGCATAAAAATGTTCCCAAGTAGGACAGATTCCACCAAGCCCCATGCCAGGAGAGGGAATAGAGAAACCCAGAAAACTACTGGGAATTTTGGGCTGAGGTTTTGTTTCTTTGTCTTTTTTTAATGGTATTTGCTAAGGACCTACCATGTGCTAGGCACTGTACTAAGCACTGGGGTAGAGACAAGATAATCAGGTTTGAATGCAGTCCTTGTCCCACATAGGGCTCACAGCCTTAATCCCCATTTTACAGATGAACTATTTGAGGCACAGAGAGGTGAAGTGACTTACTCAAGGGTACTCAAGACAGGTGGCGGAGCCGGGATTAGAACTCAGGTCCTGAATTTCCATGAGTGAGAGAGATAGAGAGACTCTGTGTGTGTGTGTGCACGCACGTGCATGTGTGTGTGCATGTGTGTGAAGTGAGTCTCTGTGGCTGGTGTCTTCCCTCAGTCTGACTAGGGCCCTGAGGACTCTTACAGGACACTCACGACTCAGGGAAACCAATCAATCGATTGTATTTATCGAGCGTTCACTGTGTGCACAGCACTGTACTAAGTGCTTGGGAGAATGCAAAACCACAGTGTTGGCAAACACATTCCCTGCCCAAAATGAGCTCACAGTCTAGAGGGGAAGACAGATATTAATAGATATAAGTAAATAAACGGTGGCTGCTTCCTGGTCGTGGGCAGGGAATGTGTCTGCTTATTGTTAGATTGTACTCTCCCAAGTGATTAGTACAGTGTTCTGCAGACAGTAAGAGCTCAATAAATATGATTGAATGAATGAATGAATGAATGAGTGGCACTCGGGGCTCTCCCATCAACGCAGGTCAGTTTCTTCTTCAGGAAGATTTGGGGAGATGGCTCCCCTTTCAACCTGGTCTCCTATCTAGAGCTTCCTGCTTTGAACTCAGAAGGCCGGTGCAGGTTGGCTTTTTCTGGAGGGGGGCAAGGGGGAGAAAAATGAGGCGGGGGACTCTCTGTCCTAGCCGCTACTCTCCAGACACGTGTTTTGGCAAAGCCCAAATGAAAGTGGCCTTCAGGGAACGGGCTTGGCCCATCTGTTTGGACTGATTGATGAGAGATTGGCACCGCGTTTAGGCCCGAACAGCAGTCGTGTGCCCGCTTTGTTCGGTGCCCGGGGAGTGGGGAGGGGGAAGGAAGGGAAGCGGGGGTGGTGGTGGTGCACATTCCCAACATAAACCCAATCCCATCAGGCCCCAGGAGGCTCCATCTCCCGGTGACAGGGATTGTATCAGAAGTGGGTGGCCCCTTCAGTCAATTTGGCATGTGATAGCTGATAGGCGGTGCAAAGAGCATAGTAAATATTTGGTGAAGTTTGCAGCCCAGACGGGGAAGAGAACATGGCCGCCTCTCCCGTGGCTGAGGAAACTGGGTGGCACTATTTTTACCCGGCTCCGGGTCCTCGTGTACCCCGGGGTGCCGCAGAGAGGTGGGAAAATCTGTGGACGGCGACATGCGGCCGCCCCTTCGCCGCCCCCGACCTGGAGAACTTGGGGGGAGCCGAATCCGCCGCCCTGATTCTGCCCTTTCTGTGGAGAGCTGAAGTTTTGGGGGAGGGATAATGATGCGCTTCTCCCCAACGCAGCGATTGTTCATGTTGTTGTTGTTCTTGTTGAGGTTTGGCTCTGAGACAGGGCCTCTGACGCCCCCAGCAGCCAAACCCAGGCTCTGGGGAGCACTGGCTGCACCTATATTGTGGAGCAGAAACTCTCTGGAGCCTCCAACCCACCCTCCTCCTCTTCCCTGACTCCCCGCCCCCTCTACCCGTAAGTCAGGATGCCTCTCGGGCCCTGTTGTATTCATGGAAATGGCAAGGGCACATCCGCTCCTCGTGCTTGAGCGTCAGCAACTTGTTGCTTGCCCCTTAATAACCCTCAGTTACTGAGCCGCCCCCCGCCAAGATTTGTCCAGCATGATTTTCAAGAAGAAGGGCAGCCTCCCTTTCCAACCACAGGGGTGTCGCTCCTCATCAAAAAAAAAAAACCTCTCAGAAGGTCTGCAGGGACACCTCCACACACACAAACACAGACCTCCCTAGGATAGGTGGTTCTGCTGCAAGAGTGCAGAGTGCACTCTTGTGCCCCTTTTGCAAGATGGGGTGTAGAGGTCCAGCCCGGAATTTGCGTCCGGCGGCTATGAATTACTCATCCCGACGCTGCCCCTCTGGACCAGTCTGCAGACACAGGCCCAGAGCCGGTCTGCAACTCCGTACAAGGAGCAGTTTAGGGAGCCCGCGGGACACCTCCCCCTGATCCCATCGGAGCAGCGGTCTCAGGCTCCGGGAGCCCCGGGGAGGAGTAGACGTTTACGGATGGCCAGATATTTCTTCCATTTCCGAAATCCACCCCCCACCCCGAAATTTGTATATAGCAAAGCTGGGTTTGCTTTAGGCACGACATATGTTTCATATTCATCCCAGTGAGCTTTTTCATTCTTTAGCATTCTGTTCCCTGAGACTCCGTCTGTTATAAATATCGCCGCTTCCTCTCCTCCACCTCTCCCCACCCCCAATCCAAACTCACTCACAGGCTGCCGCACTTTTCCTCTTCAGGTTTTCTGAGAAGAAACCGAAGCCCTGCTCACCAGAGCCGGAAGGAGACTTGTCTGTCTCGAAGGCCCCTGCTATGACTCCTCTGTGCTTTTCCAGGAATGAGAACTCTTGAATGGGTCAATCAATCAATTAGTGGTATTTACTGAATGCTTACTATGTGCAGAGCACTGTACTAAGCTCTTGGGAGAGTATTACAGAATTGAACGCTTTCGTTCTGATGTTCACTGAGCACCTACTGAGTGTAGAGCACTGTGCATCAGATACAAGCAAGGGCACTGCCCTCCAGGGGCTCACAATATAATGGGGGATTCAAGCTGACTTAAATTATATATCAATCAATCTAGCAGTGGTATTTTTGAGCCCTCTACACTATAAGCTCATTGTGGGCAGGGAACAACTCTACCAAATCTGTTATAGTGTTACTCTCCCAAGTGCCTTGTACATTGACCTGCACACAGTGCTCAATAAATGTGATTGATTGGTAGATTGATTATTGAGCGATTACTCCGTGCAGAGCGCTGTACTAAATGCTGAGAAGAGTACAATACAGCAGAGTTGGTATACACGTTCTCTGCCCGCAAGGAACTTACAAATAATGGGAGCAGGAAGAAGATCTAAGTTAATCAGTCCATCATATTTACTGAGCACTTATTGTGTACAGAGCACTGTACTAAGTGCTTGAGAGAGTACAATATAAAAGCTGGTAGACACGTTCCCTGCCCACAAGCTTCCAGTAGAGAGGCTATAATGGATGATAGCACCAGTGTACGTCAAGATGAGATAGAAGAATATCCAATTGAAAATGCATATGTCCGCAAGTGGATGGATGGATAAAAATACACAAGTGCTAAGTGTGGTTGTTGGGTTGTTGCGACTCGTGGTGTTGGGAATTCATGGGGAAAGTTTCCTTGGAGGAGGTGGTGGAATTTCAGGAGGGCTTTGAAGATGAGGAGAACAACAGCCTCATGTATTTGAAAGCGGGAGAGTTCCCAGCAGGGATGGTAGTGTAAGCATAGGATAAGAGGTGGCTAAACACAGTAAAAGGCAAAGTCGGATAATAATAATAATAATAGGAGGATTGTGCGATCAACCAGCAGCCTAGTGGGTAACATGGCTCCACTCTAAAGTTTTTCATCCTTCCTTCTGCAACGTGATTCTTGGTCTCTGCTCTGAACCCACATAGAGCTTAGTAGGAAGAGCCCAGGCCTGGTAGTCAGAGGACCTGGGTTCTAATCCCAGTTTTACCACTTGTCTGCTGTGTGACCTTGGGCAAATCACTTAATTACTTTGTGCCTCAGTTTCCTCATCCATCAGATGGGGATTAAATCCTACTCCCTCCTACTTAGACTATGAGCCCAATGTGGGGCAGGGACTGGGTCTGGCCTGGTTATCTTGTATCTATCCCATTTCTTAGAATAGTGTTTGGCACATAGCAAGTGCTTAACAAATTGAATGATAATAACGATGATGATGATGATGATGATAACGATGATTTATTCAGTTATTTCATCCTGATATGTGCTCTATATCCTGGTTTTCCTCCTGCCCCAATTATTCATAAATAGTTTTGGTGTTTATTATTTTCTGCTTCCCATTAGAATGGAAGCTTTTGTCAGACACTCCCAAACACTTAGTAGGTGCTTAGTCCTCAAAAAGTACTCAATGAATAGTTTTAGTTGACTGATAGATCACAGAAGCCCTGTAAGGAGAGGGGACAAGCAGCAGAAAGGCTTATAAACAGATTTTTTTTAAATGGTATTTGTTAAGTGTTTACTATGTGTCAAACTGGGGAAGGTACAAGTTAATTAGGTTGGACACAGTCAGTATCCCATATGGTTCTAAGTAGGAGAGAGAACAGGTATAGAATCCCCATTTTACAGTTGAGAGAACTGAGGCTCAGAGAAGTGACTTACCCAAGATCACACAGCAAGCAATTAGCAGAACTGGAATTAGAACCTAGGTCCTCTGACTCCCAGGCCTAGGCTCTTTCAATTAATCAGTGCTAGGGATTGAGCACTTACTACGTTACTCCTCTTCTAGACTGTAAGCTCTCTGTGGGCAGGGAATGTGTCTGAATATTGTACTCTCCCAAGAGCTTAGTATAGTGCTCTGCACACAGTAAGCACTTAAAAAATGTATATAACTGACTGACCATGTGAAGATCACTGTACTAAACCCATGGGAGAGTACAGTACAACCGAATTAGCAGATACGGTCCTGCCCATAACACCTCTTTCCACTCAGCCATGCCTCTTCTCCTCTTGCTGATTCACCTCATTCTCCCTAAGTATAATGGTTTGCCCAAGGGGTCTGGCCTAAGAACCACCCGGGGGAACTGTTAAGTGCCACAAGGGGGGATGGAACGCCCTCTCTCCTTGCATTCGACAATTACTCTCATCCCCTTCATGGTCTTACTGAAACCACATCTCCTTCCAGAGACCTTCCCTAAATCCTCCTTTCTTCTTCTCCCTCTCCCTTCTGTGTTGCCCTGACTTGCTCCCTTCATTCATCCCCTCCGCCCCACCCCATACCACTTTTGTACACATCAGTAATGTATTTATTTGTTTTAATGTCTGTCTCCCCCTCTAGACTGTAAGCTCACTGTGAATAGGGAATGTGTCTGTTAATTGTTGTATTGTCCTCTCCCAACTGCTAGGTTCAGCGCTCTGCACACAGTAAGTGCTCAATAAATTCAATCGAATGAACGAATGATTGAATGAACGAGTGTTGAGCCACAATGACTGAAAAGCAAAGGGTCAGATGGTTTTCCAGCCCCTCCTGGGGGAGAAAAGAGACTCCAGATCTGCCTGAACCAATATTTTTCTCTACCCGACAAGGGCTACCAGACAAACTGCCTCCTCCCAGGCAGTCAATTATATTTATTGAGTGCTGAGCTGAGCACTGTACTAAGCGCTTGGGAGAGTGCAATATGACAATAAACTGACACATTCCCTGCTCACATTGACCTTACAGTCTAGAAAGGGAGGCAGATATTAATATAAATAGATATATGACAGACATGTACATAAAGGCTGTGGGGGTGGGAAAGAAGATGAATAAAGGGAGCAAGTCAGGGCGATGCAGAAGGGAGTTGAAGAAAAGGAAAAGAGGGCTTAGTCAGGAAAGGCCCCCCAGAGGAGATGTGCCTTAATAGTAATAATAATAATAATGATGGTATTTGTTAAGTGTTTACTATGTGCCAAGCACTGTACTAAGTGCTAGGGTGGATACAAGCAAATCAGGTCAGGCACAGTCCCTGTCATTCATTCATTCAATCATATTTATTGAGCATTTACTGTGTGCAGAGCACTGTACTAAATGCTTGGGGGAGTACATTACAACAATAAACAGACACATTCCCTGCCCATAACAAGCTTACAGTCTAGAGCAGGGGAGACAGACATCAATACAAATAAGTTAGGGATATGTACATAAGTGGTGTGGGGCTGGGAGGGGGGAAGAACCAAGGAGCAAGTCAGGGTGATGCAGAAGGGAGTGGGAGAAGAGGAAAGGAGGGGTTTAGTCAGGGAAGGTCTAATGGAGGAGATTTGCCTTCAATAAGGCTTTGAAGTGGGGGAGAATAACTGTCTGTCAGATTTGAGAAGGGAAGGCGTTCGGGCCAGAGGCAGGACTGGACTAGGGCTCACAGTCTCAATCCCCATTTTCAGATGAGGCAACAGAGGCCCAAGAAGTGAAGCCACTTGCCCAAGGCTACACAGCAGACAAGTGGCAGAGCTGGGATTAGAACCCAGGTCCCTCTGACTCCCCGGATTGTGCTCTATCCACTAGGCCATGCTGCCTTCTGGTGCTGCTGCCCGGAAAGGGATCGGGCCGTGGTGGAGCTCGCGGCGCGCTCAGCTTCCCAGGCTCTGTCTCCCCCAGGATCTCGGGCTCCGGCTCCGGCTCCGGCATCCGTGGGAGGCGTTGGCAGAGTGCTCCCCGTGGGAGCCAGACGGTGAGTAATGGAGCGGCTGCCTTACATAAGCGGAGATCGGGGCTGAAGAGGACAGCCCCGGCCCTGCGCTGACAGCCGGGGCCTCTGGGCCCCCTTTGACCGTTCCCTGGAGGGGATGCTGCCCCCCTGCCGGGCCTTGGTTTCCCCCACAGTGACCTCCAGGCATCTCCTCTCACCTCAGATGACCCATCCCCGCTGGCAGGTAGGGCCACAGATCAAGGATTTATTGCTAATAATAATAATAATTATGGTATTTGTTAAGCGCTTACTATGTGCCAGGCCTTGTACTAAGCAATGGGGTAGATACAAGCAAACTGTGTTGGACACAGTCCCCTGTCCCACCTGGGGCTCTCAGATTCAATCTCCATTTTACAAATGTGGTAACTGAGACCCAGGGAAGTAAAGTGACTTGCCCAAGGTCACACAGCAGACAAGTGGCAGGGACTCCCAGGATCATGCTCTATCCACTTATGCCGTGCTTCTACTAAATCATGGCCTAGCATGAGCAGTGGAGTCAGAGGACCTGGGTTCTAATCCTGAATCCGTTGGGTGACCTTGAGCAGGTCACTTCACTTCTCTGGATCTCTGTTACCTCGGTTACCAGTACTTTGCACTTAGGTACATCTCTTTAAGGTCTATTACTTCCTCCTATCTACAACTGATTTTAGTGCCTATCTTTTCTCCTGGACTGAACATTCCTTGAGGGCAGGGATCGTATACTCTCCCAAGTGCCGCTCTGCAATCAGTCAATGCTACTGACTGATTCATTACAATTGAATAAGAGAGCCAGTCCCTGTCCCCAGTGGACTTACAATTCCAGCATCGTGGGCAAGGATGATGGCAGTTTGAGGCGCCATTAAAGACAAAGACAAAATTGTGACCTCGTGACTCCCAAACCTCCTCACCTCCCAGCTTGTGGGGTTCCTGGGCGGTGATCTGATGACCAGGAGGGACCCTACCATCCTACGGGAAAAGAGGTAGGAGGAAGCCACTGGCACAGCAGTGTAGCTTAGTGGATAGAGCATGGGCCTGGGAGTCAGAAGGACCTGGATTCTAATCCCAGCTCTGCTTATGACAGTGGGCAAGTCACATCACTTCTCTGGCTCTAAATTGCCTCATCTGTAAAATGGGGATTAAGAACATGAGCCCCATATGGGACAGGGATTGTGTCTAACCTGACTAACTTGTATCTATCCCCGTGCTTAGAACAGTGCTTGGCACATAGTAAGCACTTAACAAGTACCAATATTCTTATTGTAACAACAGTGCAAACCCAGGGAATCTTATAGGCTTGTCTGGAGGGTGTGGGGAGCCCCAGGAAACTTCCCACTCAGCCCTGATGAATTTTTCGATTGTTGTTTTTGAATGGTGGGGCTTAGTTTGCTATTTTGAAATCTCAGTAGACTTTTCCCTGGGTGCCTGAACCTTCTCCTCTAGTTCATAAACCGGGGGCCCCGTCCGAATCAAAGTCCACAAACACTTCCCAGCACCACTTGTTAAGGGCGCTTAATAAGCGACACTGAATTATCACCACCATCTTGGGGGAACGGCACTGGGCTCACTCCCTTCACCAACAGTCCCTCTTCCTCTGGGGCTAAGGTGGGGCCGGAAGAGGCTGTCACAGCCCCATTTCACAGATGGGGAAAGCTGAGGCCAGAGAAGGGAAAGAACTCTGCCCGGCTGCTCTCAAACTGGAAAGGAACCAGGCTATCTCTTACCACCGCCCACCTCCACGGGGTCCACGGCCTGTAGGGTAACTTGCCCTTTTGTGAGGGAGTTGGGGAGAAGGGCCAGTAGTCCCACCTTCCCCTCCACCTCAATCCCACCACCAGGGCCATCCTGCAGGGAAAATCACTTTTTCATGGTATTTATTAGGCGCCTACTGCGTTACAAGTTAATCAAGTTGGATACAGTCCATGTCCCACGTGAGGCTCGCAGTCTTAATCCCCGTTTTACAGATGAAGGAACCAAGACACAGAGAAGTGAGTGATTTGCCCAAGGTCATGCAGTGGACGAGTGTTGGAGCCAGAATTAGAACCCAGGTCCTTCTGACTCCTGGGCCTGGGCTCTATCCATTAGGCCAGGCTGTTTCTCTCCAAGTCTTGCCCTCTCTTCCTCTGCCCAACCACAAAGCTTCGCTCAACACCTTGGATGCAAGACAGCAGACCCTGGTGTGTTACCTAGATGAACACACAAACACACACACACGCGCGCATATGCATCTGGGCAGAGAAGGTGGTAATCTCACACATACAGGAGCCAGGATGATCATAATTATTATATTTTTAAGCACTTAATATGTGGACTGTTCTAAGCGCTAAGGTAGTTACTAGAAAATCAGGCCAGACACGGTCCCTGTCCTATTTGGGACTCACAGTCTAAGTAGGAGGGAGAAGGAGTTAATCCCCATTTCATAGATGAGGAAACTGAGGCACAGAGAAGTTTAGTGACTTGCCTGAGGATACGCAGTAAGCAATCAGCAGAGCCGGGATTAGAAACCAGGTCTTCTGACTCCCAGGTCCATGTTCTTGACACTAGGCCACACCGCTTCTCACACCATACCTGATTCCACGCCACAGGAATCTGGCCATTCCCAAATCTGAGATTCCGTGGGCTCTCCCAATTCCCCGCATCTCAAAGTGCTGCCCACTCGGGAGATGGGGCTGCCCTGTCTTCCCCGGCCCAGTCCGGCCCTCCGGCTTTCTGGCCCTTCATCCGATGAGGCAGGGCAGCCGTGCGGGACCTGAGGTCACCATCTCAGGCCAGGGGCCGGGGAGGCCGGAGCACGCTGGCTCCCGTTGCTAGGAGACCCTGAACATTTGCAGTTCCTGCCGTTTTGGATTTTAGACTGCAGCCTGGCTGCTGCAAGAACACGGGGAGTTTAAGATCGAGAGGGAGGGGGGAAGGCGAGAAGTGACAACTCTATCCCAGAGAGGCCTGGGGAGCAATTGGGAAGGACTCCCTCAATGATCTGACCCCCACATTGTATCCTGTCCTACCTCCTCTCCTCCCAGCCCCCTGCACCTGACTCCCATGACCCAGGGGGAGCCGGCCAGTACTGCAAACGAGCCGGGTGGTGCCCACCCCCTTCTTCAGGCATGGGCTTGGCAGTCCCACCCCCTGGCAGCCATATTTTGAACCCCACCCTCCCCACCCCCACCATTTTTTCCCAAAGCCCTCAGCTTGCCGCACAGCTGGCCCCCCCAGCAGCTCTGATTTTCTCCCTCCCTCTGGCTCTCTCCCTGCTCAGATCTACTCAGATCTACTCTCTCCTCCATCAGGAAAGGAATATAAAGCAATGCTGAGGATAATAATAATAATTATGATGGTGCCTGTTAAGCACTTACCATGTACCAAGCACTGTTCTAAGTGCTGGGGAAGATACAAGTTAATCGGGTTGGACACAGTCCTTGTTCAGCATGGGGCTCACAGTCTTAATCCTAGAACGAGTCGTCTACAATCGATGCTTAGAATTCCTTAACTCCCATTCTCTCCTAGACCCCCTCCAATCTGGCTTCCGTCCCCTCCACTCTACCGAGACTGCTCTCTCTAAGGTCACCCATGACCTCCTTCTTGCCAAATCCAATGGCTCCTACTCCATTCTAATCCTCCTTGACCTCTCTGCTGCCTTTGACACTGTCGACCATCCCCTTCTCCTCCATACCTTATCTCACCTTGGCTTCACGGACTCCGTCCTCTCCTGGTTCTCCTCTTACCTCTCTGGCCGGTCATTCTCGGTCTCCTTCGCTGGAGCCTCCTCCCCCTCCCATCCTTTAACTGTTGGAGTTCCTCAAGGGTCAGTTCTTGGCCCTCTTCTGTTCTCCATTTACACTCACTCCCTCGGTGAACTCATTCGCTCTCACGGCTTTGACTACCATCTCTACGCAGATGACACGCAGATCTACATCTCCGCCCCTGTCCTCTCCCCCTCCCTTCGGGCTCGCATTTCCTCCTGCCTCCGGAACGTCTCCACCTGGATGTCGGCCTGTCACCTAAAACTCAACATGAGCGAGACTGAGCTCCTCATCTTCCCTCCCAAACCCGGTCCTCTCCCAGACTTCTCTATCACCGTCGATGGCACGACCATCCTTCCCGTCTCTCGGGCCCGCGATCTCGGTGTCATCCTTGACTCGTCTCTCTCGTTCACCCCACACATCCTATCCGTTACCGAGACCTGCCGGTTTCACCTCTACAGTATCGCCAAGATCCGCCCTTTCCTCTCCACCCAAACAGCTACATTACTGTTACAGGCTCTCGTTATATCCCGGCTAGACTACTGGGTCAGCCTTCTCTCTGACCTCCCTTCCTCCTCTCTCGCCCCGCTCTGGTCTATTCTTCACTCCGCTGCCCGCTCATCTTCCCGCAGAAACGATCTGGGCATGTCACTCCCCTTCTTAAACAACTCCAGTGGTTACCTATCAACCTCCGCTCCAAACAAAAACTCCTCACTCTAGGCTTCAAGGCTCTCCATCACCTTGCCCCCTCCTACCTCTCCTCCCTTCTCTCTTTCTACCACCCACCCTGCACGCTCCGCTCCTCTGCCGCCCACCTCCTCACCGTCCCTCGGTCTAGCCTATCCCGCCGTCGACCCCTGGGTCACGTCCTCCCGCGGTCCTGGAACGGCCTCCCTCCTCACCTCCGCCAAACTGATTCTCTTTCCCTCTTCAAAACCCTACTTAAAACTCACCTCCTCCAAGAGGCCTTCCCAGACTGAGCTCCTCTTCTCCCTCTACTCCCTCTGCCACCCCCCCTTTACCTCTCCGCAGCTAAACCCTCTTTTTCCCCCTTTCCCTCTGCTCCTCCACCTCTCCCTTCCCATCCCCACAGCACTGTACTAGTCCGCTCAACTGTATATATTTTCATTACCCTATTTATTTTGTTAATGAATTGTACGTCGCCTTGATTCTATTTAGTTGCCATTGTTTTTACGAGATGTTCTTCCCCTCGACTCTATTTATTGCCATCGTTCTCGTCCGTCCGTCTCCCCCGATTAGACTGTAAACCCGTCAAACGGCAGGGACCGTCTCTATCTGTTGCCGACTTGTTCATCCCAAGCGCTTAGTAGAGTGCTCTGCACATAATAAGCGCTCAATAAATACTATTGAATGAATGAATGAATAATCCCGATTTTAGAGGTGAGTTAACTGAGAGCCTGCCCTCCGGATCCGGTCCCTCCCTGGCTCAGCTTCACCAAAGCTGGGGCCCTGCAGCCGGGCCCCATGGGCTTCCAGAGGTTGCCAGTTGACATCACCACATTGAAACCCAAGAACCCCCAGGGAATGGTGCATCAACCTTGATCCAAGAGCCTGGAGCACCCAGAAGTGGGTCTAAAACCCTGATTCTGGATCCCATAACTGAGTCCAGAATCCAGGAATGGGCCCCTAGTACCCTGAGACCAGAGTCTGGGGCCAGAATCCAGAATCTGCGCCTGAAAATCGAAACCCAGTGATCAAAACCCAAGGTCCAGAAGATGGATCTCAGTCTAGAATCCGGAGCCTAGAACCCTGAGTCCCGAAGTTGAGACTGGGAATGTGTCTGCTAATTCTGTTACAGTGTACGCTCCCAAGAGCTCAGTATTCTGTACATAGTTAGTGCTCAGTAATTACCAGTGATTGATTGGAAAGTGGAACTGATGCCCATCTACTTGTTTTGTTTTGTTGTCTGTCTCCCCCCTTCTAGACTGTGAGTCTGTTGTTGGGTAGGAATTGTCTCTATCTTTGCCGAATTGTACTCTCCAAACTCTTAGTACAGTTCTCTGCAATCAGTAAGATCTCAATAAATATGACTGAATGAATGATTGAATGAATGAACTGAGGGTCTGGAATCCAGAGCCTAGAACCCTGAGTCCACCGCTAATTCTGCTGTAGTGCACTCTCCCAAGTGCTTAGTACGTAGCTCTGCACACAGTAAGCTCTCAAAAAATACCATTGACTGATTGAAAAGTGGAAGGGAGAACCTGGAATCCAGAACCTAGAACCCCAAGTGAGGAAGCCAGGGAATGTGTCTGCTAATTCTCTGGTATCATACTGCCCCAAGCACTTAGTAGGGTGCTCTGCACGCAGTAAGCGCTTAATACACACCATTGATCGATTGACTAATTAACTGGAAAGTGGAAGGGAGAGTCTGGAATCCAGAGCCTAGAACTCTGAGTCCCAAAGCTGCAGCTGAAACCCGGAACCCAGAGTCCGGAAGCCAGGGCCTAGAAGGCAGGAAGCTGGCCTGCAGCCCGAACCCTGCCAGGGAGGCAGGAAGATGGCTCTGCCAGCACACCCTCTGGGGGATTATATTTAACCTGCTATTTTTAGTTTCCATGATCCCTCTGGGATGCCAAGGGGAGGTTGCATCCCTGCTGAGCTCCCCAGGGGAGGGGAGTGACGGGTGGTGATGTCAGCCCTCCCGCCCACCGGACCGGACTCACGGCAGGGCCAGGGGGCCCCCCTGCTGCCTGGATCTGTGTGGGGACAGTGGACAGTTAACCCTTCAGGCAGGGCCCCCGGGGGCAGCCTTCCCTCCCTCTGGCCTGGCTCTGGGCCTAGGCCGTGAGCGTCGGGGGAAGGGGCTGGAGCCTCGGGTCAGAGTCCCCTGCGGCCGCCGTAGTCTTTGCCAACATCGGGTTTGAGAGCAAAAGGCTCTCTCTGCCGCCCTTCTGTGAGCGACCTAGGGGAGCTGGGGCCGGGAGAGGGACCGGAGGGTGGCAAGATGTAAACAGTTTCACTCCTACCCACACTGAAGCCTCAGGAGCACTCGGGGGGTGGGGATAAGGGGGGACGGGCTGCCCGGTGATCCGGGAGGAAGCTGTGGAGCTGAGAGGAGCTTTGAGGGCAGAGGCTGGGGTGGAGCAGAGGCTAGCACAGGCTGCGGAAGGGCTGGTAAGGCTGCAGCTGAGGCTGGCAAGGCAGAACAGGGTGGCCTGAGGGTGTGGCACACCTGGCATTTCCACATCTGCCACCCTCTCAAGAGTTGGGGTAGAAGCAGCGCGGCTTAATGGATAGAGCACAGGCCTGGGAGTCAGAAGGACCTGGGTTCTAATCTCAGCTCCGCCACATGCCTGCTGTGTGACCTCGGACAAGTCACTTAACTTCTCTGGGTCTCAATTACCTCATCTGTAAATTGGGGATTAAGAGTATGAGTCCCACGTGGTCTGTGTCCAACTTGATTAATTCTACCCCAGCGCTTAGACTAGTGCTTGGCACATAGTAAGCACTTAACAAGTACCATGATAATAATGATTATTATTATAAGGCCCTCCATTCTGTACCTGCAGGGAAACGAGGTGGGATAAGGGCTGGAGGGCACCTCGAGGAGGAGCCATGGGAGTTGGGGCATGGGCAGGTGAGCAGTGTGATACCAGTGCTTAGTACAGTGCTCTGCACATAGTAAGCGCTCAATAAATACTATTGAATGAATCAGTATCCCAACAGGAGAGGAAATCGTGACCTCTGGGGAGGGGAATATGTGGTGCGACGGAGAGGAGGCAAAAATACAAGGACAGACTTCCAGAGGTTTCCCTGTCACTTATTAATCAGCCAGTCAACCGGTGGTATTTACTGAGGGCCTGTACTAAGCGCTTGTGTCAATACACTGGTGCAAGCAGGTTCCCTGTCCTAAAGGAGTTTACAATCTAATGGAGGAAACAAAGTCCTGACCTGTCTCCTCTGCAGTCTCTTATTTCCTTCTGCCTTCAGGAGATCCCTACCTGGGTGACTCGCTGACACCTCAAACTAAACATGTCCAGAAAAGAAATGCTCATCTTCTCACCCAAATCCTGTCCTCCCACTGTCTTTCCCTTCCCTGTTGATAATACCACTAACCTCCCTACCTCACAAGCCCGTAGCCTTGGCGTTGTCCTCGGCTCATCTCTCTCATTCAACCCACATATTCAATCCGTCACCAAATCCTGTAGGTTCTACCTCCACAACATCGCTAAAATCCACCCTTTTTTCTTCTCCTTCCAAACTGCTACTGAACTGATCCAAGCACTTATCCTATCCTGCCTTGTTTCACTGCATCAACCTCCTTGCCGACCTCCCTTCCCTTCTGTCTCTTCCTGCTCTAGTCCGTTAACCAGATCATTTTCCAAAAAAAACACCAAACCAACAAAAAACGTTCAGTCCATGTCTCCCCACTCCTCAAAATCTCCAGTGGCTGCCCATCCACATCTTTGTCGGACAGAAACTCCTTTCCATTGGCTTCAAAGCACTTAATCAGTTCACCCCCTCCAAAGCATACCTACCTGATCTCCTACACCCCAGCACGCACACTTTGCCCCCTTGGCAACAGCTTGCACACTGTGCTCCGATCTCGTCTATCTCGCCACTGACCGCTTTCCCACGTCCTCCCTCTGGCCTAGAACCCCCTCCCCCTCCATATATACCAGACCACCACTCTCCCCACCTTCAAAGCCTTGTTAGGGTCACATCACTAACGAGAGGCCTTACTTGATTAAGGCCTCTTTTCCCTGGCTCCCTCTCCCTTCTGCGTCATCTATGCACTTGGATCTGTGACTTTGGGGTATTTGGTATTTGCCCCACCCTCAGTGCCATAGCATTTACGTACGTGTCTTTAAATTCTATATTATACATTATTTATTTACTGTAATGTCTGTCTCTCACCCTAGAGTGAAGCTCACTGAAGGCAGGGAACATGTCTACCAAATCTGTTGTACTGTACTCTCCCAAGAACTTAATATAGTGCTCTGCACAGAGTAAGCGCTCAATAAATACCACTGATTGATTAATCGATAAGAGCTTCAGATCCTTCCCCTCTGTCCTTCTGGGGACTGAAATCCAGGCTTATCCACCCACCAGCCTGTCACCCCTGTGATTCTCCCCCTCTAGAATGTAAGCATGTCGTAGTCAGGAACTGTGTCAGTTTATTTTTATACTGTACTCTCCCAAGTGCTTAGTTCAGTGCTCCGCATGCAGTAAGCGCTCAATAAATAACAATTGCCCGAATGAATGAATCCTCACTCTAGGTTCTGGGGTGATCTGGGCCAGACTGGATCTCCAGGAGCTCTGGTCCCATTCTCACCCAAGCCGGTAGATTCAGGAGGAGCTACTTATATCTTCCCACCCAAACCCTCTCCTCCGCCTGACTTTCCCATCACTGTAGACAGCACCACCACCTTTCCTGTCTCGCAAGCCCTTAACCGTGGCATTACCCTCGACTCAGCTCTCTCGTTCAACCCACATAGTCAATCTGTCACTAAATCCTGTCGGTTCAACCTTCACAACTTTGCTAAAATCCTCCCATTCCTCTTCAACAGAACTGCTGCCACGTTAACACAAGCGCTTATCCTACCCCACCTTAATTACCGCATCAGCCTCCTTGCATCTCCCTGCTTCCTGTCTCTCTCCACTCCAATCCATCTTTCACTCCGCTGGCCAGATCATCTTTCCACAAAAACATTCAGTCCACTCCTCAAGAACCTCCGGCACAAAACAGAAATTCTTTAGCATCAGCCTTAAAGCACTCAGTCACTTTGCCCCCTCCTACCTCACCTCGCCGCTGTCCTACTACAGTCCAGCCCGCACACTTCGCTCCCCTAATGCCAACCTACTCACTGTACCACCATCTCCTCTTTCTCGCCGCCGACCTCTCGCCCACGTCCTGCCTCTGGCCTGGAACGCCCTCCCTCTTCATATCCGACAGACGATCCCTCTCCCCATCTTCAAAGCCTTATTGAAAAAGGACAAACCACACCTCCTCCAAGAGGCCTTTCTCGACTAGACCCTCATTTCCTCTTCTCCCACTCCCTTCTGCGTCGCTCTTGCACTTGTACTCCTTATTCGCCTCTCCCTCAGCCCCAAGTCAGTTGTGTACGTATCTATAATTTGGAATGTGTCTGTTTATTGTTGCATTGTACTCTCTCAAGCGCTTAATATGGTGCTTTGCACACAATGAGGGCTCAATAAATATGATTGATTGAATTAATTAATTAATCGTCTCCCCCTCTAGACTGTAAGTTCATTTTGGGCGGGGAACGTGTCTACCAACTCTGTAATACTATACACTCCCAAGTACTTAGTACCGTGCCCTGCGTACAGTAAGTGCTCAATAAATATGATTGATTGATTTACTCTAATGTTTAGTACAATTGTCGGCGTAGTAAGCATTAACAAATACCATGATCATTGCTATTATTATTATTTATTATTATTATTATTAACTGGACCCCTAAGATCATCAGCAGTGCCAATGGGCCAAACTAGTGGTCCATCTAGTCACATGGGAGGGGCCGGGGAAGGGGCTGTTATCCTGGAACACCAAAAGGCAGCATCTAAAACAGAGTCAGGCATGGTTACCGGCAAACAGATTGATGTAGCAAAGGGCAATTTTTACGTCGTCACGGGTAATCCCACATCAGTCTTTTCAGCAAAACCTGTGAATCTTACTGTCTGTAGTTGGGAGGGGGAGGGGTGTGGGGGGGTTGGGAAGGGGGTGTCCTCAGCCCTGCTTAGTCAATATCTATTAGAGGTGATAACCAATCAGCTCACTAATCAATAGCATTTATTAAACACTTATTCTGTGATGAACACTGTACTGAATGCCTGGGGGGAGTACAACAGTTAGTAGATATGACCCCCCTGCCCCCAAGGAGCTCACTATTTAGATGGGAAGACAGATAGTAAAATAAACTTCAGGTGGGGGAGCGAACAAGGGACTTTAAAGATACCAATCAGTGGTATTTATTGAACGCTTCCTATGTACAGAGCACTGTATTAGTCGCTTGGGGGAGTACATGCAACAGAACTAACAGACTCGTACCCTGCCGGCAACGAGTTTACTGGAAGCGTAACGACGGGGGGGGGGGGGGGGGGGGGGGCGGCTCTACCCAATTGTTCAGTACCCTAGTGGTGGTGATGAGGGTCGAAGCAGCGTGGCTCAGTGGAAAAAGTCCCGTCTTGGGAATCAGAGAATGTGGATTCTAATCCCAGCTCCTCCGCCTGTCTGCTGTGTGACCTTGGGCAAGCCATTTCACTTCTCTGTGCCTCAGTTACTTCATCTATAAAATGGGGATGAAGAGCGTGAGCTCCATGCGGGACAACTTGCTTACCTGGTAAGCAGTGCTTAGAACAACACTTGGCACATAGTAAGTGCTTAACAAATACCAACATTATCATTATTATTATTAGTGATGGGAGTGATGAGGATGATCGTGATGATGAACAGTTGAGGGTTAAAGGGACCAAACTACCCTGAACCACATGCCAAGAATGAACCCAGCCCGGAGTGCTGTTTTTGGACCTTTTCTTCAGAGAGGGCAGAGTGGGAAGGGGGCGGTGGAAGGGTGTGTCTTGCTGGGGTGGGTGCTGGAGGGGTGGGCCTGGTTGGGGTGGGTGCTGGAGAGGTGGGTACTATAGGGGTGTGTGCTGGATGAGGGTGTGCTTTAGGAGTAGGTGTTAGAAGGGGTGGTGCTATAGAGGTGTGTGGTGGAGGGATGTGTGCTATGGGGGTAGGTGTTAGAAGGGGTGGGTGCTGGAGGGGGTGGGCGTTTGAGGAGTTTGAGGGCTCCAGCCCGGAAGAAACCCTTTTAAACATATCCCCAGGCTCCGTCTCTGCCAGCAGCTGCTAAAAATACCGCCACAGCGAGAAGCTGAGATATTTGCAGTGAGAACAGGATCGGCTGCTCCCCCGAGGTGGGCAGAAGCCCCAGGCTCCCCCCTCCCACTAAGTGACCTCACCACAGGGCACAACCTCCGTCTCTCCCCCCCTCCCCCCCAAGAAGGACTCCCCTTTCCTTCCCCCCACTGCTAGGGCACTTGCTAAACGCAACTAGAAGCACAGTGCAGCCCACTCTAGATTCTTGAGACATCTCCTGTCCCTTCTCCTTTCAAACCCTCGCTCAGAGGCTCAGCTGGACCACAAGCCCCTCCAACCCTGCCCCTGGAGAGCTGTCCAGCCAGAGAGAATCATCATGATAATAACTGTGGTACTTATTAAGTGCTTACTAAGTGCCCAGCACTGTTCTAAGCCCTGGGGTAGATATAAATCAGTCAGGTCGGGCAGAGTCCCTGTCCCACATGGGGCTCCCAATCTCACTCCCCACATTACGGATGAGGTAACTGAGGTCCAGAGAAGTGACTTGCCCAAGGTCACACAGCAGATGTCTGGAGGATTTGGGATTAGAACCCAGGTCCCTCTGACTCCCAGGCCCTGGCTCTAGCCACTTTAGGAGAGGACCTGGGATAAGCCTCCCTCTTCCCCCTACCATCCCCACATCTTTGGCCGCTCCAAATTCCCAGCTTCCCTCCCTCTTCCCGGCTCCCTGTCTGCAAGGGAGGAATCTGAGTCTGCGTTTGAGGCCCTGAGGGTAAGCTCTGGACCCACATCTCCTTCTCTCCCCATCTCTTCACAATCACCCCAGTCCGTGCCCTGCCGCTGCCCTGGTTGCTGCCCCCTCCCTCAATTCCTTTAGATTCAGTCAGTCAACTGTATTTATTGAGTGCTTACTGTGTGCAGAGCACTGTACTAAGAGCTTGGGAAAATAGAGAAGAGGTGTGGCTCAGTGGATAGAGCCAAAAGTACCTTGGTTTCTAATCCTGGCTCCACCATATGTCTGCTGTATGACCTTGGACAAGTCCCTTCACTTCTCATCTGTAAAATGGGGTTTAATAATAGTAATAGAGAAGTAATAGAGAAGCAGTGTGGCTCAGGGGAAAGAGCCCGGGCTTGGGAATCAAAGGTCGTGGGTTCTAATCCCGGGTCTGCCACTTGTCTGCTGTGTGACTCTGGGCAAGACACTTAACTTCTCTGGGCCTCAGTTTGCTTATCTGTAAAATGGGGATTAAGACTGTGAGCCCCAAGTGGGACAACCTGATTACCTTGTATCTATCCCAGTGCTTAGAACAGTGCTTGGCACATAATAAGCACTTAACAAATGTCATCATTATTATTATTATTAATTATGGTGTTTGTTAAGCACTTACTATGTGCCAGGCACTCTATTCAGCTCTGGGTTGGATACAAGCAGATCAGGTTAGACACCGTACCTGTCCCAAACAGGGCTCACAGTCTCAATCCCCATTTTAGAGGTGTGGTAACTGAGGTCCAGAGAAGTGAAGTGACTTGCCCAAGGACATACAGCAGACATGTGGCGGAGCCAGGATTGGAACCCATGATATTCTGACTCCTAGGCCTGTGCTCTATCCATTATGCCATGCTTTCTCAGAGTGTGAACCCCATGTGGGATGGGGACTGTGTCCAACCTGTTTAGCTTGTACCTACCCCAGCGCTTAGAATAGTGCTTGCACGTAGTAAGTGCTTAACAAGATTGTTATTATTATTATTTCAATATAACAGACACATTCCCTGCCCACAACGAGCTTATGGTCTAGAGAGGGGGGACACTGACATTAATATAAATTAATAAATTGCAGATATGAACATAAGGGCAATGGGGCTTGCCTGCACTTTCCCCTGCCCTGCCCAGGCCAGTGTCTGGGTGAAGGTGAAGGTATCCAAGGGGAAATTCACCAGCCACGGATAAATGATCTCCCACCCTCCACTACAAAGTTCCCAACTCCCCATGGGGGATGCTGACGTGCAGCAGGAGTTCTGTGGTGGAGGGAAACTGATGCCTGCCTTCCTCAATTCTGACAGTTACTCTCCCTCCCTTCAAAATCTTATTGAAGGCTCATCTCCTCCAGGAGGCCTTCCCTGACTAAGCCCCCCTTTTCTCCCACTTCCTTCTGCATCACCCTGACTTGCTCCCTCTGCTCTTCGCCCATCCCAGCCCCATAGCACTTAAGTACATATCTTTTTTTTATAAATATATATTAATGTCTGTCTCCCCCACTCTAGACTGTAAACTCAGGGATTGTAACTGTTTATTGTTGTATCCTCCCAAGTGCTGAGTACAGTGCTCTGAATGCTGTCAGTAAGCACACAACAAATACGATTGAATGAATGAATGAACTACATATATTGGGGGGATAGCCTCTGGAGGGGCCTGGCTTTTGGGGAAATAAAGGACCCTTCTACAGTCTGATTAAGACTGTAAACCCCTTGTGGGGCAGGGATTCTGTGCCACTCAATTTGCTTGTATTCACCCCAGCGCTTAGTACAGCACCTGGTACATAGTAAGCACTTAACAAACACCACAGTTATTATTAATTATTAATTAACTTAGTACAATGCTCTGCCCATAGTAAGCACTCGATAAATACCATTGATTGATTAAATGGTTTATTCCTCCCCACCTCTGCCTCTCGGCAGTAGAGGAATTAGCTGACAGCTGGGAAACCAGACCTCTTGCCTGGGCTAATGGTGGTGGCTGTGGGTGAGAGATTGTGTGTGTGTAATTGTGGGGTTATTTAGGACTGTGCCTGCTGTTATATTGTACTCTCCAAAGCACTTAGTACAGTGCTTTGCACACAGTAAGCTCTCAATAAATACGATCGAATGAATGACTGGACTGGATGCGTGCTCTCCTGTAAGCAGCTGACTGTGGGTCTCTGTGGTTGTATTTGTGTCTGTGTGTCCACACGCGTGTCCGTGGGTGTGACTGTGGATCTCTCTGGGTCCCTGCCTCTATGGCCTCATCCCAGAGCCCCCCGCCCCCTTCCTGGGGCCAGATTGGCTGTCTCTGGCCCTGCGTGGGCACGGAATTGCGGGGCTGCTGTGGCTGTTGCTATGTCAGCGGCAGGACCGATGGACTCGGGGGGCCTCCCAGCTGCCAGCCCTGGGAGCCCGGGGAAGCTTCCCCCGGACTCTTCCCTTGGGGGTGGGTGTTGGGGGGCAGGGAGGGCTCCCTGGTTTTGGTGGGGCCGGGGGAAGGTCTCAGGTCTGGGGGAGACTCTACTCTGGCCAGCCGACGGGAGGCCGAGAGGCAGCGCAGCCGGCATAGGGAGGTTGCCTAGCAACTTGGAAGACTTTTTCCTGCAAACTCACCAAATCCCGAAACTCTTCTGCTCTAATTTGGGAAGAGAGCTGCGGCGGCGGCGGTGGTAGCACGGAGACCGGGGGATGCCAGCTCCCCTCCTCCCCTCACCCTCCCACGTCAGCTTCCCCAACCCTGTGCCCACCCATGCCACCGGGTCCTGCTGACCCTCGGCGGGGGGCTCGCCAGGGGGGCCCTGGGGAGGCTCCGGGGAAGAGGCCCAGGATCTGTGCCAGGGCCAGATTGGGGAACAGATTTCCAGGAAGGTGGGCGGGCAGGCGTCCCTCCTGGCAGGCGGGCAGGCCGAGGACACAAGCAGTCCGGAGAGCCAGCGGCCCGCTTGCTTCTGCAGAACAGATGTGAGACGCACCATGGCCTAGTGGAGAGACCCTGGGCCTGGGTATCAGAAGGACTTGGGTTCTAATCCCGACGCAGTTACTTGTCCGCTGCGTAACCTGGGGCAAGTTGCTTCACTGCTCTGGGCCTCATCTGGAAAATGGGGATTAAGACTGTGAGCCCCTTGTGAGACAAGGACTGTGTCCAACCCGATTATCTTGTATCTACCTCAGTGTTTAGTACGGTACCTGGCACATAGTAAGCACAAACACTATTATTATTATTATTGTAGTGAATTGTACTTTCCAAGCGCTTAGTACAGTGCTCTGCACACAGTAAGCACTCAATAGATACGATTGAATGAATGAATGTGGAAGCCAATTGGCCAAGTCTGGACCCTGACTTCCTGGCAGGGGGTGCTGTGGCCGGGGGATGAGGGGGGATGGAGGGAGGGGTGTTGCAGTATGGGGGAGGTGCCGCAGAATGGGGGGGCTGCAGCAAGGGGCAGCAGTGTGGCCTAGTAGATAGGGCCAGGGCCTGAGAGTCAGAAGGACCTGGGTTCTAATCCTAGCTCCCCCGTTTGTCTGCTGTGCGACCTTGGGCAAATCGCTTCACTTCTCTGGTCCTCCACCTCATCTGTAAGATGGGGATTGAGACTGTGAGCTCCATGTGGGACAGGGACTATGCCCCACCTGATTCGCTTGTATCCACCTCAGCGCTTAGTATAGTGCCTGGCACTTAGCAAGTGCTTGATGAATGTCACAATTATTATTATTAAGGGGCGCGGGGGCAGGGGGCGCTGCGGCAAGGGGCGGGGTGGACCGACGGGGAAAGGTATAGTGGGGTGCTCACCGGGCCCCTTGGTTCGGACCAAAGGTCACCCGCTAACCTGGGGAGGGTTTGACCTCAGCCCTCCGCCTCCCCAGACCCAATCCTGGTGTTTCTGGCCCCCTTTCCCTGTGTCCCTGAGCCCACCCCGCCCTATCTCTAAGGGCCAAACCCCTCCCTCAAGTCTAGACCCTTGCCCAGTTCTTGGGCCCTTTTCTGCAGGTGCCTTAATGTGTCTTCCACCTTCCCCTGCGATCCATTTCTGGCTAAGTTACCAGTGTGGGACTCCTCCAGAGGGAAAGAGGGAGATTTTGCCTTCATTCCTGCCTTCCTGCCTTCCTTCCTGCCTTCCTACCTGCCTGCCTTCCTTCCTTCCTGCTTTCCTTCCATCCCGCCTTCCTTCCTTCCATCGTATTTATTGAGCGCTTGCTGTGTGCAGAGCACTGTCCTGAGCGCTTGGGAGAGTACACTACAACAACAAACAGACACATCCCCTGCCCGCAACGAGCTTACAATCTAGGGGGAGGGGGAGAGGAGCCGCTCCAGTCTCTACCCCCCTCCCCATCTCCACCTCCCCCCCCCTCCCCAGACCCGCCTGAGACATTTTTCCTCTTTGGAGAGCAATAGGAAGGGGAGAAAGGGTGAGGGAGGTAAAGGAGCTGGGGTTGCTGTCTGGGGTCCTGTCTGGTGCGTCTGTCCTGCTGAGAGTTGAGGCAGGGATGCTGGGGACCCTCTCCTTCCTCTTCTGTGTGCCCAAAGTGTATGTGAGTGTGCAAGCTGAGTCGTGTGTGTGTAACGGAGAAAGGGCGCACATGTGTATATAAACCCGTCTCTGTATGCAGGGAGGCAGTGTGTGGGTGTGCAGGATGGGAGGGTATCTGTGTGGATCTGTGTGTGTGTGTGTGTGTGTGTGTGTGTGTGGAGTGTGTGTGTGAGAGTGGGTGCTGGAGGAGGTTATGACAGCTTCTGTTTCTGGGGTGTGAGGGAGGGCGAGGGGATGGGGGCTGCCGCCCCCGGGGAAGAGGGGGCTCGCAGAGGGGGCGGAGACCCAAGAGGTGGGATCCCCCCCCCTGCACCCAGCCCCTCCCCGCCCCCCACCCCCACCCCCAGGCTCCTCCTAATTGGCTGCCCAATCTCGGGGTTCGCCTTTACATCCTCCAGCGGCGCCGAGCGCGGGAGACACAGAGACACACACACACACAGACACGAGGCCAGGAGACCCACAGGAGCCCAGAGGACCCAGGACCCCGGACACCCCGCCGCCCCCTCCCAGATCCCCCGACCCCCGACCCTGCCGCCAGCATGGACTGCTGCACCGTACGTACACAGACCGATCCCCGACCCTCGGGACCCCTGCCCACCTTGGGGGCCAGCAAGAGGGTGCAGGAGGAGGAGGGGGATGAAGAGGAGGAGGGGGATGCAGAGGGGGAGGGGGTCGCCCCCCCCAAGGTCCGACCTCTTTCCGATTCCAAGGACCGGCTCCGGGGCGGCTTGGGTGGGCAGAGCGTGGGTGGGCAGAGCGTGGGTGGGCAGAGCGTGGGCAGAGCGTGGGCCCGAGGCTGGGGAGGCGGAATGGCTGCAGCATGAGGGACGGAGGTTAGACAGCAGAAGGAACTTTCTGGGGGCGAGACGCGGGAAAGGCTGGCCGAAGGAGGAGGCGGGGGACGGGGGACGCGGGGGAGATTGAAGGGCCGGAGCTCGCCCCCCGGAAGGTAGTGGATCAATTTGATCGATACCGGGATGGAGAGGAGCGGGGTGAGCTCCTGGGGAGGCAGGAGGGGACCGACAGGGCTTGGGAGGGCCGGGGAAATCAGGCAATTTGGGGTAGCGGGGGCGGCCCCTGATCCCCCACCCCCACCCCGGCTCTTGCCGCACCAAACAGATCGGACGATAATGATGATGGTATTTGTTAAGCGCTTACTATGTGCCAAGCCTGATCTAAGCGCTGAGGACTGTTGAATATAAAACCTTTCCCGGGACCAGAGGGGTCTGCTGCTGGAGTCCCCCTCTCCCTCCGAGGTTGAACCTTACCTTCAGCTCCCGCTACGGAAAGGGCAGGGGAGGAAGAGAGGGTGAATTGGAACCCCGAAATCTGGGGAGGGGGCGGCCATTGGAAGGAAGGGTCCGTCAGTCAACAGGTGTTTATTGAGCGCCCCCGAGGAGGCGTTGCGCTGTTTTCCAGGAGTTTTTCCATGACAAAAAGAGGAGGAGGAGGAGGAGGTGGGTGGCGAGTTGTTGCACGAGGGGGCTGCCAAGGAGAAGAGTCCCCCTTCCAGGTGTGTGGAGCCGGGCAAGGAAGCTCGAAGGTTTGAGGTGGGAAAAAGCCTTGAGAAATGGCTCTTGCAGGTCAGCTAAGGGTGAAAGGGGGGAATCATGTATTCCCTCTCTCATCTGCTCGTTGTGGGCAGGGATTGTCACTCTTTATTGCTGTACTGTACTCCCCAGGGCTTAGTACAGTGCTCTGCACACAGTAAGTGCTCAATAAGGAGGATCGGATGAATGAATGAATCTCTCCAGTCCTCCTCTTTCTCCCCCTCTCCCCCCGAAAATCAGGCGCCCTATTGGGGCTGAGAGGGAGAGGAGTTCAGAGGGGTTGGGAGAACCCACAGAGGGGAGTGGAGAGGTGTGAGAGGGGACGGGGAGAGAGGGATGGAAAAAGGGGAAGGGGAAAGGGTAGGCGTGACATTCGGGAAGGGGATTCAGAACCAGATCTGCCTCCACCTCAATCTCACCTGCCTGTTATGTGTGTAGTGGGGGAGGGAGGGCTTCTGCCTGGGATAGTGGACGGGGGTCTTTCATCTCCAGGCCGAAGAGGAGGGAGGTTGAGTTTGCCGAGAAGAGCCGATCTGAGGGAGAGTCTGAGGCTGAGTCCGGTGTGGAAGGGAGGCCCAGAGATGAAGAGGCTGGACTCCGGGCAAGGAGGTTGGAGGCCTGGAGGCCCGTGGAGGCCACTGAGGGAGCCCCAGCCCAGCACCCATGAGGGATGATGACTTCCAGGCGGAAGGAGGGACAGGGGAGCTTTTCCTCTTGTTGCTTGCAGGGACCAAGCCTGGTACAGCTTCTGAAAACAACCTCCTCCCACCCTCCTCCACCCCCAACTGCTCTGCAGTTTATAGAGGAATGAACCCCAAAGATGGGAGAAATGAAGAAGGTGGAGGGACAGTTTGGGCCAGGGCTGGGCCGGAACAGTTGAGAAGGGATCCCGGAATGGGAGAATGGAGTGGGTACAGATTCTAGTGGCTTAATGATAATAATAATAATGATAACTGTGGCATTTGTTAAGCACCTACTATGTGCCAGGACCTATACCAAGCACTGGGATGGATACAAGCAAATTGGGTTGGACACAGTCCCTGTCCCACAGGGGGCTCACGGTCTTAATTCCCATTTTACAGATGAGGTACTGAGGACAGAGAAGTGAAGTGACCAGCCTAAGGCCATATGACAGACAAGTGGCAGAAAAGGGATTAGAACCTATGACCTTCTGATTCCTAGGCCTGTGCTCTATCCATTACATCATGGGTTGAGAAGCATCGGGGCCTAGTGGATAGAGCCAGGCCTGGGTTCTCAATTTAGTTCTGTAGTTCATCTGCTGTGTAACCTTGGGCAAGCCACTTCACTTCTCCATTCCTCAATTACTTCATCTGTAAAATGGGGATTGAGACTGTGAGCCCCATGTGGGTATGGAACTATGTTCAATGTGATTAGCTTGTATCCACCCCAGCGTTTAGTACAGTGCCTGGGACATAGTAAGTGTTTAACAAACAAATGCCATTAGGAAAAACAGAGAGACTAACATTTGAGATTCTCCTCAGAGCCGTCATGCCCTTCCCTCTGTCCGCTGCTAGATGGGATGGAGGGGTCTCCCAGAGAATTGAGATGTTAGTCTGAAGATAAGAGGAGAGAGCTCAGCAATCAATCAATCAATCAATCATTAGTTATTGATCATCGTCTCTGTGGAGAGCACAGTACTAAGAGGAAAGTACAGTTAGCAGACATGATCCCTGTTCTCAAGTTTACAGTTTAGCAAAGAACACAGGTATTATGAGGAGAATGCAGTTGATAGACACAGTCTCTCCTCTTTAGGAGTTTGTAATCTAGAGGAGGATACAGATACTAAGAAGAGAATACAGTTAATAGACAAGATCGCTGCTCTCAATTTGCTTACAATCTAGTGAGGAATACGGACATGTAATTATTGCAGATTGGAGGAAGAGGAGGCTGAAGAAGTGGCCGTGAGCCAAAACTTGGGGCTGGAAGTTCCAACCTCCTGAACCCCAAATACTATCCTGGACCAGATCCTCTCCAAGTAGGAGGTGGGGGTGAGGGCTGGGAGCCCCCCTACTGGCTCGGACTTGGGCATTTTGAGCAAAACCCATCTCTGCCCTGTGCCTCTGTTTTCCTGTGGGCCAGAAGATGTGGTTAGGGAAGCAGTGTGGCCTAGTAAAAGGAACACAGTCCCGGGAGTCAGAGGACCTGGGTTCTGATCCTAGCTCTGCCACCTGCCTGCCGTGGGATCTAGGGCAAATCACTAAACTACTCTATGCTTCAGTTTCTTCACCTATAAAATGGGGAAGCCATATCTGTTCTCCCTCCCCTTAGGCTGTGAGCCCCATGTAGAGCAAGAACTGTGTCCAACCTGATTCACTTGCATCTACCCACCCCAGCACTCAGTAATAATAATACTAACTGTGATAATTATTAAGTGCTTACTATGTGCCAGGCACTGTTCTAAATACTGGGGTGGATATAAACAAATCAGACTGGACACAGTCCCTGTCCCATATGGGGCTCACAGTCCTAGTCACCATTTTACAGATGAGGTAACTGAAGCACAGAGTAGTGAAGTGATTTATTCAAGGTCACACAGCAGACAAATGGGGGAATTGGAATTAGAACCCAGGTCCTTCTGACTCCCAGTCCCATGTTTTATCCATTAGGCCATGCTGTTCCTCTAACACATAATACAGTGCTTGGCTCATAATACATGGCTCAGTGGAAAGAGCATGGGCTTTGGAGTCAGAGGTCATGAGTTCGAATCCCAGCTCTGCCACTTGTCAGCTGTGTGACTGTGGGCAAGTCACTTAACTTCTCTGTGCCTCAGTTCCCTCATCTGTAAAATGGGGATGAAGACTGTGAGCCCCACATGGGACAACCTGATTGCCCTGTGTCTACCCCAGCGCTTAGAACAGTGCTCTGCACATAGTAAGCGCTTAACAAATACCAACATTATTTATTTATTATTATAATAAGCTTATACCAAATACCACAATTAATATTATTACTGCCCAATGGCATATAATAATAATGATATTAATTATGTTAGTAGTTAAGCTCTTACCCTGTGCCAGGCACCGTACTAAGTTTTGGATATCGGGGTCCAGGAAAAAAAAATCACCGAAATGAGGTGAGTGTGAGGATTGGATTACATCAGGCCCAGTAGTGCTCAGGCATGGTCCTCAAGAAGACGTACTGAACCAAAATGCAAGTCTGGGATAAAAGAGGAAACAGTGTGGCTTAGTGGATAGAGCATGGGCCTGGGAGTCAGAAGAACCAGGCTTCTAATCCTGGCTCTGCCATATTTCTGCTGTGAGACCCTGGGCGAGTCACTTAACTTCTCTGTACCACATTTACTTCTCTAAAATGGGGATTAGAGTGTGAGCCCCATGTGGAACAGGGACTGTGTCCAACCTGATTAACTTGTATCATCCCTGGTGCTTAGAACAGTGTTTGACATATAGTAACGCTTAACAGGTACCATTATTATTATTATTTCTATGTGCCTGAGCTGTTAACTCAAAGGTAATACTGTGTTTGCTGGTTTACATTTTGGTTTGTACACAATTCGGGTGAGATTCATTTGGTGTGGAAAAGCCTAACTGCCTCTCAGTTTCCTCTAGGACCTATTCCTTCCCTTCTACTGCCCCTAGCTTGGCCAAATTCCTGGTTGGCTGGGTTTCACCTGCCAGAGGTGTTCTCCCCTTGCTCCTCCCAGTTCCAGCAAACAGTTCTTGGGACCTGAGGAGGGAAGAGGAAGAGTTGAAGCTTTTTAAATGGGAGAGGAGGGCACAAGGCTGAGGCGGGGAGTAGGAGGTGGGGAACAAATTGGATTTGTAGCTCCAGCTCCAGTCTAAATCCAACCTACGGGGGGGCCGTGGGAGTGGAGGGGGTGAGGTCAGAAGTAAGGGCCTCAGTCTCACTGGGGCAAGATCACCTCAGCCAACGCTGTCTCTGACTGCAGGAAGCCAGAAGCAGAGTGGCCTAGTGGAAAGACCATGGGTCAGGGAGTCAGAGCACTGGGTTCTAATCCCATATCTGCCACTCATCTGCTGTATGTCAATTCACTTCTCTGTCCCTCTGATAGCTCATCTGAAAAATGGGGATTAAGACTGTGAGCTCCATGTTGATCATCGACTATGTTCAACCTGATGATCTTGTATCTACCCCAGTGCTTGGTATTCATTCGTTCATTCAATCGTATTTATTGACCGCTTACTGTGTGTGGAGCACTGTATTAAGAGCTTGGGAGAGTATAATACAACAATAAACAGACAAATTCCCTCCCACAGCGACCTTACAGTCTAGAGGGGGATCATAACAAGCGCTTAAACAAATGCCCTAAAAAAAAAAAGCCCTACAGTCTTTGCATCACAATCATTCAGTCAATCAATCAATGGTATTTATTGATCACTTACTGTGAGCAGTGCAGCGTGGTGGTATGTGCTTGGGAGACTACAATACAATAGAATTGGTAGGCACTTTCCCTGCCCTCAAGGGCTTTATGGTCTAGAGAAGCTCCCAGAGGAGAGTTTGGCTCCCCCGAACCTCTCCCGTGGGTATCAGCTGGTGTAAACCCTAGCCAGCACTCCCAAGGAATTCAAAGTGGGTTTAGGGGGGACTAGGAGGTCTTCATCCTTTGATAGCTTCACGGAGGAAAAACCCTTTCAAGGTACATTGGCCTCCCGGGGAATGCTGAGTTATACAAGTGGCTGAGGGAGGGGCAAGTTGGGCACTGCCCTCTCCTCAGCTACCAGGACAAGTGCCTGGAAGGACACTTGACCACCCTTCGAGCTCTTGCTTGTGAGAGGGTCCAGGTTTGCCCCAGTAGGGCGGGGCAAAGGGATCCCAGTCCCCATTATCCTCAGCTGCCTGGATCTCCTTCAGTCCCAGCTCCCAGAGGTACCCACTCCAGCCCTCACCAGCCTGCACTCTGCTCCCACCTCTCTCTTCCTCTTTTTATATGTGTATGAGGTGGGTCGTGGGTGGTGGGTTACAGTTTGTTTCCTCCTGGTTCTCCACCCCCAAGAATCTAGGCTGGGATGTGCAGGGGTGGAGGCTGAGGGTGGGATAGGCAGAGATGCTTCATCGGAGTCACCTCCCTTTCCGCCTCCCCCTTCTCCTCCAGACTCAGGGAGGGCAAGGGAAGGGTGGATCACTTGGCTAAACTGGAGTTGGGAGGTTGTCTCCCCGCCACCAGGAAATTATCATTGCTATTTATTGAGCGCTTACTATGTGCAGAGCACTAGTATAGTACAATATAAGCGCTTGGGAGAGAACAGTACAAGAAAATTGGCAGACATGTTAACTGCCTGGAACGAGCTTACCATCTAGAGGGAGAAATGGGAAACAGGAGAAATGGGGTGGCGGGTGGAAGGCTCTCAGGATCCAGGATAATAATAATGATATTTGTGTTGTTAAGCACTTACTAGGTGCCAAGCACTGTGTTAAGCACCGGGACTGATACAATACAATCAGATCAGTCACAATCCCTGTCCCCATCCTGCCATCTCCAGTGGGATGGGTGGGGAGGGTGTCGGGGTGAGGGGGAGGCAGAGCAGAGATCAAGGACCAGGGGGTCCCCTGGGTTTGGGATCCTCCACCCACCTCTGCTCTGCGGCCCTAGCTGTGTGGGGGTTTTGAGATTCCCCCAGGAGAGGACTTTGAATCCCCCAAAGAGTCAGGTTTGCACTGGTGTCCCCCCATCCCTTGGCTCCCTGGCCCTGTAGATTCAAACTTCATTCTGCCCCTCTTCTGCCCAAGACTCAGCCATGGGTGCCCACATGCCATCCTTGGCATCCTTGCTGCTCCCCTTCCATCCTGCTCCTTGGTCCACAGCAGGCAGAGCTCTGGGGTAGAGCAGCGAATTGAACTCCGGGGATTATGAGCCCAGTTATATCTTGATTACCCCTGATCATTCATTCATTCATTCATTCATTCAATTGTATTAATTGAGCACTTCCTATGTGCAGAGCACTGTACTAAGCACTTGGAAAGTACAATACAACAATAGAGAGCCCATCCCTGCCCAAAACAAGCTCACAGTCTGGGGGGAGGGGGAGAAGAGACATTAATCCAAGTAAACAGGCATCAGTATAAAGAAATAAAATGACAGATATGACATAAGTGCTGTGGGGTGGGGTGGGGGGGAAGAGCAAAGGGAGCGAGTCAGGTTGACAGGGAAGGGAGTGGGAGATGAGGAAAAGTGGGGCTTAGCCTGAGAAGGCCTCTTGGAGGAGATGGGCCTCCAGTAGGGGTTTGAAGGGGGGGTGGAGTGATTCCCATCCCCATCCTCGGGCCCCCCGCAGCCTCTCCACCACCCGGGGGATTTAAAGAGGGGGAGAGGGGCAGGCGGAGGCTAGGGAGTGGGGAGTTGGAGCCTGAGGTGGTCCCGAGGGGGTGAGGTGGGGGGCTACCTCATCCCACTCCTCCTCCCACTCCGGGGCGGGGGGTGGGGGACAGGGGCTGCCTCTCTCTCCCCTGGTCCGCTGGGGGTCGGCTCCAGGGCAAGGGGAGGCTGGGGTGATCCCCCGGACCCCCTTCCTCTCCCTCCACCACCGCAGGAAAGCGCCTGCTCCAAGCCGGACGACGACATCCTGGACATCCCCCTGGACGACCCCGGCGCCAACGCGGCCGCCGCCAAAATCCAGGCGAGTTTCCGGGGCCACATGGCGAGGAAGAAGATCAAGAGCGGCGAGCGCGGGCGGCAGGGCCCGGGCCCGCGGGGGGCGGGCGGAGCGGGGGGCGGCTCCGGGGGCGCGGGCGGAGGCCCCAGCGGAGACTAAGACAGGTAAGGGCCCTCACTGCCTCACCCTCCCCCTGCCCTGGGGTCTCCAGCCGGGTGGGGGGTAATAGGTGGGGAGGTGGGCTGCCTAAGGTCGTGACCTCTACGGAACCTGAGGGGCGGGCCTTTGGTACCTGGCTCCCTATAGTAATAATAATAATAGTGGTATTTGCTAAGTGCTTACTATGTGCCAAGCACAGTTCTAAGCACTGGGTTAGATACCACTTGTTTTGTTTTGCCTCGCTGTCTGTCTCCTCCGTTTAGACTGTGAGCCCGTTGTTGGGCAGGGATTATCTCTATCTGTTGCCGAATTGTCCATTCCAAGCGCTTAGTACAATGCTCTGCACATAGTAAGCGCTCAATAAATACGATTGAATGAATGAATGAATAGCAGGTAATCGGGCTGTCCCATGTGGGGCTCACCGTCTGAATCCCCATTTTACAGATGAGGGAAATGAGGTCCAGAGAAGTGAAGTGATGACCAAAATCACACAGCTGACATGTGGCACGCTGCCTAGGAGGGTGAAGGGGAGGGTCTTTGGTTACCTGGTTGCCTAGGAGAGTGGAGGGGCGGGTCTTTGGTACCTGATTGCCCAGGAGCGAAGGTGCAGAGAAGCAGCGTGGCTTAGTGGCAAGAGCACGGTCTTGGGAGTCAGAGGTCGTGGGTTCTACTCCCGACTCCGCCACTTAGCAGCTGTGTGACTTTGGGCAAATCACTTCACATCTCTGTGCCTCAGTTACCTCATCTGGAAAATGGGGATTAAGCCTGTGAGCCCCACGTGGGACAATCTGATTACCGTGGATCTACCCCAGTGCTCAGATCGGTGCTTGGCACATAGTAAGCGTCTAACAAATGTCATCATTATTATTAGGAGGGTGAAGGGCCAGGGCTTCGGTACCTGGTTGCCTAGGAGGGTGGAGGGCCGGCCAACAGCTGAGCGACGTCCCGGGAAAGGGGCAGGTCATTCATTCATTCATTCATTAAATCGTATTTACTGAGCGCTTACTGTGTGCAGAGCTGTGTACTAAGCGCTTGGGAGGTACAATTCAGCAACAGATAGAGACCACCCCAACCCAAACAACGAGCTCACAGTCTAGAAGGGGCAGACAGACAGCAAAACAAAACAAGTAGATGGGCATCACTACCATCAAAATAGATAAATAGAACCATAGATGAATGCACATCATTAATAAAATAGAGCAATAAATATGTACAAATATATACATGTGCTGTGGGGAGAGGAAAGGGGTAGAGCAGAGAGAGGGAGTAGGGGGAATGGGGAGGGGAGGAGGAGCAGAGGGAAAGGGATATGCATGTGCTGTGGGGAGGGGAAGGGGGTAGAGCAGAGGGAGGGAGAAGGGGGAATGGGGAGGGGAGGAGGAGCAGAGGGAAAGGGAGGGCTCAGTCTGGGAAGGCCTCCTGGAGGAGGTGAGCTCTCAGTTGATCCTGCTCGCCTGGGTCCTGGTGGGGAAGGGCCCCGCGGAGGAGTCAGTGAACCCACATGACCCTCCTCTCTCTCTCTCTCTCTCTCCCTGCCCCCTCGTCCACCCTCCACGTTGTTCGGTCACCTTCGGTTGAAGATGAATGAGCCTTTTCTAAGGTAACTAATGACCGCCCGGTCGGGGCTGGAGCCGAGTGTGCGCGTCCATGTGTGTGGACTGTGTTTGCACGCTCTTTTGGGTCTCCTTCGCCTGGGGTTCGGGGGTCGGGGAGCTGGGAGCTACTCTTGGAGTCGAGACCCCCCTGACTGCCGCCCTCGCACACTCATTCATTCGATCGTATTTATTGAGCGTTTACTGTGTGCAGAGCACTGTCCTAAGCGCTTGGTAAGTACAAGACAGCAATAGAGACGATCCCTGCCCCCAGTGGGCTTACAGTCTTGTGGGCGGGTGGGGGAGAGGGAGAAGCAGACATCAAAACAAGGAAACAGGCATCAATATAAATAGAATGCTTGGTACATAGTAAGCGCTTATTATTATATACATATATACGTAACTGCTGTGGGGCGGGGTGGGGGTGGAAGGGCAAAGAGAGAGAGTCGAGGTGACGCTCACATACACACATACACACTCTGCAGTGCGGCATTTGTGAAGATCGTTGCGGGCCCTAAATACCTGGGGGGCCCGAGGTCAGGTCCTCCCTCGGGCCTGCTGGTCTCCCCAGCATCCCAGGCCCGGGGAGGAAGTGGACCCAATATGGGGAGGTTGGAAAGGGGGGAGAAAGAGGGGCGCTCTCAGGACCCCTTTCCCTGTAGTTCCCGAGGAGAGAGACGGAGGCCGCGTCCCCCCGCCCCCCGCAGTGACAAGACCATCCTGCCGTGTTTGTGACCCCCCCCTCGCCCTCCCCACGGCCCCCGCGCGCTTCTGGAGACCCCGGAGCCGCTCCCCGCGGGCGGACCCTGCTCGAGACGCTCCGTCTGACCCCGGCTGGGCTCCGGACCGGATTTGGGGTTGGCTTCCCTTTTTTTTCCCGCCCCCCGCCCTTGACAGCTTCTGCGCGCCTCGCCCCCCGCCCCCTTCCCCATCCATCCGCAGCCCGCATGCAGTCACAGCACTGATTCTCAGCTGAGCGCCACCTCCCCCTCGGATTCCCTCGCCCTCCACTCTCGGGACCCCGGACCCCAATCCGGGCCGGCCCGAGAGAGCCCCTCTTGGAGGCGTCTGCAGGACGAGGGGGCCGCCCCTTCCCCCGCCACCCCCCCCAATCTGCATGAACTGCCCTGAACGCTGCATGACCCTTTCCCTCTAAACTCTAGGATTTTGGTTCTGTCCCTTCCACTTTGCAGTCTCTCCAGGGGCTGCGCAACCCACCTTCCCCACCGCCCCCCTCCCTCCCCAATACTCTCGACCCCCCTCCTCCCACGCCATCTCTGTAAGGGGCGGGGGCGTTCGGCCAGTCCCATCTTCCTCCCCCTCTCCCCACCTCGAACCCTGTCCTCGGGCCCCAAGGAGGACGGGATCCCTTCTCAGCTCCCGCCTGCGCTCCTCGTTCTTCCCGGGAGCTGCCTCTCTGCCCCTCTCTTCTGTTATGCAAACTCCTGGGCGGGACGTGGGCCGAGAAGAAATGGGGGTGGGAGTGGGGTGGGGGGGAAGGGGGACACGTCTGACCACCGCCCCGACTCGCCCAACTCTCCCCGGGGGCGGGGGCGTGGGGGTTTTTAATCTCCGTGTGTGCATGTGACTGCGCCGGGTGGAATGTCAACAATAAAGAGGAATGTCCAAGTGTCCACCCGCCCGGCCCGGCGCGCGGGGAGGGAAAAGGGGGTAGGGGGAGGTGGGGAGCAGCTCCCGGCCGGAGATCTCACCAGAAGCCATTTGGAATCCTGGCCTCTCCTTCTGGGCGGTGGCCGCCCCTCTCCCGCCCGATGGGGATGCCGGGCCCTCGCCCCTCGCACCTCGAAGAGGTAGGACACCCTGCCCACTCCCGGTTTTGTCCCATGCCTCTTACCATAAGGAAGTCCGAGGGGCGGATGCCAGCAGGGGATCAAGAGCTTGATCTTGGCGACACCATGATGTACCAGCCTTGGCCTCTCCGGGACCAGGATTGTGCAGGTCCTACCGATCAGCGATGCCCACTAAATCTGGGGAAACTGGGTGAGAGTCCCAACCCTGGACCTGCTCTTGTCCCCAACCTCGGGGCAGCAGAGTGACCAATTGCCGCCCCCCCCCCCCAAGCCATCAGCTCTTAGTGCACGGGACCCTACAGTGCCCTAGTGAGTTTGTTGATCGACTGACCCCTCCCGACCCTCTGACCTACATGGAGCGCGTAGGTCAGCTCCCTCCTCGGGCATCCACACCTGCTTGAGCCTCCCCTCAACCACAACAACCGCCCCCCACTCCCCATTTCCAGCTCACTGTTCATTCATTCAATCGTATTTATTGAGACTCACTGTGTGCGGAGCACTGTACTAAACTCTTAGTTTAGTACAGTACGTTACGACAATAAACAGGCACGTTCCCTGCCAACAACGAGCTCAACCTTACTCCTCAGCTGCCTGAACCTCAGCAGGCAGAGCGACCCACCTTGAAGATGCCAGCATGATTGCTCCCTGCCCACACAACCCATGCATCTCCATCCACTGCCTAGTCCATAAGGCCCTGGGGCATCAGAGTCCCCACTGCCAGCCCTGGAGGCTTCAAATGGGCTTCAGCGAAGGTCCTGAGGGTGAACCCCATTAATCTGCAACTCCCTCCCTGGGTCTGGATTAGCAAAGCCCTTCTGAGGTCATTTTATCCATCCTCCTGCCCCCAGTCAGGGGAGGGCAGAGAAAGAGATACTTTGTTGGCATGGTATTGGAAGTTCTTCCTAGTGTGTAGTCTTCATCTGCCCTGTTGCAGTCTTCAATCCCGTCTCTCCCTTCTCCTTCCGTGGAACCCAGGTCAGGCTGTCCCTGGATAATAACGTCACTGATCTGCAGCCCAAATTAATTGTTCTGCAACCCTTCCTTCTTGAACGTGAACATTCCGCTTCCTTTCAACCCTTCCACCAACTTGGAAATGATACACACCACACACCTCTCTGCAAGACTGACAAACAGCATGGCCTAGTGGTCAGAGCATGGACCTGGGAATCAGAGGCCGTGGGTTCTAATTCCAGCTCTAATCCCTCAACTCCTTGGACAAGTCACTTCACATCTCTGGACCTCAGAGACCTCATCTCTAAAATGGGGATTAAGACTGTGAGCTTCAAGTGGGACATGGATGGCATCCAATCTGATTAGTTTGTCTCTATCCCAGCACTTAGAACGGTACACTAGTACACATAGTAAGCACTTTAGAAATACCATAAAAAAAGATTCCTGGCTCTAAGTTCCACCTTTGCCCCATACCTGATGCAGGTATGGATAGTTTCCAAGCCCCTATGGGTCCTCCTACCTCAGCTGGCCCTGGTCCTCTTTTCCTGTCTCCTGTGGAAGGGCCTGGTCCAGAGTGAGGGGGGTGGGAGGGAGGAGGGGTGAAGGATGTGGCTTGATGGTCGGTGCGGGGTGTCCTGGAGGGAGGAGAAGTGTGTGTGGGTGTGTGTGTGAAACTCCACCCCTGCATCACCCCAGGGCTGACAAGACAGTTTCAGAACAGAACGTGTTGGGGGGAGGAATAGGGGGCAGAGGCCAAGCCCCTAGATTGGCCCTAGCCCCTCTCTAAATAGCTTTATATTCAGATGAAAAACCCTTCGAGGGGAGGGAGAATGGGGAAGGCTCACTCCCTGTGTTTGAGTCCAGGTGGCCCCAAGGGCTCTTGGGGGCTGGAACCCCCTTCCCAGTCATACCTATGTCCTGGGGACCTCAGTCCCTCTCAGAGAGCAGGCCAGGAGAGAGTGAGAAGGAGCCGGCCCCCCAGGGCCCTCCCCTCACCACACTCCCGCTGCACCAGCTGAGGGATGGGCGGGCCAGGGAGCTTCCTCCAAGGAGCTACAGCTCAGACCCCCACGCGATCCCCACCTCGGAGATCTGCCCAGCTGGGGGTTGGGGGTGTTGGAAGGATGGCTGGAAGTGAGGGCAGGAAGCTGGGCCGGTAGGGGATGGCCAGGCCATCCTGACTGACAGCACAGAGCGGGGGCTCATCACCATCCCCGAGGCCTCTACACACACCCCCGCCAGGCCTGGGAGTCTGGACCCCAAAAGGGGAGAGGGGTGGCCACTTTGAGAGCTTGGTCAGCTCCAGACCTTTGGCGATGGAGGGTTTTTTAGTCAGCTGGCACCCCCCACCCCCACCCTGTTACCCCCGCCCCCCGCAGGAACAGGTCCCCAACTGGGAAATACAAGGTGGCAGGGTGGGGGACAGGGCTCTGTTGGGGTCAGAGACTCCACGGGGTTGGTTGATCCCCAAACTCTCCCCAGAAGTCAGCCCAGAGCGTCTGATTTGGGGGAAAGAGAGGTGAGACCCCTGGCAGAGGGTAAACAGGGGGGTTCAGGCATCTGGTTCTCGGGGGGTGGGGGCTCGGGGGTGTGAGCAAGGGCTGGGAGTCCCCCTGTTCCACCCCATTCCTTTCCCTCCTCACAGCTCCCGGTTCCTTGATGAACAGGTCAGGAGGGCAGGTGGCCTGGCCACAGAGCCGCGAGTGAAGAGACCCAGAGTGACTCTCCGTGACCCGCCCCACCCCCCCCAGCCCGGTCAGCGGGAACAGCAGAAATCCAGTCCGGCCTTGGGGCAGGAGAGGTCACCCACCCTTGACCCTCAGCCTTCTCGGGACCTGATCGGCATGGGGGGATAATAATAATTACGGTATTTGTTAAGCACTTACTATGTGATAAGCACTGTTCTAAGCGCTGGGGTAGATACAGGTTGTCCCACGTGAGGCTCAAAGTCTTAATCTCCATTTGACAGATGAGGAAACTGAGGCACAGAGAAGTTAAGCTACTTGACCAAGGTCACACAGCAGACAAGTGGGGTACAAAGAAGATTTGGCGTGCTTTTTCCACTGAATACATTCCCTGTGGGTTATGGGTTTCCTGTCTTCCCCCAGGCTCCGGACACCAGTCCCCACCCCCTCCCACCGTCTTGGCCCTCTCCTCTTCTCCGACTTCAACAGTAGCTTCCCCCAATGGACCCCCAGTCCATGGCGACCCCATCAGTAACTGAGGCGAGCAGCTTCCGTGATTCCGTCCTACTTCTAATACCCACCTGCACTCCCGGGCCCCTCTCCCCAGATAGGACAAGCCCCCAAGGTGGGAGAAGAGCTCTCTGCCAACTCTCCACCCCTACCTCAGTCACCAACAGCCTCGACGGGTCTCCCCCTTCCTCTTCTCGGACTGGCCGCTGCCCTCCGACTGCAGACCCCCTCTTCTTCCTGGGATCTTACCTGCTCCGGATCTCAGTTTCCCCCTGGGGATAGAGAGGAGGAGGAACCCATCCCCCGGAGGAGCCCAGCTGGGCGGAGGTACCGCGCAGGTGGGCTGGCAGTTGTTAACAACTGCCACCCCCACCCGATCGGGGTCCATCCAGATCCTCCGGATCCCTGCCCCTCTAGCCCCAGCGTCAGAGGCGGAGCCAGAACCCCAGAATTCCGAGACGGCCCCCTCCGAACCTCAATTTCCCTTATTAATAATAATAAGAAGAAGAAGAATGATGTGATATTTGTTAAACGCTTAATATGCACACTGTTCTAAGTGCTAGAGTAAATACAAAATGATTGGGTTGGATGCAGTCCCTGTGCCGCATAGGGCTCACAGTCTTCATCCCCACACTATAGGAAAATGAAAAGCGACTTGCCCAAGGTCATATAGCAGACAAGTGGTGGAGTCGGGACTAGGACCCATGACCTTCTGACTCCCAGGCCCTTGCTCTAGCCACTAACCTACGCAGCTTCTATTAAGGGGTGGCCGTTTTCCTGCCGGGAGAAGCCCCTCTGGATGGGGTGGGGAGGGAACAGGTCGGGAAGAGGCGGCCTCTATGGAGAGGTGATGACGATGGTGATGATGGTATTCGTTCAGCGCTTACTATTTGCCAAACACTGTTCCAAGCGCTCGGTTAGATACTAGGTGATCAGGTTGTTCCACAGGCTTAATCCCCATTTTACAGAGGAGGTAACTGAGGCCCAGAGAAGTGAACTGACTTGCTCAAGGTCACCCAGCAGACAAGTGGCGGAGTTGGGATTAGAACCCACGTCCTCTGACTCCCAAGCCCGGCCTCTTGCCACTAAATCACGCTCTCCGCCTGGGGTCTATGCCCATCCCTCCTCCCCACCGAGGGACCCGGCTGGGGGAGGGGTGGGGGAGAGGGGCGACGACTCTCATTCCAGGACCCCCAAAACGGGGAAGGGGACGGAGAGCTCAGCCTGTGTCTATCACTTGCCATACAAACCCGACTCGTGTCTTTATTGACTTTTACCAAAAAAAAAAACAATTCAATTTTATACATAAACCACCCCTCACCACTTGCCCGGCTACCCACAACCGAGAAACACCAGGGCCCCAAGCCAACAGGAAAGGGCGGGAAGGGAGTGGGAGACCAGTGAGGGTGGGCTCGCCGGCCGTGGGTCAGCCCCCAGCCCTGCTCTTTCCATCCCAGCGGCGTTTCAGCTTCAGCCCCACGGAGCCCCCGGGCCCCCGCTGCTGACCCCTACTGACCCCTGGCGACCCCTTTCCTGGGGGAGAGGGGCAGCGGGGCTGGAAGGGAGGGTCACACCAAGGAGCCCGCCTGGCTTTGGGTGGGCACAATGACGGCCACGGCGCCCATGCCGGGAAGGGCGGAGGCTGGGGTTGGGGCAGGGGCGGGGGCCGCAGCCGGGGCGGGGGCCTGGGCCGGGGGAGAGGCGGGGGTCACCGGCGGGGACCGTGCCCCGACTGTCCTGGGTGGCCTGGGGGGCATCAGGGCTTGGCTGGAGAGACTGGGCGTGGGGGTGAACGCGCCGGGTCGGGGGGCGGCGGGTCCGTGGGGAGGCCGGAGGGCGCGGGCGGAGGTCACGGACGACAGGGTCCCATTCTTGGACAGCGTGTCCGAGCCCTTGGGCCAGGGCAGTGTCCGTGGCGCTGACGCATCCTCCCTGCGGGGCCAGCGCATCTGAGCATCAACCCGCCCCCTGCCCACCCCGGCTGTGACCCTTCCCAATCCAGCGTCTCCCACCCTCTCACCCCCTGCCCACCCCGGCCTTGCCCCTTCCCAATCCAACTCCTCCCACCTCCCACCACCTGCTCAACCAGGCCCTTTCCCCTGTCAGCCTGGCTTCTCCCACTCCCCATGCCCCCAGCGCTTTAACGAAGAGGGCATCTGGTCCTCCCATCGCCCCACTCCCTCGGATCTGCTGGAAAGGGGTCAGGGGGATCATGGGACTCACTTGATGTCATTGGCCTGCTCGTCCTGACCCTTCTTCCGCCGTCCATACAGGAGGGCCAGTCCGGCCAGCAGACCCAGCCCGATGGCCGTACCCACAACGGCGCCGGTCACCATGGCCACCCCCGGCTCTGGAAGGACTACGGGATCAGGTCGGGCCACCCTGGACACCCCAGGGGCCCCGGGACGAGGAGGGGAGTGGGGTCTTCACTCAGGAACGCAGGGGCCCACAGTCTGTGCCCCTACCCTCAGCCACCCCAAGACAGAGGAGGAGGAAACTCTCTTCATTCAGTGTCCAGCCCTTCCCGGCCTCATGCAGGGTTTCACGGCCACCCAGCCCCACCCACCGGTCCCTCGCCATCCCGCAGGGTCACCCCCATCCCACTCGGGGACCTCCAGATGCCCCGGGCCCTCCGGGCTTTCCCAGGCCATGCTCTTGGCCCGCTCCCTTCACTGACCTGGGATGACCTCCAGCGTCAAGTTACACCGGGCACTGCCCACCTGGTTGGATGCAGTGCAGACGTAGACTCCGGACATGGCAGCAGTGAGGTTGGTGAGGGTCAGGGAGCCGTGGGTAGGGTCTGCGGACACGGACAAGGAGGACAGTCACCTGCCGGCCCAAACGGTCCCATCCCACGGGCCGCCCCACCCTCTACTCTCAGGGGAAGAGTGGGCAGGAGTTGGGATTCCTGCCCCCACCCCTATCTCTGCCTTTCCCTTCTCCGGACCTCAGTTTCTCTCTGAACCATGCGGAGGGAGATATGGGTCCCTGCTGGTGTCCTGGACAGGGATGAGGGAGGTCTTCCCTGACTAGGCCCCCACTACCTCTTCTCTGACTCCTTTCTGCATCACCCTTGCACTTGGATTTACTCCCTTTATTCACTCCACCCTCAGCCACCCCGCACTTATGCACATATCGGTAATTTATTTCTATTCCTGTCTGTCTCCCCCTCTAGGCTGTAAGCTCCTTGTGGGCCAGGAACATGCCTACCAACTTAGTTGTACTGCTCTCCCAAGCGCCTCAAGTATGGTGGTCTGCACACAGTGAGAGCTCAATAAATACGATCGATTGATTGAGGAGAGGGTTATTGAGGCGGGAGGCTCCCTTGGTGCCCCCCCCCCGTGTCTCCCCCAGGTGCCCCAGACCCCCTACCTTGGGCAGGCGGGAAGAAGACTTGGTGAGCCGGTGGGGTGCGCTCCCATTGGTAAGAAGGGCTTGGTTTGCTTCTGGACGACGAGCAGTTCAGAGTCACGTTGGTGCCCAAGCGGGGGGTGCTAAGGAGTTGGCACGAGGGCGAGGTCGGGGGCACTGGCGAGGGGGGAGGGGGAGGTCAGGCGACCAGCGGTTCTGCCCCCGGGGTTCCAGCCCCCCCACCCACCCAGGGGATGGAGAGGAGGCTACGGGGGAGGGATGGTCACTCACCCCGCACGTTGAGTTTCAGGGTGCTGATTCCCTTCAGCGCCTCGACCCCTGGCAGGTTGACGGAGCAGCCGTACTCCCCCGAGTCATACTCCTGCAGGTCTTTCAGTTTCAAGGACACGTTTCGGGAGGGCATGGGGTGGGCCAGCGAGACGCGGGCGTCGAAGGGGGTCAACACCTTGTTAATGTAGGTCAGCAGCTGGGGGAAGGGGCGACCCGTCGTGAGCTTCTCGCACACCCTCCCCAACGCCCCCAACCTCCCCTGGCCGCTTTTTCCCCCTCTCCCGGCCTGGGCTCACCATCCCCTTCTCACCTGCAAGGAACCGTTGTCCGGGCGCTGGAGGAACCAGATGACTACAGGCACTTCCTCCCCACCGGGGGCCGGGCCGCCGCTCAGGGTGTACCAGGCGGGGAGCACCGCCCCCTGACCCTCCACCGCCTCTACCAGGGAGCGCCCCATGTGTATTTTCATCTTCGTCCCTTCCGAGGGAGCTGGGAGTGGGTGGTACGAGGGAGGGAGGAATAATAATAATAATTGTGGTATTTGTTAAGTGCTTACTATGTGCCAAGCACAGTTCTAAGCTCTGGGGGTACTTTCCAAGCGCTTAGTACAGTGCTCTGCACACCGTAAGCACTCAATAAATTCGATCGAATGAACGAATGGGGTAGATACAAAGTAATCAGGTTGGACACAGTCCATGCCGCTCATGGGGCTCACAATCTTGATCCCCATTTTCCAGAGGAGGTCACTGAGGCCCAGAGAAGTGAAGCGACTTGCTCAAAGTCACACAGTAGGCAGGCGGCGGAATCCCCTGGGCTGGGGGCTGGGTCTGGGGGCCGGCTCAGGTTCTGGCCTCTCCCAGCCACCCCCCGCCCTCGAAGGGCGCAGGAGTGAGGATCCGGGGCAGAGCTGCGGTTACCGATTAACGCTCCGGTTTCGGTTACCGCTCCCCTCTGGGGGAGGGGGTGGGGCGAAGGAGAAGAGGGACGGCGGGGAAGGGGGCAGCCGAGGAAGGGGTTCACCTCCACTTTCGCCGGACCGCCTCGGCCCTTAAATGTTCGGTTCTCCACAGGCCAAGCCAGGAATAAAATCAGGGTGATCGGGATCAAACTGGGCCGTGGAGACCCGGTGGGGGAAGAGGACCGGGGCCGGGAGTTGGGGGTCTAGGACCTCTTCTGCAGCCCCCCGATAGTGCCCTCCTCCTGCCCCCCACTCTCCTCCTTCGATTAGCCCCCACCCAAGCCTCCCTGGCCAAAGGCAGAGATTTAGGGGCTGGGTGTAAGCCGGGGAAAGGGCATCCAGGGCCAGTTTTTGGTGGGATCCTCTCCAAGGGCTTCGCCTGGACTAATTCGGGGCTGGATCCCCCCAGGATTTTAGGATAGAGCCTGGGAGTCAAAAGGACCCGAGTTCTAATCCCACTCCTCCACTCGTCTGCTGTGGAATCTTAGACAATCACTTCACTTCTCTGGGCCTCAGTTTCCTCATCTGTAAAATGGGGATTGAGACTTTTAGCCCCACGTGAGACAGTGCGCTTAGTACAGTGCCGGGCGCATAATAAGTGCTTAACAAATACCATAGTTATTACGATTATTCTCTGTGCCCCAGTCTCTTAATTTGTAAAATGGGGATTGAGACTTTTAGCCCCATGTGGGACAGGGACTGTGTCCAACCCGACTGGCTTGTATCCACCCCAGCGCTTAGTACAGTGCCTGGTGCATAGCAAGGGCTTAACAAATACCATCGTTATTTCATCATTAGTATTTTCGGGATTGGATTTGCTTTCGCAGCGGCCAGGCCCTGGGCAGTGGCAGTTGGGGAAGGGTATCCCGGGCGAGGCGATCCGGGAGTTCTGACCCCACCATGAGGAGATGGACAGGGTGGGTCTAGAAGTCAGGACCCTCCCCGCCGTGGGCCTCGGTTTCTCGGCCGCCTCTTCCCTGTTTGGGCAAAGTGGCCGCTGGGATGGAGTTGGTGGCAAGGCCGGATACTCCCGTTTTATCTGGACCCCAGAGGGCTCTGAAGGGAGGGAAGGAAGGGGAGAGAGCGGATACTCGCTCCCCCCACCCTTGTTTTCAGTGGCCCCCACCCCTTCCTCAGCATCCCTAACCTCCCCCTCCTCCGCTTCCTGAAGGCGTCTAGGCAGGAGGGGCAGGAAGCCAAGGCCGGGGCGATAACTCCTAAGACAATGGGGTAGGGGGAAACAAGACGTGACAGGAGAACCCTCCTGACTCCCGGGCCGGAAGCATTCTCTGCCTCAAGGAACTCAGCCCCCCCGGTCCGTCCCCCCCCCCCCCCCTCCAGCCCAATCCCGGCCTCTCCCTGGTAGGCCTCATCTAGCCTTGCTGGGATGGGGAGGGGCTTCCCCCAGATTGTTCCAGGATCCGGGCAGGATGGGGGGTAGAGGTCTTATGACCGGGATGGAGGAGGTGAGGGTTCACCCCAACTCACAGTTTCCCTTCTTTGTCCTCTGGAGAGGGGCAGTGTCAGGGAGCGGGGGCCGTCTTTCTTGCCCTCCTCCCCTTACTCTGCGGGCAAAAAGGCCTGCGGCCTTCTCCCGTTCTTGCCCTCTCACCCCCAGGCAGCAGGGCCTCAGTGTCCCCTCATGAAGAGTGGGCAGTTCGGATGGGGGCAGGGGGTGGCACCCGGCTGTCACCCCCGGGACCCCTCTTCCCTGGGGGATGGGGGTCGCGAGAGGGGCTAGGGTTATACGTGCGGCCCCCAACCCGCTGCCCTCAGGATCACCAGGAGCTGGAGAAGGGGGTTCTGATCCCAGGTGCAGGGGATCACCGCACCCTTCGGCAGCAAGGAGGGGAGAGGGGCTTCGAGGCCTCGGTGTTGGGGGAGGGACGGGGGCTCAATGCTCCGACCCCCCCCCCCCCCGGCCTCTGATCCCAGGGGGACCTGGCCGGGAAAGCGCAGCCCCCACCCCCCACCCGGCTATTTTTAGTCTCTGCTTTGCTCTGGGAACCCGCCGCTTCTCACGCCCCGAGGGCAGCGCCGCTAGAGTCCCAGCGGGGGGGTGGGTGGGTGGGGACAACGGGGGCCATTCGGGCGGAGCCGAACCGAACCGGGCCATGAGCCCCACCTCACCCCCCACTTTTGCTGGCCAGCAGGGGGTCTTTAACTCCCCCCCCCCTCCCCGACCACCACCACAACGCATCCATCCATCCCTTCCGGTCAGGGTGGTAATAATAATAATAATTATGGTTATTCGTTAAGCGCTTAGTATGTGTCAAGCACTCTTCTAAGCGCTGGGGTAGATACAAGGTAATCAGGTTGGACACCTGATTAAGGCTCACACTCTTAATAGTCCCCTCCTCTCGGTTTATGGGGACTTGCGAAGTCAGGGGGGTGGGAGCTCTTAGGGGAGCCCTTAGGGGAGGGGTGGGGTCTGAGGATGAGTTGGGTCGGGGGCTAGGGGGTCAGGGGCCCGGGAAACAGGTGAAGAAGCAGCGTGGCTTAGTGGCAAGAGCACGGCCTTGGGAGTCAGAGGTCGTGGGTTCTAATTCCGACTCTGCCACTTGTCAGCTGGGTGACTTTGGGCAAATCACTTCACTTCTCTGTGCCTCAGTTCCCTCCTCTGTAAAATGGGGATGAAGACTGTGAGCCCCACGTGGGAGCACCTGATAACCTTGTTTCTACCCCAGGGTTTAGAACAGTGCTTGGCACATAATAATAATCGGCGGCCGGGAAACCGGTCTGTCATCCTTAGGCCGGGAGCCGCCCCTAAGGCGAAGGTGGGGAGTACTGGGGAGGGGACGAGGTGTGGAGAAAGGACCCAGCAGGTCGAGATGCCCTGGCCCAACCTGCCCACCGACTCCAGGGCTTCAGAGCTGGGGCGGAGGGCGACGGGATGGAGGGAAAAAGGGGGCGCATTCCCCCCATCACCAGCCTCCCTTCTCCACGCCTCAGCTCAGGACCCCTAACCGAGTTAGGCGGGGCAGAGCACCCCCCTCCCCTCCCACTCCCACTCCCCGAGAACAGCAGGGACGGACAAGGGGCGGCTAGTCTAGTCCTCTATCTCCAGGCCTCACACCTCCGTCCATCGAGAAGGAAGTGGGGTAGGAGAAGGGGCGACCCTGGGGAGAAGCGAAACCTTCCTCTTGTGCGAAAGCCCCGGGAATTCCCGGTGTGTGTGTGGGGGGGGGTCTCTCCCGGCCCCCACCCCTCCAGCCCCCCTGGGGTGGGGTTAAGCCCTTAAGCTCTTTATCTGGTTTCTCATCCCGGAGGCTCAGCTCATCAGACCCGCCTCGAGGCAGGGGGGCTTTTAACTCGGGAGCTGCCGGACACCCCAAAATCCCGGCCCCCCGAGCCAGTCCTCCCCTCGTGCTCCTAAAACGGGACGCTTTGGGGAAACTGAGGCGCTGGCCGGCCAAAAGGAGTAAATCTCAAGCAGCTGACACCCTACTCCCGGCCCAGTGAATACCCCCGACCCCGGGCTGAATCCTGAGCCCCCTGAGCCCCTCTCCCCAGGGTCCTGAGCCCCCTCACCCTCCTCCCCACAAAGTCTGAGGTCCCTGACCCCTCTCCCCCCGCGGGTCCGGGATTCCAGGGATCCGGAGCCTCCTCCCATCCCACCTCTCCGAGGGTCCCGAGCCCGGAGCCCACCTCGGCCGGACTCACCCAGCAGGGTCAACCCCAGACCCAAGAGCGGGAACAGGAACGGAGGCGTCTGAGGCCGAGGGGGTCTGGGAGGGGGGTCCATGGGGCGGGGAGGGGGGCAGGGAAGGGTGCAGGGGAGTCACAGCTCGGGGCGCATCCGGGGGGCGCCGAGGTCAGGGGCCCCTATCCGGGATGGCGCGGTCCTGGACCCCGGAGTCCGAGTGGTGGACACTGACCCTGCCGGCTGCGGCGGCTCAGCCCCGGGCAGGGCGGGGCCTAGGAGAGAGGGGGCGGGTCTGCATAATAAGGGAGGCGGGTCTGCATAATTGGGGGGCGTCAATCTCCCTGACTACCAAGGGGACACGATCCCCCCCAGGCTCCTGCCTGGGGAGTCCCGGACCCCCTGGGAGACGGACAGACGGACCCGTGGGGCCTTAATCGGGGAGGACTTCCCGGGGGAGGAAGCCAAGCAGCCTGGCATGGTGGTTAGATCACGGGCCTGGGAATCAGAAGGTCATGGGTTCTAATCCCGACTCCGCCACTGGTCTGCTCTCTGACCGTGGGCGAGTCACTTCACTTCACTGGGCCTCAGTTCCCTCATCTGTAAAATGGGGGTTGAGACTCTGAGCCCCACGTGGGACAGGGACTGTGTCCAACCTGATTAGCTTGTATCCACCCCAGCGCTTAGTACAGTGCCTGGCACATAGTAAGGGCTTAAAAAATCATTATTATTATTATTAGTGTTTGAGCTTGGGGAAATCGCGGTCAGAGAAGCCCACGAGACCTGCCGCAAATTAGCGCCCCGACCCATTCTCGCGCCAGGCACGGGCAGCATGGTCTAATGGAAAGATCCTGAGCTTGGGAGTTAGAGTATAATTACCTGGTATCTACCCCAGCGCTTAGAACAGTGTTTGGCACATAGTAAGCGCTTATCATCATTATTATTAATAGCCCCCCCCAATCCTCCTCCAAAGACCCCCAAACCCACGATTTTCCATCAGGAGAGGGGAGGAGCTGCGAGGAGAGGCTGAGAGCGGGAGGCGGGGGGGAGGGCGGAACAATAATAATAATAATAATAATGCTTGTATTTGTTAAGCGGGGGAAAGAAGGTAATCAGGTAATCGGTCAGTCTTAATCCCCATTTTACAGATGAGGGAACTGAGGCACAGAGAAATTAAGTGACTTGCCCAAAGTCTCCCAGGAGCCCGGGCGCCGCGCCCTCCAGCCAACCGGGAGGACAGAGGTTGCCCTGGCTGTGTCCCCGACTTTTCCCCCGACTCCGCGCTGCCCTGCTAAACTCTACTCCCTCCCTCTTCTCTACCCACTTCCCCTCCCCACAGCATTTGTGTCTATTTGTATATATTTATAACTATTTTATTAATGATGTGCATATATCATGGTAGAGAAGCAGCGTGGCTTAGTGGAAAAAGCCGGGCTTGGGAGTCAGAGGTCGCGGGTTCTAATCCCGCCTCCGCCACTTGTCAGCTATGTGGCTTTGGGTCAGTCACTTCACTTCTCTGGGCCTCAGTTACCTCATCTGTAAAACGGGGATGAAGGCTGCGAGCCCCATGTGGGACAACCTGATTACCTCGTATCTACCCCAGCGCTTGGAACAGTGCTTAACAAATACCACAGTTATTATTATCTTTGATTCTATCTATTCTGATGATATTGATGCCTGCCTGCTTGCTTTGTTTTGCTGTCCCCCCCTTTTAGACCGTTGTTGGGCAGGGATTGTCTCTGTTGCCGAACTGTACATTCCAAGCGCTCAGTACACTGCTCTGTCCACAGGAAGCCCTCTATAAATAAGTCCATAAGTAACTATGAATGAATGAATGAACAAAAGGGAGGGGCGGCTGGCGTTGAGCGAAAATGGAATTAGGAGGGCAAGGGTGCGGGCCGCTGGCGGGGCGCCCCCTGCCGGCCTCGCTCGGCCCACCCCCTCCTCTCGCCCCGGGATTCCTCGGATCTCGGGGTACCCCGGGGGGACCGGGCCCATTCCCGGACGAATCCCACTTCGGGGAGGCGGCCAGGAGAGCGAAGCTCGTCCCTTCTACCTCCCGCTCACCCTCTGACCACTCAAACGGCTCTCGTCTTCGTACATAGCCACGCTCCGCCTCCCACTACACCCCAGCTTGCACTCCTCATTCCTTTCAAGCCAACCCTGGGCCTCTTACTCCCTCCCGCTTCACGTCTGACAGAACGCCGCTCTTTCCCTCCTAATAATAATAATTATGGCACTCGATAAGCGTTTACTATGTGCCAGGCACCGTACTAAGCGCTGGGGTGGATATAAACAAATCGGGTTGGACAGTCTCTATCCCACGAGGGGCTCACAATCTCAATCCGCATTTTACAGACGTGGTAACTGGGGCTCTGATAAATTAAGTGACTTGGCCAAGGTCTCACAGCAGATAAGTGGCAGAGCAGGGCTTAGGACCCTTGACTTTCTGACTCCCAGACCCATGATCTATCCAGTAGGCCACGTTGCTTCTCTCCAGAGGTCTACCCTGATGACATTTTTTTCTCTCTCAACTAAGTCCTTCCCCTCCACTTAGGTTCTTTCCACCTCTGCCACCTTTCTGAACATACCTCTGCACTCCATTACTTCATCCTATCTGTAATTTTTTGTGTGATCTGTTTCATCCACTGGACTGTAATCTCCTTGAGGGCAGGGATCCAGTCTACAAACTCTCCAAAGTGCCTAGTACAGCGCTCTGCTCATAGTAGAGCTAATGAATATTGCTGAGGTGAATGCTAGATGCAGGGGAGCAGAGGGGTGGTGGTGGAGAGGAGAGTTAAGGTCAGCCCCTATCTCCATCTGGATTTCCAACCCAGACACTGCATGGGCTCCTCCTCTCCCGGACCTCAACTCTTCCATTTGAAAAATAGGAGCTGAGGATGTCAGGAGACAGCTGAGCCATCGGGGCAATCTTTAGTTGAGGAGAGAGGTTGCTGATGGTGACCTTAGCATCCCTTCTGATATCAACCAATCAATGATATTTATTGAGCACTTACTGTGTACAGAGTATTGTACTGCCTGGGAGAGAGCCCAGAGTGGGCAGGGATTGTCTTCCTTTATTGCTGAATTGTACTTTCCAAGTGCTTCGTACAGTGCTCTACACACAGTGAGTGCTCAATACATACAATTGATTGAATGAATGAATACAGAGAAGCAGTGTGGTCTAGTAGGTAAAGCAAGGGACTGGGAGTCAGAAGCACCTGGGATCTAATCCTGACTCTTTACCACTCGTCTGCTGTGTGACCTTGGACAGTTCACAATTTTTCTGAGCCTCAGTTCCCTCATCTTTCATTCAATAGTATTTATTGAGCGCTTACTATGTGCAGAGCACTGTACTAAGCGCTTGGGATGAACAAGTCGGCAACAGATAGAGACAGTCCCTGCCGTTTGACGGGCTTACAGTCTAATCGGGGGAGACGGACAGACAAGAACAATGGCACTAAACAGCGTCAAGGGGAAGAACATCTCGTAAAAACCGATGGCAAATAAATAGAATCAAGGCGATGTACAATTCATTAACAAAAGAAATAGGGTAACGAAAATATATACAGTTGAGCGGACGAGTACAGTGCTGTGGGGATGGGAAGGGAGAGGTGGAGGAGCGGAGGGAAAAGGGGAAAATGAGGCTTTAGCTGCGGAGAGGTAAAGGGGGGATGGCAGAGGGAGTAGAGGGGGAAGAGGAGCTCAGTCTGGGAACGCCTCTAGGAGGAGGTGATTTTTAAGTAAGGTTTTGAAGAGGGAAAGAGAATCAGTTTGGCGGAGGTGAGGAGGGAGGGCGTTCCGGGACCGCGGGAGGACGTGACCCGGGGGTCGACGGCGGGATAGGCGAGACCGAGGGACGGCGAGGAGGTGGGCGGCAGAGGAGCGGAGCGTGCGGGGTGGGCGGTAGAAAGAGAGAAGGGAGGAGAGGTAGGAAGGGGCAAGGTGATGGAGAGCCTCGAAGCCTAGAGTGAGGAGTTTTTGTTTGGAGCGGAGGTCGATGGACAACCACTGGAGTTGTTTAAGAAGGGGAGTGACACGCCCAGATCGTTTCTGCAGGAAGATGAGCCGGGCAGCGGAGTGAAGAATAGACCGGAGCGGGGCGAGAGAGGAGGAAGGGAGGTCAGAGAGAAGGCTGACACAGTAGTCTAGCCGGGATATAACGAGAGCCCGTAACAGTAAGGTAGCCGTCTGGGTGGAGAGGAAAGGGCGGATCTTGGCGATATTGTAGAGGTGAAACCGGCAGGTCTCGGTAACGGATAGGATGTGTGGGGTGAACGAGAGAGACGAGTCAAGGATGACACCGAGATCGCGGGCCCGAGAGACGGGAAGGATGGTCGTGCCATCGACGGTGATAGAGAAGTCTGGGAGAGGACCGGGTTTGGGAGGGAAGATGAGGAGCTCAGTCTCGCTCATGTTGAGTTTTAGGTGGCGGGCCGACATCCAGGTGGAGACGTCCCGGAGGCGGGAGGAGATGCGAGCCCGAAGGGAGGGGGAGAGGACAGGGGCGGAGATGTAGATCTGCGTGTCATCTGCGTAGAGATGGTAGTCAAAGCCGTGAGAGCGGATGAGTTCACCGAGGGAGTGAGTGTAAATGGAGAACAGAAGAGGGCCAAGAACTGACCCTTGAGGAACTCCAACAGTTAAAGGATGGGAGGGGGAGGAGGCTCCAGCGTAGGAGACCGAGAATGATCGGCCAGAGAGGTAAGAGGAGAACCAGGAGAGGACAGAGTCCGTGAAGCCAAGGTGAGATAAGGTATGGAGGAGGAGGGGATGGTCGACAGTGTCAAAGGCAGCAGAGAGGTCAAGGAGGATCAGAATGGAGTAGGAAATGGAGATTAAAACTGAGCGCCCCATGTGGGACAAGGACTGTATTCAGCTCAATTATCTTGTACCCACCCAAGCTTTTTGAACAGTGGTTGGCACTTTTTCATTCATTCATTTATTCAGTTGTATTTATTGAGTGCTTATCCTGTGCAGAGCACTGTATTGGGAGAGTACAGTATCACAATAAACTGGCATATTCCCAGCCCACAGAGAGTTTACAGTCTAGAGGGAGCTTCCAGACTCTCCCACTCCACACTCCCTCTTCAAAACCCTACTTAAAACTCACCTCCTCCAAGAGGCCTTCCCAGATTGAGCTCCCCTTCTCCTTCTACTCCCTCTACCGCCCCCCCTTCACCTCTCCGCAGCTTAGCCCTCTTTTCCCATTTCCCTCTGCCTTCCCATCCCCTCAGCACTGTACTCATCTGCTCAACTGTATATATTTTCATTACCCTATTTATTTTGTTAATGAAATGTACATCGCGTTGATTCTGTTTAGTTGCCATTGTTTTTACGAGATGTTCTTCCCCTTGACTCTATTTATTGCCATCGTTCTTGTCTGTCCGTCTCCCCCAATTAGACCGTAAGCCCGTCAAATGGCAGTGACTGTCTCTATCTGTGCCGACTTGTTCATTCCAAGCGCTTAGTACAGTGCTCTGCACATAGTAAGCGCTCAATAAATACTATTGAATGAATGAACTGGCTCCCACCAGCTGGCGGACCTGGCTGTTGTCGCCTGGCCTGGGTCCACTCCCCTGGCTGGATCCTTGTCTTGTCTCCCCCAGACCCTTCTCAGTGAATACAAACATCCTCTGCTTGTTTCCCTTCTTGTTGGTAGAGGGCATAACATCACCACAATACCCCCAACCTCACCCCACTACCACCAACACCCCAGAACCACAGAGATACCAAAGCCTGGGGTCTGGAGGAACATAGAACAATCACTAGTCTCAGCTCTGACCCCTGCAGCCTCCAGAAAGCTCTGGACCTAGGAGAACCAGGAGAGCTGCTGTCACTGCTAGACAGAACACATCTCTTCCAAGAGGCCTTCCCTGATTAAGCCCTCTTTTCTTTTTCTTCGACTTCCTTTTGCATTGCCCTGACTTGCTCCTTTTATTCACTGCCCCCCCAAGTCCCACAGCACTTATCTCCACATCTGTCATTTATTTATATTAATACCTGTCTTTCCCTCTAGACTGGAAGCTCACTGTGGGCAGGGAATGCATCTTTATTGTTATAGCGTACTCTTCCCAAGTACTCAGTAGAGTGCTCTGCACAGAGCAAGTGCTCAATAAATGACTGCAGAACAAGAGCCGGGTCTCCCAGGGCCTGATCTGGCCCCTTCTAGCTCCTTGTAGGACCGTGTCCCAGTCCTTCCCCAGATCTAACTTGGGTTTCTCCCTACTGGTAGCCACTGGCCCCAACCTCCTGGAGTTTAACGAGGACGCTTCCATCAGCTCACATTTCCACAGCACTGGGTTTGGGGGCCTTCAGGTTGCCCAAGCAAGGACTGAGATAGTGTCACCTAGGAGCTGAGCTCGCAGCCAACCTCTTGTCTGCATCCTTCCTCTGGCCTGTAATGTCCTCCCTCTTCCTATCCGATAGATAATTACTCTCCCCACCTTCAAAGCCTTTTTGAAATCACATCTCCAAGAGGTATTTCCACTTTTTCCACTCCTTTCTGCATTGTCCTGACTTGCTCCCTTTATACACCCCCCCCCCAACCCCTTAGCACTTAACATTACATTTATTTATATTAATGTCAGTCTGCAAGCTTGAGGTGGGAACGGAATGTGTGTTATATTGTGCACACTCTCCCTAGCACTTAGTACAATGCCGTTCCCTGTAAGCGCTCAATAAATACATCTGATTGAGTCCACTGAACTTGCCTACACATGCAGAGAACAGGAGAGAGGAGATCTGCAGAAATATCAACTCTGGCCCCAAGGACCTTGTGTGGCTCATGATGGGAAATGCCTATTAACCATTTTCCCCCAAACTTTGCCCAAATCAGCGAGGCCTAATGGATAGATTGTGGGCCTGGGAGTCAGAAAGAGCTGGGCTCTAGTCTTGGCTCTGCCATCTGTCTGCGGTGTGACCTTGGGCAAGTCACTTCACTTCTCTGAGCCTCAGCTACCTCATCTGTAACATGGAGATTAAAAATGTGAGATGTGGGATACGGACTATGTCCAACCTTTTATCTACTCCAGGGCTTAGTACAGTGCCTACCACATAGTAAGTACTTGAACACACACACAAAAAAACAAAAAACTGCAGCCCTGATGGATGCTAAGACTCTTCTCTGGGTCCTTCTGGCTGCCCAATCCAAGTTCAATCAATCAACAGTATTTGAGTGCTTACTCTAAGGGCTCGGGAGTATGGGTTTGGGAGAACAAGAGTTGTTAGACACAATTCCTGCCATCAAGGAGCTTTCAGATGAGCTACAATTTAGCACCCAACCCCTGGCCCAACCCATTCCCCGCAACCCCCACCCCTACAGTCACATCACAGTGCCCGTTCTGAACTCACATCACAGCTTCCTCACAGGAGCCTGGAGGCTGGGATCCCCCATCTGTCGCACCTGCAGCTTCATCCAGTCCAGCGCTGGTCTTCAGTAGAATGGAAGGGGACTGGGGGGAAGGAAGCAAGGAAGGAAGAAGCTCTCACCTGTGGGGTCCTGGATTCCCAATCTCCTCAGTCATTTGGGGGGGGGGGGGGTCCCCAAACCTGGCAGAGGCAGGCAAGTGAGCTGGGAAATCAACCCTCTAGAGATGCTCACCTCACAGTAGAGCAACCAAAGCTGCCATCTTGCGCACCACGTCACTCGGAGCGAATCAGACACAAAAAGCTTCCCGAACCTCCCCACCGCAACTCATGCTACAAAAAAACACATTCCCTCGGCAGACTCCCTGCTCTCCCCCTTGAGCCACGCAAAGCTTTGATGCCTACAGAGAGCAGAGAGAGATTCCCCCCAGCTAGTTGCCTGAGGTCAGAAGGAAAGGTTTTTAGGGTAAAAATCTGAGCCTCCCCCTCCCCTTTTTGGTTTCAAGTGCCCCTCCCGAGGCTGACGGGGCAGGTTTCTCAGTGCTCTCTGCGGACGATTAACCCTGCTGGCTTGCGGGGGTGGGAGCGATATCTCTGCCACAAAAAGCCCAGTTAAAACTCCGAGAGGCCAGGAATTTCTTTAATGTTAAAAAAGAATAAAAAAAAATTTTAAAAAAAGACGACCTGATATGGCAACGGAACTGGCAAAGTGGGTACACCACAGAAACAAAGGTCTTTGCAGGCAACACTGGTTTGAAATCGTAAAACACTTGATGGGTGAAAAAAGTGAGATTCTAAATTTTATATATATATATACACATATATATACACAATCATAGCTAAGGGTGGTACTGAAAAACAGTCTCTTTTAATGTGATTCAAGGTTTAACTTGTCATTATCTATTGCTTATTTATTCAGGGCTGTAAATAACACTTATAAGCGACAAAGAGATGTGTAAAAATGAAACATCGTGAAAAAAATACAGTTTTTCATTTCCATATGAAACTCAAAGTATAAGAGTCTGGTCCAATGTGGAATGTACCTACTGTTGTTTATAGTGGGGCTCTAAAATCCATTTTTTTATTTTTGTTTTGTTTCTTTTTTTAAAAAAAAACCCGGCTGCCCCGCCCCACAAGTTCACTTAAGGGGAGCGGACGGAGTGGGAGGGGGACGACAGGACGGGAGGACAGTGGGGGAAGTGGGATGGGAGGAACGTGTCTTCCTTGATCAGGACGACTCTGTCAACCAGGGTGGCGAAGGGGGTCTGTTGGCTTCTTTCTTGCTGAAGTCCGCTTTGATATCCATAAAAGTTGGATTGGTCCAACTGGAGAGAAAAGTGTGTGTGTGTGTGTGTGTGTGTGTGTGTTGGGGGAGGGGTCTGAAGGCAGGGAGGAACAAAAATGGGAGGGGAATCAGGGGGGAATAGGGGTCGGGACGACGCAAGAACCCGGATCCTTATGAAGGATGAGATTTAGTTGTTGAACTTCAAGGGGTACCCAATGGCTTTCTCCAGGCACTCGACTAGCGAGCCCGCGGAGAGAAAATCCCTTTCCACCTCCACAAATTTGATGTAGATGGACTTGGGGGACACGCCGGGCTGGACGAGGCAGTTCTGGGACAGGAAGCCATTGATGCCCAGCCAATCCTTGCTGAAGGTCTTGGTGTTAGCCTGAAAGTGGAGGAACAGGCACTGCTGCAGAGTCCGCACCTCGGCGATGCCCAGGTAGCAGTAGGTGATGCGGGCGGCCTCCAGCTCCGCCACCTCCTCCCGGCCCTCGGGCCCCAGGTCCCGGCCCCCACCCCGCTCCGGGGACGGGGGCCTCTCGCCGCACTCTTCGTAGCCGATGGCGTACAGGCCCGGGCTCTTGGGGATGCCCCCGGGCAATAAATACTGGACGACGTTGCCGCCGGTGGGCTTGGAATGGGCGATGGGGATCCAGTCCACTTCCATGTGCAGCTCCAGGCAGCGGGCCTCGCTGATGGTGATCTCCAGGAACTTGTAGTAGACGTTTTTCCAGTTCATCTTCTGCACGCGTGTCATGATGACCCGGCCCTCAGGCTTCTCCGAGTTGAAGTACTCACGCAGGCGCTTGCCCAGGGGCACCTGGGAGCTGATCTCGGCGTAGTGGTAGCGGATGTCTTCTTTCCAGCGGGTGTTGTAGCCGATCCCGAAGATGGCCAGTTTGTTGGACAGGTGGAGCCGCGAGAAGTCGGCCCAGCTCTGGAACAGCTCCCACTTCAGCTGGACCGACTCCAGGATCTGCACGATGTTCTGCATGCTGTCTCGCTTCCTGCGGAGAGCCGCCGCCGCGGCGGGGGGAGAGAGAGGGGGATACCGTCAGGGACCGAGACCTTTGGAGGTGTGGGCCTCCCCCTCCCCTGGAAAGCTCAGCCGGGGTCCGGACCTAGGGTCTGGACAGTGACCTGAATTGTTCCAGGGGTGCTCGAGAAGCTCTCCTAGAGGGGGAAGGGGTACCCATCCCAGCCCACCCGTAGCCAGAAAGAATCTTCTCCCTGAATGGCCCCCGGTTCTCCCTTCTTTGGGGATCTCCACTGTTTGACTCTGGCTGTCAGTTTCCAGGTCTCCCTGAGTCCCCGCCAGCGGCTTCCTTCCTCTTTACTGATCAAATTGATCGCATTTATTGAGCACTGACTGTGTGCAGATCACTGAACTAAGCCCTTGGGAGAGTACAAAATTGCAAGAGCTGGTAGACCTGTTCCCTGCTCACAACATGCTAGCTGCCCCTTCCTCCCGCTAGACTCCAGCTTCTGCTTTCTAATAATAACTGTGGTATTTGTTAAGTGCTTACTGTGTGCCAAGCATTGTTATAAGCACTGGAGTAGATATGAGGTACTCAGGTTGGACATAGTCCCTATCTCTCATGCGGCTTACAGTCTTGACCCCGTTTTTCAGATGAGGTAACAGGCACAGAGAAGTTAAGCGACTTGTCCTAGCTCACACCGCAAACATGAGATCTTAGCTCCTCAGCTTCAACCAATCGCGTTCTCCTCAAAGCTCCGGACTGCTGCCTCCATGAAGCCTGCCCTGGCTAACTCCATTCCGACCGGCCATACTTTCTCTTGGTCAACTCAGTACTTGGTTCACAGCAAAATGGCCTAGTGGACAGAGCATGGGATTGGGAGTGAGAAGATCTGGCCTCTAATCCCGGTTCTTCCGTGTCTGTTATATGACTTTGGGCAAGTCACTTCACTTCTCAGTGCTTCAGTTACCTCCTTCGCCTTCTTAGACTGTGAGATCCATATGGGACAGGCACCGTGTCCAACCTAACCTGTATCTACCCAAATGCTTAGAATAGTACTTGGCACATAGCAAAAGCTAATCTAGTACCACAGTTATTAATATGATCCCATTAATATTTCCTCAGCCAACCCATCAATCAATGGCATTTACTGAGCGCCTACTGAATACTAGGCACTGTATTAAGTACTTGGGTGAATACAACAGGTGCAACGGTATTATTTCTTAATTCCGTCTTTGTTACTTTCAACTCACATGCTAGTTTCTTTCCATTCCTTCTTATCTATGTTTGTCTTCTGTTTACATGTCAGATTGGCAGCTCCTTGTAGGCAGGGAATACGTCTCAAGCCTCTTTTGGATTTTCCAAGTGCTTAGCACAGTGCACTGCACCCAGAAGGCACTCCAAGAATACCATGATTATTACGCCTGTGAATCTTGATTGGGCAGGGGTGTTTGGACACAGCCTTTTCCCTCCTTTAATTTCCTTAGTGCCCTGTGCAGTGCTTTGCACATGGTGGGTGCTCAATACGCTCTGTCGCTGCAGATGAGCTGCGGCCGTGAGGGGGAAGCCCGTGACTGGGAGTCAAGAGAACTGGGCGAGGCCCAACTCTGCCCCTTGACTGCAGTGTGATCCGGGGTAAAGTCACTTAATCTCTCTGGGCCTCGGTTTCCTAATCTGTAAAATGGGGATAAGATCTCTACTCGCCTTTCCTCAGTCTCGGGTGGGGCGGGGACCGTGTCTGATCTGATTCCCTTGTGTTTCTCACAGTGTTCAGCACAGAGGAAGCGCCTAATGCATGCCGTGATGACGACGCTAGGAAGCCACGGAGTTGAGCAGCACAGCTTAGTTCATTCATTCAATCATATTTACTGAGCACTAACTGTGTGCAGAGCACTGTACTAAGCACTTGGGAGAGTACAATATAACAATATACCAGACATATTCCCTGCCCACAAGGAGCTTAAAGTCTAGAGAGGGAGAGAGACATTAACATAAATGAATAAATGACAGATATGGACAAAAGTGCTGTGGGACTGGGAGCGGAGACAAATAAGGGAGCAAGCCAGGGTGACGCAAAAGGGAGAGGGAGAAGAGGAGGGGGGGCTTAGTCAGGGAAGGCCTCTTGGAGGAGATGTGCCTTTGATAAGACTTTGAAGGTGAGGGAAGAGTCATTCTTAGTCAGATTTGAGGAGGGAGGGCGTTTCAGGCCAGAGGCAGGACGTGGGCGAGAGTTCAGTGGTGAGATAGGCGAGATAGAGGCACAGTGGGAAAGAAGGTTGGCATTAGGATGTGTGTGTGCACGGGTGACACCTCTGTGCTATGAAAAGGGGCAGACTGGCTCCATAGCGAAGAAGGACTAAAAGTTTGTTGCAGGCAGGAAATGTGTCTATTATTCTTCTGTTCTCTCCCAAGCGCTTAGTACAATGCTCTGCACACAGTAAGTGCTCAATACGACTGAATGACTCCTCCTTGTAATTATTTTAATTGTCTGTTTCTCCTGCAAGACTGGAAGTTCCTCAAGAGCAAGGAGTGTGTCTTCTAAATCTACCGTACTCCCCCAAGTGCTTAGTCCAGTGTTCTGCCCATGATAGGCACCTAATACCAACCCGATTGGCCTGTATCAACCCAGCACTAAGTACAATGCCTAGCACAAAGTGCTTAACAAATGCCATTTACAAAAAGGAGAGATGGCCACGACTTACTGTGCCTCTTCAGAAGACTCTTGCTTGATTTTTAATGTTCTTTTTGTGGCAGGCATTTCATCTGAAAGACATTTGGAAAAAGAATTATATTTGGCTAAGACAACACCCTTATACATAAGTCACGGTCTTTGCCAGCCATCCGGCCGCTATGGCTTCCCTCCTGGGCCCCAAAAACAAGGCGCCTCTCGATGCCTGATTTCGAAATCTAGCTCATGAATAATGAGGCATCAGCAGTTGACATGCAAGATCAGGGCCGCCGCAAGATGCCTCAAGGTCATCAGTGGATTTCCAGCTGGCAGATTAAAGTCTCATTTTGTGGAAAACATGATTTTTTAAAGCCCGGGGAATGAAGCGGCCGTTTTCATTTCCCTGGTTCACTTTTCAGGATGATACTCCCCAGAGTTGTTGGCGTTTCTAGTTGACTTACACCATGTGGGTGAGGTATGTGTGGGTGGGGGAGCGGAAGTGGGGTGTGTGTGGGTGTGTATGTATGTGTGTCACCGGATGCCAAGTTGTTTAAACTTTATCAATGGGTGACTGAGGCACTACACTGTAATCTCGTCTCTCTACTGTAAGCTTGTTGTGGGCAGGGAATGCGTCTATTTAGTGGACTCTTAGTGGAGATTGGACTCTTCTAAGCACTTAGTACAGTGCTCTGCGCACGGTGAGCACTCAGAAAATACAACCGAGTCTCCATTCTGGAAATGGTGAAGTCCCAGAGGTTTGATGAACCCCTCTCCCTCAGCCACCCTTGCCATTTTGAAGTTTAAAACATTCGCTTTGCAGCGAACGCCCATCGTTCCTTTTACATGCCTGGCTCTCCCCGCACAACAACTTGATCTCTTGGGGATTTCTGTCTGGGCTGCATCGAGCCTGTTACTGTTACCGTTTTGAATTTATTTCTGAACTCTGTAGCTCATTGTCCTGTGGCTGCACTCGGACCAAAGTTTGAGCTCGAGTTAGACTCCTGGAAGGGAATGGATTCCATCTGTGACGTCTCCCAGTTCTCGCTCACAGTCCAACATTCATAAGAAACATGGCACTGGCCCTTCTGATTTGATCCCGGGGATCGAGACTAAATTGAGGTGGTGGGATGGAGTTTTCTGCTTTTGTTTCCCAGGAGCAGCCAGAAGGTCTTAGATTAACGGCAGTGAGGCCTAGTGGATAGAGTATGGGCTTGGGAGGCCAAAGGATGGGGGTTCTAACCCCGGTTCCACCATTTGTCTGTCTGACCTTGGGCAAATCATTTGACTTCTCTGTGCCTCAGTTACCTCATCTGTAAAACGGAGATTAAGACTGTGAGCAACACAATTAGCTTGTATCTATCTCAGCGTTTAGTACAATGTCAGGCTTAATAAATTTTTTTTTTAAAAAAAAAAGAGGGGACACAATGTCTGGACCTCTGGGCGACGGGGTACACTGAAGGAGTGGGTCCAGGCTGTCCCGCTTGGCCAGATCTCCGCTACAGCTGAACTGCGGAGCTCAAATCTCCCGACTGGGACAAAGCCAGATGGGGATGCAGAGTCCACTTCCCATTCACGCATTCCCACAATTCCCCATCCTGCTGGGAATGCACCCGACTTTGGTGGGCCGGCCGGAGGAGGAAGAAGAAAATCCCTTGCCCAGAGCCACCGGGAGGGCTTATTGGGGGGGAAAGCCCACCCACTGGTGCCAAGGGTCCACCCTGGTGCCACTGCCTTGGGGGAGCCCACAACCTGAAACGTCCTTGGCAGTGGGGTGGGCCGACCGGCTGATCGGCTGTAGCAACTCGGCGAGCTCTCCAGGGCGGTGGGTGGGTGCGCGGGTACGACCAGCGGAGGAGGTGGCTCTCTTACCCAATTCCTGATCAGTCGGGTAGCCATGGAGCTCCTGACTGTGGTTTCCCCAGTCGTCCTGTGAATAATCTTCCATGGTGCTGCCGTCTGATTCCAGCTCCTGGTACAAGCCACTACTGTTAATAAGTACAGGCTGGCAGGGCTGAGAATCCCATCCTCCCTGACCAAACACCTGTTCCAACTGTTCAAATGTGTAACTGCTCTTTCTTTTCCCAACACCATGTTCTTTCACCCGACTGTAACACCTGCGGAGGGTCTAAGACACAAAGTCTTTTGTTATTCCTTTAAATCTGCACTTCCTCTTCCAGGTATGGACCACAGATATTAATCACTTTCAGACAGACACAGACGGACAGACACACAGACACATTGTTACAAGAATGCGCCATTTCATTTTCATTCATTATATTAGAAAAAAATAAATCGATAAATTCAACATTTATTCAAACGCATTACAATTTAAACAACAGTTTGGCAGTTAATAATCCATTGTCAAACAGATAACATTACAGCATTGCATATTTCCAACAATACACACATTCCACCACCCCCCCCCCGCCTCCACCCCCGCCCATCCCTCCGCCTCCCCGCAACAAGATCCCTCCCCCAAAAGCACCAGCCAGCCACTAGGGAGGGATACCTGCCACAGAGGAGAGGGGGCCAGCTGCCATTTGTGCCCAGAATTTAGGACAGGTGAGAGAGAAAGAGAGAGAGAGACAGAGAGGGGGAGGACAGAGAAAGGAATCCTCAGAAGCAAAGTGCTAAACCTTCCTTTCTTTACACTAAGGGGGAAATACGCTAAACTAGCCTACAACAATTAACTGGTTAAAATCTTTTACTTACATAGTCTGTCTTCCTTACTAACTCACTGCCTCTTGGGAAGCTGCTGCAATTTAAAATAGAAGGCGAATCAATAATGCGCTCCATTCTCCAACTGCAAAGATCAACTATCCCGAAAGCAGCAGTTGGCTCCCAGGCCTTTCGGCACTTCGGACTAAGCCGGCTCCCCATACCGCCACCAAAACGGGCCAACAGTCAGAGATGCTGAATTGCTTTTGGGGTGGGGAGGGTGGTGTGTATGTGCTGTCCATCCCTCGAACCCTGCCCTCCCACTCAGGTTCGGAGAGAAAAGCCAGCTTGCATATCCATAGATAAAATTCACACCTCTTCCTTCGTCCTCACCCCCTTCCACCATGGTCCATTCTAATCCTTGCCTCTCAGGACCCAGTGCACTACCCATCGCCCGCTTTCCCCACCAAACCATTTAGAGGGAGAAAAGCAGGACACCCACCTCGGCCTCATCCATCAGTTTGGCTGGACCTCGGCCCCTGGAGGGAAAGATGTCCCCTCCGGGGGCTGGGGGGAAGACTGAGGGAGAGGCTGACACTCCCTGCACCTCCTCCACCCCCGGGACCAGGGCGACCAACCTCGGACTTGACGAGGGCATGCTCGGGGCCGTCTAGACTGGAGTGGGTGGGTGGATCTGAATTCCAGAAATTGAGAGAGCACTGACTAACAAAATATGTGGGAACCTTCCGGATAAGACCCTCGGCAGATTTATTATTTATAAATAACGGTCTGACTGATTACTTTGGGAGGCTTGACTGTTAGCCGTACAAATCTGTCCCTTGAGACTGGAGATAACAGAGAGGCAACTCTAAACATCAAGGCGTCATTATTATCATTAGTGTTGTTATAATTATTAATTACTATTATTGTGATGATGATTATGATGCTGAAAAAGTGCTCAGGACTTTGAAATGCGTGGAACCTCCTGGGCCCTAAAAAGCACCTCATTCTCTCCTTGGTCACCACTTGTCGCTTTTCGTCAGTGAAATGATTTCTCCGATAAAATGATGTCTGGCTCCTCAAGCCCTTGCCCACCTGGGTCTCCCATATCCCTTCTGCTTCTTCCTCCCATCTAATTTATTTAATGTCCACCTTCCCTGCAAGCTTCTTGAGGGCAGGGATCCCATCCACTAACCTTACTGTACTCTCTCTGGTGCTCAGTATAGTCCTCTGCACACAGTAGATGCCCACAATACTATCCGTTGGGGCTCATCTTCCCTGCAAGACTGTCAGCTTCTTGAGGGCAGGGATCGTGTCCACTAACTCTACAGTAGTCTTCCCGGTGCCTAGTCCACACAATAGGGGTTCAGTCAATATAACTGATCGATGGATACAAATGACCAGGCGGGGATGACTTGCTGTGGCACCTCAGAAGAGCGGGAATCTCTGGAGTCCACTACTGTCCTGCTATTGGATCGACTTTCCTCTGGGTCTCCTCGGTAGCCCAAGGAGGGGCTTCAGGGCTGGAAGTGGCCAGCCAGAACCCTTGGCTGCTGAAGCCTCTTTGTTAATAATGTTAATAATAATAATCAAGGATTTGCTAAGTGCTCACTATGTGCCAGGCACTGTACTAAGCACTGGGGTGGATACGGGCAAATCGGGTTAGACACAGTCCCTATCCCACATGGGGTTCACAGTCTCTATCCCCATTTTACAGATGAGGTAATGAGGCATAGAGAAGCAAAGGGACTTGCCGGAGGTCACACAGCAGATAGCGGAGCCGGGAATAGAGCCCAGGTGCTTCTGACTCCCAGGCCCATGCTCTATCCACTAGGTCACGCTGCTTCTCAGGTTCACTTTGGCAAGTTGATGCGCCCCCCCCCCCCAACCCCCCGAAAATGGATCACCCCCGTACAACTCTCACCCTGCTAAACTGGAAGCTCCTTGAGGGCAGGGATCATGTCTATTTATTCTACTGCACTCTCTTAAGCGCTTAGTGCCAGGCTCTGCCCACAGCAGCTGCTTGGGGAAGATTTCTGATTGACTGACAGCCATTCATCAATGGTATTTATTGAGCACTTACTATGTGCACAGCACTGTACTAAGCCTTTGGGAGAGTATACTACAAAGAATTAGTTGAATCAGCAGAGATGGCCCCAGGGTAAGTGAGCTGCCTCTTCTTGAGACCCCCCTGGTCTGAGTGCCCCCTTTCCCCTCCACACACACACACCATCCCCGGTTTTCTTCCTCTGTCCTCCCCACCAACATTCTTATAAATCTTACAGAGGCTTGGTCTCTGCTGCTGAGAACCCTCCTCCTACCCCCCGGCCATTTCACCCCTACCACTCTCCGAACGGCCAGTGACCCTCAGTCCTCGGCTCTTCTGGACTCTCGGGCCTGGCCCGTTAGTGGGAGACTCTTGGGCAGACTGGAAAAATCCCCAGATAGTTACCGGCAGTTTGTTTTCTCGCCACATGAATGACGAAAGGAGAAGGGTGGTAGGGGAGCAGAAGCCCACCATTTCCACCCGCTGCTCACATTCCTCGTGGGCTCCGAATGGCTCTTTATTCATTGCCGGCTCTGAGCAAGATGCCTCTCAAGGCTAAGCGTGGCCCTGACGGACCCTGCAACATGCTGGGCACCAGGATCTCCCCACTAGAGTGTGAGCTCCTCCATTAGAGTGGAAGCTCCTTGTGGGCAGGCAATAATAGTAATTAAGAATAATTATGGTATTCGTCAAGCACTTCCTATACGTCAGGCACCATTCCAAGCCAGGGCAATTACAAATTTATCAGGTTGCACACAGTCTCTGGGGCTCGCAGTTTAAGTAGGAGGAAGAACCCCCATTTTACAGAAGGGGAAACTGAAACACAGAGAAAGTAACTTGCCCAAGGTCACACAGGTGGCAAGTGGCAAAGCTGGGATTAGAACCCAGGTCCTCCGATTCCTAGGCCTGTGCTCATTCCATTAGGCCTTGCTTCGATGTGTCACTTGCTTGGTTTGCACTTCCCTGATATGTACTTCAGGGCACCCAGTGGGTGCTTAATAAATGCTGCCACTCTCCACTACCACCACCACCAGTCCGGTCTTGGTTCTGGAGGTCTGGGCAGCTTCAAAGTCCTGGGAAACCCCCAGGAGTTCAAATCGTTAATTCACAGCCCCAGGACTCCTCCAGCTCTGCTTAGGCAAGTGGCACCTAAGCCAAAATCCCCAAGGGGCCCCTAAATGATACTAATTTCCCCCTGGGGCCTTGGGGGTGGTCTGGCCCTAGCTTAGACAACAGAGGCTGCCTCAAACTTGAACCAAATTGACTCTGGGGAAATTGGGCCCACACAGAGAACTGCTGGGAGCTAAAGAATGGGTAAAAGCCAGTCACCTCCCTGCTGACCAAAGAGTCCTTCCACCCCAAGGAAGGGGCTGAAGGTGGGGATGCTAGTGGCATCACTTTCTGTCAGCCAACCGGAGAAGTTCAGAGCCGTCATCGATCCTGACTCCAGGAACATCACCCAATGGTTTCCCCGTAGTGAAGGGGGACTCTGGGGCCAGCAGGCTTCCTCGCCCATCCCCCAACCTTAGCCACAGAACTATATCACAGAAAGCCACCGAACACGTGTCCTGCCTCAGCTGAGGAACCACCGAGTGGCAGCCAAATGGAGGCGGTGTGTGATAACAATGAATAATTAGGGTACTTGTTAATGCTAATTTACTATGTGCCGAGCACTGTTCTAAGAGCTGAGTTAGTCACGAGTTTACAAGGTTGGACACAGTCCCTGTCGGTAGACACGTGGTGGAGCCAGGATGAGAACCCAGGTCCTCTGACTCCCAGGCCCGTGCTCTTTTCACTAGTCTACGCTGGGTAATGGGGGGAGGTCGCTGGGTTCCAGCCCCTGCTCTGTCCTCAGGCCAGGGTCCCGGAACCTGTCTGCAAATCAGTGTCTCCATCTGCCTCAGAAGGCGAACGTTTTCCGCCTGCCTGCTTTGAGTCTGAGCGTCCCAACATTTAGTAGAGAGATTTAAATGACTGTTTTCAGTGGGAAGAATGTGACATTCGTAATCAGGCCGTTGCCCCCGGTTGCTAACTTGGTTTGCATTCCCCGATGGGCCCGCTCGATCCTCAGTATCGAGGCCCAAAGGCCTGGCCAGGCACCGGGCCCAGAGAGGGCGGAGGGAGCGTCTCCCTCTCCATCTTACTCTAACCTGGCTTTTAGTTTTGGAAGACAGAGAAGCCCACCACCAGAGGACCCGGGAGATGGCTCAGGGGGCTTCCCGCTGGGTTTGCGCCCCGTCCCACTCCCCATCAAGAAAACTGAGCCTTCTGCCTACCACTTCAAGACCGAGCTAGCCGGGACCCATAGTCAGCATCCCCGAATCCCTGTTTTGGGCTTCATTCATTCATTCATTAGTATTTATTGAGTGCTTACTGTGTGCAGAGCACTGCACTAAGAGCTCGGGAGAATACACTATAATAAAAATAATAATTGTGGAATTTGTTAAGCGCTATGTGCCAGGTACTGTACTGAGCACCGAGATGGATACAAGCAAATCGGGTTGGACACAGTCCCTGTCCCACTTGGGGCTCAGTCTTTAAGCCCCCATTTTACAGATGAGGTAACTGAGGCATGGAGACGTGAAGTGACTTGCTCAAAGTGTCACAGCAGATCTGGGATTAGAACACAGGTTTTTCTGACTCCCAGGCCTGTACTTTATCCACTAGGCCATGCTGTTTCTCAGTAGACACATTCCCTACCCACAACTAGCTTACAGTTTAGACATCACCGACTCTGGTTGTCCCTGGGGACGGTGTCCTTTCCGAGGACCGGATCTCCGAGCAGCACCAGGCCCGGTCCTGGGTCGGGATGCAGGCCATGACTCATCACCGCTCTTGCTATCAGCCCAGTCAAACCCAACCATCTCTAGACTGTAAGCTCTCTTAGGATGGGGAACATGTCTGTGTATTGTTACCCTGCACTCTCCCAAGCACTCAGTACTGCACTCTCCCAAGCACTCAGTACAGTGCTCTGCACACAGGAAGTGCTCAATAAATACCACTGATTGACTGAAGAGACCTATCTCTGGCTGGCTCATGGGAGGCTCCGCATTCTAGGATTTCGGGAAGAGGTTGCAAGCTTGAACTATAGGAGTTGATTCCCTCCAAGCACGCAACACACTCTCTCATGTCTGACTTGTTAAAAATTCCCGGCAACATGGGGACGGGAGACGGAAGCTGCCGGGCGATCCCATTTAAAACTGCACACCTATTACTGCTCCCTTGGGAAGAAGCTACAATTATCACTTCGCGGGTCTTTCAAAAGGGCTCACTCCCAACTCCCAAAAATGATGGGCAAGGGGAGGCCGATTAGAGCAGCTAGCCAAATCACAGGTATCTGTGCCAAGCATGGAAGAAACACCTTGCAAACAGTGCCAGGATCCACCCTGTCGAATCCCGGATGGCCGCCAAGAGGGAAATCGCAGAGAAAGCACTGGATGAACACAGAGGAAAAGTCCTAACCTTCTTCAGAGCCTCACCCGGTTTTTAAGATTAGTGGGGCAGAAAAAACAAGAGTTTGAGATGACATTCACTGGGGGAGGGAGGGTGACTGCAAAGCGGTCTTTTTTTTGGGGGGTCAGGGGGGTGAAGACAGAGGCAGGAGTTTAGAGGGGTCTGAAATGGGACTATGGGACACGTACCATGAAATTCAGTGCGCGATGGAATCCCCTTGCCCCAAGAGCCCCCCAAAACCCCAAAGTCAATCCAGTATTGGGTAGGACAAGCAGAGGAATCCCATGTAAGCTATGAAGGTGGTTCTTCCTGTCTATTCAGCACCGGTGAGGCAACAGTTGGAGAGCACAGCATTCAGTTCTGGGCATCGCGCCGGCTACAAGAGAGGGAAATTGGAGAGTTCAGAAAAGGGCAAATTCCATAATGAAAGGTTCGGAAATAAGAACGACACGTGAGGGCGGGGGATTCTTCACAGCCCCCCCCCCCGATCTTACCCACTGATTGGTTTTGGGGGCAGGCGGGGGGGGGGGGTGTCATGAGACCATCTCCCCCGGCCACAAGATGCACAGGGACCTTTTCCCTTGCGCTCGGGAAGCGGAAAGAGGGTCTGTTCTCTGAGAGGGCACGTGGAGAAGTGAAGAGATACGTGGGCTTGGGATCCTGAACCTGCTTCCGCCGAGGTCTGCCCTATCCTCCGGACGACCTCGTGGTCATCGTCAGGGCAAAACCCTGCTTCCATCAGAAATGGCTGCAGGCGAGTCAGGGCATAAGGCAAGAGAGTGCGAGGAGGCAAGGCAGGGCTCTCGGCCAGATGCTGGGAAGCAGTATGGCCTAGTGGAAAAAGAACAGGCCTGGGAGCCAGAGGACTTGGGGCTAGTCATTCACTTCTCTGGGCCTCAGTTTCCTCAAATGCAAGGTGGGGATTCAGTACCTGTTCTTCCTCCTGCTTAGTCTGTGAGCCCCGTGTGGGGCAGGGACTGTATGGGCCTGATTAGCTTGCGTCTATCCCACTGGTTAGGACAGTGCTTGACATGCAGTAAGTGCTTAACAAATGCCATTAAAAAAAAGAATGGGACAGAGATGGGAGGGAAGAAGGGGCATAAGAGGCTGTGCTAACCACTGACGTTAACGTGAGACAGGAGTTCTCCAGGGTGGGGACAAAGAGGGCTTGGGAACCAGCAGCCGGACGAGAACCAGACAAGTGAGAGGCAGCGAGGCCTAGTGGAAAGACCACGGGCCTAGAAGTAGAGATCATGAGTTGTAATCCCAGCTCCGTCACAGGCCTGCTGCGTGAGCTTGGGCAAGTTACTTAACTTCTCTGTTCCTGCTACCTCATCTGTAAAATGGGACAAAGACTGTCGGCCTTAACTGGGACAGGGACTGTGTCCAATCTGATTACCTTTTACCCACCCCAGCACTTAGAACAGTGTTTGGAACATCGTAAGCGCTTAACAAATACCATAATTAATAATTATTATTATTCAGGGTCAGGCTGGCGGCTTCTTTACCTCCGGCCGGACCCCACAATCGGATCAGTGATATTCACTGAGTGCTTACTGTGTGCAGAACACTGCACTAAGCGCTTGGGAGAGTCTGATATAAACGAGTTGGTAGTCACGTTCCCCGCCCACAGCGAACTTACAGTCTAGGAAGGGAAGGCAGGCATTAATATAGATAAATGACCGCTTTGTGTAAAAATGCCGTGGGGCTGAGGGAGGGGTGAATAGAGGGTGCAAATCAGGGTGACGTAAAAGGGAGTGGGAGAAGAAGAGATGAGGGCTTTGTTGGGGAACGTCTGTTCCCCTGATGGGCGGCTGGCATATCTTTCTTTGTGATGATGATGATGAGCAGCATTAATTGCACTGACTGGGCACCTACTGTGTGCAGTGCACTCTGATAAAATAAGGGAGGAGGGTGAGGGGAGCAGCTGTGGATCTAAGCAGCTGCTTTGATTTTGGGTTACTCTAAAGCTGCAGTGGGAAAGGCTAAAAGGGGCTGAAGAAAAATCACAAGTTGGCTTGGGTCAAGGGTGTTTGCAAATCTCTACTACATTACATCGTGCCAACAGGGGCGATGAGCAAAACATTGTTCACTGATGTTTATAAACTGGTCGGGCGTAAGTTGGAGATGTGGGGAAAACTCTGAGTTTTCCAAACAATTCCCCACTTGAAAATTTGTTTGGGAAAAGTGTTGCTTGGAATAAGTCTCAATCACAACATGACATTTAAAATCTGCCACACTGAAAATACACAAACACAAACACACACACATACTTTTGCCAAAGCAAAAGTAGTTTAGGGTGCCTCCAGCCGAAAAAGTTTGGTCCAAGATGCCACGTGAAAAATGCAACCGTCAAATGCCGAGAGGAAGACTTAGCTGTACTAGCAGTAGGTCAGGGCTCTGACTGCTGGACTCTAATCCGTGAGGAGCCTGAAATTCTGCTCCTCTCCCCATAACGCCCTCTCCCTCTTAGTAGATAGGGTATTGTCCTTGGGACCTATTTGTGCTTTTATGGTTTCACCCATCTTATGGGGCTGTTGCCCACCCCCTCATTCTTAGATGGTCAGAATTCGAAGACCAGAGACTGTGTCTAATACTGTGCAATTTTTCCCAGCACGGCGGAGCTGGGATTAGAATCCGTGATCTGCTGACTCCCAGGCCCATGCTCTATCCGCTAGGCCATGCTGCTTCTCGATGGTCCTTGGGGTTATCCAGTTTTGCAGATTCATCTCGCCCCAGAGGGAGGGAATGAAGTCTAGTGTGTGAAAACTGAGAATGGCCCAGGCAACCACTGGGTACTGGCCAACAGCCTGGCCTAACCAGGCCTGCCAACCCCGCTCACCTCTCTTTACTCTTCAAGGTCCTTCCCTGATGCCAGTCAGAAAATCCCGTCCTAGCTCATAACTTCTGCTGATTTAAAGCTCTTCTCTCTGCAGCCTCTAGAACTGGAATGAAGAAGGTGGGGCAGGAGGAAGAGAGAGAGCCCCTTTGCTTATTGACAAGCCAATTCGGTATATGTCTCTGGCCCACACTTTCTCCCCCATCACCTGCACTCCTGGTTCACGCCATTCCCTTCCCGCATATTTTCACTCACTTCCCCTTCCGAAGCAGAGACCCGATTCTCACAGCAGTAACCCACTGTCGATACGTAGCAGCAGTACTTATTGAGCACCTTCTGGGAGCAATGTGTTGTACCAAGCGCTCGGAAGGTTCGATTCAATTCAATTGTCTTTATTGAGCGCTTTCTATATGTAGACCACTATACTAAGTGCTTGGGAGAGTACAATATAACAGTATAAAAGACTCACTCCCTGCCCACATCGAGCTTACAGTCAAGAGGGCAGACCCAAGTTGTGCAAAAGGGGCCAGCCAATGAGGTAGGTAGTCCCCTCTAGGGCATTCTGGTCCTTTCTGAAAGGCAGGAAGTCAGTTAATGCCTGGCACATAGTAAGCGCTTAACAAATACCATAATTATTATTATTAATGGTGAGAGAGAGGCAGTGAGCACATTACCTTGCCTCCCAGGGTCCCTGGAGCCATGTGCCTACAACCTCATCCTTCTCGTGACTTGCCCAAGCTCACAAAGCAGACACATGGTACTGCTGGAATTAGAACCCCGGTCCTCTGACTCCTAGACCCGGGCTCTTCCACTCAGATTGAACAAGCCCTGTCCCATGCAGGGTGCGTTGTCTAAGAGGAAGAAAAGACATTTGATCCCCATTTTATAGATGAAGAAACTGGGGCACTGAGAGGGTAAGGGAGTTGCACAAGGTCACCCAGCAGGCCAGGGGTGGAACAAAGATTGGAACTCGGGTCGGTTGACTCTCAGTCCCGTGCATTTTCCGCAGTTTAACCGTTTCAATTTAGCCATTTTCTCTGTTCCCCCTGGAAGATCTTTTCCAACGACCTCTCCTGCAACCTTTACTCTAGGGAGGGCCTCAAGGGTAGGGGAGGAAGGGGAGATGGAAAACAAGGAAGAGGAGGAGGAGGAGGAGGAAGGAGAGCATGTCCCGGTTTTTGTATGACACGCTGAGAATTACAGAACGAGAGGGCACTGCATCAGTAAAACTGCAGGCTTCAAACTCTTTTTAGAGACTGGGATCTTGGTTCCCCTTTTCCCCTTCCAGAGATAAGGTGGTGAATTAAAACTACTTAGGAAAGGGATCAGCAGACTCAGTCTCACCTTACTGACCAACCAAGGTTACCCCAAGGACTGTCTCATCAATCAATCAATAGCAATTACAGAGCATCTAAGGGCTTGGGTGAGTACAACATAGTAGACAAAATTCCTGCCCTCAAGGAACTTTCTGCCTAGCAGGGGAGACAGAAACAAAAACAAATTACAGGGAGGGCATTTAAAGAGCATCTAAGATCCGTACATAAGTGCTGTGGGGGTCAATCAGTCAAGTGTATTTATTGAGCGCTTACTGTATATACAGCACTGTACTAGGAGCTAGGGAGAGTACAATATAACAATAAACAGACACATTCCCTGCCCGCAATGAGCTGCTTAGCTTTCCAAGAGGCAGGAGGGGGGAGGAATAGGAATGACCACAGATTCGTGACTCCTAGAAGTCTGCAAAGCTCTAACTCCAGACCCCAGCAGAGAGCAAGGACACACGGGCTGCTCACTTCTTGCCCCTTGCAGATTTCTTGGCATTCATATCAGACACTTCCTTAAGCAGCTTTGCTTAGTGGAAAGAGCACGGACTTGGGAGTCAGAGAACGTGGGTTCTAATTCAGGCTTCACCACTTGACTGCTGTGACCTTGGGCAAGCCACTTCACTTCTCCATGCCTCAGTTACCTCATCTGTAAAATGGGGATAAAGACTGTGAGCCCCACGTGGGACAACCTGATTACCTTTTATCTTTCCTAGGGCTTAGAACAGTGCTTGGCACATAGTAAGCACTTAACAAATACCATCATTATTACTGGAAGGTCACTCTCTCTCACACACACAAACCCACCCACCCACACACACTGCTTTCAGCATTACTGCGGTCAGCGGGAACCAAGGGCTACCTGGATGGGAGTCTTGGTTGTTTTTTTGACAGGGATGTTCACTCACTCAACCGGTCAATGGCATTTACTGAGCACCTGATGAAGGCGGAGCATAGTACTAAGTGCTTGGGAGAGTCCAACAGAAGCAAGACACATTCCCTGCCCTCAAGGAGCTTCCCTTCTAATGGGGAGGACGGGCTGACAGAAATTATTTACCAATTGGAGGGAGCAAGAGAAACACCAAGGATAAACTAAGAAGTCGTGTGCAGCCCATTTCTCTGGGATAGATACCAGAAGTCTCTTTCACGGAATCCTCTTCTTCTTGCAGCTCCCTAACTGTGGGGGTCCTTCAAGGTTCAGTTCGGAGTTCCCGTCTATTCTCCATCTACACCCACTCACTCGGAGGACTCATTTGCTCCCATGGCTTCAACTACCACCTCTTTGCGGACAATTCCCAACTCTACATCTCCAGCCCTCATCTCTCTCCCTCTCTGCAGTCTCACATTTCCTCCTGCCTTCAAGACATCTTTACTTCGATGTCTGCCGTCACCTCAAACATGTCCAAAAAACTACTTATGTTCCTGCCCAAACTCTGCTGACAGCACCACCATCCTTCCTGTCTCACAAGGCTGTAAACTTAGCACTATCCTTGACCCCCCTCTCTCAATCCACATAATCAATCCATCACTAAATCCTGTTGGTTCAATCTACACAACACTGCGAAAATCCACTATCCTCTTGATTCAAACTGCTGCCACATTAATCCAAGCACTTATTTTATCCCATTTTGATGACCGTATCAACTGCCTCGCTGACCTCTCTGCCTCCTGTCTCTTCCCACTCCAGTTCACGCTTCACTCTGTTGTCTGGATCATTTTTCTACCAAAAAGCTCAAAACTTGGTTCTCCACTCCTCAAGAACTTCCAGTGGTTGCCCACCCACCTCCGCATCAAACAGAAACTCCATACCATTGGCTTTAAAGCTGTCAATCACCTTGCCCTCTCCTACCTCACCTCGCCCCTTTCCTGCTATACCCCAGCCCACACATTTTGCTCTTCTAATGCCAACTACTCACTGTACTTTAACCTTGTCTATTTCTCTGTCGACTTCTCGCCCACGTCCTGCCTCTGGTCTGGAACGCCCTCTCTCTCCATATCCGATGTAGAATTAATCTCCCTCATATTAATGTGTGTCTCGCCCTCTAGACTGTAAGCTCACCGTGGACAGGGAATGTCTCTGGAATTTTGTACAGTAAATGCTCAATAAATGTGATTGATTGATATGCCAAGCTGAGGCAGAGTGAATTCTATAGATTCTATAGATTGATGGCCAGAATCATGTCTACTAACTCCATTATACTGTACTTTCCCAAGCGCCGAGTGTAGTTCTCTGCACACAGTAAGAGCTCAATAAATATCACTGACTGATTGAATCACTGGATGCATAATTGATTACACACCCCCAAGAACTGAGAGAGTATACATGTGTAGTGTTAAAGGTCACTGCTAGGTTGCCATGCCTGGGGCGGGGGTGGGGGAGGGAGGAGGCATGGGAGGGGGGCGCCCTGGGAATTTAATCAGGGAAGACTTATTGAAGGAGGTGGGATTTTAAGGGGTTTGTGGGATTTTTTTTTTTTTTAAGGGCTTTGCAGGTGGGGAGGGCTGAGATCTGGTGAATTGTAATAATGATGATGGTACCTTATAAGCGCTTACTATGTGCCAGACACTGTACTAAGCGCTGGGATGGATAGAAGTAAATCGGGTTGGACACAGCCCCTTGTCCCATATGGGGTTCACAGTCTCAATCCCCATTTTACAGATGGGGAAACTGAGGCACAGAAGTCAAAGTGACTTGTCCAAAGTCATACACCAGACAAGTAGAGGAGCCAGGATTAGAATCCATGACCTTCTGACTCCCAGGACCATTTTGCCATGCTGCTTGGGAGGGGGTGTTAGGTGAGGAGAAGAGCATCAAGGACGGTTGAATTTAAAAATGGGGCTTGGGAGGAATGGAGTGTGAGCTGGGGAGCAACAGGGAAAGAGAGTGGATAGGTATGATAAGGAAAGCTGGTTGGCAGGGAATGTGTCTATTTATTGTTATTTTGTACTCTCCCAAGTGCTTAGTACAGTGCACACAGTAAGCGTGCAATAAATATGACAATGAATGAATGGTGGGCAGCCTTGACTCTTAATGATCCAGAGCTCTTTGCCGGTGTGGAGGGAGAAGGGTAGCCTTGGGGCCAATTTTTAGTCAGCTAATTGTATTAATTGAGCGCTTACTGTTTGCAGAGCACTGTACTAAGCACTTAGAAGAGTACAATATAACAATAAACAGACATTCCCTGTTCACAAAGAGCTTACAGTCTAGAAGGGTAATCTAAGGAGTGGGAAGACATAGGTCAAGTGAGGTTTTGAGAAGATGTCTGGGCAGCAATGTGGGGGATGGACTGAAGCGGGGAGAGGCTATCGGCTGGGAAATCGGCGAAGAGGCTGATGCAGCAGTTCAGCTGGAAAAGATGAGAACTTGCTCCAGGATGGTGGCCATTTGGGGAAGCAGTGTGGTCTAGTAGAAAGAGCACAGGCCTGGGAATCGGAAGACCTTGGATCCAATCCCAGATCTACCCTTTGCCTGCTGTGTGGCCTCAGCGGAGTCACTTTACTTCCCTCGGGCCTCCACTTCCTCATTGGTACTTCGGGTATTTAATTCCCGCTCTCCTTCCTACTTAGACTGTGAGGCTAATGAGGGATGGGAATTGTGCCCAACCTGATTATCTTCTGTCTACCCCAGGGTTTAGTACAGTGCTTAACATACAGTGTCCCAAGTATTATCATCATCATTGATCAAGGAGAAAAGGGTGGCTTGGGGGAATGTTGTGGAGGAAGAACAGCTAAACTGATTAGGAGGGAGAGCCAGAAGATGAAGAAGGAGTTAAGGATGATGCTAAACTTGTGGACCTCTGGGACGGGGAGGAGGATGACGGGAGATTCAGGAGGGGAGATGAGGAGTTCAGATTCAGACACTGAGCTGAAGCTGCCGGTGGGACAACCACATGGAACTCTCTCGGATGCCAGAGGAAATGTGAGTTTGAAAGTCTAGGGAAAGACTGGGGCTACAGAATCAGTGGCTGACGCTCGGTCAGTGCAGACGAAGTGGAGAGAGAAAAGAGTAGGAGACCTAGAACGGGGAGTGGCCTAGTGTCTGTGGGACCTTGGGCAAGCCTCTTCACTTCTCTGGGCCTCAGTTCCCTCATCCGTAAAATGGGGATTAAGACTGTGAGCCCCACGTGGGACATGGACTGTGTCCAACCTGATTAGCTTGTATCTAGCCCAGTGCTTAGTACAATGCCTGGTACATAGTAAGTACTTAGCAAATACCATAAAGAAAGTACCACAGGGGAAAAAGCATGGGTCTGGGAGTTGAAGGACATGGGTTCTAATCTTGGCGCAGCCACTTGTCTGCTGCATGACCATGGGCAAAATCACCTCACATCTCTGTGCCTCAGGTCATCTGTAAAATGGGGATGAAGACTTGGAAGCCCCATGTGGGACATGGACTTTTCCGACCCGATTAGCTTGTATCTATGCCAGTGCTTAATACGGTGCCCGGCACATAGTAAGCGCATAACAAATAACATAAAAAACGTAACAACAACGGGGCCTTGTGGGATCACCACAGTCAGGAAATAGGAGGACAGGCCGGGTGACCAAGCCACTTTACCTCTCTGGGCCTCAGTTCTCCCATCTGTAAAATGGGAAGGAGCTCCCTGTTTTCCCTCCCTCTGAGAATCTAAGCCCCGGGGGAGATCGGGACTGTGTCCAATCTGATTATCTTGTATCTACCGCAGTGCTTAGCTCTGAAGTAAGCGCTTTGTAAATACCATAATGATAATTACCATCATTATAAACGCAGTAATCATTCCATGGAAATATAACAGAGCACACCGAGCTGACAACCCATAAAAGAATTACAAGATTGGTCTGGGAATCCTAACCTTTTTACTTACACATTTTACATATTATGCAAACATACCATCTCACAGGGCTGTTTTCCTGCTCTAGAAAGCCAAGAAAAGCACCTTCACAACTGAAATGATGGCTACAATCTCACCAGCAGCAGTGTTGTCTTTGAACTGAAGGATGATCTCCAACTACTAGAGGTTGGGATTGAATGAGTAAAACAGTGGTTTTACCGTCTCGGTCTTCTCCGCCTCAGATGCCGAAGCTAACTTGAGACGGTAAGCGTCTCAAAGCTAGGGACCTTGTTCTATTTTACGCCCATAGTAATAATAATAATGATGATGGTATCTGTTAAGTGCTTACTATGAGCTAGGCACTGTACTAAACGCTGGGGTGGATACAAGCAAATCAAGTTGGACACAGTCCCTGTCCCAGGTGGGGCTCAGAGTCTCAATCCCTATTTTACAGATGAAGGAACTGAGGCACAGAGAAGTGAAGTGACTTGCCCAAGGTCATCCAGCAGACAAGTGGCGGAGCCAGAATTAGAACCCAGGACCTTCCGATTCCCAGCCCCATGCTCTATCCGTTAGGCCATGCTACTTCTCCCTGCGCTGGAGTGTAAGGTCCTTGCCGGCAGGGAATGGGTCTCATGTTTCAGTTATACTTTCCTAAGCGTTTAGTACAACAAGCTGCACTCAGGAGATGCTCAATAACTATCACTTCTACCCAAAATGGGGCTTGCAAATGGAACTTGCTGTGAGACTGACTGACGGGAAGAGAGAACGCACCACCTGTCTCATTCAATCATATTTATTGAGCACTTACTGTGTGCAGAGCACTGTACTAAGCCCTTGGAAAGTACATTTCAGCAACAGATAGAGACAATCCCTACCCAACAACAGGTGCACGGTCTAGAAGGGAGGGGGGGAAACGCTCGCACGGCCACAACATGAGTGGGGGGTGAGCACATTTGGGTCAGAGGGTGGAAATCGGGGCGTCCTGGGGACCACCTGATTTTTCAACCTGACCTCCGAATCCAGGCCATTTGGAAACAAAGCTGCCTTCTGGGCGTAAAGATATCCAAGTGGACACTGAGGCTCTCTCAGATGCCCTCAAGCCGGATCAAAAAGGAGGGTAATAATAATAATAGTAATAATAATAACACTATTAATAATTATGGCACTTGCTGTAGGCCAAGCACTGTTCTAAGCACTGGGGTAGACACAATTTATCAGGTTGGACCCACTCCATGGAGTTCAGAGTCTTACTCCCCATCTTCCAGGTGAGGGAACCGAGACCCGAAGAAGTGAAGTCCGAGGTCCCACAGCAGAAAAGTGGGGGAGCCAGGATTAGAGCTCAGGCCCGGGCTCTATCCACTAGCACCAGAGCAGGGAAGCAAAGCCGGGCAAGCGCCCGCGGCAAGAGGACACAGTAGACCACCACAGGCACAGATTCCGACGGCCTTGGGGGGACCGACCCCATGCTGAACCGAGCTTGCCAGACTCCCATGGAAGAAGGGTCTTCCAGAAATGGAAAAAAAGTCCCATGAGCACAAGAGAGAAAGGAATTCAACCTCGGTATTCTGCAGGCAAAGGCTGCTAAAACAACTCCGGCAAACGGTGGGCATTTCTACGGCAATGGGTTTTCCAGTTGGAAATGTGGCCTGGGGGTATGAATCGTGCAGATTTTCGCTTTTCCTGACTCGCTTTCTTCCTTCTTGTTCTGTCATGGGAGGTGTTTTCTTCTCTTTTATTTGCGGGGTGGCAAGGCCTAGCGGGCAGATCCCGGGACAGAGGGTCAGGGAACCTGGGTTTGAGTCCCAGCTTCACCACTGGCCTGCTGTGACCCTGGGCAAGTCACTTCACTTCAATGGCCCTCTGATTCATCTATACAACAAGCCCGCTAGGTGAGAGGCAAGAACTGCATCTACATTTATTTATATTAATGTCTGTCTCTCAGCTAGACTGTAAGCTCATTGTGGGCAGGAAATGTGTCTGTTCATTGTTGTATGGTACTCTCCCAAGCGCTTAGTAACTTGCTTTGCACACATAAGGACTTAATAAATACGAAGGAATGAACTGAATGATCTCATTACCCTGAAGCTATCCCAGGGCTTAGTACATAGTAAGTACTTGATAAATGCCACCGTGGTCATCATGACTAGCCCACGACAATCAACAGGGCAGGCTGTAAGACAACCCAGTTACTTCTTTGTCCCACTGACCAAAAACTGCTTCCAATGGGAGTCCAACCTTTATACGCCCGTGTGGGCAGGGAATGCGTCTGTTATACCGTCCAAGCGCTTGTACAGTGCTCCGCACACAGTAAGTGCTCAAAAAATACGATCGACTGCCTGACTGACTCAGCTGAAATATTTATCAACCTCCTTCCCGTCCCAAATCCCTTCCTTTGGCCAGTCTAACTGCAGACAGTTCCCATGTCACTCCTGGGCAGCTTGGCCCAGTGGGTCGGGCAGGGGTCTGGGAGTCAAGAGGACCTAGGTTCTAGTCCCAGTGCTGCCACTTGTCTGCTGTGTGACCTTGGGCAAGTACCTTCACTTCTCTGTGCCTCAGTTATGTCCTCTGCAAAATGGGGATTACAACAGAGAGCCCCACATGGGGCTGTATCCAATCTGATTACCTTGTATCTACCCCCCACTAAGCAGCGTGGCTCGGTGGAAAGAGCACGGGCTTTGGAGTCAGGGCTCATGAGTTCGAATCCCAGCTCTGCCACTCGTCGGCTGTGTGACTGTGGGCAAGTCACTTCACTTCTCTGTGCCTCAGTTCCCTCATCTGTAAAATGGGGAGTAAGACTGTGAGCCCCACGTGGGACAACCTGATTCCCCTATGTCTACCCCAGCGCTTAGAATAGTGCTCGGCATATAGTAAGCGCTTAACAAATACCAACATACACCTGGCATAGAGTAAGCGCTTTTAACAAACACCATTAAAAAAAAAAGTTAGAGCAGCACAGTCCGCAGCATCTCTTGATCGAATCCTCTCATCTGCCCCATCTCAAAGACTGGACCGGGTCGGGCTGTGCTCGTTTCTGAATGGGGATGGTGCGCTAGGATTCCTCAAAGCTTGGAAGGGATCACGTTATTTGTCTATATTGAGCCCTGTGTGCAAAGCACCGTCCTAAGCACTTGGGAGGGTACAATCAGCTGTGTGACAGTCATTTAACTTCTCTCTGCCTCAATTACCTCATCTGTAAAATGGGGAATAAGCCACGTGGGACGACCTAATCACCTTGTACCTACCCCAGTGCTTGGCACATAGAAAGTGCTTAACAAACACCATCGTTATTATTATATAACAACAAACAGACACAATCCTTCCCACAATGAACTCAGAGTCTAGAGGAATAGAAACAGTCTGGAGGGGGAATTGACAGAAATTCCTCTTTTCTGGGTTTCTGGTACACCCAGACTCGAGGGCTTCCCCCCCTCCCCACCCAGTCCAAGATTCCCAAAGGCAACTTTCCTCATCCTGCTCAATAACTGCTATTTGGGAGCTGACTAGGCTAAGCTCACCCAAACTTGAGGTTGTCATTAGGGTTAGAGGATTCTAGTCCTGATGGTTGAATGACCAGTCAGTCCTCTGTTTCCTCCGGGGAAGATGATTTAGCTGCTTCCCCTGCAGGGCTTGGGGCTCTCCCATGTTGTCCCAAAATGGGCTGCATCCCGAGGGAGGTTGAGGCCAGGAATAAGAGCAGGAGGAGGCCCCTCAAGTAGAAACTGGTAGGGCACGTTTCCCTTCATCTGAGGCAGAAAGCCATCCCTTTGAGAAGGGCAGAAGTGGAGTCGGCTTTAACTGGCCAGGCTGGTCCCAGGGGCCAGTGCCCCACAGCTCCAGGGAGGGAAGTGTCCTCCCATAGCTTTGGGGCAGTGAATTACCTAACAGCGAAGAACACCCGATTATCAAAAACCCATCCCTTGGGGAAACATCAAGGAAGAAAGTGAGTCACAGGTACAATGCTCATTAATGACTTAATGATAATCTCATAAAAAACAACCAAGACACTAGCCCTAAATGTTCAAAGCCTTGGGAGGCTTCAATGACCCCGGCTCTTTAAAAGCACCTTCATGCACTCAATTTCCAGAAATAATCCTCTGATTTCTACCAACCGTGGCCAAAATCCTCTTACTGCCCCTCTCTAGAGAAACCGGGACCCCCTACAATCTCCAGTACCATTTCATCCCCTACAATCTCTAGTATCATTTGCCCCGGGCCCTCGTGGCCAGCAAATCCTGGCGGCCTGACCACCTCGGACTCGGGAGGGAAGAAGTGCTCGGCAGAGCGGGACTTTTGAGCGAGCGGGTCCGGGGGCAAGTGCGGAAGAGAAAAAGCAAAGAGTCCCAAGTGGGGAAAGCCAAATTCGAGAAGGATCCGATGCCACGTCCATCGGAAAGATGCCAGGGGCACTTGAAAGCGGGCGCAGCTGCCCTCCTGCATCCCCTGCAGCAGGTTGGGAGGTTGGATTTTGCAACCGGGGATGGGGAGGGGGCTAGTGGGGTGTGGGGCTTGTGGACCCCCACCCCGGGCCTCTACGGAGCTTCCAGGGAGGGGATGGGAGAGGGATGGGAGAAGGGGAGTCGCCCGGGCGGGTGGGGAGAGAAAAGGAGGCCTCCGGGCGCCAGTGAGCCCGGGCCGCGGGAACAAAGCCCGGGCGGCCTGGGTCCCCTCCGGAGCATCTTCCTCGCGGGTGGCGCCGGAGACAAAGGCCGGGCGGCCGTGAGCGCTTTCTTGGCGGCTCCCCCGCTCCCCGGGAGCCCGGGCTGGCCGCGACGCCCCTCCGCCTCCCCCTCCCCCGGCGACCCCGCCCCCGGCCGGGGAAGCCCCTCCGCCTCGAACAAAGCCAGGGGCCGCCGCTCGGCGCACAATAAGAACGGCGGGACACTAAAGGCCCGGCTAGGCAAGGGGCAGGACCGGGTGGGCAAGGAGCAAGGGGCGGGACCCGCCCGGGGTGGGCAAGGACCGGCCTGGGGGGGGGGGGGGGGGGGGGCAAGGAACAGGACCGGAGCCTGGTGGTGGGAAAGGGGCAGGGCTGGCCTCGGGTGGGCAAGGAGCCGGGCCCGCACCGAGTGAACAAGTGACAAGGGCCGGCCTCGGGTGGGCAAGAAGCAGAACCGGCTTCGGGTGGGCAAAGAACAGGGCCAGCCTCGGGTGGGCAAGAAGCAGAACCCGGCTCTGGTGGGCAAGGAGCAGGATCAGCCCCTGGTGGGTAACAGGACCGGTCTCGGGTGGGCAAGGAACAGGCTCGGCCTCGAGTGGAGAAGGGACCGGCTCCAGGTGGACAAGGGACAAGGACCGGCCTCGGGTGGACAAGGGACAGGACCAGCCTCGGGTGGGCAAGAAACAGAACCGGCCTCTGGTGGGCAAGGAGGACAGACACCGAATGGGAAAGAAGCCGAACCGGCCTCGGGTGGGCAAGGAGCAGGACCGGCCTCGGGTGGGCAAGGAGCAGGACCGGCCTCGGGTGGGCAAGGAGCAGGACCGGCCTCGGGTGGGCAAGGGATAGGGACCGGCCTCGGGTGGGCAAGGGATAGGGACCGGCCTCGGGTGGGCAAGGGATAGGGACCGGCCTCGGGTGGGCAAGGGATAGGGACCGGCCTCGGGTGGGCAAGGGATAGGGACCGGCCTCGGGTGGGCAAGGGATAGGGACCTGCCCCGGGTGGGCAAGGGATAGGGACCGGCCTCGGGTGGGCAAGGGATAGGGACCTGCCCCGGGTGGGCAAGGGATAGGGACCTGCCCCGGGTGGGCAAGGGGCAAGGACCGGCCCCAGGTGGGCAAGGGACAAGGACCGGCCCCAGGTGGATAAGGGACAAGGACCGGCCCCAGGTGGACAAATAGCCGGACCGGTCCCGGGTGGATAGGGGACAAGGACCGGCCTCGGGTGGACAAGTAGCAGGACCGGTCCCGGGTAGACAAGGGACAAGGACCGACCCCGGGTGGACAAGTAGCAGGACCGGTCCCGGGTGGACAAGGGGCAGGACAGACCTCAGGTGGGCAAGGAGCAGAACCAGTCCCGGGTGGACAAGGGGCGGGAGCGACCTCGGGTGGGCCAGGAACAAGGACCGGCCTCGTGTGGACAAGTAGCGGGAACGACCCCAGGTGGGCAAGGAGCGGGACCGACCTCGGATGGGCAAGGGGCGGGACCGGTCCCGGGTGGCCAGGGGACAAGGGCCGACGGTCCCGGGTGGCCAGGGGACAAGGGCCGACGGTCCCGGGTGGCCAGGGGACAAGGGCCGACGGTCCCGGGTGGCCAGGGGACAAGGGCCGACGTCGGGTGTCCAAGGGACAAGGACCGACCCCGCGTGCACAAGTAGCAGGAGCGGCCCCGGGTGGCCAAGGGACGAGGACCGGCCTCGGGTGGACACAAGTAGCAGGACGGGCCGCGGGCGTCCGAGGGAGCGGGACCGAGCCCGAGCGCGTGTCCCTGGCGTCCCGGGGCCGCCCCCCGGGCCGGGCGTTCCCCGGGGGGTTTGGGTGCGGGTGTGTGTCCCCCCCGGGGAGGGGCCGGGCCGGCGTGGCGGGCCCCGTGGGCGGCCGCAGGCCCGGGCCGGGCGGCCGGTTACCTTGATGCGCTCCCGGCACTGGGACGGGGTCCGCTCGTAGCCCAGCTCGGCCAGGGCCCGGGACACGCGCTCGTACATGGCGGGCCCCGGGGCCTTGCTGCCGAACACGGTGCCGGCTCCCTCCAGCTGCTGGTAGCGCGCCTCCACCAGCCGCTCGTTGCCCCACACGGCGATCAGCGCGTTGGTCTCGGCCGGGGTCCACGACATGCCCCGGCAGGCGGCGGCCGCGGCGGCCGCGGACCCGGCCCCGCCGCCGGGGGAGAAAGACACGGACGACGAGGACGCGGCCATGGCGGCGGCGGCGGCGGCGGCGGCGGCGGAGGAGGACGACGACGAGGTGGGGGCGGCGCGGACCCCCGGCCCCGCCGCCGCCCCCGTCCCCAGCGGAGACGCCCCGCTGGGCGTCGACGGGTCGGACAGGGACGGGTTTCCGTCGCTGAGGCCGCCCGGGGAGGCCGGGGACAGCACCTCCATCTTCGGGATCTTCAGCGGCGAGTCGGCCGCCGCCGCCAGCTCCGACCCACAGGGCGCCGCCATCTTCCCGCGCCGCTGCCGCACCGCCCGGAAGTGACGCACGCGCGCTTCCGGCCAGGCCCCGACGACGCGGCGCCCCCCTCCGGCCGGGCGACGCAAACGCCCCGCTACCCCCGGGACCGACCGGGCGGGAAGTGGTCGGCGCTCAATAAATACCAGGGCGTTCACTTACGCATGCATTCATTCGTCCGTTCGTTCATTCATTCATTCAGTAGTACTTATTGAGCGCTTCCTACGTGCGGAGCACTGGACTAAGCGCTTGGAATGGACAATTCGGCAACAGATAGAGACAATCCCTGCCATCCATTCAGTCGTATTTATTGAGCACTTACTGTCTGCAGACCATTCATTCATTCAGTCGTACGTATTGAGCGCTTACTGTGTGCAGACCATTCATTCATTCATTCAATCGTACTTATTGAGCGCTTACAGTGTGCAGACTATTAATTCATTCAATCATACTTATTGAGCGCTTACTGTGTGCAGAGCACTGGACTAAGCGCTTGGAATGTACTATTCAGCAACAGATAGAGACAATCCCTGCCATTCATTCAGTCGTACTTATTGAGCACTTATTGTGTGCAGACCATTCATTCATTCATTCAATCTTACTCATTGAGCACTTACTGTGTGGAGGCCATTCATTCAATCGTCCTTATTGAGCGCTTACTATGTGCAGAGCACTGGACTAAGCGCTTGGAATGTACTATTCGGCAACAGATAGAGATCATCCCTGCCCAACGACGGGCTTACATTCATTCCTTCAATCGTACTTATGGAGTGCCTACGGTGTGCGGGACACTGGACTAAGCGCCTCGAATGTACAATCCGGCAACAGATAGAGACCATCCCTGCCAATCGTTCATTCAGTGGTATTTATTGAGTGCCTACTATGTGCAGAGCACTGGACTAAGCGCTTGGAATGTACAATTTGATAACAGATAGAGACAATCCTTGTCATTTATTCATTCATTCATGAATGAATTCAATCGTACTTATTGAGTGTCTACGGTGTGCGCAACACTGGACTAAGCGCTTCAAATGTACAATCCGGCAACAGATAGAGACCATCCCTGCCATTCAGTCATTCATTCTGTTGAATGAATGAATGAATTCAATTGTACTTATTGAGCACCTACGGTGTGTGGAGCACTGGACTAAGCACTTGGAATGTACACTTCGGTAACAGAGACAATCCCTGCCAGGATGAATAAATGAATTAATTCATTCTAATGAATGAATGAATGAATGAATGAATGAATGAATTCAATCATATTTATTGAGCACCTACTGTGTGCAGAGCACAGGACTAAGCACTTGGAATGTACAATTTGACAATAGATAGAGACAATCCCTGCCATTCATTCATTCAATGGTACTTATTGAGCACCTACTGTGTGCAGGCCATTCATTCATTCATTCATTCATTCATTCAATTGTATTTATTAAGTGCTTACTGTGTGCAGAGCACTGGACTAAGTGCTTGGGAAAGTACATTACAGCAACAGATAGAAACAATCCCTGCCATTCAGTCATTCATTCATTCAATCAATCGTATTTCTTGAGCGCTTACTGTGTGCAGAGCACTGGACTAAACGCTTGGAATGTACTATTCCTCAACAGATAGAGACAATCCCTGCCATTCATTCATTCAATCGTATTTCTTGAGCATTTACTGTGTGCAGAGCACTGGACTAAACACTTGGAAAGTATAATTCAGCAACAGACAAACCCTACCCAACAACGGGCTCGCAGCCTAGAAGGGGGGAGACAGACAACAAAACAATTAGATAGGCATCACTACCATCAAAATGGATAAATAGAACCATAGATAAAAGTCCATCATTAATAAAATAAATAGAGCAATAAATATGTACCAATATATACCAGTGCTATGGGGAGGGGAAGGGGGTAGGGCAGAAGGAGGGAGTAGGGGCAGAGGGAAAGGGAGGGCTCAGTCTGGGAAGGCCTCCTGGAGGAGGTGAGCTCTCCTCCAGGAATGAATGCATGAGAGCAGGGAAATCCCGAGTGGGGATGGGGGGAGCGGAGAGGGGAGGTTCGGGATGGGGATTAGGGGGAGAGGGGAGACCCCAGGTGGGAATTAGGGGGAGAGAGGAGGGCGGGGAGACCCCGGTGGGGATGAGGAGAGGGAGGGGACCCCGCATGGGGATTGCCTGTTTCCTTGTTTTTGCTGACTGGCTCCCCCCTTCCAGACTGTGAGCCCATTGTTGGGCAGGGATTATCTCTCTGTTGCTGAATTGTACTTGCTCTGCATACAGTCGGTGCTCAATAAATATGATTGAATGAGTGAATGAATGATTGGGGGGAGGGGAGGGCGGGGAGACCCCGGGTGGGGATGGGGTGAGGCGGGACCCCGGGTGGGGATCGCCTGTTAACTTGTTTTGCTGTCTCTCTTCCTCCTTTTAGACTGTGAGCCCGTTGAGCCAGGGATTGTTTCTACTTGTTGCTGAATTGTACTTTCCAAGCGCTTAGTACAGTGCTCTGCACACAGTAAGCCCTCAATAAATACGATTGAATGAGGGAGAGGTGAATGCAAGGGGTTGCTTGGCAGCAACTGCTCAAGAAGAAATTTGGGATTCACCTCAGGTTTTAGGGGCAGCAGAGCTGGATGGAGCTGGGGGTCATGGGAGGCCCCCCTCCCAGGCCTTCCTGAGCCGGCCGGCTGGGGTGCCATCAATCAATCGATTGCATTTATTGAGCGCTTACTGTATGCAGAGCACCATACTATGTGCTCGGGAGAGGACCGTAAAACAGTAGACACGTTCCCTGCCCACAGTGAACTGATGGTCTAGAGGGGGAGACAGACATTCATAAAAATAAATACCAAAAAAAAAAAATTGAATAATATCAATAAACTACAGATTAGTACATAAGAGCTGTGGGGCTGAGGGAGGGGTGAAGAGAGGGTGCAAATCCAAGTGCAAGGGATGGCCCAGAAGGGAATGGGAGAAGAGGAAATGAAGGCCTAGTCAGGGAAGGTTTCTTGGAGGAGATGGGCCTTCAGTAAGGCTTTGAAAGTGGGGATAATAATAATAATGTTGGTATTTGTTAAGCGCTTACTATGTGCAAAACACTGTTCTAAGCACTAGGGGGATACAAGGTGATCAGGTTGTTCCTCATGGGGCTCACAGTCTTCATCCCCATTTTACAGATGAGGTAACTGAGGCCCAGAGAAGTTAAGTGACTTGCCCAAAGTCACCCAGCTGACACGTGGCAGAGCCAGGATTAGAACCCATGACCTCTTACTCCCAAGCCCCTGCTCTTTCCACTGAGCCATGCTGCTTCTCTAACCCAATTAAGACTAGCAAGGTGGGCCTTCCCGGGGGGCTCAGGAGGGGCCAGGAGCTAGAGGACAGTCTCACACTCACCTGGGTGGTGAGAGTTGGGAGGGGGACAAGACCCCGGGGTTGTCTGCTGTCTACTAGGGAGCTGGGTGGATCTGGTCACCGTACCTGGGGGCTGGGGCAACCGGCTTTCCTTTCCAGAGGCCCCAGGTGGGGTTCGGCAGTCCTCCCTACCAAAAGGTCCAGAGGCGGTGGTCCAGGGCTGGAGACACAAACTACCAAAATACAGACATGCTGCCCACCTCTCTCCCACATCCCGCCTCTAGCCTGGAACACCCTCCTTACTCAAATCCTTCAATTTCTCTCTCCCCTTTCAAAGCCTATTGAAGGCCCGTCTCCTCCAAGCGGCCTTCCCTGTCTAAACCCTCTTTTCCACTAATAATAATGTTGGTATTTGTTAAGCGCTTACTATATGCAGAGCACTGTTCTAAGCGCTGGGGTAGATAGAGGGTAATCAGGTTGTCCCACGTGAGGCTCACAGTCTTCATCCCCATTTTTACAGATGAGGTAACTGAGGCACAGAGAAGTTAAGTGATTTGCCCAAGGTCACACAGCAGACAAGTGGCGGAACCGGGATTAGAACCCATCCCCTCTGATTCCCAAGCCCGTGCTCTTTCCACTAAGCCACGCCGCTTCACAATGACTCTCCCTGCTTTTCGAAGCCTAATCGAAGGCACCTCTCCTCCAAGAGGCCTTCCCAGACCTAGCCCCCCTTTCCACCTCGCCCTCTTCTTCTCCCCTCCAAGCTCCACAACACTTATCCACACTTATCCACTTAACACTTAGTCCACATCTGGTAATGTATTTAATTGTATTAATGTCTGTATCCCCCCCATTTGGACTTTAAGCTCGTTGGAGGCAGGGAATGTGTCTGCTTATTGTTGTATTATACTCTCCCAAGCACTTAGTACAGTGCTCTGCACACAGAAAGCGCTCAGTAAATACGATCAATGAACGAATGAATGACAACGGAACTTCTGCCCGGAAGCACTCTCTCCTCCCTGAGTGCAACCCAGTATTACAAGGCAGGCTAAGCCGAGCCAAAATTTGGCCTTAGAGCAGACGATCGGTACAATTTATTTAGAGTATTCGCATTGTTCTCCTGGGTGAGAAACAAGACCTCGAGGTAGGCAGAACTGAAAGGAGAGCCTGCCAATTCTATGGTTGCTTTTGTGACCTCCAGGAATAAATTAGCATATTACTCACCTGTGAACACACCTCACTACTTTGGAACTGGGTAGTATCTGGTTACTTCACAAGCCGTCTTTCCACCGTAATCAAATCTTGAAAGTGAACACGCTGGAAAGGTTGAAAGGATACAGCCAGGTTGACGCCGCCAGATATTTCAGAATTTCCTCAATAGGGACCTCCCTCCCCTTTCCCCCATTCTTCTGCCCCCCCCCCCCAGCTTTCTTCAGTCAAGCAAAACCATTCCAAGTACCTTATTTCTACCTCTCAGTCTCTTCACCTTATTATTTATGGTATTTGTTAAGCGCTTACTATGTGTCAAGCGCTGTTCTAAGCACAGAGCACCTTAAACATTTTTAGACGTTGAGAAGCAGTATTGGCTTAGTGGATAGAGTACGGCCCTGGGAGTCAGAGGTACTGGGTTCTCATCCCGGCTCTTCCATATGTCTGCTGTGTGTCCTTGGGCAAGTCACTTAACTATTCTGGGCCTCAGGTTCCTCATCTGTAAAGTGGAGATTAAGAGTTTGAGCCCCATGCTGCCCGGATCATTTTTCTACAAAAACGTTTAGGACATGTCACCCCGCTCCTCAGAAAAGTCCTGCGGTTGCCCATCCAAGTCCGTATCAGACAAAAACTCTTCACCATTGGCTTTAAAGCACTCCATTCCCTTGCCCCCTCCTACCTCACCTCACTTCTCTTCTACAACCCAGCCCACACACTTGGCTCCTCTAGTGCCAACCTTCTCACTGTGCCTCCATCTCACCTGTCTTGCCTCGGACCCCTAGCCAGGACCTCTGGCCAGGAACGCCCTCCCTCCTCAAATCTGACAGATGATTACTCTCCTCTCCTTCGAACCCTTATTGAAGGCACATCTCCTCCAAGAGGCGTACCCAGACTAAGCCCCGCTTTTCCTCATCTCCCACTCCCTTCTGCATCACCCTGACTTGCTCCTTTTGCTCATCCCCATCCCACCTCCAGAGCACTTATGTGCACACCTGTAGCTTTATTTATTTGTATCAATGTCTGTTTGTCCCCTGCCCCCTCCAGACTGTAAGCTCATTGTGGGCAGGGAATGTCACTATTCATTGTATTTACTCTCCCAAGCACTGACTCTGCACACAGTTAGAGCTCAATAAATATGATTGAATGAATGAATGGAGTCCCTGAGGGGTCCTTGAAGGGGCCAACAGGCAGGAAAGCCTGAAGCCATTGTGACCCTCCCTGCAGAGGAGAGATTGACCCCTCTTCCCCCCAAAAAAGATGTGAAGGTGAAGTGTAACTGCATATCAAAAACGGGGTGGATGAAGGTTAGAGGCAAAGTCAGATCTTGGTGTTTGCCCTCTTCTGGATGCCGTTGAGGCTTTTTCAACCAATTAACCAATTAGTTAACAGAGCACTATACTAAGCTTTTGGGGAAACTCCATAACAATAGCACTATTATTATTATCACCAGTGTATTCATTAAGGGCTTACTACGAACCAAGCACTGTTTTAATGATAATAATAATAATGTTGGTATTTGTTAAGCGCTTACTATGTGCAGAGCACTGTTCTAAGCGCTGGGGTAAACACAGGGGAATCAGGTTGTCCCACGTGGGGCTCACAGTCTTAATCCCCATTTTACAGATGAGGGAACTGAGGCACAGAGAAGTGAAGTGACTTGCCCACAGTCACACAGCTGACAAGTGGCAGAGCTGGGATTCGAACTCATGAGCCCTGACTCCAAAGCCCGTGCTCTTTCCACTGCGCCACGCTGCTTCTCAGTGCTGGGGTTGATACAGGTTCCACAAGAAACTCTCAGTCTAAGAAGGGGAGGAGAAGAAGCGTTGAATCCCCTTCTTACAGATGAGGAAACTGAGGCTTGGGATAGTTAAGTAGTAATAATAATAATGGTATTTGTGTCAGGCACTGTTCTAAGCACTGGGGTGGATACAGGCAAATCAGGTTGGATAGAGTCCCTGTCCCACATGAGGCTCACAATCTTAATCTTCATTTGACAGATGAAGTAACCGAGGCACAGAGAAGTTAAGTGACTCGCCCAAGTTCACGCAGCAGACAAGTGGCAGAGCAGGGATTAGAATGACTGACTTTTTCATTCATTCAATCGTATTTATTAAGCGCTTACTGTGTGCAGAGCACTGTACTAAGTGCTTGGGAAAGTACAATACAGCAATTAAGAATGACAACCCCGGCCCATAATGCTCTTACAGTCAGGGTGGGGTGGGGAGACATATATCAGTACAAATAAACAGACATTAATATCTATAAATAAAATGACAGATATATACCTAAGTGCTGTGGTGCTGGGATGGGGAGAGAGCAAAGTCAGGGCGATGCAGATGGGAGTGGGAAATGAGGAAAAGTGGGGTTTAATCTGGGAGGGCCTCTTGGAGGAGATGGGCCTTCAGTAAGGCTTTGAAGGAGGTGAGAGTCATTGGCTGGTGGATTTGAGGAGGGAGGGCATTCCAGGACTGAGGCAGGACATGGGACGGGGGTCAGCGGTGAGACAGGAGGGTTGGAGGCACAGTGAAAAGGTTAGCACCAGAGGAGCGAAGCGTGCGGGCTGGGTTGTAGAAGGGAAGAAGCGAGGAGAGGTAGGAGGGACCTTCTGATTCCCAAGCCCAGGCTTTATCCACTATGCCATGCCATGACGTGCCCACGGTCATCCAGCAGGCAAGTGAAAGAGCTGGGATTAGAACTCAGGTCCCCCAACTCCCAGGCCTTTCTTCTTTCCACTAGGCAATGCTTCTCCTGTAAGAGTTGGTAGACTCGATGCCTGCCCACAAGGAACTTAGAGTTAAAAGTTTGTAAGAATTTGGGGTGTCTCCTTCTCTGGGAGATTCTCTCCTTGGCCCAGGGCTCATTTGTAACCTGAGTTCTAATCCTGGCTCCTCAATTTGTCTGCTGTGTGTCCTCAGGCAAATCATTTAATTTTCTGTGCTCTCAGTTACCTCACCTCTAAAATCGGGATTACGACTGTGAGCTCTTTGTGGGACATGGACTGTGTCCAACCTAATTCTCTTGTATCTACTCCAGTGCTTAGGGTAGTTCCTGGTATATAATAAGCATTTAAGTACCACTAAAACTGAAATAAAATGGGGATTAAGACTGTGAACCCTCTGTGGGACAGGGACTGTGTCAAACCTAATTATCTTGTATCTACTCCAGCATTTAGAACAGTGCTTGGCACATAGTAAGTACTTAACAAATACCAGAAAAAAAAAAGAAATTGGTAAAGCTGGTATTAGAACCCAGGTCCTCTGCTTCCAGCCCCAGGCTCTTTCCCCTAGGGCATGCTGCACCTTCCCTCATCTGTGTAATTTGACTTTCTGAGACATTAGAGAAACAAGATTTGCTCACTGTCTTTGAGAAGCTGAGAGCTTCCTCAATCAATCAATGGTATTCATTCATTCATTCATTCATTCATTCATTCATTCAACCAAATTTATTTACTGCACTTACTGTACTAAGTGCTTGGGTCAATACAGAACAACAATAAACGGACGCATTCTCTGCCCACAGTGAGCTTACGGTCTAGAGAGAAAAGGATCTTGCATTTTCCAGGAAATGAACCCTTGTTTCCCATGTGGGAAGTGAGAATTCTGTCACTGAATCACCAATGCAAGTTTAGGATAGAGAACGGGCCTGGGAATCAGAAGGACCTGGGTACTAATTCCGGCTATGCCACATGTCTGCTGTGTGACCCCGCAGGACATTTAACTTCTCTGGGCCTTAATTACCTCATCTGTAAAATGGGGACTAAGAGTATGAGCCCTATGTGGAACAGGGACTGTGTCCAACCTGATTAACTTGTATCTACCCCAGCACTTAGAACAGTGCTTGGCACATAGTAAGTGCTTAACATGTACCATTATTGTTATTATTATTACTATTAATAATAATAAGTTTATACACAGGATCCACAGGGGCAGCCATAAGAAGGAAAGAGGGAGTGGAGTAATTTTAATGGTCAGGGTTGGTGGAGCAGTTCATTTGAGGAGACTTCATGGAGGTGGTTGGGAAGGACAAAATAATAATAACGATGGTATTTGTTAAGTGCTTACTATGTGCCAAGCACTGTTCTAAGCACTAGGGTGGATACAAGGTTATCAGGTTGTCCCATGTGGGGCTCACAATCTTAGTCCCCATTTTACAGATGAGGTAACTGAAGCACAGAAAAGTAAAGTGACATGCCCAAAGTCACACATCTGGCAAGTGGCAGAGTCAGGATTTGAGCCCATGAGACGGGGGGGGGGGCATTCCATGTAAGTGGGGAATTGGGGAGGGGGAGAGAGGGAAGGGAGTAGTGAGCAGGTTTGTTTAGCTCCCAGGGAGGCCAAGAGAGGGGATGGAGAGAGAAGAGGATAGAAAGGAGCAGGCAGTTCAAGACAGTCTTGAAGCCATTAATAGGTATGCCCTTGCACAGTGCTCTGCACACAATACACTTGTCTACTCTGTAACCTTGGGCAAATTTCTTCACTTTTCTGGGCTTCAGTTCCCTCATCTGTAAAATGGGGATTGAGACTGTGAGCCCCACATGGGACAGGGATTATGTCCAACCAGATTTGTTTCTATCCGCCCCAGGGCTTAGGATGGTGCCTGGCACATAGTAAGTGCTTAACAAATACCATCATTATTATTAGTAGCAGTAGTAAGTGCTCAATAAATACCATTGACTGATCTCTTGCTTGATTGTCTAAGGACAAGGGCTTTGATTTCCACTGCTCCTCCAAAGTTACCATGCAGTCGCTGGGTGAGAAGCAGTGGTCCGCCATCGGGGGTGGACAGCAAAGGTCAGCTAGGGTTCTGGAGAGACCAAGAGGGTGAGCAAGGAGAATTCTTTCGGGAGAAAGGCTAGAAATGTGTGACCCTGGTCATTGTTTAAATGGATTTTCAATGAAGTGTGAAGACCAGCAGGCTGCACTCATTGGGTGCAATAAATACTTTTTGACAGATGACTGACTGACTAGCCCTAGATCTGGAATGTTCTTTAGTCTGGAAGCTCTTTATGGGCAGGGAAAGTGGCCGCTAGCGGGGACTCAGAGACACAATAGCTAACAAACAAACCACTGGAGGTAGAGGAGGAGTGGAAAAATATTCTCCCAGTAGATTCTCCCACCTCCAGCCCCTTGCTCACTCTGTTCTTCAGACTGGAGCTCTCTCCAACTCTTTTCAACCACATAGAGCACAGACTTGGGAGTCAGAAGGACCTGGGTTTTAATCCTGCATCCACCACTTCTGTGCTGTGTGTGATCCTGAGCAACACTTCACTTCTCTGTGTCTGTTACCTCATCTGTAAGATGGGGTTGTGAGACTGTGAGCTCCATGTGGTGCCGGGACTGTATCCAACCCCATTTCCTTGTATTCACCCCAGAGTTTAGTACGGTGCCTGGCACATAGTAAATACTTAACAAATACCACAATTATTATTATGATTATCATTCAAGTAGAGTGAGGGGAAATTCTAGGGAAATTCTAGTGACTTCGTGGTGTGGAGGTAGGAGGAGGGAGGAGGAGGAAAAGGTTTCCTAGTGAGGGAAGCGGCTTCCATGTTAGGAAATGGGCAGAGAAGTTGGAAGGCGACATTCTGGGGCTAATTTTAACCCAAAGGAGCAGGTGCGACGGCTTCTTCCTCCCTGTCCTGCTCCCGGGAGGGTAGAGGACTCTGTACTAGACGGGAGAGGGATGCAGGGCCGGCGGCCCATTTAGGAAGGAGAAAGGCCGCCACCTGGTGGTAGGAAATGAAATGTCCCTTTCCGGGAGCCGATCCCCCATCCGTCTTTCCATCAAAAGCGAAAGAATATTGATAAAAATAATAACAATAATGGTATTTGCTAAGCGCTTACTATGTGCCAAGCACTGCTCTGAGCGCTGGGGTAGATACATGGTCATCAGGTTGTCCCACTTGGGGCTCACAGTCTTATTGTTACAGATGAGGTAACTGGGGCACAGAGAAGTTAAAGTGGTTTGCCCAAGGTCGCACAGCAGAAAAGTAGGAAATGGGGAGGCGGGGGGCGGGGAGGCCGCGCCGTCTAGGTGTCGATTTCCAGCTCCGGGCCTGGGCACCCCTGGGCACTCCTCGGGCACGCTTAGAGATCACCCCGATAACCAGTCAGCGAGTGGGCCCCGGATTGAGCTGGGTGTTCTGGCTGGTAACCCCTGAACTTCATCCAGATTTAACGTCACCCCTTGCAGCTGCTACTGGGGAAATTTAGGAGGAGGGATGGGGGGGGGATGGGGAGAATAATAATAATAATAAAAATTATAATTATGGTATTTGTTAAGCACTTACTACATGCCGGGCACTGTACTAAGCACTGGGGTAGCTACAAGCAAATAGGGATGGACATAGTCCCTGTTCCATGTGGGCCTCTCAGTCTTAATCCCCATTTTACAGATGAGGATACTAAAGTCCAGAGAAGTAAAGTGACTTACCCAAGGTGAAACAGCCGACAAATGGCGGAGCCAGAATTAGAACCCATATCACTTTGGACAAGTCACTTAACTTCTCTGTGCCTCAGTGACCTCATCTATAAAATGGGGATTAAGACTGTGAGTCCCACATGTGACAACCTGATTACCTTGAATCTACCCCAGCGCTATGTGCTTGTCACTTAACAAATACCATCGTCATTATTATTATTATTCTCAGGGCCTCAGTTACCTCATCTGTAAAATGGGGATTAAGACTGTGAGCCTCCATGTGGGACAGAGACTCCGTTCAATCCGATTTGCTCGTGTCCACCCTTGTGCTTGGTACTGTGCCTGGCATATAGTAAGCCCCTAAGAAATATCACAATGATTATTATTATCACCTTCAGCGTGGGCTGGACCGGGCCATTCCTTGGTGACCCCCGCCGGAAGAAGCCGGCAGCTGGGGAAGAGGTGAGGGTGTTGGGGGTGGTGAGAATGGATACGGATTGTGTTCGACTGGGTTTGCTTGTATTCACCCCAGTGCTCAGTATAGCGCCTGGCTCAGAGTAAGCACTTTACAAATGTTATTATTATTAGTCTCTCCCTTCCCTTTTTTCTTCCCTCCCATCTCCTCCCCCTCCCTTTCCCTCCCTCTCCCTCTCCCCACCCCCGGCCCGGGGTTAGATGACTGCTGGGCCGCATCTGCTCCAAATTTATGTCCTCTCTTGGGCGGCTTGGCCTCTCCAAGGCCTCTTTACCAAGTGCAGCCCCAGCTGAGCCCCTCCCGCGGGGTGGGCATAGATGCGGGGTGGTGGGCGAAGCAGGTGTGGAGCGGGGGGCTCAGTCACTCTCCACTGCACCGCGGAGACCCCCCGAAACTTCTCTCCCCATGCAGGAGGGTGAGGGGGGCTTGGGCCGGGCTTGAAGGTGGGGGCCCAGCATGGTGGAGTGGCTAGAGCTCGGGCCTAGGAGTCAGAAGGACCTGGGTTCTAATCCCCACTCTACGACTTGTCTGTTGTGTGGCCTCAGGCAAGTCACTTCACTTGTCTGGGCCTCAGTTACCTCATATGTTAAATGGGGATTAAAACTGTGAGCCCTCTGCGGGACAGGAACTATGTCCAACTCGATTTGCTTCTATCCACCCCAGCGCTTAGTATAGTGCCTGGAACATATTAAGCATTTAAGAAATACCAAAACTGTTAACCCCCCCCGGCCCCATCCCCCGGATTGTGAACTTGTTGTGGGCAGGGATTGTCACTCTTTATTGCTGTACTGTGTTAGTACAGTGTTTAGTACAATGCTAGTACAGTGTTCTGCACACAGTAAGCGCTTAATAAATATGACTGAATCAACGAATGCTTGAATGTCCAGCCAGTGTGAGGGGGGAAGGGGATGGGGGTGGAGATGGGGTGACTGAGGGGACAATTCTCCCAGACCGGTCCCTCCTCAAGACCCCTGGGGCCCCCCTTCTGTCCCTCAATGGGCAGAGAGAATAAAGTGGTGTCTCAGAGGAATGGGGAAACTGAGGCACACCAGGAGGGGTGGAAGGCACCGTCTAGAAAGGAAGACCTATCCCTCTAGACTGTCAGCTCGTCGAGGGCAGGGAATATGTCTACCAACTCTCTTACACTGTACTCTCCCAAGCACTTAGTTCAGTGCTCTACACACAGTAAGCATTCAGTAAATGTGATTGATTGAGGATAATAATAGTAAAAATAATAAGTTATGGTACTTTTTAAGCACGTGCTATGGGCCAACCACCGTTCTAAGCATGGATACAAGTTAATCAGGTTGGACACAGTCCCAGTCCCACATGGGGCTCACAATCTTAATCCCCATTTTACAGATGAGGTAACTGAGGCCCAGAGAAATGAAGTGACTTGCCCAGAGGTCACACAGCAGATATGTGGCAGAGCCGGGATTAGAACCCAGGTCCTCTGACTCCCAGGCCCGTGCTCTCTCGATTCGGTCACGCTGCCACCTGCTCAGGTACAACGCGATCCACATGATTCCTACAGCACTCTCTGTTGCAACACGAGCTGCAACTTGGCACAGAAGGATTCGGCGCAAGACTGAACAGATGTGCATTTTTGCATGGCGAAGGCGGAGAGGTCTCAGTTTCTGCCTCAGCGTGGCTGGACTCGCCCATTTAGGACTCCATCTTTCTACAACTTTCCAGGATTAAAGGCAGCCTGCGGCTTCCCCCACACCGCCCTGCCCCCTGACCCGACGGAGAAATAATGAATAAGAGAAAGGTATGTGCAGGAACCACAAGGAAGGTGAAGAAGAGTTGGCTGGTTGCAGTTCAGCCGGCTCTGGTGTAAACTGTTCTGCTTAGGCAGATGGCTACTTGGGGTGCTAACGGGACTGTGGGTCTCTAGAGCAGGGAAACAGTGTGACCTAGGGGAAAGAACACCGACCCGGGAGTCAGAGGATGTGGGTTCTAATCCCAGTTCTGCCACTTGCCTGCTGCATGACCTTGGATAAGTCACTTTTTTGCCCCTCAGTTTCCTCATCTAATAATAATAATAATAATAATAAAAATAATGGTATTTGTTAAGCACTTACTATGTGCCAAGCATTGTTCTAAGTGCTGGGGTAGTTTCAAGGTAATCAGGTTGTACCACGTGGGCTCACAGTCTTAATCCCCATTTTACAGATGAGGTCACTGAGGCACAGAGAAGTTAAGTGACTTGCCCAAAGTCATTATAAAATGGGGATTCAATACCTGTCCTCCCTCCTACTTAGAGTGTGAGTTCAATGAGGGACATTCATTCATTCGATCATAATTATTGAACACTTATTGTGTGCAGAGCACTGTGCTAAGCACTTGGATGAATACAATAAAACAATGAACAGATACATTCCCTGCCCACAAAGAGCTTCCTTCTAGATGGTGAGCCCGTTGTTGGGAAGGGATTGTCTCTATCTGTTGCCAAATTGCACTTTCCAAGTGCATAGTACAGTGCTCAACACACAGTAAGTGCTCAATAATTATGATTGAATGAATGAGTGAGCTTACAGGGACTGATCATTTTGGGGAAATAACATACCCTAGAGGAAAGATCATGGGCTTAGGATTCAGAGGACTTGGGTTCTAATTCCAGATCTCCTACTTCCTTGCTGTGTGACCTTGGGCAAGTCACTTAACTCTTCTGTGCCTCAGCTATAAAATGGGGATTCAATACCTGTTCTCCTTCCTACTTAGATTGGGAGCCCTGTTTGGGACAGGAAATGTGTCTGACCTGATTTTTGTGTCTTCCCCAGTGCATAGAACTTTGCTTGGCACATGGTAAACACTTCGCAAATACCACAAATATTATCTTTTATCTATCCCAGTGCTAACAAATAATAACTGCTTAACAAATACCACAATCATTATTCTCTTTTATCTACCCCAGTGCTGACACATAATAAGCACTAACAAACTCCACAATTATCAGTACCGGTCCCTTCGGGCCCACATACACTCAGGTGAGTTTTATAGTGGCAGGCAACTGTATGCATACGAACATAACAATAATAAAGCAATTGCTATCCAAAAATGTCCATCTTGTAGCATCTTCAAATCGTCTATCACCAATGGTTATGCTGAGGAGATTTCCCCAGGGCTTGGGATTTTTCAAGAACACGACTCAGGGTTTCTAGAACTGGGCATCTCCTTCAAGAAGCCTTCCCTAACTAAGCCCTTCCTTCCTCTTCTCCCATTCCCTTCTGTGTTTCCCCGACTTGCCCCCTTTGTACTTCCCCCTTCCCAACCCCACAGCCCTTTTGTACATATCTGTAATTTATTTATGTCTCTCCCTCTAGGCTGTAAGCTCATTGTGGGCAGGGAATATATCTGTTTATTGGTATAGTGCACTCTCCCAAGCGCTTAGTGCATTGTGACCTTGGACAAGCCACTTCTCTGTGCCTCAGTTACCTCATCTGTAAAATAGGGATTAAGACTGTGAGTCCCACATGGGACAACCTGATTACCTTGTATCTACCCCAGGGTTTAGAACAGTGCTTGGTACATAGTAAGCGCTTAACAAGTACCAGTATTACTGTTATTATTTCAGTTCTCTGCATACAATAAGCGCTCAATAAATATGAATGAATGAATTGAATGAATGAATGAAGGGGCATAGTGGCAGGATTGATCCCCAGGTGCAGTAGTGACTTGCATTCGTTCAAATAGAAGCTCCTCTGCAGTTTCCTCTGCTCCATGCAGTACTTTCCCATTTCCCCCACCCTAAGAGCCCAGTGCCATCTGCAGATTTAGAGTTTTCACTGTGCACTCCCTTGCTCAGGGCATATGTAATAATTGTGGCAATAATAATTGTGGTATTTGTTAAGCGCTTACTGTGTGCCAGGCACCGGACTAAGCGCTGGGGTGGCTACAAGCAAATAGGGAATATATGAAGAAGCAGGGTAAGCCGTGTGGCCTACAGGAAAAAGCAGGAGACCAGAAGCCAGGAGTCTTGGGTTCTAGTTTTAGTGTTGCCACCGGCCTGTTGTGGGATCTTGGGCAAGTCACTTAACCTCCTCTGGGCTTCTGTTTCCTCATCTGTAAAATGCAGAGGAGATCTGTGCTTTCTCTGCTTACAAAATTTTGAGCCACGGGTGAAAGATCCTCTGTGTTCGATCTGGTTATCTTGTCTGGTCGCCAGCGCTTGTTGTGTAGTAAGCACTTTAAAATGACCGCTGTTCATTCAGTCATATTTACTGAGCGCTTACTGTATGCAGAACACTGTACTAAGGGCTTGGAAAGTACAGTTCAGGAACAAATAGAGACACTCCCTACCCCAAAATGGGCTCCTCTCCCAGCAGGGCTCTGCAGCCAGTAAGTGGTTAATAAATACTATTACTTCTTTAGCTAGCTCCCTCCAGCCAACCTTAAAGTACTGGAAGAAGCGGTGAGCAGGGACAAGGCCAGGAGGTGACAAATAATAATAATGATAGCGATGGTATCTGTTACTGTTCCCACGTGGAACAAAACCGGTTATTCCCTCAGGACCCAAGATTACAGTTTGTTCAAGTAATATAGGAATCGCTAACCAAAAATGTTCCGGCTTCTCTCCTCGTTCCCAGACCTCCTCCTCTCCCCTAATCCGTTTCATCCCCTCATCTCATCTCCGCTTTCTTCCCTCATTCCCTCTTCGTGTTTCCCTCCCCCATCGGGTGATGGAGAATACTGGGGGTGGGAGATGGGTGGCGAAAGGGGAGAGATTGCCCACCGGTGTGTGTGTGGGGGAGATGAAAAGGGGTCTCCATCCAGAGTGCTGAGCCAGCACCGCCCCCCGCCCCCCGGCTCATGGATGCCCTCTGCCCCCTTCCTGTTGCACTGATTGCGCTATTGTGCGGCCCCATGGTGGCAATCACTGAAGAGCAGAGAAACCTAAATGAGGTTTCCTAAATGAGCGGTTGAAGCCGGAAGACACGAGCAGCGGGGAAAGGGTCAGAGCCTGGGGGGAAGAGGAGACTGAGATGGCTCGGGCCCTAACTGTAGGGACCCACTTTGCTCCCTCCCCTTGTCTGTCTGGCGCCGGATTCGGGGGGGGAATTGGGGGGAGCAGGAGGACTCTCCCCCACCACTCCACTATTCCCCATGCGTTGCTTTCAGAACTTCACCCCTCCTCCCCACTCCAGGGAGAGAAGAGTCTCATAACTCATAACCTAACTCCCTCCAGCCCAGATTCTAAGCCCGTTGCGGGCAGGGATTGTCTCTATTGCTGTATCGTACTTTCCAATCGCTTAGTACAGTGCTCTGCATCACAGTAAGCACTCAGTAAATACGATTGAATGAATTGAATGAATGAATGAATTCTGGAGTCCTGAGCCCAGCCCAGCCCCTCCCTCAGAACCCCGTTGCTTTCCCCCCTAATTGAAGGCCCATCTCCTCAGAGAGGTCTTCCCTGACTAAGCCCTCCTTTCTTCTTCTCCCACTCCCTTCTCCGTCGCCCCGACTTGCTCTCTTTATTTATCCCCCTTCCAGCCCCACAGAACTAATGTCCATATTCGTCCTTTATCTAAATTATCTGTCTCCCCCTCTAGACCGCAAGCTCGTAGTGAGCGGGAAATGCTTCCATTTATTGTTATGTTGTCCTCTCCCAATCGCTTAGTACAGTGCTCTGCACAGTGTAAATACTCATTAAACATGATTGACTGATTGGTCCTCCTCCCCATCCTCACCCTCTCTCTCCTGATTGCCCCCCTGAGCCCCCCTCCAGGGGAGAGACTGGGAAACTGAGTCAGAGGGGTCAGCGAGCCAGATTGGGGGAGGGACAAGAGGGCAGGGGCCTGGGTCCCGCAGCCCACTGTCCTGGCGCATTCATTCATTCAATCGTATTTATTGAACGCTTACTGTGTGCAGAGCACTGTACTAAGCCCTTGGAATGTACAATTCGGCAACAGATAGAGACAATCCCAAATCAACAGAACAAAACAAGTAGTCTGGAGTAGATATTATCAAGATAAATGGAATCATAGATATAGACATATCATTAACAAAATAAATAAAGCAATAAATAATATACACAAATATGCACAGTGCTGTGGGGAGGAGAAAGGGGAAGAGCAGAGGGCTGGAGAAGGGGGAATGGGGAAGGGAGGAGGAGCAGAGGGGAAGGGAGGAGGAGCAGAGGGAAAGGCAGGGCTCAGTCTGGGAAGGCCTCCTGGAGAAGGTGAGCACATGGTCACTGACTGGAGGGGCAGGGGCCTTCCTAGACCGGACGGCCTCCTGGGTCGGTCTTGGACAGGCGCTGGCCGGTCACGACCTTATGATGAACGTTCCCTCGGGAGAGTGTGTGTGTGTGTGTGTGGTGCCCAGCCCTCCCGCCGGGAGGATAATTAAAGCGCCTGGCGACGGAGGGGTCGGGAAGGATTCCCGGGGGCGCGTTTCATCGGGGCTGATTAATGAGGCCGCAGAGTTAATGAACAGAGAGCTAAACGGAAGAAAACAGGCCGGGGGGGAGGGGCGGGGGGCGCTCTCCGAAGGCATCTCCTTCCCCGGCCGAAGCTGCTGGGGACCGGGATCCCCTCCCCCCACCTTCTCCCACATCCCCCCGGTCCCTCTCCCTTCCCCACTCTTCCCTTTTCTTCCCTTCACCCCCTCCCCAGTCCTCCAGGGCTCCCCGGCCGGGAAGGTCTCCGCTGAGATCAGGCCCCTTTCCAACAGAGGATCATTCGTTCATTCATTCAGCCGTATTTATTGAGGGCTTACTGTGTGCAGAGCACTGGACCAAGCTCTTGGAAAGTGCACTTCAGCAACAGAGACAATCCCTGACGAACAACCTTGCCCCCTCCTATCTCACCTCACTACTCTCCTGCTACAACCCGGCCTGCACACTTGACTCCTCGATTGCTAGACTTCTCACGCTACCTCGATTTCATTTATCTCGCCCCCGACCTCCCGCCCATGTCCTGCTTCTTGCCTGGGACGCCTCCCCCGCTTCATACCCGACAGACAATTACTCTCTCCCCCCTTAAAGTCTTATTGAAGGTACATCTCCTCCAAGAGGCCTTCCCAGACTAAGCCCCATTTTTCCTCATCTCCTAAATGGTGGTGGTGGGGTTGGGGGGTGAGGGGGAGGTGGGCAAACAAGATGTACTGAATACCCCCAGATCTTCCCTCAGCCTCGCTGCCAAGGTCAGCTTGCCCAGCCACTGCCTCCATGTGGGGTCATTTGCACCTAGCCCGGGCAGACGGACTTTCTACCCTCTTCTTAAAGATCTCCAAGGGAGGGAGATTCTACCACTTCATTCAATCACCAGTGACCCAATGTCCAACCTCCTTCCCTATCGGAAGATCTTCCTGGTACCTAACTATAGTCCCCCTCCCTGCTGAGCAAGGAATGTGTCTGTTTATTGTTGTATTGTACTCTCCTTAGAGCTTAGTACAGTGGACCGGACACAGTAAGTGCTCAGTAAATACGGATGAATGAATGAATTAAATGCAGCTTCAACTCACACCCTCCACCCACGTCAAGAGTTTCCTTCTGGAGTAATCCTCCTCCTCCTCCCCTTGGGTGTGTAGGGTTGGTATATGTTCCCTGTGAGGGAAGGGGGTCTCTGCTTCCTGCTCTCTGTCCTCCTTCCTCCTTCCGGTCCTCCCCAGCCCCCGGGGCTCAGCAGCTGTGTTAGAGACAGCACCTTTCTCACTGCCATCTCTCCCCTTGTCATCTCTGGGACCCACAACCTCCCTGGGGGTCAGAGGACTGCATGTCCAAGGGATATATTGATGCCCGCTTACTTGTTCTGAAGTCTGTCTCCCCCTTCTAGAATGTAAGCCCGTTGTGGGCAAGGATTTCTCTACTGCTGTATTGTACTTTCCAAGAGCTTAGTACAGTGCTCTGCACAAAGTAAGCGCTTAATAAATACAGTTGAGTGAATGAATGAAAGAAACGCCTGGCCCCAGCTCAGGACGATGGGTAGGGGGTTGGGGGAAAGTCTGGGACCATTAATTCAATCGTATTTATGGACCACCATTTAAGGGAGTTTTGAAGGTAGATGGGCAAAGGAAAGGCCACGTGGGCAGGGCAGATCTGGAGATTCCAGTCCTTGGCGATTCCTGGAGGGTTGGGACAGTCCTCGACCCTGAATCCCTCTCCCACCTATCCCAACTCCAAGATGTCCCCTTGTCCTCTCCCCCCGCTGGCCCCGGGCACCTCTTCTCCCCAACCCGGCTCCCCTTCGAAGGCCCTGACCCTGAAAGCAGAGAGAGAGGGGGTGGCTGGGTGAGGACGACGTGGGCCAGAGAGGATCGTGGTCCTGCGGAAGCCAATATTTAACATTCCATTTACATAGGAAGCGTGAGTCCGATTATGAGATGGTAATGAAGGGATTAAGCTGGAGAAGAACCCTCCCCCCCCAGCCCCCCACCCGTGGGCTCACTTGGGGAGAGGGGTCTGGGGAGCTGCAGGGAATGGGGGGAGGGCCGGGAGACTCCTGCTGGAGGAGCTGCGGATTTCTAGGGGCAGGGGGTCCCCCTCAACCCCTTCCCCCAACCCTCTCCTCGCAGCCGAGGACAAAGTGGCTCTGAATAGCCGGTTCTATCCCAAGTCACGGCTGAAGGTAGGGCTGCTTTTCTCCTAAGGGAGAAATGTCTTTCCTCTATCTCTGCTCCTTCTCCTCAGACCCCCGCCTGAATCTCCCGCCCTTTTCCTCTCGCCTCTGCCCCTTCCCCCCAGGTCCCTGCCTGCATCCATTCATCCAATTCATTCAATCGTATTTACGGAGCACTTGGTGTGTGAAGAACACTGTGCTAAGGGCTTGGGAGAGTACCATATAACAATAAGCAGACACATTCCCTTTCCACAACGAGCTTACAGTCTAGAGGGGGAGGTAGACATTAATAGAAACAAATACATTACAGATATGTACACAACCCCCTCCCCTTTCCCCTGCCTCTGTCCCTTTCCCCCTCAGAGCCCTGCTTGCGACTCCCACCCCTTTCCCCTGCCTCTGTCCCCTTCTCCCTCAGACCCCCGCCTGCATCTCCCGCCCCTTTCCCCCTTCTGCAGTCCCTTCTCCTCCCCCCTCCTCCAAGCCCCTTAACCAGTCTACAGAGCGGTCCACTTCCCCGCCTCTTTCTCCATCTCTGCCTTGTGAGGGCAGGGGGGAGGGGGCCGGGGGCTGGCCCGGGGGGGGGGGTCACCCATCCCGCGGTCCCGCTTGTCGAGCGGACAATGGCGCTCAGGCGGGATAATTTGGTGTGTGATTGTGGACACGCCTCCCCCCTTTGTGCCCCTTTCAGAGCCAATCTCCTGGCCCCAGATGGGTTAATCCATAATGCAGACGAGCGAATAATTGGCTGTCAGCCCGGCCCGGGCGCCCCCTCCCCTATTAGTGGCGAGGCCCTAATGAAGCCCAGCTTGGTGGAGCCCCTTCCCAATGAGGCGCCGGGCCCAGGCCGGCCATGCACACATGCGCCTCGGCCTGTTCCGCCCGCAGCCCAGCTCCCGTTGGGGACCCCCAGCCCGGTCTCCCCGGGGTGACCCAGCTGCTGGGGCTGCGGCGGGCCTGGGGGGAGCTGGTGATGGATGGAGGGGTTATTAGATCTCAGCACACATGGGCCCCAGCCCCCTTGTCCCATCCCCCCCACCCCTCCAGTACCCTTCACCAACCCCTATCGTCTTCCCAGCCTCCCCCCCCCACCCCGCCCCAAAGCTCTTGCCAGTCTCCCTGGCTTCTAGATGATGTCTCCGAGGCTCCAGAAAGCAGCTAAGATGCCTAGGATGAGGGGAAACAAGGCAGAGGGGAAGGGAGAGGCCGCGGATGGTGGGGATCGTCACCAGCCCGGCATTGGGCTCTGGACGCCGCACCCCCGGGTTCCCGGGTTTAGACAGGGACGGGCTTGAGAGGAGAAAGATCTTAGTGACCCATCCCCAGCCCCTGGCCCGGATCAAACTCTGAGGGACTGGGGAAATGAGGGGCACAGGACCCACTTGTCTCTTCTCTGACTCCTTCCCAGTTTCGTTTTCCCTTTCCAGCTTTCCCTGTGCCCCTCTCCCCTCTCTGGCCCCTAGCCTGGGCTGAAGCTTGTTTCTGGGCTGGAGGTTGCAGGGTTGGGGGGGCACTAGATGTGTGGGGGAACCAGAGATGAGTTGGGGTTAGACCTTGGAGCTCAAGGAGGGAGAGAGGGAGGGGAGAGGGTTAGAGCCCCAGATTCTCCAGGAAAACGTTAGGGAGAGGCTCAGCTTGGACTCCCTTTGGGGGCCTCTCCAGCTTCACCCCCATCCCATTGTCCCCAGAGGGGGAAACTGAGGCAGGAAAGATAGGTGATCTGAAGGAGAGAGGGAGATAAACCACAGAATATGTCTCACGAGCAGCCCGAAAGAAACATAGAGAAGAAAAAGGTTAATGTATCTCTGCTTTCTAAACATCCTTTATCCCAAGGGACCAGACCTTCTGGATGCTGGGTCTCTCTTGAGCTCACAGCAAGCTGCCCCAAGCCCATTTCACGGGTTGGGAGACTGAGGCAGAGACTGGGGAGGGGCTGGATTTGCCTGTAACATCTCCTCTGGGGAGAGATCAGAGATCGAGCTCAGAGGAGCACCAGGAGTTCAGGTTCTCAGTCGTGAGTGGACATCTAGCCTGGGGCAAGTCCTGAATTTGCAACCTAAGAATCCGGATTGCTTGGAGTGGGATTTTCCAAGATTATAGGGGGACTTAGCACCACCCACCCTGTCCCCTGAGCTTCCTTCTTCCCGGACTGGGATCCGGCCCCTCTCCACCCATCTCCATAGGGAAGCTGCTCCATGCCCATGCTTCCCTCCTGGCAGCAGTCCTCTGTCGAGTCCCAGCCCCAAACTTTCAGCGTCTCACTAGAAGAGAGACAGCACGTAGGCACATTTCCTCCAAGAGGCCTTCCCTGACTACAATACAACAATTAACAGTCACATTTCCTGCCCAGGAGCTCACAGTCTAGAGGAGGAGACAGACACCAATATAGATAAATTGATGACAGATATGTAGATAAGTGCTGTGCTGCTGGGAGTGGGGATGAATGAAGGGAACAAGTCAGGGTGATGCAGAAGGGAGAGGGAGAAGAAGAAAGGAGGGCTTAGCAAGGCTTAGTGAAAGTGCATGGGCCTAGGAGTCTGAAGGACCTGGATTCGAATCCTGACTCTGCCACTTATCTGCTGTGTGCCCTTGACCTCAGTTCTTCTTTGTGCCTCAGTTACCTCATCTGTAAAATGGGGATTAACCCTGTGAACCCCATGTGGGACAGTGACTGTGTCCAATGTGATGAGCTTGTATCTGCCCCACTATTTAGTACAGTGCCTGGCACATAGTAAGCACTGAACAAATACCATACAAAAAGTTCCAGGCTTCCCGGACATGGTAGATTAAATTCTATAGGGTTAAGTGCATTTAGGGTCCTCCAGACCATCACCCTCTCCACCTTCAAAACCCTATATTTAATCCTAATCCTATGCCGGGTGGGAGTGGTGCAGAGTTGAGAGGGGAAAGTGGAGGAGGGGTGGAGGTGTCCCAAGGGGCAGGGAAGGGCCTTGGCAAATTCCACCACCTCCATTGGCACCCATGGGGAACGGGCACAGCCCTGCACTTATTTATGGTATTTGTTAAGCACTTACCATGTGCGAAGCACTGTTCTAAACAATGGGGTAGATACAAGGTAATCAGGTTGGACACCGTCCCTGTCCCTCGTGGGTCTCAGAGTTTTAATCCCATTTGCAGATTAGGTAACTGAGCCTGAGAGCAAGATCACACAGCAGACAAGTGGTGGGGCTGGGATTCGAACTCAGGTCCGTGCCTTATCTACTAGGCCTTGCTGCTTCCGAGACACAGCTCAGACACACACCTCTGGGTGGGGCTGGCCAGTGCCCCAACCCCAAAACCGGAGGTGAGAGGGGCAAGGGGAAGGACCATCCCCCCGCTTCCAGCTCACCACTTTTTCACTGCTCAATCAATCAGTCAATCAATTAAATTTATTAAGTGATTTTTGTGCTCAGAACACTGTACTAAGTAAGCACTTGGGAGTGGACAATACAACAGAATTGGAAGACATATTCCCTACCCTCACGGAGTTTACCGTCTAGAGGGGGAGACAGACATTAAAATAAATGAATTCTCTGGGGACGGGGTCGGGGGTGTGGGAAAGAGGGCCGGAGGAGGCAAAGTTGTTTTTTTTTTTAATAGTATTTTTTAAGCGCTTACTCTGTATCAGGCAGTTTTCTTAGCACTGGCTTAGAGATACCAGATAATCAGGTTGGACACAGTCCCTGTTCCACATAGGCCTCACAGTCTTAATCCCCATTTTACAGATGAGGTGCCCGAGGCACAGAGAAGCAAAGTGACTTACCCAAGGTCACACGGAAGACACGTGGCAGAGCTGGGACTAGAACCCAGGTCCTTCTGACTCCCAAGACGTGCTCCACCCACTATGCCATGCTGCTCTTTGTGTGTGTGGTGGGGAGAGATAGCAGATAAAGCCCTCCCCTACCTCCCAGCCCCCAGGTTTTTTCTCCCGCTAAGGCCTTAAGGCCTGCAGGGTCGGAGGAGGGGGCCAGAGGGCAGCGAGCCACGGGTCAGAAATGGGCAGGGAGCAGGGGGCTGCCCGGGCAGGGGTCCCGGTTCATTATCTCGGTAGCCACGGGGTAGAGGCAACCGGCCCAGCTCCCGCAGTGGTGCTGGCTTCTGCTGCCGGCTTCCCAGCTGTTGCCTGCTCTTTGGTCTCTGATCCTCCCCCTCCCAGCCCCCGGCCCAGCCCCCAGTTCCTGCGACCCGCCTCTCTGCTCCCTCCCCACCCTCCGGGAACCTCGTTCTGAACCCTGGAGACCTGCTGCTACCTGGCAGGGAAGGGGAAGTGGAAGGGGAATGGCGTTTCCAGCCCCAGGTGGCTCTCAGTACTTTGGCCAGTGCTGTCTTCTCGTCCCACCCTCCGTCCCTTTGCCCTGCCCTGCCCTGCCCTCCCCTGCCAGCCAGAGCCAAGGCTCTTTGCCAGTCCTGGCCAAGCCCCAGTCCAGCTCCCGGCCCAGTGCCCACCGCCTGACCCGAGTAGCCTGAGTGGAAGTGAGGCTGACTGAAGCTGGGCAGTATTGTGACTAGGGCTGAGGCCCGGTTGGCAGCTATCAGGCCTGGGCTCTGGGCGATGGTTGGCAGCTACCTGACCCCACCAGGACTTCTCACCCACACCGGGCCTGGCTGCTGTGTCCCTCCCTCCCGCCCCCCCTGCCCCAGGCCCCAGCTGCTGGGCTTCCTTTCCCAATAAGCCACCAGATGGGAACAAGCTGTACTGACCACGGGATTCCGGCCTCCCCTCCGGCCTGAGGGCTGGTCTGGCTTTGCCTGGCGATACCCCCAAGAGCCCTGGAGCCCTGACCAGTTGGGACCCAGGGGACTCCAGGAGGGCAGCGCTCCTGGGCCCTGCTGCCAACTCCCAGCCCTGTCCCCCTGGGAATCTCTAAACCCCTGCCCCAGTGATTTGGGGGACAGGGAGACCCCTGGGCAGATACAAGCTAATCAGTTTGGTTACAGTATCTGTCTCACATGGGGCTCACACTCTTAATCCCTAATTTACAGATAAGGTAACTAAGGCCCAGAGAAGTGAAATGACTTGGTCAAGGTCACCCAGCAGATATATGGTAGAGTTGGAATTAGAATCCAGGTCCTTCTGACTCCCAGGCCCCTACTCTATCCACTTAGCCACGCTGCTTCTCTGCCTGCACCATGACCCAAACCTGAGCTCTGACCCTTACCATTAGGAGCTGGTGTGTCTTTGGGACAACAGCCAGGCTCCTAGACACCCTGGAGTGAGGTTCTGGTGGCCCAAAGGTTTCTGCCCTGCGGACCCCTCCCCCACAATCCCTTCTCTGCTCTTTCCCAGAGCCCCCCAAATCCAGAGATCTCCAGGTCGCTCAGACCCTCCTCTCTGCGTTCATTTTTGTCTCTCAGTTTTGCCCAACTCTGCCCACCAACTCACTGTCCCTGTCCCTGTCCTGCCCATAGTTCCCTCACCTCGGGCTCACAGGCTCCATTTGTCAGGAGAGTCCCTTCTTAGTTGTAGTGTCCCCCATCAGACCTCCCTCCCTCTCTGTCTCTGTCTCTCACTCTTTTTCTCTTTCTCCCTGCCTGGGCTGCCTACAATCTCTGCTTGTCTGACCCCCGCTGTCCGCTGCCCCAGCTGCTGGCTTCCTTTCCCAATAAGTCACCAGATGGGAACACACTGTGGAGATTCTGGGTTTCATGGATGTCTCATCGGCCTCGGGGCCAGTTTGGCATGTGCCAGGGGTCCCAGTGTGCATATGCGTGAGTGCGTGTATGTGGTGTGTGTGTGTGTGAGAGAGAGAGATAGATAGGTAGATTAGATTAGATAGATAGATAGATAGATAGATAGATAGATAGATAGAAAGATAGATAGAGACCACTCAGGGCCTAGAGAAGTTGGCCCAGGAGACTCTAGGAGGATTCAGAACACTGCATCGGTCCTTAGTAATAATAATAATAATTGTGGTATTTGTTAAGCGCTCACTCCGTACCAGGCACTGTACTAAGCACTGGGGTGGATGAAAGCAAATCGGGTTGGATATAGTCCCTGTCCCACGTGGGGCTAATCAATCCCCATTTTACAGATGAGGTAACTGAGGCCCAGAGAAGTGAAGTGGCTTGCCCAGGGTTACAGAACAGACTAGTGGCAGAGCTGGGATTAGAACCCACAAGTGAACTGGTTGTGGGCAGGGACTATCACTCTTTATTGCTGTAAGGTACTTTCCCAAGCGCTTAGTATACAGTAAGAGCTTAATAAATAAAATTAAATGAATGAATGAATGAACCTTCTGACTCCCAGGCCTGTGCTCTATCCACTATGCCACACTACTTCCCTTGCCCTTGCAGGACTAAGCCCTGCCCCTCAGGTATCAGTCAGCCAATCAATCATCAATCATTGGTATTTACTGAGCACCACCTGCGTGCAAAACACTCTATGAAGCGTAGTAAGGGAGTTAGGGTTCTCAAGTTAAAGACTCTAATAAAGATCTCAGAACTCTGCACAACCTCCCTCCTATAGTGGGGACCCCAGAATCATTCAATCATATTTACTGAGCGCTTATTGTGTGCAGAGCACTGTTCTAAGCGTTTGGGAGGATACAATACAACAATAAGGCAGTCCATGTTCCACACGGGGCTTACGGTCTTAATTCCATTTTACAGATGAGGATACTGAGGCCCAGCGAAGTGAGTGACTTGCCCAAGGCCACCCGGCAGACAAGTGGCAGAGCCAGGACTAGAGCCGGGATTCTCAGGCCCGTGCTTTGTGCCCAACCTGATTAGCTTGTATCTACCCCTGCGCCTAGTACAGTGCTTGGCACATAGTAAGAGCTTAACAAATACCACAATTATTAGTAGGCTCCGCTGCTTCCCCACAGCACGTGGGAGATGATAGTACAACAGAGTTGGCAGACACGTTCCCTAACCACAACGAGCTTTCATTCAGTCATTCAATCGTATTTATTGAACGTTTAACCGGATCCCTGGGATATTGGGGAAGGGGTCGGGCCGGGCTGGGGCAGGGGGAAGTGGAGAGAGACATTTTGCAGTTAGACTCTGTAAGGTTGAGGCTTGCTTTTGCTGGGCCGGTACCCCAGGGGTCCCTGGGGGGCATAAATTGGAGCGGGGACAGAGACGGAGATCCAGAGTGGAGAAAAAGAAGAAAGAAAGGAAAGAGAGAGTGTGAGAGAGAGAAGGGAGGGAGGAGGGAGAACGGAGAAAAGAGGAGAGATCGAGGGGAGGGAGAAAGAAGAGAGAAAGGAGAGAGGAAAGAAAGAGTGAGCGATAGAAGGGAGAGGGAAATCCAAGGTAGGGAGAAGGAAGAGAGAAGGAGAGAGGAAAGAGAGTGAGAGATAGAAGGGAGAAAGAGAGAGAACGGAGAATGGAGAGGAAGATCCAGGGTAGGGAGAAAGAAGAGAGAAAGAAGAGAGGAAAGAGAGCATGAGAGATAGAAAGGAGAGAGGAGAGAACGGAGAAAAGAGGAGAGGGAGATCCAAGGTAGGGAGAAAGAAGAGAGAAAGGAGAGGAAAGAAAGAGTGAGAGACGGAAGGGAGAGAGGAGAAAGAACGGAGAAAGGAGGCGAGGAAGTCAGGGCGGGGAGATTTCGGGGTCACAGGCTTGAGGGGGGAGAGGAAGAAAGGATAGGAAGGAGGACAGGGGAGAGATAGGGGAGAGATAGGGGAAATACGGGGGAGAAAGCAGGGCCTTCCCGTCCCCCTCCCCACTTTAGTATGTGGGATTAGGGACCCCCCGAGGCCGGGACTGTGCCAGCAGCCGGCGCTGAGCCCTCGGCCCTGTCCTGGGAGCGCTGAGCAAATAAGGCTGATCCCCGGATAAAGGGACAATTAGCCGCGCTGTCTCGGGGACAAATCTGCTAAAAGGCGACAACCCCCCAGACACCGGGCGGCTCCGTGTTTGCAGAGAGGCCAAACGGGAACGAATCCCCGGAAACGTCCGGCGGCGAGCCAACCTTCACCCTCACCCCATCTTCTCCGGACCCTCTCCCTCTGCAGAGAAGAGGTGTCCCTGGGTGTCAGAGTGGGGCACCGGGGATCTGGGGTAATAACAATACTAACAATAATTGTGGTATTTGTTAAGCGCTTACTACGTGCCAGGTACCTTACTAGCGTTGGGGAGGACACAGTCAAGCCGGATTGGATACTGTCCCTGTCCCACGTGAAGCTCATAATCTCAATCCCCATTTTACAGACGAAGGAACTGAGTGAAGTGACTTGCCCAAAGTCACATAGCAGACAAGTGCCAGAGCCAGGACTAGAACCCAGGTCCTGCTGACTTTCAGGCCTGTGCTCTAGCCACTAAACCACGTTGCTTCTCTGAAGGAGGATGGCTCCCAGGTCTTCTCGAGGACCAGACAACCAATCTCGGAGGAGAGGATGGGCATGGGAAGTGGATCCCTGGCTCTGCCCTCCTCGCCCTGGTTCTGCTCTGTTCTGTCGGGCTCTCCTCAGTTCTGCTCTGGTTTTTCCCTTTCTTCCCCGCTCTCCCGGCTCTTTTCTGCCCTCCCTGACTCTTTTCAATTAATAATAATAATAATGATATCAGTGGTATTTGTTAAGCTCTTACAACGTGCCAGTCACTTGTATTAAGAGCCGGGGTGGGTGCAAGTCCCTGTCCCACATGGGGCTCACAATCTTAATCCCCATTTTACAGACGAGGTAATTGAGGCCCAGAGAAGTGAAGTGACTTGCCCAAGACCACACAGCAGACAAGCGGTGGAGCCGGGATTAGAACTCATGACCTTTCGACTCCCAGGCCCTTGCTCTATCCACTACGCCATGGTGCTTCAGTTTGGCTTTCCTCAGTTCTCCCAGGTCAGCTTTCCTAGCCCTCCCTGGCTTTGTTCAGTTCTGTCTCGTTCTCTCCAGTTCTCCCAGTCGGACTTTCCCCAGCTCCACTGGGTCTTCCCTGTTCTCCCAGCTCTCCCCTGCTTTTCTCGGTTGGTCTCCCGGAGGCGGTGCTGAAAGAACAGTTCCCAGGCCGGCCGCGTCGCCCGCCCCTCTATCCAGATTTCCTCCTCCCTCCGAGAAGCCTCGGGCCCATCTGTCAATCACTGAGATCGTTTCAGCGCTTACTGTGTGCAGAGCACCCTACTAAGGACTTGGGAGAGTACAGGACTCGGGGTGCCTTGCATAATTCGCTCTGGCTGTGAAGCGCACCCGTCTAGGGGCTGAAGCTCCTCTGGGGACGTGACACTTCACATCTTACCGTAGCTGCCGTCTCATGCTCTGTCTCGGTGTGCGTTTCTGCCTGTGTCTCTCGCTGTCTCGGCGTCTCTGTTCATCTCTGTCCCCCGTCGCTGTTTTTCCCCCCAACCCAATGCGCAGAGACTCTCCTCTGCAACCCTTCTGTTGCCACCCCCTGCCCAACCCTGACTTCCAGGCTTCCAGAGTGGTAGGATGGTCCACTAGAGCAACCACGGACGGGGCAGTCAAGAGAGTTGGGCTTTAGCCTCGGCTCGGCCACTGGCCTGCTGTGTGATCTTGAACAAATCACGTAACCTCTCTGGGCTTGTTTCCTCATCTGGAAAATGGGAATGACAGACCCGGTCTTTCTCCCTAGATCGTGAGCCCCGGGTGGGACGGTATGAGATCCTCTTATCTGTATCTGCCTCGGGGTTTGGCACGTGGCTTGGGAATGTAGGAAGCACTTAAGGATGCGGGGTCGGGGAAAGAGGTAGGGAGGAGGAGAGGGTAGGAGAATAAAGGAGAGGAAAGGAGCAGAAAGAAAAGGGGCGGGGGGCGGGAAGAAGGGGTCAGAAAGAAGGAGAGTGAGGGAAAAAGAGGAAGTAGAGAGAAGGAAAGCGAGGGAGGAAGAGGACAAGTTCTTCCCACTGGGCCACTTCTTCAAAGAGGCCAGAATCTCTCCTTTCGCGACCTCTGGCCCTCTCCATCCCTCTCCGCCTCCCTTACTACATGCCACACTACTAGATTTGAGAAGCAGCATGGCCTAGTGGGTAGAGCACGGGCCTGGAAGTCAGAGGACCGGGGTTCTACTCCCAGTTCCGCCATTTGTCTCCTGTGTGACCTTGGGCAAACCACTTCACTTCTCTGGGACTCAGTTTCCTCATCTTTAAAATGGGGATTAAGACTGTGAGACGTGGATTTTGTCCAACCCGATTATCTTGTATCTACCCCACCGCTTAGTACAGCGATTAACCATTGGAGTCGACGACCATTGTAAGCGTCTAACACATACTGTATACATAAAACCTCATCGTGTCTCATGGTGAAACGCACGAGAAGAGTGCAGACGGAGGCATGGCGTATCCAAATAGAGTGGTACAAGTCTCGTGGAAAATTGGAGGGAGCCTGAAATGGCTTCAGACAGGACTTCTGGGTCCTCTTCCTGACTGGTTCATTCCTCTCCGGTCCTCAATTTACCTTCTGGGATTGAGGAAGAGGAAGTGGGGGAGCGCTGCCTGCAGGACCGTCTAGAGAAGAGTAGAATAATAATAATGATGATGATGATGATGGTATTTGTTAAGCGCTTACTGTGTGCCAAGAACTGTTCTAGGCTCTGAGCACTGTTCTAAGCGCTGAATTATGGTATTTGTAAAGTGCTTACTATATGCCAAGCACTGTTCTAAGCGCTGGGTTAGATACAAGGTCATCAGGTTGTCCCACGTGGGGCTCCCAGTCTTAATTCCCCAATTTAGAGACGAGGTAAGTGAGGCACAGAGAAGTTAAGTGGCTTGCCCAAGATCACACAGCGGGATTAGACCCCAGGACCTCTGACTTCCACGGCCCGGGATGCGGGGCCACTGTCCACTAGGCCACGCTGCTTCTCTCCTGGGGGGCGGTGCCCCGCTCTCCCCTTCCCTCCCCTCCCCCCTAACTCTCCCCGCCATCCACGGCGGCTCAGTCCCCCCCGTCCGAGGTGGAGGGAGTAGCGGGGAGGTGGGCGGCGGCGGGGAGGGGGGAGAATTAATCCCTTAATTACGGCGCGATGGTCGCAGCACCTGCTTTCGGCGGCTCCTCTCCCAGGGGAGCTTCGGCTGGAGGGGCGGGGGGTCGGACAGGAGGAGGCCCGGGACGAGGCGGGAAGAGGAGGGGGCGTTGGGGACGGGGACGGGAGGGAGGGAGGGAAGCCGGGAGAGGCGTCGAGGCCGGGGTGGCACCCAGAGGCAGTGGAGGAGCGCCGAGCTCCGGGAAGGAGCGGCTCCCTCGCCGACCCCCGCCTCCGCCCCCGGCCCCGACCATGCTGCGTTACTTGCTCAAAACGCTGCTGCAGATGAACCTCTTCGCCGACTCTCTGGCCGGGGACGTCTCCAACTCCAGCGAGCTACTGTTTGGCCTCAACTCCTCGCTGGCGGCCCTCAATCAGAGCCTGCTGCCGTCGGGAGACCCTGGGGGCTTCAATGGTGAGACCCCCGGCAGAGGGGCTGGGGGCTGCGGGAGGACTGAGAGATTGGGGGGGGGGCGGGGGAGTCTGGAGGCTAGGAGGTTGGCAGGGGGTGGGAGGATGGGGGATTGGAAACCAGGGGGATTAGGGGGGTCGGGGGGATCCAGGATTGAGGGGTTTGGGGGTCGGGGGGGCTTGAAGCTTGCGGATGGGGGCCGGAGGCCAGGGGGACTGAAGGGACTGGGGGGTGGGTGGGAGGAGGGGGGATTTGAGTTTGGAGAGCTGGGGCAGGCTGGTGGGTTGGAAGGTCGGGTTTGCTGGAGGCTGGGGAAATTGGGAGGATGGGGGATCGGGAGGTCAGGGAATGTTGAAATTGGGGGTCGGGGGAGTTGGGGATCTGGAAGATTGGGGGATTGAGGGCAGTGGTACTGGGGTTGCGGGTGGGAGTGAGTGTATGTGTGTGTATGTGTGTGTTGAGGTGCTTAGTGTTCCCCCCCCCCCCATGCGTGTAGTTTGGGACTGAACTTTCAGTTGAGGGGTCGAGGGCGGAGAGGGCCCGGCTGACAAGCTGGGGTCCGAAGCCGGGACAAGGGCACGGGACCCCGGAGGGGGCACTGACCCACTCCCCGGTACGAAAGCCTCGGAGAGCGGCTGCTGAGGGCAAGTCGCAGCCGGTCTGGGGAGGGGGGAACGGGTGGGCGTCCAGAACTAGGTTTGGGTGATGTTCTCTAGAGAAGCAGCGTGGCTCAGTGGAAAGAGCACCGGCTGGGGAGTCAGAGATCATGGGTTCAAATCCCGCCTCCGCCACTTGTCAGCTGTGTGACTTTGGGCAGGTCACTTAACTTCTCTGTGCCTCAGTTTCCTCATCTGTAATCTGTAAAAAGACTGTGAGTCCCGCTTGGGACAACCTGATTGCTTTGTATCCTCCCCAGTGCTTAAAACAGTGCTTTGCACATAGTAAGCGCTTAACAAATGCCATTATTATTATTATTGTTCTCGGCGTCATTCCCCGTGATTAAAAGGGGCAGGGACAGGCAGCGTCCGGAGAGGGCAGGCGGAGAGGCCGGGGCTGTCGGGTCGGCTTCGCGCCAAGCAGCGTGGCTTACTGGCAAGAGCACGGGCTTGGGACGTGGGATCTAATCCCGACTCCTCCACTTATCAGCTGTGTGACCGCTCCGCCACTTCATTAATTGTGGTATTTGTTAAGCGCTTACTATGGGCCGAGCAGTGTGCTAAGCACTGGAGTAGATACAAGGTAATCAGTTTGTCCCACCTGGGGCTTACAATCTTCATCCCCATTTTACAGATGAGGGAACTGAAGCCCAGAGAAGTTAAGTGGCTTGCCCAAGGTCACACAGCAGACAAGTGGCGGAGGCGGGATTAGAACCCACATCCTCTGAATCCCAAGCCCGGGCTCTTGCCACTAAGCCACGCTGCTTGCTGTGTGACCTTGGGCAAGTCACTTCACTGCTCTGGGGCTCGGTTACCTCATTTGTAAAGCGGGGATTTGTAAAGTGTGAGCCCCTCGGGGGACAACCTGATTACCCCGTATGTTCCTCAGCTCTTAGAACAGTGCTTGGCACATAGTAAGGGCTTAACAGATGCAATTAATTATGATTATTATGCCCTCGGTCCCGTTCGGGCCCGCTGCCCCTCGGTGTCCCGGTGTGGCCCCGTGTAGCCCCTTTGCCGGTCGGAGTTTCCTTTGGCCCAACGCCCAGGTTGGCAGAGGCTGGCAGAGGCGGGAGGTGCCAGTGGGCGTGAGCATGGAGCACAGCTGGGAAGCAGAGGGGCCGACGGAACTCAGGGCTCTATTGGCATGACCGGACCCCCCTCCTCCGCCCCCCTCTGCCTGGCGCTCATTAGCATGACCATCGGCTATTCATTAGGCTAATTGGGAAACTTCTCTGGAGACGGGGAGGGGGAGATGACTGGAGGGGACATTCCAGGGCCCGCGGTCCTGCAGCGGCAGCTGGAGGCCGGAATACGGGCCCGGGGAAGACGAAGCCTGGAAGCTGGCTCCTTCCCGCCCTCCTCCCTCCTCCCGGGGAAGGGGCTCCACCTCCCCCTCCCACCTGGGATAGCAAAGAGCCGAATAATAATGATGGCGTTTGTTGAGCGCTTACTATGTGCCAAACACTGTTCTAAGAGCTGGGGGGATACAAGGTAATCCGTTTGTCCCACGTGGGGCTCACAGTCTTCATTCCCATTTTCCAGATGAGGTAACTGAGGCCCAGAGAAGTGAAGTGACTTGCCCAAAGCCAGCTGACAAGTGGCGGAGCCGGGATCAGAAGCCATGACCCCTGACTCCCAGGCCCGTGCTCTTTCCACTGAGCCAAGCTGCTTCTCAAGTCTCCGGCTCGCCCCGGCCCCATTCCCATTCTGGGGGCTTACCTGGAGTCCGGTCCGAGGGGAGCTTCATTCATTCATTCAATCGTATTTATTGAGCGCTTACTGGATGCGGAGCATTATACTAAGCGCTTGGGAAAGCCATTTGTCTGCTGTGTGGCCTTGGACGGGTCACTTAACTTCTCTGTGCTTCAGTTACCTCATCTGTAAAATGGGGATGAAGACTGGGACCCCTTTGCGGGACAGGGTCTGTGTCCAACTCTGCTTGTATCCATCCCAACGCTTAGTACAGTGCCTGGCATATAGTAAGCGCTTAACAAATACCATAATAATTATAATTATTACAATACATCAATAAAGAGAGACAATCACTGCCCACAATGAGCTCACATTCTAGAGAGGGGGAGACAGACAACCATACAAGTAAACAGACATAAATATAAATAAATAAAAGTGCAGATCTATGCATAGGTTCTGAGGGGAGAAGGGAGGGAGGAAGAGCAAAGGGAGCAAGTCAGGGTGACACGGAAGGGAGTGGGAGATGAGGAAAAGTGGGGCTTAGTCTGGGAAGGCCTCTTGGAGGAGATGGGCCTTCAGGGAGCTTACAGGGGCTCTGGCACCAGGAAGGTGTTTTAGGAGAGGATTTGGGGACTAAGTGGTGAAGTGGTCACTCGGAGGTGAAGTCCCAAGGCCCGGAGCATACCTCTCCTCACCACGTGTGGGGGTCTCCCATCCCCGCCCCTGAACCACATGATCGCTTCAGTGTCTCGGTTTGCGCTTAGTACAGTGGTCTGCACACAGTTAGCTCTCAATAAATGCGATTGAATGAATGAATGGGCACAGGAAGAGCTCTAATTCAGATTCCGTTTGACTCTGAAAAATCGGGGACTGCCGCGACTGGGGGTGAGGGGCGAGGGGATAGGGTTTTTTTCCATGGTATTTGTTAAGCACTCATTCTGTGCTAGGCACTCTTCTAAGCCCGGGGGCAGATACGAGCTAATCAGGTTTGGCACGGTCCATGTTCCAGGTGGATTTCAGAGACTTAATCCCCATTTCACAGGTGGGGTAACTGAGGCGCAGAGAAGTGAAGTGATTTACCCAAAATCACACAGCGGACACGTAGCGGATCCGGGATTAGAACCCAGGACCTCCGCCCCCTCCCTCCCCCCCCCCCCAGGCCCGGGCTCTTTCCATCAGGCCACGCTCCTTCAGTGCCTGCTTTATCCCTGAATCTCTGAGCTCAGTGGGATTGGGGGGGGGGGAATCTCAGGGATCGCGGGGGTCTGCGAGGGCGGGGGCTGCTCTTTCTATAGGGAGGTCCCGGGGGGAAAAGGAACGACTTCTCGACTCTGCATTCCTCGCTCCCATGTGCAAATCCCATGTCCGCCCGGCGAGCTTCTCCAGTGCCGAGTCATGCCACCTCTCACGGTGTAAGAACCAGGGAGCTGGGCTGGTCCTGCCCGTGCCACAGCTTGGGCCCTGCGTGCCCAAGAATAAGAGCTGGGGCAGATTGTAGGCGACTGCGGACTGTAATAATAATAATGGTATTTGTTAAGAGCTTACTATGTGCCAAGCACTGTTCTAAGCGCTGGGGTAGATACAAGGTAATGAGGTTGTCCCACGTGGGGCTCACAGTCTTCATCCCCATGAGGTAACTGAGACACAGAGAAGTCAAGTGACTTGCCCAAAGTCACACAGCTGACAAGTGGCAAAACCGGGATTAGAACCCACAGCGTTTGACTCCCAAGCCCGGCTCTTTCCACTAAGCCTCGCTGCTTCTACACTTCAGGCGGTAGTCCTCTAGACTCTAAGCTCGTTGTGGCCAGGGAACGTGTCCATCAACTCTGTTGCATTGTACTCTTCCAAGCACTTAGTGCAGTGCTCTGCACACAGTAAGTACTCAACCAATACTACTGATTTACTTATATAAGAAAATCAGGTGGGGCATGGTCCAGCCCACACGGGGCTCACGATCTAAGGGAGAGGAAGAGCCGATATTGAATCATTAGTTTAAAGATGGTGAAACTGAGGCAAAGAGAAGTTGAATGACTTGCCCAAGGTCCCACAGCAGGCAAGTGGAGGAGTAGGGATTAGAACTCAGGTCCTTCCAGGCCAGCGCTCTTTCCATTAGGCCACGCTGTTTCTCCGGGAGCCAAATGGGCCCAGCCAAGAGCCTCGGGTGCCCTGTGGATCTCACATGATCGGCGGGGGAGATCCCCGACCCTGAGGGCCACCTTATATGCGGGCGGAGTCGCCCTTGGCACCGCACGGGAGGGGGAAGGGGCGGCTACTTGCTGGGCACACGGACCGTCTACTTGCCTATTTGTTTTGTTTTGCTGTCCGTCTCCCCCTTTTAGACTGTGAGCCCGTTGTCGGGCAGGGATTGCCTCTCTCTGTTGCCGAATTGTACATTCCAAGCGTTTAGTACAGTGCTCTGCACACGCTAAGCGCTCAATAAATACGATTAAATGAATGAATGAATGACCGACGGCCCCGCAGTGACCCCTAGTGGCCAAGCGTGGGAAAGACAACATCCCGTCTGTGAGCGAGTTCGGGTGTTTGCCTTCGTATCACCGCGTGTGTAGGTCACAGTGTGAGTGTGTCACGGTGTATGTCTGTGACTCGAGTGAGTGTGTCACTGTGTGTATTCGTTTATTCATTCATTCAATCGCATTTATTGAACGTTTACTGTGTGCAGAGCACTGGACTAAGCGCTTGGAAAGTACAATTCGGCAACAGAGACAATGCCTACCCAACAACGGGCTCACAGTCTAGAAGCGGGAGACAGTAAAACAAAACAAAACAAGTAGGCAGGCATCAATACCATTAAAATAGATAAATAGAATCATAGATATATGCACATCATTAATAAAATAAGTAGAGTAATAAATATGTACAAATATACACAAGTGCTGTTGGGGAGGGGAAGAGGGTAGAGCAGAGGGAGGGAGTAGGGGCGATGGGGAGGGAGGAGGAGCAGAGAGAAATTATGTCATTGTGCGGCTGTGTCACAGTGTACGTAAGTCTGTGACTTCAGTGAGTGTATCATTGTGTGACTGTGAGCCCGTTGTTGGGTAGGGATTGTCTCCATCTGTTGCCGAATTGTACTTTCCAAGCACCTAGTCCAGTGCTCTGCACACAGTAAGCGCTCAATAAATACGATTGAATGAATGACTGTGTCACGGTGTACGTTTGTGCCTTGCTTGAATGACTCTGTGGTTATTAATGGTATTTGTTAAGCGCTTACTAGGTGCCAGGCACTGATCTAAGCGCGATATGTGTACGTGTCTGCGAGTGTAGTACCGTGGGTGTTTTTTCCTGCCTGTGGATGTGACTGTGGGTAGGGAACGGGTCCCCCAACTCTGCCGTGCTGAACTCTCCTAAGCGCTTAGTATAGTGGTCTGCTCATAACCGTGGCTCAGTGGAAAGAGCCCGGGCTTGGGAGTCAGAGGTCATGGCTTCTAATCCCGCCTCCGACGCTCGCCAGCTGTGGGACTTTGGCCAAGTCACTTAACTTCTCTGGGTCTCCGTTACCTCATCTGTAAAATGGGGATTAAGATTGTGAGCGCTTAGAACAGGGCTCTGCCACATAGTAAGCGTTTAACAAATACCACCATTAGTATTACGATTATTGTTATAAGCGCTCCATCATTGGATTGATTGGTACTGTGTCAGTGTGCGACACTGACTGCATCCACTTGGGCTTACGTGCGTGTGTGTGTGTGTATGGTTAGCGGGGGGCGTGGGTGGGCAGGAGAGGGGTCGCCCTTTGAGATGCCGTATGGTGGGCACTGCCCGGGTAGGCCCAAACTCGGGCCGAGCCCACCTTTCGGGACCCCGCCAGCCGGGCCCGGGCCCAGGCCTCAGCCGGGGTCCGAGCCCACCCTCGACCCCCTGCCCTCCCACCCCGTGCCCCTCTGCCGCCCCCAGGGTCGCGGGCCGGGCCGGAAGACGCGGTGCCCCGCATAGTGGAGCAGCCGCCCGACCTGCTGGTGTCCCGCGGGGAGCCGGCCACGCTGCCCTGCCGGGCCGAGGGCAGGCCGCGCCCGCACATCGAGTGGTACAAAGACGGCGTGCGGGTGGCCACGGCCCGCGAGGACCCGCGGGCCCACCGCCTGCTGCTGCCCAGCGGAGCGCTCTTCTTCCCCCGCATCGTGCACGGGCGCCGGGCGCGGCCGGACGAGGGCATCTACACCTGCGTGGCGCGAAACTACCTGGGCACCGCCGCCAGCCGCAACGCGTCGCTGGAGGTGGCTGGTGCGTGGTCCCCCCCCCACCCCCGCCCCGACTCTTCCTAAGCTTTCCTGAGCGCTTAGGGTGTGCGGAGCACTGGACGGAGCGTCCGCACAGCACCACCCTCTCTGGTTGGCGCCCCCACCTCCCCGCGGCTGCCGTTTCCTCCCGGGACCCCCTTCCCGTCCCCTCCCACGGGGCCACCTCTCACGGGGCACCCGCCCGGCCTGTGCCCCCAGTTCTGCGGGACGATTTCCGCCAGCCTCCGGGAGACGTGGTGGTGGCAGCGGGGGAGCCGGCCGTGCTGGAGTGTGTGCCCCCGAGGGGGCACCCGGAGCCCTCCGTGTCCTGGAAGAAGGACAGCGTGCCGCTCAGCGTGCAGGCCGGGCGCATCGCGGTGAGGGGGCGCGGGCACCCACGGGGGCGGGGGTCTCCGGGTCGCAGGTGGGAACGGGCACGACGACGACCACCACCAGGAACCCGGGGGGGCGGGACCGGATTCATTCATTCAATCGGATGATGATGATGGTGTTTGTTAAGCGCTTACTATGTGCAAAGCACTGTTCTAAGCGCTGGGGGGGATACAAGGTGATCAGGTTGTCCCACGTGGGGATCACAGTCTTCATCCCCATTTTACAGAGGAGGGAACTGAGGCACAGAGAAAGTACCAAATTCTACTTTCCAAGCGCTTAGTACAGTGCTCTGCACACAGTAAGCGCTCAATAAATACGATTGAATGAACGAATACGTGCCAAGCACTGTTCTAAGCGCTGGGGTAGGTACAAGGTTCTCAGGTTGTCCCACGTGGGGCTCACGGTCTTCATCCCCATTTAACAGAGGAGGTAACTGAGGTACAGAGAAGTTAACTGACTTGTCCAAAGTCACACAGCTGACAAGTGGCAGAGTCGGGATTAGAACCCATGACCTCTGACTCCCGAGCTCGGGCCTTTTCCACTGAGCCAAGGGTTTAATAATAATAATAATGCTGGTATTTATTAAGCGCTTACTGTGTGCCAAGCACTGTTCTAAGCGCTGGGGGGGCGGGATACAAGGTGATCAGGTTGTCCCACGTGAGGCCCACAGTCTTCATCCCCTTTTTACAGAAGAGGTCACTGAGGCACAGAGAAGTGAAGTGACTTGCTCAAGGACACACAGCTGACAAGTGGTGGAGCCGGGATGAGAACCCACGACCTCTGACTTCCAAGCCCGTGCTCTTTCCGCTAAGCCACGCTGCTTCTTATTTATTGAGCGCGCAATCTGTGCAGAGCACTGGACTAAGCGCTTGGAATGGACAATTCGGCAACAGAGACCACCCCTGCCCAACGACGGGCGCACGGTCTAAACGGGGGAGACAGACCACGAAACAAAAAAAGCAGGCAGGCATCATGACTGTGAGCTGGTGGTGGGCAGGAATGTGTCTGTTCGTGTACTGAACTCTCCCAGTCGCTTGACCGGAGAAGCAGCGTGGCTCAGTGGAAAGAGCCTGGGCTTGGGAGTCAGAGGTCATGGGTTCTAATCCCGGCTCCGCCGCTAGTCAGTTGCGTAACCTTGGACGAGTCACTTAACTTCTCTGGGCCCCACTTACCTCGCCTGTAAAATGGGGACTAAGATTGTGAGCCCCACGTGGGACAACCTGATAACCTTGTGTCTCCCCCAGCGCTTAGAACAGTGCTTAGCACATAGTAAGCGCTTAACAAATACCAACGTTCTTATTACGACTACCCCGCAGATCCGCGGGGGGAAGCTGATGATGTCCCACACGTTGAAGAGTGACGCCGGGATGTACGTTTGTGTGGCTTCCAATGTGGCCGGAGAGCGGGACAGCGGGGCCGCCAAGCTCGTGGTCTTTGGTGGGTAGCCGGGGGGTGGGCGTGAGGTGATATTAAAGGCTGAAGGCCAAGGTGGTGGACCCCCAGGAGGGAGGGGGCTTTACCTGCTCAAGCAGCTGACTTGACCTCCCCAATCCACCACACTTCCAACTTTTCTCCCTGCTCCAGATCCCCTCTCTTGGTCTCCTTGGTCCTTCCCCGAATGACCCCAAGACCTCTTATAATGCCCCCCTCCTCCACACACACACCTCCCCTCCTCAACTGACCCTTGATCTCTCCCCTGACCCTCGTCCCCCCCCCCCCCGACCCCTTCAACGCAGAGCGCCCCTCCTTCCTGCGCAGACCCACGAACCAGGTGGTGTTGGCCGACACGCCCGCTGACTTTCCTTGCGAGGTGCAGGGGGACCCTCTGCCCCGTCTGCGCTGGCGTAAGGAAGAGGGGGAACTCCCCCCCGGAAGGTGAGAGATTCCTCCTCCCTCTCCTCCTCCTCCTCGTCAGCAGAAGGCTCCCAGCTCCCTCCTCCCCTGCCCAGGCAGGGACGTGTCTAATAGTAATAACAATATTAATAACTGTGGTATTTGTTAAGCGCTTACTATGTGCCAGGCTCTGTACTGCAGGCTCTGTACTAAGCGCTGGGGTGGATACAAGCAGATCGGGATGGACACAGTCTCCATCCCACGTGGGGTTCACAGTCTCCATCCCCGTTTTACAGATGAGGGAACTGAGGCCCAGGGAAGAGAAATAGCTTGCCCAAGGTCACACAGCGGACAAGTGGTGGAGCTGGGATTAGAACCCACGACCTCGACCTTCTGACTCCTAGTCACATGCTCCATTCACTAGGCCATGCTGCTTCTCTAATACTTATGCTATTTCTTAAGCACTTACTATGTGCCTGGCACTGTACTAAGCGCTGGGGTGGGTACAGGCAAATCGGGTTGTCCTACGGAGGTCTCACAGTCTCAATCCCCATTTTACAGAAGAGGTAATTGAGGCACAGAGAAGTAAAGTAACTTGCCCAAAGTCACACAGCAGATGTGGTGGAGTCGGGATTAGAACCCAGGCCCGGACTTTAACTACTAGGCCCTGCTGGGGCAGGGGAACTCGGGGCCCCGTGAGGGTCCTTGTGCCGGGCCAAGTTGGTGGGCCGGTGTGTGTCCGGGGGCGGAGCTGGCCTCAGGGCTCTGACCAGCCCCTGCGCATGGGGTGGGGGGGCCGCGGGGGGCCCGCAGATACGAGATCGGGAGTGACCACAGCCTGCGGATTGGGCGGGCCAGCGCCGAGGACGAGGGCACCTACACCTGCGTGGCCGAGAACAGCGTGGGCCGGGCCGAAGCTTCCGGCTCCCTCAGTGTCCATGGTGAGGTCCGGGGCCTGGGATCAGGGGGACCAGGGGGACCAGGGGGACCAGGGGGACCAGGAGGACCAGGGGGACCGGGAGGACCAGGGGGACCAGGGGGACCAGGGGGACCAGGGGGGCCGAGGGGACAGAAGCCTTGGGAGGGAGAGGGGAGATGGAGGAACTAGCCAGAGTGCGTGGAGGTGTGTGTGTGGGGGGGTACTTGGGGTCATTCGGGGAAGGACCAAGGACCAAATCTGGGGATCTGGAGCAGGGAGTGGAAGTGTGGTGGGTTGGGGAGAAATGGGGCTAGGGGATCGTGTGTGTGTGGGTGAAAATAAGAGGAAGGGTCTAGAAGCCAACGAATTAGACTTGGGGGGGGTCACCTCTTTCCTGAAATTCAGGGTCCCCAAGACTCCCCTTTCCCACCTCCGTGCTCCCAGTTCTCCTGCCCCGCCTCCCTTTGCCAATCCCACCCCTTCTCCCCGCCCTCATGCCCCCGAGATCCCGTTAGCTCCGTGTCTGTGCCCGGCTTGACCCCAGAGGGGTCTCAGCCCGCACCCCCTCCCCACCCAGTCCCTCCGCAGCTGGTGACGAAGCCCCAGGACCAGACGGTAACCCCGGGCCGGACGGTAACCTTCCAGTGTGAGACCAAGGGGAACCCCCCACCTGCCGTCTTCTGGCAGAAGGAGGGCAGTCAGGTAAAGTAGCCTCCTCTCCCCTCCTGGGCGGGGGACTTCTCTCAGCCCGGGCCCCCTCCCCAGCCCCAGGGTCTCTCCTCTAACCCCTCCATCCCCTGAGGTCAGCAGTGCCTGCCCTGTCCACCCGGGGAGGATGCGCTTTCCTCCGGAGGACAGGGTCCCCCGTGACTCTGAGGGATGGGCAGTGTAGCTCAGTGGAAAGAGCCCGGGTTTGGGAGTCAGAGGTCGTGGATTTTAATCCCGCCTCTGCTACTTGTCAGCTGGGTGACTTTGGCTAAGTCACTTCACTTCTCTGTGCCTCAGTCACCTCCTCTGTAAAATGAGGATGAAGACCGTGAGCCCCACGTGGGACAACCCGAGAACGTTCTACCTACTCCAGCGCTTAGGACAGTGCTTGGCCCATATTCATTCATTCAATCGTATTTATTGAGCGCTTATTGTGTTCAGAGCACTGTACTAAGGGCTTGGAAAGTACAATTTGGTAACAGACAATCCCTACCCAACGAAGGGCTCAGGGTCTAGAAGGGGAAGAGAGACAACAAACCAAAACTAATAGACAGGCTTCAATAGGCATAGTTAAACGCTTAACAAATACCATTATTATTATTATTATGGGGGTGGGGGTGGAGGTCTGAGGTCCCTGCCTCCTCCATGGAATTGCCGTGCCCGGTCGTCTCTGCCCCCTCCTCTGTCTCGGCCCCTGTCCTCGCCCCCCGCAGATCCTGCTCTTCCCCAGCCAGCCCCCGGCACCTCTGGGCCGCTTCTCGGTGTCCTCCAGTGGTCAGCTCAGCATCGCGGCCGTGCAGAGTGGCGACGCCGGCTACTACGTGTGCCAAGGGGTCAGCGTGGCCGGCAGCATCCTGGCCAGGGCCCTGCTGGAAGTAGAGGATGGTGGGTGCTCACCGGGGGTCGGCCACGGATTGCGGGGGTGGTGGACAGGCAGCATGGACTAGTGTCAAGAGCGCGGATTCCAATCCCGGTTCCGCCACTTGTCTGCTGGGTGACTTTGGGCCAGTCACTTCACTTCTCCGTGCCTCAGTTCCCTCATCTGTAAAATGGAGATTAAGACTGTGAGCCCCACGTGGGACAACCTGATGACCTCGTATCTACCCCGGCGCTTAGAACAGCGCTTGGCACATAGTAACGCTTAACAAATGAGCATATCCCGAACCTGACTTCTTGATTCTATTTATTGCTATTGTTCTTGTCTATCCGTCTCCCCCGATTAGACTGTAAGCTCGTCAAAGGGCAGGGAATGTCTCTATCTGTTACCGATTTGTACATTCCATGCGCTTAGTACAGGGCTGTGCACATAGTAAGCGCTCAATAAATACTATTGAATGAACAAATACCATAATTATTACAAAAATGGAGGTTAAGACTGTGAGCCCCGCGTGGAACAACCTGATGATCTTGTACCTACCCCGGCGCTTAGAACAGTGCTTGGCACATAGTGAGTGCTTAAAAAACCCCTAATTTTTATTAAAGTGGAGGTTAAGACTGTGAGCCCCACGTGGGACAACCCGATTATCTTGTACCTATCCTAGCGCTTAGAAGAGCGTTTGGCACATAGTAAGCGCTTAACAAACACCATAATAGTAATAATAATATTAGTAACTCCTGGCCAGGTGGGGGTAGAGCCGGAATTCCGAGCACAAGACCCCTGTCCTTCGATCGGGCAGAGGATCCTGAGGGGTGGGAGCGGGTGGGGCTGGGTGGGAGGGGGGATATGGGACTGTTGGACCCAGGAATCCCCTCCCCTTCCCCTCGTGCTGCCCAGCCCTCCTGAGTCCTGCTTCTTCCAGCTTCCTCAGAGAAGATCCCGCCCATCATCCGCCGCGGGCCAACTAATCAGACCCTGACCCCCGGGGCCACCGCCCTGCTGCCGTGCCTGGTGGCCGCAGACTCCCAGCCCACTGTCCAGTGGCTGAAGGATGGGCAGCAGCTGGAGGACGGTGACCCTCGGCTCAGCGTGCTGGACAACGGGACCCTGCAGATCCGCCTCCTGCAGGTGAAGGGCCTGGGGGCACTGCCCCTTCCCACCGCTATCCCTTTCCCCACGGACCATGGCTAGGCCCCCTCTGCTGACCAGCCCCCTCCCTGGCGAGGTACGGCCTCTCCTTCGCCTTCCTCGCCCCCTCTCCAGAGACCCTTCTCCCCATCCCTCCAGGATCCTCCCTTCTCTTGCAGGAAGCTGATTCGGGTCTCTACGGGTGTGTGGCCACGAGTTCCACGGGGGAGGCCTCGTGGAGTGGCTTGTTGCAGGTGCAGGGTGAGTTGCCGGCCTTATCTTCCGGGTAGTCCCGGCTACAGAGGCCTCCGCCTCCACCCAGAGCCTCTCTACTCCCCTACGGCCCACTTCACCAGCCCCAGGTCCAGAGACTCCAGGGAGAGGGCATTCCGTATCCCCTTGGCTCAGGGGAGACCCCCGTGCAGAGAAGATGAGGTCACGCACCCTCCTGAGGCCCCCTCCCCACCACCCACCCATCCCCAGCCATCCAGCCGGCTAGCCAGCCAGCCAGCCAGCCAGCTAGCCAACCTCCCCACCCCCCTGCTCCTGGAGCTCTTCCTGCGATGTCCTCCTGCAGCGGGCAGGGCAGACCCTCCGAGATCTCCGCCTGGGGCTCCCACCCAGCCTCGGGTGACTGACATCACCCAGACCAGCGCCACCCTGGCCTGGCAGCCCAGCGCCGATATCGGGGCCCCGGACGCCTCCACTTACGTGATAGAGGCCTTCAGGTATTCATTCATTCATTCATTCAATCGTATTTACTGAGCGCTTACTGTGTGTAGAGCACTGCACACAGGTTTTGGAGAATTCAATACAGCAACTAAAGAGAGACAGTCCCTGCCCACAACGGGCTCACAGTCTGGGGTGGGGGAGACAGACATCAATACAAGTAAACAGACATCAATATAAATACATAGAATTATAGATATATACCTAAGTGCTGTGGAGCGGGGAGAGGGGGGAAGAGCAAAGGGAGAGAGTTAGGGTGACACGGAAGTGGGGGAGCTGAGGGAAAGTGGGGCTTAACCTGGGAAGGCCTCCTGGAGGAGATGGGCCTTCAGTAGGGCTTTGAAGTGGGGGGAGAGTCATTGTCCGGCGGATTTGAGAAGGGAAGGCGTTCCAGGCCAGAGGTAGGATGTGGGCTAGGGGTCAGCGGCAAAAAAGATGAGATCGAGGCACAGTGAGAAGGTGAATGGGGTGTGGTATGGGATATGAGATGTATGTGTGTGTGTGTGGGGGGGGTCTCTGCTGAGCCCTGCCCACCCCACCGGCCTCCTCCCGGCAGCCCGGCGGCAGGCAGCACGTGGCGGACAGTGGCCGAAGGCGTGCAGCAGGAGACGCACACGGTGGGCGGCCTGCAGCCCGACACCATCTACCTCTTCCTGGTCCGAGCGGCCAGTGAGCAAGGCCTCAGCGAACCCAGCCCCGTCTCCGAGGCCATCCGCACCCGAGGTGGGGGGCAGGAGGGGGGCCAGGGAGTGGGGGGCAGGAGAAGGGGCCAGGGACCCACGCAACTCTTCCTCCTCCCCTTCCTCTTTCTCCCCCTCCTCCTCCAGAGTAGCAGCGGGGCTTAGTGGAAAGGGCAAGGGCTTGGGAGTCAGAGGTCGTGGGTTCGAATCGCAGATCTGACACTCGTCAGCTGTGTGACTTTGGGCAAGTCACTTCACTTCTCGGTGCCCTCAGTGACCTCATCTGTAAAATGGAGATGAAGACTGTGAGCCCCATTTGTGACAACCTGATAACCCTGTACCTACCCCAGCGCTTAGAACAGTGCTTGGCACATAGTAAGTACTTAACAAATAACCATTATTATTATTCCTCATCCTCAATCAATCGTATTTATTGAGTGCTTACTGAATGCAGACCACTGTACTAAGGGCTTGAGAGAGCACAACATAAAGTGTAGACAGTCCCCTGCCCACAAGAAGTTTCCTCTCCCTCTTCTTCCTTCTCCTCTTCCTCCTCTTCCTCTTTCCTCCCCTCCTCCTCTTCCTCCTTTTCCAGAGAAAGCTTGGGCTGCCCTCCCACCTGCTGCCCTCTGGCAACAGGGGACCCCTTGTCGGGGAGCTGGGGGAGCTCAAGGGTTATGGCAGCTTGCTTCTTTCCCAGGAAATTCAGCCCAGGAATTGTCGGGGGTGAGGGGAAGTTGTGTATATTGGGAGTTAAGGCCCCTATCCCCTCCCACCCTGGAATTCCCAGACTGCAGCACTGATTGTTACAGACCCTCTTGTTCTTCCCAGGGGTTGGCATACATTCCCTGTCCCCTCTACCTCCGGACCCTTCCCCAATAGCTCCCTGTGGGGCACTAGGTGGAGAAACTCCCCCATTCCCCACCTCAGGACTCGAGAAGCTTTGCAAAGAAATGGAGAGCCACAATCTTTACCGAGAGCAATAATAAAAGAAGCAAAATTAATAAAATAATTATTTTAACCGAGAATAATAAAATAAACAAAATCAATAGAATTATTAACAACCAATTAATCGATAATTAACAGAATATATCCTTATTTAATAAGTGCTTTTTCGTGCCAAGCACTGTACTAAGGATCGGGTAGACACAATACATGCAGCTCGGACTCAGTCTCCGCCCTACATGGGGCTCGTGGTCGAAGGGAGAGGGAGAACAGGTATTTATTCCCATTTTGCAGATGAGGAAACAGAGACACTGGAGAATTAAGTGATAATCTGAGGTCACCCAGAAGGCTAGTGCAGGAGCGGGGATTAGAACCCAGGTCTCCCGTCTCCCTCGTCAGTACGCTCTCTAATGGGCCATGGTGCTTCCAGGAATAATGCCTTGATTTTATGCAGTGCCTAGGTATTACTTAAGTCATTTCTGTCTTCACAATATTGTCAGGTAGGGCAGGTATCATTATGTCCTTTTCTCAGATGGCGTCACTGAGACAGCAAGAGGTCAAGTGGCTTGCCCTAAATCAGCCAGCGGGCAAGCAGTACAGCCAGGATTTGAGCCCCGGTCCTCGGCCCCTAAAAGTCGTTTCGATTCCATTGCATCAAGAGGCCACAGCCTCCTCTCCCTGAAGCGCCCCTCCCCTCGTCCCCCACCCCACCCCATCCCATCCCAATCTCCATTCTTGCTGCCTTCCTGTCTACAGAAGCCGATGCTCTGGGCCCGGGCGAGGATCGGTGGCGACAGGGCCAGCGGGAGCTGAGCGAGGTAGCCTTGCGCCTGCAAAAAACCGAAGTCCTGGGCCCCACCACCCTGCAGGTGTCCTGGACCGTGAGTGGGGCTGGGGGCTGAGGCGGGAGAGAGTCAAGGGAGTAGGGGTGGAGGGCTAGGCCGCAGTTGGAGTCCGGGTCCTGGGTGGGGTCACAAGGTCGAGGTTTGAAGGGTCTGGCGTCCCCCCGGCCCCTCCTCTCCCGTGCTCCTTTCCCCTGCAGGTGGAGCGGCCGTCCCCGGCCGTGCAAGGTTTCCGGGTGCTGTGGCGGGTGGCCGGCTCGGGGGACTGGGCGGCCCTGGATGTGGGGTCTCCGAGCCAGCGCAGCGCCGTGCTCAGGGGGCTGCCCCCTGGAGGGAGGATCCAGACCAAGGTGCAGCCCTACGGCAGCGAGGGGCTCGGACCCGACAGCCCCGTCCTGGACACCAGCATCCCGGAGGAGGGTGAGAATGGCCCGGGGCTGGCACGGCGTCCCGGGCCTGGGGCTCGGGTTGGGGCCGGGGCCGCAGCCCAGAGCCGGTCCACAGGCTATGGAGCCGTTGGAAAGGCCCCTCCCTGCAAGGATCTCTGAAGCAGCGTGGCCTAGTGGATAGACCACCGACCTAGGAGTCGGAAGGTCACGGGATCTAACCCTACCCTGGCCACTTGTCTGCTCTGTGACCTTGGGCAAGTCACCTCTCTGGGCCTCGGTTCCCTCGGCTGGAAAATGGGGATGAAGACTGTGATCACCTTGTATCCCCCCAGCGCTTAGAACAGTGCTTTGCACATAGTAAGCGCTTAACAAATATCAACATTATTATTATATCAATGCAAATGAGGAAAATTACAGATATATACATGTGCTGTGGGGAGGGGAGAGGGGATAAGAGCCAAGGGAGCAAGTCAGGGCGATGCAGAAGGGAGTGGGAGATGAGGAAGGGAGGCCTTAGTTAGGGAGGACCTCTTGGAGGAGGCTTTGAAGTCGAGGGGTGGTGGGGATTAGCCTGGGAAGACCTGATTGGCGATGCGGCCTTCTCGCCAGCCCCCAGCGCCCCTCCTCAAGCAGTGACCGTGACCCTCGGGGGCGACGGCAACGGCAGCATCACCGTGTCCTGGGCGCCGCCGCCCCCCGCCCAGCGCAACGGGATCATCCTGGAATACCGGGTAGGGGCCGCGGCCGCCACCAACGGGGAGCCCCCGGGAGGGACAAGGCGGGAAAGGACAAGGTTCCCGGCAAAGGGGGAGGGAGGGGATGGGGGGTGTTTCGGACCGCAGCCACCCCCAGGGGGACGGGCGGGCCAAACCACCCCCTCGCAAGTATGCGGGGCCACAGCGCGGCCAACCCCACCCCCACGGGATGAGCGTGACCGGTCCTCGGCCACACCCACGGGATGGACGAGGTCGGACCCGTCACCTCCACGGGATGGGCGTGACCGGTCCTCGGCCACACCCACGGGATGGATTTGGTCGCACCTGTCACCCCCGCGGGATGACAGCTACAGCCACGTGGTGGGCGCGGTGGGACCTGAGTCCCGGCCCCGTGGTGGGCGGGTCCCTGAGGCCTCCCCCGTCCCCATCAGGTGTGGTGCCTGGCCAACGACAGCCGCTTCCACATCAACCAGTCGGCGGCGGGCTGGGCGCGCTCGGCCGTGCTGCGGGGCCTCCTGCCGGGCCTGCCCTACCGGACCCAGGTGGCCGCGGCCACCAGCGCCGGCGTGGGAGTGGCCAGCGCCCCCGTGACCGTGCGGCTCCGTGAGTGCGGGGGCCGGGCGGCGGGCGAAGGGCCCCGCCGACGGCCGCGGGTCCCCCAGACGCACCCCTCTCTCCCCGCAGGGGCCCCGCGGGCGGCGGAGGCGGAGGCGGGGCTGTGGGAGCGCCTGGCCCGCCTGCTGCGGGAGCCCGCCTGCATCGCCGCCGCGGGGGCGGCCGGAGGGGCGCTGCTCCTCGGACTCAGCGCCGCCCTTTACCGGCGACGGAGGCAACGCAAGGAGCTCAGCCACTACACGTGTGAGGGGGCGGGGCGGGGCCCCGATGATGACACGCCCAATCTCGGGGGGAGGGGCGGGGCCTGGGCGACCGCACCCACCTGGTGGGCGGGGTCGGATCGCACCCACACCCACGTGATGGGCGGGGGGCAGACCGCAGCCCCTCCCACCTGACGGGTGGGGCCAGACCATAGCCGCCTCTATATGCGGGGAGGGGCCAGAAGGTAGCCACCCCCCACGTGACGGGCGGGGCCAGACCACAGCCGTCTCCATCTGGAGGGCGGGGCCCCGCGCGCAGAGACCGCCCGCCTGAGAGGGCGGGGTCTGGCGGGACCTCGAACTCTGCTCCCTCTCGTGGGAGGGAGCGGGACCGCGAAGGCCGCAAAGTGCTCCTGCAAGGGTACGGAGCGTGGCGGACGGTGCTCTGCACACAGTCAGTGCTCAGTAAATACCATTAATTGCCAGGTTGATGGGAGCCCGGGAAAGAGGGAGTAGAACCGGGGAGGGAGAGGGAGGTGCGTAGTCTTCCCGCTCCAGGGATTCCGGGATAGGGAAGGTGGCAAGGTGTGCCTGTCACCTGCTTCATCCTTTACCAGGGTCCCCTCTCACCCCTGCCCTCTCTCTCTAGCCTCCTTCGCCTACACCCCGGCAGGTAAGGTGGCTCTCATTCATCCATCCATCCATTCATTCATTCGTATTTATTGAGCGCTTACTGTGTGCGGAGTACTGTAGTAAGCGCTTAGGGAAGAAGTGTGGCTTAGTGGCATGAGCACGGGCTTGGGAGTCAGAGGACGTGGGTCCAACCCCGGCTTCGCCACTTGTCTGCTGTGTGACCTTGGGCAAGCTACTTATCTTCTCTGTGCCTCAGTTATCCCATCTGTACAATGGGGATAAAGACTGTGACCCCCCACGTGGGACAACCAGATCACCCCAGCGCGTGGAACAGTGCTTGGCACATAGAAAGCGCTTAACAAGTACCATTATTATTATTATTGTGATTGGGAGAGTACAAGATAACAATGAACAGACACAGGGAAGGGTCTAGGGAAGGGTCCAGGTTGCGGGGAGACCTTCACTCTTTCTCTCTCTCCCTGTCTCTCCAGTTTCATTTCCTCATGCCGAAGGCCTCTCCAGAGCCAATGCAGGTAACCTAGCTCTTCTCCCCGGCTGGAAAGCAGGGGCTGGATCAAATGACTTCTTGAGGTCCCCTCCCTGTTCTGAGTTTCTATGAAACCTCAAGTCCGGAAATCTCGATTAGTTCCCCTTTCCTTTCGCCCCCTTCTCTCCTCCCCTCCTCAGGGGAGATCCCATTCCCGGTCCCCCAGTCCCCTGCCCTGCTTCCCCATCCCAACTGCGAGACTCTCAAACTCACCTTCAGGTGGCTGTCCACTCTGGCGTGGACCTAGAGACCGGTTCATCCATTCCGTTGTATTTGTCGAGCGTTGTGTGCGAGCGTTGTAGGAAGCGCTCAGGAGAGTACACGTTAAAGGGACACATTCTGGTTCAGTTCAGTGCGGTTCAGTTTATGGCTGGACAACAGCCTCCTCCTCCGGGCTGATCTGGAGCTAAACCGGCCTCCGAGCCTGGAAGAGGGGGTGTGGGGCCGGGGCAGGGGCGGAGAGTTGGTCCCTCACTCCTCAGAGCCGGTCCCGGGTCGTCTCTGGCCTTCCTCCAGCCCACTCGGGACCAGGACTCGTGGTCGGGCAGTCGGGACCCCTCGTCTCAGATGGTATTTGTTAAGCGCTTACTATGTGCATAGCACTGTTCTAAGCGCTGGGGTAGATACAGGGTAATCAGGTTGTTCCAACTGAGGCTCACAGTCTTAATCCCCATTTCACAGATGAGGTAACTGAGGCTCAGAGAAGTGAAGCGACTTGCTCACAGTCACACAGCTGCCGAGTGGCAGAGTCGGGATTCGAACCCATGACCTCTGACTCCCAAGCCCGTGCTCTTTCCACTGAGCTGCTCACTTGCATGGGTCAGTTCTGACTCCTGCCCGGGGAAGAGGCATAGCCCTTGCCCGCCCACCCTCCCCACCCCCAAGCCTCTTTTCGCTTTTTTGAAGCCCCCCTGCCCATCTTTCACTTCCATAGTCGCCCACAGGCCTCGCACTCTCTTCCAGGCAGCCGGTGGGCCTGGGCGCGGCTCCCTACCCGTGGCTAGCCGACTCGTGGCCCCACCCGCCCCGCAGCCCCACGGTCCCGGAGCCCAGAGGGAGCCGCTGCCCCAGCAACCCTGACCCCGATGACCGATACTACAACGGTGAGGACCCTTCTGCTCCCTCTCACCTCCTCTCCCGCTCGATCTTCCCAGGAAAGTCAACACCCCTTAGATCCAGGCCTCGGTATTTCTCCAGGCGGGCTCAGGCCTTGGGGGAGTGAGGGGAGAGGGGCAGAAGGTTTGGGGAGGGGGTTCTCTTGGGCCCGGTCTCTGCATGGACCCCCAGCATGGGCTTCGGAGTGCTAAGGGGGTGGGGGAGAAAGTCATCATCTGTCCCCTCCATCCTCCCATCTCCCTTCCCACCCTGTGCCTAGAGGCTGGCATCTCCCTGTACCTGGCCCAGATGGTCCGGGGGGCAACGGCGGCGGCCCCCCCGGGGGACGGCCCCATCTACAGCACCATCGACCCCGAGGGCGAGGAGCTCCGCACCTTCCACGGGGGGGGGTTTCCCCCCGCAGCCCCCCGGAGACCCCGGCCACTGGCCCAGTTCCTCCCACAGTCAGTCCGCCCAGGCCGAGTGGAGCCAGGACAGCGGTAGGATCCCCAGACCTCTACCTGCGTGTCCCCTCCCCTCTTCTCTCCCCTCGCCCCCAAAGGCTCCTGCCGCCCCTCTGACTCTGTCCCCGAGACCCCGGCCCACCCTTCTCCCTCCCCACGCCCCCCACGGATCTCTGCCCTCCTTCACCCCAGGCCCAAGCGCGGGGAAAGGGAAGCTGGGGAAGCCCGTGCAGACCCCGTCTCTGAGTTGGTCCGAACCGCTGCCTCCCCCGCCTCCTTCCTGCGAGCTGAGTCGCCTGGGGGAGGCCCAGAGCGGGGTGGAGGAGGAGGAAGAAGAGGAGGAAGAGCTGCACCGCAGGTCAAAGAAGGGGACCTCCCCCCAGCCCCCCTCCCCCTCCCCCAGATCCCCGCCCATGAGCGTTCCCCGAGGGTGCAGAGGGCGGGGGGCGGGAGGAGGATGGAGGGGGTGGAACTTTGGTCAAGCCACTTAACTTCTCTGTGCCTCAGTCTCCCCAACTGGGGATTAAAACTGTGAGCCCCAGGTGGGACAACCTGATTACCCTGTATCTATCCCAGCGCTTAGAAGAGTGCTTGGCACGTAGTAAGTAAGCGCTTTAACGAATACCATAATGATAATAATGAGAGCGACCGAGAATGGAGCCTCCACGCCCTTCCGTCCCACCCCTGCCAGCGTGGCTTAGTGGAAGGAGCACGGATTTGGGAGTCAGAGGTTGTGGGTGCTAATCCCGCCTCCGCCACTTGTCAGCTGGGTGACTTTGGGCAAGTCACTTCACTTCTCTGGGCCTCCTCTGTGAAATGGGCATTCAGACTGTGAGCCCCACGTGGGACAACCTGATGACCTTGTGTCTACCCCTAGCGCATACAACAATGCTTGGCACATAGTAAACGCTGAACAAATATTATTGTTATTATTATTATTATTATATTCCCCCAGGGTGGAGGGAGAGGGGAGGGGAGGAGGATGGTGTTAGCCTCATCCTGTCGCTCCGTCCCCGTCCCCCAACTTCAACTCAATGAGCGATGTCCAAGGTGGAGGGGCGGGCTCCGTTTGATGGGGCGGGGGGCGACAGAGTGAGGCTTCTCCCTCCCCCCGCCAACTCCTTCCCCCTCCTCCTCAGCTCGGAGCCCGAGGAGTGGTGCCCCTCGCTGCCCCAGAGGAGCCATCTGACCGAGCCCGGCCCACCGCCCCCGGCCCGCGGAGAGAGTCCCAGTCCCACCCCATCCTTTGGGCAGCAGTCCACTGCCACCCTCACCCCTTCGCCCCCTGAACCTCCCCGACCCCACCAGGCGCCTAGGTAGGAGATTTCGGGAGGGCCGGGATGGGGGGGGGGCGTCGGGGAGAGGGGTCCTCGTGGCTGGGTGGGTGGGGGGTGCTCAGAGCGTGGGCCTCCCTTGAGGGAGAAGTCTCTATGCGGGAGGGGGGCTCCAACGGAGTCCAGGGGCCCCCTGGGGGGCTCTCTGATTGCAGGCAGATGTCTCCCAGGACGAGCCCCCCTCTCAGCTTGTCCCAGCCCAGCCTGAGCAGCTTGGAGAGGGGGGGTCCGCCCCCTCCCCGACACCTCAGCCCCAGCCCCGCTCCCGGCAGCACCAGCGGGGCTCCAGGTGAGTGGAAGGTACCTGTCCCCCCCCCCCCCCGCTCCATTCCCACCCCCCCATCCCCGCTGTCCTCCCAGACCCCAGACCCCAGCCCGCCTCCTCTTCCCGGTCTTCCCAGCCCTTGGCCCCAGCCCCCTCACCTCCCCCCACCTGAGCCCCTCGGTGCCCTTCATCCCCCCCTCACCCCGCAGGAAGAGTCCGGCTGGTGCCCGGGGAGACGACGCCCCCGCCCCAAGGACCCCGAGCCCGCTCCAGGAAGAAACCGAAAGCCCCTCCCTACCGGAGAGGGTGGAGCCCAGGGGGTGAGGGGCTGCAGACCGTGTGGGGGGGTGAGGGGGGAAGTGGGTGGGGGGTATTGGGGGCGTGATGCACGCAGGGGGTGAAGATGAGTGGTGGCCTTGGGAGACTTGTTCACAGCATGGCCTGGTAGAGCACGGGCCTGGGAGTCAAAGGTCATGGGTTCTAGTCCATCACTTGTCTGCCGTGTGACATTGGGTAAGTCACTTCACTTCTCTGTGCCTCGGTTCCCTCATCTAGAAGAAGGGGATTAAGACTGTGAGTGGGACAGGGACTGTTTCTAACCCGATTATCTTGCTTCGAACGGTGCCGGGCGCATAATAAGTGCTTAACAAATAACATTATTATTATTCTTCACCAGAGGACTGGGGAAGGGATGTTGGGAGGTGACCCCCTCCCCGGCCCATTTAGTGCTGAAAGTCCCCTCCCCACAGACCTGCCACCCCCGCCCCTGCCCCCGCCAGAAGGAGAAGCCGAATGGACCATGGGGCTGCGGGCGGCGGGCAGTGTCCCCTCCCTGGAGCGCGACCGGGGTCGAGAAAGGAAAATCGCCCGGGCAGCCCCCCCCGGGGGGCATCAGCACCCCCATTCTGACGGTAAGGAAGCCCGGGGGCGGGGAGGGCCCAGGGCCGCCAGCGGGGGGAGATGGGGACGCCCCTGATCTGACCGATTTCTAGATTTCCCCATTTTCCCCAAGAGACCGGTTTCGGGGTCTCCCCACTTTCCCCCCTCCCGCCGGCCCCTTACCTTCTCTGGTTGGTCAAACGGATTGATTTCCACTTCGAGTTCCCTTGATTATTCAGGTGAGGCCTGGAATCTCCACCCCTCATCCCAGCTAGGCCGGGTCAGCTTCAGGGCCGACAGAGCCGGCCCATCCCCCGCCACTGAGGCAGGAGAGGAGAGCCCGAGACCCCCCCACCCTCTACCCTTTCCTTTCCTAGCCGGAGTGTCCCCTTCCTCCCCGCAAGTCCCCCCCGCGTCCCTGTCCATCAGGTCCTCACCCTGCCCTTCCTCCCCCATCAGAAGGCCCCTGGCCATTGTACAGCAAGCCCAGTTTCCTGCAGCCGAGGACCCAGGTGGCCGGAACCTGCTCCACTACGGACAGCAACTCCTCCCGCGGCTCGGGAAGCTCCCGGGGAACGGCCTGGAGCCGCCGGCCGGAGCGACGAGAGGTGAGCAGGCTGCCCAAGACGCTGGGTTCGGCGGCGGGACGTCGATTTCCCCCCGGCCAGTCCTCTTTTCTCACCCACGCGAGTCTCCTCTTTCCTTGGACCTAGCTAGGGGCCTTGGCCCACCTCGCCTCCAGCCCCGGAGCCTGCCGGGAGGCGAAAGGGAGGGTCTGGGTGAGAACGAAGCAGCTTGGTTTAGTGGAAAGAGCACGGGTTTGGGAGTCAGGGGACCTGGGTTCTAATCCCGGCTCTGCCACTTGTCTGTTGGGTGACCGTGGGCAAGCCACTTAACTTCTCTGGGCCTCGGTTACCTCATCTGTAAAACGGGGTTTAAGATTGTGAGCCCAAGTGGGACAACCTGATTACTTTGTATCTAGGCTTGGGAGTCAGAGGTCGTGGGTTCTAATCCCAGCTCCGCCACTTGTCAGCCACGTGACTTTGGGCAAACCACTTAGCTTCTCTGGGCCTCGGTCACCTCATATGTTAAATGAGGATTAAGACTGTGAGCCCCAAGTGGGACAATTTGATTACTCTGTACCTACCCCAATGCTTAGAACAGTGCTCGGCACATAGCGCTTAACAAATACCCTCATTATTATCTACCCCAGCGTTTAGAACAGTGCTTGGCCCATAGGAAGGGCTTAACAAATACCATAATAATAATAATAATTATTATTATTATGAGTGTGTGAACTGGGACAGGATCCAGGAGTCCAGGCTCCCGGCTTGGGGCGCTGCGATTTTCCCTTCCTCCCGGGTTCCTTTTGTTCGTCCCCGCCCCGCCCCGACCACCGTTCCCGGTCCCTTCGTGCTTCCAGGCCCAGGCTGTGTTCGTCCCGCTTCAGGAGCTGAGATGAGATCGTCTCTGGCGGCGAGTATGGCGGGAACCTTCGCCCGAGCCGAGGGGCGTCAGAGAGTCAGAGCCCTCGGCTGACCCAGTCCGGAGCTGGCGGGGGGTGGGGGGTCTCGGGGTCGGAGCCAGAACCCCACCTCCCCCCAGTCGGGGGAAGGAAGAGGGGTGTCACTTAGGGACGATGTGGGGTTGGTCGGAGGACGGAGAGGCCCCCCCCCCACCCCGCCACAAGAGGGTCTGGTCAGTTTGTGGGTTCCTCCCTCCGTGCCCTTGCCCTGCCCCTTTATAGCTGAGTCATTTGTAAAATAGGAAATAAAAGCCTTGAACTTTATCCATCCTCTTTCTGGGCTTGGGTGAGGGGATCGGTCCGGTTCAATCCCCTCCTTCCTCAGTCTTGCCCGCTCCTGGTATGGAGTGGGGGGGGGGGGGGCAGTGCGGCTCAGGCCCCCCTGGTCCTCAGGGCTACCTTTTCCTGGGGCGGGTAGGGGTCAGTTAGCCTCAGTCAGCCCCCTTGTCCTCAGGTCTGTTTGTTCCTGGTGGGGAGCGGGGCATCACTCTTGCTCAGTTTCCCCTAATCCTCAGTCCTGCCTGTTCCTGGTGTGGAGTGTGTATGGGTGTGTATGTATGTGTGTTTGGGGTGGGGGTGGTGGGATCAGTCCTTCTCAGTCTCCCCTGGCTCTCCGTCCTCCCTGTTCCTGTGTGAAGCGGGGCCAGTTCTCCCCCACAGGGATGACCTCCAGGATTGGAACGACCCTGACTCCTCGCTGACCCGGACCAACTAATCGAGAGTAAAAACTGTTTTCAAGTAATGAGTGGCTTGTCGCCGGGAGCGGGAGATGACAGGGGCAGATCCTTCTCACCCCCAGGTTCTTGGGTGAGGAGGGAGAGGGACGAGACAGACAGACTTACCTTTTCCCCGCTGAAAGTTTGCCTCCCTCGTTAGCTGGGCTCTAACTCTGCTCCTTTTACGAACTGGTTCCCCAAAGGGGTCCCTCTGTGACCAACAGGGTAGTTTCATCCTACACTATTTATTTTCAATCCCCACCTCGGGCTTCGCAGCCGGCGAGGCCCCTCTTCGGTCCCGTGTTCCTCACCCCCAGATTGTCTCCAGGGGTCAACCTCATCCTTTTGATCTGGCTTGGAGCTTCTTTTAGCCTAAGGTCCAGGCAGGGACGGTGAGGGAGGGGGCTGGGGAACTGAGGGTTTGGCACCGCCCAGGAGACAGGGGAGGGGCCAAATTTCCACGGGTACCCCCCCTTCAGGTGGGCAGTGTGGGGTTCCCAGCCCCATGACTCTGTTGGGCAAACATTTTAGGTGGGCAGAGTAGGTTTCCATGCCATAAACCGTCCCACTCCAATCTGAGGGAAGTAGCCCTGGAGTCTGGAGGGGTGGAGGTACCCCACCCTCAACCAGACCCCAACTGGCGCCAGAAGGACATCCCATAGGCAAAAGTGCAGATCCAGGGGAAGGCCCAGCTGGGCGTGACTATGCCCGTTTCCATGGGAACCCGATTCATGAGGACTCCCGCCTCTGCAGAGCCTGGTCCCCAAATAGTTTATCAATTTCCCTCAACACCCCTCCTCACTCCCCGCCTCCAGACACAAATGGTTATAAAGCCCACTGCTTCTTCCCTTTCCCCTCCGGAAATTCCTTCCCATTGTCTGCTCCCTCCTCCATTAGAAAGTCCCTTGATCCCGACTCCGGGCTGGCTCCAAACCCCCAGCTGCCTCATTGTCTCTCGGACGTTTCCGCCCCATTTCCCTTCTCCACCCCTATCTCTCTCTCCCAGTCCGCCTTTAATCTCCCAGCTTCTGGACTCTGGCAAGGAAAGCGAAGCAGCGTTGCCTAGTGGAAAGAGCACTGGAAGTTAGAGGACCTGGGTAATCCCGATTCCGCCACTTATCTCTTGTATGACTTTAGGCAAGTCACTTCTCATGAATTGCCCCTTAGTTCATCTGGAAAACGGAGATTAAAACTTCGGGTCCCATGCGGTACAGTGACTATGTCCAACCTGATTTGCTTGTGCCTACTCCAACGTTCAGTATAGTGCCTGGCACTTGGTAAGCGCTTATACTATTTTTTGAAAAAGGGTAAGTAAGGAAATAAGGGATCCTGGTTAGTCTAGTGCGAAGTCCTGCTTCAGCACTACGGTGTGAGGCCAGCGTCCAGCCACAGTCTGGTTGTGCTCGGCCTGGCGTCCCCTCTCCTCCAAGAGTCCCCAGCTGCTTCGGCTCCTCTGCCCAGCTCCCCTTCTGCTGCCTCTCCCCGGTCTCGGCTGAAGCGGCGGGATCGTTGGAGCGGTGCCCACTTGTCTGTGCCCATTGGCGAAACAGCCGGGGGCAGCTGCCTCCCTTCTCTCTGCCCATAGTGGCGGGGGAGGAGGCCGATCCCTCGCGAGCCCTGGCGCTGGCATCCTCTGCCAACAGCAGCTGCTCCCCAGTCCACCTTGGGCGTGGAATGGGCATCCACTCCTTTCGCTCCGTGTGGAAGCTGAGACCCTGGAGATGTGGCCTGGAGGAGCAACTTTCTGGGGCCTCTGGGCGGACTTCAGGGTGGACCACTGGGGAGACCTTATTTTAAAATGGTATTTGTAAAGCGCTTACTATATACTAGATACTGTCCTAAATGCTGGGGAAGATACAAGATAATCAGGTTGGATACAGTCCCTCCTCTATATGGGGCTCACAGTCTTAATCTCCATTTTACACATGAGATAAATGAGGCACAGAGAAATTAAGTGACTTGGCCAAAGTCACACAGCAGATAAACGGCAGAGCTGGGATTAGAAACCCAGTCCTTCTAACTCCCAGGGCTGGGCTCTATCCACACTGGGTCATGCTACCACTCTAGGTTAGCCCTCTGGGTGAACCTCTAGGGTGGACCTTTAAGGTGGACTTCTAGGGTGCACTTCTAGGGTGGACTTCTTGAGGGACCGCTAGAATGGAATCCCCCCCCCCCCCCCCGCACCCAGACTGTGAGCCCGTTGTGGGCAGGGATTGTCTCTCTTTGTTACTGAATTGTACTTCCCAAGTGCTTAGTACAGTGCTCTGCACACAGTAAGCCTTCAATAAATACGATTGAATGAATGAACTCTAGGGTGGACCTCTGGGAGGACCCTAATGGTGGACCTTTAGGGGGAACACCTGGGGGAGCGGCCTCCGGGGAGAAATCTAAGGTGGACCTCTGGGGGGGACTACTAGGATGACCTCTGGTGTGGAACTCTGGATGGACCTTTATGTGGACCTCTAGGGGACTCCTCTAGGGTGAAATTCTAGGGGCACTTCTGAGATGACCTCTGGGGAGAACTCCAAGGGGACCCTCCAAAGTGGACCTCTGGGGAGAACTCTAGGGCGGACCTCTCGGGGGGAACCACTAGGATGGACTCTGGGGAGACCACTAGGGCGGACCTCTAGGGTGGACCTCTGGGATGGACCTCTGGCTGGACTTCTGGTATGGACTTCTAGGATGCACATCTGCGGTAACTTCTAGGGTGGACCGCTGTGGTGAACCTTTAGCGGAGGGACCGCCGGGGTGAACCTCTGGGGAGGACCTCTCGCTCTCTGCAGGCAGAAGACCTCAAAGGTAACACATAAGGGAACATCAGGAGGGAGGGGAAAGATGACCAGCGAACAAATCCTTTATCCTGGAGACCCCGGCCAAGGTGGTAGCTCTCACGGTCTCTTGAGTAGATCTGCTAATTCTGTTGTATTCTCCCAAGCGCTTAGTACAGTGCTCTGCACATAGCAAGCGCTCAATAAATACGATCGATTGAATCGATAGCACCCCCCCCACCCCGCCCCTTCTCCTCCCCCCTAAGTGCACGATCCCCTCATACCTCTTTCCAGAGTGCACGCCCAGTACCTCTCCCCCGCAACGCAACGACTCCAAATCTGCTTCTTTGGACCACTCCCCCGGGGGCTCACCCCCGATCTTCCCCCCGCCGGCAGCCGATCCCAGTCCCCCGCCTCTTCTCCGGGACCGCTCCCCCCAGGGCGCCCGCCCCCTAAAATACATTTCCCTCCCCCTTCCCAAAGAACCTCTCGAGGGCCCCAGGGAGGAGCGTTGACACCTCATGTATTAACTCCAGTTGTGCTACGGCGGGGTGGGGACGGGGGCACACAAAGCGGCGGGGGAGGGGCTCCGCGGCAGGGCTGAGCGGGGGCCGAGCGTGGGCGGTGAAGTCCCTCGGCACGCCCAGGCGCCCTCCCGGCGTCACCAATGTCCGACCGGACAGTCCCGGGGAGGGGCCGGTCCTTCCGGCGCGGCCGGGGAAGGTTTCGGTCCAAAGACAGAAGGGCAATAGGTCGGGGCACGAAACACCAAACGGAAAGAGGGGGACCCTCCAGCCTGGGCCCGGGGGCACGGTCTCGGGGGGCTCTGGGCGGCTGGGCCCGGGGCCGCCCCCTCCCCCGCGCTCCCGGCTCTGCGGGCGGCGGGGCCCGGGGTGACGGTTGGAGGGCGAGGGATCTGGGTGCCCTCTCGGCGTCGGCAGAGCCGCCCGCTCACCTCGGAAGGCAGAAGGGCCAGGGCAGGCGCGGGCATCCGGCGGGCACCGCTTCCGGCTCAGACCGGGCGGCAGTTTCATGAAAGCAGAGTGGCACGGCCCGCGGGCCAGGCGGGAGAGGGGCTGGGGTCCCCGGGGAGCAAAGGGCAGGTCCTGCAGGGGGGTGAGGGGGAGCGTGTGTGTGTGAGCGGAGGGGGTGGACCTCCCCTCGCCCCTCAGTCTCGAGTCCTGTTCCATCCTCAGGCCCCGGCGCGGCCTGTCCGGGGAAACAGGTTTGTGCTTGGAGCGGGCACCGGCTTGCGAGGCCTGGCGGGTCTTGGGGTGGGGGTGGGGGGAGAGGGGGGGACCCCTCCCCTCCCCGACGGCCCCTCAGACGTGAGTCTGCATCCTCCGCTGGAGGGGCCGGCTGGGGTCGGAGTTCTGCGAGGAAGACTGGGAGGGGTGGGAGGAGGAGGCCGAAGCCTTGCTGGCCTTATCGAACTGCGCGTAGCCGTCCTGCTTGCCGCTGCTGCTGACGCTGCTGTCGCACTGCGTGTCCAGGAAAGAGCTGCTGTCGCTCAGGGAGCCCCTCTGGAACTCCCTTTCGCACAGCTCGATGGACGAGCTGCCCGTGCCCAGCACGAAGCGCTGCCCGTAGTCGTACAGGCGGCCCTGCCCGCTCAGGGTGCTGTATAGGTTAGTGAAGGACACGCCCGTGGGCACCCGCTGCTTGCCGGCCGGCCGGTCGGGCTGGCAGCTGGACAGTGAGATGGTGGGAGTCGAGTGGTGCTCCTTGAAGGTGTTGACGCTGTAGTAGCCGTTGGTCGGGTCCTGCGAGGGGGTGGGGGAGGGGGGGAGGTCGGGGGGAGGGAGAGGGCAGAGCTGCAGCCTGGAGCCAGGGCCGGGCGGGTGGCCGTATCTTCTTCACTCATGGGTTCGTTCGATCGTATTTACTGAGCGCTTACTACTACTGCTGGTGACGGTGCTATTTGTTAAGCGCCTACTGTGTGCCGAGCACTCGTTCGAAGCCCCGGGGTAGATACGAGGTCATCAGGTTGTCCCACGTGGGGCTCACAGACTTAACCCCCGTTTTACCGATGAGGTGACCGAGGCCCAGGGAAGTGAAGTGACTTGCCCAAAGTCACACAGCTCATAAATGACGGAGCCGGGATTAGAACCCACGACCTCTGACTCCCAAACCCGGGCTCTAAGCGCACGAGGCCGGGCTGGCTGGGACGGGGGAGGGGGGTGGGGGACCGGGGTGGGACGGGGAGGTCTTCCCCCCACGCGCTAAGAATAATCATAGGACAACTACAAGCCATATTCAAACGATTTCATTTAGGATATTGCAGTGCTCCCTCGATGCTTACTCCATGCCAAGCCCTGGGGGTGGGGGTGGGGAGGGGTGTGTGGTGTGTGTGTGTGTGTGTGTGTGTGTGAGGTGCGGGGGTAGGGGGAGCGATACGATATGATCAGAATGGACACGGCCCGTATCCCAGTCGGGGCTCCCAGGCTGAGGGAGGGCCAGCAGGAATCATATTCCCCCCAAGTCACACAGTGGCAGGCCGGTGGCAGAGTTGAAACTCGAAGCCGGGCCTCCTGGCTCTCTGTCCATGCTCTCTCCTCTCGCCTGTGCTGCCTTCTTCCCTACCCTTCCCACCTCCGGCCCCCTGTTCTCTGGGCAGCCCCCTCTCCGGCCTGCCCCTCCCCGCCCCGGGCCTCACCTTTAGGTTCTGGAACTCTTTCTCCTCTTCCTTGAGCACTTCCAGCTGCTTCAGCACCGAGTCCTGCTGGAACTCGCCCCGGTCCATCTGCAAGCCAAGGGGGCCATCAGTAGGACCACTGACCCGTTCCCCAGGGAGAAGGACCGAAACCCCTACTGGTTGCTTCCAGGGGTTTGAGCCGGTGTGAGGTTCTGTCTTAGGGGGCAGGGCTGGGAGGGACTATGGGAGGATTCCATCCTGGGGTATGGGGTTATAGTGGGGTCCTATCCTGGAGTTAGGATGACAATCTGTCCAGGGGGTTAGGCTATGGAGAGGTCCTGTCCTGGGGGTGGGGCTATGGGGAAATCTAACTCTCGGGGAGGGGCTGTGGCTGTTCTGGGGTAGGCAGCAGGAAGGGGCCAGACAGTGCCCCAGACACCCCCCAGCAGGTGCCCGAGGCCAGTTTTCACCCCATCGATCGGCCTCCTCGTGCTTGGCAGGAAGCTCTGATCACATTTCTTGCCACCCGGCAGGCCCAGGCTGGCTTCTTGCCTCCCACCGTGCCCCCTCAGTTTCCCTTCCCTTAACCTTTTGGGAGAGAGCTGCCTTTACACACCGATCACCCCACAGGGGGCAGCATGGGAGCCTCTCTGTGCCGGAGGTCCAGAGGGCAAGGGGCGGGGGGTGGGGTGGATAGATGTGCTCACCATCAGCTGCTTGATGGCGGGGTGCTCCTCGGGGTCCCGCCCCGCGGCCGGCTCCTTGTGGACGATCTCCACGCGGATGTCGTTCTTGGCAGACACTACGCCTTTCAGATCTGGTGGGCGAGACCCCAGAATTGGTGGGAAGTTGCTGAGGCCTCCGCCCCCAGCCCTCCCACACAACCTGTGACCAACTGGGAGAGGGAACAGACCTCTGAACACTCTCCCCTTGCCGTCTTGGCCCAGGGTCTCAATCAATCAATCGACCAATCAGTAGTATCGATGGAGGACCTACTCGATGGTGTACTAAGTGTTTGGGAGAGTCGAGTAGAGTTAGTTAACATCATCCTATATCCTCAAGGAGTTTACAATCTAGAAGACATAGACACTGAAAGACATTACAGGAGAGGTGTGGCCTAATGGAACGAGCTAGGGCCTGGGAGCCAGGGGGCTGGGGTTCTAAACCGAGCTTTACCACTTGTCTGCTGTGTGACCTTGGGTAAGTCACTTAACGTCTCTGTGCCTCAGTTCCTTCATCTGCAGAATGAGGATTCAATACCTGCTCTCGCTCCTAAGGACTGTGAGCCCCATGTGGGACCTGATAATCATGTATCTACCCCAGTGTTTAGCACAGTGCTTGATACACAGTAAGCGCTTAATGAATAGCATTATTATTATTGTTGTAGGTAGGACAAGCTAACAGAGAGTACAGATATGGTCATAGAGATACAGGGATGTTAGTACCCAAGTGTTGAGGTGTGGAAGGACTGAAGTGTCAATGGAGACATAGAGCGGAAAGGTGAGAGAAGAATCAGGGAAGGCCTCCTGGAGGAGGTATGACTTCAGAGGGCCTTGAGTATGGGAAGAGCGGAGGTCCACTGGAGGAGAGTTCCTGATTGAAGGGAGGTGTGAGCAAGAGGTGGAGAGCAGGAGAGACAAGAATGAGGCCCAGTGAGTAGGTTGGGTGGAGGAGCAAAGTGTGTGAGCTGAGGTGTTGTGGGAGGGGAGGGAGGATAAGTAGAAGGGGGAAAGCTGGTCGAGCGTGATGGCCAGGAGTTTCTGCTTCACGCAGGGAGGAATGGGAAACTACCGGAAATTTTAGAGGTGTGAGGAGAGGTGCACAGAATAATGTTTTAGAAAAATGATCCAGGTAGTGAAGTGGAGGATGGACTGGAGAGGGGAGAGACCAGTGGGCAAGGAGGTCAGTGAGGAGGCTGATTCATAAGACTGTAAGCTCCTCGAAGGCAGATATCACGTCTTCTTCCTCTATTACATTCTCCCAAGCACTTAATACAGGGTTCTGCCCACAGTAGATGCTCGATAAATTCCACTGACCGACGGACTGACAAGCAGCTAGCAATGCTACAGGATTACTTTGCTGCTTTCTGGATATCTGTTCCCAGCTAGGCTATGTCCTTAAGTCTAATTCCCAGGAAACCAAGAGAGCCCTAAGGGACCTCTTGGGCCTCCTGGGTCCTCCTTATATACAGCCTGCTGGGCAGTGGTGGTTACCCTGGATGGCCCCTGGCAATTCCTTACTTAGGCCCTGTTCACCGCCCCCAGGGGGAAGGTGTTGGTGGTCAGAGGAATCTGTGAGGATGTCCTTTGGAGGCGGGGGGGGGGGGGGGGGGGGGGGAGCATTCTTGGAACCACAGGGACAGCTCAGAACTGGTTAAGGGGGGAACAGAGAGTGGCAGATCGGGGGGGTGTCACCCGAAGAAAGGGGAGGACTGCACCCCATAATGCATGAGGAGCAGACCCTGGCGGGGGGTGGACACAGAGGATTGGAACACCCTTGCTTGTCCCAGGCTCAGTTCCTAAATGTGCCCCCACTGGTGGGTCCTGCCCCATCTGAATCCTTTGCTGCAAAAATAGTAATTATATTAGTGGTGTTTGTTAAGCATTTACTTCATGTCAGGCACTGCGCGAAGAACTGGGGTGGATACAGTTAAATCGGGTTGGTCCCTGTCTCATGAGGAGCTCCATAGTCTCAATCCCCATTTTACAGGTGAGATAACTGAGGCACAGAGAAGTGAAGTGACTTGCCCAAGGTCACAGAGCTGACAAGTGGTGGAACCAGGATTAGAACCCATGAACCTTCTGACCTCTGGGCCCATGCTCTACCCACTATGCTGTACTGCTTCTCAACCAGCAGGCAGCAGGGAGGCTGGGACCTGGAGAAACTGGCTTTGGAACTCCTGCCTCACCGGATCTCCAAACCCTTCTCCCAGACCCGCTTCTGGCTGGCTGGGGGGCCGCCGGGGCACGTGGGAGGAGGTCTCCTGGGTTCTAGTCCCTGGTGGCCTGGGGCCATGGCCCAGTGCTTCCTCTTGTCAAGCAGAAATGTGTGAGAGTCTGCCCTCTGGAGAGGTCCTCCAGGGAGGGAGAGGATGGTCAGGCGGGGACACACTGTCCAAAGCAGCCAAGATGCCTGGTTTGCCTCCTGCTCTGAAGGCCTCGGGGAACGGGTGAAGGTGGTTCTGCTCTTGCATTTGATGGCTTGACCCTTTCGATCCCACTGCCACTGGTCCCAGAAATGCATGCCCCCCGGCAGACCTCTGGGCAAAGAGACAATCTTCCTTCTAGACTGTAAATTCATTTTGAGCAGGGAGCAGGTCCACCGACTTTTTTTTATGGTATTTGTTATTAAGAATAATAATAGCAGTAATAATAATAGCACTTGTTAAATGCTACATAGCAAGCACTGTTCTAAGTGCCACAGTAGTTACAAGTTAATCAGATTGGACAGAGTCCCTCACAATCTTAATCCCCATTTTATGGATGAGGCATCTGAGGCCCAGAGAAGTTAAGTAACTTGTCCGAGGTCATATAACGGATAAGAGGTGGAGCCGGGTTTGGAACCTAGGTTCTTCTGACTTCCAGGCCCAGGCTCTATCCACTAGGCCACGGCATCTCCGTTATATTGTACTCTCCCAAGTGCTTAGCAGAGGGCTCGGCAACACAGTAAGCGCTCAAAAAATACCACTGAGGGATTACGGGATTACTCAATGTCTCCCTGCCCCAGACCCACCCCTTGTCCCCCCACCCCCAACTCAGTGTCATCCCCCCGCCCTTCCTCCGCCGGCCTGGACATACTTCTCTGGGAACGGGCACAGCAGAAGGCCACGATAGTGGCCATGAGGACAAGGAAGGCCACCCCGGCTCCCACGGCGACCCCGATGATGACGGCCATCGGCACGGACTCTGCAGGACACAGTGGGTTGGTCAGGGGGTGGGGGCAAAGGTTGGGGTGATAGTCCCCACTTTCTGCCCCAGCCCCTCCCCTCGCCGTTCCCCGGGGTCCCTTCCCCTGTCCCTCCCATGACTGCTGCCTCTGTAGCTCCCCTTGTGGCTTCCCTCTATTACTCCTTAGGGTCTTCCCCTGTTGCCTCCCATCGTCCCTCCTGCTCCTCCTACAGCTCCCTCTGCGCTCCCTCTGCAGCTCCCCCTTCCACGCCTTCTGACCTTCCTCTCCTTGCTACTCCCCCATCCCTTCTGATCCTACTGTGGCTCCACCTGCAGGTCCCCCTACCACTTCTTCTGAACTTCCTCCCCTTACTGCTCCTCCTGTCCCTCCTGATCCTCCTGTGGTTCCCTGTATAGCTTCCCCCGAGGCTCCCTCTACCTCTCCTTCTGATCTTCCTCCTCTTGCTGCTCTCCCATTCCTCCTGATCTTCCTGTGGCTCTCCCTGCAGCTCCCCCTGAGGCTCTCCCTACCACTTCTTCTGACCTTCCTTCCCTTGCTGCTCCCTCTACCACTCTTTCTGACCTTTCCCTATCCCTCATGGTCCTTCTAGAGCTCTCCCTCACCCTCCTCCGGGTGGAATCAGCCCAAACTGGTCCTGCCGCCACCCCTCAGTCCCCTCTGTCTTCCCTAGGTCTCCCCTCAAAAACCACAGTCCAAGGCCACCTCCTCCAGGAAGCTTTTCCACATTAACCGCATCCTCTCTCCCACCTGCCATCACAACCGAGGACCCATGCTTCTTGTGGTTACTACATTTCTCCTAACAGTCTCCTGGGGACTGTGTGCTTGTGGCCTCAGACTGTAAACTCCTTGAGGGCAGGCACCATGGCCATCCTCTAACCTGGAGTCCCAGGCTAGGCTTCTTGTCCCAGAGCGCTCAGCAGAGACTGGCTGACTGACACCGACTGACCCCATGGGGCTGTGAGTGGTGGAGGAAAAGGAGCAGAAGAGGTGGGGGCGCTGAGGGTTTGAAGAAAAGGAGGGGGTGGGGCACCTATGCAGGGAGAGGGCTCGTAGATGCATTTTGACATTAGATGAATATCATGCAAACCATATGTAAAACAACATGCAAAGAAGCATCCGTCATTTTTGAGTCAACAGCTCAGGCACGTGGGGCAATGGAGCTGCAGCATTGTGCCAGATGCTGTACTGGGAATCGACCTCTGGGTAGCTCACTACAATGCACAAACCCTGGAAGCCTTCCTGGAGGAGGTGTCCTTGCCTCACCAAGGGGAGGTGTCCTTGCCTCACGCTCTGCATCCCTCCCCCAAGGTGTTTTCAGAGCTGATCAGGGGAGATGGGGGAGGAGGAGGAGAGGAGAGGGAGTAGGTGAGCAGGCCCAGACCAACATGACCAGGCTCTCTTTTGCTGACCCTGACCCCTCTGCGCTGTCCCTGGGTCCCTCCTTGGCCCCCAAGCTCTCTCCCTGCCTCCTTCAGTGCCCCATCTTGGGGGAGAGAGAAACCCTGCTTGCTCCCGACAGGTGCCCAGGCTAGGACTGGGTTGGCATCCCTCCCCGGCCCATGGTCAACCAGCCCTGTCAGGAACCCCTGGGCTTCTTGCTGGGCCTTGAGGGGTTGGTGAAAATGGTTCAGGGTGAACTCCAGGCCTGGTCTGCCCCAGTTCGGGGACTCCGACCACTGCCTGCCTGGCACAGCCCGAGCCCACTAGCCGGAAGCACCAGGGCCCTCCCAAGCCTCCCAGCCGGGGATGACCGGCCTGCTGGGGACCCTTCCCCATCTGCTCTCCCTCCTCATTTCCCCTTTGGCTGAGGGGCTTTTGTGCCACCAGAAGAGAGTGGTGGCCGAGGAGGGGCCCCCGAAGCAGATTTGGGGTGAGGACCTCCCCGAGGTGGTCTGCTGGGGACCAGGTTTGATACTGTAGCTTTTACTTGAGCTGAGAGAAGCGATCTCTCCGCAGTCCCCCATCTAACCCTCCCTGCCTGGGGTCTGGGGCCACTCTGGGCTGGACAGTGCCCGACCTGAGGCCTGCTAGCCCGGGGGGTTTTCAGCAGGGTAGCTTTTCAGGGGGCCAGTTTGGCCTTTATAACAGTAGAGTCGAGGGGTGGGGAGGGGTCTTGGCCTGAGAAGTTGAGCGTTCAGCCCTGCCCTAGGCTGGGAGTGGGCCCTGGGGGCGGGACTGGTGCTCTGGTGCTCTGGCTGCTGGTGTGTGTATCTCTGTGTGCGTGTGTGTGGCCCAGGCAGCAACTGTGGGAGTCCTGCCTGCCCCCACAGGGCCTCCATTTCCCTGACCCCCTGCCTCAGCCTGGCTAGGCTCCTGGGGACCCCATTTGATCCTGCAGCTCAGGACACCATACCTGCTTCCTGCCCAGGTCCTGACTTCATCCCCGGACCTGTTTGGAGATAAAGCAAGCATCCTCAGCAGGCTGGAGGCCGGCCGAGGGGCGGGGGGAATCTCTGCTGAGCCTTTCTGACCCCCTACCCACCTCCAGTCTGGGAGCAGGGACAGAGCCCAACCGGGACCTTTCCAGGTGGAGAGAAACCACGCAGGGACTGGGGGGACACTGGGGGGAAGGGGCAGAGGAGGGGAGAGCAAGGGTGGGTGGGGAGGAGGAGTGGGAAAGGTCTTGGCATTATATGAGTGATATGCTAATCATAAGCAAGAGCATGCAAGTCACCAAAAGGTTGCCGGGACATGATGGATAATGGGATAAGGAAGATGGGGGAAGCCTTGAATGTGCGGCTGAGCACTGCAGCTGAGCACTGCGGCTGAACTAGGGGGAGTCTCGGTGGGGTCTTGGGTCTGTTCTGGTCTGACCCCTCAGGGTTTCACACGGTCCAGGATCCATCAGTCGACTGGTTCCCTAGGCGAGCACTGGAGAACACCGTTCTTGAAGCCCCCTCCCCCCGCCATCTCGTGCCCCTGTCCGCTGATCCCTGTTGCTGCTGGGTGTGGCCTGGGGCTCCTGGGACTTGCCCGGCCCGAGACTGACCAGGCAGTGAAGACCGGACCACAGGCCCTGCAGAACGAGGACCCTCATCTTGCTGCCCGTCCCCCTCCCCTGGGGAGGTTATCCCGGGCCTCTCCCCCAGCACGGCCCCCATCCTTCCAGCTGTCCCCAGGAGGAGCTCTGGGATGTGGGGAGCACGATGATAGGGGCTGTGGCACTGTCACTGGCAAATCACGGGCCAGGTCCTTTCCCTCTGCGGACCCCTCGGCCTAGAGTAGCACTCTTTTCTACCTCCCACCCGTCGGCCAACCTCCTCTCTGGGGTGATAGAGCCAGGCTCAGTCCCTGCTGCCCTGTCTCCTGGTGCCCTGGGGCCACTGGGGCCACTCTGACCCCTGATTTCTGACCCCATACAGGAGCTGGCTGCCTGACCAACCCCTCCCTACTCCTGACTGCCACTTCCACCAGAACCTTGGGCTGCCCCCTCTGCTTGTCCTCCACAGGGATAGAGGAGAAAACAAGCTCAGAGAGGGTGAGTGATTGGTTCGAGCTCACTCAGCATCTCAGGAACAGAGGCAGGAAGAGAATCCAGAAATTGGAATGCTCCTCTCTGCTTCCTGCCCCAATTGTGGTGCTTCCCCGGCCAACAGTCCCTGCTTGGAGATCCCTCCAGCCCGTGGCCCCCATTCCTGAGCTCCCCTGGCCCTATTCTTCCCCTGAGCCCCCATCTCGGTGCTCCCCTGGTCCCCCTTCTGGAGCTCCCCCTGTCCCGTGGCTCCTGTCTTCACACTCCTTCTTGTCCCGGAGCTCCCCATGGTCTCCACCCTGGAGCTCCTTTTGTCCTGCAGCCCCATCTACCTGCTAACCCCAGTCCCTTGTATTCCCCCCAGGCCCCCGTCTCAGAGCTCCCTCGGTCTTTGTGCTTCCCTACATGCCCCCATCCCGGCGTTCTCCCTGATCCCCTTACTGGAGCTCTCCTTGTCCTGCGACCCCTGACCTTGTGCTCCCCCTGTCTCGGAGCTCTTCCTGGCCGAGCTCCTCCTGGGACCCCATCCCGGTGCTTCCCCTAGGTCCTGGTCCTGGATCTCCCCCTGCCCTGTGGCTCCTGTCCTTGGCACGCTCCCTGTCCTGGAGCTCCCCACGGTCCACACCCTGGAGCTCCCCTTGTCCAATCACCCCATCTGCATGCTACCCCCAAACCCAGAGCTCTCCCTGGTCCCCGCCTTGGAACTCCTCCTGTCCTTCTGCCCTGTCTGTGTGCTCCCCGTGTCCCGGAGCTCCCCCTGGCCCAGAGCTCTTCCTGGGACCACGACCTAGTGCTCCGCCTAGGTCCTAGTCCTGGAGCTCCCCCGTCCTGCAGCCCCTATCCTCGTGCTCCCTCTGTCCCAGAGGTCCCCCTATCCCGGAGCCCCTTGCTGCTCCCCCTAGGTCCCCATCCTGGAGGCCCCCCGGCCCCATGGCTCTCATCCTCGTGCTCCCTCATCCTCGAGCCCCCTCATCCTCGAGCCCCTGGCCCGGAGCTTCTTCCCCCATTCAGGATGTTCCCCTGTCCCACGGCTGCAGCCCCCAAGCTGCCCTCTCCCGTGTTCTGACCCGGCTCTCCCCAGCCCAGGTCCCGGAGGTCTCCTCATCAAGGCTGCCCCTCCCCCGGGGCTCACCTTGCTCCTTGAGTCGGATGATCTCGGTGTCGGAGCCGAAGCTGTTCCAGGCCGTGCAGTTGTAGATGGTCTGGAAGTCGGCCCGCACGATGTTACTGATGGTCAGCGTGGAGATGACGCCCTCGTCGGTGCTGACCGTCTCCACCGTGTAGCGGCCGGAAGTCCCCGACTCCAGCACGTTTTCCTTCCAGGACCAGGCCTGGCCGGCAGGACAGACAGAGTGGGGAGGTCTGGTGCCGGACCCCCACCTCTCTCCACCCGCTCTGACCTCTTGCAGTGGAGAGCTAGGTCGGACGCCTCTCTGGAAACACTCATTCAATCATTCATTCGATCGTATTTATTGAACACTTACTGTGTGCAGAGCACTGTACTAAGCGCTTGGGAAAGTACAATACAGCAGTAAAGAGTGACAATCCCTGCCCACGACGAGCTCACAGGTTAGAGACACACACATACACACAACAGATGATCTTCCAGCAGGCCCAGAGCTGACCTCCCCCATCGCCCAACACACACACACACACCGCACCCCGACTTGGTTGTGTGTGAATTCTATAGGGGGCGAGGGGAGTTAGCCCGTGAGGGTCAGCGGGGATGGATGAGGTCACATACGGATGCAGCGGGTCCCTGCCTACTGGGGTCTAGGTACAGAGGCAAGCTGGAAAGGGGTGACCGAGGGTTGGCTTTGCCGAGGAATCAATCCATCCATGAGTATTATTTATTGAGACCCGGGGTGGCCAAGGGCTACTCACAATGCGGTCGGGCGGGGGCGTGCTGCGGATGAAGCACTTGATCTGGCCTTTCTCCCCGTGCAGAGCGTGCTGCGTCTGGGTGCTGGAGATGATGGGGGGGCCTGGAGGAGCAATGAGTTGGGATGGGTGGGGGGCAGGTTGGGGAGTCTGGGAGGCCGACCAGGGGTCAGTTGACGCCTTCGCAAAGTAGGGCCCTGGTAAACCCTGCACACACACGGCAGGCGCCATCCCTTCTTTGGACACAAGAGGGCGCGCCAGCCCAAGCAAACGGACGCCCTCCCGGCGGCGCAGTCAGCCCTGATTAATAATAATAATAATGATGGCATTTGTTAAGCGCTTACTATGTGCAAAGCACTGTTCTAAGCGCTGGGGGGATACAAGGTGATCAGGTTGTCCCACGTGGGGCTCACAGCCTTCATCCCCATTTTACAAATGAGGTAACTGAGGCACAGAGAAGTGAAGTGACTTGTCCTAAGTCACACGGCTGACAAGTGGTGGAGTTGGGATTTGAACCCATGACTTCTGACTCCCTAGGCCGTGCTCTTTCCACTGAGCCACGCTGCTTTGGCCGGGCTTTCGGCGCGCGACCCCAGGGCCAAGCCTGGCCTAGGCGCCCCTTGTCAGGCTGGAGGGACGTCGAAAGACCTGGCTATAGCCCACCTTCGTGCACCTAAACCAGCTCAGGGATGTTCAGAGAGGGTTAGTTTTCCTCCTCCCTCCGGCGGGGTCCTCCAGCCCTCCTCCTCTTTCCGGCTGTTCTGGGGGTTTCTAAACTTCGAACCCAAGGCAAAGCAGGGAGCCGATTCCTCAGAGCGTGGCCAGGCCCTGGTCTGAGCTGAGCGTTGGGGGCTGCTGACAGCCGTGTGGGGAGGGGTCTCCTTGCCTCCTCCCCCTACGGACACACCCAGGGCTCCCTGTTCCAGCCCCAGGGGTATTTTTCTTCTCCCCATCCCGGTAGGGACCTCAGGAGATGGGGAGCAGTGCCAGAGTCTTTGGAAAGGGAAATGGGGACCCAGCCAGAGTCCCCCTCCTCTACCTTTCTTCAACCTGAATGGGGGGATTTCTCTTCCCTCACCGTGCCCAGTCTGCCTCTTCAGCAGGAGGATGGCGGGTGACAGGATTTGGGGCATGGGGCAGCAAAGGGTGGGCCAGACTGAGCGAAGGAGAACCCAGAGTTCTCCCCTCCCTTGCCCTTCCCCACCAGACTGAGTGCCCCCTTGGGGGAAGGGTTCTGAGAACACTGTCTTCCCCTCTAGTCTGCATGCTCACTGTGGGCAGGGAATGTGTCTATCATTATACTGTACACTCCCAAGTGCTTAGTATAGTGCTCTGCACACAGCTAGTGCTCAACAAATGCAATGGACTGATTGAGTGGTGGGCTGACTGAGGGCTCGCTCCATTGCTCCAGTGGGCCTAAATGGGTCTGCCCAGATCCCAGAACCAGGGAGCTGTGAGGAAGAGCTGATGGCAGCTGAAGGTCCTGGTCAGGATCAGGAGAGCTGGTTGGGGGTTTTGAGTTCATCCTGCTAACTTGGGAGAGAGCAGTCAGGAGCAGACCCCTGCCCCCTGCCATCCTCTTCCATCTCCTGGCCAGGGTTCTTCCCCCACCCATCCGCTGGCTGCCTGAAACTGTAGGGCGAACAGTGGTCCAGTTTGAAACTGGACAGACTAGTTCTCAGCCGGCTTGTCCCTTGTCCAAGCAGATCAGGCACAGGATGCCCATGGAGGCTAATGTTTTTAGATAATAATAATAATGGTACTTGTTAAGCACTTACTATGTGCCAAGGACTATTCTAAGCACGGGGTTAGGTACAAGTTAATCAGGTTGGACCCAGTCCCTGTCCTACATGGGACTCAGACTCTTAATCCCCATTTTTTACAGATGACGTAACTGAGGCACAGAGAAGTTAAAGTGACTTGCCCAAGGTCACAGAGTAGACATGTGGCAAAGTCAGGATTAGAACCCCGGTCCTTCTGACTCCGAGGCCAGTGCTCTTTGTGTGTGGTGGGGGGAGATAGAAAATAAAGCCCTTCCTGACCTATCCACTATCCACTAGTGGCCCGCCTCCCTCCACCACTATGGCTCCTGCCACCAAGTTCCAGGGCTCAGAAGTGGTGCCCCTGTGCCTGGGGCTCGGGGAGGGGAATACAGTGGCGGTTCTGGATTCAGTGGGGGTCCAGGAGTCCCCCTGGGAAATGCTCTGGTTTCTGTGGATTTTCTCAAAAGGTTCCAACTACCATCATGATGTACCACTGAGCAGCCTTCGTGTCACACTCTAGCAGTTCATTCAAGTGGCACTTTTGGCCAGCAGTGGTCATGGTCTCCCCAGGAAATGGCTAGGCAAAGAAGGCCATACACTGGACTCAAGGGCTGAGAGAAATCCGGCAGACAAAAGACAAATCAGGCCATGGGCAAAAGAGTGATTCTAGGGAGAAAGAGAAGTATGGTTGGCCTGTCCCTTCGGGGTCTCTGGTCCTGAAGGGGCAGTGAGTGGTCACTCATGATTTTCAAGTTGAACTTGAGAAGCTGTGTAGCCTAGTGGAAAGAGCACACACCTAGAAGTCAGGAGATGTGGGTTCTAATTCCAGCTCTGCCACTTGCCTGCTGCTTCACTTCTCTGTGCATGTTTCCTCATCCGTAAATGGGGGATGCAATACCTGTTCTCTATCCTATTTAGACTGTGAGTCCTATGTGGGAAAGGTACTGCATCTGTTCTGATTATCTTGTATCTGCCCCAGTGCTTGCCACATATTAAGAGCTTAATTAATGAGGCTAATATTATTTTTATATCTATTTTACAAATGAGAAAACCTAGAACCAGTGAAGTAAAGTGACTTACCCAAAGTCATGGAGTGGGCCACTGGGAGGACTGGGGCTGGAGCTTTGGGCTTCCCCACCATGGGGCATTTCTTGGTCTATAGGGAATCCCTAGATATATAGGCTGGAGGGTTCATCCTCCCCTCCAGGACCCTGGTTCCAGTGGTCCCGCCCCTGGGATGGCCAATCGGGGGGTGGCTTTAACCTGGACAGGGGCAGTGGCTGGGCAGCAGAGCAGGGCAGGGCAGGACTCAGGGCTTCATTGGCCAAGACCCACAAAGGCCCCAGTGGGCACAGTTTTTCTGGAAAGTGGCTCTTGTCCTTGGGTGGGTGAGGGCTGCCAGCCTGCTGTGGCTGGGTCTGGGGTGCCCAGTCCCACAGGTCTGCAGAGAGTTGTCATGGAGACCTGCGTGGTGCCCTCCCAGGCTATTTTTAGTGCCTGAGGCCAATATCTCATTGCCTTCTGGGGGATCCATGCTAGGCAGGTGGGAGGAAGCCAGACTAGCCTGAGGGCAGGCTGAGCTCCCTCCCCTTCTTCTGGGTCCTCGGGGCTGGCAGAGATGAGGGCTGCTGGGGGTCCAGGGCACCAGAAGTCTAGGGGTCCAGCACCCCTGAAAAGTCTGTCACAGTGGGAAGGCCCTTATACCCAGTAGTGAGGTGCCCCTAGCACTAGGTGTAGGGTTGGACATGATGAGGAGCAGGCAGGGTGAGAGACACAGGGCAAGGCCCAGGGCAAATGGAGCAGGTGCAATGGGTTGGGGGTGAGGGGAGAGGCCCACCCCACTCCCCGGACAGGAGAGGCAGATCTTACCATTGACGGTCAGAGACACTTCCCGTTCTCCGGCCCCGACACGGGGCACTACGGCTCGGCACACGTACTTCCCAGCATCTTCCTGGCTGACGGCCTTCAGGGTCAGGACATTCTCGTTGCTCAGAACCTGGTTGGGTGTGGGAGTGGCAGAGAGGCTCAGGCCAAGGCTGGAGGACTCTGGGGGTCCCAGCCTATGCCGGGTGGTGGGGGGCAGGTGGACTGCACCAGCAGCCCAATGGGCCCTAGGACAGGCTCCTTTTGGGGGAGGGGGCGAAGGGGGTGCTCCCACCCCATTCCTGGGACCCCCAACCCCACCTCACTCCTCAGCCCCACCGACTCTATTCCCTCTTCCTCCACAGCCCAGCCTCTCCTGAACATGGTTCCTGGATATCTCAGGAAGCCTCTGAGCGTCAGTTTCCTCATCTGTAAAATGAGGATAAGATCAGTCCTCTTCCTACCATTTAGACTGTGAGTCCTGTGTGGGTCAGGGACTGATCTTTGTGACCTTGACTGAGTCATTTAACAGGGTGTCTAACCTGATCATCCTGTGACCCAGCTAGGGGAACAACTTCCAGGTGGCTGGGGGATGCTGGAGGCGAGAGGAGTGGGGGCTCCTGGGTTCTGAGTCCTGGACGAACGGTGGCAGGAGAGTGCCAGCCAGGACTCCTTGAGGCTCCCAACTCCTCCCAGCTTCCACAGGCGGTGGCAGGACATTTAGCTGTCTACAGGCTGATCCATCCCACCCCACCTGGCAGAGGCTTCTCCTCCCCTGGCCTAGCAGAAGCCCCCTCCTCTTCCCTCACCTGGCAGAGACCTCTCCTCGCCCTGGCTTTGTAGAGACCCCTCCCACCCCGTCACCGCCGGGTAGAGACCCCCACAGCCGTGGCCCCCAGCTACCTACCACCCCGGAGCCGCGCTTCATCCAGACGATGGTGAGAGATGGGTTCCCCGTCCAGGCACAGTTGAAGACGGCATCTGAGCCCAGGTCCACCAGCAGGGACTGAGGTTCTGTGGTCATTCGAGGCCCAACTGCACGGGGGTCCGGAAGAGGGAGAACACCCAGGTAAGTGGGGCAGGGGAAGGGGTGGTTAGGCCCAGTGCCCCCCAAAACCCCATCCCTTCCTGGAAGGTGGAAGGGGGAGGCTAGGGGTGCCAGGTACCCCTATGCCACCCTTAGATTAGGCCTTCAGGCCCTGAACACCTCTGGCTGGAGCCTGCCCCTCCAGCAGCCTAGATCTGCAGAGGCGGGGGTCTGAGGGGATGGGTACACTCAATAAGTATCCTTTGGGCACTGGATATTCTGCCACCTCCAACTCCACAGCACATATATCTTTAAATTATATATTATAAACTACTTAGTTATTCACATTAATGTCTGTCTCCCCTTCTAGACTATAAACTCTTTATGGGCAGGGACCATATCTGTTAATTTTGTTGTAGTGTTTTCTCCCAAGGACTTTGTACCATGCTCCACACATAGTAAGTGCTCAATAAATACCATTCATTGACTGATTGATATTTGGGGGGTGTTAGATGGAGTTAACTGGGAAGCAGCATGTCCTTTTGGATAAAACAAGGGCCTGGGAGACAGAAGGACCTGGATTCTAGTCCCAGCTCTGCCATTTGTCTGCTGTGTGACCTTGGGCAAGTCACTTAAATTCTCCATTCGGCAGTTACCTTATCTGTAAAATGGGGATTAAGACTGGGAGCCCCAGGTGGGACAGGGACTGTGTCCAATGCAATTATCTCATATCTACCCCGGAGCTCAGAACAGTGTCTGGCACATAGTAACTGCTTAACAAATACAATACAAATACAATAAAAAAAGCTCCGGAAGTTGGCAGCAGAGCTTGGGGTGCGGAGGGCCTAGGCCCGGGAGCCAGGCAGGGGTTGGGCCCTGGAAAATGGGGAGCGGCTGGACCTCAGGGTGGTGGGGAGAGGCAGGGACTGGACCTGGAAGAGGGGGGAGGGCTGGATCCGAGGGCACGATTGGTCCCAGGGTGGGGGCAGCGGGAGTGGGTGGGCCCGGGGGTGGGACACTCACAGTAAACATCCACTGTGCGGCTGATGTTGGTGCTGCCCAGGGCGTTGGTCACCTCGCAGGACACGGGCTCAGAGAAGAAGGTGTGATCCACCACTGTCTCATACCAATCACTGGATGCTTCCTTGATGACCTGGCCCCGCTTGGCCCACCTGGGACACAGGGAAGCCAGCATGCTGGGATCGCTGGGGAGACCACCTGTGCCCCACTCCCTTGTATCCACTGAGGGAGAGGTCCCACACTCCACTCTCCTCCTTCCCTAAAGGGAGAGCACCCCCTCCCAACTCCCCTGCATCTCCTGAGGGAGAGGTCCACCTTCTACTCCCCTCCTTCCTTGGAGGGACGGCCCCCTCAACCCACTCCTCTCCATTCTCTGGGGGAGAGGCCCCCACCCCACTCCCCATCCCTTCATTTGCTGAGGGAGACGGCCCTATCCCACTCCCCTCCAACCCTTAGGGAAGAGGTCCTATCCCGATCTACTCAATCCCCTGGGGGAGAGGATCCTATCCCACTCTTCTGCATGGCTCCTCTGCATCCACCATGGGGAAGCCCCTGTCCACTCCCTCCACTGCGGTGAGGAAAGTGTTCACAAATCTGTCAGCTTCCCGTCATCCTGACAGAGAAGTGGTTCCCTTTTAATCTACCCCAACCCCACCTCCAAAACCAGGCCCCTCCCATCTGCCGATGTAATTCCCAGGTTTAGCCCTGCCAGATTCTAGCTGCATGCCGGTGTCTGCCTTGCTGGCCTATGTTCTACTCTCCGCTGACTTCCTGTCTCCACAACTCCAGGTTCAGAGCTCTTCTCCCCAGGCCCCACTGCCTGAGCCACAGAGCAGGAGTGGGGCCACCCAGCAGGGCATTTCTTCCCCCTCCCTGGCTCAGACTGGCAGGTCACCCTTGCACTTGCACCTTGCACTTTATTCCCCTCTCCCTCAACCCTACAGCACTCTTTACATATCCATAATTTATTTACTTATATTAATGTCTGCATCCCTCTCCAGACTGTAAACTCGTTTTGGGCAGGGAACATGTCTACCAGGTCCGTTTCACTGCTATACTGTACTCTCCTAGGTGCCTAGTATAGTGCTCTACACACAGTAAGCATTCAATAAATACCACTAATTGATTGGTTGATATCATCTCTTGGCCCACTTCCAGGACTTCTCAGCCCCAAACCAACCCAGGCCTCCCCACCCCTCACAGATCTCCAGAGAAGGAAGCTGTCCTGTCGCTGTCTCCTCGGGCACCCTTCCCAACCCTACCGACCCCTCGCGTCAGGAAGGTCTTCCGGCCGTCTCATCTAAATCGCTCTTGCTGCAGCATAGAGCCATTTCTTCTTCCTCTATTCACTGATAATTTTTTCTGGCTTCCATTTAGAGTAGAAGCTGCTGGCAGGCAGGGCATGTCTCTTCATTCTCTTGTACTCTCCCAAGAGTTCGTTATACTGCACTGTACCCAGTAAGTGCTCAATAAATACCATTTTTTCTACTCCTACTTCTGGGTCTGCTACTACTTCTGGGGCTGCTACTGCTGAGAAGCAGGATGGCTTAATGGGTAGAGAACAGACCTGGGGGTCAGAAGGTCATGAGTTCTAAGTCTTTTACCACTCCCATGGCTGTTATTATTCTTGCTATTTTTACTATTCTGCTATTATTACTTCTGCTGTTGCTACAACTATTACTGCTCCTATTTCTGCTACCGCTTTTCCTTCTACTACTACTCATGATGACATTCATTAAGCACTTACTATGCGCCAGACACCGTATTAAGCACCGGAGTAGATACAAGAAAATAGGGTTGGACACAGTCCCTGTCCCTCATAAGGCTCACAGTCTTAATCCCCATTTTACAGATGTGATAACTGAGGCGCAGAAAAAATGAAGTAGTTTGCCCGAGGACACACAGCAGACGAGTGGCAGAACAGCCATGACCTTCTGACTGGCAGGCCCATGCTTTATTCACTAGGCCATGCTGCTTTCCAACTACTACTACTACTAATCCAACGATTACTCCTACTGTACTGCTGGTCTTTCCTCAGTACATTGGGTGAGCAGTGGGGTCCCATTCCTCCTAGAATAATCTGAACGCCACCACTCAGCCTCCCTCTTGGCCCTTCTCCTCTCCCGGTTCAAGAACCCAGTCCCTGGTCCCCACTGCCCAGCCTCTGGCTGGCTTTCCTGCTCTGCTCAGGACCGCCTCCAGATCCTCTGCTGCCCTCTGGGCAGCCGCGCATCTGCCCTGGGCCAACCGGGCCTGGCACAGCTCCGCTTGTTGGCTGTGGAGCGGTAATTATTCAGAGCCCAGAAACAATAGCCTGGAAAACTGAGCCATGTGGAGCAGAATGGACCCACTCAAACATTTCCCACCCACTGTGAGATGAGTAACTATCGAGTCATTCCCACAGCCATTTTTCCTTAAATGGTGAAATAACCCAGCCTAGGCCCAAATAGTCCTGGGTCAGGCCTGATTTGATGCCTCCTAGAGGAAGAGTTGGGACACAGAGAGGGGAGAGAGGGTGGGAGACCACCAGAACTGAGCCTTCCAACTCTGCCCATGTCTCTGCTCCACAAGGGAGATGGGGGTCCAGCTAGGGGCATGCCCAGTGGCCAAAACGGGGTTTGGGCAACGTTGGTAATAGGAGTAGGAGGAGTAGGAGGAGTAGATTTCAAGCTTCTTGTGGGCAGGGATTGTGTCTGCCAACTCTATTGTATTGAACTCTCCCAAGCCCCTAGCACAGTGTTGTCCACACAGTAAACTCTCAATAAGCATGACTGATTGAGTGATTGGCAGTAGTGGTAGCATTTACAGAACACCCAGTGGCTGTTCTGTTCCCAACTGTGCTTAGTACCCACTAAGCAACATGGCTTAATGTAAAGAGCACGGGTTTGGGAGTCAGAGGTTGTGAGTTCTAATCTCGGCTCTGCCACTTGTCAGCTGGGTGAGTTTGGGCAAGTCACTTCACTTCTCGGTGCCTCAGTTACATCACTTGTAAAATGGGGATTAAGTCTGTGAGCCCCACATGCGACAACCTGATTACCTTGCATCTACTTCAACGTTTAGAACAGTGCTTGGCTCATAGTAGTGCTTAACAAACACCATCATTATTATTAGTGCACTTGGGAAGATGCATGGGTAGTTCCAAACAAACAAAACACAGCCTTCAAGGGGCTTCCACTCTAATGCGGGGGAGACAGGCATAAAAATAGTTATAGTAGAGTGATGTCTATGTCTCTTGAGACCCAGTAGGGACTCAAAGTCCTTCCTTGGTACTATAATATAAAAGCCACCTGTTCCACTGACTTTCAAGCCTCAGGAAGTTCCTCCTGGTGTCTTATCCAAAATCCTCTTGCTGCTGTTTAAATCCAGAACTTGGTTTTGGCCTTCTGTTGTCTTGAGTTTGGGAGTGGAGGCGCCTCCCCTCCAGGGGGATAGAGGATCCATGTGAACAGTGGGCTAGTAGGGGAAACCAGAGCCTGGGCCCCCATATTGTGGCATGGTGCCAGTGCAAAAAACGTGCCCAGGAGAATGGTCATCGATTGGCTTCTGGGGCCAAAGCTGAGGCTGCCAGGAGGGTCCCTCGTGACTGGTTTGAGAGTCAGCTGGGCTAGACCCCAGAACTCCAGGGGGAGTGGGCGAGGTCTGAGGGAAGAGTGAGGGCAAGAAGCGAGGGAGGCTGGGGGCACCCGGCCTTGGCTTCCCTCCAGGCAGTGGGTCGTGTAGCCACAGTCAATAGTTGCTGGTCATATGACTGGAACCCCTCAACCAGCTGGACCCTGGGCAGCTTTGGGGAGACCAGCTCTGAATTTGGCTCCACAACCTCTCATCTCTTGGCTGTTTGGTAGGGGAACGTTGCAGGGGGAATGGGCAGGAGCTCGCTGCTGGATACCAACAGGGGCAAGTTTGGTGGCTTCCTCATCCTCTGTCTCTGCGACTTTCCTTCCTCTCTCTACTCTCCTCCCTCTTCTACCCCTCCCCTTCCCCAGTGGCATCATAAACACCATCACCACAGTCATCATTCTGGCCCACACCATCACTCCCACCAGGGCCAGCCTATCAATCAATCACTGGCCTAGTGGTGCAGACCACTGTACTAAATGCTTGAGAGAGCACAATAAGGATATATTGTACTCTCCCACGTGCTTAGTACAGTGATCGGCACACAGTAAGTCCACAATAAATATGAATGATTAATTGATAAAAGACAGGAATCCTGCCCTTAAGAAACTTCCAGTCTAATGAGGAAAAAAGGCACAAATTTAGACAGGAAGAAGAGAATGGAAAGATGTATCACAGTGGATAAAATAAGTGTTTGTGAAGTAAAGTTTGATTGACTCTGGTGGTAGTAATTAAGGAGTCATCGGTATCATTGTCATCCTCACCATCCTTGGTTCATCATCCTTGATCGTGACCTTATTAGAGTCACCGCAATCCCCTTCATCCCCATAATGATCATCCCTGTCCCGCCCCCAAGATCACTATCCTTGTCACCTCCATCAACATCAACAAAGAGAACGTGTTAGCCCCCCTATCCGGTGCTTAGCCCTTTGCTAGACCTTCCAAAGGAGCAGTGCCTGCCTTCTAGGGGCTTATAAGCCAAGACGACAAAAGAGAGGATTAGAAACTATTAGAAACACCAAGAGTCTTGTCTGAAAGTTGATGAATCCTTTCTCTCTCCAAACCTTGGTTTCTCCTCCTTTCTCTCCACAAGTTCTGACTTTTTTTTTCTCCCCAAGCCTTGGCTTCTCCTTCTCTGTTCCCAAGCTCTGGCTTCTCCTCTCTCTTCCCAAGCCCTGGCTTCTCTCTCTCTCAAACTCTGGCTTCGCCTCCTTCTCTCTCTTCTCAAACCCTGGCTTCTCCTTCTCTCTTCCCAAGCCCTGGCTTCTTCTCTCTGCACAAGCCCTGGCTTCTCCTCCTTCCCTTTCCCCAAGTCCTGGCTTCTCTTTCCTTCTCCCTAACAATAATAAAAATTATGGTATTTGTTAAGTACTTACTATGTGCCAGACACTGTACTAAGCGCTGGTGTAGATATAAGCAAATTGGGTTGGATACAGTCTCTGTCCCACGTGGGGCTCCCAATCTCAATCCCCATCTTGCAGATGAGGTAGCTGAGGCACAGAGAAGTAAAGTGACTTGCCTAAGTTCACTCAGCCAATAAGTGGAGGAGCAGGAAATAGAACTCATGACCTTCTGACTCCTAAGATCTGGCTTCTTCTTTTCACTCCCCAAGTCCTGTCTTTTCCTTCTCTCTTCATTCATTCATTCAATCGTATTTATTGAGAGTTTACTGTGTGCAGAGCAGTGTACTAAGCACTTGGAAAGCGCAATACAGCAATAAAGACAGGCAATCCCTGCCCACAATAAGCTCACAGTCTAGGGTTGGGGGGAGACAGACATCAGTCAATACAAGCAAACAAGCAACAACATGAATAAATAGAATTATAGATATATGCATATATACATAAGTGCTCTGGGATGGGGAGAGGGGGAAGAGCAAAGGGAGTAGTCAGGGTGATGCAGAGAGGGTGGGAGCTGAGGAAAAGAGGACTTAGTTTGTAAAGGCCTCTTGGAGGAGGTGTGCCTTCAGTAGGGCTTTGAAAGGGGGAGAGTGATTGTCTGGCAGATTTGAGGAGGGCGGTGTTACAGGCCAGATGTAGGATGTGGGCCAGGGGTCAGCAGGATTGAGGCCCAGTGAGAAGGTCAACACCAGAGGAGTGGAGTGTGTGGGCTGGGATGTAGAAGGAGAGAAGCGAGATGAGGTAGGAGGCAGCAAGGTGATGTACAGCTTTAAAGCCAATAGCGAGGAGTTTTTGTCTGATATAGAGGTGGATAGGCAAACACTGGAGATTTTTGAGGAGCCCCAACCTTTGGCTTATTCTCCTTCTCTCTCCCCACTTTCTGCTTCTCCCTCCTCATTCTCCTTGCCCCCACTTTCTTTTTTCCTCCCCTTTGGCCCTCAGAAAATGACTCAGTTATGTCACTGGAGATCAATGTCTAATTTCTTTGGAGCAAATGTGGGCAGTTTCATGAGTGGTCAGTGACCAAGCCCGGCCTGGGGAAAACCTTCTGGATAGCCTCAGACCTTTCCGAGGCTGGTCTGGGGATTCCTGCAGGAGCCACACAGACCTGGGGCAGAGAGGGATCAGACCTGGGAGTGGAATGGGGAGGGCTCAGAAAGGTGGGACTGGCAGGGTCTGGGACCAGGATCCAGGATGGGTGGGGTTAAGGGCACCAACTCTTCTACCTGAGGGAGGAGGCAGTGAGAGAGGGGCAGGAAATACAGCATCTCCTGAGTATCCCTGACGTACCATGTCTTCCTGCCTGTACATTAGCCCTTGGATGGTGGTGGGGCCCTGCCCCCTGCTCCCCTTCCCTAACTCCAGCTGGACACTGCTGTGTCCCTCAAGCCTGGTCCAGGGACCCAACTATGAGCAGCTAACACTGCCCCTTCTGGCTTAGAGACCACAAGCTTCCTGTAGGCTGTGCCAAGACTGTCAGCACCAAGCCAGGGCACCTGTCTGCTGGGGGTCCCCATCTTGTGAGAGACCCCCCTCGGTCTCTCAGGACCCAGAGGAATTTATGGTGACTCAGTTGCTCCTTCCACCACTCCACTACCCACTCACTCTTCCCGCCTGAATCCCTGTGAACAGAGGCTCCCATCGGCCAGTCCAGCCCGGTGTCCACCTGATGCCCTCAGCCGTGCCCGTGGAAGAATGCCTCTTTCTGCCACATCTCTGTCGCATCCTTCCCTGGCTCTGATTTCTGATCAGAGCCTACTCTGTGGCAGGGAGGGAGCGATAGAGAAGAATGGATGAAAGAACATGCTATAATCTTGTAAGAGGCAGTTTGGGAAAATCAATTTCCTTGTGGGACGAGATTGGCTTAAGGCTCTTTGCTCACGGAGCCCAGAGCTCAGAACCTGGACACTGAGCAGCTCAAGGAAAGTCAGTGAGGGGGTCCCGTCTCTTTGCAGGAGAAGACCCCCTTCCCGAGCCCTGGTGTTGTGTTAAGATGATATTTTTTGGTGTCCCATCACCCTATCCTGCCCAGGGGAACTCTCGTTGGCTCAGGGGGCAGAGAGGCTCCAGTCCAACATGACCTGGGGGCTTGAGTACAAGGAGCTACCAAGGCAGGGGTGGGAGAGGCTGCTGATTGCCTTCATTTTTTTACTTTTCTCTTTCTGCCGATCCACTAGGTCATCTGACGTTAATTGATTTTGCAAATTAATAACTGATGTAGGAGGTAGGGAAGGCAGGAAACCACTTTTCTAGGCTGATTGTCGGTAGGGGGTGGGAGGATGCTGGACCAGTTGCTGAGGAGCAAGAGGACAGGTCGGGCAGGGGGGTAATAAGAAGGCAAGCCTTGGAGAAGGGGAGGGGAATGGGAGGGTAAGTCCTGCGACTAATTAAGTGGGAAAGATAGCCAGAAGTCAGGCACTGCCAGGTCTATGAGGAAGTTACCTTTCCAAAGTATGTGTGCATGTCTTTTCCCTTTGGGAGTGAGGGTGGGGGCTGGAGGAGGGAATCAGGGAAGGATAAATGGGTTCTAGCTGAGCTGTTTTCCTTCCCCCAACCCTATCCCCGCCCCCATCCACCAATCCCAGTATCAGGGCTAGACCATGGACTGGCAGTGGCCTGGTGCGTAGTTGGGGGCTTGGAGCTGAGCCCCTGTAGGCCTCTGCCTCCCCAACTGCATCCTCGATCAATCATCATTGACTGAGACCCTTCAGAGTGCAGAGCACTGTTCTAAGCCCTGGACAGAGCACAGTCGAGTTAGAGGACAGGATCCCTGACTGCAAAGAGCTTCATATCTAGAGGAGGAGGCAGGACACAACACAATTTATGAGGGGATACCTGGCCCCAGGGTTCTTACTGGTACTGGGCCCACCAGTGGGGTGGGGTCGGCTGTTACTCATAATATGCCCAGTGATGGGGGCGAGAATGGAAGTTACCCATACTGATATAGGTAGCAGCATGACACAGTGGATAGAGCACAGGTCTGGGAGTCAGAAGGTTGTGGGTTCTAATCCTGTCTCCACCACTTGTCTCTGTGACGTTGGGCAAGTCACTTAACTTCTCTGTGTCTCAGTTACCTCATCTATAAAATGGGGATCGAGACTGCAAAACCCATGTGAGACAGGGAGTGTGTCCAACCCAATTTGCTTTTATCCATCCCAGTGCTTAGAGCTTGGTGCATAGTAAGCACTTAACCAGTACTATATTGTTGTTATTAATACTGGGGCCTCTGGTGGGCATGGGGTTAGCCATTATCCATACTGGAGCCTCCAGTGGTGTTGAGGTGGGCGTTGGCCCCTGCCCGTACTGGGCCTTGGAGGAGAGGAGTCGGGTCTTACCTGTACTGGGTCACGGCTGGATTGGCCTTGGCCGCGCAGTGGAACCTGACCGTGTGGCCCTCCAGCACCGGCTGCGGCTCCAGTGACAGGTTGACGAGCGGCGGGTCTGCAGGAGACAGGGTGATCAGCCAGGGAGGTCGGCGTGGGGCTGGTGGGGTGGTGGTGGGGGATGGGGAGGACAGTTGGCCTGGGGCCAGTGGCAGGGGCTGGGGGGTGGTCAACTGGAGGCCATTGGGATGGTCAGCCTGGGGCCAGCAGGGAGGTGCCGGGGGATGGTCAGCCAGGAGCTGCGGCGGTGGTCAGCTGGGGCTGGTGGGGTGGACAGCCTGAGACCAGTGGGACAGCGCTGGGGACCGGGAGGTTAGTTAGCTGGAGATGGGTGAGGGGGTCAGCCCGGGGCTGGTGAGGCAGTCAGCCTGGGTCCAGTGGGGATGTGGTGGGAGCTGTGGGTAGGTGTTTCCATGAGAGGAGCTTTGACTCTGACCCTCCAGAGGAGAGGGGAGGGGGTTAAATCTCAGGGGAGCAGAGATTGGAGTGAGGGGCCTTTACTCATTTTGTGGCTTCCCTGCCTTGCACAAGCCCTCTCAGACCCCATGGACACTCTCGGGTGGGCACCACTGTCCTTTCTTGTCCCCACTCTGGCCCCTAGTGTTCCCCAATTCTCCTCCTTGTCCCCGCTCCACCCCCTAGCGTCCTTCTGACCCCTTATGATCTTACTGTTCTCATCTGGCATCTCTGTCCGCAAGTGCTCTTTCTGCCTCATAGGACTAGTTCTGCTTCCCCATCCAGCAGGACGAAGTGGGTCAGGCATGCTACCCAGCTTGTTGGCAGATTCACCACCAGGTCAGAGCCTCCAGGGCCTTTGGAGGCTGCAGACACCCAGCTTCTGCGGTCACGCAGACCTGGCTCCACCTCGAGGGAAGCTGGGCCGGTCAGCACCTGTCCGCCTCCCAGGACTGGGGGCAGAATTAGCCTCACCCTGGCTGGAGGCCCAGCTCTCCTGAGTCCATTTCCCCGGGGCCCAGCTGGACAGTATCCTCAGCCTGCAGGTTCAAGGTGGCATTTGGCAGGAGTTCTAGCACCTGTTATTTTAGGAGGCATCACTGACTGATAAATGAGGAACACCCCACTAAAACCACATGCTTGGGGGACAGGAGGCTGGGCTGGGGTTCAGAATCCTTCTAAAGTGAAGCTTCCTGGCCAGGTCTCAGAGAGCACTAGACTGTCAGACAGATCTCAGAGAGGTCTGGACTGTCTCCTGCTTCCTGCTCCTGGCCTCAGTTCACCCACTGCAGTAGGGACAGGTGAGGACTGAGGCACCTCAAAAATGCCAGGGAAATGTTTAAACACTCAATCAATAGTATTTATCATGCATTTACTCTGTGTGAAGTGCCTGGGAGAGTACAATAGAGTTAGGAGATGCCATCCCTGCCTTGGAGGTGCTTACAACCTAGCAGGGGAGACTGATGGGAAAATAAATGACATTTAGGGAGAAACAGCTGAGCATAAAGATATGTACCTAACTGCTGGAAGCGGGATGGGGGTGGGGTGTGAACAGGGGTGAGTACTTCAGTGTTTAGGGGGGTGAGGCCTCAAGGCGATAATAATAATAATTAATAATTATATTTGTTAAGCACTTACTATGTGCCAAGCACCATACTAAGTGCTGTGGTGGATATAAGCAAAGTGGGTTGGATACAGTCCCTGTTCCACATAGGGCTCACACTCTTAACTCCCATTTTACAGTTGAGGTCACTGAGGCCCAGAGAAGTTAAGTGACTTGCTCAAGGTCACTTGCCAAAGGTGATCTTGGCAAAGACTAGTCTTCATGTCCACCAAGGCCAGGACAAGCAGAAACAAGATTAGGTGGTAGAAGGAAGGATTGAGGTTAGGCAGCAGTGGGCAGTGTTGAAGTTAGGTGGCAGCAGGCCAGGTTGAGGTTAGATGGCAGGGGGAGGGTATCGATGGCAGCAGGAAAGGTTGGTGGTGAGACGGCAGCAGGAGGGATTGAGGTTAAACAGCTGATGTTAGGTGGCAGCAGGAGGAACTGACATTAGATGGCAGTGGGAGGGTTTGAGGTTAGACGGAAATGGGAGAGGTGGGACAGCAGAGGTTAGATGAGTGGGAGAGGTTGAGGTTGGTGGCAGGAGGGGCAGAGGTTAGACGGCAATGGGAAGGGTTGAGGTTAGACATTCAGGGGGCCTGCAGAGTCCACTTTCCTCTAGTTTTTCATAGCCAGCCAGCTAGAAATGGTGGTGCATCCCTGCCTTGGGACTCATTTAAGTTCAGTCTTGCTAGAAGACAGGGACCTGGATCCTTTGACTTCTCAGTGCTCAGAGGTCTTGGAGACTTTTGCAGAAATACATCCTCCTCATCCCCTTCAGAATAATCTACAGGAAAGAGCATGGGGCTGGGAGTCAGGAGACCTGGGTTCCATTCCCACTTTGGACACTGGTTTGCTGTGACCTTGGGCTAGTCACTTAACTTCTCTGAGCTTCAATTCCCCTCTCTGGAAAATGGGGATAAGATCTCCCAGCTCTCCCTCTCTCTCAGTCTGTGGGCCCTGGGGTAGATAGGGACTGTGTCCGATCTGATTGCCATATGTTTCCCCTAAAAAGTGGCAGTCAGGAGCATTTGATAAATATGACAACCAACCAGTCTCCCCCAGTCCCCACCAGCTCTCTGCTGGGTCCATTGATGCTCCTCTTATACCGAAGACCAACCTCCGTCCCTCCCGCAAGGGGCGGTAGATCGGTGCAGCCTTGGTAGCATCCCAGCCCCTCTCCCCTTCCCCTTCCTTCCTGCCGGATATGGGGTTTTCTAGCAGCCCCTTGGCTCTGGTAGTATAAATAACTTCCGGCACATCCAACCATCACATACGAGTTTAATCCCACTTGTGTTGTTGCCTGTCGAACTCAAGGGAGGGCAGCTTGGATGGAGATGGAGGAACGGAAATCATTTGGAACAATGTTCTAGCAGCAAGTGGGTTGGCATTCCTGACTGCAGCCTGGGCTGGGGGTGCCATAGCACTGCTTTTGGGTTGTGTCAGGGCTGGGTGTGTTGGGAAAGATGGGCTGCACCGTGGAGGCTGGAGCCAGACTTGTGGGGGTGTGTCAGGGTGGGGGAAGGAGAGAGAGAGATGATGGCGTGGGGTTAAACCTTCCATTTGGATGTTGAGGCTGGGGAGAGATGCTTAAATTAAGAGCCCTTTTGCCCTCTGACCTCCCAGCCCCACACTTGTGCTCCTGAGATGGCTTGTTTGCTGACACCTGGAGCCCCTCAGAAGATGTGGGAGGAGGGGAGTTGGGGGCAAGGGGAGCATATCTCCTTGCCAGATGGAATGAGGCTGGGCACCAGGGGTACATACACACACGCTCTCTCTCTCTCTCTCTCTCTCTCTCTCTCTCTCTCTCTCTCTATCTCAGGACTTCAGTGGGGTGGGGACTGTGCTAAGCGGGTTGGATCAGGCAGCCTGACAGAGCAGAGGCTGAGGGACACTGGAGGGAGAAGTGCAAGATCTGGGTGTAACTTGTCGCACCTGGAGATTTAGTAAATTATGTAAATCACATGCAAAACAATGCATAGCTGCAGCTATTCTCTGAGTCTCAGTGGTCTTCCTCTGCCAGCTCCAGGCTTGATATTTTCTAGGCTAATGCTGGGCACTACCTGAGGCAAGACTTTGCCTCCCCCTAACCACCGCTCCTTCCCCACCCACCCCATGATGGGGCTGACTGGACATTTCTCAGGCAGATCCCGAGGCTGAAAAGCATCTCATCATTCCCATCTCTCCCCGTGTGGCCTGGGATGAGATACCTACCCTCTCTGGTTACGTGAGAAGCAGCATGGCCCAGTCAAAAGAGCAGGGGCCTGGGAGTCAGGGGGCCTGAGTTTTAATTCTAGCTCTGTCCCTTGTTTCTTTTGTGGCCTTGGGCAACTCACAATTCCTCTGGGGCTCAATATCCTCATCTGTAAAATGGGTATCTGATCTTTATTCTCCCTCTCCCTTAGACTGTTAAGCTCCTTATTTTATAGGGACTTTGTCCTCTCTATCTTGTGCCATTCCCAGTGCTTGGCACATAGTAAGAGCTTAACAAATGCACAGTGATTATTACTAGAATTCCTGAAAAAATGGACAACTACACCCAATGGGCACCACTCTCTGGTGGCCAAATGCCCCCCACCCAAGAATCCCATTTTTTTGATAGTTGCCCTCCCACTGAACTCACTCCCCACCCTGCCATGTCCCACCTCCTTCACTGTATATCAACTCTTGTACTTTGATTGTTTTAACAGTTGTAGCATGATGGAGCTCTCAGCTGCTACCGCTGTTTCCCCCAGTCACGTTCGCTCTGCACCTGGTTGAGCTTCCCATCCTGGGGGTTCACGGTGGCCGGGAAGAGGAGTCAGGCTGGCAGGTGGCCCCAGGATGGCCAGGAGGGGCAAAGGACAGCTATAGGCACGGGCAGGTACTCACGTTGGATGTCGATAGTGACTGATGTCTCCTTTCCATTGGGAGCGGCCTTGTTGGTGGCCCTGCAGACGATGCGCTGCCCATTCTCCACGTCAGCGGGTGACACGAAGAGCGTGCTGATGATGCTCTCCCGTTTCCCATCCCGCACGAGCGTCTGTGGGGCGACAGGAGAGGGGCTGTCCTCGTCATTCCTGGCAGAAAGCCAGGAACCGGGATGTAATAATAATAATAATAATGGTGGTATTTATTTAGCACTTACTACTTGCCAAGCACTGTACTAAGTGCTGGGGTACATACAAGGTAATTGAGTTGGACCTAGTCCCTATCCCATATAAGGCTCACATCTTTCTCTTTTTACAGACTAGGTAACTGAGGCACAGAGAAGTGAAATGACTTGTGCAATGCCACACAGCAGACAAGTGGTAGAGCTGGGATTAGAACCGATTAGACTGTAAACCCGTCAATGGGCAGAGATTGTCTCTATCTGTTGCCGAATTGTACGGTCCAAGTGCTTAGTACAGTGCTCTGTACATAGTAAGAGCTCAATAAATGCTATTTAAAAAAACCACCTATGACCTTCTGACTCTTGGGCCCACGCTCTATCCACTACACTGTGCTGGGATGTGGTCACCGGGGGTGCAGACAGGGAAGTGGAGACTGAAGAGAGAGGGGAATGTGGGCAGCAAAGTGAGGAAAACCCAGGTATGAGGGCCAGTCAGATTTTTCTGACTCCTCTTCTCAATCTGGTCCTGGGGTTTAGTTTGCGTGGGGCTGGGCCTGGGGTGGGCAAGCCGAGTTGTGGAGCAGGAAGAAGAGGGCTTTGAGGAGTAGGGGGAGGTCAGCTTCCCTGGCAGGATCTGGCAGGAATCAGGTCCCAACTTGATTCCACGCATTTTTTTCCAGAGGCTACTGGGAGTTGAAGTGGTACCACTACTCCCTAGAGGAGACAGGGACAAATGAGACTCCCCATGGTTCTCCACAAACCCTCTTGCCTCGCTGGCTACTTTTCTTTATCGCTGACCTCCGTGCCTCCTCCTGCAGTTCCCTTCCATGCCCTCGGCCCCCCTCACCTTGGAGAGAGACCCCAGATCTGATCATCCTCCCTAATGAGGGGAACCCCTCGGGGTGGCGCGATTCCACAGGAGGCCAGCAGGGGGCGCGACGCCCCCGCACCGGGGACATCGACTGAGCGGGGTGGTGGCTCCCAGCATCCCCCGCGGGGACTCCCAGTAGCCAAGCGATAATAAAGACAATTTCCTGGCCGGAAATCAGACCCAGCATGTGGGGGTTCACTAACTCGCATTTCTTTGTTGAAATTTTGCACACTGTACCAGCCATGCGCTCCCTTGTCCTAGGGCTGGGCGTCCACTCTGCCGCAGAGAAAAAGGGAGGGATGTGAGGTGGGGGGCTCTGGGCTGAGGGTTTAGGGCTGGAAAATGATTACCATTATTAAGTTGGAACCATGAGCCTCTGGATCTCAGGCCCCTCACACCCTCTTCTCTCCACTGTTCCCAAGCCCCCAGTGATGCTCTCCGCTCCAATGGTGGCCAATAACTCACTTACCGCACTGGGCAGCCTTCTCTGCCCAGACCCCAAATCTGGATCAGGGATCCGAAGAGTAAAACACTTGGGACCCGGCCCTCCCCACCAAATGTAGGCAGGCCTGAGGCGGGCCCCTCGACCTCTGCTGTCCCCGCAGGAGCAGGGCAGGCTGCCCGGGGCAGGGGCTATTTAACCCAGCAGGGGCTGGATCAGGGAGGGTTTCTGGATGGTTCTGCAAATTGCCAGCCATTAAACTCCCAACAGCTGGGCCTTGGACCTAGAGAAGAGCTCAGAAAAGAGTCAGGGAAGGCACTGGGGCAGGTCAGTGTGAGGCAGGGGTATCATCTCATTCATTCAATCGTATTTATTGAGAGCTTACCTTGTGCAGAGCACCATACTAAGCACTTGGGAAAGTACAATACAGCAATAAAGTCCTGTAGACTAGCTCTGTAGGAATAGAGTCCTCACACAGGGCTGATCCCTCAGTCCTCCCTCCCTTCTCTCCTTCCATTGTCTGACTTCCCCAGCATCCTCTCCTGGGTGACTTCTCCCTGCTCTCCTTCCTTGCTCTCCCGCCATTCTCTTCTCTCCCACCCTGCTTTCCCTCCCTGTCCTGACCTCCCTCCCCGTTTTCCCTCCCTGCCCTGCTCTTCCTCCCAGCTTTTCCATCCTGGTCTTTCTCGTTGCTTTCCCAGTTTTCCAGGGGGGTAAGTCTGCTGGAAAAGCTCTCTGGGATCGTCAAGTCCTGGAGAAGGGATGGTTGACAGGCTCAGTTCCACCATCCTCCTGTTGGGGGAAGAGGGCAGCCTGGGGTTGGCGACTGGCTCTGGGGAGACTTGGAGGCTTCCTGACCTCTCCCCATCTCTATTTGTCCTTAATTAGTCACATCGAAGCAGCACCCCCCAGAGACTTCCCTACCCCGGGGAAGGAAGGGCAGAGTCCCACTGGGCTTGGAATAACTAGGGCCAGGTTCTGGGGGACCAGGCAAAGAGAGTGTGGGTGGCTCAGTGCAACTCATCATCACTACTGCAAAAATAACCAGTGTTTGTCCTGCTGGCAGTGGGGCATGCCTTTCCCCTCTTCACCTCTAAAGCTTGAACAACACTGGCCCGGATGGCGAGAGACCAGAGAGCTGTGCTACTAATAAACTCCCTTCTCCCCACCTCTCCCCCCCTCTTCCTTTCATTCCTTTGTCCCTTTATTGGCTTTTTGGAGGGGACCAACAGTCAATTTCACAGTCAGGGAACCACAGCAGGGAGCCAAGCGTTCAAACCGGCAACTGATAAGGCATGTGCCCAGCCTCGGGGCGTCCCTCCGGGGCTGGGCCGGGGGAGGGAAGGGAGCAGGTAAAGGAGGTGATCTTCAGTCCTGCTCTGGGCCGGGGAAGAAACACTCTTGTAACTACTGTATCGTCTCCTTCGGCTGCAGCAGGCAAGAGCTCAGTCTCCAGAGCTGGGACCGGTCATGCAGGATATTTAATCCCCAGAATGGTTGCTGAGCCTGCTGCTGGTGTGTGCACACAGACACACACACTATCTCTCTCATACCGCCAACACACACACACACACACACACACACACACACACACACACACACACACACACACACACACACCCATCCCCATACAAAAACACACGCATCCTGTCTCATACCACCCACCCCTACACACACTCCTATCATCCGCATACAAACCATTCATTCAACTGTATTTATTGAGCACTTACGTGTGCAAAGCACTGTACAACCCCTTGGAAAGTACAATTTGGCAACAGATAGGGACAATTTCCACCCAACAACAGGCTCACAGTTTACTCAACAGCAGCCCTGTTCATGACCTCCCCCAGCTCTGCCCTGCCTGGTCAAGCCCTTCACCACCTGGGTCCACCCTCACGCCTCACCTTGGAGTAGGCGGCTCCATTCATGACCTCTCCTTGGCGCAGCCAGATGATGGTGGCCGCAGGCTTGGCGTTGTCTGCGTGGCAGGTGAGGTTCAGGGGGTCTCCGGCACGCAGGCTGATCACCGGCCCCCCCATGATGACAGGGTCGTCCGGGGGCACTGCAGACAAATACAGGGTCAGGCTGATTGCACTGGGGGCTGGGGCTGGGGGTCGAGGGGGCAAGGAGTGGGGCTCTGAGGTGGAAGAGTGCAAGTTAAATCTCCATACTGGGCATCTTCCTACCTGTTGAATCATTCACCCTTCCTAACCGCCCCCCACCCTTCCTCTGAAATAGCAAGGTTGCCGGGCTAGGGGTCCCATCTCCCCTACTCTCCCTCGGACTGTGCCCCGGCCACCTGACCTCTTTCCTGCTTCCCAGACCAAGCAGGGAAAAGCAGCCACAATCCTGTCCTTCTTGCTGGTGGCACACTGGGCTATCCCGGGCAGAGGTTAGAGGTAGGACAGGGGAGTGGGGCAGTTAGTTGGTTGGATCAGGCAGGAACCCTCAGGAAAGTTGAGGATAAGCAATCTGAGAATACAAAATAGTAGTAAACTGGGCTGGGTAGTGAGAGCCCACTCTCTCAGTTGCACACACACATGCATGCTCACATATACACATACAAGTTTGCAAATGTGCTTATCATATGCACTCTCACATGTACACATGAAAGCAGGCTTAGCCACTGACAGACTAATCTGCACACACCCCAGCCAATGTACACACACACACACACACACTCCACAGAGAATGGGCACTGATTAGCTCTCCCTAAATATGTAGTTACCCTGCCAGTTATTTCAGGAATCATACATTATTGATTAGCTCTTGGTTCATTACCCTTCCGGATGGGGGTGGGAGAAAGATTGAGTGGTGGGGGTGGGGGTTGGATAGGGAGGGAGAAGGGGGTGGGTGGGAGGGAGACACGGGCCCCAAGAGAAATCCCAGCAGCTCCCAACAATTGTGTCTTTTGCTAAAAGGAGTCTCTCTCTCAACACCCCTCCATTCATACTGGAGTGGGGTGTGTGTGGGTGTGTGTGTGGGGTGAGCGGAGCTGGTGGCGTGGGAAGGGGAGAGGAAGAGAGAAGCAGGCAGAGAGGAGTGAGGCCGAGATCTATTATTCATTTGGCACTCTCCCTGGATTGGCTGTTAAGAATGCCCCACGATAGAATCTGGGCTCCTAATGTTTAATTGCAGGGAAGGGGGAGTCTGTGGTGATTAATCCAGGATAAAAATAGACAGCTGTTTGGGGGGTTTGCCCTTAACAGATGGGTGGCAGGGGGTGGGGGAGGGAGACCCCTCCCTCTTTCAAGGCATGTGAGGATAGGGACATTTTACCCCCACCCTCTCATTGCCCCCCACCTGACGAGATCCAGGGGACACCCTCCCCCACCTCTGGACTGATTTACAGAGACTGTCCTCTTCTGGTTTTCTTCCTACCTCTCTGGCTGCTCATTCACAGTCTCTTTCATGGGCTACTCCTCTGCCTCCCACCCCATAACTGTGGGGGTACCTCAAGGTTCAGTTCTGTGTCCTCTTCTATTCTCCATCTACACCCACTCTTTTGGAGAACTCATTCTCTCTCATGGTTTCAACTACCACCCCTATGCAGATGATGCCCAGATCTACATCTCCAGCCCTGATCTCTCTCCCTCTCTGCAGTTTCCCATTTCTTCCTGCTTTAAAGACATCTCTACTTGGAAGTCCTCCTGTAGACTTAATGTGTCTAAAAGAGAACTTTTTATTGTCCTACTCACACACTGTCCTCCCCCTGACCTTCCCCTCTCAGTAGATGGTACCACCATCCTTTCTTTGTCACAGCCCATAACCTCAGTGTTATCCTTAACTTCTCTCTCTCATTCAACCCACTTGTTCAATACATCACTAAATCCTGTCGGTTCAACCTTCACAACATCACTAAAATCCGTCCTTTCCTCTCCATCCAAGCTGTTATCACGTTAATCCAATTACTTATCATATCGTGCCTTGATTACTGTATCGGTCTCCTTGCAGGCCTCCCAGCCTCCTGACTCTGCCCACTCATTCATTCATTCATTAAATCATATTTATTGAGCACTTACTGTGTGCAGAGCACTGTACTAAGTGCTTGGAATGTACAGTTCGGCAAGAGACAATCCCTGCCCAACAATGGGCTTACAGTCTAAAAGGGGAAGACTGACAGTAAAACAAAACATTCCAATCCATACTTCACCTTGGTGCACAGATCATTTTTCTACAAAAATGTTCAGGACATGTCTCCCCTCTCCTCAAGAACCTCCAGCAGTTGCCCATCCACCACTGCATCAAACAGAAACTCCTCACTACTGGCTTTGAAGCATTCAATCACCTTGTCCCCTCCTACCTCACCTCACTACTCTCTTACTATAACCCAGGCCTCACGCTTGGCTCCTCTAATGCTAACCTTCTCCCTTGATCTCATCTATCTTGCTGCCAAACTCTCACCCACATCCTGCCTCTGGCCTGTAATATCCTTCTGACTCATATCTGACAGACAATGACTCTCGTCCCCTTCAAAGCCTCATTGGAGGCACATCTCCTCCAAGAGGCCTTCCGTGACTAAGCCTGCCTTTCCTCTTTTTCCACTCCCTTCACCCTGACTTACTCCATTCTTGCATTCATTCAGTGGCAATTATTGAGTGCTTACTGTGTGCAGGGCACTGTACTAAGCACTTAGGAGAGTACAATATAACAATAAACAGACACATTCCCTGCCCACAACGAGCTTACAGTCTACAGGGGGAGACAGACATTGATATAAATTACAGATGAGTACATAAATGCTGTGGGGCTGGAAGCTCAGAGGAGGGATGAATGATGCCCCGATCTGGTTCCTAAACAATGGGGATCAGGGGAGTCTTGGAGAGAAAGCCGGGGGAAAGCTTTCTACCAATCTTAATGCCTCTGTAGCCTAAGGATCCCGAGGATCCTGAGGATCCAGTCATTCTCTAATTTCACCAAGGGTGAAAGAGTTGAGTGCCAAATTGGGAAACAGGGTGGTCTAATAGAAGGTGCATGGGACTAGGAGTCAGGAGACCAGGGTTCGAGTCCCAGCTCCTCACTGACTTGTTGGGTGACCTTGGTCAAGACTCTTTACCTCTTTGGGCCTCCTCTGAAACATAGAGATGATGCCCCACACTCCTTACCTCTTAGGCCTTGAGTCCCGCGTGGGACAGGGAATGGATTTGATCTCATTATTTTGCACCTTCCCCAGCGTTATGCACAATGCTTACTTCATGCCATTATGTTTCAGTGGAAAATCAGCTTCATCTGCAGCATGAGGGCTGTAAATAGGCATAAAGTAGAACTTCCTGGCCTGAGATTGCTAGATCCTAGAGTGGGGACCTGAAGATGACTGCAGGGGGCCTTTAAGCAGCCTGCAGAATCCCACCTGTCTGTAGGGTCAGTCCTGTGTCCAGTCAGGGGAATGGACTAGATGACTCTGCAAGGATTTTATCGGGGGATGAGAATGGGGAGGGATCTGGCTTTATCAATCAATCATTCAAGCAAGCAAACATATTTATTGATCACTTACTAAATTCAGAGCACTGTACTAAGCGCTTGGGAGAGTACAATACTACATAATTAGCAGACATGTTCCCTGCCCGTGATGTTTACAGTCTAGAGGGGGAGACAGACATTAATATGAATAAATAAGAAATTTATAATATATAATTTAAAATTATGTATGTAAGTGCTGTGGGGTTGGGGGGGTGGGGTGAATATCAAGTGTCTAAAGGTCACAGATTGAAGTGCATAGGTGATGCAGAAGGGAGAGTGAGCTGGGAGCTACTGGAGTTAATAGGGCCCAAAGCCACCATTTTGAGTCTTTTTCAGCTCTCACTGGAGATTCCATGTCCTGTCCCAGCCCAGGGATGAGCAAGACTAAGAGACTAGTTCAGAAATGGAAATGTAATAATAATAACAATGATTATAATAATAACGATAATAATAAGAATTGTGGTATTTGTTAAGTGCTTATTATATGGAGAAGGAGCATGGCCTCATAGAAAGAGCACTGACCTGGGAGTCAGGTGATCTGGGTTCTAATCCCAGCTCTTACATATGTGTGTCCATGGACAAGTCACTTAACTCCTCTGTGCCTTAGTTATCTCACCTGTAAATGGGGATTAAAGCTGTGAGCCCCATATGGGACATGGACTGTGTCCAACCTGATGATCTCAAAGGCTTAGCACAGTGCCTGGCTCATAGTAAGTCCTTAAAATATATTATAAAAAAACAAAACAAAACAAAATTGTAGGTGCACAATAATCCCATTAGAGGCAGTCTCTGTCCCATATGGGGCTCACAGTCTAAGAAGGAGGGAGAACAGGTATTGAATCCCCAAGAGGTAATTGAGGCCCAGGGAAGTGGTGATCTTCCCATGGTCACACAGCAGGCAAGTGGTGGAGCTGGGATTAAAACCCAGATCCTCTGACTCCCAGGCCTGTGCTCTTTCTACGAGGCCGTGCTGTTTGGTCATCTCATGGAGTGGTACTCCTATTGTTGGGGTGTCATGGGGCCACAGACAGTGGTATGGATGAAGAGGGGAGCCCAGAAGTGGTGGTGAGGGATCGAAGATGGAGGTGAAGAGGATGGTTACTGCTGGTCCTGTTAATTGCTACCTGTCAGGCTACAGACTCTGTCTTTCTGGCCCAGATCCCACTGCCAGAGGTTGTCAGCTTGGGGAGAGGGAGAAAGTACTTTATAGTTTCCTATCAAGCTGTGACGAATTAGATCTGAAACGGCCTTTCTTTCTAGCGGTTGGCGGCTGTTAAGGGTAAAATGTTGGAAGGCAGCAGGGACTCTGGGTTAGGTTGGCGCCACTCTAGACTGTAAGCTTCTTGTGGATAGGTAATGTACTCAGTAAGTGCTCAAAGTGCCATGGATGATTGACTGGGGCCCGCTCTCGTGGGTTGGCCAGCTGCCAGAGACGGTGAGACTTCTGGTAGCCTACCCAGAGATCTTCTAGGGGGCCGGAAAAGAGGACTGTGGAGTTGGGGGCTGAGGGAGGTCGTGGGATTCCCTGGTCAAAGGTAGAATAATAACAATAATAGTAATTGTAGTATTTGTTAAGCGCTTACTATGTCTCAGTCACTGTACCAAGCACTGGGGTGGATACAAGCAAATCAGGTTGGACATAGTCCCTGTCCCGCATGGGGCTCATGGTCTTAATCCCCATTTTAGAGATGAGGTAACTGAGGCTCAGAAAAGTTAAGTGACTTGCCCAAGGACACAAAGCAGAAAAGTGGAGGAGCCGGGATTAGAATCCATGATCCTCTGACTCCCAAACCCCGGCCCTATCCACTGAGCCATTTAGTCTGGGCTGGCTTGGGTGGAGTCCTGACCAGAGGCAGAGGGATGGATGAAATGACCTCTTAATGTCTGATCTGGTTTTCAAGTGTTACCAGCCCGGGGCCTAAATAAGAATAATAATGATAGTATTTGTTAAGAGCTTCCTGTGTGTCAAGCACTGTTCTAAACTCTGGGGGAGTTACAAGCTAATCAGGTTGGACACAGTTCTGTCCCACATGGGCTCACAGTCTTAATCCCCATTTTACAGATGAGATAACTGAGGCCCAGAGAAGTGAATTGACTTGTCCAAGATCACACAGCAGACAAGTGGCTATGCAGGGATCAAGACACAGGTCCTTTTGACTACAGGCTCATGCTCTATCCACTATACCATGCTGCTGTGACACCGAAGCCTGCCTTGTGATGTGGGTGGAAGCAGAGGGGAGAAGCAGCCGGGCTCAACCTGCCCTGGATGGAAAGGGATGGGCTTTCTGCCCAACCTCAAGCCACTGCAAACAATTGAACCCTGGAGTGAACCTAATTTTGTACCCCAAGTGGTCTTGAAGCCAAGGGTTGCTCCTCAAGGGCATCAGTCATGTCAGGCTGCCCCACGGACAATCTGGAAGAGACCAAAGAGGTCATCTGTTCCACCCCCCTGCCTCCATGCAGGAGGGCAACCAAACCACCTCTGATGGTGGTATGTATCTGTTCTTATGTCCATATCTGTAATTTATTTATTTATGTATATTAATGTCCATCTCCCCCTTTAGACTGTAAGCTCGCTGTGAGCAGCTAATGTGTCTGCTTAGTGTTAACAATATTGTTATATTGTACTCTCCCAAGCACTGACTACAGTACTCTGCACATAGTAAGCACTCAATACATATGACTGAATGAATTAAATGGGCAAGACTCTTGGTTGTTTTACTGACCTCCAGGGTAGGGGTGGGAGGTCTCAGTTCTTCCTGATATCTTCCTTAAAAGGCTGAGGCTTCAACTTAATTACAAATCCCTTTCCTTCCTCCCTCCCTGTTTCTCCCAGCCTCCAGCAGCTGGCTTTTGGAGCCCTAGGAACCGGAGTCAGGTGCTGCTAACTGTTTTTAAGCCCAGACTGATCACTGCCGAGAGTCCCCGATGACATTAGAGGAGCAGGCTGGCGGCGAGAAGATGGATTTCCTGGGGAGGCTGTGCAGATAGAGATACTCCTGGCATTAGCCAGCCCATCTATCACGCTTCCCGGTCTGCCTTCCAGGTCCCGATCCCTCTGGGTGGTCCATTCTGTGGGGCCAGTGGGGATCAGAGTGGCTCCATTGTTGAAAAAACAAAGCTAGGCGAGGTGGGGGCTTGGGGGGTCCGTGGAGAGAAAAAGAATAATTGCAGTAGTCCCTCGGACCTTGCTCAGCTGTGTCCTCAGTGACTTGGTCACAGTGTGGCGTATTGGGTAGAGCACAGAAGGACCTGGGTTCTAGTCCCGGCTCTGCCACATGTCTGCCGTGTGACCTTGGTCAAGTTGCTTCACTTCTCTGGGCCTCAGTTCCCTTATCTGTAAAATGAAAATTACAACTCTGAGCCCCATGTAGGTCATGGACTGTGTCCCACCTGATTACCTGAGCATCTAGAACGGTGCCTGCACATAGTAACTGCTTAACAAATACTACACAAAAACCAAACAAAACCTGCACTGTGGGCCAGGACCTGGAGCCCCTGCTGTATCTGTAGCTGGTACAGGTGAGAGGGAGGGAGGAGATTGGGAGATGAGGATCCAGGCCTGAGGGAAGGTTTTGACGTACCTCCTGGGAGGGGATCTACAGCTTCATTCATTCATTCATTCATTCATTCATATTTATTAATAATAATTTGTGTAATTGTTAAAGCAATTACTATATGCCAAGCACTATTCTAAGTGTTGAGGTAGATTCAAGTTAATCAGGTTGGACACAGTCCCTTTCCCACATAGGGCTCACACTCTTAAATCCCCATTTTACAGCTGAGGTGACTGAAGCCCAGAGAAGTGAAGTGACTTGCCCAAGGTCACACAGCTGATATGCGGTGGAGCCAGGATTAGAACCCATGACCTTCTGACTCCCAGGCCTACGCTCTATTCACTAAGCCCTGCGTCTTTATTGAACATTTACTTGTGTTCAGAGCCCTGAACTAAGCACTTGGGAGAGTACAGTATAACAGACACATTCTCTGCCCATACTGAGCTTCTAGATCTGCTGCACCTTTCCTCGCTTCAGCCCTTGGACCAGTGGTACCCAGCTCCCCCCAAATGAGGCTGGGGGAAAGGGGTGTAGATTGGGTGGTTTGGGATGGATACAGGGAATGTGAAGGGGTTGGGAGGGGAGAAGAATGAACCTGGCACAGCAGTGTTGGCAGTGAGCGGGCAGGAGGCAGGTGAGGCGGTAAGGGAGTGAGTGTTTCAGAGAACGGGGAGCAGGGAGAGAGAAAAGAGCCTGGGGGAGAAGCTTCCCGAAGTTTCTCAACTTTTGATAAAGGATCACAACTTCTCCCCTGCATGCTGAGATGGCACCCAGACTAAGGGATGAAGCCTTCTGACCCCCTCCCTCTCCTCGGAGGCCAGGCCCTGACTTCTTATGTACCTATGTACTCATGCATATAGACACAGCATGTATACCATGTGCCAGGCACTGTTCTAAGTGCTGGTGTAGATGCAAGTTAGGTTAGACAAAGTCCCTTTCCCACACAGGGCTCACACTTTTAATCCCCACTTTATAGATGAGGCTCAATAAATATGATTCAGTGAATTTTGGGAAAGTCACTTAACTCCTCTGTGCCTCAGTCCCTCCACCTGCAAAATGGTATTTCAATATTCTGTGAGCTCCATGTGGGACCTGATTATCCTGTATCTACCCCAGCACTTAGAAAGACTAAGCCCCACTTTTCCTCATCTCTCATTGCCTTCTGCATTGCCCTGACTTACTCCCTTTGTTCTTCCCCACCACCCAGCTCCAAAGCACTTATGTCCATATCTGCCATTTTATTTAGTTGCATTGATATCTGTTTCCCTCACTCTAGATGGTGAGCTCATTGTGGGCAGGGACTATCACTGCTTATTGTTGAACTGTACTTTCCCAAGCACTTAGTACAGTGTTCTGCTCTCAGTAAATGCTCAATGCGATTGATTGCTTGACTGAACAGTGCTTGATGTATAATAAGCACTTACCAAATACCACAATTATTATCTTCACCATCATCATCAGTAGTGGGAGTAATAGTAGCAGTAAGTGCTCAATAAATATTATTGATGATGATGAGGTTAACGGGGATGTCCCATGGAAGGCTCAGTGGGCCAAAGGAAAGCCACGCAGGGCTCCTATCCCACGGGGCACCACCACAATCTCATGTCCATCCAGGGTGCTGCACCCCAACTGGATTCCTGTCTGATGCAGCCAGAGGGGAAAATGAAGTTCTGTCCTATCCCTGAAAACACCAACTCTCAGGCCACAGGGAGGCCAGGAAAATCGAAAGTGCCACTGGGTCCCTAATGAGATTTTCTTCCCGGCTCTGCATGCAAAGAAATACCATTATAGGGTCGAATTCACTCACATCTGCTTGATGTGAGAGGGAGCAGGTTAGAGAAGCATCATGGCCTAGTGGAAGGAGTATGGGCTGGGGAATCAGAGGAGCTGGGTTCTAATCTTAGCTCCCCCACTTGTCTGCTTTGTGATCAGGGACAAGTCACTTCACTTCTCTGTCCCTCACTTGCCTCATCTGTAAAATGAGGATTAAGACTGGGTACCCCATGTGGGACAGGGACTGTGTCCAACCTGATTTGCTTGTATCCACACCATCACTTAGTACAGTGACTGGCACAAAGCAAGTGCTTAACCAATACTTCAGTTATTATTCTTAAAATGGGGATTAAGACTGTGATCCCCATGTGGGATATGGACTCTGTCCAACATGGTTAGTGTGTATCTATCCTAGTGCTTAGTGTAGTACCTGATACATAGTAGGTACTTAACAAATACCTTTTTAAAAAATCAGTCAGCAAAATAGTCCATGGGAGAAATTAGGGAGGGGGAAACACATCTCCACCCACTGGGGAGTGAATTCAAGGAACCATTCACAGAGGAAGCTGGGTAGCTGGGTATACAAACAGGTATCAGGAGCGTTTGGATAGACTCGTGGTTGGATGGTCCATACTTGTTTCTGGGAGGAGTTGGGATGGTGAGGGAAGAGCTAGAGGAGTTGATTAGTCCATACTGGGTCACTGGAGGGAGAGGCAAGGAAGAAGAGGGGAGAGTTAGAGGTGTTGGATAATCTGTGCTGGGTCTCTGGGGAGAGTCAGGGATGTAGAGGGGAGAGTTAGGGGTGTTAGATGGTCTACACTGTGTCATTGGAGGGAGAGTAAGGGATGGAGAGAGCAGAGTTAGTTGTGTCACATGGTCCATGCTTGGTCCTTGGGTGAGAATCAAGGATGGAGATTAGAAAGTTAGGGGTGTTGGATGGATCATTCTGGATTGGGAGCCGTGTAAGGGTCAGGATCTTGCTCAATTTGATATACCCGTATCTACTTTAATTGTTACCACATAGTAAACACTTAATAAAGACCTTAATTATTACCACCTTGTAGGAGTGCAGTAGGGGGGAAGGAGTCAAGACAGCGGTAGGGTATGAGGTAGCAGGACAGGATGCTGGGGGCTCACTGCCCTGGACCTCAGATGGCCAAAAGGACATAGGGTCAATGATGGAGAAATTCTCCCTGAGGTGGGGGATGAGGAAATTGGGATAGTGGGGTCCCAGTGAATGTACTGAAGGGGAAGGGGGGGCACAAGCCATCAAGACTGAGCCCAGGGGGGCTTTGGGAGGGAGGGGGCAGGGAATCTGGAATGAAAAAAGAATGGGAGGGTGAGAGAAGGTCTTACTGCTACCCCACAGCTTTCCGAGGAGGCTCCTAAAAGTCTGTCCAGGCTCTAAATAGGTCTCTGTTATACTCAGCCTCTTTTGAATCCTAACTTTCTCCCCCCATAAAAATAGGAGGAGGATAGGTACTTTGCATTTACCTCCTGCTGGGTGGTGGGGAGGGAAGGGGTGGATATGAAATGGGGAGAGGTGTAGGAGTAGATGAAAAGGAAAAGGGGGAAAAATGGGAGGGAATAAGGGGAGAAGAAGGAAGAAGTGGGGAAGGGAGAAAGGGAGGAGGAAGAGGGAGAAGGAAAAAGGGAGAGGAGAAAGGGGGAGAAGGAGGAGAAAGGAAAAGGGGGAGAAGGGAGAAGGGGGAGAAAGGAAAAGGGGGAGAAGGGAGAAGGAGGAGATGGGGAGAAGGAGGAGATGGGGGAGAAGGGAGAAGGAGATGGAGGAGAAAGAGGGAGAAGGTAGAAGGGGGAGAAGGGAGAAAGAGGGAGAATGAGGAGGAAGGCGGAGGAGGAGGGAGGATGGTGAGAAGGGAGAAAGATGGGGGAGAAGGAAGAAGGATGGGGAGAAGGGAGGAGGAAGGAGAGAAGGGAGGAGGAGAAGGGAGACGGGAGAGGGAGGAAGGAAGGGAAGAGAGGGAAAGGGACGGGAGGAGGGGGTTAGTTGGGGAGAAGGGGAGGGCGGATCCCTGGGCGGCTTGCCGTTCCGTCCCAGGCTGTAACGGAGGGACTCATCATTTGAACAGTCAGTTCCCAGCGGGCGCTAAAGCGAGCCCCCGTGGAGAGCATTTTCTGGCTGGATGTGTCAGTCCGCGGGGCGGGCGCGGAGGAGAAGCGTCCTCTCTTTCTCCTTCCCGTGCGCCTTGCCTCCAGTCCATGAATAAGTGGGAAATAAAGAACTGGGGAGAAAAGAGCCTGCAGTCAAAAGGTAAACTGTGGGCTTAAAAGCCCCTCAGGGACGGGTTCCAGGCAGAAACAACCAACCCACGAAGCCTTGGCCTGCCTGGTGCTGGCTTTCGGCGAGGTCGTTGGCATCTCTGGAAGGAAATTTTTTAAACCTGATTTCCCTCCCGATTCAGTTTCATCGTGAGGGAGAGAAACAGCCGGCTGCATTACAGGAATAAGAGCTACATCTCAGATACCCACCGTCTCCTTAATTATTTTTCTGTCTTGCCAACAGGACCCGTTTAACGAGATTTATAGGAGATGGGGAAGAAGGGTGAGCGGGTGTGGGGCTCAGATAATCTGCGCAGTGGATTCCCCTTTGCCTGTCACCCAGATAAAAAAACATAAACCTACAGCTTTGCAGCCTTTAAGTAATAATAATGTCCACACATCACCCCTCTCTCCCTTAATTCTCTCTCTCTCTCTCCCATCTGCACACACTAGTGCCACCTGAACGGATTTAGATAAGATTGCTCCAGGAGGTAAATAGAGGACTCTGAGGGCCCTCTCCTGATAAACTGTTTTTGGGGTGGGAAGGGAACAGAAATGGTGGGGCTATGGGACAACATTTGTTGTACTTTGCCAAGCTCTTAGTACAGTGGTCTGTACACAATAAGTGCTCAATAGAAACCATAGATTGGTAATAGGGGGAAAGGTGGATATTGAGCCTGGGAATTCTGGCTCCTCCACAGGAAACAATGGGATGGGAGCAAGAAGGAATAATAATAATAATGTTGGTATTTGTTAAGCACTTACTATGTGCAGAGCACTGTTCTAAGCGCTGGGGTAGATACAGGATAATCAGATTGTCCCACGTGAGGCTCACAGTTAATCCCCATTTTACAGATGAGGTAACTGAGGCACAGAGAAGTTAAGTGACTTGCCCACAGTCACACAGCTAACAAGTGGCAGAGCCTGGATTCGAACCCATGACCTCTGACACCCAAGCCCAGGCTCTTTCCACTGAGCCATGCTGCTTCTCAAGGATGGCTGCAGCCAGAAGGGTTGGTTTTGCTGAGTTGAGGCGTGGGTGGGACGTGGTCAGCAGGACTTTCTCTGGGCCTGATCTTTTGGTATTTTTCCCCTTCAATGGAGTGGGTGGTCACAGGGGGATCGCGTTCCCTGTTTTGGGTTGGGGTAGGTTTCTTGAGGCTTGTTTCCCCATCTGTCAAATAGATTCATCATTCAATCAATCATATGTATTGAAGATTTGCAGAGCATTGTACTAAGAGCACTGTACTAAGAGCTTGGGAGAGTACAATATAATAGAGTTGGTAGACAAGTTCCCTGCCCATAAGGACCTTTCAGTCTAGAGGGGGAGACAGATATTAAAATTAAAATTAGAGATGCAGAGCGGCTTAGTGAAAATGGCACAGGGTTGGGAATCAGAGGAGGTGGGTTCTAATCCCTTCCCCACCACTTGTCTGTGTGGCTGTGGGCAAGTCACTTAACTTCTCTATGCCTCAGTTAACTCATCTATAAAATGGGGATTAAAGCTGTGAGCCCTATGTGGAACAACCTGATTACCTTGCAACTATCCCAGTGATTAGAACAGTGCTTGGCACATACTAAGCGCTGCACAAATTACCATTATCATCATTAAAATAAATTACAGATATATACATAAGTGCTGTCCTCAGCAAATGACACCTTGATAGGAGAGTGAAGAAGTGTTGGAGAAGCAGGGTGGCTTAGTGGAAAGAGTACAGGCCTGGAAGTCAGAGGCACTGGTTCTAATCTGGCATCGGCCACTTATCTGCTGTGTGAACTTGAGCAAGCCACTTAACTTCTCTGTGCCTCAGTTATCTCCTCTATAAAATGGGGATTAAGACTGTGAGCCCTCTGTGGGGCAGGGACCGTGTTCAACCTGATTATATTGTATTTTACCCAAGTGCTCTATATAGTGCCGGGAACACAGTACGCACTTAACAAATATCATTAAAAAGAGGGTGTCTGACATCTGCCCCTCCCTCTCTCTGGGCTTCTTGTGGGGTTGAAGGGGCAGGGGAATGGGGGGCTTGGGTGGTAACTGTCAAACTTGTTGGGAAGACAGGCAGGCTCTCCTCTCCCCTTTCCCCCCTCCCTCCCCACCCCCTTCTCTTTGCCTTTCCAGCTGTAGAGCTCGTCTTCGGAATCCTGGCAGCCGGAGCCCTCTCAGATGCCAGAGCGTTTTTTGACATATTTGCATATGGAAGACTCTTGCTTTTACATAAACATTTACAAACACCTTGATCGACGTGTGAAAGTGTGACATTTTTGGGGAAGCTGGTCTTCCCAAGCGGTGGCAGGCTCAGTTTTGATGGAGAAAGAAGCAGAGCTCCGTGGGGTTATGAGTTTTCCGTGGTGCAGATTCTGGTGGTTGTGGCGGAAGAGGGAGGACCCTCGAGGGTCCCTGGAGAGGTCGTGAGCAGGAGTGGGGGGCACAGGGAGAGACGATGGGGAGTGAGGATGGGGGGTGAAGAGCCAAGAGGCTGAACCCCCTGGAGGCATCGGGGGGCAGGGAGAGACTGGTCATCTGAAGCAGCATGGCCTAGTGGATAGAACATGGGCCTGGGAGTCAGAAGGTCATGGGTTCTAATCCTGGCTCTGCCACTTGTCTACGTATGACCTTGGACAAGTGACTTCACTTCTCTGGGCCTCAGTTACCTCAGCTGTAAAATGGGGATTGAGAGTGTGAGCCCCACGTGGGACAAGGTACTGTGCCCAACCCGATTTGCTTGTTTCCCTCCCAGTGGTTAGTACCATGCCTGACACATAGTGCTTAACAAATACCATAATTATTATTATCCATCCACAGCCAAGATTGATCAATCAATGTATTTATTGAGTGCTTATTGTGTGCAGAGCACTGTATTAAGGGCTTGAGGGAGTTTCTTCTCTGCCCCACTGGCCTAAGCCCAGATTCCAGGTCCCCTGGTGATGCAATCAATAATAAGAATGATATTTGTTAAGCGCTTACTATGTGCTAAGCACTGTTCTAGCACTGGGGTAGATACAGGTTATCAGGTTAACCAAAGTGGGGCTCACAGTCTTAATCCCCATTTCACAGATTAGGTAACTTGAGGCACAGAGAAGTTAAGTGATTTGCCCAATGTCACACAACTGATGAGTGGTGGAGCTGGGATTAGAACCCATGGCCTCTGACTCCCAAGCCCGTGTTTTTTTCCACTAAACCATGCTGCTTCTCAGTGAACAGCTGGACCCACGTTCCACACCGGGGGGAGCCTCACTCCCCACCTCCCTTCCTCTTCTTCCTCTGGGGAGGGTCTACACGCTGATTTGCTTCCTTTATTCACTTCCCACCCTGCACCCTCCCCCAACAGCCACTTCTGCACTTCCAAGCCTCCGCCACACTTTAAGCACCCCCAGCACTTACATACAGTTGAGAAGCAATGTGGCCTAGTGGAAGAGCACAAGATGGGGTATCAGGGAACCCAGGTTTTATTCCCAGCTCCATCACTTGCCTGCCTTGTGACCTTGGGAAATCAATCAATGAATGGTATTTATTGAACACTTACTGGGTGCAGAATGCTATGCAGAGCAATTAACTAAACTCTGTGCTTCAGTTTCCTCATATGTAATTTGTGGATGTCACCTGTTTTTCTTCCCCTTTAGACTGTGAACCTCATGTTGGGCAGGTACTGTGTCTAATCTGGTTGTATTGTATTTGTCCCAGCCCTAGGCACATAGTAAGAGCTTAACAATTAATCAAGAAATCAATCAATCATATTTGTTGTGCTCTTGGGATGGTACAATATAATAGAGTTGGTAGACAAGTTCCTTACCCACAAGGAATTTACAGTCTAGAGGGATAGAATTACCAAATAATAATAATAATAATAATAGTGGTATTTGTCAAGCACTTACTATGTGTCAGGCACTGTACAAAGTATCTAGTTAAAGAAGCAGCGTGGCTTAGTGGAAAGAGCATGGACTTGGGAGTCAGAGGTCATGGGTTCTAATCCCAGCTCTCCACTCATCTTCTGTGTGACCTCAGGCAAGTCGCTTAACTTCTCTGTGCCTCAGTTATCTCATCTGTAAAATGGGGATTAAGACTGTAAGCCCCATGTGGGACAACCTTGTATCTCCCCCAGTGCTTAGAACTTGCTTGGCACATAGTAAGCACTTAACAAATACCATCATTATTATATGAGATAATAGAATTAGACACAGTCCCCATCCCACATGGGACTCATGGTCTTAATCCCTATTTTACAGATAAGGAAACTGAGGTCCAGAAAAGTTAAGTGATTTGCCCAAGATCACACAGCAGACAAGTGTTGGAGAGGGGATTAGAACCCAGGTCCTCTGACTCCCAGGTCTGTTAAAATTTATACTCTATTGCTTCCTCCTGCTGCTAAATTCTTCCCCAGATGGATAATAAGGACATCCAGGGCAGGGATCAATTCTGCTCTTTCCTTTGTACCCTCCCAAATGCCTTGTACTGTGCTCTACACATATTTGGCTATAAACGCCTTTAGACTGTAAGGTCATTGGAGGCAAAGAACATGACTACCGAAACTCTGTTGTGTTGTACCCTCCCAAGCACTTAGTATACTGCTCTGCACACAGTAAGTGCCAGATAAATACCATTGCTTGATTCATTAGGCATTCAGTAAATAGGATTGATGGACTGAGGCTCATTAGAAGGCCTGAGAGCCCATAGCGGAGACTCTGGGGATCATTCCCCTCACCCATCTTCCTCCTCCTCCCTCCTGGGCAAGAGGGGAGGCACACCCTCTTGCCTCCCCCTCCCATACCCACCCAGTGGGGAGTCCGGGCAGGCTCAGTCCCTGCCTTTCCCTTTCCTTTCATCTGTCATTAGCCAGATCAATAGTGAAGCCAGGCTTCAAGCCTCTCATTCTTCTCTGCCAGCTGGCAGGGGGGAAGAGTCAATATTTTTGTCAGGTCACTAACAACCCACCAAGTTCTCCAGTGACTGATTTCCACACCACAGCCCATGCGCCTGGCGCTGCGGCGAAAGCTGCGCTGTGCTGAGCGCTAATTAGGGGAGAGGGAAGGGGTGGGGCCGGGCCTGAAGAGGGAAGGGGAGGAGCACGTGGTGCGTCAGAAGTGTGAAGGGATCTACCTATTTGTGTGAATGTAGCAAGGAATCTGGGTTCTGTCTCTGCCGAGTGACCGTGGGCAAGTCATTAGCCTCTCTGAGCCTCGGTTTCTTCATCTGCCAAATGGAGATTAAATACACATTATCCTTCCAGTCTCTCAAAGGAGAGGCCAAAGTCAGTGACGGTGGTGGCAGCTGGAGGTCATCCCAGGACTCCAGCTGAAAGGGGGCTCTAGAGGTCATCAAGTCCATCCCCCTGCCTTTAAGCAAGGCCCTCACAGGCTAGGACCTCTCCTGCTTCTAACAGCTCCAAAGAGAATCCACCCATTCTGATGGCAAGTCAATCCAGCATTGTGTCACACTCTGGTTTGACATCCTTCCCTGAGCAGGGATGGACTGCCCTCATCTGGAGCACTGTTTCTCCCCCAGAATCCCAGAATCCCAGCTCCCATCCTCTGTTTCCCTGCTAAAAGATGCATCTGGGCTTGAAGACAGCTTGGGGATCGAGAGGCCTACTGGCAGGGAGCAAAGAACAACGAGGAGGTGGCAGTCTACTACTGAGGTTGCCATGTTAATCACTAAAACACAATCCATTTCCTGCCCAAGCCCCCTCCCCAGCAGACCTTCCCCACCTGTCCTAATATTAACTCTGCCTCCTTGCAACTCCCACTAGACAGAAAGCTTTCTTAAGCTAGCATGAATTATTTAATGATTGAGAAGTCACGTCGAGCTGAGAGGGAGCATCTCTGTTCCCTCTCCAAATGATATCGAGCCCCAGAGGATGACTGAGGGGTCTACTGTCTGTCAGTCAGCCAGTCATATTTACTGAGTGCTTACTATGTGCAGAGCATAGTAATAAATGCTTGGGAGAGTATAATACACTAAACAGTCACGTTCCCTGCCCACAGTGAGATTGTAGTATAGGGGGGAGACGGACAGAACCGTACATAAATATACATAAGTATACATAAATTACAGATATGTACATAAGTGCTGTGGGGCTGGGGTGGGTGAATAAAGAGAGCAAGTCAGGGTGTCGCAGAGGGCGTGGGAGAAGAGGAAAGGAGGGCTTAGTCACGGAAAGCCTCTTGGAGGAGATGAGCCTTCTGTAAGGCTTTGAAAGGGGAGAGAGACATTGTCAGCTATGAGGAAGGAGGGAGGTGTTACAGGTCAGAGTCAGGATATGGATAATAATAATAATAACAATGGTATTTGTTAAGCGCTTTCTATATGCCAGGCACTACACTAAGCTCTGGAGTGGATTCAAGAGAAGCAAGTTGGATAAAGTCCCTGTCCCATGTGGGGCTCACACCCTCAATCCCCATTTTACAGATGAGGTAACTAAGGCACAGAGAAGTGAAGTAATGTACCCAAAGTCACACAGTGGATGAGAGGCAGTCTCCAACACTCAGACACAAACTTGTCCGTGCTTTGTAAATGCGAGCCCCACATGGGTCAACCTAATTACCTTGTATCTACCCCATTACTTACAACAGTGCTTGGCACATAGTAAGCAACAAATTCCATCATTTATTTATTTTTCCCTTCCAGTCTATGAGTCCGTTGTGGGCAGGGATTGTCGCTATTGTTTGCTGAATTGTACTTCCCAAGTGCTTAGTACAGTACTCTGCACCCAGTAAGTGCTCAGTAAGTAGAATTGATCGATTGATTAATTCTCTCTCCCTCTTAGATGTTGAATCTCATGCAAGCCAATGCCTATATGATCTGATTGTATTGTGTCTACCCCAATGTTTGGCACCTTGTAGGTGCTTAACAAATACTATCATTTTTACTAAATAATTTGCAAATATGGGAGCAGGAGAAAGAACAATGATATAACAGTTCAAATGCAGCAAGGTGAAACAGTAGAATAAACAAATAAAAGGCAAACTCTACCTAGGTGGTAAGGATGAGAATAAAATACATCAGTGCTAAACATGGAGGTGGGTTGGGGCAGCTGGGTTCTGTCAGTTTGCAGGGAAGGCTTTCTGGAGGAGATGGGCTCTCAGAAGAGCTTTGAAGGTGGGGCGAGCTGTGGTCAGGGTAGGGAGCGGATTTTGAAGGGGAGGGAGTTCCAGGTTGGGGGAACAGCAGGAGTGGGGGGGGCGGGAGTGGAACAAAGTCCTGGTATCTGAGCGTGGCCGAGCCCCGTGGCCCAGTGGAAGGAGACACCAGAGGAGCCCAGATGTTGGCTTAGACATGCAGGAGATTTGCAAATGCAAATGGCGGCCCCTTCCTGAGCCAGCTCCTGCGGCTTCAGAGGGGTTGGCAGCCGCCGACTTGGCACGGAACAGGCAGTTTCTGGCCACCCGTGAAATCTGAACAAGTCAGCTGTGACCTCCCAGGCGAGGCTGTGTGGGAGGAGGCCTGCACATACACCTGCGCCCTCAGCACATGTCTTTGAACACCGGTGCCTCCTCCCACTGCACCCATGGCTACTGCGAGGCATGCTGGGAATCTCCCTGCAGCCCTGACTTCTGCTGCCGCTGTTCAGAGAGATACTGGGTTGGGGTGAAGGGGAGGGTCATCAAAGAGACACCGGAGGTGGGGTGAGGGGGGCACATCCGGGAGGTCTCAGTCTCAATCCAGAGTCGCTCCCACAGTCGGACTCCAAGGTCAACCCCCATCCAGAACTTGGAGATGGCTCTCTAGGCCTGCTAGTAGGTCTGCTTGGAAAACTCCCCATCCCTGAGGGCAGGAGTAGATTACTTCAAAAGCACTTGCATTTATAGAGTAGTTTTCTCTATTCTAAAGCACTTTTGCGCCAATCTCCCAACATCCCTGTGAGGTGGGGTGAGACGGATATTGTTATTCCCATTTTATAGGAGAAGAAACAGAGGCAGAGAGGGGTTAACTGAGTTGCCCAAGAACACACAGCAGGTTGGTGGCAGAACTGAGACTAGAAGCCAGATCCCATCATCATCAGAGAAGCAGGGCAGAGAAGAAGAGCTCTTCTCAGAGCTTCAACAGAGCTGTTTCTTATCAGAAAAGCAGCGTGGCCTAGTGAATAAACTGCAAGCCTGGAAGGACCTGGGCTCTAGTCCTGGCTCCCCCACTTGTCTGCTGTGTGATCTTGGGCAAATCACTTTACTTTTCTTTGCCTCAGTTACTTCATCTGTAAAATGTGGATGAAGATTGTGAGCCCCATGCGGGTCATGGACTGTGTTCAACCTGATTGTCTTGTATCTACCCCAGTGTTTAAAACAATGCCTGGCACATAGTAAGGGCTTAACAAATACCATAAAACCAATCTCCTGACTCTCATACTCTGGTTCTTTCTCCTAGGCCACCCCACCACCCACATCCACCCATCATCCCCTTCCCTGCATCTTATCTCCCTTCCCTTCTTTATCCTTTCTGTCACCTCTCTGTCCTTCCCTTGCTCAATCAGTACCCAAGACCAGCCAGCTGTCCCAGGTTTGCTCCAACTTTCCCTTCCACCCAGACACAAAAAAGAATGAAATCAACATGGCCTGTCATCTTCCCAGTTTTCCTGTCACTGATTTGTGCACCAGAATCAATCAGGGGGCAGATTTCAAGGTTGCCCCATGTAGCGAGGTGTGTGCATGCATGCATATCCAGGCAGATACAAACAGGCTGGAGTACTTGCAGACACATTGCACAAGTGACCATTCACATCTATGATGATAGGTAGGTGTACAAGAATTCATGGGTCTGCAATGGGCACGCAAGACATGCCCCCCCGCCATGGAGCCCCACTACCTCCAATGGTGGCCAGACCAGTCTGCCCAGGGGCCAGTTGGTGGGGTGGACGGGAACAGAGGCAGGGTGGCAGGGTGGGATGCTGCGGGCCTCTTACCTAGGACGGTGAGCCGGGCACGGCGTGAGCGGATGGCCGCTTGGATGGCCTGACACTCATACACGGCATCGTCCTTGAGCTCAGCACTGAGGATCTTCAGGTGATGCTCCCCGGACAGGTGGTTCCCCACCACCAGGTATTCGGGGTAACCTGCGGAGAGAGCACACAGTCAGACCTGGGTCTGGTGGGGTGGGGGACATGGGGGTGTTGACCGGGCTCCTGCAAACTCTGTGTGGGACAGGGACTGCGATTGACTTGATTGCCTTATCCTGTAGACTATAAGCTTGTTGTGTGCAGGGAACATGTCTACCAAATTGGTCATACTGGACTCTCTCAAGCACTTAGTATAGGATTCTGCAAACAGTAAGTGCTCAATAAATATGCCTAATTCTACTGTCTCCATCTCTGACTCTCCCCCAGATTGATTGATTGATGGATTGAATGACCACCTGACACTCGTAACTCTCCCCTCTCCATCCCTAACTTTCCTTTCTCCACCTCTGACTCTCCCCCAGTGACCCAGTGTAGACCATCCAACACCTCTCATCCTCCCTTCTCCATCCTTGACTCTCCCCCTGTGTCCTCCTTCTTCTCCTTTTCCTCCTCCTCCTCCTCCTTTTTCTCCTTTTCCCCTTCCTCTTTCTCCTCCTTTCTTCCTTCTTCCCTTCCTCTTCCTCCTTTTTCTCTTCCTTCTCCCTTTCTTCTTCCTCCTCATTCTTCCCTTCCTCTTCTTCTTCCTCCCCCTCCTCTTCTTCTTCCTTCTCCTCCCCCACATTACTCTGGTCCCATTCCTGACAAGCCCAAAAGGGTTGAAAGTGGGGGAAAAGGGAAAACATAACAAGGTCTGTTTCCTACTTTCCATGTGCATCGGCCTCACCTACCCGCTGAAACACTCGATCACCTTGTACAGTGGTTACTTGCTGGGTGGGGTCAGAGGTGAGTGTGCTGTGGCAGTGGGCAGAAAGGGGACATCCAGGCTCACACCAATAGCTTTTGGCCAGGCACTGCTATTTGTTCATGCCGCCCCAGGACCCTAGCACTGGGGGGGCACATAAGGGGCCTGGAGGGATGACTACCCCCCACCCTGGACCCTGTCCTAGACTCTCTCAACCTGTTTGTTCTGGAAACTTGACTGAAGAATCCTGGAGGCTGGAACCCAGGATCCATATCCTCATCTCAGCAGGTCTGACCTAGCATGCCCTCCCCAGTCCAAACTTCACTCCGATGCCCGGATCAGCATTCTGAGTCATCGACGGGAGGGACAGGGACTGTGTCTGTTCTGATTATCTTGTACCCAGTACTTAATATTGTACTTGGCACATAGTAAGTGCGTAACAAATACCATCTCCCCGCTCTTTGAAAACTTCCAACGGTTGCCCATCCATCTCTCTATCTATCAGAAATTCCCGGCCATCAGCTATAATATACTCAACTACCTCTCCCCTATTATCTAATCTTGCTCCTCTCCCACTACAGCTCAGCCAGCACACTTCACTCCCTTAAATCCAACCTATTCACTGTGCCTTGTTTTCTTCTCTCCCAACACCGGCCTCTTGTTCACAGTCTCCTTCCATCTATCTGGAATTCATTCATTCAATCGTATTTATTGAGCATTTACTGAGTGCAGAGCACTGTACTAAGTGCTTGGGAGGGAACAATACAACAATAAACAGACACAGTCCCTGGAAAGCTCCTTGTGGGCAAGGAACCTATCTATCAAATCTGCTATACTGAACTCTCCCAAGCTCTTAGTATACTGGTTTGCACACAGCACTCAACAAATACGACTGATTGATTTACTTACATAAATATCTTTACTGTCTATTGATTCCTCTTACCAGTAATTTAGTTTAATGCCTGTCTCTCCAACTAGATCCTTGAGGGCAGGGAACCTGCCTGCTACTTCTATTATACTCCGCCCTGTGCTATCTATGTACAGTGCTCTGCACACAGTGGGTACCCAATCAATACTTCTGATTGATCCACTGGGTCTTCATGGGAGGAATTACTTCCTGTTCCTAGGTAGCTTGAATTACCCAGATTTTGACACCTGTGGAGACTCAGTCTAAGGATGCTTGAAAAGCATAGAAGTTTCTTCTCCACTTTTCTTTCCCACTGCAGCCTATTGGTTTCCCTTGTGCTCTCCCTGATTCACCCCCTTCTCCCCTCTGCAATTCTCTGTCTTAGAAGACCAGGTGAGCAAATTTGGCAGCCTAGTGGGGGATCGTTGTTATTCTAATCCATCTTTGCAGCTGTTCTCCCTTCAGCAATCGCACAGCTCCCCTTTTCTCTCCCCCCCACCCCCTCCCTTTGGTGCCCCCACTCCATCCCAGACCCCATACCAGTATCTTGGCACCTCTCCCTGATCTTGTTGTTTTGCAAGCTATCAACAGCAGGATTTGCTCTCGTGAGCCAGAGAGAACTCCAGTGATGGGTTTGTTTGTACTCTGTTAATTAGGAGACTAGCTGAGCTGCGATCCCCAGAACTGGCAGTCACTCTCACTAATATGGGATCTCGAAGCACATTCGTGGCTGAAGAATTTCCCACCTGCCAAACCCTCCAGCAAGTTGTCTAATCCCCGTCTGGACACCAGAAGGTGCATTGCAGAGGTGCGGACACCACCAATCAATCAATTATATTTATTACTATCATTAATAAAAACAATAATTATCATATGTGTTAAGAGCTTACTATATGCCAGGAACTGTACTAAGTGGTGGGTGGATACAAGCAAATAAGTTTGGACACAGTCCTGCCCCACATGGGGCTCACAGTCTCAATCCCCATTTTACAGATAAGGGAGCTGAGGCACAGAAAAGTGAAGTGACTTTCCAAGGTCACACAGCAGACAAGTGGTGGAGTCGGAATTAGAACCCATGACCTTCTGACTCCCAGGCTTGTGCTCTATCCACTATGCCATTTATTGAGTGCTTACTGTGAACAGAGCACTATATGAAGCACTTGGGAGAGAAACAGAGTTGGCAGGTCACTTTTAAAAAAAAACTGTATTTAAGTGCTTAGTATGCACCAGGCACTGTACTAAACACTGGGGTAGATACAAGATAATCCAATTAGGCACAGATCATTTCCCACATGGTGTTCACAGTCTTAATACCCATTTTGCAGTTGAGGTAACTGAGGTACAGAGAAGTAAAATGGCTTATCCAAGGTTGCACAGCAAACAACTGGTGGAGCTGGGATTAGAGCCCAGGTCCTCTATGATTTCCAGGACCATGCTGTATCCACTAGTCCAAATCATAATATATCAGTCATCTTCCCTCTAATCCTCTCTTGACCAAATGGGAAATGGAGACCCAAAGAGGTGAAGTGACCCACCCAAGGTCATTCTGCATGCTTGGGGTAGAGTAAAGGCAGGAACCCTGGACTGCCAATGATCTGCCTTGGCCTCTTGCCTCTTCACTACACAGCCCAGGAAGAGTGTTGGTTCTTCGATATCCACTTTAGCCATAAGAAGGGGGTGCTACCGGGACCCCACATGACCAGCAGCCTAAAATTTCAAAGCGATCTGGGGAAATGACACCCATCTTGTGACCCCATCCCATCTCCTAATTAGCAAAGCCCAAGTCGGGCCAACTCTCTGAGTAAAGGATTCAAGGATGAGAAGGACAGGGAGTCTTCCCTGAGTTTTTCCTGCAGAAGAGCAAAAATCATACTTGGGGTATCTGTTGAATGCTTACTATGTGCCAGGCACTGTACTACACAGTGGGTGGATGCAGGAAAATTGGGTTGGACACATTCCCTGTCCCACATGGGGCTCACAGTCTTAATCCCCATTTTAGAGATGAGGGAACTGAGGCCCAGAGAAGTGAAGTGACTTGCCCAAAGTCACAAAACAGACTGGGGCAGACCTGGGATTAGAACCTATGTTCTTCTGACTCCCAGGATTGCTCTATCCACTAGGCCATGCTGCTTTTCCAGTTATCCACACACACCAGAATTGGCCACTTTTCATTAACATTTAAACTTTAGAGCCAGGCCCAGTATATTTCAAGGATATTATTATATATTTTATCCACGCTCGGCTGGACCGTGACACTTTAGCATAGCGAATATTCTGACCAGCGCTATAATGTTTTAATACACATTTTGAGCAAGTCATAACTCACATTTTTGAATATGAATTTCTCAGCCTTGTTCCAGTGTGCACTTCTAATTTTATTTTCTGCCACGGTACACATGCTAGTGGCAGAGAGCTCTTGTGACCCAACAGCATCTCCCTGCTCTTGTCCATCCGCCTCCAGATGAGACCATCACTGCCATTACCTGGTAGTGCAGATGAAAGCTTTATACTAGCCTTGCAAAAAGCCCCTTGTCAACTCGCCCAGGGTCAGTGGAAACACTGTGAACCTCTTTAATTCTATTTTTGAATGCTTTTTGAGGGGGAGGATGGCTGGCAGATGTTCTGGGTGTGTTACACAAGCTGCTTCCTGGGTGCTTGAAGACTCTCAAGTCTTTGACTGACTCCCTTGTGAGGTTGCTAGAAAGGGGCTTTGTGGGCAGAGAATTTGTCTGTTTTTTGTTATATTGTACTCTCCCAAGTGCTTATTACACACAGTATGTGCTCAATAAATAGAGTGAATGAGTGATTGAATAAAAAGTGGCCAGTGGGAGATGTAGATAGGCTCAGGCGAGATGAGTGGGGGATGCTGGAGGGGGAGACCAGAAGGGAAGGTCGGTGGGGAAGTTTGGCAGGAGAGAACAGATGGGGAGGTTCGCAGTAGGGGAAATTGGTGGGGGAAAGTGGGGGCTGGTGCAGGAAGCTAAAAGAGGAAGCTGGCGGGGCAGGCTGAAAGAAGTGGCTGGTGAGGAAGCCTGAAGAAGGAGGCTGTGGGGGAGGTATGTTGGGAGGGCAGGCTGGCAGGGGAGGCTGAAGGATGAGGCCGGTAGGGGATGCTGGATGGGAAGGTTAAAGGATGAGGGTGAAGGAGGTTGATGAGAGAAACTGAAAAAGAGGAGGCTGGTGGGGGAGGCGGGACAGACAGGTTGGCAGGGGAGACTGAAGGATGAGGCTGATGGGGGCGTTGAAGGAGGAGGCTGAAGGAGGAGACTGACGGGAGAGGCTGAAGGGAGATGCCAGTAACGGAAGCAGGTGGACCTGGCTGGCAGGGCAGGTTGAAAGATTAGGTTGGCAGGGGAGGTTGGAGGGGAAGGCTGAAGAAGAAAACTGAAGGAGGTTGACTGGGGAGGCTGAAGAAGGAGGGTGGCAGGGGAGGCCATCTGAGGAGAGGAGAGTCCTTTGCCAGCTGAGCCGGAGAGAGCACTTACGCGAGAGGTCACGGCCCACGCCCAGGGCCAGGCCGTCCTTTATCCAGAGCACGAAACCGTCATAGTCGGGGATGGTGCAGAGCAGGGTCACTGGTTGGCCCGATACCACCACCTGGTCCTGCGGCTCCTGCTGGAAGCTGTACACCTGACCTGATGGTGAAACAAAAAGCAGGGGTCATGGGATGACCGTGTAGCAGAGGGCCCCTGTGACCTCCTGACAGTTATCAAGGTAGTTGTAGTACTCCAGATATGTACTGAGAGCACCCTGGGGGCAACATACTGTACTAAGTGCTTGGAAAAGCCCAAATCTGAGCCATGGTTCCCAGCCCACAAGGAGCTCACACTCTACTGGTAGGTCATCTAATCCAACTCGCCTAGGTCCAAGCACCCAAGTCAGGTAGTCAGTCACCAGTCTGCCCTGAAGTCGGCCGAGGGCCGAACCCTGTCCTAGAGCACTTTGGGAAGGAGAAGACCCCGTCCCTGGTGAGAGCAAGACTGACACCAATACCTCCCTAGAGACTTACCCATAATTCCACAGGGGTCTCTTGGCCCCTGTGGCCCCTGCCCAGCACACTTAGGGGAGGGCAGGTGAGAGTGGGAGCTGGGCTCTGAAAATCAATGCCACCACAGTCCCTCCAAGTGCCCTTACTGTTGGCGGGCACCGTGCTAGCCCCCCCGCACCCCCCCCACCCCGTTCCTGATACAGCTTCTGAAGAGGTAGAGTTGGGGAGCTCTGGGGCAGGGAGAAACCAATCAAGAATCCCTGAGGTCGCTAAGGGGTCATGTCACAGGAAAGAGGAGTTGGGGGGCAGAGTGGGGCCCCTGCCAGCTGGATTGGCAGAAGGGTCACTACGACTCTTGACCCTCTGAAATCTGGGCTCAGCCTCTGAGAAGTCTCATTAAACATCAATTTGGACTGGAATGCTGGAGTCACACATCAGATTTTAATGGCTGGTTTCTTCAGCTCTTCTTCCTCCTTACTCTCCCCTAGTAATTGTGATATTTGTTAAGCCCTTACTAGGTATCAAGCACTGTGCTAAGCACTGGAGTAGATATGAGATCATCAGGTCAGACATAGTCTCTGTCCCACATGAGACTCACAAGCTAAGGGAGAGGGAAAATCCTCATTTTACAGATGAGGAAACCGAGGTCCAGAAAAGTGAAGTGATTTTCCCAAGGTGACACAGCAGGCAAGCAGTGGAGCTGGGCTTAAAACCCAAGTCCCCTGATTCCCAGGCCTGTGGTCTATCCACTAGGCCACCTTCCTTTCTCTAAGTTCTGGGGGTGAAGAGCCCGGGCTCCCAGCACCAGGATAAACACAGAAAGCGACAGAAAAGAGCCTTCGGGGATTGTCTTCTCTCTTCGTCCTGACCGACGATTTCACAGCTCTCTGCTTCGCCTCCACGGCTCTCGAGGGGAGAGGATGCAGTGGGCCTGACCGCTGAAGATTGTGTTTCCGGAAAGAATTATCGGGCTGTCAGCTGAGAGCGGCGGGAGTCGTTAGGAGAACGCAGGGAGCAAAGTGGAGGCTCCTCTCACTGAAAATGTCCACGGGGAGGGATGTCGACGGGTAGTTACTGTTAGAAATAAGACTCACCCTGCCTCCACTGCTTAGGCTGGGAGTGCCGGGGAGGGAACGAGTTCAGGGGTCTGGGTGTGGGGAAAAGACAGCAGCTCTGATGGCTGATGCTTCTCTCTGCTCAGTGGCCAAGAACCCAGTCCCAGCTCTAGTTCATGCCTTTGTTGACCCATCACCCCACGTCCTCTGTCTAGCCTGGAACTCCTTCCCCGTTCATATCCGACAGATTGCCACTCTCCCCACCTTCAAAGTCCTCCCCAAATCACATCTCCAAGGGGCCTTTCCTAAGGCCTCATTTCCCCAATTACTTTTCCCTTCTGCATCATCCTGCCACTTGGATTTGTACCCTTTATTCACCCCACTCTCAGTCCCACAGCACTTATGTTCATTATCTATAATTTATTTTAATGTCTGTCTCCTCCAATAAGGTCCAGTGGGCAGGGATCATGTCTACCAAATGTCTTTCATTGTAGTTGTCCAACCACTTAGTACAGTGCTGCACTAAGCCCTTCCCAGCACCACAGCACTTATGCATGTATTATCATTATTTATTCATTATTTATCTATTTATCTGTATCCTCACTCGCCCCCCCCCCCCCCCCGCCCCTGAGATTGTAAACTCGCTGTGGACAGGAAATTTATCTGTTTATTATTGTATTCTACTCTCCCAAGCACTTAGTACCGTGCTCCGCACACAGTAAGCTCTCAGTAAATACGACTGAATGAATTGAATGAGGATGATGCTCTGCGCACAGTGAGCACTCAGTAAATACCACTGACTGAAAATTGATAGTCCTGAAGTGTTATGGGACCTTGGGCAAATCACTTTTCCTCTCCAGGAGACCAGAGATGCCAAACCTATCATGACGTGGGAAGGTCAACTGAGGCAATGGTGGGGGACCTCCTGAGGAGGAACTCATGGGAAGAGGGATTTTAACTTAGTTTAGTTTAAATTATTTATTTATTCATATTTATATCTGACTCCCCCTCTAGACTAAACTCACTCTGGAAGAAAATTAGAAGAAATCTTCTAATTTTGTTGTATTGTGCTCTCCCACCCACTTAGTAAAGTGCTCTGAACATAGTAAGTGCTCAATAAATACGATTGTTTGATTGAATGATTTAGCTGACAACTCAGTGGTCCATCCATCCTCCCTCAGCTAATGCCTGGTCTACTAGTGGATCCCAGTGGAACTCTTCTGTGCCCTATGGGAGACACCCAGGGCTGTGCTCTGATGTCTTCCTGAGCAGAGCTTAGTACAGTCCCTGGCAGTTAGTGCTTAACAAAAGTCACAATTATTATTATGGTCTAGTAGATAGAGCATGGTCTGAGGAAGAGGGAGGAGGAAGAAGGAGGAAGGAAGAGGAGGGAAAGGGAGAGAGGAGGAGGGAGGAGGAGGAAGAGGGGGAGGAAGGAGAAGGAGGAGGGAGGAGGAGCATGGCATAATGGATAGAGGACAGGGCTGGAAGTCAGAAGGACCTAGGTTCTAATACTGGCTCCTCCACTTGTCTGCTGTGTGACCATGGGCAAATCACTTCACTTCTCTGGGCCTCAGTTCCCTCATCTGTAAAATGGGGATTAAGACTATGAGCCCCACATGGTACAGATATTAAGTCCAACTGATTACCCTCTATCTACCCCAACACATAGAACAATGCTTGATATATAGTATGCCCTTAACAAATACCATCTTTATTATTATGCTTAATGTGTGCAGAGTGCTGCACTAATCTCTGGGAAAGAGTATAATTATGGTATTTGTTAAGCACTTGTTATGTGCCAAAGCCCTGGGGTAGATTCAAGACAATTAGTTTGAACATGGTCCATGTCTCACATGGGGCTCACAGTCTAAGTAGGAGGGAGAACAGGTATTGACTCTACATTTTAAATTGATTCTACATTTTACAGATCAGGAAACTGAGGCCCAGAGAAATTAAGTCACCTGTCCAAGGTCACACAAGAGACATGGGACAGATCTGGGATTAGAACACAGGTCTTCTAACTCCCAGGCCCATGTTATTTCTACTAAGTCATGCTGCTACCTCCAATGTTGAAAGAAAAAAAAATTTAAAAAAATCTAATGAGACTCCAGCAGTCATCCCCACTGCTACAAACCACTCTCTCTAGCCCGCCCCTGCTCCCGATCAACTGTTCTGGGATGTTCGGAGTCAGAAGGTCATGGATTCTAATCTTTCTATGTGATCTTGGGTGAGTCACTTCATTTCTCTGTGCCTCAGTTACCTCACCTGTAAAATGGGGATTGAGACTGTGACCCCCAGGTGGGGGTCCTGATTTGGTCTGTATTAATCCCAGCACCTAGTTCAGTGCCTGGCACATAGTAAGCGCTTAACAAATACCATAGTTATTCATTAAAATTATTATTACCAGTGCCAACTCTGGCTAGATCTGGCTCAGTTCCAACGCTGGAGGATGTGTTCTCCCATTTGTCAGATGAGGGGGTGATTCGGGCCCAGAGAAGTTAAATGTCTTGCCCCGGGTCACCCAGCAGGGTACAGTTGGAACTGAAATCCAGGCCCCAGCCTCTTTTCCAGAGCCTGTTTGGCTCCAGTTTCTGAGTATTAGCACCTCAAATCTGCCGAGGGCTCTTATTTTTCTGAAGTGCTTTCACACCAATTATCTCACTCTGTCTCTACATCCCTGAAGTAGGTGGAAGGTAGAAATACAGAAAAAAGAAGGTTCATTATTTCCTCGAGACCCTAGACCCCTGCCCCGGCCTCTCCCTCCAAGACTCCAGGACCCCTCAGTGGGGGGATGAGAGGGACAGCTGGCCCTGATAGCCCCCAACAACTCTCTTCCTCGCCGCAGTTCTGGCGTTGGGCCCCCTAGGCTGAGCATGGAGACAGGGGACCGTGACCTCAAATGCCAGATGACTTGGTATTGACTGGAAAGAGAGAGAGGAACGCGCTTGTAATTAGTAACAAATTACTTATCGAAGAGACAATTTCTCACTCAAGACAAGGACAAAACGCTCCTTTCCCCCGAGAGGCAATGGAATTGAGTTGGCTTTGTGGTTTCAGATCTGCTGCAAAAACAGTTGGGATATATATATATATATAGATATAGATATAGATATAGATATAGATATAGATATATGTGTGTGTGTGTGTATGTGTGTGCGCGTGTGCACCTCTGTAGGGGTGATTTTTTTGTTTTAAATGGTATTTGTTAAGCATTTACTATGTTCCAGGCACTGTACTAAGCGCTGGGGTAGATACAAGCTAATCAGGTTGGACACAGTCCCTGTCTCACATAGGACTCACGGTCTTAATCCCTGTTTTATAGATGAGGTAGCTGAGGCCCAGAGAAGAGAAGTGACTTGCCCAAGATCACACAGCAGGCAAGTGACAGAGCTGGGATTAGAACCCAGGTCCTTCTGACCCCCAGACCATGCTCTATCCATCAGGACATCAGAACAAGCTCTCCCTCGAAAGTGGAGACAGTAGAGTAGAAACTCCTTAAGTCAACTGCACCCTCCCAAACAGTACAGTTTTCCGTACACAGAAGTAGATGCTTAATAAATACTGTTGACTAATGGACTGGATGAATAGGGGTGTTGGGAGTGAGCTGGGAGGGTAAGGGCTGGGGTTTAGGCGGGGACCCGGCAGTGGCTCGGAGGGGACACGCTCTACGGTCAGACTCTGAAGAGTCGTGAGAGCATTTACTGAGCCCCTACTTGGGGTGGTACACTATACTAGGCTCTTGGCAAATGCAGAAGGGGAAGTACCCCAAGGGAATTGGATTGGTAGGAGAAAGGGTGACCAGCCCTCTCATGGCTTGCGTAGGTGGGAACGGCACTGGGATCTCAGCCCAGGGGCTAGGCGGTGGGGGCAAGAGCCCTGATTAAGGTCTGAGATCTGCCTCAGTTGGTCCACAACACTGCCTCTTCAGTCCCATTGGGAACTTCTGGGCTGGATTCCTGCTCCCTGAGGGGAAGACCCCTGGCCGGCAGTCAGGAAAGACCCCTCACCCTCTCCCTGAAACACCTCCCCACCTCAAGGTTGCCAGACCACCACCACCCTCCCATGCTTCAAAGTCCTCCTAAAAGCCACCTCCTCTAGGAAGCCTTCCCTAATCCTCACCATCCTGTCATGTGTATAGGGTAATTTATTAATTCTTTTTTTTTGCTTTTATTGTTACCATTTGCATTGCTGGTTTTCCTTTGTTTATTCAATCATTCATTCATTCAATAAATGGGCCACCACTGGAGTTTTTTGAGGAGTGGGGTGACATGTCCTGAACATTTTTGTAGAAAGATGATCCGGACAGCAGAGTGAAGTTTGGACTGGAGTGGGGAGAGTCAGGAGATTGGAAGGTCAGCAAGGAGGCTGCTGTAGTAATCCAGGCGGGATAGGATGACTGATTATATTAGCGTGGTAGCAGTTTAGATGGAGTGGAAAGGGCAGATTTTAACGATGTTGTGAAGGTGGGACCGGCAGGATTTAGTGATGGGTTGAATATGTGGGTTGAATGAGAAAGAGGAGTCAAGGATGATGCCGAGGTTATGGGCTTGTAAAACAGGAAGTACGGTGGTACTGTCTACAGTGATGGGAAAGTCAGGGAGAGAACAGGGACGGGGGAGGACTTTGTATGGCTCTTCTCTTTGTCACCTGTTTTCCTAAGCTCTCATAGTCTTGTATCTACCCCAGTGCTTAATATAGTGTTTGGCACATAGTGCTTAACAGAGATCACAATTAGCAGCGTGGCCTAGTGGAATGAGCATGGACCTGGAAATCAGAAAATTGGGAGTTCTAATTCTGGCTCCACCACATGGCTGCTGTGTTACCTTGGGCAAATCACTTCACTTCTCTTTGCCTCAGTTTCCTCATCTGTAAAATGGGGAGTAAGACTGCGAGCCTAGTGTAAGACAGGGACTGTGTCCAACTTGATTAGCTTGTATCTACCCCAGCGCTTAGAATAGTGCCTGGCACAAAGTGAGCACATAACAAATACCGCAGTTATTATAAGCACTTGATAATCCCCCCCCACCCTCAGCTCCGCAAGCTTTGTAGACATATCCTTATTTTCTCTCATTCCTGGCTGTAATTTATTTTAATGTCTGTCTCCCCCTCTAGACTGTAAGCTACTTGTGAGTTGGGATCATACCTATCATCTTTGTTGTACTGTACTCTCCCAAGTGTTTAGTACAGTGCTCTGCACACAGTAAGCACTCAATACAACTTACTGACCTAGTTGCCATTCTAAGAATTGGCTACCAGGCCCGCTTGTCGGCCTGACTCAAAGCCGTACCCGAGACTGCTGTGGCAGAGAAAATCACTTGCAATTATTGTGCCGCTCTTTGTTTTGATCGCTGGAAACAGAAATGTTTGTAAATAAGGGATTACAGGTGGGGAAACACTTTATGAAGAAGAGGATTGAAAGAGCGGAGGCTGGTCAGAGTGAGAATTGGGATCTAAGATTCTGGCTTCTCCTGGCTCTTCATTCTCATTCCTCCTCAGTCAACTAGTTAGTCATTCATTTGCATTTATTGAGTGTTTACTGTGTGCAGAGCACTTTACCAAACGCTTGGAAGAGTACAATACAACAAATTGGTAGACATGTTTCTGCTCACAATGAGCTTCCTTTTCTTCTTTCTCCCTCCCATCTTCCCCTTCCTCCTCTTTTTCAATCTTCTTCTCCTCTTCATTCTCCTCCTCCTCTTTTAGCTCCTTATGCTCCTTATTGCACCTTCTCCTCCTCCTCTCCCTCTCCATCATCTCTTCTTTCTTCTACCCCTCTTCCTTTCCCTCATTCTCCTTCTCCTCCATTTTCTCTTCTCCACCCTTTTCCTCTTCCTCGTCTTCTCCTTTTCCTCAAGAACCTCAAATGGCTGCCCATCTACCACCACAACAAACATAAACTCCCCAGGAGGAGGGAAAGGAGGCAAAGGAGGAGGAGAAAGGAGAGAAGGAGAAGAAATGGAGTGGGGAGGAGGAGGAGGACAGATTTTAGAAGAGTTTAGAGGAGTGAGCACTTTACTAATACCCCAATTATCTGAACTAAAGCTTCCTCCATTCCTCCACTTCCTAGCCCTGGACAGAGGTGGTTGCCTCAGGACCATGGGTTGGCCCCTCCACTCTCAGAAACGGGCTCCCGAAAGCCTGAGCCTCAGCTGAGTTCCAGGTTCTGGAGCTGGCACCAGTGTCTGCCACCCTCAGTGGCTGAGAGGGAACGCTCCCCCATTCTCCCAGGGAAGCTGATCCTCACATCCAAGTGTGCCTTGGCCCCTGGACTCCTCTCAGACGAAGCCCCCTTGCCATTTGCCAAAGGGAGAGATGCCCTCCGCTTCACTCAGAGAGCACAGAGATGCCTTGTGAGGCCCCGCTGGGCTCGGGGGAGAGAATTCATGGCCGCAATTAGTTCCTGCAGGCCCCAGTGAGCGTCACGGGCGGACGCCGTTTAACTGCACAATCACTACAGGCTCTTGTTGCTTAACGGGTAATTTAGGGAGGCTGGGAGAACCGAGCCAGCCCGGGCCAGCGAATCCCCTTGAATCAAACTTTATGAGCACGGGCTTGGTAGAGAGAATGCTTAGCAGTCCCAGCCCCCCAGCCCCGAGGGCTTCGATGCACCAAGCCCTGGGATAGATCCAATACAATTACATTTGTCCCTGTCCCACATGGGGCCCATGACCTAGGGAGGAGGGAAGGGCAGGTATTGAATCCCCATTTTACAGATGAGAAAACTGAGGCCCAGAGAAGTGAAGTGACTCTCCCAAGCCATCGTTTCCCCTACTGCTTTTCAATTCTGTGTCACTAATGCACTTGCATCTCTCTCTTTTACACACTTGGTAGTTATCCCTCAGCCCCACAGCACTTATGTACATAACCATAATTTATTTTATTGTCTGTTTCCCCCTCTAGACTGCTAGCTTCTTAAGGGCAGAGAACATGCCTACCAACTCTGTTATATCATACTCTCCCAAGCACTTAGTACAATGCTCTGCCTGCAGTAAACGCTCAATAAATACCACTAATTGATTGACTGACGGATTGCCCAACATCACACAGCAGGCAAGCGGCCAAGCTGGGATTAGAACCCAGGTCCTCCTGGTTCCTAGTCCTGTGAGTTTGCCACTAGACCATCCTGCCTCACCCTCCTCCTCTTTACCCTCTAAATTCCCCATCTTTCTGGGGTTCCATGTTCCTGTCCAGGAATGTAGGGCAGTGGTTCTGGGTGGGAGGAGAAGGGGCAAGGGGAGAGAAGAAGGGAATAGGGTGGTGAAGGGAGGGAGGAAAGTTGGAAACACTTAACTATCCCTGGCTGAAGACTTGAGATAATTGCAAAACCCATTATCCTCTTATGGGGACGCGGCTGGTCGTAAAACAGCGTTTTCTGGACACTTGGCAGGCACAGTCAGCCGCATCTGCTTGAGCAAAGTCCGTCTTTGTTTGGGACCGGCTCCGTTCTAACTCCTCTAACCCGTTTAGGCCTCGGAGAGAGAAAGAGACACAATAATGAAAAACCCACCGTGCAACATTGCCTTACGCAATCCAATAAATTACTCGAGACCCGGCTGCCAGAGCAGGCTAAGCCCAATATTGCCTGCAGTAATTATTTGGATCAAATGCAGTTTATCTGCTTCATATTTGTGTTTCTGTGCTCTGTGGTAACTTATAAATGTCAGTGCGGTGTTTATTTGTTCTAATGAAAGTTAATGGCATTGGGAGGCAGGAGCCGACGGGGGGCTCTAGGTTTGCCAGTTGTCTCTCCATCTCTGGAGTCGGAGGGGCAGATGTGGCCTGCCATTTCCCGGGAGGGAGGCAGTGCTGATACGCTGTGGGCATCCTGGGGAGGGGCCTGGGGGAGGAGCTCACCCCATCTGGGGAGGGGGTGCTCTGGGGAGCTGGTGCGGCATGAGCTGGGACATTTTTCCTTCTGTTCTTGCTCCACTTTGGGATCTCTGAGTCCCCCATGGGGGCTTCCAGCAGGTACCTTGGGCTGGCACAACCCTTGACATGACCCTTGCCACATCAGGGAACACTCTGGAGCTGGATCGAGGAAAAATAACAATAATAATGATAGTATTTGTTATGCGATTACTCTGTGTCTGGAACTCTTCTAACCGCTAGTGTAGATACAAGCTAAGAATGTTGGACACAGTCCCTGTCCCACGTGGTGCTCTCAGTCTTAATCTCCATTTTACAGATAAGGGAACTGAGGCACAAAGAAGTGAAGTGACTTGTCCAAGGTCACACAGCAGACAGTGGTGGAGCTGGGATTAGAAACCAGGTCCTTCTGACTCCCAGGCCCAAGCTCTATCCACCAGAAGCTGAGGGGGTGTGGGGAGGACGGGTGGAGGGCTTGGGAAGGCAGCTTCTTAGATGTGGAGGAGGACTGCTGGGAGTGGTGAGGCCATCTAAACCGTGCTGGTGAAGGGTCAGCAAGAAGGGTCATTTTTGCATTGAATGCAAGACAGAGAAACAGCGTGGCCTATTGGGAAGAGCAAAGGCCCAGGAGTCAGAAGACCTGGCTTTAAACCCAGCTCTGCCAATTGCTTGCTGTATGACTTGGGCAAGTCATTTAGCTTCTCTGTGCCTCAGGTCCCTCAACTGTAAAATGAGGATTCAATACCTGTTCTCCCTCCTACTTAGACTGTGAGCCCCACGTGGGACAAGGACTGTGTCCAACCTAATTAACTTAGAATGTTGTTTGACCCAGAGTAAGTGCTTAACAAATACCATAAAGAAAGACTGCTCAGGGTATGGGGCTGAATGTTAATAATCCTGATGATAATAATGATAAAGGAAAAGCCTCAGGTAATGTTCTAGCTTAGGTGAAAACTTGGAGTTAATTGCTGAGGACAGACTTGCATAGCTCACTGCCAGAAAGAAGGGAGTTCTCTTTGAGCAAAAGCTTCCCATGGAAAAAGTCCCGAGGAGGTAAGAGAAGGCAGTGAGGAGGCTGCCAAGGAGATCCAGGGCAGGGGCCACCTAGGGTTCTCCTTCCTCAGGAAAGGACAGCACGAGAAACAGTGTAATTAATTAATTAATGTTGGTATTTGTTAAGCGCTTACTATGTGCCGAGCACTGTTCTAAGCGCTGGGGTAGATACAGGGGAATCAGGTTGTCCCACGTGGGGCTCACAGTCTTAATCTCCATTTTACAGATGAGGGAACTGAGGCACCGAGAAGTTAAGTGACTTGCCCACAGTCACACAGCTGACAAGTGGCCGAGCCGGGATTCGAACCCATGACCTCTGACTCCAAAGCCCGGGCTCTTGCCACTGAGCCACGCTGCTTCTCTAGTGTAGCCTAGTGGATATAGCCCCAGGCCTGGGAGTCAGAAGAACCTTGGTTCTAATCTCGGTTCCGCCACTTGTCTACCGTGTGATCTATGGCAAGTCATTCATTCATTCATTCAATTGTATTTATTGAGTGCTTACTGTGTGCAAAGCACTGCACTAAACACTTGGGAGTACAATACAACAACAGACACATTCCCTGTATATAGCAAACTCACAGTCCAGAGTCACTTCACTTCTCTGTGCCTCAGTTCCCTCATTTGTAAAATAGGGATAAGACTGTGAGCTCCATGTGGGACACAGACTGTGTCCAACCTGATTAGCTGGTACCTACTCCAGCGCTTAGTACAGTACCTTGCACATAGTAAGTGCTTAACAAATACCATAAAAAAAGAGAACACAGTGCCAAGCACTATAAACATTAGCATAACAAGGTCAACCATTTTTGTATGCCCATTGTGCCTGGAATTGTGGATCCTGTATTGGGCTTTTCAGCCTCACAGGTGTCTTCAAATGCAATCAGAAACAGTCCCAGTCACACATGGGGCTCACAGTCTATGAGGCAGGGACAACAAGTCCCCATTTTACAGATGAGGAAGTGGAGGCACAGAGAAGTTATGTGAAAGGCCCCAGGCAACCCAGCAGGCAAGTGGTAGAGGCAGGATTAGAACTCAGGTCTCCTACATCTCAAGCCCAAACTCTTTCCACTAGGCCACACTGCTTCTCATGTAGCAGGTGATTCTAAGAGATGACAGCAGTGGTGTGGTAGGAGAAGAGTCATACCCTCCCTCCCATTCTTCCCTGGTATTCTCCCATCTATGGGATGAGAAGAGATCTTGAATGGTGTTGAGGCTCCACCCCTGAGCCCATATGACTCCCTTATCCTCTCTCCTTCCGAGCCCTGGTCATGAACCTGGAGGTTGGGTCATGTAATAATAATAATTAAGTGCTTACTATGTGTCAAACACTGTACTAAGTGCTGGGATAGGGGATAGGTACAAGCTAATCAGGGCAAACACAATTCAGGTCCCACATGAGACTCTCAGGCTGTAGGCCAGATATTCAATCCCCATTTTCCAGATGAGAAAACTGAAGCACAGAGGAGTAAAGTGATTTGCTCAAAGTCACACAGCAGATAAGTAGCAAAGCCGGAATTAGAACCCAGGCCCCTTGACACCCAAGCCCACATTTTATCTGTAAGGCCTCACTGCTTTCATGCGACCCATTTCCTGCCAGCCTGGTGGCCTTCAGGGCCCAGGAGGGTGTAGGGGGACAAAAGGGGAACCTAGCACACCCCTTGCCTGCTGGCAACCAGTTCTAGGATCAGGAAAACCCAGCAACCAGGAACATTCACCCCAACCCCTCTAGATTGTAAACTCCTTATAGGCAGGGAATGTGTCTGTTTATTGTTGCACTACACTCTCCCAAGAACTTATACTGTGAGAAGCACTCAATAAATACGATTGAATGAACCCCAGCAAGCCTGCCCCCTGCGGCTTACCCATTTATCCTTTCTCCTCTTTCATCTGGAAATTATCTTGCATCATTGTCCTCGATTTATCCTTTCTCCGCTTTCATCTGGAAATTATCCTGCATCCATTTTCCTCTCTAGACTGTAAGAACCTTGAGAGAAAGCAATTTTTTCTTCTAACTCTATTGCACTCTCTCTCCCAAGGGTTTGGCACAGGGCTCTGCACGCAGTAGATATTCAATAAATACCGCAGATTGATAGAAGTGTGCAAAGTGAGCAAAAACCGTCCTTCCTAGGAAATAGAATCTCTCTCCTGATGTGTTTTTGACAGAAGCAGTTCCAGGCTATCATTGACTTTGATGCATTTCTTGCTTTTCCTCAGTGTCTTGGTGCTTTGTTTCTTTGGATCCCCAGTAAAATGGTTTAAAACGTGAACCACAGATGCAGGGTCTCTTCATTTTGTACTCACGGTTAAATAATTTCTTGCTAGACCCTGCTGTGGGTCCAGGGGAAAGAGCACTAGAGAAGCAGCTTGGCCTAGTGGAAAAAACAAGGACCTGGGTGTCAGAGGATCTGAGTTCTAATCTCACCTCCTCTACTTGCCTGCTGTATGACCTTGGGCAACTCAGTCAGTCAGTCAATCGTATTTATTGAGCTCTTACTGTGAGCAGAGGACTGTACTAAGCGCTTGGGAGAGTACAGTGTAACCGACACATTCCTTCTCCAGGCCTCAGTTCCCTCACCTGTAAAATGGGGATTCAATACCAATTTTCCCTCCCACTTAGGCTGTGAGCTCTATGGGAACAGGGACTGCATCTGACCAGATTATCTTGCCCCATTGCCTACTACAGTGCTTAGCAAGTACCATTAATATCATCCCTTCTCTGGGAATCAGGAGCCCTGGGTCCTGGCTCTGCCTAGAACTGTCTAACTTGGGGAAGATCATACCCACACTCGGTGCCTCCCACTTCACATGCTCATCACACCCCTGGTACCAGCGAACATGACGGGCAGGGATAAGAGAGTGCAAGGGGAACCACACAAGCCACTAATATTAGAATCAACTCCTCCAAGCGGGTCCACAGTCCTGGAGAATCAGAACCAAGGTTCGTCTGCGATTCTGGAAGGGAGACTCCATTAATTTCCCACCACCTTTTCCCAGGCCAATCTACTCCTGATCTGAGGCAGAGCTTCTCTCATGGCTTAGTGAAAAGAGCCTGGGCTTGGGAGTTAGAGGTCATAGGTTCTAATCCTGGATGCAACACTTGTCAGCTGTGTGACTTTGGGCAGGTCACTTACCTCTCTATACCCTCAGTTACCTCATCTGTAAAATGGGGATTAAGACTGTAAGTCACTCATGAGACAACCTGATAACGTTGTACCTACCCCAGCGCTTAGAACAGTGCTTGGCACATAGTAAGCGCTTAACAAATATCATCATAATAATAATTATTATCTGTTCACAAGCTCCCATGGGCGACAGTGAGTCACAAGACCATGTCTTCCTCTGTCATGCTGTGTGGGCTTGAGAAATCCCCTTTCCCTCTCTGGGCTCCAGTGCCACCATTCCCCAGCCCACTGCCCTAGAAAAAGGGGAGTCACAGCCCAGGGTGTCAGCAGATGATGGGAGCTCAGTGAACTGAGATCTCCAAATGAACAAAACCTCCCAAGTGCTCCTTCAAGCTATTACTGTGCCGTCTGACTCTAGGATATGTAAGCCTGCTATCAAGTAAAGCACTGGCTTATTTATCCCACTTTATGGTGGTGGTTGCCAGTGCTGCCACCGAGGTATAGACTTCAAATGCCATTATATGTATTTCACACCTCTCTATGCATTGACTTTATTCATTGCTTTTGAATGTCATTAAACTCCACCCAGGCCAGTAACAATACTGTTTCCATAGAAACTAACACACTTCAAAAGGGAAGAGTCAAGAGGGACCAAAGGAACCGGGAAGCAGGCAAACAGAATGGGAGAAAAACATGATTACCACTTATGGATTATTGGCTAGAAAGATACCACCTCGGCCATACAATCTAAGAATGGTGGCACTTTCAAGTTTTTATTGCTTCTTCTTTGAACACCATCCTGCCTAATTCATCTCAGTTGGAAACTGCCAATTACAATTCACAGCGCTAAAAACTTGATGGGCTTTTAGGTCATCAGCTATTCCCTATGTTACAAACAATGCCTTGTGCAGGTTGGGTCTGTGAGGAAAATGGGCATCCAGGTTCTGGTCTGTGAGTGGACAACTGAGACTGATGGAAAAGCTGGGGGGGAGGGGGTGGTCAGTGGGTGTGGATGGATGGAGGGGTTCCTGGGTGTAGGTGGAGGGGTGGGGTGGGGAGATCCTCTGTCTGGGAGGATTGGTGGTCCCTGGGGTTGAATGGGTGGATGGAGAGATCCCTGGGTGTGGATGATTGGGAGGAGCGGTCCCTGGGCGTGGACAGATTGTTGGGGTGGTAGCTGGGTAAGAATGGGAGAGTGGAGCAGTCCCTGTAAGGTCTTTGTGGTCAGGGAATGTATCTACCAACTCTGTTATATTGTACTTTCCCAAGCGCTTAGTACAGTGCTCTGCACGCAGTAAATTATCAATAAATGAGATTGATTGATTACAGGCCTAAGTGCATAAGTAATACAGAAATGAGGGAGAATAGGGAGGGGAGATTTGTTAGGGAAGGCCTGTTAGAGGATATGTGATTTCAGAAGGGCTTTGAAAATGAGGAGACCAGTGGTTTGCTGTGTGTGAAGTGGGAGGGAGTCCCAGGCAGGGGGGAGGATTGAACAAGAGTCAGCGGGATAGGAGAGACGAGAATGAGCCACAGTGAGTAAATTGGTGTTGTAGGAGGCAGCTGAATGGGCTGGCTTACAGTGGGAGAGGAGCAAAGTTAGGTGGGAGGGAGAGAGTTGTGGAGTGCCTTAAAGCTGATGGTCAGTAGTTTCTGCTTGATGTGTCCACATCTGCCCTATTCTGCCTCCCAGATGCAAATCTGCTTGCTTTGGTCATAAAATCCTCCAGGTTCACCTTCAAGGAACTCTGGAATAATTGCCCACTGAATCCTTGTGGCAGGAAACATAGGCAGAAAGAAGCTGAGGAGACCGTCTAATGGGATTGGTGGGGAAGGTACTGGCTCATTAGATTGAAAGCTCCTGGAGGGCAGCAATCGGGTATCTCGGTGTCATCCTTGACTCGTCCCTCTCGTTCACCCCACACATCCTATCCGTTACCAAGACCTGCCGGTTTCACCTCTACAATATCGCCAAGATCCGCCCTTTCCTCTCCACCCAAACGGCTACCTTACTGTTACGGGCTCTCGTTATATCCCGGCTAGACTACTGTGTCAGCCTTCTCTCTGACCTCCCTTCCTCCTCTCTCGCCCCGCTCCGGTCTATTCTTCACTCCGCTGCCCGGCTCATCTTCCTGCAGAAACGATCTGGGCATGTCACTCCCCTTCTTAAACAACTCCAGTGGTTGCCTATCGACCTCCGCTCCAAACAAAAACTCCTCACTCTAGGCTTCGAGGCTCTCCATCACCTTGCCCCTTCCTACCTCTCCTCCCTTCTCTCTTTCTACCGCCCACCCCGCACGCTCCGCTCCTCTGCCGCCCACCTCCTCACCGTCCCTCGGTCTCGCCTATCCCGCCGTCGACCCCTGGGTCACGTCCTCCCGCGGTCCTGGAACGCCCTCCCTCCTCACCTCCGCCAAACTGATTCTCTTTCCCTCTTCAAAACCCTACTTAAAAATCACCTCCTCCAAGAGGCGTTCCCAGACTGAGCTCCTCTTCCCCCTCTACTCCCTCTGCCATCCCCCCTTTACCTCTCCACAGCTAAACCCTCTTTTTCCCCTTTTCCCTCTGCTCCTCCACCTCTCCCTTCCCATCCCCACAGCACTGTACTCGTCCGCTCAACTGTATATATTTTCGTTACCCTATTTATTTTGTTAATGAATTGTACATCGCCTTGATTCTATTTAGTTGCCATTGTTTTTACGAGATGTTCTTCCCCTTGACGCTGTTTATTGCCATTGTTCTTGTCTGTCCGTCTCCCCCGATTAGACTGTAAGCCCGTCAAACGGCAGGGACTGTCTCTATCTGTTGCCGACTTGTTCATCCCAAGCGCTTAGTACAGTGCTCTGCACATAGTAAGCGCTCAATAAATACTATTGAATGAATGAATGAATGAAAGGGTATCTTCCTTCTGTTAAACTCTCCCAAATGCTTAGTAATAATGTTGGTATTTGTTAAGCGCTTACTATGTGCAGAGCACTGTTCTAAGCGCTGGGGTAAACACAGGGGAATCAGGTTGTCCCACGTGGGGCTCACAGTCTTAATCCCCATTTTACAGATGAGGGAACTGAGGCACAGAGAAGTTAAGTGACTTGCCCACAGTCACACAGCTGACAAGTGGCAGAGCTGGGATTTGAACTCATGAGCCCTGACTCCAAAGCCCGTGCTCTTTCCACTGCTCCTCTGTATGCTGCTCATATGTACAGATGCTGCTCCTCTGTATGCTCTGTATGCTCTGTATGCTCCGTATGCTCCTCTAGTACAGTGTTTCACAGTAGGTGTCTAATTAATACTATTGATGATAATGAAAAAAGGGTCTCTGAACATTTTTCTCCTTAGTTCCCGGCAATTAGGAAAAATTCCTGTTGATCCATTCCAACCAATTCCATTCCATCCATTCACTCTCATCCTCTTCTCCCGTCTCCCCTCCCCTCTTCTATTCTATTCCATTCCATTCCTTTCCATTCTATTCCAGCTAGAGGGTGGGGATTATGTCTATCATTGACCTCTCCGGAGTGTAGGCAGGGAATGTGCCCATTATATTGTACTCTCCTAAGTGCTTAGTATAGTGATGATGATGATGATAGCATTTGTTAAGCGCTTACTATGTGGCAAGCACTGTTCTAAGCTCTGAGGTAGATACAAAGAAATCAGGTTGTCCCACTTGCAGCTCCCAGTTTTAATCCCCATTTTACAGTTGAAGTAACTGAGGCACAGAGAAGTGAAGTGATTTGCCCTAAGTCACAAAACTGATAAGCAGTGGATCCAGGATTAGAACTCACCACCTCTGACTCCCAAGCCCATGCTCTTTCCATTAAGCCACACTGCTCCTCTACAGTTCTCTGCACACAGTAAGTGCCCAATAAATACTACTGACCCAGTGACTGGCTGCTTAGTAGAGTGCTCTGCATACAGAAAGCACTCAATAAAGATCACTGATCAGTTGACTAGAGGTCAGGAGACCTGTGTTCTAATCCTGGCTCTACCACACTTTTGCATGACCTCAGGCAAGACACTTAAACTTTTGGGTTCCCCTTTTTCCTCAACTGTAAAATGGGGAAAAAATATCTACCCTCTCTCCATCTTAGACTATGAGCCCCAAGTGGGACAGGAGCCGTGACTGATCTGACAATCTTGTCCCTACCCCAGTACTTAGTACAATGTTTGGCATGTAGTAAGTAGTTAAGAAAGACATTTATTATTGTTATTATTATTAATAGTAATAAATTGGCCCATGAAATGCTGATGTCCACTTGGCTCTGCTATGGATATGGTGGTGCTCAGCGAGCTCCCTTGCTCCATCACATTCAGCTGTCAGAGTACTCAAACCACAGTCTCTCCTGACCCCCTCCCTCACCCCTCAAGTCTCAGGAGTGGGTGGACAGACCATCCCATTTTATAGGTGAGAAAAGGATGGTCCAGGGACCTTTTGACCCACCCACCTCCAGGGACCTTTCTACCCACCCACCTGTGGACTGTGGACTATCATCTAGACTGTAAGCCCATTGTGGGCAGGGATTGTCTCTCTTTATTGCTGTATTGTATTTTCCAAGTGCTTAGTACAGTGCTCTGCATACAGTAAGCACTCTATAAATACAAATGAATGAATGAATGGACCCATAGCTCACACCATCCCCCTGTGCCTGGATGTCCCTCTCCTCACAAATCCACCAGACCTCAGCCTTTCACATCTTCAAAGCCCATCCCCTCCACCAGATCTCACCTCCTCTAGGAAGCCTTACCTGATTAATCCTCTCCACACAGAATTGAATTAATATATCAGCCACCCCAAGACTTAACGTTTTCACCCATCTTCAGTATATATATTGTGTTGACACACATACATTTACACATATGACAATTTAATTGTATATTTAATTTTGATTTATTTGGATATTCCATCCTTAGTCTTCCTACTCTCATTCTTTGTAAAGGTTTTGAATGTGAATTGTAAACTTCTTACAGGTAGGGAACATGTATTTTGTTTCTGTTACACACTTTCAAGCATTTAATACAATGCATCTCTACTCAGCTGGCCATCAGTAAATATCGGGATTATTCATTCAATCGTATTTACTGAGCGCTTAGTATGTGCAGAGCACTGTACTAAGCACTTGGAATGAACAATTCGGCAACACTGGCCAACACCGGGCTCCCACTATCATTCTACACGGCGGCTGCTGCTGCTACTACAATGGTTGTGCATCTCTGTATCGACCAGACGTTCCTTGAGTGTACACTGTACTAAGCACTGGTTTCAAGGAACTTAATCAGCTCATCCTTCCTACCTTATCTTCCTAATTTTCAATCAGTCATATTTTCCTACTAGAATACAACCTGCATACTTTGCTCCTCAGTGCAAACTTACTAACTCTACCAAATCTTGTCTCTCTCATCGCTTGACCCCCTTTGCCCACATCCCACTTCTGGCCTGGAACTCCTTCCCCCTTTATATCTGACAGACCACTACTCTCCCTACCTTCAAAGCCCTGCTAAAATCTCTCCCCCAAAAGGCCTTATCTTATTACGCCCTCACTTCCCCTATTATTTGCCCTCACTTCTGTGTCACCCATGTCCTTGGGTCTGTACTTCTTACACACTTGATAGTCACCCCAGCCCCACAGCATTTATAATACGTATCCTTATACTCTCCCAAATCCTGCATCTGTAATTTAATTTTACATCTGAATCCCTTTGGACAAGGATGGTGATGACCAACTTCATTGTACTGCATTCTCTCAAAGTGCTTCATACAGTAGTCTGCACACAGTAAGAACTCAATAAACACCATTGATTGATTGATAGATTGAAGGTCACTTGCCTGCTGTGTGACCTTGGGCAAATCACTTAAGAGCTCTGTGCCTCATCTGTAAAATGGGGATTCAATAGCTGTTCTCCTTCACCCCTAGGCTGTGAGTCTCATGTTGTATAGAGTCTGTGTCAGACTCGATTATCTTGTTTCTACCCCAGTGGTTAGTACAGTGCCTGGCACATAGTAAATGCTTAACCAATCCCATAATTATTATTATCTCCTCACACACGTTCCTTCCTCTCCCATCTCTCACCCCCTCCCAGCTCTGCAGCAGAAAGTGGACTCTAGCAGAGAGAGGTTTATTCAATTCATTCAATAGTATTTATTGAGCGCTTACTATGTGCAGAGCACTGTACTAAGTGCTTGGAATGTACAAATCGGTAACAGAGACAGTCCCTGCCCTTAGACGGGCTTACAGTCTAATCAGGGGAGACAGACAGACAAGAACAATGGCAATAAATAGAATCAAGGGGAAGAACATCTCATTAAAACAATAGCAAATAAACAGAATCAAGGTGATGTACATCTCATTAACAAAATAAATAGGGTGATGAAGATATATACAGTTGAGCGGAAGAGTACAGTGCTGAGGGGATGGGACGGGAGAAGGGGAGGAGCAGAGGGAAAGGGGGGAGAAGAGGGTTTAGCTGCGGAGAGGTGAAGGGGGCGGTAGAGGGAGCAGAGGGAAAAAGGGGGGAGCTCAGTCTGGGAAGGCCTCTTGGAGGAGGTGAGCTTTAAGTAGGGTTTTGAAGAGGGGAAGAGAATTAGTTTGGCGGTGGTGAGGAAGGAGGGCATTCCAGGACCACAGGAGGACGTGGCCCACAGGTCGACGGCGGGATAGGCGAGAATGGGGAACGGTGAGGAGGTGGGTGGCAGAGGAGCAGAGCGTGCGGGGTGGGCAGTAGAAAGAGAGAAGGGAGGAAAGGTAGGAAGGGGCAAGATGATGGAGAGGTGTAGTTGAGAAAGCAGGGGTGGGCTTGGGCTTCCACTAAAGCTGGGGTAGAAGGGGGTCGACCAGGAGTGAGTGGTCTGGGTGGACTGTGAGCTTAATCTGACTCCCCTTGCCTCTCCTGCCCTCTGGCCCTGTCTCATTTTCTTTCTTAGGTCCCAATTTTCCCAGTTTTTCTCTGTCTATATCTGTTCAGAGTTCTGGATCCAGACTTCAAAATACACCTATACACACATACACACCTACACATATGCACAACCACTCAACACACCCATATGCCCTCCCATGAGCACAAACATCCTTGTGCACCTCCCACATGCAGGTACACACCCCAACGCATACACATGGCTGTACCCAATACACACCTGCATAGACCCCATATATACACGTGCACTCCCCCCACCACAGTATGCATATACCCCTCCTCCCAAGCATGCATACATTTTCCATGCACACACTCACTCACTCATCCACACATGCGTACACACCCAGTACCCAAGTGCATAGACCCCCTACACACACTCACCCTCCACATATGCCCCCTCCTCATACCCCCACATTCACGGCCAGCAGTGCATTCCCTCAAACTCCAGGCCCCTCCCCAGCAATGCCCACGTATCCTCAACCTCCACAACACTAGGAAGCCTCCAACCCCATCCCCGGAGTGGTTAAACACTTCCCTGGCAGAAAAAAAAACCCGTTCCTGGATGGCCACATGCCTTCTTAAATGGTCTTTGAATAGCATTTTCATTTTATTGCTTTGTGTAGTTTAACAGCTTCAATTGCGATGACTTCAGTTTATGATAAACCCCGGATCTATAAAGTTCCCGTTCATTCATCACTGCCCTCCTGCTCCTTCGCAACTTGTTATTTTTCGATACGAAAAATGTGGGGGGAGGGTGATGAGAAAAAAAAAAGCGATCAAATTAACGGGAAGACAAATGAAAACCAAGATCGATTCTCACGCCGGTGACAGACACCGTATTAGATACTGTTAAGCCAAACAAATAAGCTTTAATGCAGCACAAGTGGGGCTTTTACATTTATTTTAAATTGGAAACAAAATGATCACAGCCTTATCTTTAATGGAAGCAGCAGCTAATTGTTCTAATACCTCACGAATCCCAGCATCAGGGTGAAAAAAAGAATTTGACTATTGCGCCGATGGTTCAATTTATTCGGAGGAGGGGGAAGTGGCTTGGCGGGAGTCCCTGCACATTTTGCTCTTGTGATCTATGGGCTGGAGCTACTCTGCTTCAATTATTAATAGGCGGGAGTTATAATTATTCCGGGTATCGGTACGAGATAATTATGAACCATAAAAGCAGCTTTCGCCTGCCTGCAGACAGACCTCTTGTCTTCTTTGCAAATAGGCTGATGATGGGGCTCCCAGGTTTTGGAGAGGAGGAAAGAAAGGTGGGAATTGGGTGGGGAGCGCTTGGAAAATAAGGGTGGGACAGAATGGGGTGGTCAGAGCAGAACGGAAGGGGCTAGGGAGTGTTGAGAAGCAGCGTGACCTATTGGATAGAGCACAGGCCTGAGAGTTAGAAACATGAACTCTTATCCCAGCTCTGCCACTTGTGTACTGTGACCTTGAGCGAGTCACTTCATTTCTCTGGGCCTCAGTTGCCTCATCTGTAAAATGGGGACTAAGACCGCAGTCCTGTGTGGGACAGGAACTGAGTCCAACCTGATTATCTTGTATCTACCCCAGTGCTTAGTACAGTCCTTGGCTCATAGTAAGCACTAAATACCATTAAAAAAATCTTTCTAAACATCCATGCTCAGCTCCTTGTTCCTCCCAACCTTGGCAAAAATGGTCCCCTCCCATCTCCAGGCCTTCAGTCCGGGCCTCGTCTAGAAGCACAGTTTCCCATCAGGGTTGAAAAGACCCAAAATGGCAGCTTTCTGGCCTTTAGGTTCTTGGTGGTCTGTGCCCCAAGGACAAAATGCCTGTCCCCTTCTCACCTCCACACTGACAAAGAAAAGTTGGCAGTCATGCCTAGCAGCAGGAGGAGGAAGAGGAGGGTAATGGTGCCTACCTAGCATGTCCTGGAAACTTCAGTACCACCTGGCCCTCCCAGCATATGGTTTCTTTAAAATGGTATTTGTTAAGTGCTTATTATATGCCAGATGCTGTACTAAGTGCTGGGGTAGATACAAGATCATCAGGTTGGACAGAGTCCATGTCCCAAATGGGGTTTACAGTCTTAATCCCCATTTTACACAAGGTAATCGAGGCCCAGAGTAGTTAAGTGATTTGTCCAAGGTCACACAGCAGACAAGTGGTGGAGCCGGGATTAGAACCTAGGTCCCTCTGACTCCCAGGCCTGTGCTCTCTCCACTAGGCCACACTGCTTCTCTACCCTTCCAGAATGGTTGTTCCACTTCTGCCAAGCCAACTCCTGGTCTTTGTACTGCTGTGAATCCAGTGCACTTTGACCTCCACAGGCACCGTACATGAGTCAATCCCTGCACCAGGGCCTCCCAGGGACACGCTTGAGAGGCCACCCAGCCGACCAGGCTCTCCATCCGTGCATCGGTCCATCTGTTCCCTCAAACCTGTCTTCTCCCACACTGATCTGACTTCTCCTCTGGGCTCCATCCTCCGAGCCAACAGCCTCCTTCCTCCAAGCCAGGGCTCTGTCCCTGGGGGTGCTCAATTCAGCGCGAGGTACATACACATTAAGTGCTCAATATGTGCTACTGATTGATCAACCAGTGCTTATTCTTGCCAGCTGTGTGACTGTGGGCAAGTCACTTCACTTCTCTGGGCCTCAGTTCCCTCATCCGTAAAATGGGGATTAAGACTGTGAGCCCCACGTGGGACAACCTGATCACCTTGTATCCCCCCAGTGCTTAGAACAGTGCTTTGCACATAGTAAGCGCTTAACAAATACCACCATTATTATTAGTTACTGGGGCAGAAAATTGGCTGAGACGCTCAGTATAGTGCTCTGAGTACAGTAGGCTCTCAGTATAGTGCCCTGCAAATGGTTGTGTGCTCTCCAGGCAGCCGGTGCTCAGCACAGTGTTACACACATAGAGGTTCTTGACCCATCCTGGGATCATGGTGCTGATGATGAAGACAATGATTTTGTTGGCCAGACTGAGCGGTGAGCTCTGGGATTTTGCCCCTTCTGGGGTGTCAGTGCTCTCCCTGGTCTTTCCAATCCCCTGGGCCCCACCGACCTCCCTGGTCCCCCTGATCCCCCCACTTTCCCAGCCTTCCCGGTCTCTCAGCCCCTTGATTTCTGGTCGTCCCGGCCTTCTCAGGTCCCTTGGCCCCCCAACCTCCCCAGCCCCAGGACCCTTGGGTTCCTCGGGCCCTCAGCCCTCTGGCGTTCCCTGCCTTGGGTCCCTTGGATTTCAGACCTCCTGGTCCCCCTAGTTCCCTGGCCCAGGGCAAGCGCGTGACTTCGCTGACCTTCATTGATCCTCCGGAACTTGTCCTTGGACAGGTACCCCAGAACCAGGCAGCATCCTCTCCTCGGAAGCCCGAGCTCTGGAAGAGAAACACGCAGAGGTGAGATCATGGTGTCTGGGCAGACAGGGTGACACATGGGGCAGCCTGCCAGGTCTGCCCTGGGTAGAGGAGGTGTCGGGGAGGAGGGAGGGTGAAGGACAGGAGCCCTCAACACTCACGTGGAGAATTGGAGGGACTCTTTGTGCTCACATGGAGAAGGACAGGCCCAGGCTGGGATTGTTGGGACAGGGGATCCAGTGGGGGGATGGAGGCAGCTTGGGGTTACGTAGGAGCAAGGGGCTGGGGCTGAGGTGGGAGAGAAGAGCAGGGCAGGGGGAATGAAAGTGTGAGGGAGGGGTGGGGAAGAGGATGGGGAGGCAACAGAGTTATTATTATTACTGGGGGAAAGGAGCAGGGTGAGAGGCAGCTGAGGACACACAATAGGGAAGGAAGCGAAGCAGGGGTCGGGCAGGATGAAGAAGGGAAAGGGTATGAGGCAGTATGAGGAGGCAAGGCATGGAAGGAGGGAAATGAGGAGGGGGCAGGGCGGGAGGCAGTATGAGGAGCCACGTGGTTTAGTGAATAGAGCCCAGGGCTGGGAGTCAGAAGGACCTGGATTCTAAGCCCGGGTCCACCACATGTCTACTTTGTGACCTTGGGCAACTCACTTCACTTCTCTGGGCCTCGGTTCCTTCATCTGTAAAATGGGGATTAAGAGTGTCAGCCCTAGGTGGGACTGTGTTCAACCTGAATACCCCAGCGCTTAGAACAGGGTTTGGCACATAGCAAGTGCTTAATAAGTAGCATAATCAGTATTATTATCATTATGAGGAGGGAGCAGGGGGTGGACACAGTAGGGAAGGATGGAAGCAGGGGTGGGCAGGATAATAATAATAGTAATATTTATAGTATTTATTAAGCTCTTATTAGGTGCCAGAAACTGTTCTAAGCACCGGGGTGGATACAAGCAAACCGGATCGGACACAGTTTCTTTCCCACTTGGGGCTCACAGTCTCAATTCCCATTTTACAGATGAGGTAACTGAGGCACAGAGAAGTGCCGTGACTTGCCCAAGATCACACAGCAGACAAGTGGCGGAGCTGGGATTAGAACCCATGATCTTCTGACTCTCAGGCCCATATTTTAAGCACTATGCCATGCTGTTTCTATTATGCCATGCAGAGGGGACAGGCTGGGAAGCAGTATGAGACGGCCCATTAGGGAAGGAAGGGAAATGGGAGTGGGGTAGGATGGGGAGGGGGGCAGGTGCAGGTCGGAAATCTTGCAACTTGGGTGAGTTCTGGGCCCTATGAGATCCAAAGGTCCGGGCCACGTTCCAGATAGAGCCAAAGTCAACGCATGCTCCCTTGCCTCCCTCTATCATTCATTCATTCATTCATTCATTCATTCATTCATTCATTCATTCATTCAATCGTATTTATTAAGCACTTAATGTGTGCTGAGCACCGTACTAAGCACTTGGGAAAGTAGGATACAACAATAAAGAGTGACAATCCCTGACCACAGCTTGCTCACCGTCCCTCTGGCGCAGATGCTTTTTAGAAAAGAACTGCAGCTGCAGATTAAAGCGCTTGGTGGTCCTCCCTCCCCAGACCTGGCACTCATCTTTTTGTCCACGGGGTGATGCCCCCTGCCCGGCTCCTGGGGGACCTGATCTATGGTCTAGGTGAGTACCCTAGGGGATCTGGGGCCCTTATGTCCCGTCCCACATTTCCCCTGCCTTCATGATCCCCACCTCTTCCATAATGCTCCCCTCTCTGTGCCCATATAAATCTCCCTGCCCCTCCATCGCCCTCCTGCCTCCCACCCCCCCAGCTACTACCCCCAATCCCTCCACCGCCCCTCACCTTCCACGGCTCGACACGCCCACCCCCGGCCACTAACCAAAACCCCCGCACTTCAAACTGACTCAAAGCTCCTTGGCCTCCTCACCCTCCTCTCCGGGGTGCCGAGCTGTACTGAGCTGGCCGGCCAGATCCAAGTGGCTTCTTTGTCCGTGGGGACACAAGGTTGGCTGACAGCCGCCACTGGGCTCTTCGCCTCCGGGAATGCCGGCTGAGGTCAGAGCATCACTCCAGGTAAAGGGTGCTCCCAGCACCCTTGCCTGTGGCCTTCCCAGCTGACCATCCCCATAGCAGCTGAGCCCCATGCTGTCAACTGAGTTTTCTTCCAATGGCATTTTAGGATCATTTGGGCATTTGGGGAAGCAATATGGCCTGATGGATAGAGCATGGGTCTGGGAATCAGGAGGACCTGGGTTCTAATCCCAGGTCTGCCACTTGTCTGCTGTGAGAATTTGGGCAAGTCACTTCACTGCTCTGGTCCTAGTTACCTCATCTGTAAAATGGGGATCAAGACTGTGAGCCCCATGTGGAACAGGGACTGGTTCCATCTGATTAATTTGAATCTACCTCAGCACTTAGAAGAGTGCTTGCCACATAGTAAGCACTTAACAAATACCATCATTATTGTTTTAGGACAGACTTAGACTATGACACAGATGTATCTGCTTCCTGAAGCGGGACTTCCTAGAGTCACTGGATTCTACTTTGAGTCAATGTCTCAGCCTCCACCCAGAGTGAAGAAATTAACCAGGTCACTCTGGCCAGGTAGACGGTCCAATTGAAACTGAAGGGGGTCGTTTAGATGCCTAGATCTTATGTCTACACTGCTGGGATTCCCCAGTTTTTCACCCCCCACCCCCTTTGTTTTCTTGCCCATGGCTTTGTGTCCCAGCATTCTGATAAGATCTCTTTTGATAAGATCTCTTTTTGTACTAGAAATCTCACCTCCAAAGCCTGAGTCTGGCAGATGACCAGGAAAAGAGAATAAAAAACCCCAAATGATTCACAAAAGAAATAGAGGATGCTGTGATTTCTCAATGCTTTGGGCTCCTTTAATTCACCACGTGTGGCTTGGTTTAAATTATTTAGGCTGTAGCGTTACAAGGAGTTAATGCATCCACTGAAGAGGGCTAGTAAAACCCAGCAGGAAAACTTCCCCATCCCTTCAATCAACCAATCAATGATATTTATTGAGCACTTACTGTGTGCAGAGCAGTGTACTAAGCACTTGGGAGAGTACAATATAACAGAGATGGTAGATGTGATCTCTGCCCATGTAATTTACAGTCTGGAAGAGGAGACAGATGTTAAAATACATTATGGCTATGTCCGTAAGTGCTGTGGGGCTGAAGGAGGGGTAAAGATCAAGTGCTTAATGGGTACAAATCCAAGTGCAAGGATAGTGAGGAATGAGGGCATAGTCTGTGACTTTGGGCAAGTCACTAAACGTCTCTTCTGGTGTAAAACACTTTTTCTCCCTCCCTCTTAGGCTGTGAGGCTCATGTGGGACAGGACCTCGGTCTGCTCTGATCCTCTTGTATCTACCCCAACATTTAACACAGAACTTGACACATCATCTTGTTTTATGCCGTCAAGTTGTTTCCGACCCACAGTGACACCATGGACACATCTCTCCCAGAATGTCCCGCTCTCCATCTGCAATTGTTCTGGTAGTGGATCCATAGTTTTCTTGCTAAAAAATACAGAAGTTATCATTGCCGCCTTCCAAGCAGTAAATTTGAGTCTCCACCCTCGACTCTCTCCCACGCTGCTTCTGCCCAGCATGGGTGAGTTTTGACTTGTAGCAGATCGCCTTCCACTCGCTAGCCACTGACCAAGCTAGGAATAGAGTGAGTAGGTCTCTGCTTGATTCTTCCTCCCACAGCTGAGACTGGTAGAGTACTGGAAACTCTCCAGGTGCCACCCCGAGAGGGATTGACACATCGTAAGCACCAGTTAAATAGCAGAACTAACTAAACCCGATCTACAGCATCTAAATGGTAATAATATAGTAACTGTGGTATTTGTTAAGTGCTTACCATGTGCCAGGCACTGTTCTAAGTGTTGGGGTAGATACAGAAAATCAGGTTGGACACAGTCTCGGCCCCACATGGGGCTCACAGTCTCAACCCCCATTTTACAGATGAGGTAACTGAGGTACAGAGAAGCGAAGTGACTTGCCCAAAGTCTCACAGCAGACCAGGGGCAGAGCCGAGATTAGAACTCACGACCCTCTGGCTCCCAGGCCCCGCTGAGCTCTAGCCGCTAATTTGGAGGTCACAGCCAACGACCCCTGCCTGGGGTCGTTCCCAGCTCCTTGAGGGAGGGGATTGTTTCCACCAGCTTCATTGCACTGTAGTCTCCCAATAACGTAGTCCAGTACTCTCAGATGGAAAGAGCACGGGCTTGGGAGCCAGAGGTCATGGGTTCGAATCCCGGCTCTGCCACTTGGCAGCTGTGTGACTGTGGGCAAGTCACTTAACTTCTCTGTGCCTCAGTTACCTCATCTGTAAAATGGGGATTAAGACTGTGATCCTCACGTGGGACAACCTGATTATCCTGTATCTACCTCAGCGCTTAGAACAGTGCTCTGCACATAGTAAGCGCTTAACAAATACCAACATTATTATTATTATAGTAGGTGCTCAATAAACGGAGAAGCAGCGTAGTCTACTGGATAGAGCACAGGCCTGGGAGTCAGAAGGATCTGGATTCTAATCCCATCTCCTTCACTTATCTGCTGTGGGTCCTTGGGCAAATCACTTGACTTCTCTGTGCCTCAGTTACTTCATCTGTAAAATGGGGATGAAGACTGTGAGGCCTTTGTGGGACAGGGATTGTGTCCAACCCGATTATCTTGTATCTACCCCAGCTCTTAGTACAGTGCCTGGCTCTGAGTAAGTGCTGAACAGAGCCCGTTGTTGGCTAGGGATGGTTTCTATTTGTTGCCAAATTCTACTTTCCAAGCGCTTAGTACACTGTTCTGCACACAGTAAGCTCTCAATAAATTTGATTGAATGAACGAATGAATGAATGAAATACCATAGTTATCAGTATTATACCACTGAATCACTGATCGGCTGGTGGAACAGCATCATGCTTATCACCATCATCCCTGTTCCCTCTTTGGCATTGGTCTGCCGGAAGGGAAGCAGGGACAAGGATGATCACCTGCAAACCTGACAGGATGCTCAAGGCTGGACCATGGCTAGGGAGAGTGGGAGGGTGGCCAGTGTCTGATTCCCTTTTCTAATCCAGTGTGCTTTTGGTACCAGGTGACTGAAACCTGATGTTCTGATTCTCAATCAATTAAATTGTTTTTATTGAGCATTTACTGTGCATAGGTCACTGTATTCAGGGCTTGGGAGAGTACAAGATAACAGAGTTGGTAGACACGTTCTGCTTCCACCATCAAGTCCTGTGACCCAGAAGCAGACCTCATGTTCACATGGAGCCAGGGATGGGGGGAACACAGTGGCTCTGGACCAAGTGGGGAAATGCTCAAGGATTGGGGGGATTCAAGGGGGCTTCTGTCCACCACGCTATTTACTCTAACTACTTGATTTTATTGGACTCTCCCAAGTGTTTAGTATAATGCTCTGCTCACAGGAAGTGCTCAATAAACGCCACTTATTGATTGACTGATGCTTTGTGCCCAGAATGGCATGTGACATTCTGAGTATCTATGTGGCTGTGTTCATGTTCCCCATCAGTGGCCTTCTTAGGGACTGGTGTTAGTCCCGGGCTGGGCTGCTGAGAAAGTTGACATTGATGATAATAATAATAAATAACAATAAAATTACGGTATTTTGTTAAGTACTTACTATGTGCCAAGAACTGGGGGAGATGCAAGTTAATCAGGATGGACACACCCCCTGTACCACTTGGGCCTCACAGTCTAAGGGAGAGGGAGAATGTTCATTTGTTAATTCATTCAATCATCTTTATTGAGCACTTACTGTGTGCAAAGCATTTGGGAGAGTACAATATAACAGTAAACAGACACATTCCCTGCCCACTATGAGCTTACAGTCTAGAAAGGGAGATCGGGCATTGAATCCCTATTTTACAGATGAGGAAACTGAGGCCCAGAGAAGTTGAGTGACTTGACCAAGGTCACACAGCAGGCAAGTGACAAAGCTGGAACTAGAATCCAGGTCCTCTGACTCCCAGGCCATGCCCTTTCAGTTAGACCAAGCAAGCTGACAGCAGTTTATGCTTCCCCTTCCATCAGGCAAAGATCAAGATTGCAGAGTCTCCTCATTACAACCCCAATGCCCAAACCCAAAGGAGTAAAGGTGATTAATTCAGACCAGAGCACTATCCGGTCCCACAGGGGCTGCTAATAAATGTTTAATAGCCCGATGATACATGCTTAATAATTTTTGGAGCTCACACTCCAACTCCCTACAACTTCATTAAAGAACCATAAACTTTACGTTGCTGTAAAGACATAATTGGACTTTCATTGCTTATTTAATATCGAGATAATTATATTACAGCTAAGTTATTTTTTCCCATTCATATTAAGTATCAATTAGTTGTTCTAAACTATTGATTTGTATTTAATTAACCATGCTATTATATACCAATTAAATTGGGATAAGAGATTGAAGCAGCTGGGTTCTTAAATTAAGTTTGAAAACCAATAGATTAAAAAAAAATCTTCATGAACTTTGGCGGGGTGTAACTTTGTTCGGGAAGAGACGGGTAAGGGATCTAGAAAGAACTTACGTGTCAAAACATCCAACGCTGTTATTTTCTCCAGGCTCACTTTTGTGAGTTGGGGAGGCCAGATGGAAGTGGGTTTGAGTGGCAGAGGTGATACCTGGAGTTTGAGTCTTTTGCCTTTCCACATGGCGGCCTGTTTCCAAGCCTCAATCAATTGATCAGTGGTATTATTGGGTGTTTACTCCGTGCAGAGCGCTGTTCTAAGCGCTTGGGAGAGTACAGTACAACAGAATTAGAGGACATGTTCCCTGTCCATAATGAGCTTACAGTCTAGGGTGGGGAGAGAGACACTAAAATGAATGAATGAGGAATTTATCATATATAATTTAAAGCCTCCTATCAAGTCTGGGCTCTACCCATCCCCAAATCCAAGGGCTGCAACAGCAAGAAGTTGGGGTCTCCTCCTCTAGACTATAGGATCGTTGTCGACAGGGAATGTGTCTATTGTTATAGTGTACTCTCCCAAGCGCTTAGTACAGTGCTTTGCTCGGAGTAACTGCTCAATAAATATGACTGAATGAAAAAATGAATGAATGGAGGAGTGCCTGTTAGGGCTATTTCATCAGAGGGGAAAATTTCTGACCCAAGTACCTACTAGGATATTTCCCAGAGGAAGTCCGACTCTGCAGGAAGCCTGAAAAATAGCCAGCTAACTGACAGGGAAGGGAGTAGTGGCTACTGAGGGGCCCCCTTTGGTGGCTACTCACTGTGCTTGGGTGTTAAGGCCCAGTGCTGGCACTGTGCAGTGATCTCTTCAGCTGTAAATTTGTCCTGCCCATCCAAAACCTGTGCCCGCCTTTCACCCCTTGCTACATACCCAACTGCCTATTAGCTCATTATGTTCCCTGCCTCGGCAGGGAAAGTGACTGGCAGGGCCAGAGAGTGTGAGTGGGGCTAGGAGAGCCACAGGTACTATCATCAACTCCTCTATATTGAGTGTCCTCTTCTAGAATCTTCTCCCCTGCTAGACTGTAAGCTCTCTGTGAACACAGAACTGTCCACCAACTGTTTTATTGTAATAAAAATAAATGTGGCATTGCAAACGTATTTATTGAGCACTTACTGTGTGCAGAGCACTGTATTAAGTGTGTGAGAGAGCCCAGTAAACAACAGACACATTCCCTGACCGCAGTGAGTTTATAGTCTAGATGATAAGCTACAGTCTATTCCTTAAGTGCTTACTATGTGCCAAGCACTGTACTCTGGGGGTAGAATTAAGATATTCAGGTCCCACAAGAGGCTCCCAATCGAAGTAGGAGGTAGAACAGGCATTGAATCCCCATTTTGCAGATGAGGGAACTGAAGTCCAGGGACATTAAGTGATTTGCCCAAAGTCACGTAGCAGGTAGTGTTGGAGCAGAGATTAGGACCCAGGTTCTCTGACTCCCAAGCCCATGCTTTATCCACTAAGCTATGCTGCTGCTCTCAAGCCCTTAGTACAATGCACTGAACAAATAAGTACTCAATAAATACCTTTGATTGATAGATGGGAGAACACCAATAACATCATCACCACCATTAGGCCCTTTGATACTCACCCCAGCCCCAATTACTTATATAAAGATATCTCATATTCTACTATTTCCCGCTATCCCCAATCCATTTTAGTGTCTGTCTCTCCCTATAGACTGTATCCTCCTTGTGGGCAGGGATTGTGTCAACTCTGCTGTATTCCATTTTCCCAAGCACTTAGTTTAGTGCTCTGTCCACAGTAAGTGATCAATAAGTAACATTGATTAATTGATTGTCATCATCAAGCTGACAAGTGGCGGAGCCAGGATTAGAACCCACAACCTCTGACTCCCAAGCCCATGCTCTTTCCATTAAGCCACACTTCTTCCCCTTTATTGTTGTACTGTACTCTCCCAAACGCTTAGTACGGTGTACACAGTAGGTGCTCAATAAATATGACTGATTGAATGAATGAATAATGGGTGCTGATGCTTGATCAGGCCATCATCAATGAGTAGACTGTACTGAGCCGCTACTCTGTGCAGAGCACACCTTGCTAAGTAGTTGTGAGATTGCAATAGATGAAGAAGAGTTCCTAAGGCCTGTCAACAGGGAGCTTAGGGTCTAGCTAAGGAGCATATGGAGTTGGGTCCTAGGGTTGGAAGGGGAGAGGTCCAGGAGAGACCATTCCAGGGACTGTCAGCTCCACAGCCTTCCATTCAGGCACCCCAAAACCCAGTCTACACGGCAACCCCCAACATTAGAAAATCATTCAGTGAGGTGCCCCGACAACCCCCAACATTAGAAAATCATTCAGTGAGGTGGCCCCAAGCCCTTACTACAGTGTTCTGCACACCACAAGTGCTCAATAAATTCGATCAAATGATTGATTGATTCACTGGGCGGGTCAGGTCTGCACAGCAGGTGAAGGTCAGAATTACAGACCCTCTCAGATCTCTTAATTACAACCTCTCCTGGGGTCCCCGAGCCCCAGCCGGGTTTCCCATGACTTTGATTAAGGTAGCGACCAGAGGCAGTTCCGGGCGAGGGCTCTGAATCACCAGCCGTCAATTAAGAAGGACACAGAGGTTGAATGAGCCCAGGGCGGGCACTGCAGGATGCTGATTACTAAAATGCAGAGCAGGAACTGCACGAACTATACATCAATAGAACAGTGCCCAGAGGAGAAATGCCACTCTGGCTGCTGACTTCCATGGCTTTACTGGGATGAGGGGGGTCATGGGGTGGAGAGGCAGTGGGGTCTGAACAGGTCCAGCTGACACCTGAGAGTCGAAGCTTCACAGGGTGGAGGATCTTGGCTGGGGCACAGTTATAGATGCTCAGTGGATCTCAGAGCAGGAGCGGGCAATGGTGGTTGGTGGTTTCTCAGCACTGCATTCTAGGAGTTGGGGAAGGGAGAGACTATCAGCTTCTCCCCAGGAAACAGTCTGGCTCTTAAGGCTTTTGGGACTTCTTGGTTTGGAATTGGATGCCTGGGGATTGTGTTGGGAGGGGGTGGGGCGGTGGGAGAAGACAGAGAGAGAATACACAAGCACACTATGGACTTGTTAGTTCTGGCACTTGCAAAGTCAAGCACTGTGCTAAGCACTGGGCTAGCTGACTGTCTAGTCTGTAAGCTCATTATGGGCAGGGAAGATGTTTACCAACTCTGTTATATTGCTTAGTGCAGAGCTCTGCACTCAGTAAGTGTTCAGAAAATACTATTGATTGATCAATAGATCCAAGATCATCAGATCGGACTCAATTCTTGGCCGACATGAGGTTTGCAATCTAGAGAAGAGGGAGAGCAGAGATCTAATCCCCATTTTGCAGATGAGGTGACTGAGGCCAAGAGAGGCTAAGTGACCTGGCTGAGCCGAGCCTCGAACCTGGGTTGCCTGACACACTGGCCTAGGTTCTCTCCCCTGGGCCCCGCTGCCCCTCTTGACTGATGTATCTGAGGCAGGGTGGGAAGCTCTGGACATTGGAAGTGACCTTGAGGCCATGTCTAAGGGGAAAAAGATAAAGAAGGATGTCACTGTAGCAAAGCCTTCTTCCGATAAAAAGGCTGGCTTGGTGCTTGTCTCGGCAGAGTTTCCTATCGATCTGGTGTGTGGTGCTGGATTAGGGAACACCGTCAGATGGTCTTTGAAGGGATCAGCATCTTATCTGTAATCAATGAGGCAAGAGAAGTTCAGGGCGAACTTCATCAAAACGTCAGCTGAGATGAACCACTCCGGAGTGGGGCTGTGGTAGTCAATTATCCAGATAATTCTGCTTCTGCATCACAGTCGGACGTTCAGGCTCCAGTTATTTGGGGGGAAAGGGTTTTCTTCATTATTATCCAGATCCTTGAGGCCAGGGTGTGTTATGGGCCCTGAAACATCCAGACTATTCACCTAGGTGGACCCAGCCTTAGTATGGAATGACGGTGCACACTGCAGAAAGCATTCCGGCAAGCTGGGGCCTGGGGGAGGGGTGGTTGGGGCAGTGACAGAGGACAGGAATTTCCCACCTTTGCTATGTGGTTTCTGGCAGGACCAGCGATGTCACCTTTCTGGGTAGGAAACACGATTGGCTTGACTTACCCCATTTTACAGATGAGGAAACTGAGGCCCAGAGAGGTTAAGCGATATGCCCAAGGCCACACAGCAGGCCAGTAGCAGAGCTGAGACCAGCACCTGGGTCTCTTGTCTCCTATTGCTGGGTCTTGTCGACCAGGCCCTGCTGCCTCTTCCCATGTAGGTTCACAAGACCCCTGTCCAAGGGTATGCTTTCAAACCCTCAAAAGGACAGCAGCTCAGAGGGCCAGGTGTGATGGAGGAAGACTTCCCTGACTCCAGGGGGGAGATGAGTCCCTAGAGCAGGCTGAGAGAGCGTCCCCCCCACCCCACCTCGGAGAGCTCCAAGACTAAGCTAGGTGGGCTAGAGGGCCCAGTTGGGTTAGTTATTCTTTTCAGGAAGCGGGGCTTGACCAGGTAACTTCTTGGGGTCAGTAGATGAATCCAACAATGGAATTTATTGAGTGCTTACTATGTGCAAAGCACTGTTCTAAGCACTTGGCAGAGTACGAGACAACAGAATTAGCAGACATGTTCCTTGCCCATACCGAGTTTACAGTCTAGATGGGCAGGGGGAGGGATAGTTCCTGCCAGCTCCAGGATTTTATGGTGTTTTTAAACTGGCTTTCCCTACCCAAGGCTGATTTCCAAGATGCCGCCTGTGGGGTCAACATGGATGCTGGGTAGGATCGACCAGGCAACTCCGCCGAGATGGGATGAGGGGAGTGACCGGCAGTGACTGGCGGAAGGGGTGAGAACTCTCACCTGCCATTAGTTGCAGTTGGCTTCTCAGGTGCCCAGGGCCTGCAGCTCCTTAGCTGTCTAAATCCATCCGTGAATTGGTGAGGTTTTTATTGATCCAATTTATTGAATTCTTTAGATTTTCAATGGCATTTTTCCTCTCAAGAGCACAGAGGACTGTGAAGATAACTTGTCGATTCCATAAATGACTTTCAAAGAAAGTATTTCTAATGCGCTTGAGCATTCAGCCTGGTTTTGCTGCCTGTTGTCATTTCCCCATTCCTACAACTGGTTATCCTCCCCTATCCTCACTCCCCCCTTCCCCGTCCCCAATCCCCACTCCCCTGTCCCCCCGCTTCCCTATCTCCATCCTGGTCCCCCTTATCTTGTCCCCATTCTCAGTCTTCCCTTCCCCAGTGCTATATCGCTGGTCCCCCCTTCCCCATCTTCATCTTGGTCCCCCTTCTCCAGTCCCCCCTACCCTATCCCCATCCTGGTGTCCCCATTCTTTGTCCTCATTCTCAGTCTCCCTTTCCCCAGTCCCATCCTGGTCCCGACTTCCCTGTTCTCTTTCCTGTTCCACCTTCCCCAGTCCCCCCCCATTCCCTATCCCCATCCCTGGTTCCTCCTTCTCTGTCCCCAGCCCTGATCCCATCCTTGTCACCGTCCTGATCCCCCTGTCCCTATTCTTGGTCCCACCCTCCGTGACCCCATGTCTCCATGCTGCTAGAGAAGCAGCATGGCCTAGGGGCAAGAGCACGGGCTTGGGAGTCAGACGCTGTGGGCTCTAATCCCTGATCTGCCACTTGTCTGCTGTATGACCTTGGGCAAGTCACAACTTCTCTGTACCTCAGTTGTCTCATCTGTAAAATGGGGATTGAGACTTTAAGCCCCACCTGGGACAACCTGATCACCTTGTATCTACCCCAGAGCTTAGAACAGTGCTTGGCACACAGTAAGCACTTGACAAATACCATAATAATTATGTCCCCATCCCTGGTCCCACCCCTTTCCCATTGCCATCCTGGTCCTCATTTCTCAGTCCCCACCCCTACCCAATTCCTGGCACTGGGACTATTCCCTTAAGTACTAAGGCCATCTCAAACCCAGGAAGCAGGGATTGAAGGCAGTGTGACTTGGAGGCAAGACAGGAGAGGGGAGGGCTGGGCTCCAGGGTTATCTGGAAATACCACTCTCCTCGCCTCTGTGCATGTGCAGACTCCCACTCTGGCCAAACCATGTGAACAGTGGAGGCAGTGAAGAAGCGGCATGGAGAAGCAGCATGGCCTAGAGGAAGGAGCACAGGTCTGGGAGTCAGAGGACCTGCATTCTAATCTTGACTCTGGCTCTTGTCTGCTGTGTGACCTTGGGCAAGTCACTTCTCTGGGCCTCAGTTACCTCGTCTGGAAAATGGGGATTAAGACTGTGAGCATCATGTGGGACATGGACTGTGTCCAGCCTGATTACTTGTATCTCCCCCAGTGCTCAAAACAATGCTTGGCACATTGCACAAGTGCTTAGTAAATACCATTAAAAAAAGATGAGAGACCATTATCAGCAATAGAAGTGAAGACAGTGTCACTACCATTTACCTAGCATAAATGGTTATTCTGCCTGGGTCAGTAGTTGTTCGCAAAAGCATACAGCATGCATCCTTCAGGATATGGACAAAAGCAGGGATCTCAGCTCATTGGAGTGGGGAGGTAATAAGGATGTTGAGGTGGGAGTGGGGAATCAGGGAACCATAGAACAGTGCTCTGCACACAGTAAGCGCTCAATAAATGATTGAATGAATATGGTATGTGACAAGCAATGTGGCCTAGTGGAAAGAGCAGCAGCCTGGGAGTCAGAGGAGATGGGTTCTAATCCAGCCTCCAGCACCTGTCTGCCATGTGACCTTTGCAAATCACTTCACTTCTAAGTGCCTCTGTTGGTTCAATCAGTCAAGAGCATTTATTGAGTGCTCACTATGTGCAGAGCACTGTACTAAGCACTTGGGAGAGTACAAACTCAACTGTATAAAGGGGATCGAATATCTGTTCTCCCTCCTATGTGAATGGTGAGTCCCATGTGGGACCTGATCGGCTCACATCTACCCTAGCGCTTAGAACAGTGCTTGAAAGTACTTAACACATACTCTTAAAAAAACTCCTTTGACGCATAACAAATACCATTAAATGAAATAATCTCCTAGGCTGTTTGGACATCACATTCCATGATCTCAGAGCCTTCCCAACCCCACCAAAGTGGAGAGACTGGAAGAATAAGCATCTTGACCAATGAGGTCTCAGAAGAGATATCATGGAATCAGAGAACTGTATGATGGAAAGAGGCCTTTTGTGGAGAAGTCCAGCCCACCACCTCTTGCACGGAAGAGGTGAAGCAGCATGGTGTAGTGGATAGAGCATGGACCTGGGAGTCAGAAGGTCATGGGTTCTAATCCTGCCTCCTCCACTGGTCTGCTGTGGGGCCTTGGGCAAATCATTGCACTTCTCTGGGCCTCAGTCACCTCATCTTTAAAATGGGGATTGAGTCTGTGAGCCCCAAATGGGACTCTGTCCAACCCAATATGCTTCTATCCACTCAAGCACTTAGTATAGTGCCTGGCACATAGCAAACACTTAACAAATGCCACAATTATTATTATTATTGTTACCCACAAAACCCCCTGGAGACCCATATTGGTTTATCTTGCTCCTAAAAATCTCTACAGAAGGGGACCCCATCACTTCTCAGAGATACCCAGCCAGGAACTCAGCAGGCAGGGGGCTACCTGGTGGTTTTGAGGCAAGGGAGAATTCACCACCCCCTCCTGCTCAGCTTGCTGTTTTAGGCTACACTATGCACACAGGCTCTCCTGAAGGAGCACAGGGCACAACTCCTGCTTCCTAAGCATTGATGGGAAGGACAGGCTGATGTTAGTTGATATGTCTGCCACTGTTAAGGATGTGGGGGGAATAGAAATAAAGTGGACCCCTGAGTAGATCCCCACAAGAAAACTGTTAAATGTGGGACCTAGTGGAAAGAGAACTGGTTTGGGAGTCAGAGGACTTGGGTTCTAATCCTGGCTCTGCCACTTGCCTGCTGTATGACCTTGGGCAAGTTGCTTCACTTCTCTGGGTCACTGTAAGATGGGGATTCAGTAGCTGTTCTCCACCATATCGTGAGCCCCATGTGGGCTAGGGGCTGTGTCTGACCTGAATACTTTGTATCTACCTCAGTGCTTAATTCAGTGCCAGGCACATAGTAAGCACCTAACAAATATCACAGTTATTATAAATATGATGATTATTATTATGCACACATGTAGAGGGGATGGTATCACAGAGTCAGAGGGTGAGACGGTAGCTTCCTGGAAATGCTTTCTCTATAGACTGTAATCTCATTCTAGGCGTGGAATGTGTCTAAAACCTCTGTTACATATATTGTACTCTCCCAAGCACTTAGTGCTATACAACAGTAAGCGCTCAATAAATACGATTGACTGATTATTTGGAGGAAGGGAGGGAAGCTCATTACCTTTAAAATCTGCCTTCTAGTGAGGAGAGGATGCGTGTTGGTAAACTAAAAGTCAGCCCTGTGGCTGCCACAAAGGCAGCCTTGCTTGGGATACTGGAAAAATGAAACCTAAAGGAAAGAGGGAGTGAGAGAGTAAGAGATAGAGAGAGAGAGAGAGAGAGAGAGAGAGAGAGAGAGAGAGAGAGAGCGTGTGTGCACACATGTGAATGCTAATGGGAAACTAAAGTAGGAAAGGGAAAAAGGGATGGTGTAAGTTTCCTAGAACATAAGCTCTTTGGGGGCAGCCACCAAGTCACTTCTCTATGTTTTACATTCCCAAGTGGCACTTAGTCCAGGCTTTTGAATCCAAGGGTTGGATCTGCACTTGAATCTGCATCCATCAGGCATCTATTATTCACCCCACCCTCAGCACCAGAACTTATGTAAATATCTGTAAATTCAATTATTTATTTCTATCACTGTCTATCTCCCCCGTGGACTGTAACCACATCGTAGGCAGGGGTGGATCTACCAACTCTGTGCTCTAGTACTCTCCTAGCAGCCACCAAGCCCAGAGAGGGAGTCACCTGCCCTGACTAATCCTGAGTCTTAGGCAAGGAGAAGAAGAGGTTTTTTTTGCCATATTTGAAAAAAACCCAGGGAAGGGGGTGCCTCCTCTCAATAACGTCAGATGAAACTTCAGGCCCGAGGCCCAGTGCAGAAGTGGTGATGACAGGGATGGCACTTTGCAAGGTGCCACCTGCACTCTCTAGCTCCCACCCACTCTGTTTCCAGGGGGGAACAAGTGCAACAAGTGAGGAGGGGGGCAGGGGTGCAGCAGGGGTGCAGCATATGGCAAGGTTCCCAACAAGTTTTTTTTAATGATATTTGTTAAGGATTATGTTCCAGGCACAGTAATGAGTGCTACGGTAGATACAAGTTAATGGAGTTGGGCATAGACCTGTCCCAGGTGGGGCTCACAATTTTATCCCCCACTTTTAACACACCAAAGGCCCTCGGGACAGCAGTACAGTGTTGACGCTAGGCTGGAGCAGTGTGCTGTAGCAGGTGTTATTATTTCATCTTTATGTTATTTTATCAGGGGTTATGATGTGCCAAGCTCTGTTTTAAGTGCCCCGGGAGATGCAAAAAAGTCAGGTCCTACCCAATCCCCATCCCCTATGGGACTCCCAGTTGGACCACTAACAATGAGCACTAAAATCAACTCCTTCATGCAGATTCTCAGTTCTGGAGTCTCATTCTGATGGGTTGAGATTCCATCGCCATCATCTGGGTGAATGAATCCCTCTCCCCATCTTAGAAAAGTGAATGGTGAGGGGCGTCACCTGAGGCAGTTTAAGAGGATGCAGAAGGTCTCATCCCAAGCCCCATGTCCATCCATCTAATGACCTTCTCCCTCCTCTCCACCAGAGACCATCAAGGGTCTTTCCATTACCCAATCTCCTCTTACCACAGGGTCCCTCACCCAGCCCCTGGAGGCAGCACTGAATCTTGGGAAAATTAGATTCAGTGGTCACACCTGGCCCAGAACACCCCATCCAAACCACTGGCTCTTCCTGCTGTGTAATAATAATAATAATTTTTGTATTTCTTAAGTGCTTTCTATGTGTCAAGCACTGTACTAAGCACTGGGGTAATTACAAGGTAATAAGGTCCCACACGGGGCTCCCAGTCCCCAGGTGAACAGGTATTGAATCCTCATTTTACAGATGAGGGAATGGGAGCACAGAGAAGTTAAGTGACTTGCCCAAGGTCACACATTAGGCAAGTGGAGGAGATGGGATTAGAACCCATATACTCTGACTCCCAGACCTGTGCTCTTTCTATTAGGCCACGCTGCTCCTCAAGGCAGTCTGAAGGCCTGTAATTGGAGAACCCCATTGAACATATTTCTGCCTTCTGAATAGCTTTTACTTTTCACTAAATTGAAAGCGCAGTGCAATATATGTGAAAGATTAGAGACTGTAATATATTCCTGCAAATTTAGATTAGGAATGATTATGAGTGAAATAAAAGAGCCCAACACAATTCGTGGTACTATCTGTCTTCCGGCCGCTTGCTGACAGCCGGAGGAAGACAGTGGGGGGTGGGGCAGGGAAAGGAGGACTGGAGGGAAGTTGGGATAGTAGTTGAAGTAGTCATAGTATTCATTAAACATTTACTGTGTGCAGGACATTGTGCTGAATGAGAATACACAGGGGCGATTAGACATAGTCCCTGTAGCTCCGCAGGCTCGTGATCTAAGAGCGTAAGTGGGGAGAAGGACCTGAAGACAGGCACATCAGGAATGATGAAACAATAAAACATTAGGGAAGCAGTGTGATCTAGTGGAAAGGGCACGGGATGGGGAGTCAGATGGGTTTGCACCAAAGGGCTGTGTGTTTCTCTATGGCTAGCCGGGTCAGGGTCCTCTTAGTCCTCTTCCTGTTCTCTGTATTTTCCCACTCAGAACTGCATGGCAGGGGGGAGAAAGTTGGGACCAGGAGGGCGAAGGGGCTTCTGTCTGTTTGTCAGGGGAGGTACCCAGGCCTGGTTCTTCAGCAGGAGCTGGGGTTTGCCGGTTGGTGGGATCAACTGCTGGGGGAGGCTGGACTCCTGGGTATTGGCTTGGACCAAGGTGGACAACGTCCTCTAGACTGTAAGCTTGTTGTGGGCAGGGAATGTGTCTATTATTATATTTTACTCTCCCATGCCCTAAGTACAGTGTTCTGCCCACAGTAAGTGCTCAGTAAATACGACTGAATGAATGATTGAATTGAAAGGTAGGACTTGAACTTCGGCTCTTTCTGGGCGGGGTGACTTCCTCGATTGATTTCTCCTGGGTTGTCTCAGCCTGGCTCTGGATACTGTTATGTATTATAAGCTATTTCTATTAGTGTCTGTCTCCCCCTCTAGACTCTGAGCTCCTTATGGGCGAGAAACATGTCTGTCACCTCTGTTGCACTATCCTCTCCCAAGCACTTAGTACAGTGTTCTGCACACAGTGAGCATTCAATAAATACCAATTTTAATAATATTTATGGTACTTGTGAAGTACTCACTATATGCCAAGCACGGTTCTATCCACTAGGTAGATACAAGTTAAGCAGGTTGGACTGTCCCACATAGGACTTACACCCTTTCATCCCCATTTTACAGATGAAGTAACTGAGGCCCACAGAAGGTAAGTGCCTTGCCCAAGGTCACACAGCTGACAAGTGGCAGAGCTGGGATTAGAACCCAGGTCCTTCTGACTCCCAGGACTGTGCAATATCCATTAGACCGTACAGCTTCTTGAAATTTGGGAGGGTTAGAAGCAGAGTGGGGACTTCTGGGTATCCAGGCCCGAGGGCCTGGGCCCTGCTTCCTGCTCAGGGCCTCTCACTACTAGTGCATCCTGGGGCCTCCACAATTCCTTCAGTTCCCATCTGCTGCCTGTGACAGGCACTGTGTGTTTCTCCACAAGGACCAGAAGGATCACCCGGGAGGCGTGAATGAAGTTTCCTTTGCTGGCTTCTCTCCTCCTGCCGGACTCCACACTACTCATTCTCCCCAGCCTCCTCCTCCCGGTAGGGGTCTCTGTTTGGCCGGCCATGTGTCCTCCACCCCTCCGGGCCAGGTGGACCCTGTGACAACATGGGAGCGAGGGCTGCAGTGGAGGGGCATTGGGGGCATGGAGGTGACAAGCCAGAATGCCTGTCTGTGCCAAAAAGCCGACAGGTTTGTCTGGATTAAGTGCCCGTGTTCAGTTTTTAATTAAGCCCCCGCGGTCTCTGGAAAAGGTCATCGATGACACCGTCTCTGGGAAGGCAGGCTGCGGGGACATTTGCCGTCAGAGTTCTGAAATGCGAGTCTCGTTCCTTGAAATGTCACCGGAAGAAATCCTCAGGTTGGGGGCAGTGGCTGTCAAAACTTTCCTCCAGGGCCGCAGAGTTTTCTAGTTCCAAAGAGGGTCTATCCCCACTCCACCCACTCAGGTGCCTTTTCCCTCCACTTGCCACCAGGGCCTGGTGGCTTCTGGGTAAAGAATCCTGCCCCCACAGAGTGCCTGCTGCTGCTGTTGCTGAGATCTTGGTGTCATTTTGTTCCATGACCACAGACCATGCTTTTCTCCCTCTCAACTGCCTTGCTGTGTGTGCCTCTGGGTGCAGGAGTCCAAGGGAGTGTGGATGACTCAGTACAAACCTTCACCATTACCACATTATAATAATAAAAATAATAATAAAAATGACAGTATTTGTTAAGCGTTTACTATGTGCCAAGCACCATTCTAAGCACTGGGGTAGTTACAAGGTAATCAGGTTATGTGGGGCTAACAGACTTAATCCCCATTTTACAGATGAGGTAACTGAGGCCCAAAGTAGTTAAGTGACTTGCCCAAAGACACACAGCTGACAAGTGGCAGGGCCGGGATTAGAACCCATGACCTCTGGCTCCCAAGTCCATGCTCTTTCCACTAAGCCATGCTGCTTCTTGAGCCCATATTCTGCTGCTGGTAAGACATCCTTTTCACCTCTCACTCCCCAATAGCACCTGACCAATGCTCCCCCGAATAGCCAGAGGCCAGAAAAGGGGTCCGAACTACATCTTCAAGGACACAGTGTGCGTGTGTGTGAGGGAGTTTCAGGATGACCCGCAACTCATGGTTACAATCTCACCATCAGCAGTGTCATCTTCGAACTGATGAACAACCTGGGCAGTCTTCCCTAGTGCTGGGGGCCCAGGAAGGAGCTAGGGGGAGGTCAAGGGACATGCACTATCCCCAGATCCCCGGAAGGATCACAAAAGTCTCATATCTGGGCTATCTCCCCTCTGCCAATCCCTATGATCACTTCACCTCACAACCTGATCAATATATTGCCTATGCTAGAATTGGATCATTTTTCCTGATTGTGTATGGTTGAACTGTGTTCCAGCCAGGGGAGGAGGAGGAGGGGAGAAGGAGGAAGAGGAGGATGACCACATCCCATGTCCTGGTGATTTTCCATCACCCCATGGAAGCTGGCAGGAGTCAGCAGAAACCATGGAGTGGAGTGAAAGGGATGGAGCCTGGCGTCCATCAATCCTTCTTTGGCCCTGACTCCCAGAGCGGAATCTCACTGATTGGTCAGCATTAATCTCTGGTGCCCTATTCCACCCCCCAGCCCTGAGAAAGCCTCTCCGTATCACCATCTCCGAGCTATTCACTGGTCTCCTTGGTCTCTCTCTCGCTCTCTCCCTCCCCATCTTGTTCCCTGTTCCTGGCAGCCTCATCTCAACTCTGGTAGCTCTTCCCAGTCACACCTTTCCCCTCACACCTGCTCATTCCTCCATTTTCCTTCCCTTTCATTTTTAAAATGAAAAGGGATGAGGCTCCTTTGGAGGTGCTTGTTCTCAGTCGGGCTGACCCGTTGCCCCAGGGCTCCAGCTCTGGACACATAGCAGACAAGTGGCAGAGCTGGGATTAGAACCCAGGACCTTCTAACTCCCAGCTCCGTGCTCTTGATTGACAGATTGGAAGAGGCAGAGCAGAAGGATATGTGCATAAGTGCTGTGGGATTATGGTAGGATATCAAAGTGTGTGAGGGTTACAGGCCCAAGTGCCTAGGTGATGCAGAAGGGAAGGTGAATGAGAGGGAGTGTGAAATGAGAAGGACTGAACAGAGAGCCCTGGGGAATTTTCATCTGGACTCTTGGGCTGTTCCTGGTTCAAATGCCATGCCTTTCCTGGACTCTCTTGCAACTCTTTTGGGGTTCACCCCTTCCCAGAACCCCAGGGATGGAGGGATGGAACCTCCTCTGGTTGACTGGCCCCTCCTCCCAAATCAAAGGTGATTATCCCAAAGGACCTGAACCCATGTTAGTCATCACAACTCCGATAGAGAGGAATCATTCAATGAATCGATCAGTGGTATTTACAGAGCACCTACTGGGAGGGAGACACTTTCATTCATTCATTCAATCGGATTTATTGAGAGCTTATTGTGTGCAGAGCACAGTACTAAGCACTCAGAAAGTACAATTTGGCAATAGAGACAATCCCTACCCAACAGTGGGCTCACAGTCTAGAAGGGGGAGACAGAGAACAAAACAAGTTGACATGCATCAGTATTGAAAGCTTGGCCTCTACCCCATCCTAATCCTCCTCGACCTCTCAGCTGCCTTCAACACTGTTGTCCATCTCCTTCTCCTGGGGATAATGTCCTTTCTCCGGTTCGCTGACACTGTCCTCTCCCGGTTTTCATCCTATTTCTCTGGCTGCTCATCCTCAGTCTTTTTGGTGGGGTCCTCCTCTGCCTCCCATCCCCTATCTGTAGGTTACCCTCAAGGTTCAGTTCTGGGGTCCCTTCATTCTCCATCTTCACCCACTGCCTTGGAGAACTCATTTGCTCCCATGGCTTCAACTACCATCTCTATGCAGATTATTCCCAAATCTACTCCCAGCCCTGATCTCTCTTCCTCTCTTCAGTTTTGTAATTCCTCCTGCCTTCAAGACATCTCTACTTGGATGTTCCATCATCTCAAATTTAGCATGTCTAAAATTATGTCCTTTACCTGACTTACCCATCACTGTAGACAACACCATGATCCTTCTTGTCTCACAAGCCCCTAACCTTGCTGTTATCTTTGACTCCTCTCTCTCATTCAACCCACATATTCAATCTATTTCTAAATCCTGTCAGTTTGACCTTCACAACATTGCTAAAATCCACCCTTTCCTCTCCAAACTGCTTCCACCTTAGCCCAAGCACTTATCCTATCCCACCTTTATTAGTGTATCAGCCTCCTTGCTGACTTCCCTGCTTCCTGTCTCTCCCCTCTCCAGTCCATACTTCACTCTGCTAGATCATTCTTCTACAGAATCATTCAGGCCATGTTTCCCCACTCCTCAAGTGGTTTCCCATCCACCTCCACATCAAACAGAATCTCCTTACCATTGGCTTTAAAGCACTCACTCACCATGCCTCCTCCTACTCACATTTTGCTATTCTCCTACTTTAACCCAGTCCAAAACTTTGTTTCTCTAATGGTAACCTTCTCAGTGTACCTTGATCTCATCTATCTCACCACCAATCTCTTGCCCAAATCCTGCTTCTGGCCTGGAATGCTCTTACTCTTCATATGCAATAGACAAAGCCTTATTGAAAGCACATCTCCACCAAGAAGCCTTCTACGACTAAGCCTCATTGTTTTTTGTCAACTTCCTTCTGTGTCTCCCTGACTTGCTCCCTTTATGCATCCCCAATCTGAGCCCCACGTACAGCACTTATGTACATATCTATAATTTTTTATATTAATGTCTGTCTCCCCATCTAGACTGTAAACTCGTTGCTGGAAGGGAATGGGTCTGTTATAGTGTGCTCTCCCAAGTGCTTAGTATAGTGCTCTGTGCAAAGTAAGCCCTCAATTAATGCAATTAATTGACTGGGGCTCACAGTCAAGGTAGGAGGGAGTAGGATTTATTCCCTACTTTACAGATGAGGAAGTTGAGGTCCGGAGAAGTTAAATGAATTGCCCAAGGTCACACAGAAGAAAAGTGGTAGAGTCAGGATTAGAACCCAGGCCCTCTGACTCCTAAGCCTGTGCTCTATCTACTAGGCTAAACTGCTTCTCAAAAATCCTGCTAAAGATTGCTGGCTTTAGTCTCCACTCCTGAGCCCCAGCTCTGTCAGAGAGCACACACGAGCCGATTTCTCCAATCGAGGAAACCATAAAAAAATGTATTTATGTAGTGCTCCCTTTCTAAAGGGAGGGAATTTATGTCTACTCATGCTCCTGCCAACAACGGTAACTGATGGCGGCGTTGGTGGAATACCACATCATTTAGTACCCCCGACAGAACTGGGAGCACCAGGAATGAGCCATGGAGAAAGCGAGGGGGAGGGGTCACCTAAAGATCAGCCAGGAGACCCTACTAATGTCTTGAAGTCGTGGGCGAGCTGCTCTCACGCCACCTTGCAGCGCTGTTCCTTCCCGACCCTAGCTCAGGGGAGAAAAGCCAATTTGTTTGCTCTCTTCCTTGAAAGAGCAACTTCCTGTGCTCAATCAAACATTATTATTCCAATGTAAGTCAATTTACCTTTGAATTTGAAGGCTATTTTCTTCCTAAATGGCTAATTATGGGAGATGGATGTCTGCAAATAGAGTCTTCTACTTCACAACTCATCTAGATGTCTTTGCTTCAGTTCCCAGAGAGAGGCCGATAAAGGAAGATGTGGGGATCTACTTTTTCCTCCAGAAACCTCTAGCTCTCTCTCCCCTTTTTCTCATAAGAACAAATTGCTGCTGTTTTTTGGGGGGGTGGGGTTTGACTGAGAAAGACACCGGTGTCAACCTCTCCTTCCCATACAACAGTGCCCTTTGACCTCTTGGAGCCAGCATCCCCTGTGGGATCCATTCCACCAAAAGCTCCCCGTTCTCCCTAAGATGCTGGATGCCCAAGGAAAGATTGGGCTACCGCCTATGGGCAGAGGGGGAAAAGTCCCAGGGTGCAAAGCCACTTCCAGAGAGTTTTTTGGGGTTGGAGAGGGGCGCTGGGGCCGGGGTGGGTGGGGGATTTCCTGTGGGGAAGGATCCAGGGACTGTGATTTCTGAGGCGAAAGAGGAGGAGAGACTAGGAGCCAAGGGAAGCCGAGTAGAAAAGAGCACAATCTTGGGGGTGGGGGCATCTGGATCCTAACTTGAGCTCCACCACTTGGATGCTGTATGACCTTGGGTGCCTCACTTGACTTCTCTGTGCCTCAATTTCTTCATCTGCCAAATGAAAATTCAATGCTGGTTCTCCCTCCCCCTTATATTGTAAGCCCCATGTGGGACAGGGCCTATACCTGACTTGGTTATCCTGTATATCTCCCAGCACTTAGGAAGTTCTTGGCACATAAGTGTTTAAAAAATGCTCCTATTTTTTTTTGTGGTATTTGTTAAGTGCTTTCTGTGTGTCAAACACTTTTCTAAATGCTGGGTTAGGTTCAAGTTCCCCTCTCAGGGTCGACTTGAAGAGTTTCCAGTACTCTACCCCAGTCTCGACTACGAAAGGGAGAGTCAAGCAGAGGCATACCCATTCCATTCCTGGCTTGGGCAGTGCCTAGTGAGTGGAAGGCAATCGACCAGAAGTCAAAACTCACCCATACTGGGCATCAGTGGCATGGGAAAGAGTCAAGGGCTCAGACTCAGGTTTACTGCATAGAAGGAGGTGATGGTAAACCACTTCCATAACTTTACCAAGAAGACTCTATGGATACACTCCTAGAATGACTGCAGATAGAGGTGGGGCATTCTGGGAGAGATGGGTCCATGGTATCGCTATGGGTCGGAGATGACTCAACAGCATAAGACAAGACAAGGAGGATGGGAATGAGATGGAAGTGTGGCCTAGTGGAAGAAGCACAGCTCTGGGAATCAGTAGACTGGGGTCTAATCCCAGCTCTGCCATTGGCCTGTGTAACCTTGGCCAAATCACTTAGCCTCTCTGGGCCTCAGCTTCCTCATGTAGTTGTAGTAGTAGTAGTAGTAGTAATAGTATGTATTGAATCCCTACTGGGTACAGTGCACTGTTCTAAGAATTTGGGAAATGAAAATCCAGTGACAAGACAAGAGGTGCAAGTTGATTAGGTTGGACACTGTTCCCGTCCCACATGGGGCTCATGGACTAAGTAAGAGGGAGATCAGGTATTTAATCCCCATTTTACAGCTGAGGGAACTAAGGCACAGAGAAGTTAAGTCACACAGGAAGCAATTGGCAGACCTGGGATTAGAATCAGGTCCTCTGACTCCTAGGCCTGTGCTCTTTCCCAGTCCATGCTGCTACTCTATTTGGCCTGAACCCCCTGCCTCTTCATATCCAATAGACAATTACACTCCCCACTTCCAAAGCTTTACTGAAGGCACATCTCTTCCAAGAAGCCTTCCCTGACTAAGCCCTCATTCCCTTTTCTCCCACTCCCTTCTGTGTCACTCTGTCTTGGTCCCTTTAATAAAAAAATAATAATAATAGTGGTATTGGTTAAGTGTTTAGGAACCCCACCTCCACCAAACTAACTCTCTTCCCCTCTTGAAAACCCTACTGAGAGCTCACTTCCTCCAAGAGGCCTTCCCAGACTGAGCTTCCCCTTTTCCCTCTGCTGCCTCTCTGCCCCACCTCACCTCAGCTAAGCCTCTTTTCCTCCCTTTCCTTCTGTTACTCCCCCTCTCCCTTACCCTCCCGTCAGCACTGTGCTCATTTTTATTACCCTATTTATTTTATTAATGAGGTGTACATCCCCTTGATTCTATTTATTGCGATTAAGTTGTCTTGTTTTTGTCCATCTGTCTCCCCCAGTTAGACTGTAAGCCTGTCGATGGGCAGTGATTGTCTCTATCTGTTGCCAAATTGTACATTCCAAGTGCATAGTACAGTGCTCTGCACATAGTAAGCGCTTAATAAATACTATTGAATGAATACTAAAGACTAGGGTGGATACAAGCAGATCAGTTTGGACACAGTCCCTGTTCCACATGGGGCTCAGTCTTAATCCCCATTTTGCAGATGAGGTAAGTGAGACCCAGAGAAGTGAGGTAACTTGCCCAAGGCCACATAGCATACAAGTGGCAGAGTCAGGATTAGAACCCATGACCTTCTGATTCCCAGGCCCGGGCTGTATCTACTAGGCCATGCTGCTGGTCATGTGAGACAGGGAGATTAATAATAACAACAACAACAACAGTGGTATTTGTTAAGTGATAATAATAATAATAATGTTGGTATTTGTTAAGCGCTTACTATGTGCCGAGCACTGTTCTAAGCGCTGGGGTAGACATAGGGGAATCAGGTTGTCCCATGTGGGGCTCACAGTCTTACTATGTGCCAGCCACTATACTAAGAACTAGGGTAGATAAAAACTAATCAGGTTGGACACAATCTCTGTCCCACATGGGGCTCAATCAATCAATCAGTGGTGTTAACTGAATGCTTGCTATGCGCAGAGCACTCTACTAAGCACTTGGGAGGGGACAGTAAAACAGAATTAGCAGACACGTTCTCTGCCCAGCATAATCTGCCTAGACTGATAATTGCCCTACCCCACTTTAAAGATTTATTGAAGGCACTTCTCCTCCAAGAAGCCTCCCCTTACCAAGCCCTCCTCTCCTCTTCTCCCACTCCCTCCTGTGCCGCTCTTACTTTCTCCTTCATTCATCCTCCCACCCATCCCCACAGCACATATGTACAAGTCTTTATATATCCATAATTATTTATCTATATTAATGTCTGCCTCCCCCTCTAGACTGTGAGCTCATTGTGGACAGGAATGTGTCTGTTGGTTGTTATACTGCATTCTCCCAATCGCTTAGTGCAGTTCTGTGCACACAGTAAGCACTTAATAAAAACGATTGAATGAATGAATAATCTCAATCCCCATTTCACAGAGGAGGTAACTGAGGTCCAGAGAAGTGAAAGGTCTGTCTCACTTTGCTGGTGACCCCCAACTTTGCATGCCATCTGTCTCACTTTGATGGTGACCCCCAACTTCGCATGCCACCCCCCCCTTCAGCCTTGAGGCAGGCTCCATCCTGGCCCCCAGGGCTGCCACTTTAATGGGGGAGATGGACCTAGGTACTCAATCAGCTCTCCCTCTACTACAACCCAGCCTGCATACACACCTCCTCTAACACCAATCTACTCACTGTACCTTGATCTCATCTATCCCACCTCCGACCTCTGACATCCTCCTTCAGTTCTGGGACTACGTCCCCCTTTAGATCTGAATGTCCACCAATCTCCCCATCTTAAAACCCTTTTAAAAATCACATCTCCTCTAATAGAACTTCCCTGATTAAATTCTCGTTTCCTCTTGGTCCTCTGCATCAGCCAAGTTGGCTGTTTAACCCTCAAGCACTTGGATACTCGTGCCAGATCCAAAGCACTTATAATCTATTTCTCCTATCTGTAAGTCATTTTAAGGCACGTCTCCCTCCTTAGACTTAACCTCTTTGTGGGCAGGGATCACACTGTGCTTTCCCAAACACTTAGTATAGTGCTCTTCACACAGTAAATGCTCAATAATATTCAAAGAACCATTGTCAACCTATTGACATATTTGAAGTTCACTCCACCACCACAGCACTAATGTACATACCTTTAAATTATATATTATTACCTATATATTCATTTAAATGCCTGTCTGCCCCTCTAGCTTGTAAGCTTGTTATCATCAGGGAATACATTAACTAATTTTGTTGTATTGTACTCTCCCAAGTGCTTAGTAAGTTGCTCTGCACATAGTAGGTGCTCAGTAAATACAATTGATTGATTGATGGTAAGGTCTGATAAGCAATGGTAAGGTCTGATGGGCCGATGATTAGTCAGGGAAGTCTAGAGGAGGGAGACAGGATGGAGGAGAGCTTCCTGAAGGTGGAGGGGCTGGTTTGGACATGAATCCTCCCATTCTGGGGGGTGACGAGGGGTGGTAAATCTTGGATGCTCAAACTCCAGTCCCCTGGATGACAGAGCTCAGATGGGTGCTAACATTCCCTAAGGACTGGGGGAAAAGAGGGTAGCACGCACCTCAACCCTTCACAACAGTGTGGGAGACACTTCCATCTGCCAGACTCCAGGGCCCATCTCCATCATCATCAGTGGTATTTACTGAGTGTTTACTATGTGCAGAACACTGTAGTAAGTGCTCGGGAGAGTACGATACAGAGTTGGCCATCCTTAACACTCCCCAAATGAGTCTGGTGAGGTCTCAGCAGGAGAATTCCATTTTTTGGAACCTGATGTTCTCTTGGTCCTATATGGGGATTAGGGAATGGCTAATCCGACTGTCAAGGCCCCATCCACTTTTCGATTTCAGGCCCGGATCAGAGCGTTCGGCCGCCAATCAGGCGTCTTAATTTTTTCCACCCACTTTGCAATCATCTGATGGATGTGCAATTATCTCTGTAGGCCTGACGCTCATCCCCCCTCTTCTGCCTGCCATCCTCTGCCAGATCACCTTCTTCTTTTCCATTTATTTCGGGCGTGTTAGCTGCCGTTTGATATAATTATTTTTGCAATCATCTTCCATTAGGCAGAAGACGCCGACAGAAGAGGAAAAAGAAAAAAAGAGAGAAGAGGAAAATAGATGCCTTCCTGACAACTTCTAATATTTTATGTTCACAAACAATCTCCCAATATCAGAACTATAATTTTATTTTCTCAAAATGTGCATTTATTAAAATGTAAAGCAGCCCGATCACATTGGAAGTGGAAAAACCTGGCATTAGTGTAGCCAGGGAGTATCACATATTTATTTCATATTATTTTTCTGGAATTTTATACCACCTTCTTTTTCTTCTCTCTCCCCCCCCCTTCTCCTCTAGCTAGCAGGGGAACTACCTGTAGGGGTGATTTTGGAACAGCACTCCACACTGTGCTCAGGGCTTTAATTTAGTTTTAGGAACTGCTTTTGGCTCTTGATTTACAAGGAGGAATGTCTGCGGTATAATTTCCAGGGCTGGAAATGGCACGTAATTTTCCTGTCTCAGTGGAGCTCTGGGGCCGGGGGGAGGGGTCGTTTGCTGAGGTGAATGGGGAAGGGGTTCACCTTGGGTCTGGGGGCTGTGGGTGCTGCTAAGGAACTACCTACATTATTTATTGGGCTCCCACTGTGGGCAATATAAGCATGGTTCCAAACTCCTAGGAGAGGAGGACAGAGGTAGGAGACTCAATCCCTGCCCTCAAGAGGCTTTCAATTTAATTGGCGAGACAGTCCCAAGCATGATTTACGAATGGGAGGAAGCACACAAAGGGAATCGTTATTATTAGTTTTGGGGCTCTCCTGTGGGTTGGGGTTGGAAACCTGGCTGATGGCATGTAGGTCAGAGAGGGCATGAAAAAAACCTCTGGATGCTGGGAATTGAGAAACAGCATGGCCTAGGATTGAGCTTGGGCCTAGAAGTCAGAAGGATCTGGTTTCTAAACCTGGCTCCTCCACTTGTCTACTGGGGGGATTTGGACAAGTCACTTCACTTCCCTGTGCCTCAGTTCCCTCATCTGTCAAATGGGGATTAAAACTGTGAGCTCGGTTTGGGGCAGGGATGGTGTCCAACCTTATTAGCTTGTATCTTCCCCAGCACTTAGTACATTACCTGGCACATAGTAAGTGCTTAACAAATGGTATTTATTTAAAAAAAAACAAAAAAACTGGGATGCCCAGGTTCTGGGTGGAGACCTAGGGTGTCTTTTGCTCCCAAGTGGCTTCTTTTCCTCTGAGGTGCTGTCATCTAGGCTGCTAAGGAGATGGAAAGAAGACCCCTGGGGTGGTTCTTGGGTCCTCTGGAGGCAGGACCCAGGGAGTGGACTGACACTGGAGAGGAACTGATGTCCCTCATGACAGCAAACACCAGGGGTTGGGTGGTCCCCAACTCACAAATCCAGGTTCTTGCCCAATGAAGCCCTCTTTTCCCCAGCTCACGCTCTCTGAGTCATCTATGCATTTGGATCTCTGACCACTGGGCATTTGATATTCATCTCACCCTCAATCCCACAGCATTTATGCACATTTCTTTAAGATATATTATAGATTATATTAATTTCTGTCTCCCCCTCTATACTGAAAGCTTACTGTGGGCAGCGAACATATCCGCCAACTCTGTTGTACTGTTCTCTCCCAAGCACTTAGTACAAGGTTCTGCACATAATGACTGCTCAATAAATATTGTTGATGATGACCTGCATCCCACGGTGCAATGTGATGTCATAGATGTTATTTTTGCGGCAGTCCGCCCCATCCTGCTTCATCCCTTTTGTTCCTAGAACACTTCCCCGCGGGGAACCCCTTTCCCCCAACTTGCTGCAGAACTACCACATTCACCTCCTGGGTCCCTGGGAGGATGGGCACCTCCTCTGAACCCGGCACAGTGCTGGAGGGAGACTCAGTGCTGAGGATAAAGGGACCAGCTAAACAGGTACTCGGTGTCGGATCAGTACTGAACTGGGGACGGTCCCCTCAAACAAGACAAAAAGCCACCCTAATTGGAATCCCAGTCTCAAAGTCTTCTACCAGGGGCTGGGGGTAAGTTGAAGGCAAGGGAGAGCAAGAGAAGAAGGAAGGTGTGTTTTCTCCTCTTCCCTCCAAAGGGTTGTCAGGAGTCAGAAGCAGCAGCATGGATAGAGCCTAGGCCTGGGAATCAGAAGGACCTGTGTTCTAATCCCAGCTCCACCTCATGTCTGCTGTGTGACCTCGGGCAGGTCACTTCACTTCTCTATGCCTCAGTTATCTCATCTGTAAAATGGGGATTAAGACTGTGAGCCCCATGGACACAGGGACTGTGTCCAACGTGATTAAAATGTATCTACCCCAGTGCTTGGCACACAGTAAGGACTTAACAAGTACCATTATTATTAGCCAACCCAAGGCCAGCCTGACCTGAACCTTTTCCCTTAAGATAGGAGTCCAGGCTCAGGTACCTTTCTCTCTCTCTTCATCACAGCCTCTCTAACTCTTGGGTCAAATTGGCCGTGACTCTCACTCCACTGGGGAGAGATGGGGTGGAGTTGAGCTCCAGCCCCTCCTGCAACAATCTCTGATGTTTTGGGGCCTTAGCTCCGAGCACTTGTGTGGGGCATTGCTTCGCAGATGCTCAGTAATTCCATGAACATGTGAGGGGCTAGACACATGCACCTAGGAAATAGGGCTTTTATCCACTGCAGTCCTGTACTCTGGGCAGAAATACAAAAACAAGTAAAGCTGCACTTTCAAGCAGAGTTCAGAGGAGACAGAAAGCAGATCCTGGGTCACGTACCATTCTTCTCCCCTGAGAGTTGACATTCCTTACCAGTCCTTTATTTTATGTGTCACCTTCTTATTTACAGGCGATGAAGTAAATGCAACCGTATTTCATAGAAAAACTCAATTAGCCTGAATATTGGTGAGTCCAGACAGTCCTCCGTCTGGGTATGCTGGATAATTGAATTTTTATTGCCCTATGTCAGCCCTTAGCAATTCTCTCCTCCAAGCCACACAAACTGGCTCCTAGAACCTTTATTCATGAGGCTCATTTTTCATCTTTTGGCGGGGTTCTTCCTAGACATGATCCAGCTCTCTTCAACCCTCAGAGATAATAACGATGGTGTTAAGCTTTTACTATGTGCCAAGCACTATGCTAAGTGCTTGGGTGGACACAAGATAGAGAAGCAACATGGCCTAGTGGATAGAGCATGGGCCTGGGAGTCAGAAGGACCTGGGTTCTAATCCCAGATCTGCCATTTGTCTGACTGTGGGCAAGTCACTTCCCTTCTCTGTGCCTTGGCTACCTCATCTGTAAAAAAGGGATTAAGACTGTGAGCCCCATGTTGGGCAGGGACTATGTCCAACCTGATTAACGTGTATCTACCCCAACGCTTAATTAATACCATACCTGGAACATAGTAAGCCCTTAATAAATACTATTATTATTATGATCAGAACAGACCCACTCCATTCTCACATGATGCTAACAGTCTACCTAGGAGACAACAGGTATAGAATCCCCATTTTAAAGATGAAGAAAATGACTCAGAGGGTAAGTGACTTGTCCAAGGTCACACAGCTGGTATGTGGTGGAGCTGGGATTAGTACCGGTGTCGTTTGACTCCCAGGCCCATGCTCTTTCCACTGGCCCACAATCTTCTCTAGAAGTAATTAATCAGTGGTATTTATTAGGGCTTACTGTACACAGTAAGCTGTGCTTCAGTTTACTGTACTAAATGCTTGGGAAATAGAGTTGGTAGACATGATCCCACCCCTCACGGAGCTTACAGTTTAAATAGGTAGACAGACAAAATAAATTACTAAGAGGGGAAGTGGCAGAGGAGAGGGATATGTACAAAAATGCTGTGGGGAGGGGTGAGTATCAGAGTATTCACAGGGAACAGACCCAAGTGCAAGGAAAGCAGTGTGGCCTAGTAGGTTTAAATTTTTTTCTTGAATATGTTTCAAATGAGCACTACCTGGTGGCCATAAAGTGCAGTAAAATATTTTCCTGCTAAAATAGCGCATCTTTCCTTTTCTAAAAAACTGAAACACTCTATAAACCCTGAGTTTATCCCTGTGGTTAGGTAACCTTGTGAAAACTAGTCTTTCAATGCACCAGAGATCAACAGATTAAAAACTCTGGAACGCCCCCTCTCACAGTCACTGAACTGTTGTATTCCTTGGATACTGTTTAGAAAAGTCCCCGAAGTTTATATTTGAGATTCATTAGAAAGTACACAATTGATCTCAGATGATGTAGGTATTGTGAACTTGGGTGACTTTCTCTCATGACCATGATCTAAGCTATTGTTTAGCATTTTTGATTTTTGGATTTGAAAGTCAAATGCATTTTTGAGTGGTGGGGATAGCAGGAAAGAGGGGATGTTCAAAGTCATATTTGATCCGAGAAGGAGAATGGCCTAGTGGATAGAGCATGGACCTGGGAGGCAGAAGATCATGGGCTCTAATTCTGTCTCTGTCAGGTGTCTGCTGTGAGACCTTGGGCGAGTCACTTAACCTCTCTGGGCCTCAGTTCCCTCATCTATAAAATGAAGATTAAGACTGTTAGCTCCATGTGGGACACGGATGTGTCCTACTTGATTAACTTCTATCTACCGCAGCACTTAGAACAGTGTTTGGCACATAGTACGCACTTAAATGTCATAATTATTATTATTATTAAGGCACGTGCCTGGGAGACAGAAGGACTTGGGTTCTAGTCCCAGCTCTGTGAATCATCTGCGTGACCTTGGGTATGTCATTTCACTTCTCTGGTCCTCAGTTACTTCATCTGAAATTGGGGATTAAGACTGAGAGACCCATGTGGGACTTGGACTGTTGTCCAACCTGATTACCTTGCATCTACCCCAGAGATTACAACAGTGCTTTCACATAGTAAGTGCTTAAATTGACAATAGACAAACGATACACTCACACCCTTGACTTCAACTATCATCTCTATGTAGATGACACCCAAATCTATATCTTCTCCCCGGTTCTCTCTCCCTCCCTCCCGGCTCACATCTCCTCCTGCCTTCAGGACATCTCCACCTAGATATCTGCCCGCCACCTAAAACTCAACATATCCAACTCTGAGCTCCTTATCTTCCCTTCCAAACCCTGTCCTCTCCCAAAAACTTTCCCGCCACTGTAGATGGCACAACCATCCTTCCTGTCTCACCAGCCCACAACTTTGGTGTCATCTTTGACTCCGCTCTCTCATTCACCCCACATATCCAATTCAGCACCAAATCCTGCGGCTCTCACCTTCACAACACTTCTAAGATCCACCCTTTTCTCTCCATCCAAACTGCTACCACGTTAGTATAATCACTCATTTTATTCCAACTGCATTACTCCATCAGCCTCCTTTCTGACCTCCCAACCTCCTGCCTCTCCCCACTTCAGTCCATACTTCACTACCTGCATTATCTCTCTACAAAAAAATGTTCAGGGCATGTCACCTCCCTTCTCAAAAATCTTCAGTGGTTGTCTATCAACCTCCGTATCAAACAAAAACTCCTCACTATTGGCTTTAAAGCTTTCCACCACCTTGCCCCGTTTTATTCTCCTCTGGCGCTAACCTTCTCAGTGTGCCTCCATCTCACTTGTCCCGCTGCCCACCCCTGGCCCACATCCCACCTCTGACCTGGAATGCCCTCCCTCCTCCAGTCCTCTAAAACAAATCACACTTCACCCCTTCAAAGCTCTACTGAAGGTGTACCTCCTCCAAGAGGTCTTCCCAGACTAAGCCTCCTTTTCCTCAGCTCCCCCTCAACTCGTCCCTTTGCTCTTCCCCCTTCTCCCCGCTTCAAAACACTTAAGTATATATGTATATAATTCTGTTTATATTGATGCCTGTTTACTTGTTTTGATGTCTGTCTCCCCCCTTCTAGACTGTAAGCCCATTGTGGGCAGGAATTGTCTCTCTCTATTGTTGTACTGTACTTTCCAAGTGCTTAGTACAGTGCTGTGCACACAGTAGGCAGTCAATAAATACGACTGAATGAACAAATACCATATTAAAAAAGGTGCCTAGGTGAATCAGAAAGGAAGAAGGATTGAGTGGGGAGAGGGGAGGTTAATTAGGGAAGGCCTCCTGGAGGAAATGGTGATTTAACAGGTCTCAATACTACTTGGGCCTCTTCTGCCCTCCCCTCCTTGACTCTCCGCACTGCAGTTCCCAACAGCTGCATTTCCTGTGAGATCTCTTCCCTCCACTGGTCTGAGACCAAGAAATGAGGAAAATGAGTGAAACGCCTGGCTGCCTTCCTCGGGGAGGGTGGTGGGGGCAGATGAAAGCCTTGGACGGGGACGGGGGAGGTGTGTCAGCAGGAGGCGGAGGAATGGGAAGAGGTGAAGGAGGAATACATCCAGAGGATGATGTATTGAAAGCCCAGTCTGTTCCACTAATGATCACTGGAATAGGATGTTCTCAGCTGGGAATTTATGTGAGGAATAAGGGGGAAACTTCGGGAAGCCGCAGAGAGGATCAGTGGAAATGCCCTTCCCTAGGGGAAATCTTTAAAGGTGGGGTACCTTTGTGTAGTGATCCTAAGGATTTCTGGTGGAAGATTGGGAGCTGGGCTTGAGGGTCTCTTTCCTGGTGGGCAAATAGTGGCTCTTTATGGCTCCAACCCTCTCACCAGGCCCTGTGTGAGAATTGTGGTCCCCTTGAAAGCTCCTTTTGGGCAGGGAATGCGTTTGCTAATTCTCTTGTATTGTACTCTCCCTAGCACTTAGTACAGTACTTTGCACATTGTAAGCACTCAAAAATATGACTGATTGATTGATTGCTTTAAGCTGGAGAGGAGAGTCCTGCCTCTCCCTCCATGCCTCCTACCAGTCACTGTTCTCCTCTTCCTCGATGGAAAACAATTACTCTCCCCATTTCAAAGCCTTACTGAAGGCATACCTCCTTCAAGAGGCCTTCCCTGATTAAGGCCCACCCTTTCTTTCTATTCCCTTCCACCTAGATTGTGAGCCCCAAGTGAGACAGGGACTGTGTCTAAACTGACAACCTTGTAGCTAACCCAGGGCTTAGAACAGTGCTTGACATATAGAATATCATTGTTATTATTTAATAGCTTACTATATGCCAATTGCTGTTCTAAGCGCTGGGGTAGCTTCAAATTATCAGGTTGGACACAGTTGCTGCCCACATGGGGCTTGCAGTCTTAGGGGGAGGGAGAATAGATGCTATCCCCATTTTACAGATGAGGAAACAGGTACAGAGAGGCTTAGTAACTTGCTTAAGATCACACAGCAGGCAAGTGGTAGAGCTGGGATTAGAACCCAGGTCCGCTGACTCTCAGGCCTGTGCTTTGTCCATTAGGCCACAGTGCTTCTGTTTGCTACACTCCCCTCAACATTCATATATCCATATTGGCTCCGCTTATTTATTTTGAAAGTGCTGAAAATATTTTTATGTCTGTTTCCCTCAGAGCATAAACTTCTTGTAGGCAGGGATTAGGTCACTTTGTTTATCCCAAGTGCTTAGAACAGTGCATTATGCCAACTGGGTGTTCACTAAATGCTACCATTACTAAGTCCACAACACTTATGCACTTATCTATTTTTTATTAATGTCTGTCTCCCCCTCTAGACTGTAAGCTCCTTATGGGCAGGGACCATGTCTACCAACTCTGTTGTATTGTACTCTTCCAAGCAGTTAGTATAAAGCTTTGCATATGGTAAGTGCTCAGTAAATACCACTGATTCATTACTAGAGAAGCAGCGTGGCTCAGTGGAAAGAGCCCGGGCTTGGGAGTCAGAGGTCATGGGTTCTAGTCCCAGCTCAGCTGCTTGCCAGCTGTGTGACCTTGGTCAAGTCACTTAACTTCTCTGTGCCTCAGTTACCTCATCTGTAAAATGGGGATTAAAACTGTGAGCCCCACGTGGGACAACCTGATCACCTTTATCCGCCCCCAGCACTTAAAACAGTGCTTTGCACATAGTAAGGGCTTAACAAATACCACCATTATTACTACTAGAGAAGCGGAGTGGCCTAGTGGAAAGAGCAGGGGCCTGGGAATCAGTTCCAATCCTTGCTCACTGCACGATAGGTGCGTGACCTTAAGCAAGACAACTTTTGTCTCCGTTCTCTCATCTGCAAAATAGGGATTCGGAACCTGTTGTCTCTCTCCTACTTAGATTCTGAGCCCCATGTGGGATGGATATTCTGTATCTCCCTCAGCATTTAGTATAGTGATAGTAAGTACTTAAATGCAATAATTTACTAAGATTACCTGTCCAATACACCAAGAGCTCAATAAATGCTGCTGCTACTTGTGTAAACATCAAGAGGATTAAGCCCCTATTATAAGGAAAATCACTTCAATTTAAACTTTAATGAGAGAGGCGATGTGGCCTACTGCATAAAGCATGGAACCGGAGTCAGTAGGACCTGGGTTGCAGTCCTAATAATAATAATGTTGGTATTTGTTAAGCACTTACTATGTGCCAAGCACTGTTCTAAGCGCTGGGGTAGACATAGAGGAATCAGGTTGTCCCACATGGGGCTCACAGTCTTAATCCCCATTTTACAGATGAGGGAAGTGAGGCACAGAGAAGTTAAGTGACTTGCCCACAGTCACACAGCCGACAAGTGGCAGAGCTGGGATTCGAACTCATGAGCCCTGACTCCAAAGCCCGTGCTCTTTCCACTGAGCCACGCTGCTTCTCCTACCTCTGCCACTTGTCTGTTGTCTGACCTTGGACAAGTCACTTAACCTCTCTGTGCCTCAGTTACCTAATCTGTAAAATGGGAATTAAGATTGTGAACCCCATGTGGGACATGAACAGTGTCCAACCTGATTTGCTCCCCAGTGCTTAAGAGAGTGCCTGGTATATAGTAAGTGCTTGTCTTGTCTCATGCCATCGAATCATTTCCAACCCGTAGCGACAGCACAGACACATCTCTCCCAGAATGCCCCGCTCTCCATCTGCAATCCTTCTGGTAGGGTATCTAGAGAGTTTGCCTGGTAAAAATACATAAGTGATTTACCATTGCCTCTTTCTGTGCGGTAAACTTGAGTCTCCACCCTCAACCCTCTCCTGTGCCGTTGCTGCCCAGCACAGTTGAGTTTTGACTTGCAGTAGTTTGCCTTACACCTTACTAGCCATTGCCCAAGCTAGGAATGGAATGGACAGGCCTCTGCTTGACTCTCCCTCTCGTAGCTGAGACTGGTAGAGTACTGGAAACTCTCCAGGCGTGACCCCGAGAGGGTTAGTAAGCACTTAAAGACCATAAAAAATCCCCCCAAAAACCAGAACTCACCCCCAAAACTGACCTGGACTGTATGCAGGTAAAAATTGATCATTCCCTCTTGATTATTTAAAACAAAATTCAATCTCACTGTTGTGAGCTCTTCATTTAACTGTTGGGAACGGATCAGAATGGAGGGGAAGAATCCTCTGGAGTTCTTAAACAAGCGATTATGAACCTGCTAAACCTTTGTTGTGATACCTTGCAATGAAGTCCCAAGTAATGAAGATGTTATTAGCTCAGAGCCCCTCTCGGCATTTCTAAGTGCTTGCTTGTGCTGTGGGGTAGGAGATGGTCCAGAATAATATAATTCCGTTTGTTCAAAGACTCGAGAGTCTGCAGAGTGAAAACTGAATGGTAAGTGATATCTTAAAAGCATGTGAGGTACTCCAAAAGTGGATCCATATAGAAAATAATATACTATTATTTAAAAGAGTAAATTGTCGAAAATGACACTTCTGTAGGATGCACTCTTCCACAGAATCATCCTGGAGGAATCCTTAATGTGCATTTTTTTTTTTACAGCGACACTATAAAATCCTCAGAAATACCAAGTGATTAAACCATAGTCATTTATTATGGTTTTACTAGAACATTGTTTTCTTGGATCGTAGAGGTTTTATAGCCTCAGATATTACACTTTTCTCCTAATAATCCCTATTGATTTTACTACATTACCTTATATTTTTAGATTTGTTTTAGTGCTTGGCACTCAATCCCCATCTTAATGAGGTTTTATAAAATGAGATCCATCGGCACGTGTCTCAGACCTCATGAAGGGAATTATCTCTTCCATTTGGTTGGGAAACATCCAAGGAAGAGCTGCCTCGAGGGATGGTTTGGGGACCTGAGATTGGTCGTCATTTATTGTCTAGAAACGTGGCCACAAACTCCCAGGGAGAGGAGAGGAGCATGTTAGGAAGGCTGGGGAAGGAGGGGGGAGAGAGAGGGAAAGAAGCAGCCAAGCTTAGTGGATAGAACATGAGTCTGAGAATCAGAAGGACCTGGGTTTTAACCAACTTGTCTGCTTTGTACCCGTGGGCGGCAAGTCACTTAACTTCTCTGGGCCTCGGTTACCTAGCGTGTAAAATGGGAACTAAGAGTGTGAGCCCCATGTGGGACAGGACTGTGTCCAACCTGATTAACTTGTATTTAACCCCAGTGCTTAGAACAGTGCTTGGCACATAGTGAGCACTTAACAAGTATCATTATTATTATTAAGGAAAGAGGAAAGCAGAGAATTAGAAAAGGAGGAAGGATAGAGGGAGAGAGAGAAGCTTTACTGACATCTGTCCTCATTAGGGTCTCCTCCTATTTAACTGACTGCTTCTTAGTATCTTTCAGGAGATCCTCCTCTGCCTCCCACTTTTAACTATGGGAGCTCCTTAAGGTTCAGTTCTGGGTCCTCTTCTATTTTCCACATAGTCTCCCTTGCCACACTCATTTGCTCCTATGTCTTCAACTACCATCTCTACATAGATGATTCCCAAATCTACCTCTCCAGGCCTGACCTCTCTCCTCTGCAGTCTCACATTTCCTCCTTCCTTCAGGACATTGCTCCTCGGACATCTCACTGACATCTCAAACTTAATATGTCCAAAACAGAAGTCCTCATCTTCCCACCTAAATCCTGTCTTCCCCTTGCCTTTCCCATTACTGTAGACATACTCCATCACCTCCATCCTCCGTATCTCACAAACCCATAATCTTGGCGTTATCCTCGACTCATCTCTCTCATTCAACCCAAACAATCAATCTGTCACCAAATCCTGTTGGTTCTACCTTCACAGTATCACAAAAAAATCCATCCCTTGTTCTCCAGCCAAACTGTTAATCCAAGCATTTATCATATCCCACCTTGACTGACTGCATCAGCCTCCTTGATCACCTCCCAGCTTCCTATCTCTCCCCAATCCAGTCCATATTTCACTCCTTTGCCCGGATTTTTCTTAAAAAACGTTCAGTTTATATTTCCCCACTCCTCAAGAACATCCAGTGATTGCCTGTCCAACTCCACATCAAACAGAAACTCCTTATTTCAAAGCACTTTTAAGGCTCTGAAGCACTCAATCTTTTTCCCCCATCCTATTTTACCTCAAGACTTCCTACTACTACAATCCAGCCCACATGCAGCACTCCTCTAACACCAACCTACTCACTGTCCTTCAGTCTCATCTACCTCACTGCCAAGCCCCTGCCCATTGTCGTCCCTATGGCCTGGCATTTCCTCTTCCTTCATGTTTGACCGGTCACCATTTTCCTCACCTTCAAAGTCTTGTTGAAGTCACATCTCCTCCAAGAGGCCTTCCCTAACTAAACTCTCATTTCTCCTACTCCGTCTTCCTTCTGAATCACTTATGCACTTGGACCTGTACCGCTCTACTTAAGACTGTGAGCTCCATGTGGGACAGGCACTGTGTCTGACCTAATTGACTTGTACCTACCCCAGCTCTTAAAACAGTGTTTGACACGCAAGCACTCAACAAGTACCATAAACGGAAACAGATAAACTTGATATTCAGCCCACCCTCAGTCCCACTGCACTTCTGTACATATGCATAATGTATTTTAATGTTTGTTTCTCCTTCTAAACTGCAAGCTCCTGGTGGGGAGGAAACAGAGTTAGTCTGCTAACTCTGTTGTATTGTACTTTCTCAAGTGCTTAGACTAGTGCTATGCACACAGTAAGTGCTGATTGAGGGAGGCTGCTTTATTGTTTCTCCAATGAGGGGCAGAGCACTGTGTCATTGGTAATCTCTCTTCCCAGTTCTATATCACTTTCCAGCTCCAAAGCACTTCAAATACAATCCATCACTTGATAAAGCAGCATATGAGGAAAATTCCAGACATTGGAGCGCTAATGGAAGATTTCACAGCTTTGGGTGTCATTTTTGTACTCCCTTCTGAATACACCATCCCCTTTGCTGTTAGGAATAGTGACATTCTATACTGTATATGTTTTTTCCCCCCCATTCACAGATATACCTACATGTGTCTTGTTAAATACAGAATATCTTATACATTTATACACATACCAACATCTTGTTATATCTATGTGTCACAGATACATATAGATATGCATTGCTATATGTACACAGATAATCATCCTTTTTATGGTATTTAAGCACCTACTATGTGTCAAACAGTTTTAAGCACTGGGATAGCTACAAGTTTGTCAGGCTGGATAGAATGCTCATGGCACATGGGTCCTACAGTCTAAGCAGGCAGGGGAAAAGGTATTGAATCCCCATTTTGCAGTTGAAGAAACTGAGGTACAGAGAAGTGAAGTGACTTGTTAAAAGTCCCACAGCAAAGCTGCAATTAGAAGTACCCCTGATCCTTAGTTTTGCTAGTGACAGCAAGCCCCTTTATCTTGAGGCAAGTGAGGCCAAGACAACTACTATTTGACCAACATTCCCAGCTACCTTGTTTGCACTTCAGGGTAGACTCTATTGGACTTTCCCCAGTATTTAGTATAGTGCTTTTCACACACTAAATGCTCAAGAAACACTGCTAATTGATTGATTCCGAACAGATCCTGTGTCGGTTTTTAAGTTTGTCCCTGACACCTCACTTTTTATGACGACTTTGATCTAGGAAAGGCTACCTGAATAGCTCACTCATAATAACGTCTGTTTTCCCCTCTAGACTAAGTTCCTGTGGACAAGAGTCATGTATACCAGCTCTACTGTATTGCACTCTTCAAGCACTCAGTACAGTGTTCTGCACACATTAAGTGCTCAGTAAATTCAACTGATTGCTTGTTTGAGGGTAACCCCTCTCCCAAGTGCTGCCCATCTGGTTTGTTTGCTTCAGTAGTCTCCCATCAATCCACTGTTATTTCAACTTGTTTGAGATTGGCCTTCACCTTGTCTATCATATTTCTATGTTATTTGACTTTATGTTGACACTATATGTCAAACAATGTTCTAGGCTCTGAGATAAGTACAAGTTAATTAAAAAGGACACAGTCCCTGTCCCACATGGGGCTCACAGTCTAAGTAGGATGGAGAACAGGATAACTGAGGTACAGAGAAGTTAAGTGACTTGCCTAAGGTCACACAGCAGAGCGGTGGTGGAGCCAGGATAAGAACCCAGGTTCTTCTGACTCCCAGGTTTGTGCTCTATCTCTTAGGCCATGCCGCTTCTCTAGTAAGTTCTTAATACCGTGTCTAGCACTCAATAGATGCTCGATAAATGCCAATGACTGAGCAGGTAGGGGGTTACTAGCCTAGTTTAGCAGTCTGGCCCCTGTCTGACCCAGATATGGCACTAAGGCCTTTGGGTCCAGTGGTTTTGGGGTCAGTGCCCAACCTCTTTCCGCAGCGGCTCCTGCCGCCAAGTTCCAGGGTTCAGAAGCAGCACCCGTGTTCACATAGACCCGGGAGGGGGACGCAGAGGCAGCGCTGGGGTGACTCGGGGACCAGGTCCCCACACCCGCTGAAGATACATTCTGCATTCAGGTGAACTCAGAATGCTTTTGCTAAATGGCATGATATCATTCATTCATATTTATTGCTCTCTTGCTGTATACTAAGTGCTTGGGAGAGTACAATATAACAATAAACAGACATTCCTTTCCCACAAATTTACAGTCTAGAGGGCGACATCACACTGTGCTGCATGCACGCATTATAACATGTGGTACCCACTGCATTTCTCTGCCCGGGGGTCCACAAGCATGGTCAGTGTTCAGTGTAGTGGAATGATCCATGAGAAAGTAGGACTCAGATATTGGGAGATGCACATCTGTCTATAGAAGGATTTGTACTTAATCAATTTATGGTATTTCCCGAGGGCTTACTGTAAGCAGAGAGCTGTACTGAGCACTTGAATTTTAGATCTTGCTGGCTGACAAGGGTGGACAAAAGGCTGAAGGAGAGTATATCCCCTCCATGGGTTGAAGAGTATTAATAATAGTAACTGTGGTACTCATGTGCCAACCACTGTACTAAGTACTGAGGTAGAGAGAAGATAACCAAGACTTACACAGTCCCTGTTCCCCATGGGGCTTCCAGTGTAAAATGGGAATTAAGACTGTAAGCCCCACGTGAGACAGGGATTGTGTCCAATCTGATTAACTTGTATCTACCCCAGTGCTTAGTACAGTGCCTGGCACATAGTAAGCACCTAACAAACACCCTTTAAAAAATAGGAGGGAGAACAGGTATTGCACTCCCATTTTACAGATGAGAAAACGGAGGCACAGAGAAATGCCCAAGGTCACAGCAGACAAGTGGCCAAGCCGGGATTAGGACCCACGTCCTCTGACTCCCAGTCCTGAGGGGATCTTTCCGCTAGGCCGTGCTGCTTTTCACAGCCGGACTTTCTGGCCCCTGCCACTCCCAGTGAAGGAAATCGGATCTTGTTTCGGCTAGGTCCTCCTGCCCACTGACCCTCAGCAGACCCTCAAGGCCACAGGGTGGCTCAGCCAAAGAAGGGTCACCACCCCGTCAGAACTGGTTTTCTCTAGTCAGAAACGCCACGCCTGGCTCTCTTACTCCACGGTGACTGACACCGCCAGTTCTGCTGTGCTTTCAACATGTCAGACCCTGGTACATCATCTCCTAATTAACACATCTTGTCAGGTCCGGCAGTTGGCTTCAGTAAACATGTTTCTAGCATCTGTCACTGGGCCCCAGCAGAGGGCTGGCTTGCCTTGTTAGATCAGGAGAAACTAGGCAGGAGTTTGCAGTAGGGCAGCAGGGCTTGGGGGAAGACACAGGAAGAGGTTCATTTCTGTATCAAGCATATTCTTTGGGTTCTGCTGGGCATGGACTACTATACTGAGCACCTATAAGCGGGCCAGCATACTTCCCTCTAGATTGTAAGCTCACTGTGGGAGTGAAAGTGTCCACGATATTGTTGGATCGTACCCTCCCAACTGCTTAGTACAGTGCTGTGCACACAGTAAGCATTCAATAAATGCAATTAACTGATTGAGTAGTGTGCAGAGAGTTTCACTTAGCACTGTGTGCGGAGCACTGTCCTCAGTACTTATTCTTTGCAGAGCACTCTGAGGGTATACTGGGGACAGGGAACTGTCCTGAACTCCTACTCCCTGCAGAGCACTGTACTGTGCATGGAGTTTTTTTTTTTAATGGTAGTGCTAGGCACTATAATAAATATGGGGATAGATACAACCTAATCAGGTGGGATGTCCCACATGGGGCTCACAGCCTTAATCCCCATTATACAGGTGAGGTAACTAAGGCACAGAGAAGTGAAATGATTTGTTCTGTATTGAGAGTCTATTCAATGCAGAGCACTGTACTAGGCATCTGGGAACACACTAAAGAAGATACAACCCTGACCCTTGATAAGTTTACAAGGTACTGGGAGAGACTATAGATATAAACTAGTAAGTACACCATAACAAATAATAAATCCAATGAATGAGGAAATAAAGTTAATCACATCAAACACAAAAATCTGTACCAAATGGGACTCACACTATCCCCATTTTACTGATGAGGAAATTGAAGAGAGACAGAGAGGAGGCTGGCCAAGGTTACGGCCTGTACTAACGGCAGAGTTGGGACTAAAACCCAGAATCCTCATCTGTTCTCTTTTCCCTTTTGTGGGGCAGGGACTGTCAGATCAGTCAATGATATTTGAGCCCTCAGTGTGTGAAGAGAACTGTACTAAGTGCTTGTGAGAGTGTGACTGAGTTGGCAGGCATTCCCTGCCCACAAGGAGATTATAGTCTCGAGGGAGAGACAGATAATAAATTACAGACATGTATCTTTGTGCTATGGGGTGAATATCAAGGGTTTAAAGGGTACAACGCCAAGTACATAGGTGACACAGAAAGGAGAGGGAGTAGGGAAAATGAGAGCTTAGTTGGGGTTTGTCTCTTGGAGGAGATGTGATTTTACGAGGGTTTTGAAGCAGGGAAGAGTGGTGGCCTGTCCTACACAAAGCAGGGAGGGAATTCCAGGCCAGAGGGTGGGTGAGGAAAAGTGTTCAGCAGCAAGATAGAGGAGATAGAGGCACAATGAGTAGGTTGACATTAGAAGAGTGAAGGTGCAGTCTTGGTTGCATAGAAAGCAAAATAAGGTAAGACGGGGAGAGATGATCGAGTGCCTTAGAGTCAACAGTAAGAAGTTTGAGGCAGAGGTGGATGGGCAATCACTGGAGGTTCTTGAGGAGTGGGTAAATGTGGATGCAACCTTTTTTTTTTTTTTAAAAAAAAAAAGAAGAGTGATCCAGGCAGCAGAGTGGTCTATCTTGAATTAACCTTTGTGTTCAGTAAAGGTCTTGACGCAGGCTTGGGTGGGAATACATTCTATTTGTTTCCTAACCTCTGGATGAAGAAGTGTTTTCTTCTGTTTGCTCTGAACATACCATCTGCTGGTTTCAGTGCGTATCCCCCTCGTACCGATGTTATGGGGTTAGATGTACGGCAATTCCATGTCTGTCCTGCTCATTTTCCCGACCCTTTTCCTCTTCTCAAATGGGAACTTTTTCATCCTTCTGATCATTGTTTCTTTTTTTAATGGTATTTGTTAAGCAAGTACTATGTGCCAGACACTGTACTACATGTTGGGGTAAATACGAAATAATTAGGTTGAACAGTCCTTGTCAATCATTTATTGAATCCTTACTTTGTGCAGAAGAGTGTACTTAAGCACTTGGGAGAGTACAATACAAAAACAGACATATTCCCTGCCACAGCAAACAGGACTCAGAATCCTAATCCCCATTTTACAGATGAGATAACAGGCACAGAGAAGTGAAATGACTTGCTCAAGGTCAACTAGTAGACAGGTGGCAGAAGCAGATTAGAACCCAGGTCCTCCTGCCTCCCAGCCCTGTGCTTAGCCAATAGGTCATGCTGCTTCTCAAAATCTTCTTCAATCTCAGTGTTTGGCTTTATGACGCCACTCCCAGAACCATGATGAAGCAAACACCCAGAGATAAGGACAGGCTTCCACTTCGTTGGGACACCCACACCTCTGGGCAAGAATCCAGTTCAGCCAGACATGCTCACTTCATCTCAGATGATTTGGATTGGCTGTCTACACTGCCTGACCTCCAAGAATAAATAGCCCCAATCCCTCACCCCCAGGCACTTAGACATGCACTGCCCATGGAGGCATCTGTATGTAAACCCACATCTGTCAGGAAGACTGCCCGAGGCAGGCCCAGATCAGAGAGCAGCAGACATTCAATCTTATTTATTGAGCTCTTTTACTCTGTGCAGAGCACTGTACTAAGTACCTGGGAAAGTACAATAAGCAGACATTTCCTACCCACAGCAAGCTTACATTCTAGAGACGAAGGAAGCTGGTGCTTGAGAGGATGGGATCCAGATTCTTTGATGGTGGCCTCACTCACCCACCATGTGCTCCTCCTGCTCCATGCCCACACAGACATTACCCCACTCCTTTTTGCTGGGGGCAGCTGGATCCCTACTAGCCCATAGCCTCATCCTTCTGGTCAGAATGGACAGAGCCCTGCAGGATAAGCTCCCCTCCCCAATCCCTGACTCCTGGCCAGCCCAGGAGCCAGGGGGCAGGGGCTGGGGGCGAGTCACTCAGGGTCCAGGTGGTCTCCGCTCAGCAGGTTACACCTCCCATTGAGCAGGTCCAAGGATTACAGGCAATATGGTACCAGCCCCTCACTCATCCTGACCTTGAGGAAGCGGACCCTCTCCCCATTTTTCCCCCCTTACCTCCCACATCCACAGATCAGGCAGAGACCCTGGGGTCAATGGGAGAGGTGAATTGGGATCATATCTCACCCCTTTGCCTCCCCATGCAGGCTTTGGGTGTGGTTGGCAGGGAGCCAGCTACTAATCACTCGACCAATTGATAGCACTAATTGAGTACCCACTATATGCAGGGCAGCATATCCAGTGCTTGGGAGAATACACTAGTGTAAGTAGACAGGCACCTGAAAAATTAACCTCCTCCAGGAAGCCTTCCTTAATATCCTTCCTAGGTCAGGCCAATGGCCTCCCTTGGTATCCATATCCAGACAATTATTCATTCATATTGAATTTACACTTCCTTATTTATCTCCCTCTCACCAAATTCCTGTTAACAGCTACATCACTGGTCTTCCTCCTGCTCTTTCTAGTTGTAAATAGTTGGAGGCATTCTCCCTTCCTTGTTAGATTGAAAACTCCTTGAGAACAATAATGTTCAACTCCAACTACTCTTCCAAGCACACTGGACAGTGTCTAATGCCAAGGTGGCACCGGGCCCAGATCCTGGCCCAATAGCTTCCTCTAAACCCCCTGTGCTCCTCTGCTGAGGTATGGGCCGCTCCTCTCCATATGGATACTGAAGGAATAATTTGGAAATTCAGTAATTAGCACTTGAGTAGCATAGAGTGATCTGACTTACTCCTCGCCAGCCACACAGATTCTCACTTCTCTTTCCCTTCTGTCTCCTCCAAAGCTGGCATCAATGCTGCTTTTTCTCCTCCCCACCTCCCCCAATCCCCATGCCCTCACAGCCTGATTCTCCCCAAACCCCTACACTCCCTCACAACCCACTCCCCCTGGCCAGCTGAATCTAATTCCAGACCCCATCCAATCTCACTTTCTGAGAGGGGCCTGCTCTTCCTCACTCTCCCTCCCTCCTGCCTCTCCTTTACAAATAAAATCAGCGTAACCCTCACTGTCCTCCAACTGTGAGAACATAAACCAAAACAGCAACAGAAATTAGACCAGAGAGACCTTAGAAACAAAATGCCAGCTTACCTGCAGCTGTCCCCAGTCAACTGTTAAACCTCATTTTCAAAGATAGCAGCACCCACTTAACAGGATTTTTTTTCCACACAGAAACTTTCAGCTAAGCTTTTATTGCTTAGGTTCTGGATACTTCTAGGTCACAGATTCAACTTCATAGGAGAGCAGCAACCAGGATACCATCTCTGAGCTGATCCTTTAAACCCTTTCCCACCCCACCCCCTTTTTTTCATTCAATAGTATTTATTGAGCGCTTACTATGTGCAGAGCACTGTACTAAGCGCTTGGGATGAACAAGTAGGCAACAGATAGAGACAGTCCCTGCCGTTTGACGGGCTTACAGTCTAATCGGGGGAGACGGACAGACAAGAACAATGGCAATAAACAGCGTCAAGGGGAAGAACATCTCGTAAAAACAATGGCAACTAAATAGAATCAAGGCGATGTACAATTCATTAACAAAATAAATAGGGTAACGAAAATATATACAGTTGAGCGGACGAGTACAGTGCTGTGGGGATGGGAAGGGAGAGGTGGAGGAGCAGAGGGAAAGGGGGAAAAAGAGGGTTTAGCTGCGGAGAGGTAAAGGGGGGATGGCAGAGGGAGTAGAGGGGGAAGAGGAGCTCAGTCTGGGAACGCCTCTTGGAGGAGGTGATTTTTAAGTAGGGTTTTGAAGAGGGAAAGAGAATCAGTTTGGCGGAGGTGAGGAGGGAGGGCGTTCCGGGACCGCGGGAGGACGTGACCCAGGGGTCGACGGTGGGATAGGCGAGACCGAGGGACGGTGAGGAGGTGGGCGGCAGAGGAGCGGAGCGTGCGGGGTGGGTGGTAGAAAGAGAGAAGGGAGGAGAGGTAGGAAGGGGCAAGGTGATGGAGAGCCTTGAAGCCTAGAGTGAGGAGTTTTTGTTTGGAGCGGAGGTCGATAGGCAACCACTGGAGTTGTTTAAGAAGGGGAGTGACATGCCCAGATCGTTTCTGCAGGAAGATGAGCCGGGCAGCGGAGTGAAGAATAGACCGGAGCGGGGTGAGAGAGATCCTGTCTCGCAATTGGCCCAGTTCCAGATGATGCCATCACCCCTTAATTAATCAATCAATTGTATCTGTTGAGCATTTACCATGTGCAGAGCCCTACTAAGAGCTTGAGAGAATGTGATAGGTTTGGTAGATGTGAACAGCATAGTGGGGAAAACAGACGTTAAAATAAATTACAGAGAGGGGAAATGGTAGATTATTAGGAGATGGACAGAAGTGCTTTGGGGTTGGGTAAGCATCAGGGTGCTTAAGAGAGATGAGGGGGTAGGATAGGGAGGAACCCAAAGTGATTAGACCCCTCTAGACTGTAAGGTCATTATGGGCAGGGGACATGTCTGCTAATTCTGTCATATTGTACTTTTCCAAGTGACTAGTACAGTGCTCTGCCCATAGTAAGCATTCAATAAATATGATTGATTGCCTTAAGGGATTGACTTCAGAGAAGCGGCATGGCTTAGTGGCAAGAGCACAGGCTTGGGAGTCAGAGGTTGTGGGTTCTAAACCCGGCTCTGCCACTTATCAGCTATGCGACTTTGGGCAAGTCACTTAACTTCTCTGTGCCTCAACTCCTTCATCTGTAAAATGGAGATTAAGACCGTGAGTCCCACGTGAGACAACCTGATTACCTCGCATCTACGCCAGTGCTTAGAACAGTGCTTGGCACATAGTAAGTGCTTAACAAAATACCATCATCATTATTATTATTAAGGGATACAGACTCAAGTGCATGGGTGATGCAAAACGGAAGGCGAGTCAGTGGTGAAATGGGAGGTGAGTCAGGGAAATACTCTAGGAGAAGATGAGATTTTAGTCAGGCTTTGAAGATAGGGAGAGAGGTGGTCTGTCAGATATGAAGGGGGAAGGATGTCATCATGTGATACCCTAGTAAACGGCTCTTACCATCTGACCTCATCACCTGGCACCCGGGTGAGCCGGCCCTCCCAGTTGATGTCATCATGGCTCCTCCTGGGCAATGCCATCATGTTTGTGTGCCTTAGGTTCCTCATCTGTAAAATGAGCTCCCTGAGGGACAGAGACTGTGTCTGATATGATTGTATTTACCCTAGTAAAATGCTTGACACATAGTAAACTAATAACAGTTATTACAATTGTTATTATAAAGGCAGCATTTCTTAGTGGATAGAGCATGGGCGTGGAAGTCAGAAGGACCTGTGTTCTAATCTTGGCTCCAGCACATGTCTGCTGGGAGAAAAGTGCAAGTCATTTCACTTCTCTGTGCCTCAGTTCCCTCGTCTATAAAATCGGGGTTAAGATGGGGAGCCCCATGTGGGACAGGGACTGTGTCCAACCTGATTAACTTGTATCTAGAACAGTGCTTGGCACATAGTAAGTGCTTTAACAAGTGCTATAATTTTTATTATTATTATTATCATCAGTAATAGTAACAGAGTGCATTGAGCACCTAATGGGTGCAAAGTATTGTACTAAGTGCTCAGGAAGTATGAAATAAAGAAGGAACATATTCCCTGTCCTCTAGGAGCTTCAACTCCAATGGGAGAGATGGACATAAAAGTAGTTACAAACAGAGGTAATCAAAATCAGTATTCAAATGTGTGGTTGAATAATAATAATAATAATAATAATAATAATAATGATGATGGCACTTGTTCAGCACTGACTGTGCCAAGCACTGGGGTAACTCTAAGTTAATCAGGTTGGACACAGTCCCTGTCCCACATGGGGTTTACACTCAATCCCCATTTTACAGATGAGGTAACTGAGACCCAGAGAAGTTAAATGACTTTTCCAGGGTCACACAGCAAACAGGTGATGGAGCTAAGCACTGGGGGGAATACAAGTTTGGACATGGGTGGGTTCAACAGGTTGCTGGTACCATCATACCTTTGGGGTATGAAAGCAACTGTCCCTGAGGGCTCCGTCCATCCAATCGGGCAGGAGAAATCATAGTGGGGATGGGCTGTCTTTAAGGGATTTTCCAGGGGAGCAGTTGGATGGCTGAAATAACCCCCAGCCTCCGGTTCTCATCAAGCACCCCCAGATCCCAGGGCAGGAGGCAGGAGACGGAGAAGCAGCGTGGCTCAGTGGAAAGAGCACGGGCTTTGGAGTCAGGGCTCATGAGTTCGAATCCCAGCTCTGCCACTTGTCAGCTGTGTGACTTTGGGCAAGTCACTTCACTTCTCTGCGCCTCAGTTCCCTCATCTGTAAAATGGGGATTAAGACTGTGAGCCCCACGTGGGACAACCTGATTCCCCTATGTCTACCCCAGCGCTTAGAACAGTGCTCGGCACATAGTAAGCGCTTAACAAATACCAACATTATTAGGAGAGGCCGGCCGCCATGCACCCTCAGTGCTTGGGTCTGATGACTCCTCCTGGAAAAGCTGAGGTTTTCCCAGAATGTGCTTTGTGCTGATGTCCCCCGCAGAGCAGCATTTCTGCCTGAATGTAGTGAGGAACCTCGGCCGGCTAAATCAGATGAGGCAGCATCAGAGTAGGGCCTAGATTCCAACCTCAAGGTTGTTTCCACATCTTAAGCAGCCTCAGGTACTGTCCCTCTGGGTCCTATCCCAGATAAAACCTTCGGCAGTCACACCGCTTCCTGTTTGACATTTTAAATCTTTCTCTTCTCCTGTGGCTGCTTAAAGAAAAAGCCCCCTTGTTCGATCAAAACCTATTTAAGAGTGGTTTGTGTTTTTATTGTTTTAATGGGACTCTTTCCCTTATGTCTTTCAAAGCTGACCTGATCGTTTCCACCACATCCGTTTCTAATCTTGGCCGGGTTTCAGAAATCCAAAGCGGTGAAACGTAGAGTTACCCCTCCAGTTGGCTGTCTGGAGGTCTCAGGGGTTGAAACACATGAAGGATTAACTCGGTTAATCTAGAATCTATTTTCCACGTCCAATCCATGAACCTGCCAGCCCTGTGTAATTAGCCTTCTCCCCCGTGTTGATGTTGTTCAGACATATTGAGCCCATCAATCACCTGCTTCCAAGTCATCCAGACCAGTTAATTACAAAGTTATTTTTAAGCTGTAACTAGCCCTGGGATATGGTGACCGCTGATTTATTCATATCAATGTCTTTTTCCCCCTCTAGATCGCAAGTTCCTTGTGGGCAGGGAATGTGTCTACCAACTCTGTAAAACTGTACTCTCCCAAGCGCTTAGTCCACGGTAAGTGCTCAATAAATAAGCTTGACTGGTCGATTGACTGATTGACCTCATCAACAATATGCTCAGGAGAGAGACCTTGTTCTCAATGTCCACGGCCTTCGGTCTTGTCGTTTGAGTGGGAAGATCAGGCTTCTTGCTTAATTGAGAACGTCTCATTACAGAGATCCATAAACTTCTGCTAAATTATGGTAAAGCATCTAATGAAGAACATGAGGTGACACGTACACCAATGGTCAAATCAATTCGTTACAACCGGTACTGTGATGATGAATTTGAAATGATGGTGCTGTGAAAAGACAGTTACGATCTCCTACCTTCCCGAGCCACTTTTCTGTCTTAGTTCCCTATGCAATATCATTGATAATCAGGCTCAGAGTTCTGCTCTTTTTAGAGTCAATCAAATCCCTCCAGTGGTGGGAGGCTGGAGGGTCCTAGACTGCTTTCGGGGGATGGAATGACTTGGGAGACTCTGGGGAACGAGTGAGGATCAAAAGACTGGGATGTCTGGCTTGTGGCACTAGTTAAGCACATACGATATGCCCAGGTTGGACACAGTTTCTACCCCATGCGGGGCTCACAGTCTAAGGGGGAGGGAGAGCAGACACTGAATTCCCATTTTATAGGTGAGAAAACTGAGGCATAGAGAAATAAAGTTAGTTGTCCAAGGTTACCCAGCAGGCAACTGATGGAAACTGGAACAGAACCCAGGTATCTGGGCTCCCTGGCCTGTGCCTTTTCTACTATGTCAGCCTGCTTCCTTGGGAGCAAGATGAAAGGACTTCATGTTTGATTATTTATTAAGTGCTTATTATGTGCCAGGCACTACTAAGTGCTGGGGTAGAAACAAGCTAATCAGGTTGGACACAGTCCCTGTCCCACACGGGGTTCACAGTCTTAATTCCCATTTTACAGATGAGGTAACTGAGGCACAGAGAAGTAAAGTGGTTTGCCCAACGCACACAACAGACAAGTGGTGGAGCTGGGATTAGAACCCAGGTCTCTCTGACTAGGTCCATACTCTAGGCCATGCTGCTTCAGTTCTAAGCACAGATAGATTGTAAGGTCCTCCAGGTGGTCTTGGGATCCTGTCTTCTAAAACTATTGTACTCTTCTAAGCTTTTAATACATAGCTCTGCTACTAAGTGCGTAGTAGAGTACAATATAATAATAAACCTATCCACAGCCCGTGTGTCCATCATATGATGCCGGGGTAGTTGTCTTGGTAACGAGGTTAGGGGCCAGGGTGACACTGTGGACCAGGTCAGTTTGCAACAGTTTCAACTTCTGTCCCTAAGTTTCTGGGCCTTAGAACTGGGTTTCCCGATTGTTGCTCTTCTCTTAGCATTTGTTAAGGTCTCAGCCCTTTGTGGTTGTGTGGCTAGGGTGGCCACGGGTGGCTCTCAGGGACTCCCTAAATGATTCCTGCATTACCCCAGGTGCCTTAGAGTAATGTCATGACATCTCCTGCCCTATATTACAGAGCAGAATGGCTCAGAGGAAAGAACATGGCTTGGGAATCAGAGTACATGGGTTCTAATTCCGATCCGCCACTTGTCGCTATGTGACCTTGGGCAAGCTACGTAACTTCTCCATGCCTTAGTTATCTCATCTGTAAAATGGAGATTAAGACTGTGAGTCCCACGTGGGACAACCTGATTACCTTGTATCGACCCTAGCGCTTAGAAGAGTGCTTGGCATATAGGAAGTGCCTTTAGGGATTGTCTCTATCTGATGCTGAATTGTACTTTCCAAGGGCTTAGTACAGTGCTCTGCACACAGTAAGCTCTCAATAAATACGATTGAATGAATTATCATTATTATTACTGTTTTGCTAGATCATCCGATCTTGAAAAGGGCCTACTGGGGGAGCTGCTATCAGAAGCAGTTATGGCGTAGTGGGTAGAGCATGTCTGGGAGTCAGAAGGTTATGGGTTCTAATCCTGCTTCTGCCACTTGTTTACTATGTGATCTTGGGCAAGTCACTTCACTTCCCTAGGTCTCATCTGTCCCACATGGGACAGGGACAATGTCCAACTCGATTTCTGGTATCCATTCCAGCACTTAGTACAGTGACTAGCACATAGGAAGTGCTTAACAAATACCGTTATTATCATTATTCCCCCCTACTCACTCCAGAGCTGTCGCTGAGTTCCCCTCCCAGTTCCCCATGGACGCAGGTACTGCTTCTGAGCCGTGGAACGTGGTGGTGCAGGGAATATGTCTGTTAAATTGTTGTGTTGTAGTCTGCCAAGCCCTTAGTAGTGTCCTGCACACAGTAAGCACTCAATAAATAGTACTGATTAATTGAGTCACGGAAGTGGAGGAGGCCGGACGTTGAGAATTAAAACACAGGACTTAAATGCATCCGGTGCCTTCTCCGTATTGGACAGAGGACAGAACAGCTGAGAGCTGGACTCTCCGGCATCAACCTGGAAGACTGATCATCCTACCTGTAGTCCTTTGGAAAGCCATTAAACACATCTTGGCAAAATCAACTAACTCTCTCCAAATTCTTGTCTAACTGCAAAATCAATTTATTTTCCCGCACATTAGGCTCTGTGTCTGTAGTGTTTAAAATCACGATTTACATTGTCGATTTGAATTTCAATCCCTCAGTGCCTTCCGACGAAGCCGCATGAGTTATCTGCAGTTCCCCTTTCATTCTTGGTGCCGTAGCCACCCTCTTCTCCACCGGCTTCTGTAGACAGATTTCATGTCTTATTATTGATGATCCGATTATTTCAACTGTGGCCCCGTGTTCGGAAGGTAGTTGAAACTGAATTCTTATTTCGTCTGCAATTTAGAGTTGATGATGATGACCCACGAGCACTTAGTCTTTTTCAGCTTCAAAACCCTTGAATACATCCAAGGCTAGAATTTCCCCTGAGGTGCCTTCACGTACGGACAGACTAACTGAGGATTTCATTGTTATCATTAAAGAGCAGTAGTAGGTGCACTAGTATAGTAGGAATAATAATTATAGTATTTAAGCGCTTACTATGTGCCAAGCTCTGTTCTAAGCGCTGGGGTAGATACAGGGTAAACAGCTTGTCCCACATGGGGCTCACAGTATTAATCCCCATTTTACAGAGGAGGTAACAGGCACAGTTAAGTCAAGTGACTTGCTCAACATCACCCACCAGACGAGTGGCAGAGCTGGGATTAGAACCCACGACCTCTGACTCCCAAGCTCAGGCTCTTTCCACTAAGCCACATGCTTCTCATTAGTAGTAATAATGGTAGGAGTAGTAGAATAGTACTAATAATAGCTGCGGTAGAATAGTAATAATAATGGTCTTAGCAGTAGTATAGTATTAATAGTGATACTAATAGTAGATTCCCAGACCCATATTCTATCTACTTTACAATACTGCTTTTGATAGTGGCTCCCCCGGTAGGCCCTTTCCAAGTTCGGATGAGCCTGCAAAATAACAATAATAATAATAATGGTACTTGTTAAGCGCTTACTATGTGCTAAGCTCGCCATTCTGCTTCTGATAGTGGCTCCCCCGGTAGGCTCTTTCCAAGTTCAGATGATCTTGCAAAATAATAATAATGGTATTTGGTAAGTGCTTACTATGTGCAAAGCAATGTTCTAAACGAGGGGGTAGATACAAGGTTGTCCCATGTGGGGCTTACAGTTTTGCCAAAAAGTGTTAATAATAGTAGCAGTAAATAGAGTAGTAATAATGGTAAAGCAGTAGTATAGTAGTGATAATACTACTGAGAAGAGGCATGGCTAAGTGGTTAGCGTCAGAAGGACCTGGGTTCTAATCCTGGCTCTGCCACTGCTCTAACATCCCTGAGGGGTGTCATTTTGCTTCTCTGTGCCTCAGTTACCCCATCTGTAAAATGGGGATTAAGATGTGAACCCCAAGTGGGACAGGGATTATATCTAACCCAATCACCGTATATCTATCCAGAGTTTAGGACAATGCCTGGCACAGAGTAAGCTCTTAATAAAGAAACGAAGTAGTAGCAGTGGAGTAATAGTAATAACGAGTCTTTTGCCGAATTGTACATTTCAAGCACTTAGTACAGTGATCTGCACATAGTAAGCACTCAATAAATACTATTGAATGAATGAATGAATGAATAGTAGTAGCAGTAGTAGCTTGATGTCATCTATCTCACCGTCAACTTCTTACCCACATCCTTCCTCAGGGCTGGAACTCCCTCCCCCTTCATATCTGACAGTCCACCACTCTTCAAATGTTCAAAAACCTTTCCAAATCACATCTCCTCCAAGAGACCTTCCTTGACTGAGCCCTCATGTCCCCTATTTGTCAACTATTATGTCAACTATTCACTTGGCTTTGTACCCCTTAAGCATTTTGATATTCACCCCAGCCTCACCATTGCTGCTGACCATATCCTTTTATTCCTCTGTTACTCCTCTCTCTAATTTATTTACAGTCCGTCTCTCCCCTGTAGACTGTAAACTCCTTGTGGGCAGGGATCACATCTACCAAATCTATTATATCGTATTTTCCCAAGCGCTTAATACAGTGCTCTGCACACTATGTGTGCTCTAGAAATACCACGGATTGATTGATGGATGCCAGTAATAGTAGGAGTTGTTGTAATAGTAGCAGCAGTAGCAGTGTGAATGCAAAGGTATTTATTGAGTACCCACTGGGTACAATGCACTGTTCTAAGTGCTGGGGTTCCAAGCCCACAAGCAGCTTCCCCTCTGCTGGGGGCATCAAGTACACAGCCAACAGAAGCCTCCTGGAATCAGACACAGAATGGAAATGCAGAGAGACTGTCTCCTTGTGCCAAGGGGACAGTGTTGGAACCTTACAGAAGCAGCATGGCCTAATGCTTGGCACAGAACAGTGCTTGGCACACAGTAAGCGCTTAACAAGTACCATATTACTGTTATTAATATTGTCTGTACCCATCCCCAAATGCCATGCCTATGGCATGTCTGGGCCCAGGATCAATTGTTATGCACCATTATGTCCACATCTGTAATTTATTTATTTACATTCATATCTGTCTCCCCCTCTAGGCTGTAAACTCACTGTGGGCAGGTAATATGCCTGCTTATTAATAATAATAATAATAATAATAACAATGATGGTATTTGGTGCTTACTATGTGCCAAGCACTGTTCTAAGCGCTGGGGTAGATGCAAGGTAATCACGTTGCCCCACTTGGGGCTCACAATCTTAATCCCCATTTTACAGATGAGGTAACTGAGGCACAGAGAAGTGAAGTGACTTGCCTAAAGTCACACACCTGACAAGTGGTGGAGCTGGGATTAGAACCTACGACCTCTGGCTCCAAAGCCTGGGCTCTTTCCACTAGACCATACTGCTTCTCATTGCTTCTCACACCGCTTCTCACGCTGCTGTTTATTGTTGTATTGTACTCTCTCAAGTGCTTAGTACAGTGCTCCACACAGAGTAAGAACTCAATAAATAAGATTGAATGAATGAATGAACACCATTAACCTTGGTATACCTTGGCCCAACTCTACCAGTCAAGGGACCCTTGGGTGATTCAGCATATTCATCGCCAACTCTGTAATCAATTCGTCTGTTTTACTCCACCAAGTGCCTTCGTATCCAAGAAATTACCCCATTCCAAGAGAAGATTTTCCCAGGAATCGTGGCAGACCTTTTGCAGCTGCAGGATGGGGAAGCTAGCACGATTTCCAGTGGCTGATTTTACGAGCCCCGCCAAAGCAGGTGCCCGCAAATTCGGGGAGTCTAATCGAGTCTTTGCAATAACTCCCACTCTTCCGGTATCAGCTTAAAATAAGTGTCAGTAGTTCATGCATAATTACTCCTGAATTATCTAGGCGATTCATCAGGTTTGATTACGGACGCATAATGGGCTCGCCGAATTTGGGTGTTTTAGGGCACTATTAATTTCATATGAAATCTCACAAACCATTCACCTGCCATTTGTTTTCCTGCCTTTTTAAAAAAAAGAAACTAGCAAATTAGTTTAAATGATTTGTTCTTGTATGAGGTCTGGAAACACATATAAAGAATGATTATCCCATAGAACGCAGTAAGTGGGGAAATATTGAGACTTCATTAATTGTGATGGAGGGTTCATAAAGTATTCATATCTCTCAAACATCTCTGAGAGGCCTAGTGAAAATGGCACTAATCGCTACTCATCTATAAAGCTAATTGAAGCGGCAAACTAATGCAGCCGAACACGCTTGGCCAATGAGAGGTGGGGAAAGAGCGGAGTGTCCATCTATGTGACACCAGCAGACTCAAGGGGAAAGAACAGATTACTTTTGGCTAGGGAGCAGATGGAAAGATAATAATTATGCTACTTTTTAAGTACTTACTCTGTGCCAAGCACTGTGTTAGATGTAAGTCAATCTGACACAGTCCCTGACCCCTATGGGGCTCATTCTCTAAGAGGGAGGACAGTTGTCCTATCCCCAATTTATAGTTGAATAAACAGAGAGGTAAATGACTTACCCAGTGTCACACAGCGAGTCAGTGACAGAGCAGGGAGAAGGAGCCTGGACTCCTGACTCCCAGATCCCTGCTGTTTCCACTAGGCCACACTGCCTCTCTGAATCCATCACTAAATCCTTCCGCTTCCACCTTCACATCACTAGAGTCCGCCCTTTCCTCTCCATCCAAACTGCTACCACGTTAATCCAAGCACTCATCCTATCCCGCCTTAATTTCTGCATGAGCCTTCTTGCTGACCTTCATCCCCATTTTACAGATGAGGCAACTGAGGCACAGATAAGTTAAGCGGCTTGCCCAAGGTGACACAGCAGACAGGTGGCGGAGCCTGGATTTGTCATCTGTTAAGCAATTACTACGTATCAAACCCTATACTAAGCCCTGAGGTAGATACAATTTAATTTAGTAGGACCCTGACCCTTCCCACTCCGGGCTCACAGTCTAAGTCTGTTTGTTCTGTTTATTTGTTTCTCCCTCTCCTATCTGACTTCTTGCCATCCTTCCTTCTGCCTCCCAGATCATTTTTCTGGGATCATTTTTCTAAACACTGGGCATGTTTCTCCCCACTTCTCAAACCCTTTAACGGCTGCCCATCCCTCTTGGCATCAAGCAAAAGTTCCTCAACAGGGGCTTTAAAGCACTCAGTCAGTTCTCTCCCCACTATTTACCCTCACTCATCTCCCACTACAACCAAGAGTCACACTCTGCTGCTGTAATACCAACTGACTCTCTGAGCCTCGTTGTCCCATCTCCCTCCATCGGCCACTCGCTCACGTTCTTCCTCCTGTCTGGGATTCCCTCCCTCCTCACATCTGGCAGACTACGCTCTCTCCATCTTCAAAGCCCTTTTACATCTCCCCAGGAAGGCTTCTCTCACTAAGCTCTCTCCTCCCCACCCCACTTTCCCTCCTCAACTGCCTCCCCGGAACTCCCTCACCAGATAGGCACCTTTCAACCATAGCACTTTTTTTCCACAATTTATAACAAAGAAGAAGTGGATCCTAGTGGATCGTGTACTGGCCTAGGAGTCAGGAGGTCCTGGGTCTTGATCCCAACTCCTCCCTTGTTTGCTGTGTGACCCCGGGCAACTTACTTCTCTGTGCCTCAGTTCTCTCATCTGTAAAATGGGGATCAAGACTGTGAGCCCCATGTGGGACAGGGACTATGTCCAGCCTGCTTTGCTTATATCTACCCCAGCATTTATTCATTCAATAGTATTTATTTAGTACATTTAGTACATTTAGTACATTTAGTACAGTGCCTGGTAGTAAGCACTTAAATCCAATAAAAACAAAACCAAGTCTAAACCAAAACAAAACCAGTGTGCTTCACCCTGCCAGCCTACTTGATTGCTGCACCCCAAGTTCTAGTGGGCACTTGACTAGCTGGGATGAGAGAGACAGAGAGGCTGTGCATGTAATTATAATAATTATATTAATAATTATGTTAATAATTATTTAAGTGCTTATTACATGCCAAGCATTGTTGTAAGTGCTGGGGTAGATACAAGGGATCAAGGTTGCCCCACGTGGGACTCACACCCTCTTCAAAGCCCTACTGAGAGCTCACCTCCTCCAGGAGGCCTTTCCAGACTGAGCCCTCCCTTTCCCTCTGCTCCTCCTCCCCTCCCCACTGTCCTGATCCCTCCCTCTGCTCTACCCCCTTTCTCTCCCGAAAGCACTTGTGTATATTTGTATGTATTTATTACTCTATTTTATTAAAGATGTGTATATACCTATGATTTTATTTATCTATTTTGATGGTATTGATGCCTGTCTACTTCTTTTGTTTTGTTTTATTGACTGTGTCCCCCTTTTAGACTGTGAGCCCATTGTTGGGTAGGGATTGTCTCTGTTGCCGAATTGTACTTTCCAAGCACTTAGTACTCTGCACACAGTAAGCGCTCAATAAATACGATTGAATGAATGAATGAATCCCCATTTTACAGATGAAGTAACTGAGGCATAGTGAAGTGAATTGACTTGTCCAAGGTCACACAGCAGACAAGTGGCAGAGCCGGGGTTAGAACTCACGTCCTCTGACTCCCAAGCCTGGGCTCTTGCCTCAAGGCCACGCTTCATGCTACTGGTACTAGACTTATTTCTGTTACACAGGGTTTCAGGCCTGAAGTTTCAGGGCTGAGTTGCTCACAACAGGAGACTCCATCACCATCATCAGCAACACCAACATCATCATTACGATTATCAACACCTCCATCACCACTATCACCGTCCTAGATCATCAGTCATCATCGATCATCGCTGTACTCATCATCACCAACACTTCAATCACCACTGTCAACACTTCCATCATCAGCATCATCACCAGTCAGTCAATTGTATTTCTTGAGTGCTTACTCTGTGCTGAGCACTGTACTAACTGCTTGGGAAAGTACACTATTACAGACATATTCCTCACCCACAGTGAGTTTCCATTCTAGGGGGACCACCATCACCAGGGTAATAATAATAATTGTGGTATTTGTTAAGCGCTTACTATGTGCCAAGCACTGTTCTAAGTACTGAGGTAAATACCAGGTAATCAGTTTGTCCCACAAGGGGCTCACAGTCACAATCCCTGTTTTACATATGAGGTAACTAAGGCACAGAGAAGTTAAGTGGCTTGCCCAAGGTCACACAGCAGAGAAGTAGAGGAACCGGAATTAGAACCCACGACCTCTGACTCCCAAGCCCATGCTCTAGCCACTAGGCCATGCCGTTCCTCAACAATAATGATAGTATTTGTGAAGCGCTTACTATGTGCCAAGCACTGTTGTAAGTGCTGGGGTAGATCCAAGGTAATCAAGTTGTCCCACGTGGGGCTCATGGTCTTAATCCCCATTTTAGAGATGAGGTAACTGAGACACAGAGAGGTTAAGCAGCTTGCCCAAGGTCACACAGCTACAAGTGGTGGAGACGGGATTAGAACTCACATCCTCTGACTCCCAAGCCTGTGGTCTTTCCACTAAACCACACTGCTTCTCTTCTTAAGGTCATCCACATCATCATCAGCATCAACAATAATATTTCCTGTGGTCAGAATGGGAGCAGAGCACTGTATGAAACACTTGAGAGACATGGTCTCTGCCCCTAGGGGAATTATACTCTAATCTAAAATCCCTCCACCTCCCCCAGTGAATCTTTCCCACTGAATTCCCGATTCTCCAAGTTGTATCAACCCAAATCACATCTAGCATTTATATATTTATCTCTGCCCACGCCCAACATCTGTATATAAGTATAACAAATGTCTATCAGTTGAACATTCAATTTATTCTGATTCCACCATCTATAATTTGTGTCTGTTCACCCTGTTACAGTGGAATTTCCTTGTGGGCAGGGAATTTTTCTGGAGCTTCTGTTGTCCTTTCCCTAGTGCTTAATAAATGCCTTTACTAAGATGAGCCCCTCTCAGGGTCACAGCTGGAAAGTTTCCAGTACTCTACAAGTCTCGACCACGGGAGGGTGAGTCAAACAGAGACCTGTCCATACCATCCCATTCCTAGCTTGAGCAGTGGCTAGCGAGCGGAAGGCAATCTGCTATAAATCAAAACACCTGAGATGAGCAGCAGCGGCACAGGAGAGAGTCGAGGGCAGAGACTCAAGTTTACCATGCAGAAGGAGGCAATGGTAAACCGCTTATGTATTTTTACCAAGAAAACTCTGTGAATACACTTACAGAATGATTGCTGATGGAGGTGAAGTGTTCTGGGAGGGATGTGTCCATAGTGTCGCTATGGGTGTCGGAGATGACTTGATGGAATAAGAAAAGACTATGGCGAGCACTAATGGGGGAATAAAGCAAACAAATTATTTACAAATAGTTGGGGGAGGTGGGAGAACGAGATCTAACAGATGGAAGCTGGAATATTGTCAGGATGAATAAATTATTGAGTGTACAAGTGTGACTACATATGTACATAGTGCTGGGATAGGGTTGGTTACTACCTAAGTGCTCAAGGTGGCTGTTGGGTTGCTGTGACAGAGTGAACAGAGAGGACAGACAGCCATGACCATAGCAATGTAATAAAATCAGAGTTTTTCTAGAGCACTTTGATGTTCTAAAATGCTTTCATATCAACTATCTCATTTCATCCTCACAGGATTCCTGCAAGGTAGGGAGAGGCAAACGTCACCACCTCCATTTTACAGATGTGGAAAGATGAGGCCCAGAGCAGTCAAATGACTTGCCTAAGGTCACCCAGAGGGGCCTGGGACTAGAACTCAGATCTCCTGAATCCCAGACTCAGGCTTTCTAGACCTCTCTCCCTATTTTCAATACCTTATTAAAATCACATCTCTTCCAAGGGGTCTTCCCCAACTTAGCCCTCATTTCTCATACTTCCTCTCCCTCTGTTTTGCCCTTGATAAATCAGCTCCACAGAACATGTAAATATCAATCAATTGGATTTATTGAGCGCTTTCTCTGTACAGAGCACTGTACTAAGCACTTGGAAAAATATAATATAACAATAAAACAGACATATTCCCTGCCTGCATTGAGTTTACAGACTAGAGGGGAGACAGACATCGATATGAAAAAATGAATCACAGATATATATATAAGTACTGTGGGGATGAGGGGGATATAAACTACATATCTGTAATTTATTTTATTATCTGTCTCTGTTCAAGACTGTAAGGTCATTCATTCAATCATATTTATTGAGTGCTTATTGTGTGCAGAGCACTGTACAAAGCACTTGGAAAGTACAATTCAACAATTAAGAGAGACAATCCCTGTCTAAACTGGGTTTACAATCTAGAAGGGGGGAGAGAGACATCAAAACTAAATAAACAGGCATCAATATGAATAAATATACTTATAGACATATACATATCAAAGCAAGTAAACAGGCAATAATATAGATAAATATAATTATAGACATATACATATCAAAACAAGTAAACAGGCAATAATATAGATAAATATAATTATAGATATGCACCTATAAACACAAGTGTTGTGGGGCGGAGAGGGTGGGTAGAGGAAAGGGAGCTAGTAGGGGCTGAGGGGGTGCTGAGGGAAAGGGAGTCAGTCTGGGAAGCCCTCTTGGAGGAGGTGAGCCTTCAGTAGAGCTCTGAAGGGGGGAATTGTTGTTTGGTGGATGTGAAGAGGGAGGACATGGGCCAGGGGTCGACAGCGGGACAGGCGAGAATGAGGCACAGTGAAAACGTTAGCACCAGAGGGGTTAAGTGTGTGGATTGGGATGTTGAAGGAGAAAAGGGAGGTGAGGTTAGAGGGTACAAGTTGATGGAGAGCTTTGAATCCAATAGTGAGGAGTTTTTGCTTGATATGGAGGTAATGTGTCTAATCACTCTGTTGTAATGTACTCGCCCAAGCACTTAGTACAGTGCTCTGCACACAGTCAGTGCTCAATAAATAGGATCGACTGTGGGCAGGGAATTTGTCTGTTATATTGCTATAGTGTAGTTTCCTAGGAGCTTAGTACAGTGCTCTGCACAAGGTAAGTGCTCAATAAATACAATTGACTGAATGATAGTTGAGGCTGACTCCACAGCAAGGGAGGTCTAGAGGAATGCTTAGGTGGAGTTGAGGGAGGGCTGAAGGGCTTGGTGACAGGAGCATCACAGAAAACTGGCCCAAAAGCACTGCCCAAAAAAGGACTGGACTGGACCTCTGACTGAAAGAGAGCTGCTGACTCAGTGTCAACTGACCAACATGTAAAACACCAATCAATCCTATTTATTGAGCATTTTCCATGTTCAGAGGTGTGCTAAGCTCTTGGAAGAGTATAGTACATATGCATATATTATATATTTACACATATACTGAGGATGGGCAGAGATAAGTATATAATAGTTGAGACTGTTAGCTCACTGTAGGCAGGGGACGTATCTACCAATTTTGCCGTGTTGTACTCTCCCGAGCGCTTAGTACAGTGCTCTGCACACGATAAGTGCACAATAAATACTATTGTTTGGTTGACTGATATAAAGTGACTTAGGTTGTTACGATTCGGGGTTTTGGGAAGTAGCTGGGGAAAATTAATAGTAGTGGGGGAAGGGTGATGTGTGGCCAACACAGAGGGGTGGGAGTAGGTGGGTTTGAATTCCTCCCACATAACTCCAGTCAGAAACGCTGCTCTTCCTCTCCAGACCCCTTCAGAGTCGAACGTACAATCCCCCACAATGGAAAGCGGTCTGACGCTTTGGACACGATTGTCAGGAGCCGCAGGGGATGGATTCCAAAGACGTCAGTGGATTCTTTCAGGCGTTTCCCACGCTTGGAATGCTGTGGACACAGCAAGGGGCCCTTTCCACCCTTCCATCAAACATCACTGGTGCCTGTCTGAGCCTCCGCTCCCAGCCGGGCACACCACACTCCCCCACACTTCTCCCTCCAAATATTCCAATTCCTTTCCATTGTTCAAGAGCAGTCTGGTTGTTGGGCACTCATTATGCTATTGTCAAGAGTTGGGGGGGGGGGGGGGGGTGGATGGGAGAATGTTGTACTGGAAAAGAGGCTGGAGAGCAGCAGGGAATCCAGGACTTAGCAGGTAGGGCTGGGGACCCAGAGTTCACAGGCAAGGATTCTTGAACTTGGGTTCTAATCCTGACTTTGCCACTTGTCTGCTGTGTGACCTTCAGCATGTCACTTCACTTCTCAGTGCCTCAGTTACCTCAACTGTAAAATGGGGAATAAGATTGTGAGCCCCATATGGGACATGGACTGTGTCCAATCTGATTGGCTTGTATCTACCCTAGCGCTTAGTACAGTGCCTGGAACATAGTAAGTGCTTAACAAATGCCATAAAAAAAAGACCAAGGAGCAAGCTGGGAAAGTGGAATTTTGTCTGATGGTACCCGTCCCCAGATGGAAGATCCTAGGAAAGATTCTGGTAATTTTCCAGAGGCTGGTGGCTGTATCTTTTCAGAGTAGGAGTGGGACACAGCACCTTTGACCTCATCTTAGTTCCACCTCCTTGTGACATCACACCGGATGTGGCCAATCCTCATGGCTTCACCCCTCTGGTGCTAATGTTTTCACTGTGCCTCATTCTCGCCTGTCCCGCTGTCATCCCCTGGCCCATGTCCTCCCTCTTCACATCCACCAAACAACAATTCCCCCCTTCAGAGCTCTACTGAAGGCTCACCTCCTCCAAGAGGGCTTCCCAGACTAAGACTCCGGCCATCCCGGAATCTTGCCTGTTCGACTGGGAAGACGTAGTCCTAATTCTTATTTAAAATTGCTTAAAACTATCTCCCTAGAGCCCCCCAAATCCATCATCCCCAGGAAAGAGGAAGCAGAATACATTTTCCTTCTTTGTTGAACTTTCTCCATCCCTTATGCTGGTGTAAACCTGGTAGTGATGAAGGCAAAATTGGATTTCCAGGCACTTGGGCTGAAAATGTTTTAAATGTAGGTATGGCAGGGGAATGACATATTTAAACCAGGAACTAAATCATCTGGTTCATTTGTTTAAGCGGACCCAGATCCTGTCGAGGGCAGGAAGCATGCCTATTGCATATTGCCAAGTGCTTAGTATAGTGTGCTGGACACAGTAAGGTGCTCAATCATTACTACCCCTCGATTCAAGTCTTGGGTTTTGCCCATAGATTGTAAGATTCTCATTAGATTGTAAACTACTTGAGGGTGGGGATTCATGTGTTTATTGTACACTCCCTTGTGCTTAGAACAGGACTCTGCATCTAAAAGGCACTCAGTAAATGCTATTAATTGGTGGATTGACTGATTGATTCAAGCCTCCTGTTGTGCCTAGAGATTATAAACTCCCCATTAAATGTAGGTTCCTTGAGGGCAAGCCTTCCCAAACTGTCTTGACACCCTCCTTGCTGACCTCCTTGCCTCCAGCCTCTCGCCTCTCCAGTCTTCACTTCGTCCTGCTGCCTGAATCACTTTATTAAAACATAGTTCTGCTCCTGTCTCCCCATTCCTCAGAAACCTCCAACCGCTGCCCATCCATCTCTGCATCAAGGAGGGACTCTTATTCGTCAGCTTTTAGGCACTCAATCAGCTCTCTCCCCCATACTTATCCTCTTTCCTCTCTACTTATACTCACTCCTATTCCACTACACCTGGCCTTGTGAAATTGGTTCCTCTCAAGCCAACCTATTCACTAGGCTTTGATCTCATCTCTCTCGCCACTGATCCCTTGCTCACCCTCTCCCTGCTGCCTGGAACTCCCTCCCACTTCACATCCGGCAGACCATTGCTGCAGCCTTCTTCAAAACCCTTCTGACAGCACATCTCCTCCAAGAAGATTTCTCTGCTTCATCTCTCATCTCCCAGTCCTATTCCCCACTTTATTGCCGCTTTAGCACTTCCACTTGGGTACAAATTCCATTCCCCCCATTAACCCTTTATGACCATAGCTTTATACTCTATTGCTTCTTTCTACCTGTAATATATTTTGGTGTTTGTCTCCCTTGCTAGACTGTAAGCTCCTTGAGGGTAAGGATCATGTCTTCTGGAAGTGGAAGCAGGAAGCTAGCCTTGGGAGGGCTCTAGCTCTCCTGCAGGACAAAGGACCTGCAGTGAGGGCAGAATGGAAGGATGCAGTGTCAGGGGAGGGTAGAAGGATGAGGCATACTGGAGAATAGGCAGATATGAAGTAGGGGGAGAATGGGCAGATGCGACATGGAGGGAGAATGGAGGAGATGGTGTTGGGAGAGAATGGGAGGACACAGTGTGAGCAGAGAATGGGCAGATGTGGCATGAAAGGAGAATCAGAGGACATGGCATGGGGAGAATGTGAGGATATGTCATAGGGGGAGAATGGGAGGATGAGGTGTGGAGGGGGAAATGAGAGGACGTGCCATGAAGGGAGAATGGGAGGATATGACTTTGGGGGAGAATGGCTAGATGTGGAGTTAGGGGAGAATGGGCAGACATGGCAGGGAGGGAGAATGGAGGATATGGAGCTGGAGAAAGAATGGGAAGATATGGCATCAGGGGAGAATGGGAGGATATGGTGTTGGGGAAGAATGGACAGATGCAGCATGGAGGGAGAATGGGAAGATACGGCACTAGGGGAGAATAGATAGATGTGGAGTTGGATAAGAATAGGCAGACGTGGAACGAAGTGAGAATGGAGGATATGGCATTGGGGGAGAATGGAGGACACGGTGTTGGGGGAGAATGGGAGCATGTTGCATGGGAGGAAAACAGAAGGATATGACGTGGAGGGGTCTGGCACTGGGGGAGAATGGACAGATGCAGAGTTGGGCAACAATGCGGGGGTGTGGAATCAGGGGAGAATGGGAGGACACGGTGTGGGAGAGAGAATGGGTGGATGTGGTGAGGGGAGGAAAATGGGTGTATGCAGGTTGGGCGGCAGGATCCTGTCTTTCCACCCATCCTAGCGGTCCAGCAGTGGTCCGGCAGCCTCCAACCGCTGCTATGAGAGGTTTGGCAAGAGAAAGGGGACAGTAAGATGAAGATGATCTTTTGCCAGGATAATGTTTCTGGGGAACTTCTAGGCTGACTCGCTTTTATCTGAAACAGAATCTGAGTGGCAGTTCTCAGAATTGGGTCAGCGACCGCAGGGCCTACCAAGGTTCTAAATGCTCGAATCCCACAGGGGGTTCATACAGCCTTCCACGTTGACAATTGCCGGCTTTTGTTCCGCGCAAGCTTTGACTTTGCTGCAGAATTTTCATCGGCTTTTCCTGCCCCTTCCCCCAACCCCGGCCTCTCCCTTTACCCAACTGAATCACAAAGGTCAAAACTGCTTTGCCTGCCAAGCCAGATGAGGGCTCCTATCCACTACCACCCAGTACTGGGGAAAGAACTGGAATAATAATAATAATAATAATGATAGTGTCGTTTGTCAAGTGCTTACTATGTACCAGGTACTGTTCTAAGCACTGGGGTAGATACAAGATAATTGGGTTGGACACAGTCCCTGTCCCACGTAGGGTTCACGGTCTTAATCCCCATTTTACAGATGAGGTAAAGGAGGCCCAGAGAAGTGAAGTGATTTTTCCAAGGTCACACAGTAGGCAAGTGATGGAGTCCGGATTAGTGCCCAGGTCCTTCTGACTGCCAGACTGGTACTCTATCTACTAAGCTATGCTGCTTCCTTAGGAACCCGGTACCCTGATCCCCATGCCAGGGCTTTTTCTGCTAGGGCACGCTAATTCTGGCCTCTTGCTCCCGGAAGTATGGCGCTCACCCTTATCTTTTTTCTTTTTAATGGCATTTGTTAAGCCATTACTATGGGCCAGGCATTGTTCTAAGAAGTGGGATAGATTCAAGTGTCTCAGGTAGGACACAGTCCCTTTCCCACATGGGGCTCACAGTCTAAGTAGGAGGGAGTAGGGTTTAATTCCCATATTACTGTTGAGGAAACTGAGGCATAGAGAAGTGAAGTGACTTGTCCAAAGTTACACAGTAGACAGTGGAGGAGCTGGGATTAGAAACCAGGTTCTGTGGCTCCCAGGCCCACAATCTTTCCACTAGGCCAGGCTGCTTCCCAATCTTGGCCCCACTTTGAGGCCTCAACAGCCATTTTGCTGCCTCCCCATCCGATGGAATTCCCAGCAGGCCCTGCCACTGGCTCCCTTAATTTGCTTGATAATGATGGTGGTGTAATATTTGATTTGTGCTAAGTATCCGATGAAGCAACATAAAGCACTTAACCTATTGATCTTTCACACCTCACCAGCCTGACATTCCCCGGGAAGCTTTAATTACCAGCTGACAGGATGTTGCATCTTGTTAAGGCCTCACGGGGCTCTCCTCTCCTTTGGGCTCATCAAAGGCTATGGACCTTTCCTGCCTTTTCCCTGCCCATGTTGGCACAGTTATTTTGCCTTCTGCCCAGGAAGGTGAAATGACTGCTAAAGAGCTCAGTTCCGGTGCATAGGTGAGGCCACAGAGGAGTAGAATTGGTTCCCTAGCTGGACCTCTACTTCAGGGATCGTGAGTTCTAGTGGAAAGAGCCCGGGTCTGGGAGGCAGAGGATCTGGTTCTAATCCCAGTTCTGCGATTTGCTTGCTGAGTGATCACAGACAAGTCACTTCACTTCTCTGGGCCTCAATTTTCTCTTCTGTAAAATAGCTGTTCTCCCCAGTATGTAATAATAATAATAAGATGTTATTTATAAATATATAAGTATATAAGGCTAGACACAGTCCATGTCCCACACGGGGCTCACAGAATCAATCCCTATTTTTGCAGATGAAGTAACTGAGGTACTGAGAAATTAAGTAACTTGCCCAAGATCACACAGCATATAAGTGGCTGAGTCCTTCTGACTCCCAGGACCGTGCTCTATCCTATAGGCCACACTACTCCTCATGGCATCTAGCCAAAGGGTTAATGAGATGGAATCATTTGGGCATGCCAATTAACCGGCTAATTGATCTATTCTGAATCTCCTCCTAGATCATCACTGCAAAGCAGATTGCCTCTTCTGCCCGCAGGGCAGGTGAAATGTAGCGTTCACTGTGTGCTTAGTCACCACCATCTCCAAACTGGACAACAAACAGCTCCAGACAGGCTGAGTGCAGTTTTATTCCCAATCAATCAATAGATTGACCTCTAAACAGTAAGGAAGTTGAGTGTTCTAGTGAGAAGACCTGGGTTCACTCATTCATTCAATCGTATTTATTGAGTGCTTACTTTGTGCAGAACACTCTACTAAGCACTCAGGAAAGTACAATACAACAATAAACAGTAATCCCAGCTCTGTCATTTGCCAGTTGGGTGACCTTGGGTAAATTGCTTTACTTCTCTCTAGATTGTACGCTTCGTTGTGGGCAGGGAACGTGTCTGTTTATTGCTCTGTTGTACTCTCCCAAACGCTTACTTCAGTGCTCTGCGCACAGTAAGCACTCAAAAAATACAATTGAATGAAAGACTTCTCTCTGCACCTTCATCTGCAAAATGAGGATTAAATGCCTTTTAAATGGCCCTACACCACCCTGTTGGAAAATGAGCCCCAGGTAGGACAGGGAGTCTGTCTGACCTGATTATCTTGAACCTGATTATCTTGTAGTATGGTTCTTAGCACATAGTAAACACTTTAACAAATACCAGAATTATCATTATTAATAGCAGTAGTAGAAATTTAACTCCACTACCGCTAAACTCTTGGGAGAGGACAATAGGATAAGTAAGCCAGATCTCTCTCTTGAAGGAACTTACAGTTTCGAAGGGGAGTCAGGTCCTGAAATAAATTACAGATAGGTGGAAGTAATAGGGAACATGAAATGGGTTTCTAGCAGCTAGAGGGGAGTGGTAGGGGAAATCAGGTGGAGAAGTTATGTGCTTAGGTAAGCCCGGGAGCTGTATCAGACTGGAGCTTCCTCACCACTGCACATGCTTTTTCAACCTGGAGTCATCTCCTTGATTACTCCCTCCAAATGGAGCGGCCCCTGGTCTCTCAAACTGGAGCTGTCTCACCTCTGTACCAGCCCTCTTAAACTGGGCATGTTTTTGCATCAACCCTGGAAGCAGCAGAGAATTGGGCAATGGAGAACATCACAGGAGGATCAAAAGGAACATCGAGGATAAAGATGCCATTAGCAGCACAAACCTGAGCCTTGAAACAGCATTTTACTTTGGGAAATCTCCCTGTTGAATATCAAAGGGCCTGGAAAACAGAATATTCAAAGGCTCCAAACACCTGTGTGACTAAGTCAGAGAGGACAAAGCAGAGCTTGGGTTTGGGAGGGCAGGGCCTGGAAGGGAGGGAGGAAGGAGTTCAGGTGAAATGGGATATTATCTAGTTAATCCCTCAAGCCTCCCAGTGAACCGGAATTGCCCCCAAACTGAATTGCCCCAAACTGTGGTTTAATTCCATTTCGGGAGTTAATAATAACAATGGCATTTGTTAAGCGCTTACTATGTTCCAAGCACTGTTCCCTGCCCCTAGTTCCCCTAGGCTACTCTGAAGTGAAGTAGCAGCTGTGATCTTGAAGGAAGGAGTTCTGGAGACCTGGGTTCTAATTCCAGTTCTGGCCCACTGTGTGACCTTGGTCAAGTCCCTTAAACTCTCTGCCTTTTTTTCTTCATCTGTAAAAAGGGGATAACATACCTGTAACATAACATAGACTGTAAGCTCATTGTGGCAAGGGAAGATATCTGTTTATTGTTATATTGTACACTCCCAAGTGCTTAGTACAGTGATTAATAAATATGATTGAATGAATACCTACTCTTCCTCCCTCTTAGATGGTGAACAGTGACAGTGTGTGATCTGATTATCTTGAATTTACCCCTGTGCTTTGCACTTAATAAGGGCTTAGTACATACCATAACTAAAAATGCAGAGAAGCAACATGGCCTAATGGATAGACCACAGGCCTGGGAGTCAGAAGGATCTGAGTTCTAATTCTCGCTCTGCCACTTATCTGCTGGGTGGCTTTGGGCAAATCATTTAACGTCTCTGTGCCTCAGTTACCTGATCTGTAAAATGGGGATTAAGTCTGTGAATCCCATTTGGGACATGGATTGTGTCCAACATGATTAGCTTGTATCTAGCCCAGGCTTTAGTTCAGTGGCTGGCATTTAGTAAGTGTTTAACCAATACCATAATACAAAAACGAAAAAGAAACCCAGGAGTTCCCTTTTCTCAGTCCCTTGGGGATGAGGTGTCTATGACATATTGGCCAATGGGATATTGATTTTTGCTCTTTGTTTGTGGGTAAGGGCTCCTTATGGACAGGGAACTTGACTGATTCTCTTCTTTTGTACTATCCCAAGCTCTTAGCACCTAGTAAAGTCCTCAATAAATGCCACTGATTGATTGGGGGAAGGAGGGATAGAAGCATAATTATTTCCCCATGCAATAGGTCTGCTCCTTATATAGTCCTCCTGGGACAGAGCCTGTGAGCTGGTGGTTCCAGGGACTGATTTGGTCCCAGAATGACTGGGGTCTCCTGGACCAAGTGGCCTTGTTGGTCAAACGTCTGGGGCAGAGCCCCCAGACAACCTCCTCTACCCTTCAGAAAGCCTGAGCCCTCTCCTTTAACAATAACAATTGTAGTATTTTTTAAGCACTTACTAAGTACTGTACTAAGCGCTGGGGTAGGTATAAGGTCATCAGGTCCTATATGGGGTTCACAGTCTAAATAGGAGGAAGAGCGGATATTGAATCCTCAGTTTGCAGATGAAGGAACTGAGGCACAGAAAAGTGAAGTGACTTGCTCAAGGTCACAGGAGGTACAAGGCAGATCCGGGATTAGAACTCTGGTGCTCTGACTAGCAAGCCCATGCTCTTTCCACTAGGCCACGCTACTTCTCTAGAGAATCCCAAACCCACTACTCTGGGAAGTCCGGGACAAAGCAGATCCTCAGATTCTTATCACCTCTTCACTGGTCCTCTGTGCAGGTTGTACAAGAAATTAATAATAATAATAATAATGTTGATATTTGTTAAGCGCTTACTATGTGCCGAGCACTGTTCTAAGCGCTGGGGTAGACACAGGGGAATCAGGTTGTCCCACGTGGGGCTCACAGTCTTAATCCCCATTTTACAGATGAGGTAACTGAGGCACCGAGAAGTTAAGTGATTTGCCCAAAGTCACACACCTGTCCCGCCCACTCCCTTTTCCCAATTCTAACCTCCTCCCTAATTGTAATGGGAGCTGGGCTTTGGGGGACCCATCAGGATCTGTGACCGAGATAAACTCTGCTTATTATCTCCAGGCACATTAAACAAATACTTATCAATCAATCAGTCATATTTATTGAGCGCTTACTGTGTACAGAGTACAATATTACAATGTAATACAATATAATGGAGTTGTAGACCTATTCCTTGCCCACAGTGAGTTTACATTCTAGAGGGGGAGTCAGACATATGTATCTAAATGCTGTGAGCCTGATGGAGGGGTTAATAAAGGGAGCAAATCCAAGTGCCAGGGCAATGAGGAAGGTAGTGAGAAGCGGAAATAAGGTTTAGGGAAGCCCACTTGGAGAAGATGTGCCTCTCATAAAGCTTTGAAGGGGGGAGAGTGTGTGTTGACCCCACTGTTGGGCAGGGATTGTCTCTATATGCTGCCAAATTGTACATTCCAAGCACTCAGTACTTGAATATGAAGAGGGAGAGTGTTCCAGAAGAGAGACAGGACATGGGTGACTCTTTTGGAGAGGTCAATTTCTCCTTCCTCCTTTAATCTGTAAATTATTCCACCCTCTGTTCCCCCTGCTATACTCTAAACTCTCTGGGGGCAGGGATTGTATCACTGTACTCTCCTGAGTTCTTAGCGCAGTGCTCGTCACACAGTAATGATGACATTTATTAAACACTAAGCACCAAACCGTGGGGCTGGTACCAGATAATTAGATTGAACACAGTCTCTGTCCCACGTGGGGTTTAGCGTCTAAAAGGGAGTGAGGTCAGGTATTTTAACAACATTTTTAAAGATGAGGAAATAGAAGCCCAGAAAAATTAAGTGATTTCCCCAAGGTCACACAGCAGGCAAATGGCGAAATTGGGACTAGAACCCCTATCTTCCTATTCCTAGGCCAGAGATCTTTCCACTAGGTAATAAATACCCTTGATTGACTGAACTCCATGCAGGGTAGAAGCACTTTGGGGCACTCTCTGCTTTTTCAGTGAGACCTTACAGGGTGTATTTAGTATTAGTATTGTGTTATTTATTCAGTGCATACTCGGTGCTAAATAATGGGGTAGATACAAGATAATCAGATTGTATGCAATCCTTGTCCAACCCCCAAGGACATAATCCAAGAGGGAGGGAGAACAGGCATTTTATCTCCATTTTCCAGATAAAGAAAGTGAGGCCCAGAAAGGTTAAGCGACTTGCCCAAGATCAACCAGCAGGCCAGTGGTCCAGCTGGGGATAGAACCCCCATCTCCTGCCTCCTAATCCTACACTCTTTCACTAGTCATTGCTGATTTATCTCTTTTTAATGGTATTTGTTAAGCATTTATTATATGCCAGGCACTCTATTAAGCACTGGGGTAGATACAAGGTAGATACTGGGTTGGACACAGTCCCTGTCCCACATGGTTCTGATAGTCTTAATCCCTTAATCCCCATTTTACAGAAGAGGTAACTGAGGCACAGAGAAACAAAGCGGCCTGGCCAAAGTCACACAGCAGAGAAGTGGCACAGTCCGCATTAGAACCCAGGTCCTTCTGACTCCCAGGCCCGGACTCTATCCAATAGGCTTCTAACGCTGCTGATCTGAATTTAGGGTCAAGATTCTCAGCGGAGGAATGGAAGAAAGGACACAAGAAGATGCTGATCAACTGGCATTTGTGTTCCAGGACCATTTATTTTGGGTTTGATCCCGGGAAAATGCTTGCAAAAAACTTCCTGGATCTATTGCAGATATGACTGTCTCTCTCCACCTGATAACCCTAAACCAACGTGACTCACGACCCAAGGAGCATTCTGCGAGATGGTGCAGGTAGGGCACAATGCTGTTTGGGAAACATTGGAGTGCTGCTGTGATGGCGTGAACAACGTGATTTAATTGGTCAATATCTCTGGGCTTCTGTTCCGCTGCCTTCAAATCCAGCCAAGATACCACCTCGCTTAATGATGTTTGGACAAAGGACTTCCAGAAAATAACTTTGCCAGTGGACGGTGAAAGAAAATCAAAAGCAATCAGCGGCCACACAGCTCGCAAACTCAATCGCAACACAGCGCCCGTTTCCATTTGATGGGGTTGGCATTTCTAAAAACAATTTCCAGTAGCAAGTGTCTTAGGGAGGTACTGTCTGCACAATGTCAGATAGTAAACTGCTTGACAAACAATTCAGCATCAAAACCCAAAAGCCGGGAAGCGTCTCGTGGCATGATGAGGCGGTTTGGAGGAGAGGGAGCACGACAGGGATAATGATAATGATGATATTTGTTAAGCATTTACTATGTACAAAGTACTCTTCTAAGTGCTGGAAGCCTGCCTGGTAAAGGAATCTGCCGAGGAGACCAAGGAATACTGAGGAAGAATATGACCCATTTGTTAAGGATGTGCTTAAGCAATTTACCCTGCTTTTTTTCTTATGGCATTTATAAAGTGCTTACTCAGTGTCAGGCACTGTACTAAGCACAGGGGTAGATATAAGCTAAACAGGTTGGACACAATCCCTGTCCCACATGGAGTTCACAGTCTAAAAGGGAGGGAGAAGCAGCATGACTTAGTGGAGAGAGCATGTGCCTGGGAGTCAGAAGGACCTGAGTTCTAATCCTGGTTCCCCACTTGTCTTCTGCTTGGGCAAGTCACTTAACTTCTCTGTGCCCCAGTTACCTCATCTATAAAAATGGGGATTAAAACTATGAGTCCCATGTGGGACCTGATTATTTTATAACTACCCCAGTGCTTCAAACAGTGGCTGACAAAGTGTAAGTGCTTAACAAATATAAAAAGCAACAACTAACCAACCCCCCCCCCCCGCCAAAAGAGGTATTGAATCCCTATTTTATAGATGAGGAAACTTAGGCTCAGAGAAGTTCAGTGACTTGTCCATGGTCACCCAGCAGGCAAGTGTTAGACCTGGGATTAGAACGGAAGTCTCTTGACTTCCAGTCCTGGGCTGTTTCCACTAGACCAGGCTTCTGAAGCATCCTGAAGGGCTGCAGAAGTGGGAAGGAGAAGCAGCTTAGCCTAGTGGATAGAGCACGGGCCTGGACATCAGAAGGACCTGGGTACTAGTTCGGCTCTGCCACCTGTCTGCTTCACTTCTCTGTTGCCTCAGTTGCCTCATCTGTAGGTTAGGGATTAAGTCTGTGATCCCCTTGGGGGACATGGACTGTGTGCAATCTGATTAGCTTGTATCTACCCCAGCGTTTTGCACAGTGCCTGGCACACAGTAACAAATACCCTAAGAAGAGAAGAAATGGACCTGGATAAATAAGAGCTAAAAAACCGCCCCCAAAATAATGCAAAAGCCAGAACATCAGTCCCAGAATAATCAGGTGTTGGCTGCCTTTGTCTCTTCTGTGGAGCCAGACACATCCATTATCTAGAACGGAAGCAAACGAAACCAGAGGAGGCCCCCCAATCCTAGCCTTGGCAAGGAGGCCCTCCAGACAAGACAAGTTCAGTCAGCAGAAATCTGGGCTTCCCTCGTCCCATCAGAAGTCCAGGCCAGGGAGACGGAATCAAAGATTTATGGACGGACCTTCGGCCCGCTCGGCCTCGAAGCCCAGTGGTCCTGAAAATTAGGTCCCGAAAGATCGCGCCTTGATAGCGACTCGCATCTGTATAACTTGACGGGAGATCCAGCATCCTGCTGGGAGGAAGGGCCCTGCTACGGAAGGCGAGGACATCATAATTGCTTTTTAATATATTCTCCAAACTCATCTGCCTTGCACTAGGTACCGGAGACAGAGTGGAAGAGATAGAGAGAGAGGAGGCTGATGTCTTTGGGGCTGGGCTTTGTCCAGGCTTTGTTAGACTTGTTTTCAATTGAGGAACAGTACGATAAACAGTTTGGGAGGAAGGCCCCTAAGATAAGAAAATAATTCAAACTGCAGGGCTGGAAAGTCTCTTTCCACTGGGGTATCTCATTAATCATGGCCAGGCTCTGTTTATTCACTTAAAGAGGCCCTAAATGAAGGGGGAGATTTTCTCCTCACGGTTTAACTCCCAGGAGAAGTTGGAGGAGAGTTGCAGAACTGTGGCTTTTAATAATAATAATGGTATTTGTTAAGCACTTATTACATGCCAGGCACTGTTCTATGCGCTAGGGAGCATACAAATTGGGTTGGACATAGTCTCTCTCCCACATGGGGCTTACAGACTTAATCCCCATTTTACAGATGAGGTAACTGAGGCTCAGAGAAGTGAAATGAGTTGCCCAAGGTCACACAAAAGACAAGTGGTGGAGCTGGGTTTAGAACCTATGGTCTTCTGACTCCCAGGCCCATGATCCGTCCACGGCCCTATGCTGCTTTTGCAGGTAAAACCTGTGGCTACTCCTTAGGTTCTAAGCTCTTCCTCTATACTGTAAACTCCTTGTGGGCAGAGAATGTGTCTTCCCACTACATTGTATTGTACTCCTCCAAGTGCTCAGCACAGTTAATACTGATTTAAGGTCATATCTTCAACAGGCCTTAAGCCCTCTTTTCCCTGGCTCCCTCTCCCTCTGCATCATCTATCTATGCACTTGGATATGTGACCTTTGGGCACTTGATATTTGCCTCACCCTCAACCCCACAAGGTCAATCAGTCAATCATATTTATTAAGCGCTTACTGTGTCCAGAACACTGTACTAAGTGCTTGGGAGAGTATAATATATTAGACATACAATAATAATAATGGTATTGGTTAAACATTTACTATGTGGCAGGCCCTGCGCACAATGAGTGTTGGTAACTATGGTCCCCACAACTGTGAGAGCTGGACCCCAAGTTTTGCTTATCCCAGGACTCTGACAAGACCTACGTGTTTTCCATCAGGCCCGAAAAAAGCCAAAATGGGGGTTTTCCGGAAGGCTGTGCCCTCTTCCAGCTCACATCTCCCCTAAAATCCCTCCCCTAGCTTGTTCCCCCCCTCAAAATGTAAAGGTGGAAACTCTGCCTAAAACAAATTTATACACAAACTTTTATGTTACTAGACAATAAGCGCCTTGAGAGCAGGGTCTGTACCTAGCCTCCAACTTAGCTCCATAGTCCTAGGAAAAGCCATGTCCCTTGTGGAGACTAAGTATGCCCACTTGAGTGTGGCCTGCTGCCAAGTCAGTCACCTCAGTTACCTCATCTGTAAAATGGGGATTAAGGCTGTGGCCCCTATGTGGGTCAGGGACTATATCCAACCTGATTTGCTTGTTTTTAATAACAGAGCATAAGACAACAACAACAATTTATTAAACACTTACTATGTGTCAAGCACTGTTCTAAGTCCCGGGGTAGATACAGGCCTATTATGTTGGACAGTCCCTATCCCACATAGGAGTCACAGTCTTAATCTACCCCAGTGGTTAGTAAAGTGCCTGGCATAAAGTAAGGGCTTAACAGATCCTTATAATACATAACAAATGTTTAATAATGGTATTTGTTAAGTGCTTACTATGTGACAAGCATTGTTCTAGGCACTGGGTTGGTTACAAGGTAATCAGGTTGCATACAGCCCCTGTCCTACATAGGGCTCGCAGTCTTAATCTACTCCAGTAGTTAGTATGGTGCCTGGCACATAGTAAGTGCTTAACAATACCATAAAAACAAGACAAATCAACAACAAAAAAACTGGAGTTTACCATCTAGAATCACCCCACCATTTTTCAGTCACTTCACCCCACCCAACCTTGAGGAAGGGACTTTGACTCCAGCCAATGTGTAATGGCCACAACTGCCACTGAAGAATTCCACCTCTGCCATTTCTCTGCTGTGTAACCTTGGCCAAGTCACTTCACTTCTCTGTACCTCAGTTATCTCATCTGTAAAATGGGGATTGAGACCGTGAGCCCCAGATGACACTGTGTCCAGCCCAATTTGCTTGTAACCACCTCAGGACTTAAAACAGTGCCTGGCACATAGTAAGCGCTTAACAAATACCTCAGTTATTAAGTTGCCAGGATCTGGGAGGGCTGGGCTCAGCCCCAACCCCACACTAATTTCTGCAGGGTTGAGTGGTTAGCCGTGTTTCTGTCTATTTAGGGAAACTTTATCATCTCTTTCTAAAGGATAAAACATATTTTTTTTCAGTGTGGTTGCATGCGGTAATGAGGCATGCAGAAAACCTCACAAGATAGATGGTGGCTTTCACCAGTGAAGCCGAAAACTTGGTTAACTTAATAGTCTATTTATTACCTCCACTCCCCGAGCATGCAGTTCCTGATTAATATATCCCATCTTCTCCCTGGATATACAATTAAAACTAGTAATATGTGATTGTAGGCTCAGACGCAGATGAACTCAGCCTTTGAGTTTCAAAAAGAGGGGGAAGAGAAGAGAGGAGGAGGAAGTGTTACTTACAGTTATGTGAGCGGGTAAGAGTTTGAAAAACAAGCTAGGTCAAGTATGACTTTGTCTGGATGAATTGCCTTGATTACAGTCCCCCAGGGCTGGAAAGGATACTGTAAAGTCATTTTGTCCATTCCCCTGCCTTGGCGTGGCACCCCAGTCACTTCTGGGAAGGACGAACAAGTGACCACTGGAAGGAGGTGGTGGCTTTGGTTCAAGTAGAGAAACTAGGGAAACACTGCTAGGAGATATTTTGGATTCTCATTTCCAGTTACTGATGTTTTGATGTTTTCCTCTTTGTAGTCTAGTCTATCTTTATAATCTATCTATCCATCTATCCTTACAGTAATCCATTCATCCATCTGTCCATCCATTCATATATCCATCCATCATCCACCTGTCTATCCATCATCCTTCCAACCATCCATCCATCCATCCATCTGTGGAACTTACTGAGTGTTTACTGTGTGTAGAACACTGTACTGAATGCTTGGGAAAATACAACAGAATTGGTAGATACATTCCCTGCCCACAAGTAACTTACAGTTTAGAGAAGGAGATAGAAATGAAAATAAATTATGGATAAGTGCTGTGGGGCTGAAGGTCGGGTGATTATGAAGTGCTTAATGGGTACAGAGCCAAGTGCAGAGGAAAAAGGAAGGGAGAGTAGGGGAAATGAGGGGCTTAGTTGAGGAAGATCTGTTGGAGGAAATGTGATTTTAGATCCATCCATCCATCCATCCATCCACCCATCCCTTGTTTTCAAAGATAATGCTCCTAACGGTGAGATCCTATCGAGAGCTGTGAGGGTGGCTGAAAATATCAATGGGGACTGACACTCCCTTCCAGATTGTTTGCCCATAAGGCCAGATCCTTACTGCTTTAATTAGTTGATCCAAGCTAAAAACCAAGGCTAGATAAGGCTTAGATCTTTACTGCTTTAATTAGTTTATCCTTCACTAGACTTGTCTGTGTTTTCCAGCGCGCTTCTTGGAATCCTGATCTTCACAAAGTCTCTGTTCACAGAGAGCAACCCTTCTCCTGACTGCTGTCTGTTTGGTTGTCTTCCTGCTGCAGTGGTCTCCCAGCAGTCCACTGTTCTGTTTCTTTGACCTATTCAGCGGGGAGACTGGGGTCAGAAGAAGCTTCACCCCAAAGAAGTGCCTCTTTAACCCATCAGTGGCTTTAGAGACAATCACCCTGAGTCAGTCAAGCTAATGGGGATTTGCCCAGGACACTAGCCATCCCATGAGAGGATGGTCCAGGGCACAATGGACCCTACAATACTAATCCACAGCCTGGGATGGCTCGTCCTTAAAGCTCTGACCCGGCTCTCAAATTGACAAGTTAGTTAGGGTATTTATAAAGCCCTTATTATGTGCCCAGCACCGGGGTGGATACAAAGTTATGAGATTGGACACAGTCGCTGCCCTTTGTGGGACTCAAGGTCTACCCATTCTACAGTGGTGAAAACTGAGGTTCAATGCCTTGCACAAGGCCCCATAGCAGGCCAGAGCCAGGATTAGAATCCAAGTTTCCAGGCTCCCGTTTCCATTCTCTTTCATTCATTTACTTATTAATTCTTTCAATTGTATTTATTGAGCACTTACTGTGTGCAAAGCACAGTACTAAGCACTTGGGAGAGTAAGATATAACCGTAAAGAGACACATTCTCTGCCCTCAACTTTCCACCAGATCATGTCACTTCCCTGTCAAATTATTCTTCTTTTCTCCTTGCTTTACAGTATTTATGTGCTTACTATATGCTAAGCGCTGGGGTAGGTACAAACTTATCAGGTTGGACAGAGTCCCTGTCCCTCATGAGGCTCATAGTCTTAATCCCCAATTTACAGATGAGGAAACTGGAGGCACAAGGAAGTGAAGTGACTTGCCCAACGTCACCCAGTGAACAAATGAAGGAGCTGGAATTAGGACCCAGGTCCTTCTGACTCCCAGGCTCATGCTCTATCCATTAGACCACACTGTTTTTCTGCCTCTGGATCTCTGTCAAAAGCCAGGATAACGGGGTTGAGTGCCTCCAGGCTGGAGCTCCTCGGAGGGGACAAGGGAGTCGAGGGTGGTGGGACCGCGGGGGCTCTGAGAGAATGTGGCTTCGGCTGGCCATCCGGGAGAGAAGCTTCCTGGATCGTTTCATGAATCCAGAAGGAAAAAGAAAAATTGGAGCTGAAAAATGGGAGCAGGTTCAAGGCAGCCCTGTATCTCTCTGAAATGACTCTCTCTCTCTTCCCTAGCAGGGGGGCGGGGGGCGATCAATTTAGGCAGAAGAATGGAGGGAAAAGTGTTCTCATAATGAAGCATGATTCTTCCTTCCTCTCCCCAGTGGAAAAGGGAACATTAGTGGTTCCCAAGATAGCATTTGCAGACGAGGAAGCTATTTATAGTCCGCGAGCCAGTTATTGATCTGGCTTCTTTTTTGCGAGTTCACCAGCCCAGTGTTTTGAGTGCAAGCAGGGGGTCCACGGCAGAAATGTGGCTACAGCAGATTCTCCTTCTCCCCTCTGTCCTCCTGGTGTGGAGATTCAGTCAGTCAGTTGTATTTACTGAGCGCTTACTGTGTGCAGAGCACTGTACTAAGCACTTGGGAGAGTAGAGTATAACAATATAACAGACACATTCCCTGATCACATTGAGCTTGTAGTCTAGAGGGGGAGACAGACATTAATATAAATAAATAAATTGCAGATATGGACATAAGTGCTGTGCGCTGGGAGTGGGGATGAACAAAGAGAGCAAGTCAGGGTGTTGCATAAGGGAGTGGGAGAAGAGGAAAGGAAGGCTCAGTCAGGGAAAGCCTCTTGGAGGAGATGTGCCTTCAAAAAGAGTTTAAGTTGGGGGAGGTAGCCGGAGATGGGAAACTGGAAGACCTGGGTTCTAATCCCAGCTCTACACCTGCTCTGCTCTCCCCACCTTCAGTGCCTTATTAAAAGCACATCTCCTCCAAAAGGCCTTCCCCGACTGATCCCTCATTTCCTCTTCTCCCACATCCTTCCGCTTCATCCTTGCACTCAAATTTGCACTCTTTATTCACCCCTCCCTCAGCCCCACAGCACTTAAGTTCATATCCTTAATTTATGTACTTAGATTCATGTCTATGTCCTCTTTAGTCTGTAAGCTCGTGGTGTGCAGGGAATGAGTCTACCAACCCTGTCATATTGTATTCTCCCAAGTGCTTAGTACAGTGCTCTGCACAGAGTAAACAATAAATACGATTGACTGACCTGTTGATTGAATCCTGTGGGACTTTAACGTCTCAGTTTCCTCATCTGGAAAATGGGGGTAAGAGATATTGTGAGAAGGGGTGGGACGACGACTGGGTCTGATCTCATATCCTTACATTTTACTCAGCGTCTAGCACATAGAGAGAACTTGGTGAATGCCATAATTACTATTCTCATTCATTCTTTCTTTCATTCAATTCAATCACATTTATTGAACCCTTACTGTACTAAGCATTTGGGAGAGTACAAAACAACAAAAAACGGATCCATTCCCTACCCACAACAAGCTTACATTCTAGAGGGGGGAGACAGACATTATCTACCCTGAATACAAAAAAACCTCCTCTCCAGCTCACCGCAGGGTGTAGATTGTCTGAAGAGCAAAATAATCTGATAAATAAACATATGCAAGATTTGGGGTTGAAATATCCCATGAAGATTAAGGTATCTGCTGTAATTGACTTAAGTAGGGATTTTTAATGCTTTTCAAGGTTTTTTAGGAGGATGAAAAACACACACCAAGTGTGACTTGTAGCAGCCAACAGAAAAGCTCCGAAGGAAAAGAAAAAGTTGCTTCCAGGGGAAGCAGGGAGCGAGGAATTTCTAAGGCACAGATTCTAGGGGATTTAATAAGGATGTAATTTGTATAATTAACCATTCATCAATGTCAATTTCATTAAATGAATGCCAGAAATATTACCTTCAGCAGCATCATCTAACAGGATTGGAATATATTATATGAAAAATGAACACTTAGTGGATTTTGTGGGGGGACTCTGTCTATCATACCTAGATTTTTTCACATGGAGAAATCATTTAGAAGGGGATAAATGAGAGAGAGCAAGGTAAATGCAGAGGTTTATGACAGAAGGCACTGTAGCCTAATGGAGACCAAATGAGACTGGGAGTCAGATCTGGGTTCTAATTCCGGCTCCAACACATGTCTGCTGCGTGACCTTGGGTAAGTCACTTAACTTCTCTGGGCCTCAGTTACCTCACCTATAAAACGAGGATTAAGCGTGTGAGTCCCATGTGGGTCAGGGAGTGTGTCCACAGAATGGTAAACTTCTATTTATCCCAGTTCTTAGAACAGTGCTTGGCACATAGAGAAGCAGTGTGGCTCAGTGGAAAGGGCACAGGCTTGGGAGTCAGAGATCATGGGTTCTAAACCCGGCTCTGTCACTTGTCAGCTGTGTGACTTTGGGCAAGACACTTCACTTCTCTGTGCCTCAGTTACCTCATCTGTAAAATGGGGATCAAGACTGGGAGCCCCACGTGGGACAACCCGATCACCTTGTATCCCCCCAGCGCTTAGAACAGTGCTTTGCACATAGTAAGCACTTAACAAATACCATCATCATCATTATCACATAGTAAAAGCTTAACAAGTACCATTATTATTATTATTCCCAGACCAACCACTGACCTACAATGTGAAGATAGCAAAGTCACGTATTCTCTCTGGACCTCAGTTTCCTCATCTGTAATATGGGGATAAGATAGATCGTGACCCCATTGTGGGAAAAGGATCACATCCAATCTGACAGCTTTGTGGTCCAGTGGCAAAGGTCGTGTGTCTGGGAGTGAAATATCCAATCCAGTGGATTGGAAACAATTATGGCATTTAAAGCAGTTACTCAGTGCTAAGCCTGGGGAAAACACAAGATGGATACCAGACACTGAGATGCATATGAGGTCACACCTGTTGTACAGGGCATGCAGGATAGAGCAATGGCATCATTTGTGCAGTTTTGCACAACTATACCTACCCCACATGACCCTCCCTCCACTTAGTTCAAAGCCCTGCTGTGTCCTCCTCCAGCTCTCCGTGAAGACAGGTGCCGCTTCCAAGCCATAATAATAATGATGATGATTATGGTATTTGTTAAGTGCTTCCTATTGCCAGGCGCTGTACTAACCACTGGGGTGGGTAGAACCAAATCGGGTTAATAATAATAATAATAATAATGTTGGTATTTGTTAAGCGCTTACTATGTGCAGAGCACTGTTCTAAGCACTGGGGGAGATACAGGGTCATCAGGTTGTCTCACGTGAGGCTCACAGTTAATCCCCATTTTACAGATGAGGTCACTGAGGCACAGAGAAGTGAAGTGACTTGCCCACAGTCACACAGCTGACAAGCGGCAGAGCTGGGAGTCGAACCCATGACCTCTGACTCCAAAGCCCAGGCTCTTTCCACTGAGCCATGCTGCTTCCCGTTGGACGCAGTCCCTGTCCCATGTGAGGTTCACAGTCTCACAGCAGACAAGTGATAGACATGGGATTAGAACCCATGACCTTCTGACTCCCAGGCCCGGGCTCTATCCACTACGCCATACCATTTCATCATGGAAGTAGGAAGTCGGAGTCGTGGCAGAGGGAGATATGGAGCTCAAATAAAATCGGGGACGTAAAGACATCCGGTGTCGAGTCCTTCCAATAATAACAGTAATTATGGTACTTGGCGCTTAGTACAGTGCCTAGCACGTAGTAAGTGCTTACAAATATCATAATAATAATAATATAATGGGGATTCAATACCTGTTCTTCCTTCCCCTTGGACTGTGAGCCCAGTGTAGGGCAGGGACTGTATCTGATTGCCTTGTATCTACCTTAGTACACTAGTACACTTAGTGCACTATTTGACACATAGTAAGCACGTAACAAATACCACAATTATTATTAGACTGCAGCTCCTTGAGGGCAGAGGTTGAGCCTACTGACTTTAATGTATTATACTTTCCCGAGCACTTAGTACGGTGTTCTGCATACAGTAAGCACTCAATAAATACTACTAAGTGATTGATAGTGTTGTTTGGAGTAGTATAGAATCTTTTAGGTAGAATTCACATTTCAGTCTACTGCAGCGGCTAAGACCAATATTGGAGAAAGACTCTCCTCCAAGCCTCTAATAATAGCAGTGATTACTAGTAATATATGCAATTAAAATTAATAATTGTTTGAACGATGACATTCTGATCCCTCCTCCCACAGTAGGACAGGGTCAGGCTTCATACCCACTGAGCGCAATAATCATGGTAATAGATAAACCTTAATTAAGACTTCCCCAAAGACAATGGCTGAATGAAAATGCCTCTGCAAGCAGTTTCCATTTCAGTTTGAAATCTCTTTTAAGAGGGAGGATGTGTGCCGTTCCTCCCCCACCCCTGGCCAGGGTTGGGGGCTATCCCCTCTGACAGCAAGTCTCCAGTAGTTGCCCCCAGTCAATTAGTCATATTTATTAAGTGCTTACTGTGTGTAGAACACTGTACTAAGCGCCTGGGAGAGTACCACATGCACATTTCCTGTCTACCACAAGCTTACCAGCCCCCAGCCACGAGCATCTTTACAGTAGCAGAACTGAACTTTAGTCTAGTGGGAAGAGTTCAGGCTAGGAGTCAGGAGACCCGGGTTTTAGTCCTGACTCTGCCACCTGCCTGCTCTGTGACCTTGAGCAAGTCACTGAACTTCTCTGGGCCTCAGTCACCTCATCTGCGAAATGGGGATTCAGTACCTTTTCTCCCTCCGTACGCCCCATATAGGACAGGGACCGTGTCCAATCTATCTGTCTTGTGAGAAGCAGTGTGGCTTAGTGGAAAGAGTACGAGCTTGGAAGTCAGAAGTCATGGATTCTAATCCCTGCTCTGCCACTTGTCAGCTTGTGACTTTGGGCAAGTCACTTAAGTTCTGTGGGCCTCAGTTACCTCATCTGGAAAATGGGGATTAAGACTGTGAGCCTCACATGGGACAAACTGATAACCTTGCATCTATTCCAGTGCTTAGAACAGTGCTTGGCACTTAGTAAGCACTTAGCAAATACCACCATTATTATTTTATTATTATTATTATGATGATGAACCCTAGTGCTTAGCAAATTCAATACTTATTAAATACCATTATTGTCATTATAATTATTATTTTCATTAAGACATAATAATAATACTAAATGTGGTATTTGTTAAACTCATTCTTTGTGCCAAGCCCTATACTAAGCACTGGGGTAGATACAAGATAATCAGATAAAACACAATATATGTACAGGTACACGTCTCCATAATGTACATATGTATATAGGTAGCAGCGTGGCCTAGTGGAAATAGCATGGGCCTGGGAGTCAGAGGACCTGAGTTCTAATCCCAGCTCTGCCGCTTGTTTGCTGTGTGATCTTGGACAAGTTACTGAACTTCTCTGTGCCTCAGTTCCCTCATCTGTAAAATGGGGATTAAGACTATGAGCCCCATGTGAGACAAGGACTGTGACCAACCTGGTTATCTTGTATCTATCAAGTGATTAATCAATCGCATTTATTGAGCGCTTACTATGTGCAGAGCACTGTCCTAAGCACTTGGGAGAGACCAATACAACAGAGTTAGCAGGCACGTTCCCTGCCCATAAGAAGCTTGAAGTCTAGAAGGGGAGAATCTACCCCAGCACTTAAAATAGTGTCTGGCACATAGGAAGCTCTTAACAAATACCATTAAAAAAAAGTGAAGCAACCCCAATCAAGCCTTCCATGGAGTAGCATGGCCTTCATTCACTCATTCATTCTTATTTATTGAGCAATTACTGTGTGCAAAGCAGAAGCACTGTACTACGCGCTTGGGAGAGTACAGTGTAGGAATAAACACTGGCAAGAGCACAGGCCTGGGAGTCAGAAGACGTAGGTTCTAATCCCTGCTCTGCCACACGTCTGCTGGGTGACCTTGGACCAGTCGCTTAACTTCCCTATGCTTCAGTTACCTCATCTGCAAAATGGGGATCAAGACTGTGAGCCCTAGGTGGGACAGGGACTGAGTCCAATCTAATTACCCTGCATCTACCCCAGCATTTAGAAGAGTGCTTGGCACATAGTAAGCGCTTAACAAATATCACTGTTATTATTATTATTACTGGGGCATAGGCCAATTGTACCCATCTCCTGTGGACTGAATGATTCAGAGAACCTCCGTCTCCAACCCTCAGGGCAGATGGAAGAAGAATGCCCTTTGTAAAAAGGTCTGACAAGTTTACGGCCACAAGCGAGGAGTTCAGCGGCACCGCTCAATTTGAGAGGTAAATAATTTTATTTATGACAACGTCAGGGCCACGAGATACATAACTTCCTTAAGACAAACTCCCATCCAGGAGCGCATCAATACTCAGAGGGCTGTAATGATTTTTTGCCTTAAGATGAATGCGGCTAAATGGTGTCGTAGAGTCGTCGCCATAAATTAGCCTGAATAAAAGACCGGCCTCTGTCTCTGCTGTCTCTCCCTGCCTCTGTCTGCTTCTTCCCATCTCCACCCATTTCTCCCGCCAACCTCTTCTTCCCCAACGACCCTGTCCAACACTCCTCCGTCTCCATTTTGAACACGATCGTGTGTGAGTGTTGTACATAAAGGGTATCGATTGTAAATTTGCTTCTGACTGGGATACATGTCTCTGTGGAAATGTTCGGGAAGGGGAAAAAAATACAATTAAAAAAGAGACGGAGGAGCACGGATAAAGACCACCCCCTCCCCCCAACAAGCCTGCCTGTGCCACTGTTCTTTTTTCCGGAGGCCCTAAATGCCAATATTGCATCTATCACCGAGCAACCCGAAATCACAACAAATATAATCAAAGGAGAGAATAAACTGTGGCTTGCCTCTGAGAAATGATCGGCGCTTTTTATGTTCCCGGTGGCTTTGCTCAATACTTCTGCCGCCGCAGCTCGTAATTAAATTGTAAAAGAGGAAATTGTTCTCTGCTCTATAAAAAATATATATATTTTGGGAGAAATCAGTCATCCGAATGGGGAGGAAAAAGCATATATTTGGCCTGGGATGCGGCTGTCGTTTCTAATCTCAATTGAACGGCTCAGAAATGTCAGAAGCGATGTTGGAGGGAATTTCCGCTTAATAAAACCGAGCACAAATGACCCAGAGCAGTTTAGGCCCTAAAGAAAAGAGGGGGGGAAAAGGAGAAAGCCAGAAGGAGAAGGTTGGATGGATAGATACATTTCTTTCCGCTTAATAGTTCGTGTTCTTTGCTTTCTTTCCTGCTGCTTGATCTTCAAGGATTTGCGTATTGGGGTGGGTTTGTAAGTGCAGAGAGGGGTGGTGTCGGTGTGCGTTCAACTCCTTGGAGTTAGTGTATTCTTGTGGGCTTGAGTGTATCACTGGGTGTTGGGAGAATAATAATTACTGTGGTACTTAAGTGCTTATTATGTGCCAAGCACTGTGCTAAGTGCTGGGGTAGATACAAGTGAATCAGTTTGTTCACAGTCGCTGTTCCACCTTGGACTCACAGTCTAAGTGGGAGAGAGTGGGATTTAATCCCCATTTAACAGATGAGGAAACACAGAGAAATTAAGTGACTAGCTCAAGGTCCTCTAGACTGAAAGCTCACTTTGGGCAGAGAATGTGAATGTGTCTACCAACTCTGTTGTACCCTCCTACCGCTTATTACAGTGCTCTGCTCACAGTAAACACTCAGTAAATATCACTGATAATAATAATAATAATGATAATGTTGGTATTTTTTAAGCATTTACTATGTGCAGAACACTGTTCTAAGCGCTGGAAGAGATATAGGGTCATCAAGTTGACCCAAGTGAGGCTCACAGTCTTAATCCCCATTTTACAGAGGAGGGAACTGAGGCACAGAGAAGTGAAGTGACTTGCCCACAGTCACACAGCTGACAAGTGGCAGAGCCTGGATTCAAACTCATGATCTCTGACTCCTAATCCCGGGCTCTTTCCACTGAGCAACGCTGCTTCTCTAAGCATTGATGATTATGATGGTGATGACTGACTCACAGCAGACAAATGGCAGAGCTGGGATTAGAACCCAGGTGCTCTGACTCCCATTCCTGTGATCTTGCCACTAACCACACTGCTTGTGGTGGTACAGCAATCACTAGAGGTTTTGCTCTCCTTGGAATTTGTATTAAAGCAATAATAATTGCAGTACTTGTCGAGTGCTTAATATGTGTCAAGCACTGTGGTAGATCCAATACAATCAGTCCCTGTCCCACACGGGGCTCACAGTCTCAAGAGAGAGGGAGCACAGTTATTGAATCTCCATTTTACAGTGGAGGTAACTGAGGCACAGAGTAGTAAAGGCCAGGGTCACACAGCAGAAAAGTGGCAGAGCTGAGATGAGAACCCGGGTCCTTCTGACTCCTCGGCCTGGACTCTTTCTGGTGGGCCATGTCACATTTGTGTGGTGAGGTGGGAGTTGTGGAAACTTCCTGGGCTGTGAAAGGTATCTGAGAATCTCTGCTCCAGGAAGGGACTGCCTAATTATTGAAGGTGTGTCTCCTTCAAGAGGCCTTCCCTAAGCCCTCCCTTCCTCTTCTCTCACTCCCTTCTGTGTTGCCCTGACTTGCTCTCTTTATTCACCCCCCACCCAGCCCCACAACACTTATGTCCCTACCTGTAATTTATTTGTTTATATTAACATCTGTCTCCCTGCTAGATTGTGAGGTCGTTGCGGGCAGGGAATGTATCTGTTATATTGTTGTATGGTACTCTCTCAAGTGCTTAGTACAGTGCTCTGCATACGGTATTGGACTGACCATCTAATAACAGAGCATCTTGGTGTTTCTCAGGAGGGAGATGGAGGCGGCAGAAGAGGGAGTTTTTAGAAATGCGGGCCAAGGAGTCACGGGAGTGTTGGATGCTGAGTGCCGCCGGGCTTTCGGGGCATTCTGGGTTGGGGGAGCAAGTGAGCACCTGTGGGGGGATTCCCCCACTGTCAGTCAATTATATTTATCGCGTGCTTACCGTATGCAGTGAGTACTTAGTACAAGCTTGTACATAGTACAGTGGCTTGCACATATTAAGCGTTCAATAAATACGATTGATTTAATGAATGAATGCAGAGCACAGAGCGTATAGTTTCCCATTGCCAAGTATAGTGCCAGCGCCTGGCATATAGTAAGTGCTTAAAAAATACCATCATCACTATTATCATCACAATATGACAATAAAATCATTCCCTGCCCACAGTGAGTTTACATTCTCAAAGGAGCTTCGTTGGTAGAAGCTGCTGCCTGAGACAAAATGAGGATTCAGGAATCCAGAACAAGCCCCTCTCCCCCCAGCACTCCTCGCACCCCTATGTCAGGCCTTTGTAACTCCCACAACTCCTTGATTTACTTCCAGGGCACAGGAAGGATCGAATCCTGCAAACTCTCAGGGCCCCATTAATGCTAATCATGGTATTTGGGAAGCTGTTACTGCACATCAAACACTGTACTGAGCACCGGGGTATATCCAATACAGAGTCTTCAGGCATATCCTTGTCCCATAGCTTAAGGGGAGGGCAAGGCATCGAATCCTCATTTTGCAGATGACGAAACTGAGGTCCCGAGAAGTGGGGTGACTTGCCCAAGGTCCCACAGCTGGTCAGTGGTAGACCTGGGAGGAGAACCCAGGCCATTTTTAAAAATTCATTTTTATGGTACTTGTTGAGTGCTTACTATATGCCAGTTATTGTACTAAGTGTTGGGGTAGAGGCAAGCTAATCATATTGGACACAGTCCCTGTCCCACATAGGGCTCACAGTCTTAATCCCTACTTTACAGACGGGGTAACTGAGGTCCAGAGAAGTGAAATGACTTTCCCAAGTCACACAGCAGACAAGTGGCAGACCTGGGATTAGAATCCAGGTTCTTCTGACTCCCAAGACTGAGCTCTATCCACTAGGCTATGCTGCTTCTTCTGATTCTCAGTCTCAGACTCTTTCCCCTAGGTCACTGTGTTTCTTGGCCTAGTTTCTGGCTGTTGGGCCTCATTCCAGGCCCAGAGATGGAGAAAGAGATAGAGAGAGAGAGAACCCTGCCCTCGTAGGATGATGGCTTCCTTTTTGGCCATTTGGTCCCATTTCCCAGGGTAACCATTGGGCAGCATAAGTTGGCAGCTGAACCACAAGAACCTCTCCAGAAAAACTTAAGGCTACTACCAGGCTAGGTTCCCTGGGGTCTATGGACACTCTGTCAAATCTTGATGATGGTGGAGGTGGAGGTGGTGGCGGTGGTGATGGGGTTGACAGGGGTAGGAATGGTGGTGATGGTGATGATGGATGGTAGTGGTAGGAGTTGAGAAGATAGTGGTGATTTTGGTGGAGAGGGTAGTGACATTGTTGAAGATGGTGTTAATGATGATGGTGATGATGAAAGTACAGATGGTGATGGAGATAGTGAATGATGGAGGAAAGCAATTATAGCTCCCTCTTCCCCTATCCCTGCTCCTCTTGCCTCAGGGTCCAAACTACTTCAGTACTGGCATGGCACTGGTGTCGGGGATGGAGGGGTCGGAAAGAGTCTGAGCAGCCTATCTTTCTGGTACCATCATTTTCTTAAAAATTCCATTCTCAGAATCCCCATAAAGTTTCAGTGGGGAATTTGGGTACACACACGTGTGTTATATGCACAACCATACCCATATGTACTAGTATGCATACCCAACCCGACCTTTATCAATCCGGGAGTCTCGACCTGGCATGAATCATATAAACCACTGTACTAGACACTTGAGAAGTTCAAAACAAAGAAGTGACCCACTCCCTGGCCACAAGGGGCTTCTATTTCTCCCTCTTCCCTGCTAGATTCTCAGCTCCTTGAGGGGAAGGATTGTCTCTTCTAAACCTAGTGTACTCTCCCAAGGGCTTGGCACCACGCTCTGCCCGCAACAGTCATTCAATGAACACTATAGGTTGATGGATGGAGGCCAAAGCCTGGATGAAACAGGGGCGAGGGTACAGCATCAGTGAAGACAGAGTCCAGACTCTCCTGAAGACAATTCAGAAGCCGGGTTTCCCACTGATGTGAAAAGGATCCTGTTGACAAGCCGAGTTTTCCCTTTCAAAACCATCAGGCTGTAAGAAGGAGATTGCAGGAATGGTGAAATGATGAAAAAGGTGCTTTGTTTTCCCTTCAGTCTGAACTCTTCGCTCATGACACGCTGCAAGTTCTCTCTGTGAAGGCCCCGTCCTGTTCTATTGTTTAGTGACGGGTGTCTATTGAGAGCAAATGGCACTTTTCGGCTGCCTTCCAGGAAGTCCTAACCGAGGCCGTCCTGGCCTGACCAGTATGGACTGCAGATTCTGTCTGTCTGGCTCAGTGTCAAGGACCTGGAGAGGAAGTCTTTTTTTAATGGTATTTGTTAAGCTCTTACTATGTGCCAGGCATAGCTGGGTAGATACACTGTTATCAGCTGGACACAGTGGCATCACATGGTATCATGTGCTTTACTTTTTTTTTAAGGTATTTGTTAAGCACTTACCATGTGCCAGACACTGTACTAAGCACTTACTAAGCACTGGGGTAGATACAAGCTAATCAGGTTGGACACAGTCTGATAGGCCACATGTTTCTATCCTTGTACCTCCCTCCCTGTGGTTTTGTCTCTGACCTCTGCTCTGCCAGGTTCTGGGGTCACAGCAGAGCTACAGACTCATTCCCTGTCCTTCCTCTCCCTCCTCTTCTTCCTCCACACTCCGTGACATCACACACGGTGACCAGTCAGCGGCTGGAAACCTCACAGGCAACCCAGAGCCTCTGTGAGAAAGCAGTGGCTTTGAGAGAGAGGGGCAGGGGCAGAGAGACAGAAAGAGAAAAAGACAGAGAAAGAAGGAGGCAGAGACAAAGTGGCAGAGACAGAGAGAAAAAGAGAGAGAAAGAGAGGGGCAGAGAGAGAGTCAAAGCAAGAGACAGAGAGTCAGACATAGAGAAAGGGAAAAAGAGTCAGAGATAAAGTGACAGAGAGCCACAGACAGAGAGACAGAGAGAGAAGGAGAATGATAGCAACAGAGACACAGAAAGAAGCTAAGAAAGTGTAGCACAGACAGAGAAAGAGGAACAGAGACAGAGAGACTGAAAGGCAAAGGGACAGAGAAATGGTGACAGAGACATAGAAAAATGTTGATATTTGTTAAGCACTTACTATGTGAAAAGCACTGTTCTAAGCACTGGGGGATACAAGGTGATCAGGTTGTCCCACGTGCGGCTCACAGTTTTAATCCCCATTTTACAGATGAGGTAACTGAGGCACAGAGAAGTGAAGTGACTTGCCCAAAGTCACACAGCTGACAAGGGGCAGAGTCGGGATTAGAACCCATGACCTCTGACTCCCAAGCCCGGGCTCTTTCCATTAAGCCACGCTGCTGACATAGAAAGACAAAGAGACAGAGAGAGAGAGGTGTGTGGAAGGTGGGGGAGCTGAGGGAGAGGCAGAGGGTTCTGGGAAAGTTTGAACAAATGCAAAGTCAAGCACAACACTAATTTGGGTAAAATGGCAAACAGCCCAGCCGAGGAGGAAATAGCATCGCAAATGTAAAAACTCTGAAATGGAGTGCAGATGGGAGGGAAAGTGTAATCTTCCGGAAAAGCCTCTAATTGTCTGCCCACACCAATAATCCTGGCCCAGCTCCCCCTCTCCCTCCCGCTCCTCAGTGTAATTACGCCACGCCATCTGTCTAGCAGCAGGGTTTCCTCGGAGCCGAACGGCCACCACGCTCCCGTCCTTGTGGAAAGATGAGGTTTTCCGAAGATTTAAGAACCTTCTGACACAGATCCTGATGAAGGGAGACTCGGGAGACACTCAGCCCTCTCCCAGGCCCACTCGGAAGTTGGGTAATCGCTCCGAGCTCTGTTAGTGTAGCAAAACAGGGGGGAGGTCCCCGGGCACCCCCGTCTCCCCCGCCACCAGCCGCTGCCCACTCCTCTGCCATGTTATTTTCTTCCTTTTTTGGGGGGGAGGGTGGATGCATCTGGGAACTCTGTGGTTATCCCTCCCACCTCACCTCACTGATCTCTTACTACAGGCCAACCTACACATTTTGCTTCTAAAGCACCAGTTTGCTCAGTGGGCCCCGATCTTGTGAATCTCACCGCCGACCCCTTTACCACATCCTTGCTCTGGTCTGAAACTAACGCCCCCTCCACATACACCAGGCCACACTCTCTCCACCTTCAAAGCCACATTAAGGTCACTTCTCCTCCACCAGGTCTTCCCCAGTTAAGCCCTCTTTTCCCCCGGCTTGCTCTCCCTTCTACGCCGACCATGCATTTGGATCTTTACCCTCTGTCCAGTTGGTATTCACCCCACCCTCAGTCCCACTGCATTTATGTACATAGCCATAAATTATTTATTTATATTAATGTCTGCCTCCCCCTCTAGACTCTAAGTTTGCTGTGGGCAGGGAAGGTATTTACCAACTGTTGTACTCTCCTAAGCACTCAGTACAGTGCTCGGCACACAGTAAGTTCTCAATAAATACCATTGACTGATTGATTGGTTTGCTGGCAAGACTTTAATCAAGATGATATCAGGAAGGCTGGGAGAGCAACGTTCTGGAGCAGAATCTTTAGTGAAGCTCAAGTATTCAGGGGTCAGGGAAGGTGATTTAATTGAATAATCATCATAATGATGGTACATTTACTAAGCCCTTTTTATGGTATTTGTTAAGCACTTACTATGTGTCAGGCCTTGATCTAAGCACTAGGCTAGGCACAAGATAATCAGGTTGGACACAGTCCATGTCCTGCATGGGGCTCACAGTCGAAATCCCCATTTTACAGATGAGTTAACTGAGGCCCAGAGAAGTTAAGTGACTTGTCTAAGGTCACACAGCAGATATGTGGTGGAGCTGGCTTCTGACTCCTAAGCCCATGCTCTATCCACTAGACCATGCTGCTTCTCAGTGATTATTCTATTATTATTCACACCACCTCAACCCCATAGCACTTATGTACATACCTAAAAATGTTTGCATTCTCATCTAGACTGTAACTTCACAGCGGGCAGGGAATGGATCTCCCAACTCTGTAATACCTCCAGTGGTTGCCTATAAACCTCCGCACAAAACAAAAACTTCTCACTCTAGGCTACAAGGCTCTCCATCACCTTGCCCCCTCCTACCTCTCCTCCCTTCTCTCTTTCTACTGCCGACCCCGCACGCTCCGCTCCTCTACCGCCCACTTCCTCACTGTTCCCCTTTCTCGCCTATCCCGCTGTCCACCCCTGGGCCACGTCCTCCCGCTGTCCTGGAATGCACTCCCCCCTCACCTCCGCCAAACTAATTCTCTTCCCCTCTTCAAAGCCCTACTTAGAGCTCACCTCATCCAAGGGGGCTTCCCAGACTGAGCTTCCCCTTTTCCCTCTGCTCCCTCTGCTGCCGCTCTACCCCCCCCATCTCCCCTCAGCTAAGCCCCCTTTTCCCCCTGTTTCCCTCTGCTCCTCCCCCTCTCCCTTCCCCTCCCCTCAGCACTCTGCTCGTCCGCTCATTTGTATATATTTTTATTACCCCATTTATTTTGTTAATGAGACGTACATCACCTTGATTCTATTTATTGCTATTGTTTTAATGAGATGTACATCCCCTCGATTCTATTGATTGCTATTGTTTTTGTCTATCTGTCTCCCCCGATTAGACTGTAAGTCTGTCAATGGGCCGGGACTGTCTCTATCTCTCACCGATTTGTATATTCCAAGTGCTTAGTACAGTGCTCTGCACATAGTAAGCGCTCAATGAATACTATTGAATGAATGAATGACGCCCTCCCAAGCACTTAGTACAGTGCTCTGCACACAGTAACAGCTCAATAAATATGATTGATGGATTGATTGCTTATTCTAATTGTAAATATTTTATTGTGTCTCTCCCAGTTAGAGTTAGAGAGCTCCTTGGGAGAAAACATTAAAATTAGTAGACATGTTCCATATCCTCAGGGAGCTTACAATGCAGTGGGAAGACAGAGAGTATAAGCTATTTGAATGCAGGAAATGGGTTACTAATTTGCTTTGGCTCCAACACTAGCCTGCTGGATGATCTTGGGCAAGTCACTTAACTTCTTCGGATTTCAGTTTCCACATCTGCAAAATGGTAACAAATGCCCATTCTCCCTTCCTCTTTAGAGCTCTGTGTGGGACAGGGATTATGTCCAACCTGATGATCTTGTATCTACCCCAGTGCTTAGAGCAGTGCCTGGCACATGGTAAGTGCTTAACAAATACCATTAAAAAAAATGGGCCAGATTTCACGAAGGCCATCCTGCCCGCATCTTCCTGTCCATCACACTCCGGCCCAGCGGGCAGATCCCTGCGCGGGGGACTCCGGCTTCGTTTCACTTAGCACTAGCCTACAAAAGCTGTCCCCGTGGTCTATTCATCCCAAAATAGCCTCTGAAAGCCTCTGCGGATGTCAGCGGCTCTCGGTCGGCCCTCCCCCTCGCCCCCTGGTCCCCTGCCACCCATCCGTGGGCCACTGCCCCTCTCGCCAAGCTGGACCGGCCTTAAGTCATCTCCGTGCATTTCAATCATGCCCCACCAGCAGGGTTCATTTTTCAATATCACGGTCCTTTTGACAATCAATGAATTGCATGATTTGTGAGTGTTTTCTTAAGCTCCCTTTCATGATGAATTTCTAGATGAACCTGGTCGCAAGTGATTGGGCCATCAATCCATCCGTCGACACCAAACCCTGACAGCAGTATGTCACATGGAGAAAGGTAGGCCGCTTCCCCCTTATTCAAGAGGGCCCCTTCCTGCTGGATTCCCTCATTTGCTATGGGGAGAGTAGGGTGAGGGGTTGAGAAGGTCTTCCCCAGCTCAGGGGAGCAAGAGACTGAAACAACAGCCGCTGATGGTAGAGAGGTCAAGGATAAATAGACAGATACACAAGTAGATGTTAATATAAGTCAAAAGTGAGCAAGAGAAGAAACTAGACTCTAAGGGCAGTTGTTGGATGAACAAGGACTGGGATGATGGCTTTGCAAGGGGGGAAATCTTCCTGGAAGAGGGGAGACTTGAGAGGGCTTTGGAGAAGGGGAGAGTTGTGGCTGGGTGGATTTAATAATAATAATAATAATGATAATAATAATAATAGTAATTGTGGTATTTAAGTGCATACTATGTGCCAGGCACTGTACTAAACATTAGGATAGATGCAAACTAATCAAGTTGCACACAGTCCCTGTCTCACATAGGGCTCACAGTCCTATTCCCCATTTTACAGATGAGGTAACTAAGGCACAGAGAAGTTAAATGACTTACCCAAGGTCATACAGCAGACAAGTGGCAGAGCCAGGATTAGGACACAGGTCCTTCTGACTCCCAGGCCCTGGCTCTATCCACTGGGCCATGCTGAATGGAGAGTCTGTGGCAGGAGGAGGGATGTAAGTTGGTGGTCTGAGGAGGGAGAGTTGAGGACAAAGCCCAGTGAGAAGCTCAGTGAGAAGGCGAGCTTGAGAAATGTGAAGAGTGAGAGCTAGCAGGTAGTGGGAAGCAGTGTGGCCTAGTGGATAACACTCAGGCCTGGGAGCCAGAGGAGTCGGGTTTTAATCCCAACTCTGCCACTTATCTGTTGTGTGATCTTGGGCAAGTCACTTAACTTTTCTGGGACTCTTCCCTTCAATTGCAAAAATGGGACTCAATACCTGTTCTACCTCCTATTTTTTTTTTAAAAATAGTATTTATTAAGTGCTTACTACATGCCAGACACTGTTCTAAGCTTTGGGGTGGATACCAAGTCCGCTAGTCAGTCAGTGGAATTTATTGAGTGCTTACATGTGAAGAGCACTATACTAAACATTTGGGAGAGTACAATACAGCATTAAACAGACACATTGCCTCCTCACAGCGAGCTTACAGTCTAGTTAGGGCCTATTCAGGTAGGATACAGTACATGTCCCACACGGGGCTCAATATCTTAATCCTCATTTTCCGGATGGGGCAATTGAGGCACAGAGAAGTTAAGTGACTTGCCTAAGTCACCCAGCAAACAAGTAGCTGAGCCAGAAATAGAATCCAGGTCCTTCTGACTCCCAGGTCAGTGCTCTATCTACTACGTCACTCTGCTCCTACTTAGGCCTTGAGCCCTATGTGGGACAGAGACTTTGTCTGACCTGATGAATTTGTACCTACCCCAGAGCTTAGAACAGTGCTTTATTCATAGTAAGTGTTTAACAAATACCTTAAAAAAAAAGAGAGGGGGGATAGTAGTAGGGAGAGATTGTTAATGCAGAACCTTAAAGCTGAAGGTCAGGGGGGTTTGCTTGATGCTAAGAGAAATGGGTAACAATTGAAGGTTTTTGAAAAGTGAAGAGATCATGGTGAGTCTGACATTTGTGCTGAACCATGGCAGATTCTGAAGCACTTTAACCCTGCCTGGGGTCAGAGTGAACCCTTCTGCCTGGGAAATGCTGGGAAACATCAGCTCTGGATGGAGAATCACAGACTGGGGCATGGGGGCCCAGGAGCGAGGCAGCACGGCATAGTGGATAGAGCACGGGCCTGGGAGTGAGAAGGTCATGGGTTCTTATCCTGGTTCTGTCTTATGTCTGCTGCAAGTCATTCACTTCTCTGTGCCTCAGTTACCTCATTTGTAAAATGGGGATTTCGATTGTGAACCCACATGGGAGAGGGAATGTGTCCACCCTGATCTGCTCGTATCCAGCCCAGTACTTAGAACAGCGCCTGGCACATAGTAAGCGCTTAACAAATACCAAAATAATAATAATTGTTATTAAAAGTATTTCTCTGGACCTGGATGGAGAAATGGACTTCAGAGGGAAGACTAGGGGCAGGCTAGGACCCTCCCATGGAGTCCTGACAACTCCCCCACAGTCCAGGGACACTCTCCCCAAGAACATGACTACCCACCACCTCTCATTGCATTATCCCATGCCTCAGTTTCCCTATCTGTGAAACGGAGTCCTGTCTTAGGCTAGGCTGGAAAGTTCACAGCTACTTCATGGCTTAATGTATTCATTCATGTGCTTCTTTATTTGTTTGTTTGATTTAGAAAGCGGCACCCTTTGCTGAAGCAGCCTCCGGGTGCCAACACAGTAACACAGGGCTAATTAAAGCATGGAACATCCCAGCCCTGCTGCACAATTAAAGACAGGCCAAGTCGAGGCTCATCTTTTTCCAGAAGTCACAGTGGAGAGCCGGGGCCCTGGAGGAACAGTTCTCTGGGGATCTGAATCTGCGAGGGGAAAATCTTATCCTCGGCCGGATCAATCAGTCAATCGATGGTATTTACTGAGTGCTGACACTGTTCAGAGCTTTGTACTAGGCACTTGGAGGAATACACGGTGCCTGGCCTCAAAGAGGATACAATTTAGCTGAGTGGTCAGAGTTGCCATCCATCTAGGGGGCTGGAGGGAGGGCGCACTTGGACCGTCTAGTGTCCATGCCTCTGTGACCGGCCTTTGTATTTTCATCAGCAAACCAATCTTCACCATGTCTCCCGCTGCTGGGTTCTGCAGCTCTGAGGTGGCATGAAAGTCCACGTGGGCCCAAAATGAGGGTAGCTATTGTTGTGGAGAGAAGCAGCATGGTGTAATGGATAGATCACAGGCCTGGGAGTAGATCATGAGCCTGGGATCAGAAGGACCTGGGTTCTAATCCTGGCTCTGCCACTTGTCTGCTGAAAGACCTTGGGCAAGTTGTCAGCGCTTAGTACAGTGACCGGCACATAGTAAGCACATAAATACCAATGTTATTACTTCTCTGTGCCTCAGTTACCTCATCTGTAAAATGGGGATTGAGACTGTAAACCCTATGTGGGACACGGACCGTGTCCAAACTGATTTGTTTGTTATCCACCTCAGTGCTTAACACGGTACCTGGCACATAGTAAGCGCTTAATTATTATTACTGTGGGGCAATTGGGGCAGTTAGGGGCCTGTCCAGAGAAAAGCTCTAAGATAGGGCCACAAAATGGTACATGACTTCATCAGGCTGTTTGTCACGCTGGGGGTAGTGGCAGTGATGTCATGTGTATCTCATTGTCCGCAATTGGAGAGGAGTTTGGTGCCCCAACCCCAGCTATCAGGATAGCTTAGTGGAAAGAGCATGGGAATGGGAGTCAGAGGTCATGGGTTCTACTCCCGCCTCTGCTACTTGTCAGCTGTGTGACTTTGGGTAAGTCACTTAACTTCTCTGTGCCTCAGCTACCTCATCTGTAAAATGGGGATAAAGACTCTGACCCCCCACGTGGGACAACCTGAATACCTAGTATCTACCCCAGAGCTTAGAACAGAGCTTGGCACATAGTAAGCACTTAACAAATACCATCATTATTACTGACCCAGGGAACGGAATCACAGTCTACCTTGTTTTCCTCAGTATGTCCTCCTTGCACTCCGACACCACCATTCCAATCAATGGACAAATATTACTTTGAGCTTTCCAAGCCCCTGGCTCTGTTGTCAGCCCCCTGATTAGAGAAGGCTCCCAGCAGAAATGGGGTAGGATGTCACAGTGGGTGGGGACTTGGGCAGAGCTCTTAGCGGTCCTATGCACAGCTGTCATTCAGTCTCCACGGCCAAGCAGAGTGCTCTCCTGGCCTGCACAGACTCAGTGCAGCCGCTTCCCATCTAACCTGACAGAGAACTACGAAATGGACTACCTGCCAATCCCCTCGGGAACAACAGGGTATATTTTTAATGGGATTTATTAAGCATTCAATAGTTCAATAGTATTTATTGAGCGCTTACTATGTGCAGAGCACTGTACTAAGCGCTTGGGATGAACAAGTCGGCAACAGATAGAGACAGTCCCTGCCGTTTGACGGGCTTACAGTCTAATCGGGGGAGACGGACAGACAAGAACAATGGCACTAAACAGCGTCAAGGGGAAGAACATCTCGTAAAAACCGATGGCAACTAAATAGAATCAAGGCGATGTACAATTCATTAACAAAATAAATAGGGTAACGAAAATATATATAGTTGAGCGGACGGGTACAGTGCTGTGGGGATGGGAAGGGAGAGGTGGAGGAGCAGAGGGAAAAGGGGAAAATGAGGCTTTAGCTGCGGAGAGGTAAAGGGGGGATGGCAGAGGGAGTAGAGGGGGAAGAGGAGCTCAGTCTGGGAAGGCCTCTTGGAGGAGGTGATTTTTAAGTAAGGTTTTGAAGAGGGAAAGAGAATCAGTTTGGCGGAGGTGAGGAGGGAGGGCGTTCCAGGACCGCGGGAGGACGTGACCCAGGGGTCGACGGCGGGATAGGCGAGACCGAGGGACGGCGAGGAGGTGGGCGGCAGAGGAGCGGAGCGTGCGGGGTGGGCGGTAGAAAGAGAGAAGGGAGGAGAGGTAGGAAGGGGCAAGGTGATGGAGAGCCTTGAAGCCTAGAGTGAGGAGTTTTTGTTTGGAGCGGAGGTCGATAGGCAACCACTGGAGTTGTTTAAGAAGGGGAGTGACATGCCCAGATCGTTTCTGCAGGAAGATGAGCCGGGCAGCGGAGTGAAGAATAGACCGGAGCGGGGCGAGAGAGGAGGAAGGGAGGTCAGAGAGAAGGCTGACACAGTAGTCTAGCCGGGATAAGCACTTACCGTGTGCCAGACACTGTACTGAGTTCTGGAATAGTCACAAGCTACTCAGGTTGGACACAGTCCCTGTCCCACACGGGGCTCACAGTCTTAATCCCCATTTTACAGATGAGGTCACTTGAGGCACAGAGAAGTGAAATGATTTGGCCAAGGACACACAGCAGACAAATGGCAGAGCCAGGTTTAGAATCCAGGACCTTCTGACTCCCAGGTCCATACTCTATCCACTAGGCATTACTGCTTCTCTTCTCTAGGGTTGTGATGCTGGCACTGGACCAGGGTATGCTGGGGAGAGAGCAAGAGAAGCACCTCAGGTTCCCGATCCGATTGGTGTTCCCAAAGCTCGTCCTGATTCCTCTGCCCGCTGGAAATCCGGCCCTGGGCCTCGGACAGAAGCTGACACCCTTGACGGTTTTCCTGATATCCGCTCTGTCTGCCCAGCTCTGACAGAAATCCCCTCCGCCCCGGTGACCTCTCTGCGTCTCCACATTTATATTTCATTATTTTTAAAATACGACACCCCGGGAGCTGGGGGCAGGAGGCGAGAACTCCGATCGAGCAGATAATCTCCTAATGAAAGTCAGACAGGACTTAGCCACCTCTCATGCTCACCGGGCTTGCCAGAGGAAAGAAAAGGCTTTTTGAGGAGAAGAAAGGCCATCTCTCTCTCTTTCTTTCTCTCTCCTTCCCCTCTGTCAGAGACATACCAAGGAAGAGTTTTTAGTCCTGCTGGAGGAATTTGCAGACAATTGTCTCCATTTCCTGCTCTTTGTCCCTCTCTTTCCCTCTAGACATCAGGTGACAAAGAGGACAGACTCCATGGAGCTGCAATGTGGAGAGAAGGCAAAGACAAATGAAGCAGGGGACCAGAAACTTCCTAAGGGCAGGGCCTGTGTGTTCTCTTACTCCCTCCGAAAGGATTAGAGACAGGGGGTGTGGAGTGAACCCCGGTAACTCACTGTCTCTATTTCCTGTGCCTAGACCTTGAGACAAGGAAGCAACAGTAAAAGCAGTGCAGGACACTGCAAACAACAAACACAACAACAGACGACCTTTGTACACAAGATGTCTTCCCTGAAAAGCCCTCATTTCCCCTACTCCTTTTCCCTTCTGCGTTGCCCTTACACTTAGATTTGTACCCTTTATTCATGCCACACTCAGCCCTGCAGCACTTATGTATCTATTCGTCTGTCTCCCGCCTAGACTTCTTGTGGATAGGGAATGTGTCTAATCAACTCTGTTATTTTGAACTCTCCCAAATGCTTAGTGTAGCGCTCTACACACAGTAAACATTCAATAAACACAATCAATTGACTGATTATTTGATTACAGTCTTGCCAGTCCTGTGGCCCCTGCATTGACCTTTTCGGACACAGGCATACCTATAGGTGAATTTCACCATATGTGTTTTTTCTTTGAGTATGAAGGGCGGATATATATGTATAATAATCAAGATGGTATTTATTAAGCTCTTACTATGTGCCAAGCGCTGTTCTAAGTGCTGGGGTAGATACAAGGTAATCAAGTTGCCCCACGTGGGGCTCACAGTCTTAATTTTCATTTTACAGAGGAGGTAATTGAGGCACAGAGAAGTTAAGTGACTTGCCCAAAGTCACACAGCTAAGTGGTGGAGTCGGAATTAGAACCCATGACCTCTGACTCTCAAGCCCATGCTTTTGCCACTAAGCCACGCTGCTTCTCTAAGCATGTTCATATGACACTTATGTACCCAGCACTTAGTACAGCGACTGGCACATAGTAAGTGTTCAACAATTACATAATAATAATAATAATAATAATAATAATAATTATTATGTATTTGTGTATAGATGTATGTACCTGTAATAATAGTGATGGTATTCATTAAGTGCTTGCTACAAGCTAAGGGCTGGGATAAGCAGTAAGATAACCAGATTGGACACAGTCTCTGCCCATAATGGGATCACAGCTTAAAAGCAGGGTGGCCTGATGGAAAGAGCATGGGCTTGGGAGTCAGAGGACATGGGTTCTAATCCCTGCTCTGCCACTTGTCTGCTATGTGATGCTGAGCAAGTCACTTAACTAAGCACTGGGGTAGATGCGAGCCAGTCATGTTGGACACAGTTCCTGCCCAACATGGGGCTCAAATTCTTAATCCCCATTTTACAGATGAGTGCACTGAAGCCCAGAGAAGTTAAGTGACTTGCCCAAGATCACAAATTTCAGGAAAGCTGGGGTGATCCGGCCAGCAGAACCCAACCCTTGGTGTGGAACATAAACCTTCAACTGAATTAGCTGTCTCTGTTTGTCATCAATCAAATTTATTGAGTGCTTACTGTGTGCAGAGTACTATATTAAGTGCTTGGGAGTGTACAGTATATAACACTGTAACACTCACATTCCCAGCCCACAGTGAGTTTACAGTCCAGAGGGCGAGACAGACATCAAGATAAATAAACTGTAGATGGGTACATAATAATAATGGCATTTGTTAAGCACTTACTATGTGCCAGGCACTGTTCAAAGCACCATGGTGATACCAGTAATTCGGGTAGAATATGGCTTCTGCCCCACATGGGGCTTACTCTCTCAATCCCCATTTTAAAGCTGAGGTAACTAAGTCACAAAGAAGAGAATTGACTTGCCCAAGATCACACAGCAGACAAGTGGCAGAGTGGGATTAGAACCCACATCCTTCTGCTTCCCAGGCCAGTGCTCTATCCACTAGGCATCACTGCTTCTCACAGTTCATGTGGGGCTGGGAGCAGGGATGAATGAAAGGAGTAAATCAAGGTGATGCAGAAGGGGGTGGGAGAAGAGGAAGGGAGGGCTTAGTCAAGGAAGACCTCTTGGAGGAGATGTGCCTTCTTTGCTGCATTCTGTATTTATTGTACAAAGCCTGCCATTTTTTATTAACGGTATTTCTTACTATGTGCCAGGCGCTGTACTTAGCATCAGGATAGACATAAGCTAATCAAGTTGGACAGAGTCCATGTCCCACAGCTGACAGCCCTGCCTGGTTTGTTTCCCAGCAAAGACATCCAACACCAAGGAATTCCTCCCTAGTGCCTGCCAACCAATCAGTCAATCAGTTGTATTTACCAAGCACTTGCTGAGGCAGAGCAGAGCACTGAACTAATCTTTTGTGGGCGTAAATAGAAGGAAAAGTTACTGTGCCTGCCCTGAAGGAGCTGACAATCGAAAGGGGGAATGTTGTCAGGTCATCTCTTTATAAGGACCTACAACTGCTTTGCCCAACTTTCTCTTGTTCTCTCTCTCTCTCCCTCTCTCTTTCCCTCTTCTCCTTTGCCCCACCCATTCAACAGCCTCCTGAAACCATCCCTGTGGCTGAAAATAAGCAGTGAAAGAGGACAAAATCCTGGACCTAATCAAGAAAGGCAACAAAAATGAAATCAAAGATAGCATTTTGCTCATCCACAAAGTCAAGGCTGGTCCAACCTGCTCTGCTGAAGTCAGATCTGCCCTCTGTATCTTAGGAGGAACACAAACAGACCTGAAGATGGACAGACCAGAGGAGGACACTCAAGATGATCTCAGGGTCCTGAGGAGGAAGATCGGGGAGAGGATTAAGACTCTTGGATTTGGAAAGTCTTGGGCTGAAAGGGACAAGATTGAAGTTATGAAAAATGAAAAATACTGGGGCATTTGGTAAGCTTATACTATGCACCAAAAATGTGTTAGGTGCTGGGATAGCTACATGATAATCAGGTAGGTCACAGTCCCTGTCTCAAATGAGGCTTACAGTGTAAGTAGGACGGAGATCAGGTTTTGAAAATCCATTTTGTAGGTGAGGAAACTGAGGCATAGAAAAGATAAATGACTTGTCCAAGATCAGAAGATCTAGCAGAGAAGAAGCACAGCCTAGTAGATAGAGCATGGGCCTGGGAGGCAGAAGGAACTGGGTCTAATCCTGGCTCTGTCAGTTGACTGCTGTGTGACCTTGAGCAAGGGGAGGAGGGGAAGGAAATAGTGGGGTTTGTCAAGATGAAGAACCGGGGTAGCCGCCATCTCATAATTGCTGGAGTTAGCAAAGCGGAACTTGGAAGCGCAGGTAAGACACCATCCCTCAATAGAAGCCGTCGGACACCCCAGGCCAGGAATGAGGAAGAAGATATCCCTTGCCCCCATGCCAACCAAATAAAGTATGAAGGAGCGAGGGGGGAGGCAGGAGGAGGGTTCAGAGATTGGACAAGCAGAATCTGGAAGACTGAACTGATCGGAAGGCCAGGTGATAGGTACCTGCTGCCTCTGACATCATGGGCAGCAGAATGAGACTTGCAGCATGTCATCTTTGCTCAGAGTGTGGGATGCCTGCTCTGTATGCACCAAGTGAGGAGCTGTGTGGCAGGTGAGTGTCAAGCTGAGCTCTCGTGGGGCTGGGAGCTAGGTGCTTCACCAAGTGTGTGTAACCACATAAGTGTATTTCTCCCAAGAGGGAAGCTTTCATGGGCAGGAGCTACGTGCTTTCGCCATGTATGACTAGCAAGAAATAATAATAATTACTATGGTACTTCTTAAGTACTTACTCTCAAGCACTGTTCTAAACACTGGGGCAGATACAAGTTAATCAGGTTGGACTCAGTTCCTGGCCCACATGGGGCTCACACTCCTAATCCCCATTTTCCAGATGAGGTAACTGAGGCCCAGAGAAGTGAAGTAACTCGCCCAAAGTCACACAGCAGACATGCGGTGGGGTCTAGTTTAGAACTCAAGTCCTGATTCCCACGCCTGTGCTCTATCCACTAGGCCCTGCTGCTTCAAGGCCATAAGTGTATCCCTCCCGAGTGGGAAGTGTTTATTAGCAGGAATTAGCTGCTTTGCCAGGTACGAGTGATGCATAAGTGTATTCCTCCTGAGAGGAAAGTGTTCATGGGGCTGGGAGCTAGCTGTTTACCATGTGTGAAGAACACATAAGTATATCCCTTTCGAGATAGACGTGTTCATAGCGCATAACTAAATATGTGTATTCCTCCCAATCCATCAATTGAGCACTAGTATTTATTGAGCGCTTACTATGTGCAGAGCACTGTACTAAACACTTGGGAGAGTACAATGCAACAGAATTAGCCCTCGCTTTTCCCATCCATAACAAGCTTACCGTCTAGAGGGGGCGACACATATGATAGTTGAAGTACTGAACAAGGACAAGTGCAGAATCTTGCCTAATTTTGCAATCCATTTTGCCTGGAAAATGGGCAGCTAATTGCAATGAAGGATCCACCTGGAAGCATAAATCATTAAGAAATCCCTCAGTGTGGGCTGATCTCTAAGATCATCTATGGAGAGAGCGTAGTTGCTTGAATCCTATATTCTTGGAGCCTGAATTCGGCCACTCTAATCCCAGTTGCTCCCGAGAGGGAAACTTTCAGTTTGAGTGGACCCAGGGCACAGGATGCCAGCCTAAAATAAGCATATTCCTCCCGAGAGGGAAGTTCAATTCGCCACATGGAATAAAATTTGCATGGCTCAGCATTTCTGACTCTTGGCTCACTCACTCTCGCCATGCTGATCCTCGAACTTGTCCCTGCTTGATGAGTGACTCGAGGGTGTTCAGGAGGGGACTGTCCTCCTGCTTGGCAGGCTTCTTACAGGTGTCAATGCAGATGGGCTGGCCCGACTCTTCCTCTGTGGGTTAATCAAACTCGGAATCGCTGAGACCTTAATGTTCTGGGCCCTGCCAGAGCAGACTGGCCTCTGAAGGAAAGTTTTGTCCCAGTAAGCAGAGATAATAGGCCCTGAGACCCTCAGGTGAAACAGCTACTCTCTGGGATCTATCGCCAGCTCCTCCGGGGCAGAGACCGTGTTTCCGTATGCTGGCTGGAGGAGGCATGTGATGCCACGTGTGTTAACACAGGGTGAACGGCGTAAGTGTGATGTGTGATAAGGGTGATACGGCATAAGGTCCCTGTGAACACGGGGGCCACTTCTGAGCCATGGCACTCAGTGGTGGGACACCGATGCCCTATCCATACAAGATGGGGGACAAGCCAGTTGAAAATCGAACGAGTGGCCACTCTCCCCAGCCCTCCGCTTCTCAGTCAATCATGTTTTTTGAGTGCTTAGTTTCTGTAGACCATTACATTAAGGGCTTGGGAGAGTATAATATATAACAGAAACATTCTCTGCTCACAATGAGCTAAAAGTCTAGCGGGGTCTCACCCTGCAACCAATGATATGAGCGGGAAACTCTATTATTAAAGAGTTATTTAAATTTAGATTTAAATTTAATAGAGGAGCTATTAAATTTAGCTACTTATTAGATGACCTGGGTTCTTATTCCAGCTCTACCACTTGTCTTCTCTGTGACTTTGGGCAAGTGGCTTCACTTCTCTGTTGCCTCAGTTTCCTCATCTGTAAAATGGGGATTAAATCCTACTCCCTTCCACCTAAACTGTGAGCCCCAAGCAGAGCAGGGACTGTGACTGACCTGATAACCTTGTATCTACCCCAGTGCTTAAAGCAGTGCTTGGTGCATAGTTAGTGATTAACAAGTAGAGTAATAATAAGAATAGTGATAATAATAATAATAATTGGCACAGACCATCCTCTGTCCAATCAGCAGAAAGCTAGACTCCCTCTGAAATGCACGGGGCAGAGAGGAGCACTGCTTTTTGCTCGTAAAGCGATTTTTCTTTCTCTCTCTCCCGAGTGAGTCAGAGTTTGTTTGAATGTGAATAATTTGCCATAATAAAAGCGTTACACCAGCTGGCAGCAGCCCAGCCGGAAGCCACCTGCATCTCCAACCAGAGAGGAGGAAGGGGCTGGGGGAGGAATGGGGAGGAGGACATCCTCAGGAAATGATGGCACCTTCGAATGCAGCAGGATGCGGGAGCTTAATTTATTTCTCTATTTGAGCCTCCCAAATCCTTGCCCCCACCAGCTATATCCTTGCTCCTTCTAGCCATAGATCATTTCTGTCTGGTTGTCTCCCTGCTTTGACTAAAAGCTCTTTGAGGGCAGGGACCATGTCCTTATCTTCTATATTCTCTCTCAGATGGTAAATGTTTTTGTCTCTCCTCCTCAACTTTTTACAGGATTAATTAAGCACTTACTATGTGCTGGGCACTGTACTAGGCACTGGGGTAGATAAAAGATAATCAGGTTGGACACAGTCCATGTCTCCCACATGGGGCTCACAGTCTTAGTCCTCACTTTACAGATGAGGTAAATGAGGCCAAGAGAAGAGAAGTGACTTGCCCAAAGTCCCCTGTAAGAGTTCAAGCTTCCTGTGGTCAGAGAATTGGTCATTTTTTTGTTTTTTCCAAGCACCTAGAACTGGGCACCTCCCCAAATGGATGCCTTATAAATGCTACTTACTACAGTGCTTTGTGCTTAATAGATGCTCAAGAAATATCTTTAGTTGGTGTTGGCCAGCTCAGCAGTGTGTCATGTTACTACCCCTGTTCCTGTTGATCCAGTGGCCTTCCATACCAATAAATTCTACTACTTCCAGTACTAATACTACTAATGGTATTTGATAAGCGCTAACTATGTGGCAGGTACTGTTCTAAGCACTGGTGTAGATATAAGTTAATTAGGTAAAACACAGTCCCTGTCCCACATGGGGCTTACAGCCTCTACACCCCATTTTACAGAAGAGGTAACTGAATCACAGAGAAGTGAGGCAACCTGCCCAAGGTCACACAACAGACAAGTGGCAGAGCTGGGATTAGAACCCAGGTCTTCTGACTCCCAGGCCTGTTCTCTATCCACTAAGCCATGCAATAACTGGTCTCTCTCCTCCTTAGACTGTGAGCCCTGTGTGGAACGGAGATAGGGTTTAACCTGATTATACTGTATCTTCGCCACCTCTTGGTCCCTAGTAAGTGCTTAACAAATACTGCCATTATTATTATTGATAGTATTATAATATTATTATCATTCCTGTTTCTTTTATAGCTGAGTCTTGGCCCTCTGGCTGGCCCAGCCTCTGACACGTTCCTCTTCTAATATGCAAGATTTAAGCAAGCATTTGGCTCCATGGGGAGGGCTGACAGTTAAAGTCCGCACGTACTCAGCGGTGGGATCTTAAAGGCAGAAATGATCATGAGAAATGGCTCCAAGTGGAGATGAAAAGGCTTTTATGGTGACAGGGAAGAGAAATGGCCAGTGTGGCCTAGTGGAAAGAGCATGGGCCTGGGAGTCTAAGGATCTGGGTTCTGATATTGGCTCCATCACTCGTCTGTTGTGTGACCTTGGGCAAGTCACTCAACTTCTCTGTGCCTATTACCTCATCTGAAAAAGACTATAAGCCCCATGTGGGAAGTGGACTGGGTCTAACCTGATTAGCTTGTGTTTACTGCAGCGCTTAGTATTCATTCAGTAGTATTTATTGAACGCTTACTATGTGCAGAGCACTGTACTAAGCGCTTGGAATGTACAAATCGGCAACAGTTCCTGGCTACATAGTAAGTGCATAACAAATACCAAACAAACAAAACAAACAACCAGAGCTTGAGGAAAGATCAGGAAACCCAGAGGGATATGGGCGAGTACATAGTTGAGAAACAGGAGGGTGGCAGGCAGAAGCAGAGAGAAAAAGGAGAGAGAGAGAGGAAAGAGGGAGGTGAGAGGAGAGAGAGGAAAAGGAATAGGGCAGAAGGGAGAAGAGATAAAACAGAGATGGGAAAAAGACCAGGAAAGAGCCTGGGAGGAGCAGGGGAAAGAAGGGAGAAGGGGGAAGAGAGTGAGGGAGAGAGGGAAAGAGAGAGAATTGAGAGGAAGGAGAAGAAAAGAGGTCAGAGGGATTGAAAGAGGAGGAGAGAGCAGGGGAGGAAAGGGGAGAAAGGGAGAGAGAAGTCAGCAGGGAAGGGGAAATCAATCAATCATATTTACTGAGCACTTACTGTGTGCAGAACACTGTAACAAAGTGCTTGGGAGAGTACAATATACCAGAGTTGATAGACTCATTTCTTAGCTTACAGTCTAGAAGGGGAGACATTTTGAATATAAATAAATAAATTACAGATTATGTACATTGAGTGCTGTGGGGATGAGGAAGGGGTGAAAAAAGGGAGCAAATACAAGTGCAAGAGTAACATAGAAGGGAGTGGGAGAAGAGGAGATGAGGCCTGAGTCAGAGAAAGGGGAGCAGACAGGGAGAGCGAGAGGAAAAGAGACAGAGAGAAAGCCAGAGAGAAACAGAGACAGAGAGAGAAACAGCGACTGTGCAGGTAGCTGAGGAGATGAAGACAGAAGGGGAGAGAGGACAAGGGTAGAGTTTCCAGTATATTGTTTAAGGAAACACCTCTTTTTCTTCTGACAAATCCAGGAGCAATCACGGGGCTACTGTCTTGTGGTAAAATGGATAAATCACCTCCTTCTCCCTTGATTTATCATAGGTCTCAGTTTTTTCCAGCGAGCACCTTAAGTATTTGAGACCCAAAAATGCCCTGCTGGGATGGGGAGGGGCCAGAGGCCCAGACAGAGAGGATCAACTGGAAACTAAAAGGAGAAGGATGTTTTAAGGTGAGGTTGAGAGTGTTTTCAGGGGTGGGCAGGAGAGAGAAGCTTGTAAGCCCGTAACCTTGGCCCGTTACAAGCCCGTTGGTTACAAGCTCATAATCTTGGCGTTATCCTTGATGCCACTCTCTCATTAAACCCACGTAACCAATCTGTCACCAAATACTGTTGGTCTCACCTTCACAACATTGTTAAAATCTGGCTGCTCCTCTCCATCCAAACTGCTACCATGTTAGTACAATCACTCAACCTATCCCACCTAGATTACTGCATCAGCCTCCCTTCTGACCTCCCAACCTCCTGCCTCTCCCCACTTCAGTCCATACCTCACTCCGCTACCCATATTATCTTTCTACAGAAACATTCAGGACATGTCTTGTTTTTGTTGCTGAATTATACTTTCCAAGCACTTAGTACAGTGCTCTGCACATAGTAAGCACTCAAATATGATTGAATGATTGTCACCCCCACCCCCCCAAATCTCCAGTGGTTGCCCATCCACCTCCATATCAAACAAAAACTCCTCACCATTGACTTTAAAGCAGTCCATCACTTTGTCCCCTCCTATCTCACCTCACTTCTCTCCTTCTACAACCCCAGTCCACACACTGCACTCCTTTGATGCTAACCTTCTTACTGTGCTTCTATCTCGCCTGTCTCACCGCTGACCTACATCTGGCCTTGAACACCCTCCCTCTTCAAATCCGCCAATGAGTCTCCCTGGCTTCAAAGCCTTACTGAGGGCCCATCTCCTCCAAGAGGCCTTCCCAGACTAAGCCCCACCTTTCCTCATCTCCCTCTCCCTTCTGTGTCACCTTGACTTGCTCCCTTTACTCTCCCCACCCCCTTCCACTCCATAGCACTTATCTGTAATTTTGTTTATTTATATTGATGTCTTTTTGTATTGATGTCTGCCTCCTCCCCTGTAGACTGTGAGCTCACTGTGGGCAGGGATTGTCTCTATTGCTGCACTGTACTTTCCCAAGTACAGTGCTCTGCACACAGTAAATGCTCAATAAATGTGATTGAATGAATGAATGAATTAGCCTCTGGGATCAGAGGAGAAGGTAAGCTCTTTGTAGGCAGGGAACACACCCACCAACCCTGCTGTAATGTACTCTCTTAAGTGCTTAATACACCACTCTACAAGTAGTAAATGCCAAAAAGTACTATTAGTAATGATACTCAGTAGGACAAGTGTCTGTTTGATGTTGCATTGTATTCTCCCAAACGCTTAGCACAGTGCTTTGCACAGAGTAAGTCCTCAAAAAATATGATTGAATGAACAAATGAATGCTGAAGCTGAAGATCTAGGCATCTCCTTCCCCTAGTAGCTGAAGGCTTCATAGATCTTCAGTAATTATGGCTTTGCTCTGCCCTAACTTCAGAGCCCTCCCTCATGTCTGCTGGTGAGTGGGTACAGGGTGGTTTCCTCTCCAGAGGCAGATGTAGATATGAAAGGATCAGATCGGACACAGTCCTTGTACCACAAGGGGCTCAAAGTCTAAAGAGAAGAGAGAAAAGGTATTTAATCCTCATTTTAATAATAATAATAATAATGTTGGTATTTGTTAAGCGCTTACTATGTGCCGAGCACTGTTCTAAGCGCTGGGGTAGACATAGGGGAATCAGGTTGTCCCACGTGGGGCTCACAGTCTTAATCCCCATTTTACAGATGAGGGAACTGAGGCACAGAGAAGTGAAATGACTTGCCCACAGTCACACAGCCGACAAGTGGCAGAGCTGGGATTCGAACTCATGAGCCCTGACTCCAAAGCCCGTGCTCTTTCCACTGAGCCACGCTGCTTCTCATTTTACAGATGAAAAAACAGTGGCACAGAGAAGTGAAGTGACTTGCCAAGGTCACACAGCAGATAAGAGGCAGAGCCTGACTCCCAGGCCCACGCTCTTTCCACTAGGCCACGGTGCTCTTTAAGGGGGAGAATTTTACTTTTTATTTTTGTCTGTTCACGCAGGGGCTAGTAGAGTGTTCTGTTCACTGAAGGTATTCAGTAAAATATTGACACTGATAGTGAATGGTGTGGATGAAAGGAGCGGGGAGTAGAGCACAGCATTCTGGGAGGTCTGTCTGGGTGGGAACTTATCACAGATGGGCCTTGAGGCTGATGATATGGGAATTGACTCTCTGTGTAGTCTTGTGATGCCAACACTAAGCAGATGGCAGCACAATAATAATAATCTAATAATCAGGATATTTATTAAGTTCTTCCTATGTGCCAAAGCACGGTTTGCAGGATTGGATAGAAGATGATCAGATCAGACCCAATCACTGTCCCATTCGGAGATCATAGTCCAAGACGGAGGGAGAGCAGGGATCTCATTCCCATTTACCTGGGAGAAGGCTAAGAACCAGAAAGGTTAAGTTATTTACCCAAAGTCACACAGCAGGTCAGTGGGAAAGCTGGGATAACCTGGACTCCAGAATCCAGGACTCACGGTCTTTCCACTTGGTCCTGCTGCCTCCCTCAAAGACAGAAACAGGTCCCCCTGCCCTCTCAGCAAGGCACAATAAGGATTAAAACAACCCATTACTACTGAAGCACTTATTTATTTACTTAATCAACTTTTCAATCTCCTCTTCCTTCTATCTGAGGGCTATGTTATCTATCTCCCTTGTTAAATGGAAATTTCCTTGCAGGTGAGGATCATATGTTTTATCTCTGTTGCCCTCTCCCTAGCCCTTAGGGCAGTGTTTTGCACACAGTAGGTACTCAGTAAATATGACTGATTGATGGATGGATTGGACAGAGAATGCATTCAATCCATCAATCAATTCATGGCAATTTTCTTTAATTGGTATTAGTTGGTATATGTATCAAGTACTGTTCTAACCGCTGGGATAAATACAGTACAAGTGGATCAGACATAGGCCCTGCCCCAGATGGGGCTCACAGTCTACTGAACACTTATTGTCTGCAGAGTGCTGTACCAAGGGTTTGGGGGAAGAAAATCCAATAGAGTCGATAGACATGATTCTTGCCATTTCATAGGGTGGAGTCTAGAACATCTGTTTCCCATCAGTCTAGCTGTCTTCATGCCCTCTTTGTTCCCCTGTTTCCCAACTACCCCTTACCTTCAAACGTTGGGGGGACAAGTGGAAAACAGCTAAAGACTGCAGAAGACTGTGGCCGAAAATACCTCACAGGCCTAGACAGAACTCTAAACATGTTTTTCTCCAAAGGTTTGGGGATGGGAGGCCCTGCCTGAAGAGAGTCAATCCATAGGATCTATTGAACCTTTACTGTGTGCAGAGCACTGTGCCGAGTGCTTGTTCAAGGGCCTTGATCTCTCCAAAATGCTGAGGAATGGGGGACCTTCCAGTCAGCCCGGGCTTGGGAGTCAGAGGGCATGAGTTCGAATCCCAGCTCTGCCCCTTGTCAGGTGTGTGACTTTGGGCAAGTCACTTCACTTCTCCATGCCTCAGTTCCCCCATCTGTAAAATGGGGATGAAGACTGTGAGCCTATCTTGGGACAACCTGATTACCCTGTATCTCCCCCAGCGCTTAGAACAGTGCTCAGCACAGAGTAAGCGCTTAACAAATACCAACATTATTATTATTATTATTTATTGAGAGTTTACTATGTGCCGAGCATTATACTAACCGCTTGGGAGAGTACAATATAACAATAAACAGACATCTTCCCCACAAAAGAAGGCTCTGAGAAGGCTTTTCTTTCTTCCATCACATGCAGGATGACTTATTTCCCACTCTCCCTGGTCCAGATTCCTCCTCTTCCCCAGGCCTTTAGGCTGAATCCATTCCCAGTCCTGTTGTTCTATAGCAGCTTCTATCTTTCATCCTGCATCTGACTTAATAGTATTCGTAAAGCTCTTACTACATTCCAGGCACTGTATGAAGGACTGGGGTAGATACAAGCTAATCAGGTTGGACACAATCCCTGTCCCACATGGGGCTCAGAGTCTTAATCCCCATTCTACAGATGAGGTAACTGAGGCCCAGAGAAGCGAAGTGACTTGAAAAAGGTCACACAGCAGACATGTGGCAAGGCTGAGATTAGAACCCAAGTTCTTCTGCCTGCTAGACCCATGTTCTATCCACTAGACCAGGCTGCTTTGTGGTTGGGACCTTGGTGCCTGGGCCTGGGGGTGAAGTGGGGGTGTGTGTGGCTCTGGCCAGTGCCAGTGAGAGTCGCCCCAGGCTCAGCTTTGCAAGATTCTGCTCTTTGAACATGTTTCAGGGTCAGCCTCGGGGGCGGCGGGTGAAGGGAGCTCCAAAGGGCTGAATAGAAATGAAAAATTACAGCAGGAGGCTAAGTCAACAAACACACAACAGAGCACTGGGAAGAAGTGGGAGGGGAGAGGCCTGTTCTTGAAAAATGCTGCTTCAGCTGGGCGTGGGGTGGGGGGAGCCACCTGCCACCCCCAGCTGAGAATCTCATTCCACATCCCGTCAGCTGCAGCTGGCTTCCTCTGGGACTCCCGATAAGCGAGCGTATCTGGCCACGACGTCAGAGGGGACGGGCTCAGTGAGCATGAATTGAAACCCCCAACCCGGACAGAAGTGATTCCCTCATGAACGGCAATCCAGGAGGGAACAGACTAGCTCCGGAGACAGGGAGGAGATGTGGGCTGGCCCAGGACTGAGCCCATCGGGTGGCAACGATGTCTCTGGCCCACCCTCAGTTTCCCCGGCATGTGCCAATCACGACTTTTGGCAGGATAATGGGAGGACCCTGGAGGGAACCAGGTCACTGAACACTCCTTGGGATCAGTCTCTATCTCGAGTCTCCCTCCCTGAGATTGGTCCTGCAGGACCCTGTCCCTCTAGAATTGTGGACTCTGGGTGGATAAAAAGGAAAAGGAATGGAGACTTGAGTTAGGGCTTATGTATCTCCCTCTTTCTTTTCTTGCTCCTTCTCCTCCTCCTATTTCTCCTTCTCTTCCTCCTCGTTCTCCTTTTCCTATTCCTCCCTCTTCTCCTCTTCCTATCTTCCTCCTCCTATCTGTCTCCCCTTCCTCTTCCTATCCTCCCCATCTTCCCACCCATCAGCTTCCTCTCCTCCTTCCTTTCCCCCTTTCCACCTGAGCACAATTGTGATCTCCCCCTTGAGAAAAAAGGCCGAGCCTGGAAGGCCCCCCTTCCTAAGCCCTTCCAGTGCTGACCACTCCTGGGGTAAGACCGCCCTACCAGCGCCACTGAACTAGATAAGACAGGAATATGGGTAGTAAGCTTGGAGGCTGATGAGTCACCATGGGTGGACTGCAGTTTGTCACTGTCCATGAGCCTGCCGAGGCCACCGTGATCACTTATTCATACTTGGATGGAGGTCAGGGAAGGGGGCAGAGGAGAATTTGCCCAGGTCCAATGGTAACGAGATTCTTTTTCATTAAAGGCACAGAGGATGGGGGAGATTGTGAGGTTTCTTGGCAGCACCCACACGCCCCCCCCCCCCCCGCCACCCTCCAATCCTGGCACGTACCCCTCTGTCCCTCCTCACCCAGATCCCAAACTCCACCTGGAGCAGCGGAACAGATGAAGGATTCTTCACAAAACCACTGGGGCAGGAGCCTTCTGTGAGATGTGACATGGGCTGATGTATGGGAGAGGACAGCTTGGTGCTGAACATGCCAAGAAATATTAATCTCAAGGAGATGCTATTGAACTCAAGAGAGACTTAACATCAGTGCTGAAAGATCAAAGATATGATACCGCTGGTAGAGTGCGCTATCAGGAGTGATCAGAGGGAAACAAAAGAGGAGGGGGGGTGGGTCTTCAGAGCCCCGTGCATTAGCGGACTGACTCATCTACTCCAGGCGAGAGCAAATAGCAATTTTTCATGAACCGTATCACCACACATTGAAGACTTTTTGACATTCCTTTACATCTCATTGTCTCCTGTCCATAAACGAGAGGATCATCAGAATACGCAATGGTTTGCCGCCGATCACCTCCGACCCTGCTCTCTGGTATCTCTCCTTTCCTCTTCGTTTCTCAATAGCTTTGCCGGTTGCCCCGTCACTGCCCACCTGGGCCGCGGAACCTCTTGGGATCCTGCATGGCCACTGTGAGACTGTGAGACTTCAGTTTTCCTCATCTGTAAAATAGGGATTTGATACCTGTTCTCCTTCCTCCTTAGACTATGAGCCCCACGTGAGATGGGGACTGATTGTCTTGCATCTGCCCCAGTGCTCAGTACAGTAGCCGGCACATAAATAAGCATGCAAATACCACAATTATTATTTAAAGAGTAATCTCTCTTGGGGCTGGCCACTCCTCGCCCAATCCCCGAACTCTTTTGACAATGGTGATATTTTTTAAGCATCTACTATATGACAAGCACCTGGAAATCCCTTTCTCCACACATCCTTCAGGTCTTAGCCTTCCCCACCTTCAAAACCTTCCTAAAACCCCACCTCCTCCACAACCCTCCAGGGTGGACTAATGGATAGAGCCCGGAATGGGAATCAGAAGGACCTGGGGATCTAATCCTAAACTCTGAACTTGTCCGATAGGTGACCTTGGGTAAGTCATTTCGCTTTTCTGGGCCTCAGTTACCTCATCTGTAAAATGAGGATTAAGACTGTGAGCCCCATGTGGGATGTGGACTGTATTCAACCTGTTCATCTTGTATCTACCCCAACGCTTAGTACAATGCCCGGCACGTAGTAAATGCTTAACAAATTCCCTAAAAACAAACCCCCCAAAACAAATGAAACACCATTCCCCAGTTTGCTCCCAATATTTCTAAGTCATATCAACACAACAGTTGCCTCTAGCATTTATGGATGTCTCTTTCTGTGCGACTCTATCATTTATTCATCTCTCCATCCATCTTTCCATATACCTATATATAATATATAGTGGAATCAAAACAGATAACTGAAAGTGCAACTGTGCTGACATTATACCTACATATCGCACCCTCAATTACTTATCCCGATTCCACTAGTTGTAAATATTTTATGCTTGTCTCCCCTGCCAGAGTGGCAGTTCCTCGTGGGCAGGGACTGTTTCTCTTGCTTCTGTTGGACTTCCTTAAACCCTCGGTACAGGATAACACACCAGTGGGTGTTCAATAAATAGCATTACCACTACTACTGCTGCTGCTACTACAGTGATTTCTACAGCTACTGGTACTACTACTACATCTGCTACCAGTATTATTACTGGTGCCACCGGCATGGCGTAGTGGATAGAGCATGGGCCTGGAAGTCAGGAGGTCATGGGTTCTGATCCCGGCTCCACCACTTGTCTGCTCTGTGACCTTGAGCAAGTCACTTATCTGGGCCTCAGTTCCCTCATCTGTAAAATGAGGACTGAGACTGTGAGCCCCAGGTGGGGCAACCCTATTTGCTTGAATCCACCCCAGCGCTTAGAACTGGGTTTGGCACATAGTAAGCGCTTAACCAACATTACCAACATTATCATTATTACTACTCTACTCCTACCACTGCTACTGTTCCTCCTGAGATGCAGTTCCCTAACTGTACAGGCTATGCCTTGACCAGGGTTGAAGAGTTGGGGGCCAGCTCTCATAACTGGGGAGTATTGGTATTTTGTTAAGCGCTTACTATATGCTGAGCACTGTTCTAAGCGCTGGGGTAGACACAGGGCATTCAGGTTGTCCCACGTGGGGCTCACAGTCTTCATCCCCATTTTACAGATGAGGTCACTGAGGCACCGAGAAGCTAAGTGACTTGCCCAAAGTCACACAGCTGACAAGTGGCCGAGCCGGGATTCGAAGTGCACTGTTGGGGGAAACCGAGGGAAGGAAGACCAGTGTTTGCCAAAGTTCGTTCAGTCTTGCCTGCCTCCCCGGGCTAGGGCAGGAGCTCCAAGGTGGTCCCTGGGTCCGATCCAGATCCTAGCTCCCGCTGCTAAGTCTTCCCCTCTCCACCCAGGCTGCAGGGACTTTGACACCCACCAGGAGTCAGATACTGAGGACAAAGAGACAGCTTAGTGAAGAGCTAGAAATGACATGGTCCTTACCCAGTAGAAGCTGTCTAATTATAATAATAATAATAACTATGGTATTTGTTAAGTGCTTACTTTGCTAATGAGATGTATATCACCTTGATTCTATTTATTTGTTATTGTTTTAATGAGATGTTCATCCCCTGGATTCTACTTATTGCTATTGTTTTTGTCTGTCTGTCTCCCCCGATTAGACTGTAAGCCCATCAAAGGGCAGCGACTGTCTCTATCTGTTACTGATTTGTACATTCCAAGCACTTAGTTCAGTGCTCTGCACATAGTAAGCACTCAATAAATACTATTGCATGAATGAATGCCAGACACTCATCTAAGCACTGGGGTAGATACGCGACAAATGGGTTGGACACAGTCCCTGTTCCACATAAAGCTCACAGTCTTAACTCCCCATTTTACAGATGAGGGAACTGAGAGCCAGAGAATTGAAATGACTTGCTGAGCCCACAGCGTAGACGAATGGCAGAGCTGGGATTAGAACCCATGACATTCTAACTCCCATGCCCGTGCTCCATCCACTAGGCCAAGAGGGAGACAGACATTACTATAAAGAAATTACCAATTTCTACGTAAGTGTTGTGGGGCTCTAGAGTGGGGTGAATAAAGGGTACAAATCCAAGTGTCAGGCTGACATAGAAGGAAGTGGGAGAAGAGGAAATGAGGGCTTAGTTGGGGAAGACCTGTTGCAGATGTGTTTTTAATTTACAAGGCCTCGAAAGAGTCCTGCACTGTTATTTTTCATCACTACCTCCCCGGGTAGGGAGTGCGAAAGATGTTGGGGGAGAGAAGATACTGCCAGGCACCAAGTTCCTCTCATCTCTTCTCTACCCTGGAGTAACATTAAAACAAGACCAAGGCAGGGCAGGACACAGTGACCTTGCTTAAAGTCTACAATATTGAAATTGTTTGGTTAGATCTCAAAGATAACAATAATAGTAATAATAGTAATAGTAAGTGTTAAACACTGAGATAGATAAAATATAAGCAGAGCAGTTGCCATCCTTGTCCTGCACAGGGCTCACTGTCTAAGGGAAAGGGAAGGTGGGTATCATACTCCCATTGTATGGATGAGGAAACTGAGGCATGGAGAAATGAAGTGACTTCTCTCGCAGCAGGCCAAGAGCACATCTGAGATCGGAACCCAGATCTCCTCACTCCCAGGCCAAATGCCACTGACTGATGGATTGATTCCATTAGGCTAAGCCACTTCCCTCCAGTTTAAGACCCAGGCCAGGCCAGGCCAAGACAAGTGAGTTATCTGGCTAATTCAGATTTCTGCCTGGAATATTCCTATAATCAAGAGTCCAGGGTAGTTTGGGTGCCAGATCATCTGATTAATTTGTTAGGGCAGACCTGACTGGTGCTTAACGAAATGTTTCCCACACCCCAAAGAATAGTAAACTCCTTGAGGGTGGGGGACATTTTTGCTTGTTGCTATTTCTCAAGTACTCAGTATTGCACTCCGGAGGTGCCCAGTAAATATAGTCCATCGCCTGACTGATGGCCTCTTGCCACTTTTGGCCTGCAGACAAATGCTATTCTCATTGAGCCTTTGGTTCTCAGGAGCCCTGTCACCCCTAGGAGGAGAGGGATCAAATCAGCTTGCTTCGAAAAGATCTAGACACTCTCCTCCCTCCCCAGCTGTGGCTTGTTGTGGAAATGGTTCTTGATATCCAGCCATTTTAGTTTCATGATCATTAATATTCTTAAAAGGTTCTTGGAAACACATTTATCCATGACTCCCTGATCAGCTCCTACATTTACTTTCAATTTAAATAATGGTTTTAGTCGGGCTTTTGATGTGCTGTTTACTTTAATTATTGTTCTGACCCTATCTGTGTCTTGACACAGTGTCATTCAATATTTGATGACTTTTCCTTAGTCTTGATGTGGGTGGGCTTTTCTTTGGTGGGGGGGAGTGGGTGGGGGTGGGAGAGCTTGCGCTGTTAACTTTTCCGGGCTTGTTGAAAACAAGATGTGGCATGCCGCTGGCTTCTCATCCCCTGGCACTAGAATGCAGAATAAATAATGCTGAAGAAACAGTTGCTTGACCAAGCTGTCTGAGAGAATGCAGAGAAAAGTGGAGTCTCTGAGGGACAGACTGGGAATTGGGGTGGGCGCGCCCTCTTGGGAGTGGCTGAGATAATGATCTCCTGCCCCTGGGACTGGGGTTTAGAGCCTGGAGGAAAAATGGGATTTGAGGGAGAGAGCATGAAGGGGAAGGAACCATGGAGGAACAGAATTCTGTCTAGGCCATCCTTGTCTTGTTTTAGGCTGTCGAGTCGTTTCCAACCCATAGCAACTCCATAGGGGAGCGGGACCCATCTCTCCCAGAATGCCCCAACTCCATTTGCAATCGTGCTGGTAGTGTATCCATAGAGTTTTCTTGGTAAAAATATTGAAGTGTTTTACCACTGCCTCCTTCCATGCAGGAAACTTTAGTCTCCACCCTCGACCCTCTCCCATGCCGCTGCTGCCCAGCACAGATGAGTTTTGACTTGTAGCAGATTGCCTTCCACTTGCTAACCACTGCCCAAGCTAAGAATGGAATGAGTAGGCCTCTGCTTGACTCTCCCTCCTATAGCTGAGACTGGTGGAGTACTGGAAACTCTCCAGGTTCAATCCCGAGATCCAGGCAATAGTAGAGTCTAATAATAATGTTAATAATTGTGGTATTTGTTAAGTGCTTACTATGCACCTTGCACTGTATCAAGTGCTGGGGTGGATACAAGCAAATTGTGTTCGACACAGTTCCTGTCCATCATGGGACTCACAGTCTTAATCCCCATTTTACAGGAGAGGTAACTGAGGCCTAGAGAAGTGAAGTGACTTGCCCAGCAGACAATGGCAGAGTCAGGAGTTGAATCCAGGTCCTTCTGACTCCCAGGCCTGTGCTCTATCCATTAGACCACTTTGCAGGAAAGCGCTGGCTCAGTGTCACCCTTCCACACCTCTGCCCTGTGGATTGGCAATGGTCAAGCTGTCCAAGGGTCATGGTGGTAGGTCACAGGGGGTGCGGGGTGTGGCCCTGGCAACCAGAATCCCAGAGCCAACCTTGCCCAATCAGGCCTGCTCAATCCTGAACCCCAGGCAGACCCTGTGGCCTCTCCTCAACCCCAGTTTCCTCATCTGCAAAATACTTGTTTTCTTTATGAAGTAGCACTGCCTAGTGGATAGAGCAAGGATCTGGGAGTCATAAGGACCTGGGTTATAATCCTAGCTCCATCGCCTGTCTGCTATGTGACCTTGGGCAAGTCATTCACTTCTCTGGGCCTCAGTTACCTCATCTGTAAAATGGGTTTAAGGCTATGCGCCCCATGTGATACAGGGACTGTGTCCAACTTGATAAGCTTGTATCTTTCCCAGTCCTTAGAACAGTGCTTGACACATAGTAAGTGCTTAACAAATACCATTATTATTATTATTTCCCCCAGTGAGCCTTGTGAGGGACAGGGACTGCATTTGACCTGATTATCTCACTCTAGGCTTCAAGGCTGTCCATCACCTTGCCCCCTCCTACTTCTCCTCCCTTCTCTCTTTCTACTGCCCACCCCGCACACTCCACTCCTCTGCCACCCACCTCCTCACCGTCCACCATTCTCGCCTATCCTGTTGTCGACCCCTGGGCCACGTCCTCCCGCTGTCCTGGAATGCCCTCTCTCCTCACCTCCGCCAAACTAATTCTCTTCCCCTCTTCAAAGCCCTACTGAGAGCTCACCTCCTCCAAGAGGCCTTCCCAGACTGAGCTTCCCCTTTTCCCTCTGCTGCCTCTCTACCCCCCACCCCTTCACCTCCCCTCAGCTAAGTCCCCGTTTCCCCCCCTTTCCCTCTGCTCTTCCCCCTCTCCCTTCCCCTCCCCTCAGCACTGTGCTCATCTGATCATTTGTATATATTTTTATTACCCTATTAATTTTGTTAATGAGATGTTCATCACCTTGATTCTATTTATTGCTATTGTTTTAATGAGATGTACATCCCCTTGATTCTATTTATTGCTATTGTTTTGTGTTTGTCTGTCTCCCCCGATTAGACTGTAAACCCGTCAGTGGGCAGGGACTGTCTCTGTCTGTTGCTGATTTGTACATTCCAAAAGCTTAGTACAGTGCTCTGCACATAGTAAGTGCTCAATAAATACTATTGAATGAATTATCCTGTTTCTACCTCACATAGTAAGTGCTTAACAAATGCTATTATTATTATTACTACTACTACTAATAAAATGACACTACAGATGTGAAAGTACTTTGGCCAAAAAAAATAATGAACATTTGTCATTACAAAGTATTGTCATATTTTATATCTCTGCCTGTATATACAGGCTCTTCTCCTCCCCTTATTTTGTGTCAAGGTAATTGTTGGATTTGGGATGGTGGCAAACTCTAACCCTGGAAAAGTAAATTTTCCTAGAAACAGGAAGAAAACCTGCCCCTATTCAGAGGTGAGGAAATAGAACAGGATCCGTTTTGTGCACTGAAGGATCGGGATGAGAAGAGGGATTTTTGAGACTACGGCATGATCAGTTTGATGGGCTTAATATTATAGAAATGTTTCATTGTTTCAGCAGAGATGCGGAAATCTAATCATCTATCCAGCTGAATTTCAGATTTGTCATGATTCACTGGAGAGCGAGTGAGAGACACAGAGAGAGACAGAGAGAGAGAGAAAACTGATTTAAAACCCAACTTAACCCGAGGTAATTTGGGCCATTAGTTCAAACTGTGTGGTTGTTTCTCTTTTTTTATTTAAGTCATGGCTCTGTTTTCAAGATATTATTTAACAAAAGTGGCATCTAATTATATTTTCTCTCTGCATTCATTTTGAGCAGGTAATGAGGCCTGCAGAGCAGAGTTGTACCAGTGATTAATAGAAGAAAATGCAGATGGGGTTGAGTTGAAGCTACAGAGTAAAATATGTTTTCTTAAGCAGGATTGAAAGGAACTAAAGGATTTTTAAGACCTTTTGGGCAGGGATCATGTCTACCAACTCTGCCACGTTGTACTTTCCCAAAAGCTCAGTGTGGTCTTTTGCACACAGTAAGCACTCAGTAAGTACTAGTGATGGATTAATTGATTGATGGTGGTACTAGGTGGACCTGGTTTTCTTTGGGCAGGACCCTAGCAAGGAAGCGAGGAAGGCAACTGGCTCAGGGTAGAGGCTTTACCAGAGAGGGTGGGGGCACAGGAAAAGTCTTCCACTTCCATCCTCCCTTCCGCACAGGTCTGTTGGAAAAGGGTTCTGGGAGGGGCATGCAATGGTTCTGGAGCCTGTGGCCAGAGATGAGAGGTCAGTAGTCTGAGAGAAATGCCCCAAGTTTAGCGGCCCAAGAGGGTGCAGCTGGACTTCTGCAGGATGCCATTATGTAATGGAATGACTTCCTACAGATCGCAGGGGAGGAGTGGGGGCCGTTTTTCCCCTGGCTCTCAGCTGCCAGATATCTGAATAATAATTGTGGTATTTGTGAAGCGCTTATTACGTGCCAGGCACTGTAGTAGATACAATCAAATCGGTTTGGACACAGTCCTGGTCCCACATGGGGCTCACAGTCTTAATCTCCATTTTACAGATGAGGGAACTGAGGCCCAGAGGAATGACGTGACTTGCGCAGTCACACAACAGACAAGTGCTGGAGAGATTAGAACCCGGGTTCTTCTGACTCCCAGGCCTGTGCTATCCACTCTATCCACTAGGCTATGCTGCTTCTCAAGCAGGCCCTGCAAAAACTTCTCTTTCTGAGCTGAGGTGGTTTGGGAACTGACTAGGATGGCTAACCTCTTCAGAACGCTGGCTCCCTTTTGGGTCCAAAGGGAATGAATGGCATCTGCTGTGTGAAAGATCCAAGTTTGGAAGAAGTCAGTGTCGTTAAAGGAAAATGTCTCCCACTGTCAGTTTGAGTCTCCCTGGGACCTTTACCAACAGATCCATCAGAAGTGGAACATCAGGACTTATTTCAGGCTGCTTGTAGCATGGGATGGAGTTTGGAGTGGGTGATGGGGGACTGATTAGTACAATGCTCTGCACACAGTGAGTGCTCAATAAATTCCACTGATTGATTGTTTGAAAGAAAACCAGTCCATTTCTGGCAGTCTCAGCCCTTTCTCATATCAACCATCAATACAGTCCCGAGAACATTTCAACACCTGACTTCTTCCAGCCAAGAACCAACAACCATCATTTGGGAGGGTCAAGCAAGGCTAACTTAACTACCTTACACGTTCTTAAGCATGTCCAGGTGAAAAGACCCGGCTCTGCCACTGGCTTGCTATATGACATTGGGCAAGTCCCTTCGATTCTCTGGGCCTGTGTCCTCATCTGTAAAATGAAGATGAAATAAATGCATGTTGTCCCTCCTCCTTAATGCATGAGTCCCATATGGGGCAGAGACTGTGTCCGATTTGATGCACCCACTGTGGCCCTTTGCTAGTGGTTGGCACAGAGTTAGTGCTAACAAATATTATCAGTAATGATTATAGCCCAGAACAGACAACACTCATATTGAGCTAGCATGACCCTTGTGTCTTCCAGTCGAGAATGGACAACTATCAAATGTGGACAACGCAATACAGCCCCCGTGTTCTCCAGCCAGTGACAGATTGGCTTCTTCTGTGGACTGTCCTCTCTCTCCCTCCTAAAATCTATTCCCCAAATTCTGTTCCATCCCTGGGGAAACCTCCCCTCCCTTCTTCCACTCTGATGTCACCACCCGTAATACTGATGCCATTACCATCCTTCCTGTCCCAGAAGCCCACAGCTCCAGGCAAACCATTTCTCCGGGCCTTAATTTCCTCCTCTCTAAATTCAATCCCAGTTCTCCCCACTCCTTACAATGGGAACCCCATGTGGAACAGGGACCTTGTCCAACCTGATTAACTTCTACCTACCCCAGTGCTTAGAACCATGCTTGACCACTGTTCTAAGTTAGCACTTAGCAAATACTTCTAATTCCAAGGCCCAGGCTCTTTCCACTAGGCTACACAGCTTCTTAATTATTATTATTATTATTACCTCAAAAGCCACACCACCCTCACTCAGCTCTTATATTTACACTAACCCTCAATTTGTCTGCCTGTATGGAGAGTCAGTTGTCTACCAATTTTTTTTCTCTGATATTTTTTCCTGTTCTTCCTTCTACTCCCATTATATGGAAATTATTTCTGTCTGATTTCTCCATTAGATTGTAAGCTTCTTGAGGGTAGGCTATGTGTTTTTCCTTCTTCTGTATCCTCCCAAACACTTTGTACAGTGCTCTGCACTCAAAAGGCACTCAATAAATGCTCTTCATGACTAGTGGAAGGAGCAGGGGCCTGGGAGTCAGAGGACCTGGATTCTAAGTCCTGTTCCACCATTTATCTGCTGTGTGATCGTGGGCAAATCACTTAACTTCTCTCTGCCCCAGTAACGTCATCTGCAAAATGGGGATTCAATACCTGTTCCTCTTCCAACTTAGACTATGAGCCCCTTATGGACCTCACTATTAGGTAGCTATCCCAGGGCTTAGTACTGTGCTTGCCATATAATAAGTGCTTAACAAATATCACAATTATTTTTTTTCTTTGTGATTGATCGATAAAGCAGAAGCTCTGTGATGGACACTGATCATCAGGAGGGAGAGAATATTTGTCTTTGAAACAAGGAGCAGAGGAAAGAAAGGAAAATCTCCATTAATATATCCAGTAGTAACACCTCACTTTGGTACAGTCTGCCACACAGAGGAATCCCAAGGAGTTGCTGATGTTGGAAAGAAAGGGAAAAACATTTAGAATTCATCCAAACTTCATTAACATTCCACTTCACATGAAACCACGGGTTTTCCAGTTTCCATTTCAAGAAAGCAGCAGTAAAAATCTGGCTCGCTTTCATAAACCTTTAAATAAGCCTCCAGAACAAATGAAAATGGATTTTTCAAAGAACAATATTTTGATGAGATCTGGGCAAATGCTTCAAAGTCCCAGAGCGGCCCATATTTTCCCACAGCCATGAGGGAGCCTAAATTCCGAGCTCTCTGAATGTGTTGCACGTTGTGCTAGCGTTTATCACCCAGCTACTGTGCTTAGGGCTCTGTACTGGGTGCCTATTGGGCAGAAAGACGTACTGAGCACGAACTGTGTGCAGACCACTATACTGGGCACCTACTGGGCGCAGAGCACTGTACTGGGCACTTACTGTGGACAAAACACTGTACTGGGCACCTATTGTGTGCAGAGTGCTAAACTCCCTCTCTTGACTGTGCTCCTTGTGGGCACAGATTATCTGTACTTACTCTTTTGTACTGTGCTCTCCTAAGCTTTCAGTACAGTGCTCTTCAGTCTTTCCTCACTGATTTCCTACTGCAACCCGGTCCACACATTTTGCTCCTCTAACACCCACCTACTCACTGTACCTCAATCTCGTCTATCTCTCTGCTGACCCCTCTCCTGTGTCTTCCTTCTGGCCTGGAACTCCTTTCCCGTTTATATATGACAGTTCACCACTCTCCTCATCATCAAAACTCTCCCAAATCATATCTCCTCCAAGAGGCCTTCCAGGATTAAGCCTCATTTCCCTTATACCCTTCCCCTTCCGCATTAACCTTACACTTGTACCTTTACCTTTAAGCACTTGATAGTCACCCCTCACCCTCAGCCCCACAGCACTTACATATACACACACACACACATATATATATGTTATATATCTATAATTTATTTTCATGTCTGCATCCCCCTCTAGACTTTAAACTTCCAGGCCCGGGCTCTTTTCTCCAGACCACAGGGCCTCTGAGGTGCCTTCAACAGGTTAAAGGATGGTGTGAAGCTGGATCCCTTGACCCCCCTCTACCCCCCCACCCCCACTTCCAGGAACTGTGTGACGAGGGGTCCTCTTTGGGGTGGAGTGGGCAAATTCCCTGTATGGCTGCGGGGCAGGGGGAGCAGGCGGGCTCGGACACTTCAGCCACTAACAAACCCGGACCTCCACCTCTGGGAGCCGGGCAGGTGGATGGGGCCTAGCCGGTCCAAACTTTATCGATCAACTTCCTCTTTAAATTCCCCTGGTTGCCTGGCAACGTGGCCCCCTTTCTGCAGAGAGGCATGAAAGAGATTTGGAAGAAGATGAATTTGCATGAAGCCAAACCTGAATTCAAGGCCCTTTAAGGTCAAAGTCTCAGTGGGGAGACTTTTGATGTGGCAGGCTTTTGGCTGGCTGACCAGGGGCGGGGGGAGGTGAGCTAATTTGCAGTTAGGCTGCAGGACGGCGGTCAGAAAGAGAGTGGACACCCCTCTAACCAACTGGCTTGCTGAGGTGACTCACCTCATAGCTCAGCTCCAAGGGTCAGCAGAACTGGACTCACCTTGGAGAAGAAAAATGGGGCAACGTTCCTCTGATGAGGGGAGCCTGGGACTCTGTTGGCCTGATAGAAGGAGATGAGCACCAGGAGCCAGGAGACTTGGGTTCTAATCCAGACTCGGACACTTCCCCACTGTGGGACCTTGGGCGGGTCACATAACTTCTCTGTGCTTCAGTTTCTTCCTCTGTAAAATGGGGATTAGGTACCTGTTCTCCCTCCTGCTTAAGCTGAGAACCCCGAGTAGGACAGGGATTGGGTCTGATCTGATTTTTACCTCAGTGCTTAGCACACAGTGTTTAACAAATATCACAATCATTATCATTATGCTAGCTCATCTCTAGACTGTCAGATCATCTCTAGATTGTAAGTTCATTGTGGGCAAGGAATGTGTCCGTCCATTGTTGTACTCTCTCAAGCGTACATGAAATTACAGATTACAGTGCTCTGCACATAGTAAGTGCTCATTCAATCTGATTGGATGAATTCTCTATAACTAATAATAATGTTGGTATTTGTTAAGCGCTTACTATGTGCAGAGCACTGTTCTAAGCACTGGGGTAGATACAGGGTAATCAGGTTGTCCCACATGTGGCTCACAGTCTTAATCCCCATTTTACAGATGAGGTAACTGAGGCACAGAGAAGTTAAGTGACCTGCCCACGGTCAGCTGACAAGTGGCAGAGCCATAGTACTGTCCCCATGATGTCAACTCTAGGTCATCTCCTCCAGGAAGGTTTCCCTGATTAAACCTTTCCAAACTGCTACTTGCCTGCACACTCACTCTGCAGCTCACCCCTTCCCATTAACTCCTTCTGAATCTTCCTGTCTTTTTCTCTCTTCTCAGCTCCCATCATTCAGGTCTCATTTCCCTGAAAAAACACCATCCTTTTACACCGTGGTTCACTTAAATATTTAGTTACCTACATCCTCAGCACTCTTAAACATAGGTTTATTTGCATGTCTATTCAATTATTTATTCTGATCACTCTAGTTGAAAATATTTTTATTCCTGTGTCCATTAGAGTGTCAGTTCCTTAATAATCAATCAGTGATATTTATTGAGAGCTTACTGTGTGCAGAGTACTTTATTAGGTGCTTAGGAGAGTACAGTTCAACAGAGTTGGTAGATTTGATCTCTGCCCTCAAGGAGCTTATACTCTTGAAGGGGAGACAGGTATTGAAATCAATTTGGGGCGGGGGAGTGTAAGGATAAGAACCTTATGGGCAAGGAATATGCCATTTGAATTTTCCCAGTTGCTTTCTACAGGGCACTGCACCCTGTGGGCACTCAATAAACCCTCAGCTTCACCTCTTCCTCCTCCTCTCCTTTCTCCTTCCTATCCCTCTCTCCTCCTCCTTCCTTTCTCCCTCCTCCTCCTCTTTCTCCTCCTTCTCTTCCTTCCCTTCTCTTCCTTCTCATCGTCCATCCTCCTCCCCTTTACCTCTTCTCCCTCCTCCTTTCCTTCTTCTTCCTCCTCTTCCTTCGCTTCGATGAAAGCAAAACTACTATAACATTATTGCTAGTGCCACCACCACCACTATTAACTACCATCACCACCACTTCTACTACTACTCAGACTTGAATTCTCTCATGGGTTGGAGGTGGCTGACAAAAGCCCTGTGGAAATTGCAGGCTTTAAGCCAAAGCAGCATCGCACACCCAGAATCTGCTCAAGATAAAAAAAAGAAGCCCAGTCAACGCCTAAGCTTATAAGCAGAAACATTTTGTTTATGTTTCAACATCCAAAAAAAAAAAAGGTCCAAGTGGAATTTTACAATGTATTCACACACTCCTCAATCGGTAAAGAATGCTATACTGACTCAGAACCTCTCATGGTTTTATCAGGAATGATCAATCAAACTAACAAACAGTGGTATTGATTGATCCTGTTCTACATGCAGGGCACTGTACGTTTTTATTAGTAGTGATAATAATAGTAGTAGTATTTAAGTGCATACTATGTGCCAAGCACTGTACTAAGCACTGGAGTAGAGACCAGATAATCAGGTCAGACATGGTCCCCATCCCACATGGGGCTCATGGTCAAAGCGGGAGGGAGAACAGGTATTGAATCCCCATTTTACAGATGAGAAGACTGGGAAACAGAGAAGCTAGGTGACTTGCCCAAGGTCTTGCAACGGTCCTTTCAGTTTGACCATGATGGTGGAGAGGTCCTATCCAATGCAACTGTGGTTAAAAAGACCCAAGGGGGATCGATAGGACCTCCCTTCTCGGGGTTTGCCCCCTATCGGCTGCCCAACATCCGGGCTTTTGGAAAGCCTCTGTCCTAGGAGAGAGGACCCTTCCCCACGTGCCCCATCTCGGCCAAGCTGTTTGCTGGCGTGGGGTCGGGGGGAGAGTGTCTCCCCACCACCTACGTTTAGGGCACATCATCCTCAGTCATCTTTAATGGTATTTATTGAGCACTTACTGTGTGCAGAACACCAAAGTCAGGCAGTCAATCATATTTACTGAGCACTTACTGTTTGCAAAGTACTGTACTAAGCGCTTGGAAGAGTACAAGTTTGCTAATTAAGTATTATTTATTGTTATATTGTACTCGCCCAAGCACTTAGTACAGTGGCCTGTACACAGTACACCCTCAATAGATACAAGTGACTAAATGAATGAATACAACAGAGCTGTAGACATGTTCTTTGCCCACAACGCTTACAGTCTAAGAAGGAGAGACAGACACTAATATCAATAAAACGACAGATATGGATTTAAGTGTTGAGGGGGGAATGAATAAAGGAGCAAGTCAAGGCAACATAGAAGGGAGAGGAAGAAGAGGAGAGGAGGGCTTAGTCAGGGAAGGCCTCTTAGAGATGTTTCTTCAATAGGCTATGAAAGTGGGGAGAAAAATTGTCTGTCATATATGTAGGAGGAGGCATTCCAAGCCAGAGGCAGGACGTAGGCGAGAGGTCGGTGGTGAGATAGACGAGAACGAGGTACAGTGAGACGGTTGGTGGTAGAGGAGCAAAATGTGCGGGCCAGGTTGTAGTAGAAGAGTAATGAGGTGAGGTAGGATGGGGCAAGGTGATTGACGGCTTTAAAGTCAAAGGCGAGGAGTTTCTGTCCGATGCGGAGGTGGATGGGCAATCACTGGAGGTTCTTAAGGAGTGAGGAAACCTGGCCCGAATGTTTCTGTGGAAAAATGATCCAGGTAGCAGATTGAAGTATGGACTGGAGTGGGGAGAGACAAGAGGGCAGGGAGATCAGCAAGGAGGCTGATACAGCAATCAAGGAAAGATAGGATAAATGCATAGGAGCGTATAATACAACACAACAGGGTTGAGAGACATGTTCTCTGCCCCCGACAAGCTAATCGTCTAGAGGGGGAGACGGACATCAATAAAAATGTCTGATTTCTAATATAAAATTATATTATAATTATAGTCATTTGAGACATCATTTGAGATGGGCTTCACTGCATCTTGTATATTTGGCTCCTCTGGGCTAGTGTGTGCCTCCTTTCAGATCTCCATACTGCTGTTGCTTGGCTGTCCTGCTGTCATCCATTCTCCTCCCACATCCTCCCAATCAATCAGTGAATGGTATTTATTGAGGTCTTACTGTGTGCAGACCACTGTACTAAGTGTTTGGGAGAGGACAATACAACAGAGTTGGTAGACGCATTCCCTCAATCGGTCATATTTACTGATTGCCGACTGTATACAAAACACTCAACTAAGGACTTGGGAGAGTAGTTTAATTAATTGTGATATTTGTTAAGCTTTTACTATGTGCCAAGCACTGCTTTAAGCACTTGGATAGATGCGAGGTAATCGGGTTGGACACGCTCCTTATCCTACATGGGACGCACGATCTTATTTTACAGATGAGGTAACTGGGCCCAGAGAAGTGAAATGATTTGCCCAAGCTCACACAGCAGATAATTGGTGGAGCTGGGATTAGAACTCAGGTCCTTCTGACTCACAGGCCCCAGTTCTATCCACTAGGCCATGCTGCTTCTCATGAAGAATTCAGCATACTGGAGTTGGTAGACATATTCCCTCAATCACTGGTATGTACCTAGACTTATTGTGTGCAAAGAACTGTGCTAAGTGCTTGGGAGAGTACAGAATAAAGGAGTTGGTAGACATTCCCTGACAACCATTTGCTCCTCAGTATAGCTGGGACACTCAGAGCATTGCACCAGTGTTATTGGCTGATCGCTCCAGGACCTTATATGGTCATAAGGGTGTCCACTCTCTGACTGGCGTCTTGCAGTCCAACTGCAAATCAGCTCACCTCCCCCTGCCCCCGGTCAGCCAGCCGAAAGCCTGCCACATCAAAATCTCCCCACTGAGACTTCGACCTTAAAGGGACTTTATCCCCCTTATACAGATGAGGAAACTGAGGTTAGGGAAGATGCTCCTTGCCCCAGATCATACAGCAGCCTGGCCTAGAACCCAGGTCCCTCAACTCCCAACTGGGCACCTTCTACCAGGTCCGGCTCATTCACGTCAGAGCCTTCGCCTCCCAGAGCTGTTCTCCTTCTCCTAGCTTCAACCGGTTCCCTCTCAGGATTGGCTGCAGCTGTTCCAAACCAGGAAGCTCACCCAGGAGTAGGGGAGAGGAGGTTAACAGCCCACATTATCCCAGGAAGGGGGACTCCAGGGGGACCATGAACGTTTTTCAGCCCCCACAATGTTTCCTCTTTGGTCTTGTTGCTTCTGTTCCAGGGATGGGGGTACTGCTGCAGGAAGGGAAGAGGCAGAGGGTAGGCAATACTTTTTCTGGGTGGCAATGGAGAAGCAGTGTGGCGCAGTGGAAAGAGCATGGGCCTGGAAGTCAGAAGGAACTAGGTTCTAAACTCTACTCCACCACTTGTTTTCTGTGTGAACTTGGGAAAGTCACTTAACTACTCTGTGCCTCAGTTACCTCACCTGTAAAATGGGAATTAAGGGTGTGGATATGGACTGTGTACAACCTGATTACACTGTATCTACCCCCAGTGCTTAGTACCATGCCTAACATATAAAAAGTGCTTAACAGATAACATTTTTTTTTAAAGATGGCCCCTTCCCACTCCTAATTCTGGCTATCTCCATCTTTATAAGACTATTGATGGGCATTTAATTATTTTTAATGGTATTTGTTAAGTGCTTACTATGTGTCAGACACTGCTCTAAGCACTGGGGTAGATACAAGGTAATCAGGTTGGACACAGTCCATGTCCCACACGGGGCTCACAGCCTTAATCCTCATTTTACAGATGAGGGAACTGAGGCACAGAGAAGTGAAGTGACTTATCTAAGGTCACACAGCAGACAAGTGGCGGAGCCAGGACTACAGCCGGGGCCTTCCAACTCCCAGGCCCATGCTCTAACTACTAGACCATGCTACTTCACAAGTATCATTACGGTTATTAAGGGTCAAAAACATAATCAGATGGGGACACAATCCCTATCCCACAGAGAGTCTCCAAGAAGGAGACCAGATGGTTATTTTAACCTGCATTTTACAGATGCGGAAACTGAGATCCAGAGAGGGTAAGTGTCCTGTCCAAGGTCACACAGCAAGGCAGTGGCAAATCTTGGATCTGGGTCTCCCAACTGCCAGCCCCTTTCTCCTCCCACTAGCTCACACTGCCTCACGCTTTCCACTTGGGGAGGATTTGAATAAGAAGCCCAGAGAATAGTCTCATACTCCAAGGAAGACAGCGCTGTCTGTGGCATCGAGGAACCAAAGATTAATGCCAGCAGTGACTCATGGGTTTGGGGGAGTCTGGGCTTAATGTACTAATGATAATTAATGAGGTTAATAATGCTAACAATAGGGATGATGATTTGGATTTAGAAAGCTTTCATCCCCAGGGAGCACAGGACATTTGCAGAGTTTCACAAATGAAATTAAAAGTTCCCCATCTGATTCAGAACTTGTCTGATGTCTCCATCTGATGTTTTCGGTCCAAGAAAAGTAAGGTCGCTGGTGGTTTGGGGCAGTGCAGACAGTAGTAGAAGTAGCAGCAGTAATAGTTATTGAGTGCTTACTGTGTGCAGAGCACTGTACTAAGCGCTGGGAAAGACAGCACAGGTGTAAATTAGACAATGACCCAGCTGCCCTAGAAAATGTGTCCAACTCGATTTGCTTCTAAGCACTCCAGCACTTAGTAGGGTGCCTGGCATACAGAAAGTACTTAAATACTATGATTTTTAATTTTATTGTTATGAGAGCTCTTCAGAATGAGCGTGATTGCTTTACATTATAAACTCCTGCCTCAAATGGGAGCTCTTCCATTATCTAGTAGAGTATGGGCCTGGGAGGCAGAAGGACCTGAGTTCTAATCCCACCTCCACCACTAATCTGCTGGATGACCTTGGATGAGTCACTTTGCTTCTCTGGGCCTCAGTTACTTCCCCTGTAAAATAAGGATTTCGACTCTAAGCTCCATAAGTACTTGTGGGCAAGGAATGCCACTGCTTATTGTTGTACAGTACTCTCCCAAGTGCTTAGTACAGTGCTCTGCACACCATAAACTCTCAATAAATATGATTGAATGAATGAATATGGACTGTGTCCAAGCTGACTAGCTTGCATCCACCCCAGTGCCTGGCACAAAGTAAGCGCTTAAATTCCATGGCAAGCTCCTTGAGGGCAGGAATCATGGCTTTGGCTTGACGTTGTGCTCCCCCAGGTGCTTATGTAGTGCTCTGCATTCAGCAGGTCCTCAGTCACCCCACAGATGGATTCATTGTGGAGCACTGGAATCCACTGGAATGGTAAAGGTTCCATTTTGATTTGTTTGTGCAGACCTGGCCTCCAGGGGGCAGTAGCGGGGATGGGGGTAGTGGACAAGGGGTCCCGTCTATTTACTCTATTTTCCTCTCCCAATAATAATTAATATTCACTGTGGCATTTAAACGCTTACTTTGCACTAAGCACTGTACTAAACTCTGGAGTACGTACAAGATTATCAGGTTCCATATGGGCTCACAGGCTAGGAGGAGGAAGAACGGGTACTGAACACCCATTTTGCTGATGAGGGAACTGAGGCACAGAGAAGTGAAGTGACTTGCTTGAGGTCACAGAGCAGGTAAGTGGTGGATTCAGGATCAGAATGCAGGTCTTTTGACTCCTGGGCCAGTACTCTTTCCCTTAGGCCATGCTGCTTCTCAAATGCTTAGTATAATCTAAGCAGTGCCTCTTTTCTGCTGAGTGACCTTGGGCAAGTTACTTCACTTCTCTGTCAATTACTTCATCTGTAAAATGAGGATTAAGACTGCGAGCCCCACATGGGACAGGGACTGTGTTCAACCCGATTTGCTTATATCCAACCTGGGCTCTCATATCCCGGCTAGACTACTGTGTCAGCCTTCTCTCTGACCTCCCTTCCTCCTCTCTCGCCCCGCTCCGGTCTATTCTTCACTCCGCTGCCCGGCTCATCTTCCTGCAGAAACGATCTGGGCATGTCACTCCCCTTCTTAAACAACTCCAGTGGTTGCCTATCGACCTCCGCTCCAAACAAAAACTCCTCACTCTAGGCTTCGAGGCTCTCCATCACCTCGCCCCTTCCTACCTCTCCTCCCTTCTCTCTTTCTACCGCCCACCCCGCACGCTCCGCTCCTCCGCCGCCCACCTCCTCACCGTCCCTCGGTCTCGCCTATCCCGCCGTCGACCCCCGGGTCACGTCCTCCCGCGGTCCTGGAACGCCCTCCCTCCTCACCTCCGCCAAACCGATTCTCTTTCCCTCTTCAAAACCCTACTTAAAACTCACCTCCTCCAAGAGGCGTTCCCAGACTGAGCTCCTCTTCCCCCTCTACTCCCTCTGCCATCCCCCCTTTACCTCTCCGCAGCTAAAGCCTCATTTTCCCCTTTTCCCTCTGCTCCTCCACCTCTCCCTTCCCATCCCCACAGCACTGTACTCGTCTGCTCAACTGTATATATTTTCGTTACCCTATTTATTTTGTTAATGAATTGTACATCGCCTCGATTCTATTTAGTTGCCATTGTTTTTACGAGATGTTCTTCCCCTTGACGCTGTTTAGTGCCATTGTTCTCGTCTGTCCGTCTCCCCCGATTAGACTGTAAGCCCGTCAAACGGCAGGGACCGTCTCTATCTGTTGCCGACTTGTTCATCCCAAGCGCTTAGTACAGTGCTCTGCACATAGTAAGCGCTCAATAAATACTATTGAATGAATGAATGAACCCAGTGCTTAGAACAGTGCTTGGCACATAGTAAATGCTTAACAAATACCACAATTATTATTATTAGTGTTTGCATCTCAGTTACCTTATCTGTAAAATGTGGATGAAGACTGTGAGCCCCACATGGGACAGGGACTGTGTTCAACCCAATTTGCTTGTATCCAACCCAGGGCTTAGAACAGTGCTTGGTGCATAGTAAACACTTAAATACCACAATTATTATTATTAGTGCCTGCATCTCAGTTACCTTATCTGTAAAATGGGGATGAAGACTGAGTACCATGCGGGACCTGGACGGAGTCCAACTTGAATAGCTTGTATCTATTCCAGGCTGAGTACAGTGCCTGGCACACAGTATGAGTTTAACAAATACCATTTTAAAAAAGTCCAGTTTCCCTGAACTCTGAGGCTAAGCAATGTCGGTATGTATTTCTAGGAACTTTTGCTGCTATCACCACAGCTGTCCCTTTACCTCTCCCTGGACGAGGTGGGCATCTGATCATTCTTGGACTCCACCATTAGAGTGTAAGCCCTTTATTATTATTTGTGAACAGAGAAGGTGTCATTTCTCCTAGTCGTACTCTCCCAAGGGCTTAGTCCAGGGCACTGCACCCTTTGGAAGCTCAATAAAATATAACAACGATGGTATTGGCTAAGCGCTTACTATGTGCCATGCCTTAATCCCCATTTTACAGATGAGGTGACCGAGGCCCAGAGAAGTGAAGTAACTTGCCCAAGGTCATACAGCAGACAAGTGGCGGAGCAGGGATTAGATCCCAGGTGTTTCTGACTCCCAGGCCAGCGTTCTATCCACTAGGCCATGCTGTTTCAATCACAGTACTTGGCAGCAACCTTCCCCAACCAGCCTTGGGAAGAGAGCTGCTTCAAGCGGCAAGCCTGGTTATGGAAAGGAGGCCCATGCTTGGGAGAAGAGTCACAAAACACAAACACAGTCTCTCTCTCAAAACAGACTACGAGGAGCAGGTGCGAGATCCCCTGTGAGGCCCTGTAATCGCTTGTTAATGCTTAATCCTGTCATCTTCTCTCAAATGGGTTTGCTAGCTCCCACAGAGCTAGAAATGGATTCATGTGTGAACCGTTTAGGGAGGGGTAGACCAACCAGGAGGATGAGTCCAGAGAATCCTCCAAGAATTGCGATGTCAGGGGTCACGCCCACTGGATACCTCTATGACTAAAGAAAGGCCAATGGAATGTGGTTCAGGATGGGAAACCCTTGTGTTCTCATCTTGACTCCTCCTGCTGTGTGACCTTGAGCAAGTCACTTAACTCCTCTGGGCCTCAGTTTCCTCATCTGTAAAATGGGTACTCAATACCAGGTCTCTCTCCCACTTAAACTTTTGAGCACCTTGTAAGACAAGGGCTATATCCTTTCTGATTATATTGCATTTTCCCTAGTGCTTGGCACATAGTAAGTGCTTAATACTGTATTTTTTATTCTTCTTATCACCATCCTCACTAAGACCTGAGTCACCAGGGTGGGATTTGAATTTGCCAGAAAATCAGGATGGTTTGAGTGAGAGAGTGAGTGAGATAGGGAGAGAGAGAGAGTATGTGTGTGTATATGTGTGTTTTCCAGAAGATCTTGTTTGCTTTGCAATTCAGAGCCAAATTCTAGCATAAAAGCATCCCCAAAGCCACACTGCAGCCTCAAAAAAGTCTGGACAAACTTCTTGAATGTGGGTGTGTTTGGGAGTCTGGTGGTTGATTGAGCTAAGAAGTAGCTTCTCTTGTAGGGATCCATCAGTTGGCATCAGAGAGGGACAATTGGATATTCTTTATGCCTGGAAACGGGAGGATGAAGATGAAGACTTTGAACACCTCAAACCACCAATGCAGACTTCCCTCCACCCCGGCCTTTCTCTTCACAGTGGAGGGAAGGTGTTAGCTAATTTAGCAACTCTATCGTTACGGTAATGGGCCTGGCAGGTTCATATTAGAGCCCTGGAGCTGTCAGAAGCAGGTGATATGCTGCCAGTTATGAACTCCTACTGTCCTCTGCCAACTAGAGACACTGAGAAGGGGTGGAAAGCTGGGGGGGGGGGAGAGAGGAGGGAGAAAGAGGCGGGGGGAGAGAGGAGGGGGAGAGAGAAAGAGGAGGGGGAGGGGGGGGAGGGGGAGAGAGGAAAGAGGGAGAGAGAGGAGAAGGGGGAAAGGGGGGGAGAGAGGAGAGGAAGGGGAGAGAGAGAGAGAGGAAGGGGGAGAGAGAGAGAGAGAGGAAGGGGGGAGAGAGAGAGAGAGAGAGGAAGGGGAGAGAGAGAGAGAGAGGAAGGGAGAGAGAGAGAGAGAGGAAGGGGAGAGAGAGAGAGAGAGGAAGGGGAGAGAGAGAGAGAGGAAGGGAGAGAGAGAGAGAGGAAGGGAGAGAGAGAGAGAGAGGAAGGGGAGAGAGAGAGAGAGAGGAAAGGGGAGAGAGAGAGAGAGAGGAAGGGGAGAGAGAGAGAGAGAGGAAGGGGAAGAGAGAGGAGAGAGAGGAAGGGAAGAGAGAGAGAGAGGAAGGAGAGAGAGAGAGAGGAAGGGGAGAGAGAGAGAGAGAGGAAGGGGAGAGAGAGAGAGAGAGGAAGGGGAGAGAGAGAGAGAGAGGAAGGGGAGAGAGAGAGAGAGAGGAAGGGGAGAGAGAGAGAGAGAGGAAGGGGAGAGAGAGAGAGAGAGGAAGGGGAGAGAGAGAGAGAGAGGAGGGGAGAGAGAGAGAGAGGAAGGGGAGAGAGAGAGAGAGAGGAAGGGGAGAGAGAGAGAGAGGAAGGGGAGAGAGAGAGAGAGGAAGGGAGAGAGAGAGAGAGGAAGGGGAGAGAGAGAGGAAGGGGAGAGAGAGAGGAAGGGGAGAGAGAGGGAAGGGGAGAGAGAGAGGGAAAGGGAGAGAGAGAGGAAAGGGAGAGAGAGAGGAAGGGGGGAGAGAGAGAGAGGAGGGGGAGAGAGAGAGGAGGGGGAGAGAGAGAGGAGGGGGAGAGAGAGAGGAGGGGGAGAGAGGGGGAGGGGGAGAGAGAGGAGGGGGGAGGGAGAGAGAGGAGGGGGTGAGAGAGAGAGGAGGGGGTGAGAGAGAGGAGGGGGTGAGAGAGAGGAGGGGGTGAGAGAGGGGGTGAGAGAGAGAGGAGGGGGTGAGAGAGGAGCGGCAGAAAGATAGAGAGGAGGGGGGAGAGACGAGGGGCAAAAAGATAAAGGGGAGGGGGAGGAAATGAGGAAGAAAAAGAAAGGGGGAGAAAGGGGGAAGATAGAGGAGAAAGGGAGGTGGAGAGGAAGTGAGGGAGAAAGAGGAAGGAGGAGGAAGGGGAAAGAAAGAGGGAAGACGGAGAGAGAGTGAAAAATAGGGTAGATAGAGAAGAGAGGGAGGATAGGAAGTAGGAGAAAAGAAGGAAGAGAGGGAAAAATAGGAAGAGGGAGGGGGAAAGGGAAAAATGGATAGCCGAAAAGAGCAGAAGAGAGAATGAGACAGCGAGAATGGAGAGGGAAAGAAGAGAGGGAAAGTAGAAGAAATGAGAGAGAAGGGAGAGGGGAAAAACGACAGAGAAAAAGAGAGCAGTTTTGGTGCCTTAGTAATTGATCACTTTTTACCCACTCAAAATATTAAGGCTGATAGAATACCGGGCACCACCCCGGAGGACTGGAGTGAGCAATGGGCTCTGGAAAATTGGCTATAAACAGCAACTCGAGGAGGTCAATATACTCAGCCAATGCAGCCTTTTAAGGCCGTCTGGCTCAGAATACTGAGGATCAAATCGGGAGAATAAGGGTCCACCAGAAATCACGGAGCCATGGGCGATGGGGGTACCTCACCTCCCCCGCCGGTCGACGCATTGGGAAAAACAGCTTTAATTGGGGGAAGGAATGGCCAACTTTCAACCCTGGGCCACGGCACTTCCTTACCCGGTCCAAGCGTGGATGATGGTCTCCAGACCAATTAGTCGCCGGCTGTGCCATGTGTATTTTTAACTCAGGGCTGGGCTCCGCCATCCCTCCAACCTCCCACTCCTGCCCCATGCCTTCATTAGAGCGAGACGGAGAAGGAAATTACAATATCAGGCTGCTTCAGTGGGCCGGAGGCTGCTTTTAAATACAGTAGTAGAAGAGTAAATAACAGTGACCGAGCAATTATCAAAACATTGTTTATTCCACGACTGAACGCAGAAGCCACAGAGCTGTGAAGATGCAGCCTTACGGAAGAGACCTGTAATGAGGAAGATTAAAGGCTGGAAGTCTCTGGGAGACAGAGCAGGAGGGGGAGGGTGGGGGACATGGTTGGTTAGGGGGTCCCAAGCCTTGCCACCTGCCTGGTTGCTCTCTGCATTCTTGGCCTCTCTGAAAAGACTTTTCTAGGCTACGTCTAATCATTGGAAGCAGCACGGCCTAATGAAAAGCGCGTGGGCCTGGAAGCCAGAAGACTGGGGTTCTAATTCTTGCTCCACTGTTTATCTGCTGCATAACCTTGGGCAAGTCACTTAACTTCTCTGGCCTCAGTTCCCTCATCTGAAAATTGGGGATTCAATACCTGTTCTCCCTCCTACTTAGGCAAGGATCCCCACTTGGGAACTGATGATCGCACATTTACCCCTGTACTTTGTACAGTGCTTGGCATCCAGTAAGTGCTTAATAAAAACCACAATTATTGTTTATTAGTTTGGCTGAGAGATGGGGACATAGCACAGGCAAGGACTCCAGTTATACCCATCCCAAACATCCCTTCTGGTGTGTAATGTATTTATTTACATTCACCCTCAGCTTACTCTCTCAAGTGCTTACCAAAGTACCCTGCATACAGTAATCGCTCAGTAAATACAATGGAATGAATGAGCAAAGGAGTGAGCATCTCCAACTGTAAATACATCTGTCTTCCCCCATTAAAGAGGAAGCTCCTTGTGGGCAAGGAACATGTAGCTTATTGTTTAGTACTTCCTTAGGGTTTAGGTCAGCACATTCTACCCTTTAGATACTTAATAAATCCTGATATTAATCAATAATATTTATTGAGGACTTACTGAAATTACAATAATAATAGTAATTATCTTTTTACAGTGTCTGGTAAGCACTTACAATGTGCCAAGCATTATTCTAAGTGCTGGGATGGACACAAGATCATTGGATTGGCCACAGCTCCTATCACACATGGGATTCACAGTTTTAGGGGGCGGAGGGAGATTGGATACTGAATTCCCATTTTATATATGAGGAAACAGGAGGCCCAAAGAAGGTGAGTGACTTGCCCAAGACCCCTTGGCCTTTACTCTTTCCACTAGCACTGTATTAAGGTTTTGGGAGAATACAGTGGGTTCAGTAAAGTTGATCCCTGCCCTGAAGGAGCTTACATTCTAGTGCAGGAGACAGACAGTGAAATAAATTATAATAATGTTGGTATTTGTTAAGCGCTTACTATGTGCCGAGCACTGTTCTAAGCGCTGGAGGCAAACAAAAATAAAGACAAGTACAAAAGTGCGTAGGGATTCCATACCTGCTCTAAGAGCTTTAAGGGTACAAGCACCACTACTATTATTGCTGCTATTATTCATTCAATCATATTTACTGAACACTTACTGTGTGCAGAGCACTGAACTAAACGCTTGGAAGAGTACAATATAACACGACAGACACAACCCCTGCCCACAACAAGCTTACAGCCTGGAGGGGGGAGGCAGACATCAATATAAATAAATTAGAGATACGTACATAAGTGCCGTGGGGCTGGGATGGGGGAAAAGCAAAGGGAGCAGGTCAGGGCGACCCAGAAAGAAGTGGGAGATGAGGAAAGGTGGGGCTTAGTCTGGGAAGGCCTCTGGGAAGAGATGTGGCTTCAATATGGCTTTGAAAATGGGGGAGATTAATTATCGAATGATGGGGAACAGTGTTCCAGGCCAGAGGCAGGACGTGGGCTAGGGGCTGGCTGTGACATAGATGAGATTGAGGTACAGTGAGAAGGTTAGCACTAAGGAGTGATATTCATTCAATTGTATTTATTGAGCTCTTACTGTGTGCAGATCACTGTACTAAGTGCTAGGGAGAGGACAATACAACAGTAAACAGACACTTTCCCTGCTCTTACTACTAAAGCCTGGTCTAATGGAAAGGAGGACATGGGTTTGGGAGTCAGAGGGCCCAAGTTCTAATCCCAGTTCTGCCACTTACTTGTCTGAGGCTTCTCAGTGGCTCATTTTCCTCATCTGTAAAATGGGGATTCCATACCTGCTCTCATTAGACTGGAAGCCCTATGTGGGACAGGGACCATGTCCGACGTAATTATTGTATATCTACCCCAGCACTTAGTACAATTCTTGGCACATACTGCTTAAATAACATGATGAGTTAATTACTACTTCTATAAGTAAAATAATTTATATTAATACCTGTCTCCCCCTCTAGATTATAAGATCCTTATGGGCAGGGAATATATCTGTTAATTCTGTTGTATTGAACTCTCCCAAGCACTTAATACAGTGCTCTGCACATAGTACACACTCAATAAATAGTACTGATTGATAGATAAATAGGATTGCTGGGAGCCTAGTGTGTATGCAAACATGCCTCCTAAGGGTTGACACCCTTTAGTGAGTGGATGGGAAGTTTATTTATAGACCCAAAGTCAGAATTTACCCCCTGGCCCAGGACCTGCTCTTCATCGAGCCCGAGGCAGTGAAACTAAGGTGGTGGGTGGGCAGAGTCAGAGATCAGAGACGGGCTCCTGGCACCTGCAGTGCCAGCCTGCTGAAGGGGCCGCCCGCAGGGTGCGACAGGGCTTTCTTCCTGCCCTGGGGCCTGCGGGCCAGACAGGAGGGAAGGGAACATTTTATTTGTTCTGATCTGAATACCTTTTAAAGCTCAAATGGCATGAATAATTTTCCCATTAATTAGAGCTTCTGAAATATCACTGGGCTTCAGTTCAACCCCACCTCTCCTCACCCTTTGAAAAGGGTAAAGACGGGGTACTTCAGACAGACGACGGGCCCGGGGAGACGGAGGGGGAGGAGATGAGGAGGAGAGAGAGTGGTGGATGGCTCGGAATTCCAGAGGGAAACTGAGGCGACAGACTGGGCCACACTGGGGCGAGGGAGGAGATGAGAGTCAGTGATGCTACTTCGGACAGGAAGCAGGGTTGTAGCCCTTTCTGGGGTTGGCTGGTTGAGAGACAGTGTGGCCTAGTGGAAAGAAAATAGCCCTGGGAGTCCAGAGCATTGGGATCTAATCTTGGCCTTTCCACTGGCCTGCTGTGTGACCTTGGACAAGTCATTCTAACTTTCTGGGCCTCGGTTTCCTCATCTGTGAAATGGGGGTAAGATACTAGCTCTCCTTTCTGCTTAGGCAGAGCCCTGCATGAGACAGGAACTGGGTCTGATTTGATTATCTTGAGTCTATCCCAGCACTTAACTCAAAGTACTCAATAATTCCTCTAAATAAATGATATGGAACCATTCATTGTGCGGTGCCCAGGCTGACTCCAATGGGACTTTGCCTGGAGGAATTACTAATAATAATGGCATTTGTTAAGCACTTACTATGTGCTGAGAACTGTTCTAAGCACTGTAGGTAGATACAAGGTAATTAGGTTGTCCCACGTGGGGCTCACAATCTTAATCTCCATTTAACAGATGAGGTAACTGAGGCCCAGAGAAGTTAAGTGACTTGCCCAAAGTCACACAGCTGATAAGTAGTGGAGCCGGGACTAGAACCTAGACCTCTGACTCCCAAGCCCGTGCTCTTTCAAAATCCCAGCTGAGCCAGGTGTCGGCCAGGGAATGCTGGGGGTGAATTCTGACAACAGGACTGCCCAAGGCACCTCCCATGCAGCTGCCCTCCTACCCGGGGTCTTCATCGTGGGAACAGGCTGATGATCCATTTGGGCAGCGAGGATGAGTTCCCTGGCCAGTCCTTGAAATATCCGCCACCCTTGGACCACGTGGACCTCACCACTGGCTCTGTGGGAATAGGGTAGCGGACCCTCATTGGCATCTCACACAGGCCGGGAGGGAGAGGCTGAGGCAGCCATGGGGAATTTCATAGCTGGGCTCCAAGAGATGGCGCTGGGGTCCAGGCAGGACATTCCACTTGCGGGGTGATGAAGGGCCTGGGGTGCTGGCCAGGAGCGTGGTCAAGATCACAGACCACCGTTCCAATGGGCAGCCTTCGGAGAAGGGGGAACCAGCTCTCCTGATCAGGCCTTGGTGAGGCAGATATCAGAAAGCGGGACCCATCTTCCCTAGGCTGTGTCCACCCCCCAGGACAGGGACCCCAGCAAGTCTTCCTCTGGTTCCCAGATCTGCGAATACTGAACCTGCATGGTAATTCCATGCCAGAGATTAGTTAGCATTAAGAGTTACTAAGTCCTCAAGTTATAACTCTATAACCTGCTCTAAGAGTGAACCCTTATTTACTTTCTAAATCCTCTTCCCATTTACTAATCTTGTCACTTCGGGGCATTCACATTAAATGGTCAACAGCCAGCCGGATGTACTGGAGAGGGAGGGAAGAGGGAGTCGGGGGGGGGGAGAGTGTGAAGACAGACACACACAGATAGGCACACACACCTACACACCAAACCCACACAGAGACACCCATACACACATCATCACCCATATCCACACACACACACACACACACAGACCCACCTTCATATAGACACACAGTATCACAGATCCACACCATACACTCACACAGACTCATTCATATTCATTCAATTGTACTTATTTAGCACTTACTGTATTAAGAGCACTCTATTAAAAGAAGCAGCGTGGCTCACTGGAAAGAGCCAGGGCTTGGGAGTCAGAGGTCATGGGTTCGAATCCTGGCTCTGCTACTTGTCAGCTGTGTGACTGTGGGCAAGTCACTTCACTTCTCTGTGCCTCACTTCCCTCATCTGTAAAATGGGGATTAACTGTGAGCCTCATGTGGGACAACCTGATTACCCTGTATCTACCCCAGCGCTTAGAACAGTGCTCTGCACATAGTAAGCGCTTAACAAATACCAACTTTATTATTAAGCACTTGGGAGAATACAATACAATAACAAACAGACACATTCTCTGCCCACATTGAGCTTACAGTCTGGGGATGACAGACACACCCTCAAGGAGACATACAGACCCACACTCAGACACACACATGCACACAGTTACACAGACCCACTCATATACAGAAATACCTTCACACAGACCCACAATCTCTCTGCTTGGGCTTCCTCAGAGGACAAAGCTCCTGGCACTGCCTGGGCACAGGTGGGCAATCCACAGCTGTGCAGATGGCCAGGGCAGACCTGTCACACCAGTCCATCACTGGTGAAGCCCTGGGGATGTGGCTTGGTCTCTCTGGAAGAGAGGGACACTTCACTGCTGACCTGTTCCCTGGCAATGTCCAATGGGTCCTGGTGGTCTGACTTAGAAAGATGGCCTCCCTCCCTTCTCACTCCCCTCAGCTCTGCATTGGTCATTTGTCTCATCCCCTTGGTCCCCAGGACCACCCTCCACCCCTCCATCTCCCTGGCCCAAGGAGTAGAGTGGGTACTTGCTTAAAGGGGGCACCTCGAGCAGGAGGGAGCTGGTTGGGCTCCAGGCTAGGAGAAAAGGACAAGGTGGAGAATCCTATATTTCCTCAAACACTTAGCACAGCACTTGAAAACAGAGTAAGCAGTTAATGAATACCATATGATGATGATGATGGAGGGTATGGGGCATGGGAGTGATAGGGTGAGAGAGAGCAGGAGAGTTCTCATCCACCTCTCCCCCCCTGCCCGGTCCAGCTGAGCCAAGGACTCATTGGGGGGGGGGGGGGGCTTTATTTTCAAAGAGCCCAGCGGAAATCATTTTCCTACCTCTCTCTCCACCCTCACAGATGGTGGTGACCAACACTCCTGACTGAGAATGGGGGAGGAAAAAAGACTCTGCCTCTCCAACAGTTGCCACTAACCAGTAGGATCCATTGGGCATCTACTGTGCACAGAGCACTAGGTTAAATGCTGGGGAGAGTACACTAGAAGGAAAAAAGACAGTCTCTACCCTTGGGAGACTTATAATCAAATGGCATTCCATGCTTCCTCTAATAATAATAATGATTGAGTAGGAGGGACACTGGAGAGAATTAATAATAATAATGGCATTTAAGTGCTTTGTGCCAAGCACTATTTTAAGCACTAGGGTGGATACAAGGTAGTCAGATTGGACATAGTCCCTGTCCCACATGGGGCTCACAGTCTTAAGACCCATTTTACAGATGAGGTAACTGAGGCACAGTTTCAGTGAAGTGATTTGCCCAAGGTCACACAGCAGACAAGTGGCAGAGTCAGTATTAGGACCCAGGACCTTCTTATTCCCAGGCCTGTGCTCTATCCACTACACCATGGTGCTTCTCCTGCCCTCAAGAAGCTTACATTCTAATAGAATTGATTTTCTGCAGGCAGAACACTGTACTAAGTGCTAGGGAGATACAGCTTATCAGCAGACATGGCCCCTCCCTGTCAGGAGTTTACAGCCTAACGAGATGATGATTATGATTAAGTCTCCTCTAGACTGTAAGCTCCTTGTGGACAGAGAACATGTCTACTAATTCTTTTATACTGTAGTCTCCTAAGTGCTTAGTACAGTGCCCTGCACACAGTAAGCACTCAGTAAACACCACTGATTGAATTCTGGGTGCTTCGGTTTCTGATCTCATGCAGGCCTCTCAGGAGAAGCCCATATCCATATAGTCAACAAGCACTCTGAAGGGCAAAGTCTAAATGAACAACCTACCTAGAGAATAATCATAATTATTCTCATTATGGCATTTACATCTACTAACTGCTGGGGTAGATATAAGGCTCTCAGAACAGATACAGCCCCTCTCCCACACAGGACTCCCTATCTAACCCCCATTTTACAGAGGAAGAAACTGAAGGCCAGAGAGGTAAAGTGACTGGCCCAAAGTCACACAGCAGGCCAGTGGCAAAGATGGGATTAAAACTGGGGTTTCTTGACTTGGGCTTTCATCACTGGATCTTGATGAGCCGAACAGGGAGGATTATTTATAATCGTGCACTAGCAGAGGGTGGGGGGTGGGGAGTTTCTCTTAGAAAATCCAGAAAACTGTTCCATTTCATTCAGGGTTACGAAATATAACCATCCATGACCATTCATCCCAGTCACAGCGATTTCTGCAATGGAAGCAGTTCTGAAAAAGGGACTCTATCATCTTGCCCTCCAGTTATGCAAATGTGACAGTTATTTCTGACATTGGTAAATAATAGTTTGGTATGCACAGACACTGTTTTCTTACCTTATCATGCAAGGTCTCACACGATCATTTAGCTGATCCTAAGCCATTAGCATTTGGGGATTTTGGCAAGCCCTCGGTGATGCTTCCAATAGAGCTTCAGCCTTGAAAAAATACTCATTATCACTTTGGGGCTGGGGGGAAGGAAGAGTACCTAACAAATCAGTGTTCTGATCAAGGGAGAACCAGCCACCAGATAGGGTGATTGGCTGACTTATATACCAAACCATGCCCCAAGCTAGCCCAGAATCAAAGAGGAATTAACAGCAAATGGCTTTTCCCAGAATTGCACCTGGTTTCTATTGAAATGCTGTGAATAACTTATCCCTGCTACACACCTTTGCCATGAAAACAATTATTATTAATAAGCACAAATAGAATGGGAATGTGAATAGAACGCTATTAAGACAATGATAGAAATATAATGATGTGAAAAATAAGCACAACCACAAAGCCTTTCTATCTCAATGCAATTTGCAAAGAGTAATTAATTAAGTCAGATATCATTACACACATGTTCCCAATGGCCAGAAAAACTCTCTACAAAAATCCATCCGGTTCTGTTTAACTCTTCAAGGTTCTGGGTGGCCAAGATGGGAACTCACTTCTAACCTTGAGCTAGGGAATGATTCCCGAATGGCTGTCGCTGACCTCTGCTAATGAATCAATCACCTCTATTATGCAAATGAGCACCTTCTGACTGGCAGTTGCTGATGCCTGAGGCCTCCCCCACCCCTGCTTCCCTTTACCTGGAAATTCCATTCTCAAAACCTCACACACCCCCATTGCTGGGAAGGTGGGAGGGGAGTGACCGATCAGGAACAAGGGGTGGTCCACCAAACCAATCAGGAACAAGGGGTGTTCCACCCAACCAATCAGGAAAAAAGGGATGGTCCACCTAACCAATCAGAAACAAGGGGATGGACCACCCAACCTGTCAGGAAATAAGAGGTTGTCCACTCAACCAATTAAGGACCAGAGTGGGAACAGGACTCAGAGACTGTCCTTTAGCAATCTTCCCTACCCACCAGGAAGCAACTGGGTGGTTTCTGATGTCACCAATCAGAGGGAGGAAAGGGGAGTTTTTTTTCTAGAAGCATGAAAACTCAGTTTCCAGTCCCTAACATAAATCCCCACTCCTAACCTGACAGCCACAGGTCCAGAGAAAACAATTTTTGTAATGAACCTCTGCACTCCTGAATTGTTGGGGCTGGTTTTTCTTTTTTTTTTTCCCCTCCAATTCCCTTTGTAATAATCTCAAAGCCAAGTGCTCATTTCCACCAGAACTTTAAACATTGGGCCTTTATGTAGCACAGCTTTTAATTTTCCTCCCAACAGAAGTGATTGTTTATGTTGTAAAGGCCACATTAGTCTCCATGAAATGGAGATGGAATTGATTTTCATTTCAGAGATTTCACAGCTTGCCCCAGAACTTTATGCTTGATTGCCAATGCTCAGATACACATGAGTTCAGCGAGGTTCAGAAATGATGTGTGTAACGTGGCATATAAAAATGGGAGAAGTCGAGCCAGATTTACTGGTGGGGGAGGGTGCCTGGGTCCATGGAGTTGTAAACTACCGGGCTTGTAAATGTCCCTCTAGATTGTAAGTTCATTATGGGCAAGGAACGTATCTGCCAATTCGTTTGCACTGTACTCTCCTAAGTACTTAGTACATTGCTCTGCACATAGTAAATGCTCAATAAATACCACTGATTGACTATTTAGGCAGAAAGCTCCTTGTGGAAAGGGATCCAGTGTTTAATCAGTCAATCATATTTATTGTGTTTAACCATTTAAGCACTTGTTTAATCACAAGGGTTTGTTTATTAGAGAAGCAGCATGACTTAATGGATACAGCATGGGCCTGGGAGTCAGAAGGACTTGGGTTCTAATCCCTGCTCTGTCTTTTGTCTGCTCTGTGATTTTGAGAGAATCACTTCTCTAGGCCTCAGTTACCACATCTGTAAAATGGAGATTAAGACAGGACCATATAGGACATGGACTGTGTCTAACCTGAATAGCTTGTATCTACTCCATCGCTTAGTACTGTGCCTGGTACCTAGTAAGCGCTTAACAGTACCATAAAAAAAATGATTGTAACAGGAACCAGTTCACTATTCAGGTGAACTCCTTCCAAGTCACTGGATCTATTCAATTAGTCAATCAATCAGTCAAGCGATCGTATTCATCAAGAACTTACTGTGTGCAGAACCCAGTTCTAACAATTTGGAAGTGGACATGACATGCCAAAGACACAGTTTCTGCCTTCAAGGAAATTTCCTTGGAGAAGCAGCTTGGTCTACTGGATGGAACATGGGCCTGGGAGTCAAAAGGTCACAGGTTCTAATCCCTGCTCCACCAGTTGTCTGCTGTGTGACCTTGGGCAAGTTGCTTCACTTCTCTGGATCTCAGTTCCCTCATCTGTAAAATGGGGATTAAGACTATGAGCTCCATGTGGGACAGGGACTGTGTCCAACCTGATTAATTTATGTCTACCCCAGTGCTTGGCACATAGAATGTGCTTAACACATACCATGACTTTTTTTCCCACCTAGTGGAAGAGATGCACAGAATGATGTCTAGGAAGAAGGAAGAAGAAACTGGAGATGAGCATGTCAAAACATAGATGCTTAAAATGTGGAGGGCAGAAATCAGTATATGCAAATGTCCTTTCCCTTCTTGTGAATGTCCAAGAGCTGGAGTGGTAGTTGAGATAATTTGAAAGTAAGCACTCAGTAAGTAATGATGATGATGATGGTATTAAATGCTTACTACGCATCAAGACTGTTCCAAGTGCTGGGATAGATAAAAGGTAATCAGGTTGGACACAGTCCCTGTTCCACATGGGACTCACCTCCACTACTTACCTGCTGTGAGACACTTCATTTCTCTGGGCCTCGGTTTTCTCATCTGCAAAATAGGACTTACCTGTGAGCCCAAATGGGAGAGGGATGGTGTAATACAGCCAGATTACCTAGGATCTCCTCTAGCACTTAGTACAGTGCCTTGCACATAGTAAGTCCTTAACAAATACCAAAATTATTGTTATTATTCTAATCCTGGCTCCTCTACTTACCTGCTGTGTGACCTTGGGCAAGATACTTGACTTCTCTGGGCCTCAGTTCCTTCATCCTCTACACCATGAGCTCACTGTAGGCAGGAATGTGTCTGTTGTTATACTGTACTCTCCCAAGTGCTTAGTACAGTGCTTTGCACACAGTAAGCGCTCAATAAATACGAATGACTGACTGAATGAATGAATCTGCAAAATGGGGATTTCATCCCTGTTCTCCCTCCTCCTAAGACTGGGAGTCCCATGTAGCACCTGATGATATTATCTCTATCCCAGCCCTTAATACGGGGCTTGACATGTAGCAAGTACTTAACAAATACCACAATTATTAAGGAAGTGGCACAGAAAACAGTACTGAAATGGAGCAAAAGCTACATCCTGACAAGGAGAGAGAGATAACTTTGCCGGGGAAACCATCTCCTCCAGCAGAACTGATGATCGCACCCCAAAACCACACAGTCGTGGTTGGCCTGAAAACCCCGAGGCGACAGATTTTTCATTTTCCTTTTCCTTTTTGTTGTTTTCTCAAAGGAGAGAAGAGGATAAAAAGGCCAGTTTTATCAAGCCTGGGCTTCATCTTGTATCAGAGAGTCCTATTGATTTTTCCAACCCGGCCTGTTGAAAATTAGAATTTCTTCATAAAGCTGAGCTCTTTGCTGGTCATGACCCTTATCTTTTTAAATACGATTACTCACACTTCACCATTTCCTGGTTCAAATCTTCATAAACTCCTCCCTCCAGAAATGTGTCCAGTGATCAGGTGTTTAGCAATCCCCTAGAATCACCACTGTCCTGGTAACTCGGCTGCACTTGTGGCCTTATTGACTTTCTATTAATTTTCTTGTCAGGATCAGTCCTCCAATCAAGATTTAAAACAAACTGGGAGGTTACTAGAGTGTTAGGAGATTAAAGCCTAATGCTCTCTTATTTGATTAAGATCCCCTCTTATCTCACTCTCACTGGCCTAATTTTCCTGGGGAAAAAAGCTTGCTTAAAGGGCCAAAGATGTTTGGTTAGCTGGAAAGGCCTAAATGCACTCTGCATCCTTACTGGGTTTGCACTCGGGAAACAGAAATAAATGACTCTTGGTGCACCAGCTACGGGCGGTGGCCCAGAGCAATATCTTTCCCTGTCCTAATTCATTAATTACTACATTTATTAAGCCCTTTCTACATCCTAAGCACTGAGGTAGGCACAGATAATCAGATTGGACACAGCCTCTTTCCCACATGGGGTTCCCAGTCTAATAATAATAACAATAACAATAATAACAGAAAAGCAGCATGGTCTAGTGGATAAAGCACAGGTCTGGGAGCCAGAACGATCTGGGTTTTAATCCCAGTTCTGTCGCTTGTCTGGCTGTGTGACCTAAAGAAGTCATTTTACTTCTTTGGGCCTCAGTTCCCTCATCTGTGAATAGGGGATTAAGACTGGGGACAAGGACTGTGTCCACCCTAATGAGCTTGTATCACGCTGAGAAGCAGCGTGGCACAGTGGAAAGAGCACGGGCTTTGGAGTCAGGGCTCATGAGTTCGAATCCCAGCTCTGCCACTTGTCAGCTGTGTGACTGTGGGCAAGTCACTTAACTTCTCTGTGTCTCAGTTCCCTCATCTGTAAAATGGGGATTAAGATTGTGAGCCCCATGTGGGACAACCTGATTCCCCTGTGTTTACCCCAGCGCTTAGAACAGTGCTCGGCACATAGTAAGCGCTTAACAAATACCAACATAAATACCTCAGCTTTCAGTATAGTACCTGACACATAGTAAGCGTTTAACAGATACCACAATAATAATACCGTAAATACAAATAAATAAATAATTAGAAGTGTCAGTGTCCGGGCCCACTGTTTTCTCCAGTTTAACAGCTTCATTTTCCATCGAGTTTGCTTCTAATCTCTCTTTCTATTAAAAGTCTTCTCGAAGCTAATGCAATAAATTTAGATCTGTGGCCAGATGCAGAGCAAAACTTTTGGCAGCCCACACTCTATCAAAAGACATGGCAAATGGAAAACACTCTCCCTTGGGGATTATTCTCCAGTTTAATTTAATTTGATATTTCAAATTAAATTAATTCAAATGGTTATGCCATTCCCTGGGAAAACAGACTTCATTTATGATGTTCTGCCACCAAATTGTTGAGTGGTTCTCATACATCTTACATTGTTAACAAAGAATGAAAAATAGTGACAAGGAAAGTGGTTTTCTTCTTGTTGCCCATCTCCTGTCTGAAACAGAGCTTTGGGAATTCATTTTTCTTTGTCGCACTGGGGTAGAAATTTCTTTCGAAGAAAGGTGCTCACTGTGTCAGAGGACCTGGGTTCTAATGCTGGCTCCACCACAGCTCCGCTGCGTGACCTTGGACAAATCACTTAACTTCTCTGGGCCTTAGTTACCTCATCCAAAAATGGGAATTAAGACTCTGAGCCCTATGGGAGACAGGGACTGTGTCTAATCTGATTAGCTTGCATCTACCCCAGTGCTTATTACAGTGACTGTCACATAAGTATCATAAAAAAAAAAGGTAGTATTAGTGATCAGCCCTACCCCCTCACCATTCCAAAACTTGTTAGGAAAATTCAGCCATCTACACCAGGGGAAACTGGCTTTGGGATTCTAATGGTTTAGTTTAAATGACAAGAGGGGCAGTTGGAGATGTGTCATCTTGCTAGTGGTGATATTTATTGAGCACTCTCTGGTTGTAATGCACTGTACTGAATGCAGTAGAGATTTGTGTAACCATGCGAGGAGTGGTATTTATTGAGCAACCTTTGGATGTAATGCCCTGTACTGAGCACAGCGGAGACCTAATTGTGCTCCTGGTGGTATGCATTGAGCATCCTCTGGATGCAGAACAGTTCTCTACAGTTCTCTGAAAGCCCTTAATAAATACAATTGTATAATTGATGGCATTTCGGAACAGTGGCTACCCACTGCAAATCCTGGGGGGTCTGAGGAAACGGAACTGCCTCCATCTGCCTCCTGCTTCTGGCCGCCCCCTGGCCTTGAGAGCGGCTGCCCAGTGCTGACTGTTCTGGACCAGCTTCCTCCTCTCTCCCATCCCGCATCGCCCCCTCCCTCCCCCCAACTCCCTTGACATCCGGGAAAATATTCCTCACCTTCACCCAGGCTCTTTGCTACTTCTCATTACTCCTCGAGGTGCCACCTGTCCCGAGTGGTGGGAAAACCAAGAAGCAGGTGGACAGAATCCCAGGATCTTTCTGCTGTGCCGTGCTCTAAAAAGAAGCACGTGAGCTGTGGGAGTCAGGGGGAAGGAGCTGTTTTTCCAGATGCACCCACTTAGGCTTCAACCGATTTAAGAACTTTCAGATAGCTGCTTTGGGAAGTTGGCTCCAGAAAGACCAATGGAACTCTCCCCAGTCCTGCTGAGTTAAGCACCACATTCCCCATCTTTCTGTCAGGCACAGAAGCCTCCTTTAAGGGGAACATCGTGGCCGGGATAAATGTTGACTGTGACAACGCTTTGGAGGGCCCGAACTGATGATTATGTTTCCCTGGAAAGCCCCTTCTAAACCTCCCTCCCCGCCCCCATGCTGACTTCGGAATAGCAATAGTAGCGATGGTCTTTATTAAGCCCTTACTATGTACCAAATGATGGGGTAGCCACAAGATAAAGCAGAGCAGACTTAGTCCCTGTCCCACACGTGGCTCGCAGTTGAAGAAGGTGGAAGAAAAGCCATTTGTCCTCATTTCACAGAAGAGGAAACTGAGGCACAAGAAGTGACTTGCCCAAGGTCACCAGCCTAGAGGCAGAGCTGGGGCAAGTTTCCTGGTGTTCTCCTTCCAATTCCTGAGCCCATTCTACATGGCCCAGGCCTGGATCTTGCCCTGAACAATGTCTTCTCCACCTCAAGCTCTTCACTGATGATGATGATGGTATTTGTTATGTGCTTATTATGTGTCAAGCACTGTTGTAAATGCTGGGCTAGATAGAAGCTAATAGCAATAGTAATTCTGGTATTTGTTAAGCTCTTACTGTGTGCCAGCCACTATACTAAGCACTGGAGTGGATACAAACAAATCAGGTTGGACACAGTCCGTGTCCCATATGGGGCTCACAGTCTTAATCCCCATTCCACAGATGAGGCAGCTGAGGCACAGAGAAATCAATTGACTTGCCCAAGGTCACACAGCAGGCAGGTTGTGGAGGTGGCATTAGAACCCAGGTCCTTTGGCTCCCAGGCCTGGACTCTTTCCACTAGGTTATGTGACTTGCCATATAGTTTGTAATCTACTTACTTGCTAATTGATTTATATTCAGGTTGGACACAGTCCCTGTCCCACAAGGGGCTCACGGTCTTAACCCCCTTTTTACAGTTGAGGTAACTGAGGCCCAGAGAAGTGAAGTGTCTTGTCCGAGGTCACACAGCAGACACTGGTGGAGCTTGGATTAGAACCCAGGCCCTTCTGACTTCTAGGTTTATGCTCTTCCATTAGGCCATGCTGCTTAATAATGATAATGATAATAATAATAATTGGTATTTGTTAAGTGCTTACTGTATGCCAGGCACTGTACTGAGCCCTGGTGTAAATACAAGTTTATCAGGTTGGTCACAGTTGATGTCCCACATAGGTTTCTCAGTCTTTATCGTCATTTTACATTGAGATAACTGAGGCACAGAGAAGTGAAGTGACACAGATAACACAGCAAGGTCGCATCAGACAAGTCGCAGATTCAGGGTTAGAACCCAAGTCCTTCTGACTCCTAAGCCTGTGCTCTCTCCACTAGGTCACACTGCTTCTGTCTCTAAGGTTCATGCTCTTTTGACTAGGCCACGTTAAGTGAGGCCAGGTCTGCCTCACACAGCTTTGGGGGCCACCATCCCCATTGCCCCTCTAAAATTTGTTCTTATTGTTTATACTGGAGTACCATGAGGGAGTCTGGAACCTGAGAAATGAGTTATTGCTTCATTGTAGACTCAGTCCAAGAGAACTAAACATCTGAATAGGAAACTTCCCAGAAGCTCTGCAAATTTCTGGGACCACAAAGACAGACTTTAGACATGTCCATGTCAGTCCGCAAATTCAGTCAGTCAGTCAATCAATCGTATTTATGGAGAGCTTATAGAGCATATTTATTGAGCATAATTATTGAGCCAGGGTGAGTGGGCCATACATGTACATGTATATTTAAATTTGTGTATTCAATGACTTATTCAGCGATTGCATTTGGACCTACTCTCACTATTTCTTGCTCCAGCCTCATTCTTCTTCCTGCTCTCAATCAATCAATAATATTTATTGAGCACTTACAGTGTGCAGAGCACTGTACTAAGCACTTTGGAGTACAATACAACAGAGTTGACAGACACATTCCCTGCCCACAGTGACCTCACAGTTTAGAGGGGGAGACATGCATTAATATAAATAAATAATGAATATATACAAAAGGGCTGTGGGGCTGAGGGAGGAGGGAATAAAGGGAGCAAGTCAGGGTGAAGAGAAGGAAGTGGGAGAAGAGAAAATGAGGGCTTAGTCAGGGAAGGCCTCTTGGAGATATGCCTTGAATAAGGCTTTGAAAGGTGAGGAGAGTAATTTTCCATTGGATATGAGGAGGGAGGGCATTCCAGGCCAGAGGCAGAATGTGGGCGAGAGGTCGGCGGCGAGACAGGCGAGATCGAGGTAGAGTGAGAAGGTTGGCATTAGAGGAGTGAAGCGTGTGGGCTGGCTTATAGTAAGAGAGCAGCCAGGTGAGGCAGGAGGAGGCAGTGTGATTGATTGTTTTAAATATAAACAAGGGTAAGGAGTTTTTCTCACCACTAAAATGCTTTTCTACTTAATGCTTTTCCCTAAAGTTCACCTCCTCCAAGAGGCCTTCCTAGACTGAGCTCCCCCCCTTTTCCCTCTGCTCCCTCTACCCCCCCTTCACCTCTCCGCAGCTAAACCCTCTTCTGCCCCCTTCCCTCTCCTCCTCCCCCTCTCCCATTACACCCCCTCCCCCTCAGCACTGTACTTGTCCGCTTGACTGTATATATCTTTACCACTCTATTTATTTGGTTTATTTTGTTTAATGAGATGTACATCACCCTGATTCTATCTAGTTGCCATTGTTTTTATGAGATGTTCTTCCCCTTGACTCCATTTATTGCCATTGTTCTTGTCTGCCTGTCTCCCCCAATTAGACTGTAAGCCCGTCAAAGGGCAGGGACTGTCTCTATCTGTTGCCGACTTGTTCATTCCAAGCGCTTAGTACAGTGCTCTGCACATAGTAAGCGCTCAATAAATACTATTGAATGAATTTTCTCTGTTCCATCTCCCCCACAAGACTGGAAGTTCCTTGAGGCCTGCCTTACTTCTGCCATCGTTTTCCAAGCTCTCGGTACGGGTCTTCTCCCTCGGTAGGTGCTCAGAAAATACCATTGATGATGAACAGGAGGAGGAGAAGGAAATGGAAAAGGTGCCAGAGAGGATGAAGAAGGGACCGAAGGAGAGAAGGAAGGAAGAAGAGGAAGATTGGGCGGAGGAGGAAGAGGTGAAGGTGATGGATGTTGGCTCCATCCTCAATCAGTCAATTAACCGGACCTATTTATGGAGTGCTTACTATGTGCAGAGAGGACAATGCAGTAGAGTGGGTAGACATGATCCCTGCCTACATCCGGTGGCCCTAAGCTGCAGTTAGCTCCTAGTGGAGGCTGTCATCCATGGAGGACTGATGACCCAAGGAGCTAAAGATCTGCTTCGGATAAAAAGCATCTAAATGATGACCATTGCTCTCCGCATCTTCAAAGCCCTACTAAAATCATATCTCCTCCAAGAGATATGGGGTGCAGCATGTGGGAAGTGGGAAGAGCATGGGCTATGGAGTCAGAGGACTTGGGTTCTAACTTGCCTGCTGTGTGACCTTGGGCAGTTGCTTCACTTCTCTATGTCTCATGTGACCTTGGGCAGTTGCTTCACTTCTCTATGTCTCAGTTTTCTCAGTGAGGATGGGGATTCAATACCGGTTTTCCCTCCTCCTTTCAATAGTATTTATAATAATAATAATGTGTGTATTTGTTAAGCACTTACCATGTGCAGAGCGTTCTAAGCGCTGGGGGAGATACAGGGTAATCAGGTTGTCCCACATGAGGCTCACAGTCTTAATCCCCATTTTACAGATGAGGTAACTGAGGCACAGAGGAGTTAAGTGACTTGACCAAAGTCACACAGCTGAGAACTGGCAGAACCGGGATTTGAACCCATGACCTCTGACTCCCAAGCCCGGGTTCTTTCCACTGAGCCACGCTCCTCCTTAGATCATGAGTACCATGCAGAACAGGGACTGAGTCCAACCTGATTAACTGATATTTAGCCCAGCACTTAGAACAGTGCTTGATACATAGTAAGTGCAAATTACCCTGTGTCTACCCCAGCGCTTAGAACAGTGCTCTGCACATAGTAAAGCGCTTAACAAATACCAACATTATTATATAATAATAATAACAATAATGTTTTCCTTGGCAAAATCAACACCGCCGCTTCAACTATTCACCCTCTTTTCTGCATCACCTATGCACTTGAGCCTGTACCCCATTAAGGGTGTGGATATTCACCCCCACCCCAGTCCCACAGCTCTTAGGCCATAACCTTATACTCAGACCTTCTCTGCTCTGAAATTTGCTTTAAGGTCTGTCTCCCTGATTAGACTGTACTCTTCTTGAGGTCAGGTCTCATGCCTACCAACTTTATTAAATTGCCCTCTCCCAAGTGCTTAAGTACAGTGCTCCAGATACAACAAGAGCTCAGTAAACCAGTTAGTCATTCAAATTTATTGAGCACTTACTGTGTGCAGAGCACTGTACTAAGCACTTGGGAGAGTACAATTTAACAATAAACAGGCACATTCCCTGTCCACAACGAGCTTACAGTCTAGTAAGTGCCAGTTATGGAATGATTGATGGATTGATATTGTTTCATTGATGAGTCTTGGGTTCCTCCTTCCAGGAGCGTCCACCTGTTGTAGCAGTTCTCTGGGTCGAAGCTGGACAATCGGTCAGATGAGTACATTATAAATTCCAGGGGAGCCGTCTCTCTTAGCACAAGTGCCTGGCACTGGGTATCCCCCTCCCACATTCTCAGAAAAGCCCAGATAGACAGATAGACACGCAGACAGACAGAGAGGGCAGAGGGGCTGGCTCAAATGATAAGCAAGGAAAGCAGCACAGCTTAGTGGAAAGAGCATGGACCTGGGAGTCAGAGGATCTGGGTTCTAATCCCGACTCTGCCAATTGCTTGCTGTGTGACCTTGACTTAACTTCCCTGTGTCTCCGCTCTCCTTTTCTTACTCAGACTGTGACCACAATGAGGGACAGGGATTGTGTCCAATCTAATTAACTTGTAGCTTCCCCAGCAGAAGAGTGTTTGATGCAAAGTTCCCATCCCCCATGGGGCTCAGAGTCTTAGTAGCGCTTGGGCGAGTCCAATATATCAGAGTCGGTAGACACTCTTCCTGCCCACAAAGAACTTACAGTCTAGAAGAGTCAGAGAGGCACAGGGACGGGCAGGTGTAGGAGGCAAGGGGAAGATGGGTCTTGGAGAAACCGAGAGAGGGAAACAGAGGAAACATCAGCACAGGATGGGTGAGCGGGGAGAGGCATGGAGGGAAGGAGAAGGAATGTAGGAGGGAGCCGGCTGGTGGGAGAAGGATGTAATGTAAACGAAGCCGCGTGGGCGGGAGCCCACGAAGGGGTCAGGATACGTCTCACACTGCAGACACGCAGTGCGGGAGATGGCACCGGCTCTTTATTCAATGCCATTAATTACTTTGGGGTTTGGGGAAAAAAAAAAAAACCTAGCTCTTCAAGGGGAAGTTTGACAAGGTTTCTTTTCGCTTACTGTTTGCTGAACCATCCTTTCTATTTCACTTACCTGATGTGGAACATACGCCGGGATCAGAATGACAGTGAATAAATCACCAGATTTGCTTGGCTTCTTTGAAAAATGAATTTGGGGCTGAGACTTCTCATCAGCATATTCATCTCCCTCCAGCGGTCTCCCAATGGGGGTCTCAAATTGGGGGTGGTGAGGGGGATGGAGTAGGGGGCGGGCTTTCCAGAAGTGGTGTGGGTTAAACAGCTGGAAAATCAGCCAGCGTGACGAAGCTCATTCTTCGGAATTAGTTGTGAGGGCAGGGACTATGTCTTGTTATCTCTAGGGTTAAGGATCTGGCACTGGGAGTCAGGACATCTGGATTCTAGCTTCGGCTCCTGCTGTGTGTCCTTGGGCATGGTGATTTACTTCTTTGTGCCATGGTTTCCTCATCTGAAAAATGGGGATTCAACGCCTGTTCCCCCTTCCCCTTTGACAGTGACATCCATGTGTGACAGGGACTAAGGCCGATCCACTTATATTGCATCTGCTCTAGAGCATATCACAGTGCTTGGAGCATAACAGATGCATAACAAATGCCACCTTTATTGTTTATTGTTATTATTTATTGTTGCTCAGTCAATAAATCCCTTGTATTTATTGAGAGCTTACTGTGTGCGGAGCACTGAACTAAGCACTTGGGAGAGAACAACAGAGTTGGTAGACACGTTTCTTTCCCAATGACAGCTTACATTTATTTTTTCAATGAACATATTTATTATTATTAACACTAATATTAATAATAATGATAATTATGGTATTTAAGCCCTTCCTATGTGCCAAGCACTGCTCTACACGCTGGGGTAGATACAAGGTAAGCAGGTTGTCCCACTTGAGGCACACAGTCTTAATTCCCATTTTACAGATAAGGTAACTGAGGCCCAGAGAAGTTAAGTGGCTTGCCCAAGGTTACAAGGCAGACAAGTGGCAGAGCCAGGATTAGAACCCATGACTTCTGACTCCTAAACCCATGATCTTTCCACTAATATGTGCCAGGCAGTGTTCTGAGGTAGAAATAACCTAATCAGACTGGACACAGGCCATGTCCCACATGGGGTTTACAGCCTTAATCTCCATTTTACAGAGTGGTGCTGGGAAAGAAATACATGGATGAGGTATAGGTAGAAACAGCATGGCCAGAGGACGTGGGTTCTAATGCCGGTTCCACCACTTCTCTGCTGTGTGACCTTCGGCAAGTCACGTCACTTATCTGGTCCTCAGTTACCTCATCTGTAAAATGGAGATGAAGACTGTGAGTCCCATGTGGGACAACCTGATTACCTTGTATCTACCCCAGTGCTTAGAACAATGCTTGGCACATAGTAAGCACTTGACAAATACCAACATTATTATTATTATTCCTTGCCCCTGAGGGGCTCACAATGTAAGAAGGAGGAGGGAGGAGGAGGAGGAAGGGGGGTGGGGACATATAGATTAATTTGGATAGTCCTTCAGCCATTCCATTGTGACATATCTGGACAGCCTCCTGTTACACCTTTATTTTCCTTCTGCTCCTTCTCTTTGTAAATGACTCACTCCCACTCCCACCTATATCCCCACTTAGATCGCAAACTCTCAGAGGGCACGGGTTGGTGGGTCTCGAGTCTGATGGTCTCTGCCAAGGGCTGGGCACAGTCCTCTGCACACAGTAGGGGCTCAACGAATGCTATCACTCAGGAAGGTGACACCGGTGATGATGACGCTGATGACGACAGTGGCGATGACAATAATGATGCCAAAGATGATAATAGTAATTATGGTACTTGTTAAGCATTTACTATGTGCAAGCACTGTTCTAAGAACTGGGGTAGATACAAGTTAGTCAGGTTGGACCCAGTCCATGTCACATATGGGGCTCACACTCTCAATCCCCATTTTTTAGATGAGGTAACTGAGGCCTGGAGAAGTGAAGCAACTTGCACAAGGTCCCACAGCAGACATGTGGCAGAGCTGGGATTAGAACCCATGACCTTCTGATTCCTGGGCCTGTTGCTCTATCCACTAGGCCATGAAGATGATGATGATGAATGATGATGGTGGTGGTGATGATGGCCATAATAATGAGAAACTTCAAATCCAGCCTAGACAGGAGATTCTCTTTCCCCCATGGAGGCAACAATATCTCCACCAGCAAGCCTTTGTCATTGGCATCATGTAGGGGGTCTCTGAGAGCTACTGAGTGGTCCTGAGGACATGTGAGACCAGATTTCCGGGTTTCCAGAGAGGGGCTCAAGTAAGGCTTTCCCAGGAAAATGAGAGGCGACGGAGGAAGCCGACCAGGTCTGGTTTTTTTTATGGTATTTGTTAAACGCTTACAGTGTGCCAGGCATTGTTCTAAGAACTGGAGTAGATACAAACTAATCTAGTTGGACACAGGCCCTGTCCCACATTAGGCTCTCAGTCTTAATCCCCATTTTACAGATGAGGTAACTGAGGCCCAGAGAAGTAAAGTGACTTGCCCAAGGTCACACAGCAGACAAGTGGTGGAGCCGGAATTAGAACCCACGTCCTTCTGACTCCTAGGCCCTTGCTATCTCCGCTATGCCATGCTGCTTCACTGACGAACATCCAACAGCTGCCAATGCCCCAGGGAGCAGATCACCGGTGTCCTCGTCCTCTCTGACTCTCCACATCCAGAGAGTCGGGTGTCAGTGCCGAGCACTGGTTTGGGTTCTGGCAGAAGGTCAGCGCCGGACTAATTTTAGCCAGGGAGCGGGACGGTGCCAATATGCGATAACGGAGGGAGGCAAGATGATCAGCAAATGGTCGCATTGTATTTATGGCTCCCCCTGCCAAGCCACCACTCCGGGGCCTGTGGTCTGTGCTGGGATGGGCATCGGTGCGGAACAGACTGGCGCCGAGGGGGCAGTTAGCGGGAACGATGTGAACGCGGCTAATAATAGGCGAGAGAACATTACCATAGTGTTGTTTATTACCCACTGATCTCTGCCACTTGCCAAATGCTCAAAAAAAAAAAGACGGAGCCCATCAACAAAAAAGCCTTCAGAGCTTCCCCACAGAATGTTTTCCGCCTGGGTCCACTAGCTCCGGGGGCGGGTCCAGAGAGACTGCTTCCTGACCAGTGCCTGGTTCCTGGTTGAAAGCCAGTGGGAGGGAGGATGGTAGGACAGCAATCACTCAGAGGATCAGCAGTCGGGGTTGCCGCGGTTTCCTCCTCGGGCCTCAGACCCAGAAGGAAAGACCCCTTGGGCCATAGCCTCCTTCTATTCCCCCTTGGGTCCAATCAATCAGTATTTATTGATTGCTTTCTGTGTGCAGAGCACTGTACTAAGTGCTTGGGAAAGTTCAACATAGTTGGTAGACACATTCCTTGCCCACAGCGACTGACTGTGGGTCGGGCCTGTCCAAGCCAGGCAGCCCAGAGCAGTATTTGACCGAGGTCTTTTTCCCCTTGAGTGCCCTTGAAGCCGGAAGCCTGTGCCACTCCCTGGATTTTGCCAAATTCGCCGTCCGATGAGGAACCATGGAGTAGACTGGTGGCCGATGTGGTGGCCAGAGTCCCAGGACTCCAGGATTCCTTCCCCTGGTGAGGTCACGGGTCCTCTCTGGGAAAGCGGAGAAGCCCCTTGGGCCTCACCTCTAACCAGGGACTTAGCCGGGGCAAGGCAGACTGAGCACCTAGTCACTGGGATGTCTGGACATCTCTAGGGACTGGCTCGTTCCAATAAAAAGAATTGTGGCATTTGTCAAGGTTTACTATGTGCCTCACACTGGAGTAGATACACTACAACCAGATCCGAGTACTAAGCCTACAATACTCTCCTTAGAGACTGCTCCTGCTCCTTAAAACCTTCTGATCCCAGAATTAGGATCCCAGCAGTTTCCCGACAAATAGCGTTGATGGGGAGGAAGATGTTCGAATGAAATCTCAATGCCAGGATGGCAGGGAAAAGAACTTCTCCCCCTCCTGCATCTCCCCAAAATGTGATAGATGTTCTCTTTGTAAAACCGATCCATCCATCAATCAGTGGTATTTGCTGAACCTTCACTGAATGCTAAGCACTGGACTAAGCACTAGGGAAAGGACAACAGGAGCAAAACATATGTTCCCTTGCTTTAAAGGAGTTTCCTCCACTCTAATGGAGGAAACAGACAGAAATGATTTTCAAATAATTGGAGCAATGATTACCTTGTGTCTTCCCCAGTGCTTAGAGCAGTGCTAGACACACAGTAAGCGCTTAACAAATACTATTAATTGAATAAGATCAGACACAGTCCCTGTCCCACATGGGGCTCACAGTCTAAGAGGGAGGGAGGACAGGCATTGATTGCTTTCATTTAACAGATAACAGATAAGGAAACTGAGGCCCAAACACATGAAATGACTTGTTCAAGGTCACTCAGCAGGTAAGTGGCAGAGCCAGAATTAGAATCCAGGTCATCTGATTCTCAGGCCCATGTTTTTTCTAAGCCCCGCTGCTTCTAATGGGCCTCAGGCTCATCTGGGCCTCAGTGTTTGTCAGCTTCAGCAGGGACTTTTACCTCCACTAATAGAGGCCATTAGAATTGTGGCCAGGTACTAATTTCCCTCTGGCCTGCCCCTTGTCCAGCTCCACTGTGGCTCCTACCACTGGATTCCACAGCTCAGACTCTGTGCCAGACTTGTCAAGGGTGTGAGGGGGAGGGAGGGCACAAAATGAAGATCTAGAAGACTGCCATAGGATCTTGTGAAATCCACCAACTTCTGCAAAATGGCATCCACAACATCCCATGCTACCCAGCACACCCCATGTAATGAGTAAGATGTCACTTATGTGGAAAATGAGGGGCTGTCAGTCCCCCTCTCCCAGCTGTTGCTGAAGTCTTCCTTAAGGAATTCAGCATCTGTTTGGGTTTCTTCCTCTGGAGCTCCCAAATTCTCTCTGGACTCCCAACCAGACCCTGGAGAATTTCTCCCTGGCCCAGGAGGCCCTGCATCCTGACTGCAAAGGGCCATGTCTCCACACTGCTGGGAAGGAAGGGCGCAGAGAAGAGTTCTTGAGAGGCAGTATGGGCTAGCGGGAAGAGCACAGATAATTCCTCACAGTCTACAGGGCAGAGGGCTAGCCAGGCAGGCCCAGCACTAGCCAAAGCTCACCTGGTAGGGCTAACACTGGCCAAAGGTCATGAGGCTCACCCCCCACCTTATGCATTTTCCCAGGTTTAACCACCTACTTACAAGGCTTCTCTCAGCAGGGTGTGATACATTAGTGTCAGGAATCCGAACAAAGCCGATTGTACTCTGCTTAGAAACTGCGCTTGCTCCTTAAAACCCTGTGATCCCAGCATTAGGATCCCAGCAGTTTCCTGACAACCCCAGTTGATGGGGAGGAGAAGGTTCAAGTGAGAACTCGACACTGGGATGGCAGAGGAAAGACCTCCTCCTCCTCCCCCTAAATGTGACAGATGTTTTCTGTTCATTGAATTGATCCATCCATTACCCAGTGGCATTTACTGAGCCCTCACTGAGGGCTAAGCACTTTACTAAGCACTTGGAAAAGGGCAACAGGAGAAAAACAAATGTTACCTTGCCCGCAAGGAGCTTCCACTCTAATAGAAGAGACAGACTGAAATGATTTACAAATAGTTGGAGTAAATATACAGTGGGATGTGACTCTACTATATCAGGATGAAATGACTAAGTCTATCACTAAAAGTACAAATATAATCAGTAAATGCATACATAAGGGTAGAGGATAGGAATAAACTACAGACATAGAAGCAATGAGGCCTAGCAGAAAGAACATGGGAACTGGGTTCAGGAGTACTAGGTCCTGATTTTACCTTCACCGCTGGCCGACTGTGTGATTTTTGACAAATTGCTTAACTTCTCTGGGTCTCAGTTTCCTCATCTGTTAAATGGGGAATAAATACTTGCTCTCCCTCCCCTTTAGACTGTGAAATTTATGTGGGACAGGGACTGTGTCTCATCTACTGGCATTATATCTCTCCCTATGCTTAGCATAGTGCCTGGCATATAATGAGCACTTGACAGGGAACGTGTCTACTGTACCCTCCCAAGCAGTTAGTACAGTGTTCTGCTCACAGTAAGTGCACAATAAGTACACTGATTGATTTATTGATTGACAAATACCACAGTTATTTTTACAATTCCATAGATGTTAAGGGAGGGTATTGGGTTGACCTGCCTGGGGAGTGTAAAGGAACTGGGGAATTCCACTGAAAATGGTTCTGTTTCGAAGAGACTTTAAAGCAAGAAAGGAATCGGGCTATAGACCAATGCTTTGGTGGGGAGGGGTCTTCACAGGGAGAAGGCCTTCTGGCAAACAGAACTAATTTTCACTTGCCACAGCCACTTTGGGAGCTCTTTGCTGATCTGATAAGGAGGGAAACATTTTTTATTTTAATTATATTTGTTAAGCTCTTACTATGTACCTTTTATGCACTGTATAAAATGCTGGGATAGATACAAACTAATCATATCCTGTGGGGCTCACAGTTTTAATCACTTTCCAGATTAGGTAACTGAGGCACAGAGTAGCTAAGTGACTTGCCCAAGGTCACACAGCAGACAAGTGGCAGAACCAAGATTAGAACCTACGTCCTCTGACTCCCAAGTCCGTGTTATTTATATTGTCTGTCTCCCCCACAAGGCTGTAAGCTCTTTGTAGGCAAGGAATGAGTCTATCATTATACTGTACTCTCCCAAGTACTCAGTATGGTGCTCTGCTCGCAGTAAGCGCTCATTAATTACAGCTGACTGACTGATTGACTAGGCCATGCTGCTTCTTGGTTCTGAAAGCCTGAAGAGGAGGTGTGGAGGAGGGATGGAGATCATCCCAAACCAGAGACAGGAAACCCAGACCACAGGGAGGAACAGAACTCCCTTCAGGATTTCTAGTGGGCTGTTAGGCACAGGTTTCTCCTAGCTGGTTCTGGGGGTAACCTGGAGATTGGGCCGAGGCCTCAGGAGGGGCTCGGAGACACCCCGCTGCTTAGTACAGCATCTGACATATAGTAGGTGCTTAAAAAATACCATAACTATTATTATTGCCTGCCTGCAGCCCCCGCCATGTGAATCTGGTTTCCCCTTGTGCCTCTTCTTCAGGACAAATGGATAGACTGGAGACTGAGGGAAGCAATTGATCGATGAGCCCACTGGGACGAGGTCCAGGAGGGACATCTGCCAGCATGATAATAATTATGGAATTTGTTAAGTGCTTACTATGTAGCAGGTACTGTACTAAGAGCTGGGGTGGATACAAGCAAATCCGGTTGGACACAGTCCCTGTCCCTCGTGGAGCTCAGAGTTTCAATTCCCATTTTACAGATGAAGTCCCTGAGGCACCGAGAAGTGAAGTGACTTGCCCAAGGTCACACAACAGACAGGTGGCAGAGCCGGGATTAGAACCTATGATCTTCTGACTCCCAGGCTTCTGCTCTATCCACTATACCATGCTGCTTCCATGCTGCATCTTGCCATGCTGCTTCTGTTCGGGTCTCTGAAGGACCCGTCCCCCACTTTCCCAACACTGTAGACGGCACCACCACCCTTCCTGTCTCTCAAGCTCTTAACCTTGGCATTATCCTTGACTTCTCTCTCTCATTCAACCCACATATTCAATCCATCACTAAATCGTGTCAGTTGACCTTCACAACATCGCTAAAATCCACCCTCTCCTCTCCATCCAAACTGCTACCACCTTAGTCCAAGCACTTAATCCTTTCCCGCCTCTATTACTATATCAATTTCCTTGCTGACCTCCCTACTTCCTGTCTCTCTCCTCTCCAGTCCATACTTCACTCTGCTGCCCAGATCATTTTCTACAAAGACTTTCAGGCCATGTTTCCCCACTTGTCAAGAACCTCCAGTGGCTGCCCATCCACCTCTGCCCCAAACAGATAGTCTTTATTATCAGCTTTAAAGCACTCTGTCACCTTGTCCCCTCCTATCTTACCTCCCTGCTTTCCTACTACAGCTCAGCCCACACGTTTTGCTCCTCTAGTGCCAACCTACTCACCGTTACCTCCATCTCGTCTATCTCGCTACCGATCTCTCAGCCACGTCCTGCCTCTGGCTGTAACACCTTCCCTCTTCATACCAACAGAGGATCACTCTCCCCACCTTCAACACTTGATTAAAAACATGCCTCCTCCAAGAGTCCTCCGCCAAATAAGCCTTCATTTCCTCTTCCCCCACTCTCTTCTGCCTCAACCCGCACATGGATTTATACCCTTTATTCACCCCTCCCTCAGCCCCACAAAACTTACATATGTATCTGTAATTTATTCATTTATATGAATATCTGTATCCCCCTCTAGATTGTGAGTTCGTTGTGGGGAGAGAATGTATCTACCAACTCTTTTATTTTATACTCTTCCAAGTGCTTCATACAGTGCTCTGCACACAGGAAGCGCCCAATACATAAGATTGATTGATTGCAGAGTACTTAGTACAGCTACTGTAATGATTGTCGTATTTGTTAAATACTTGCTGTGTTCCAAGAGCTGAGTTAAGTGCTGAGGTAGGTAGCTGGACACAGTCCGTGTCCTACGTAGGGCTCACAGAGGGAAATGCAGGTATTGACACTTGTGCCTCCCCACTTCCCCATCCAGGGGCACAGACAATCTTGCTGAGGCGCAAAGATCCTCCACCTGGACCCCCTCACTTCAAGCTCATCAACTCCCCCCCCCCCCCCCCCCCCCGCCACTGTAGGGCCTCCCTGCTTTCTTGGAGCTGAGATTTCCCAGATTCCAGGCTCATGGAGAGGGGCTGGGAGGAGAAGGAACTGGAGGTCTGGGGGGTGGGGGTCGTGGGGCCAGGAAGGCAGGGGACTTCAGCAGAGCCTCTCTGGTCAAGCAGGAACACAGGACACTGACCAGAGGGCTGCAAAGAAATCAGGCAGCAGGACTACCATGAAGGTTTGGTTTTCTTGGGAATCGTGATTCAGGGGAGATTGAAGGGTAGGGACAAAAGGGGGTGTGGGAGAGGAACTGAGCACTGGCTGTTTCCCAACTTTCCCCTTCTTCCCTCTTGGCCCTTTTCCCTTGTTCCTGTCCAGCTCACACTCTTTGCTCCTCCCAAGCCCTTCTTCTGTCTGTTCTCCTTTCTCAACTCCCAATTCTGACCCTTTCACCCCACTACTCTCCTTGCCTGGACCTCCCTCCCCAGCCCCAAAGCAGCCAGACCCCCAGCTCTTCTTGACTTTAAAAAGCCTTCCTAAAACCTCATCTCCACCAGGAAGCCTTCCCTGATTAATTCACCACACCCTAACCACATCCACCCAGCAGCTGTCCTAACCCTCTAGTATTTAATGCCTATCTTCCACACTTAAGTTCAGTGTTCTGGACTCTATAGATGTTCAATCAGTACTATTGATTAGTTGTTGGATTTGTTGAGTGGCTCTACTTGGCAGAGGAGGAGGGAGCTGGGTGGGCAAGGGGTTCAGGGACATGGGAGGTCACTGCCAAAGACCCATCAGCACTTCTGAGGGTTTATCCACTTGGGGACAATACAAAGCTCTCCCGCAATGCCCACAGCCCACCACCACCTTGTCCTACAACCACACATTCGCCTTTCTCCCCAGTCCATTCCCACCCCCGAACCTTGAAATCTGACTTCTCCCCCCTGAGGTGGCATGTCGAGAATTATGTTTGAACCTCTTCCCTAGCCTTTTATTCTTCCTCTGGGAGAAAGAAAGAAAAAAAAAATACTTCCCAGGGACTCACACCTGCTCCTGAAGGGGCATGAATCAGGAATGACAGCGCATTTTTCTTCCTGAACTACTACCTCGCCCCGTTACTTCTCTATTCATACCAGCTATAATGAGCCGCCCCTGCCACAGCTCCTCTGTTTAATTCAGAATTTAGGCCAGCCTTTCAGGAGACCGTTTTGTGTTCACAGGGGGGTCTGGAGGCCTGGATCTTTGTGGCCAATGTGATAGAGAAGTGGGCACATGTAGCTTGCAGCCTCTGAGGTTGGGGGAAGGATACTGGGCACTGGGGACAGTGACCAGATGAGCACAATGGTAGGGTGGTGGGGTGAAGGGACCAGCAGCCAGAATACATGCAAGGGTAGAAGATGATCAATTTATTACCAGTCAATCAATCGAAAGCTCATACTGACTGGCTTCTGAGAGCTTTCCGCTGTATAACATCTCCTCCAAGAGGCCTTCCCTGACTAAGATCCTAGTTCCCCTACTTGCCCTCCTACTCACCTATGAACTTGGCTGTAAAAATAACTATGGTACTTGGTAAGTGCTTACCAAATGTGCTAAGCACTGTTCTAAACTCTGGGATAGATACAGGTTAATCAGGGTGGACACATCCCTGTCCCACACAGGGCTCAAACTCTTTATCCCCATTTTACAGATAAGGTAACTGAGGTAACCAGAGAAGTGAAGTGACTTGCCAAAGGTCACACGGCAGACATGTGGCAGAGCCAGGATTAAAACCCAAGCCCATGGTCTACCCACTAAACCATGATATTTTATACCCCTGAAGGACTTTGATACTCACCCCAGCCCCACAGAACTTATACCCATTTCCTGATACTCTTCTATTTCCCATCTCTGTAATTTATTTTTTAGTCTTTCTTCTCCTGTAGACTGTAAGCTTGTGGGCAGAGATCATGTCTAACAACTCTGTTGTATTGTACTTTCCTAAGTGCTTTAGTAGAGTACTCTGCACACAGAAAGTGCTCATAAAATATCACTGATTGATCAATTGGTTGCTTGGTAGAGCACAATAGAGTTAGTCAAGATAATAATAATAATAATAATGTTGGTATTTGTTAAGCGCTTACTATGTGCATAGCACTGTTCTAAGCGCTGGGGTAGACACAGGGGAATCAGGTTGTCCCACGTGGGGCTCACAGTCTTAATCCCCATTTTACAGATGAGGTAACTGAGGCACCGAGAAGTTAAGTGACTTGCCCACAGTCACATAGCTGACAAGTGGCAGAGTTGGGATTTGAACTCATGACCTCTGACTCCAAAGCCTGTGTTCTTTCCACTGAGCCACGCTGCTTCTGAAGAGGACCCCTGCTTTGAAAGAGCTTACAGTCTAGAGAGCGAGACCTGAAATGAGGTGCAGATAAAAGGGAAGCTGCATGGCCTAATAGATAGAGCATGGGCCTGGGAGTCAGAAGGACCTGGGTTCTAATCCCGGCTCTGCCTCTTGTCTGCAGTGTGACCTTGGGTAAGTCACTTCAATTTTTTGGGTCTCAGTTACCTCATCTGTAAAATGGGGATGAAAACTGTGAGCCTCATGTGGGACAGGACTGTGTCCAATCTGACTAGTTTGTATCTACCCCAGTGCTTAGAACAGTGACTGGCACATAGTAAGAGATTAACAAACACCATAAAAAAAGAAAAGCATAGATAAGTTTATGTGTTAGTGTTTAAGGAATGGAGTGTGTAGGCTAGTGTCTTCAAAAGTGATACAGATGGTTGTGAGCACACAATTATGTCAGTGGAGCAAAAATGCTGAAAGAGTTGAGAGTATTGAGGAGTTTATCCTCCCTGTGACCTGACCTACTTTCTCTTACACTACTTGTTTGGTATTCAGACCTTCTAGTCAGAAAGGGCAAAGGGGGCACAGTTACCCCCATTTTAAGAGTGACTGTGAGTCCTGTGCCCAGTGCCATAACCTTTTATCTATCCTGGGAGCTAAGCATACAGAGTAAGTGCTTAATAACTCCTGCTGTGAAGGGGTAGGAGAAGGAGGAGGAAAAAGAGGAGGAGGAGGAGGAGGAAGAGGAGGAGGAAGAGGAGGAGGAAGAGGGATAGGAGGAGGGGAGGGTGAGGAAAGGAGAGAGAGGAGGAAGAGGAGGAAGAGGAGAAGTTAGGAGGAGGAGAAGGAGAAGGAGGATGAGGAAGAGGAGGAGGAAGGGGAAGGAAAAGAAGGAGATAGGGGAGGGAGAGGAGGACAAGGAGAAGAGGGAGGAGAAGGAAGAAAGAGAAAAGAGGGAGCAGTAGGAGGAGAAAGAAGAAAAGGAGAAGGAGGGAGAGGAGGAAGAGAGGAGGGAGAAGAGGAAGGGGGAAGAGAAAGAGGAGGAACAGGAGACGAGGAGGAGGAAGATGTCCATCTGTCTTCCCCTCTAGACTATAAACCCATTATGGGCAGGGAAGATGTCTGCTAATTCTGTTATATTTTACTCTCTAAAGCATCTAGTACAGTGCTCTGCACATAGAAAGCGATGAATAAATACAATTGTTTGATTTATAGGAAGAAAGGAAAGAAGAGAAGGAGAAGAGGCAGAAGGGGAAGAGGGTAAGGGGAGGAAGAAGAAGGGCAGGAGGAGGGGGAGACCAGGGTGACTCCCCCCAAACTGACTCACACAACGGGCCTCGGCTGCAGCCTGGGAGGAAAACAGAATCATATGGTTGAAAAGAAGCGTAATTGCAATGGAAATTCCAATCACTTCGCCGAGGCGGCTTTCTGCAGCTCCGTTTTTGTGGTGTAAATCAGGAGCACCGGGACCAATTTATTTCCCCACATCCACAGTTCAGAATGGGAAGGAAAATGAAATAATTGTATTTTGATGCGTTTCAGGCAATCCATCTGCTCCTTCGGTCCAGGAGAATCCGGGGGGAGGGGGCTCGCCACGCGGAGTCAGTAGCACCAGGCAGGGAAGGAGAGACCACCGGGAGGACCGCAGGCAAGGGGAGCCTCGGATTTGTGGGAGAGGCTAGACTAGAGGTATTTGTTGCCCTGCACAGGATGGTCACTGACCTTGAACTTCTCTCCCACTTCTTAGGTGCCCAGGATACTCCTGCAAATACGGGAAACAGTCTCAGGTATCATAAAGAAGCAATGTGGCCTATTGGAAAGAACATGGGCCTGGGAGTCAGAGGACCTGGGACCTAGCTCTGCCACTTGTCTGCTGTGTGACCTTGGAAGATTCATTTACCTTCTCTGTGCCTCAGTTCCCTCATCTGTAAAATGGGGATTAAGACCATGAGCTTCATGTGGAACATGGACTGTCCAACCTGCTTTGCTTATATCTACCCCAGCATTTAGTACAGTACCCGGCATGTAGTAAGCACTTAACAAATATTATCATTATTGCTATTATTATTATTATTCCCATTATTCACATGAGGAAACTGAGACCAAGAGAGGTGAAGAAGATTTCTCGGGCTCACACAGAAGGCCAAAGACAGAGCTGGGGGCTAGAGCCTTGATCTTCTGTCTCGCATGCTCTTTCCACTATTTCACACTACCTAGGAGTTTGTGATCTTATACTCTCAGGTGGATTTGGTCAATCACACTTATTAAGGTTAATCCCCCAAAGTGTGCGGCATTTCCCAGGAAGATACTTGATGATTCTCTTCTGGTTCCAGGCTCGGGTCCCCATGGTTGGTTTGGGGAGGGGGTGATAGGCTGGTACTGTTCCCTAGATCTCCATGGGTAGGTCGAGCACCCAAGAAGTGGGTCAGCAGCTGGCAGTTGACCCTGAGGTGGGAACTGGAGGATCTCTGATGCAGGGAGATGGATAGCCCTAGCCTCGCCTTCTCCCACAAACCCCAGATGAAGGGCAGAAGACAGAGAGTAGAGGATGAAGGGCAAAGAAATGAGAGCAGAGTGAAGGACAGAGGATGGAAAGGAGAGGATGAAGGGTAGAGGATGGAGAGACGAGGGTGAAGGGCAGAGAAAGGAGAGCAGAGGATGAAGGGTAGAGGAAAGGCAGCCTAGAATGTAGGGCAGAGGACAGGGAGCAGAAGATGGAGAACATGGGGATGAGAGCAGAGGTCTGAGACTCCCAGGTACCCCCAACCTCCCCCACCCCAATCCATAGCTGCCTCAATGAGGGGAGCAAGGGCAGATGGGAGGGGATGGGAGGTGAAGCCTGTGAAGGTGGAGCCTGCAGACCCAGCTAGGCAAGGAAATTGAAGAGGTTTTGAAATGCAGCATCCCCTGTATAGCGGGGATTAGAGGAGGTGACATTCATTCTTTCCCACAGTGCCCATGGAGGTCACGTACCCCCAACTGAGAAATGCCAGTCTAGAAGATCCCTTCTACCTACAGAGCAGGGAGAAGTCTGTCAGGAAGCAGTTTGCTTTGCCCTTATAAACGTCCATTTCCCTCTTAAATACACAACAGAAGGAAGTAAGTGACTAAAAGCAGGATTTCACCCACAAATCACATTTCATGCTTGGCTGAGAGGAATGGGGATTCTTGGAAAATTAACCTGATGATCTTGTACCTACCCCAGCATTAGTACAGTGCTTGGCACACAGTAAGTGCTTGACAGATAATATTATTATTTATTATTATCAATCAATGGAATTTATGTGCACATCACTGTACTAAGATCTTGGGAAAGTACAATATGACATTCATTCATTCAATTGTATTTACTGAGTACTTACTGTGTGCACAGCACTCTACTAAGTGCTTGGGGGAGTACAATATAACAGCAAACAGACACATTCCCTGCCCACAACAAGCTCACAGTCTAAAGGGAGAGAGTCTATCAACAGAGTTGATAGATGGGTCCCTGCCCACAGGGAGCTTACAGTCCACATTTCAGATATAAAAGCAATTCTCTTCCCCAACAGCAAGACCCAGGGTTGTGCAATTGGAGTTTCTGCCAGGGAAATGAAAATTACCCAGAACAGTCTGGGGAATGGCAAATCCTCCTCTGGAAGAGGAAGGGAAAGAGGGTTTTTAAAGGGCCTTCTTGACCCTGGTCCCACAAAATCTTGAACCTCCCAAGTTCCAGGGCCTGGATTATCCTCCCAATATCATTATTAATAATACTTTTATTATTCATAGTCATGTCCATTTGGTTCATATTAATGTCTGACTCCCTCTGTAGACTTAAAGCTCATTATGGACAGGGAACATGTCTGCTAATTCTGTTGTTTTGTAATTTCCCACATGCTTAGTACAATGCTCTGCACAGAGTAAGTGCTCAAAAAATATCACTGATTGATTGAACTTCCACCTCTAGCCCTTACCTACTCATCTGTATCCACCCAGCACTTCTGGTCTTATGCAAATTCAACTGCACATTCACTGATTCTTTCTGTTTCTGTGATTTGTTTATGGTTTTCAATCTGTCTCCTCTTAGCGTTAAGCTTCTCTTGGTCAGGGAGTTTGGGTTGGGATCTCCCAAGTGCTTAGTTTACTGTTCTGCAACTAATAGGCGTAATAGTCCAGCGGTTAGGATGCCTGGTTTTCAGTCAGGAGGTCTGGTTTTCACTCCAGGTATAGGAACGATTAATTCTTCCTCTAGACTGTGAGCTTGTTGTGGGCAGGAAACATGTCTACCAATTCTGTTATAATGAACTCTCCCAACCACTTAGTATAGCGTTCTAAACACTGTAAGCACTCAATAAATTCGATCAATTGATTGATTGATTGAGAAGGTGCTCAATTAATACCAATACTATGACTCTAACTACTACAGCTACAGCTGCTACTGCTGCTGCTGCTACTAAAGAATCCTTTTTTTTCTTGTTCCCTCTGCATCGCTCCCCAGACATGAATCCAGAAGCCAAAAGTTACGGAATGAAGCATTGACCCAAACTAGTAGTAAGCCTGACTTTCCCCCTGGACCAATCAATAAATCAATCAGTCAACTGATGGTATTTGTTGAGTGCTTACTCTGTGCAGAATACTGTACTAAGCACTTGGGAGAGCACAGTGTCATTGGTAATTACAATCCCTGACCACATAGCTCTCTGACATGGGGGTAATGCTACTTGCAACACAGATTCCCTAAGAGGGATAGATCTGTTTGGTGACCAGAACAATCCCAGGATTTTTAGAGTCTCTTCTGCTATCAGAAGAAAAAAATGTTTTTTAAAATAAGAAGTTCAGTGGGGTTCAGTGAGAAGGAAGTTCCCTGTGATAACAGCATTTTTTAATGCCTGCCAATCAAGCAATTAATAAATCAATCAATATATTTATTGAATACTTACTGTGTGCAGAACACTGTACTAAGAGCTCAAGGAGTTTACAACTTTGAGTTTTGTCAGAAATTGGCTAATTCCTTCCCATCACATCTCTTTTGGATAGGTCAAGGGCAGGGATTTCCCACCTCATCTCTCAAGGAAAGAAACTTGAGGATCAGAGAGGGAAATCAGCTAACCTAAGGTAACACAACACCTTCCTTTAGGCAGGTCGGTTGACTTCTCTGGACCTCAGTTTCCTCATCTGAAAACTGGGATTTGGTAGACTGTAAGCCCCAGATAGGATAGGAATTGCATCTGACCTCATGGGCTTGTATCTTCCCCAGCACTTAGCACATAGCAAGTGATTAGTAAGTCCCATAATTATTAAGTATGAGGAGAAACAGTGTGGCCTGATGGATAGAGCAGGATCCTGAGAGTTAGAAGGACCTGGGTTCTAATTCCGGTTCTGCCAATTGTCCGCTCTGTGACCTTGGGCAAGTCACTTTGCTTCTCTGAGCCTCAGTTACCTCATCTGTAAAATGGGGATTTGGAGTGGGAGCCCCTTGTGGGACATGGACTGCGACAAGCCTGAGTAGCTTGTATCTACCCCAGTGCCTACTACAGTACTTGGCAAATAGAAAGTGCTTAACAAATACCATTAAAAAAAAAGTCAGTGAAGAAGACACGTACTCAAATCCAGGCTTCCCGACTCCTGATTTTGTGTGTTATTTACTCGACCGTGCTGCCTGTCTGAGATAAAACCTTTCGCTTTTCAACAAGAAGAAGGCTGGAGCCGCCACACTGCTGCTGCTTATATTTTTAGAACATCAATAGCGCGTGGATTTGCCAGATTGCTGGTTGAACTCTGTCTGAATGGGCACGCACGGAAAAGATCCAATGAAAAAAAGATCTCGCTCCCATTGTTGTCGGGTTACGCGGCCTGTCCTTCTTCACTTTTCCTCGTTGCCTCCAGTTTTTTCCAAAATACCAATTCTGGAGATGGTCCAGATGGCTCTCTATGTTGAATCCAGAACTGCAGAGCCTGGGAAAAATCCTCATTCTCTCCCCATTTTCTGCCCTTTTCCTATTCCGGAGGGCCTTCTCTCAGTGCTGCGCCCCTGTCTGCCTCCTTGCTCATTGTTTTCCGGACCCCGGGGGAGGAAAACAATGGGCCTACATAGCTTCTCCCCTCCCGGAGTTGTCACACAAGATAATTATAATAATGATGGTATTTGTTAAGTGCTTACTGTTTGTCAATCACTGTTCTAAGCCCTGGGTTAGATACAAGCTAATCAGGTTGGACACAGTCCCTGTCTCTCATGGAGCTCACAGTCATAATCCCCATTTTACAGATGAGGGACATGAGGCACAGAGAAGTGAAGTGGAGCTGGAATTAGAACACAGGCCTGGACTCTATCAAGTGGGCATACTGCTTCCCCACTCACTCCCCCCAACTCCCTGCTCTGCCCATCGTATTTATTTAGCACTTAATATATGCAGGGCATTGTACTAAGCTTTTGGGAGAGTACAGTCTAATAATATAAGACACATTCTCTGCCCACAGTGAGCTTAAGTAGTAATAAATCAATTACTATGTGTCAGGTACTGTTCTAAGCGCTAGGGTAGATACGAGTTAAATCAAGTTGGACAGAATCCCTATCCCACATGGGGCTCACAGTCTAAGTAGGAGGGAGAACAGGTATTGAATTCCCATTTTGCAGATGAGGGAACTGAGGCACAGAGAGGTTAAAGGAGTTGACCAAGGTCACACAGAATATATGTGGCAGAGCAGGGATTAGACCCTGGGTGTTCTGACTCATAGGTCCATCCTTTTTCCACTAGGCTACACTGCTTCTCCAACTTCAATTAGCTTGACTTCTAAGGAATATCTGCCCTCAGGACCCTAACTAAGGGAAGACGATCAATCAGGTACATGTGTCTTGTCTTATGCCGTTGAGTCGTTTCTGACGCTAGCGACACCACTGACACATCTCTCCCAGAATGCCCCGCTTTCCATCTCCCATCGCTCTGGTAGTATATCCATAGAGTTTTCTTGATAAAAATATGGAAGTGGTTTACCACCACCTCCTTCCGCACAGTAAACTTGAGTCTTCATCCTCGACTCTTTCCCATGCCGCTGCTGCCCAGCACGGGTGAGTTTTGACTTGCAGCAGATTGCCTTCCACTCGCTAGCCACTGCCCAAGCTAGGAATGGAATGGACAGGCCTCTGTTTGACTCTCCCTCGTGTAGCCAGGACTGGTAGAGTACTGCAAACTCTCCAGGTGCGACCTTGAGAAGGGATAATGTGTATTATCCACCAATCAATCAATCAACAGTATTTACTGAGCACTTATTATGTGTAGAACATTATTCAATCAGTGACATTCCCTAAGCAGCTGCGTTAGGCAGAGCTTTCTACTAAGCCCTTCAGAGGGCACATTGGAGAGAGTAGATATGATCCCTACCCTCAAAGAGCTGACAATCCAGTGGGGGAGATGGACACAATAATGAAAGACAGGTTGAGAAAGCAACCCAGGCTAAAGACATGTGCACAAGTGCTGTGGGGGTGAGGAGATGGTGAGACCCTCCCCCCAGTGCAATTTACAGTTCTGTCTGGAAGTCACACTTTGTTCTTTTTTGGGGGCCCTGACCACCTCCATTTATTCTGGAGCCATTTTGTTCCACTCCCCTTCTGGATTGTAAGGTGAGCAGGGAATCTGTTTATTGTTATATTGTACTCTCCCATGTGCTCAGTACAGTACTCGGCACACAGTAAGTGCTCAGTAGATATGATTGACTGATGATTTACTCCCAGGTTCCTGAGGAAACCAGCTGTGGGATTCAGTGGAGGTGGCTGGGAGCAAAAAACAATCAAGCAGCCAATCATTAGGATTTATTGAGAACTTACTGTGTAAAGAAAACTGTACTAAATGTGAAGCCGCATGTCCTAGTGGATAGAGCACGGGCTTGGGAGTCAGAAGGGGCTGGACCTGGGCCAGGGCCTGGGTTCTTGTCTCAACTCTTCCACTTGTCTGCTGTGTGACCTTGGGCAAGTCACTTCACTTCTCTGTGCCCCAGTTATCTTATCTGTAAAATGGGGATTAAGACTATGAGTCTTTTGTGGGACAGGGACTGCATCCAACCCGATTTGCTTGTATCCACCCTGACATTAATAATGTTGTTATTTGTTAAGCACTTACTATGTGCAAACCACTGTTCTAAGTGCTGGAGGATACAAGGTGATCAGGTTGTCCCATGTGGGGCTCACAGTTTTAATCCCCATTTTACAGATGAGGTAACTGAGGCCCGGAGAAGTTAAGTGACTTGCCCAAAGTCACACAGTTGGCAAGCGATGGAGCTGGGATTGGAACCCATGACCTCTGACTTCCAAGCCCGGGCTCTTTGCATTGCACATAGTAAGTGCTTAACAAATAACATAATTATTACTAGTATTATTATCATATAAATAAGTTAGTAGATACATTTGCTGCCCACAACACACTTACAGTCTAGAGGGGCAAAACCACAGGGCAAAACCCCTGCTAGCCCTGAGGATTGGCTCCTTCCATATTTCTCAGGGACCTCTCTTCGCCCTCTTAGTCTCTTGCTAGCTCAGTTAGGAGATAACAAGTCTCAGCCAGCAGAGGTCTCAGATCCCCTGGGGACATATCCATACTGGGTAGCGGGGAGACTGACCGAATGGCGGACTGTCCGGTGGGGAACCAGCCCAATGGTCACTCGGTAATTTTTGGAAATTCTGCCAAGGCTGGGTGGGCCCTGCTCATAAAGTGTTGGTGACTGTTGGGTGGGAGGCATTAAGTGACTCCTTAGTCGGGGGATGGTTTTGGAACTCCCTTCCCCCCTAAATCTCATTGGCCTTGGTACAGTTGGGAAAAATCCTTAGGCTGCTCCCCACTTGTGGAGACATTTTCTTATTTAGAATTGCATGTCTTGCATTCTGATGGCAGGAATTTCTGGGTCATCTTGGTGGCTTTGGTGGGGTTTGGTGGAGGTGGTGATGACGGTGGTGGTGGTGGTGATGGTGGTTGGTGGTAGTGAAGGTGATTGCCAAGGAGGCGATGTAGGTGACGGTGGTGGTGGTTATAATGGTGGTGTTGGGGCTGGGGGAGGCAGTTCTAGCTTGTTCTCTGCAGAAGAGCTTTAGGGTCGGTAGACGGGTTGATTAGGCTGCTGACTGGAGCAGGCCTGCGGACTGAACAGTGAGTGCAGTCATCAAGGTCTTTCAGAAACACTTCTCCAGCCCTTTTTCCCAGGGACCCTTCAACAAAATAATATCCCTCTGGTTCACTCGGGGTTGTAGAAGGAGGTATTTTGCGACCCGTGCCTTATAAATCAGTTTTAATTATAACAACAACAACATCAGCGGACAAAACTGAGCCAGAGCTGAGGCCCCCTCCCAACCCCCCACCCACAAACCCCAACTCCACCCCCAGCTCCCTAACTATCTCAAATTAAATGCTGGATTGTACTGTGGTCCAGGCATTGTCATGCAAATGAAGAAAAACAACTAGCTTTCCAATTTCCACATGCAAATACTGAGCGAATTGTTGAGAGAGGGAATATGTTTTGCCATCTCAGTGGTTCTGGGGAAGATAAGGGGCTTTTGCAAAAAGTTCTGCCATTTGTGGAGCTGGCAGCTTATTAAATTCCCCCAAACAAATGTTTATATAACATTAGAGGGACAACGTCAAGGTCGGTGGGGCCCCAAATGGACCCTCTCCTTTTTTTATTCCGTAACTGTTTGCAAAGTCTCTGTTGTTTTTCTTGTTTTGTTCTTTTCCTCCAAACAAATGCATCAATTTGTTTTCAGCTGCCTGAGGAAAACCAGGCAGAGAGCCAGCAGGCCCGTGAACAGGACAGTAATAACCAAGTGAGGCAGGCAGTGCTGCATTAATGAGCACCCGACAAAAACTCTGCTTTGAACGCCTCCTCCTCTACTCCAGGCCTTGGACCCCCCTTCTCAAAACTCCTACAGTGGAAGCTCCTGGTGTCGAAAATTCACTCTCTTCCCAGACCCTTGCAGGAGGAAAGGGGTTGAGATGGGATATGTTGATTTAAGGAAATCTGAGGCCATTCAGAGGTTCTGAGCCAATGTCAGGGGCTTGAACTGGGGGAGGGAGAGAGACAGGGAGGGCCCATCACACCCCCTGGTTAACTAGGTCAGCCAGTAAAAAGTATCTTATTTTTTTTCTTCCATTGCTCCCTGGGTGGCTGAATGCATTTTTCTTTCATTCATTCATTCATTTCATTCCATCGTATTTATGGAGTGCTTACTGTGTTCAGAGAACTGTACTAAGCACTTGGAAAGTACAATTCAGCAACAGAGACAATCCCTACCCAACAACGGGCTCACAGTCTAGAAGGGGAGAGAAAGACAACAAAACAATTAGATGGGCATCAATAGCATCAATATAAATAGAATTGTAGATATAGACACACCACTAATAAAATAAATAGAACAATAAATATGTACATATATACACAAGTACCGTGGGGCAGGAAGAGGGGTGGAGCAGAGGGAGGGAATTGGGGTGACGGGGATGGGAGGAGGATCAGAGGAAAAGGGGGCCTCAGTCAGGGAAGGCCTCCTGGAGGAGGTGAGCTTCTCTGTAGTCTGTAAGTTCCATGTAGGCAGGGATCGTCTATACCTACTCTTTTGTATCGTACCTTCCTAAGCCCTTAGCACAGTGCTCTGCACACATTCAGTGCTCAGTAAATACAAATGCAAGAGATTAATCCATCATATCTATCGAGTGCTTATTGTGTGCAGAGCACTATAGTAAGTGCTTGGAAGAATAGAGTGTTACAGAGTTGGTAGACATGCTTCCTGTCCACAATGAGCTTACAGTCTAGAGGGGGAGGCAGACAATAATTTAAATAAATAAATAAGGGATATGTACGTAAGTCCTTTGGGGCCGGGGGAGGGGTGAATATTGGGAGCAAATCCAAGAACATGGGTGGTGCAGAAAGGAGTGGAAGAGGAGGAAATAAGGGTTTAGTCAGGGAAGACATCTAGGAGGAGATGTGCTTTCAATATGACTTTATGGGCACCAATCATTCCATCCACTGGGGTATTGACTGAACCCCTATTGAGGGAACAAGGTGGTGAATGGAACACCGGGGAAAGTCCAGCAGAAGAAAGCCACCTCTCCCTGTCTTTAAGGAGCTTACAAGCTCTTCAAGCACTTAGTAAGTGCCATAATACAGTCCTTTAGACCGTAAATTCATTATGGGCAGGGAATATGTTGTACTGTACCCTTCCAAGTGCTCTGCACATACAGTAAGACCTCAATAAATACCTCTAATTAATTGATTGATAATTATTATTAACTCTCACTAAGAATTCATTCATTCAATTGTATTTACTGAGTGCTTACTGTGTGCAGAGCACTGTACTATAAACAGACACATTTCCTGCCCACGACAAGCTTACAGTCTAGAGGAAGAGACAGACATTAATATAAATCAGTCAGTGACAGATATATGGACATAAGCGTTGTGGGGCTGGGATGGGGGATGAATAAAGGGAGCAAGTCAGGGTGACACAGAGGGGAGTGAGAGAAGAAGAGAGGAGGGCTTAGTCAGGGAAGGTCTCTTGGAGAAGATGCGACTTCAGTAAGGCTTTGAAGGAGGGAGAGTCGTTGTCGAAATACCATTGATTGATCGGATTTGAGGGGAGGCCTCTCTTTAGGGACTCACTGGGAGGATGTAAGTCAAAGCCCGGGATATCCCGGCTCCCTTGGTAACTGTTTGGAAAGAAGGACCCAAACAAGCCCTGAGCCAACTTAAAAATAAATAAGCTAGTATCCGTTCCCCCTGACTGCTCCTCTGTCCTCCTTTGCGCGGGGTAAACCCAGTTGGGGGATTTTTCTGATCCTAGCCGCTGACTTGGCAGGAGAGGTCAGGCTTCATTTGTCTTGGTGTGAAAAAGTCAGGCGGTGCTGAAGATAGTTTTCCGTGACCGTTGGACCTTCTGAATTTCATTCCGGTCCTCAGCACTTATGTATATTTAACTAGCCCTCCAGCTGTTAATCTAACCACTTTATTCTGGCTTGTTCCTATTGCTCCCTGTTATTGCCTCCTTACTCCTCCTCTTGCCTTTTTTTTATGGTATTTGTTAAGGACTTACTATGTGTAAAGCTCTGTTATAAGCGCTGAGGCATGTAAAAGGAAATGGGTTATAGACAAGGTAATCAGGTTGGACACAGTCCCTGGCCCACATGGGGATCACAGTCTTAATCCCCATTTTACAGATGAGGTAACTGAGGCACAGAGAAGTGAAGTGACTCACCCAAGCTCACACAGCAGACAAGCGGTGGAGCTAGGATTAGAACTCAGGTCCTTCTGATTCCCAGGTCCATGCTCTATCCACTAGGCCATTTACCATCCATTTGGTCTAGACCTGCTGCCAGTGACCTGCATGAGGAAAATGTAGTGATGGGTTGTCTTTCTCCCAGTGACCTCTAAGAGGTATAATAATGATAATACTACTATTAATAATAATTATGGTAATTGTTAAGTGCTTACTATGTGCTAGGCCTTATACTAAGCGCTGGAATGGATACAAGGGAATCAGGTTGGACTCAGTCCCTGTCCCTCATGGGGATCAATTTCAAACCCCATTTTACAGATGAGGTCATGGAGGACCAGAGAAGTGAAGTGACTTGCCCAAGGTCGCCCAGCAGACAAATGGCAGAGCTGGGATTAGAACCCATGACCTTCTGACTCCCAGGCTTGTGCTCTATCCACCACGCCATGCTGCTTCTGCAAGAAGAGAGAACTAAGGCCTGATAGAGCCAGAGGACCTGGGTGATAATCCTAGCTCTTCTTCCCTGCTGTGTGACCTTGGGCAAGTCACTTAAATTCTCTGTGTTTTAGTTTCCAATTGCAAAATGGGGATTCAATACCTGTTCTCCCTCCTATTTTGACTGTGAGTTCTATGTGGGACAGGGACTACATCTGATCTGATGAACTTGTGGTCTACCCCAGTAATTACATCAGCTCTTGACACATGAAGAGGTAATCAGTGTCATCTTCACCACTGCATATGTCCAGTGGCTCTGGGCCTAGTGTGGGTCAGCTACTGTATGGTCAGTTCCACCTACTTCCCCATGTGCTCCTCATCAATTTCCAGTGGGTGCCGGTAAGTCTCTCAGTTTTGTCTGGAGGTCTCCTCAGATCTTTACACACAACACTTATGTGATCTAGGGGAGCTGGACCCCTAGAAATGGGAAAATTTGCCCATCGGGGGCATCTCAATATTAATCCTTTCACCGCCCCCCAACACACTTGCTTGTGCCATGGCAAAAAACCTCCCATACAATGGCATGATGCCCTTGACTCAGCGGGCAAGGCAGTTTCTAAAGCCCAATCTGACCTATTCTAGCCCATCTTCCTGCCTCTGCTTCACAAACCCTCTGCCCTCCCTCTCCCCATGATTCAATCAGACAATCAATCATGTTTATTGAGCACCTATTGTGTGCAGAGCACTTGGGAGAGTGCAAAATGATAAGAGTTGATAGACACATTCCCTGCCTACAAAAAGCCAACAACCTAGAAGGAGATACAGACATTAATATAAATAAATTACTAATATGACTATAAGTACTGTGGGGTTGAAGGAGGGGTGAATAGAAGGTGCAAATCCAAGCGCAAGGGTGATGTAGAAGGGAGTGGAAGAAGAGGAAATGAGGACCTAATAGGAGAAGGCCTTTTAGAGGAGATATGCCTTAAATAAGGCTTTGAAGCTGGAGAGAGGGATCATCTGTGGGATATGAAGAGGGAGGGCGTTCCAGGCCAGAGGTAGGACCAGGGCGAGAGGTCGGCGGCTAGATAGATGAGATAGAGGTACCGTGAGTAGGTTGACATTAGAGGAGCGAAGTGTGCGGGCTGGATTGTTGGAGAACAGCAAGGTAAGATAGGAGGGGGGGAGTTGATGGAGTGCTTTAAAGTCGAGGGTAAGGAATTTCTCTTTGATGTGGAGGTGGATGGGCAACCCCTGGAGGTTCTGGAAGAGTGGGGAAACATGACCTGAATGATTTTGTAGATAAATGATCCAGGCAGCAGAGTGAAGTATAAACTGGAGGGGGGAGAGACAAGAGGTGGGGAGGTCAGCAAGGAGGCCGATACAGTAATGAAGGTGGAATAGGATGGACGCTTGGATTAATGTGGTAGCAGTTTGGATGAGAAGAAAGGGTTGATTTTAGTGATGAGACGGTTGCACTGACAGGCTTTGGTGACAGTTTGAAAATGTGGGTTGAATGAGAGAGATGAGTCAAGGTTAATGCCAAGGTTATGAGCTTCTGAGACAGGGAGGATGGTGGTGTTGTCTCCAGTGACAGGAAAGTCAGAGGGAGGAGAGGATTTGGATAGGAAGATAAGGAGTTCTGTTTTGGACATGTTAAGTTTGAGGTGTTGATTGGACATACAAGTAGAGATGTCCTGAAGGCAGGAGGAAATATGAGACTGCAGAGAAGGAGAGAGATCAAGGCTGGAGTTGCAGATTTGGGAATTATTCATGTAGAGATGGTAGTTGAAGCCATGGGAGTGAATGAATTCTCCAAGGGAGTGAGTGTAGATGGAGATTAGAAGAGGAACCAGGGCGGAGCCTTGAGGGACACACGTAGCGGGTGGAAGGGAGAGGAGAAGCCCACAAAAGAGACTGAGAATATGCAGCCAGAGAGATGGGAGGAGAATCAGGAGAGGATGGTGTCACTATAGCCAAGGATGGAGAACGTTTCCAGGAGAAGGGGGTGATCATCAACAGTGTTGAAGGCAGCTGACAGATCGAGAAGGATTAGGTTAGCATAGAGGCCACTGGATTTGGCAAGAAGGAGATCATTGGTGACCTTTGAGAGGGCAGTTTCTGTGGAGTGAAGGGGATAGAAGATTGGAGTCTGTTGCCGACTTGTTCATTCCAAGTGCTTAGTACAGTGCTCTGCACATAGTAAGCATTCAATAAATACTATTGAATGAATAAATGAATGAAAGGGGGTGATGAAGAAAACCAGAGGGGAGTAAGTGGAGATAGCAGATGTAGACACCTCACTCTAGGAATTTAGAAAGGAATTTTAGGAGGGTGATGGGGCAATAACTCGAGTGAACCATGGGGTCAAGGGAGGGCTTTTTAGGATAGGGAAGACATAAACATGTTTGGAAGCAGTGGGGCAAAAGCCACTGGAGAGCCAACAGTTGAAGACAGCGGTCAGTGAGGGAAAAAGGGAGGAGGCAGGTGCGAAGGGTTGGTTTCAGAGGTGCAGGTGGAAGGAGTGGATTTTGAGAGAAGGTAGGAGATTGCCTCTTGAGCTACTCCTGGCAAAGATGAAAGAGTCGAAGATGGGGAAGGAGGAGGGAGGGACTGGAGAGGACCCGGAGAGATTTTAGCGCCGTCACACCAGATGGTTTCAATTTTCTTAACAAAGTACCTGGCTGGATGATCAGGGCAAGGGATGAGAGATGCAGGGGGGCAGGGGTTTGTATTCACAACCAATGAAATATTTTTTTCATAAAGACGTTTTAATCACCTCAAACACAGTTCTTGAGATCCCAAACCCTTGTCTGGACCCTAAGAGGAGAGGAAGCACCAGTGTAAGTTTTGCATTTTAATGGATAAATGACCTCCTTCTTTATTATTTATCTGCCTTCAAAATGTCATGGCATGGTCTGGTGATCATTATTGAATTTTCAACATTTACAGAAAAACAGCACATACAATGCGTGCATAATTGCCCCGCTGGGTTCTTAGGAAGGATCCGGTTTTCTATAAATATGGGGATTTGGTAATTACCACTAGAGCTACTTGTTAAAATTAGAAAGGAGGTAAATAACAAATAAGAGCAACATTTATTCATTAAAATTCAAATACACGTTAGCTCAATTATCTTACAATTGCACCGGCTGGCGGTGAATTGTTTGTTCTCTGGTTCTGAGGATTTTCATTTTGTGGCGTGGGGCAAAGGTACGAGAGGGAAGTGGTAACAGAAGCAGAGGTAAAGCTTTGGGTGGGAAATGGACTAAATTACCCATTTTCTGCAGGAGCTTTGATGGAGGGCAGGTGGGGCTTGCTTTTTGCTTGATTGTACTACTGGAAGAGCTCGAATCTTATCCAGTTGAGATGGGAACTGGGATGAAGAGAGGCGACAGAAGGTAGAGATAGCGGAAAGAGATAGCACAGAAAAATTCCTTTATGCTCAGTAGTACCCAGGTTTTTTGTGACAATCAGTCAATGGTATTTATTGAGTACTTACTGTGTGCAGAGCACTGTACTAAGAATTGGAGAGAATGTCTACTGGGTGTTATGCAAGGCTCTAAGCGATTATCAGGTTGAAGAAACCCAACTCTGCATTCCTAAATATGATCGAACGATCAGACAATCATTAGTATTTATTGAGCGCTTACTATGTGCAGAGTCCAGTACTAAGCACTTGAGAGAGTACAATACCACACAGTTGACCAACAAGTTCCCTGCCCCCAAGGAGACTACAAGCAGGAAACCTCAACTCCCAAGAAGACTGGACCAGGTGACCTTTGAGGTCAATTCAATGAATCAATTAAATATATTTATTGAGTGCTTACTGGGTGCAGTACACTGAACTAAGAGCTTGGAAGAGTCCAGTAGGGTTAGTAGATATGATCCCAGCCTTCAAAGAGCTTACAATCCATTCATTAAATCATATTTATTGAATATTTACTGTAAAATTGAGAGAAAGTAAATTAGCGGTCTGGGAAGTAACCAATATAACTATATGTACTTAAATGCTGGTATGGGTAGTGAAACGTCCCCCTTTTCATTAGTTCCCCTTCCCCCCAACATCGCCCTGACTCTCTCCCTTTGCTTACCCCGTCTCCCTGCCCCACAGCACTTGGGTATACATGTAATGTATATATCTATAATTCTATTTATTTATTTTAATGGCTGTTTTACTTGTTCTGATATGTATTTAGAGCTCTAATTTTATTTATTTATTTATATTGAAGCTATTGATTCCCATTTACTTGTTTTTGAGACCTGTCTCCCCTGTTCTAGTCTGTGAGCCTGTTGTGGGAAGGGATTTTCTCTCTTTGTTGATGAACTGTACTTTCCAAATGCTTTGTAGAGTGCTCTGCACACAGTAAGTGCTCAATAAAAATGACTGAATGAATGAATGAATGATGTGGGGAGAATCTAAGTGTTTAGGGGGTATGGATTTAAGTGCGTAGGGAATGCCCCTCTAGACTGTAAGCTCGCTGTGGGCAGGGAATGTGTCTATTATTGTATTGTACTTGTCCAAGCACTTAATACAGTGCTCTGCACACAGTAAGTGCTCAATAAATACTCTTGAATGAATGAGAAGGAAAGAAAACCAATAATCTACAGATGGCTGTGGGAACTTGGTCAAGTCTCCCGAAGCCCTGCAAAAAATTGGCAGTCATATTTATTGAGCACTTACTATGTGCACAGCACTGTACTAAGCACTTGGGAGAGTACAATATAATAGTAAACAGGCATATTCCCTGCCCACAATGATCTTACAGTCTAAAGTTGAGAGCATGGGGAAGCAGGATGGCAAAGGGGAATTGAGCACGGGCCTGGGAATCAGAGGACCTAGTTCTAATCCCAGCTCCACCACTTGTCTGCTGTGGGACCTTGGATGTGTTGGAATTAGAACTCATGACCTGCTGACTTCCAGGCCTGTGCTCTATCCACTATTCCATGCCACGTCTCTAACACTGAGTACTGAGTGCTTCTGAGAGTACAATAGAATTACTATCCTCTGCCTGCAAGGAAATTACAGTCTACTGTTTGCAGAGCACCATTCTGAGTGCTTGGGAGAATACAATCAAATTAGCAACCTCTCCCCTTAAGGAATTTACAAGCTACTATGTGCAGAGCACTAGGCTAAGCACTTGGTGGAGTACCAGAGTTAGAAGTGATGATCCCTGAACTCAAATAGCTTAAAATTTGCTGTATGCTGATCACTGTGTTAAGCCATTAAGACAGTACAAGAGAGCCAATAAACATGATCCCTGCTCTCAAGAAATTTGCAATCTACTGTGCACAGAGCACTGTACTGACTGCTTGGGAGAGTACAAGAGAGTTAATAGACATGAACCTTGCCCCAGGGAGTTACAACCTGCAATGGCAGAGCACTGTGTTAAGCATTTAGGAGTGTAATATAAAGTTAATAGACATGACCTCTGCTCTCAGAGAAGCAGCGTAGTTTAGTGGAAAGTGGAAAACCACTTAACTTCTCTGTGCCTCAGTTATGTCATCTGTAAAATGGGGATTAAGACTGTGAGTCCCACGTGGGACAACCTGATTACCTTGTATCTACCCCAGGGTTTAGAACAGTGCTTGGCACATAGCGTTTAACAGATACCATAGTTATTATTATTATTATTATTTACAATCTCTTGGCAGAGCACCGGTTCTAAGCATTTATCATTATTATTATTACAAATAATAATAATAGTATTTGTTTAGCATTTACTACATGTCAAGCACTGGGATTGATACAAGTTGTCCTGGTAGGACACAGTCCTTGTCCCTCATGGGGTTTGCAGTTTAAGTAAGAACGAGAACAGGAATTGAAGCCCCATTTTTACTGAGAAACTGAAGCACAGAGAAATTAAGTGACTTGCCAAATGTCAAACAACAGACAAGTTACGGATCTGGGATTAGAACCTAGGTTCTCTGACTCCAAGGCCTAGTCTCTTGCCACGAGGCCACAGAGGGTCTGTACAACTGACCCTTCTTCTCAGGGAGCTTACAATCTGCTGTGGCAGAGCACTGTGCTAGGTACTTGGGAGAGTAACAGAGACCTAGGATAGAGCTTTCTCAGAACAGAGGCAGGATACCAGAGAGAGTTGAGGAAGGCGGCTCTCGGTGGGACTGGAGATGTTTGCTTTCTCATTCGACTCCCCAAATGAAGGGAAGATGAGGATTTACCCAAGTCAGGGATCAGGTTTCCGGGGAGAGAGGACGTGCTGGCAGGAAGCGTGGTGGAAACCGGAGAGACGGTCAATAAGGGCTTAGCGGGACTTAACACTGACAAGCAGCTGGAAAGCCGGGAGCGGCAGGCAACCTGGCCGAGGTCTTAGAAGCAGCCGGCTCCGGACAGAGCCCGCTACATCAGGCTAAAGCAGCGAGGCCGGTCTCTGGTGTTCTCAAATACGGGCCTGGGGTCCCAGGCAGGGGCCCCCACCCTCCTCATTTCTCACACAAAGCTAAGGTACTGGCATGACCGAGAAACAGTGCGGCCCAGTGGAAAGAGCAGAGGCTGGGGAGTCAGATGACCTGGGTTCTAATCCCAGCTCCTCTGCTTGCCTGCTGTGTAACCTTTGTCCAGCCACTTCACTTCTCTGGGCCTCAGTTTCCTCATCTGTAAAATGGGGATTCTATATCTCTTCTCCCTCCCCTTCAAATTATGAGCCCACTCTGTGTGGGGCAGGGACTGAATCTGACCTGATTATCTTATGCCTACCCCCGGTGTTCAGTACAGAGTAAGACATTAACAAATTAACAAATACTATAGTTATTATTAAGTAAAATGACTTGCCCAAGTTCACACAGCAGGACAAGGAGCCAGGGTGAGAACACCCCCCCCGACTATTCTGTTTCTGTCATATGTTCTGCTTCTGTCCCTTCATTCATTTGTTTATTCAATTATATTTATTGAGTGCTTACTGTGTGCAGAGTATAGTACTAAGTGCTTGAGAGAGAAGGGTTGGTAGACATGATGATCCCTGCCAACAAAGAGCTTACAGTCTAGTCGGGTAGGCAGGTATCAAAATGAATTACAGAGCGGGAAGAGGCCAAATTCAAAGATCAAGGGCTTCATTCAGTGTGTGTGTTTTCCGTTTGAACCTCGACTTCTCATTCTTTGTAAGGGAGATTTCTTCAGCAAGTCTCACTGTGGCACACAGAACAAGCCAGGCAAAGAGAGGGTTAACTGCCTGCACTAAACTGGGAAATTCAGGGTTTAAGGGCTGCCACACCATCTTTAAATCAAGTTAATGTGTCCATGTGGGGCTGAACACAGACTCTCCTCACTGCTGTTAGCCCCATAATAGGATCATTCAAGTGCTCTTATCAAGTCTTCTAGATGCTCCATCCTGACTCTTTCCAACAGAGGCAATTTGTCACCTAGAAGCACCCTCAAAGAGGACCAAGACACAGCCGTGCACCTTCAATTTCCAGCCCGGAGAATTTCTTTCCCTGTCCACGTGGGTCTGTGCTCTGGAGTGGTGATGGGCCTTTGTTGTATAAGTGTTCCTCTGTGCCCACGCTCCCACTCACCCGCGGGTTTGAGGTAGATTCATCAGACGGTTCGGAATTCCATCCTCGCTGCAGGGAAAAGTGTCCCCTCTAGACTATGTGGGAGGCTTTCACTGATTTCCATGCTGTGACCCAACCATCTGTGCTTCTTTCCAATGTGGGGGTGGCCAGAGTTGTAGCCTAAGCACATTTCACTGTTCCAAAGAAACAGTGTTCCAAGGAAAATCGAATTCCAGGAAAATCGATTTGATATTTGCCAGAGTACACGCAGAGTAACCTAAGCTGGAGGATTCCCCTGACGTCTTCCTTTGGATCCTGACCAGTGGCAGTTGGATAGGCGGGCTCAGACTGTCATCATTCATTCATTCAGTCATATTTACTGAGCGCTTACTGAGTGCAAAACACTGAACTGAGCGCTTAACAATTACACACACCATTTTCTTGGGGAAGACAAATGTTGATAAGTTCCTCTGAGCAGAGTGTGTGCAGGCTCCCTCTGTGGGCAGGGAATGTGCCTGTTACATTGCTGTACTCTCCCAAGTGCTTAGTACAGTGCTCTGCACTCAGTAAGCACTCAATAAATACTACTGATTGACTGGCTGCCCGTCTTCCAGGTGGCTGAAGTCAACTATCGGCCACAGAAGGTGTTCTAGCCATGTCCTGAAACAAATCATTTAGTCACCCCCTGTATCCACCCCAGCGCTTAGAACAGAGCTCTGCACATAGTAAGCGCTTAACAAATACCAACATTATTGTATGTATTGAGCACTTACTGTATGCACAGCACTATACTAAGCGCTTGGGAGAGTACAATATAACAACCCATACTCCAGTTGCCTTGACTCCTCCCAGTCAATCAATCAATGGTATTTATTGAGCACCTCCTGAGTGCAGAACACTGTACTAGACACTTGGGAGAATGCAATACTACAAAGTGAATAGATGCAAACCCTGCCCACATGAGCTTATGATCAAGAGGGGGCTTTTATCCTTATCCAACGGCTCCCTTATCCTCACTATTGATATTACTATGGTCAATCAATGGTATTTATTCATCAATCAATTGTATTTATTGAGTACTTACTATGTGCAGAGCACTATACTAAGTGCTTGGGAGAATACAATATAGCAATATAATACATTCCCTGCCCACAACGAGCTTACAGTCTAGAGGGTAAGACAGACATTAATATATAAGTAGATGAATTATGGATACACACATAAATGCTGTGGACCTGGGAGTGGGGATGTATAAAGTCAGGGTGACCCAGAAACGAGTGGAAGGAAAAGATAAGAGGGAAGGAAAAGAAAAGTCAGGGCTTCTTGGAGGAAATGTGCCTTTACTAAGGTTTTGAAGGGGGAGAGAGTTATTACCATTTGTTGGATACAAAGAAGGAAGACGTTCCAGGCCAGAAGCAGGATGTGGGTGAGAGGTCAGCAGCAAAATAGATGAGATTGAAAAATGGTGAGTAGGTTGGCATTAGAAGAGTGAAGTGTGCAGGTTGGATTGTGGTAGGAGAATAGTGAGGTGACGTGGGAGGGGGAAAGGTGATTAAGTGTTTTAAAGCCAATGGTAAGGGGCTTCTTTTAATGTAGAGGTGGATGAGCAACCAATGAAGGTTCTTGAGGGGTGGGGAAACAGGGACTGAACATTTCTGTAGAAAAACACTTTGAGTAGCAGAGTGAAGTATGGACGGAGTGGGGAGAGACAGGAGACAGGAAGGTCAGCAAAGAGGGTAATACTGTAATAGAGGCAGCATAGGATAAGTGCTTGGATTAACATGGTAGCATCTTGGATGGAGAGGAAAGGATGGATTTTAGTGATGTTGTGGATGTTGAACCAACAGGATTTAATGATAAATTGAATATGTGGGTTGAATGAGAGAGGAGTCAAGGACAACGTGAAGAGTTATTGGCTTGTGAGACAGGAAGGATGATGGTTCTGTCTACAGTGATGGGAAGATCAGGGGGAGGATGGGGTTTGGTTGGAAAGATAAGGAGTTCTGTTTTGGACATATTAAGTTTCAGGTGTCGGCAGGATAACCAGGTAGACATGTCTTGAAGGCAAGAAGAAATGCAAAACTGCAGAGAGGGAGAGGGATCAGGGCTGGAGGTATAGGTTTGGGAATCACCTACAAAGAGGTGGTAGTTAAAGCCATGTGAGCGATTGAGTTCTTCAAGGGAGTGTGTGTAGATGGAGAATAGAAGGGATCCAGAACTGAACCTTGAGGGACCCCCACAGTTAGGGGGTGGGAGGCAGAGGAGGCCGTACAAAAGAGAGTGATAGTGAGTGATAGGCAGAGAGATAGGAGGAGAACCAGCAGAAGACAGTGTCATGAAGCTGAGGTATCAGTTTGGATGAGGAAGAGAGGGCAGATTCTGGAGATGCTGAAAAGGTAGAACTGAGAAGAGTTCATAACAGATTGAATGTGTGGGTTGAATGAGAGAGATGACTCAAGGATATAACAAGGCTATAAGCTTGTGAAGATGGTGATGTTGTCTATTGTGATAAGAAAATGAAGGGGAGGGCAAGATTTGGGTGGGAAACTGAGGAGTTCTGTTTTGGATATGTTAAGATTGAGATGCCACTGAAATATCCAAGTAGAGATGTCCCGAAGACAAGATGAGATGTGAGACTGAAGAAAAGGAGAGAGGTCAGGGCTGTAGAGGTAGATTTGGAAATCATTTCTATGGAGATTGTAATTGAAGCCAAGGGAGCTAATGAGTTCTTCAAAGGAGTGGGTGTAGATGGAAAATAGAAGGAAACCCAGAATTAAACCTTGAGGAACTCCCACAGTTAGAAGGTGGGAGGCAGAGGAGGAGACCACGAAAGAGAATCAGAATGAATAGCCAGATAGGAGGAGAATCAGGAAAGGACAGTGTCAGTGAAGCAAAGTTTAGATAACGTTTCCAGGAGAAGGGGGAAGTCCCCCATATTGAAGGCAGCAGAGATGTCAAGAAGGATTAGGATGGAGTAGAGGATGTTAGCTTTAGCAAGAAGGAGGTCACTGGTGACTTCAGAGAGGGCAGTTTCCATCGAGTGAAGGGGGAAGAAGCCAGATTGCATAGAGACGAGGAGAGAGCTGGAGGAAACGAAATAGAGGCAGCGGGTGTAGACAACTCATTTAAGGAGTTTGGACAGAAATGGTAGGAGGGAGATGAGGTGATAACTGGAGGGTGCCATGGGGTCAAGGGAGGACTTTTTTTAGGAGGGAGTCATGTGCATGTTTGAAACCAGCGAGGAAGGAGCCATTGGAAAGTGAGCAGTTGAAGATGGTGTTCAGGAAGAGAAGAAGGAAGGAGCAATTGCTTTGATAAGGTGAGAAACGATGGAGTAAGAAACACAAGTGGAGGAGTAGAATTTGAAAGCAGGTAGGAGAATGCCTCTTGAGAAACAGCTGGGAAGGATGGGAAAGTCGAAGAGGGGGATGAAGGAGGAGGGAATGGAGAGGAGCAGGGGAGATTTTCAGCAGACCATTCCTAATGTTTTTCAATTTTATTAACAAATTATATGATCAGGTCACTGGGGGCAAGAAATGTGGGGGCTGTGGGGGACAGGGGACGGGGGTTGAGAAGGGAGTTAAAAATCTGAAACAGCTGTTCTGGAAATCAATAAGGATGGAGAAGTTGCTGGGTGAACGAGTGGGCAGAATTATTACAGGCTGCAGTATTTGTTAGGTGCTTACTGTGTGCCAAGCACAGTACTGAGTGTTGGGGGCAAATTAGAACAGTGCTCGGCACATAGTAAGCGCTTAACAAATACCAACATTATTACCATATGAAGAGATAGCTACTATCTCCAGCACCTACCTGGATGAGGCTGGGATGAAAACCCAAGTCACTTCTCTTATGCATCTAATTACTCCTTAAGATTTTTCTGCTTGGAGCAAGGGAAGGGTTTATCTTTGTAAATGTCAGCTGGGATTACCTTCAAAGTATGAATCCTCCTTTTCTTCCTCCTCCTCATCACCTTCATCGCTGTCATTCATCATCATCAATCTTGTCACTGTCATCCCCATCATTCTCATAGTCTCCATTATCTATTAAGAACCTATTTTAGGCTAGGCCCAGGGGTTTTCACCATACCTTTTCTCTGCAAGACCATTTGCTCTCCACTATGCCTAATGCATCCCTTAAGAAAGGAAAATAATCCGGGTGAAAGTTGCTTCTTGCCGATTCAAGCCTTCTATTCTCAGTCGTTACGTGCTTGGGGTAGCCAAAGTGCAGTCCTCTAGCGTGCTGCAATTCACCCAGAGGTGGCTGGAGGCCAGCTCCTCTGTAAGCCCAGCTCCAGTCTCCTGGAGCCTTCAGAACCCCAGCTTGCAATGCTCCACCTTGGTCTCTGCCTGCCTCTGCATTGCAGGCTGGGTATTGTAGTTTTGCAGGGCTGAGAATCTCTGGCAAACCTGACGCTGTTTGATCACAACAGGGTGGGGTCAATCAATCAATCAATTGTATTTATTGAGCACTTGCTGTGGGCAGAGCACTGTACTAACCACTTGGGAGGGTACAATATGACAGACACATTCCCTGCTCTCTACGAATTTACAGTCTAGAGGGTCCTGTGTCCATTCAAGGTAGACATAGGGTCTGAGAAAGTCAGCCAGAACAGAGAGAGATTTGATTCAGGGACGGCCAAGCTCTCCTTCAGGGGGCAGAAGACGTGCGCTTGCCACAACATCAAGAGATTTTGTTTCCAACTTTAGGAGGCCCCCAAAGCTCCATTTTGGGGGGATTGGTTCACAGCAGACACCACTAAAGTAGGCTAATGACACCGAAGATCATTTCAGCCAGTCAGTTTCAGGAAGCAAATGGGAAATTCGACCCTGCAGGAGCACTGGGGGCATTACAGCTGAATCTCATTTGTAAACTCTGCAGGCTGGAAATTCTGCCACCAAATTCCTTCGGTTGGTCTCAAGTTGCAGAAGCCAAAATTTCGAGTCCTGACATGATTCCTGAAAGGAACTCTTCTTTCCTCACATCTGTTGCCCCATCATCATCAATCAATCATATTTATTGAGCACTTGCTGTGTGCGTAGCACTGTACAAAGCACTTGGGAGAGTACAATATAACACAGTTGTAAGACAGGTTCTGTGCCCAGAAGGGGCTTAACGTCAAGAGGGAGAGGACAACATTAATACAAATAAATAAATTATGGCTATAATAATGATGGTATTTGTTAAGCACTTACTATGTGCCAAGCACTGTTCTAAGTGCTGGACATGTACATAAGTGTGATGGGGCTGAGGGTGGGTGACTAAAGACACAAAGCAGTCTTCAGGGTGACACAGGAGGGAAAGGGAGTAGAGGAAATGAGGGCTTAGTGGAGGAAGACCTTATGGAGGAGATTTGATTTGAATAAGGCTTTGAAGGTGGGGACAGTGATTGTCGGAGTTGAAGTGGGAGAGAGTTCCAAGCCAGAATCAGGTGGTGGGGGAGGGGTCGAGAGAGACTGTAAAGACTGTAGTCAGGGAATGTGTCTGTTTATTGTTGTATTGTATTCTCCCTAGCACTTAGTACAGGCTTTGCACACAGTAAGTGATCAATAAATATGATTGATTGATTGGTAAGCTCACTGAGGGCAGGGAATGTGCTTTTGGCCTCTGTTATGCTCTCCCAAATGCAAAGTACAGTGTATAGCACTTGGGGAGTGCTCAGTAAATTGGTCAGTTGGACTGGTGACCCCATCTTGGAGACCTTGGCTAGCAGACACCCGCTTACAGTGGATAGACCATCAGTCAATCAATAGTATTTATTGAGCACTTACTTCCTGAGATCTCTGTACTTAGCACTTGGGAGAGTACAGTAAAGTTAGTAACTTGTTGGAGTCTCTTAATTGCTCAGTACAGTGCTCAGCATACAGTAAGAGATCAATGAGAACCACTTATTAACACAGTCCCTACCCTCAAGGAGATTATGGCCTATTGTGTTAGAAATGGGGTGAAATAACGGTAATAGTGGCATTTGTTAAGCACTAACTTTGTGTCAACCACTGTACTAAGCACTGGGGTAAATACAAGATAATCAGGGCCCATTTGGGGCTCACAATCTAAGAAGGAGGGAGAACAGGTTTTGAATTCCCATTTTGCAGATGTGAAACTAAGGCATAGAGAATTGAAGTGACTTGCTCAAGAGCCAGCAGAGCTGGGAATAGAACCCAGGTCCTCTGACTCCCAGGCCAGTGCTCTTTCCTCTAGGCTGCACTGCTTTCCTGCTCCAATCTTTAACTTGGGCCCCTCTCCCCCACCATCAGCCCTCCCTCCAATTCCTTTCACCCTCAAACTGGGAACAATGGCTTGCTGTCTCTAGAAGGTGGGGGGGGACCTGCCCCCCCAAGGGCTGTCACCCCATAGTTTCTTCCCCATCACTACTGATGGAAACACATCTAACACCACATCTGCACCATCTAACTCTCCTGCCGATTAATCGCTCTCCCGAGGTCACCCAGATCCCAGATTATTTACTCTGATAACCCCCTTGCCAGCCCTCCAAGTCATCGCTCGACATTTCTGTAACAAATAATGAAAATAACCCAACAACATTCCATTTGGACATCATCTGTCGGAGGGGTAATAAGATACGGCAACTACAATGATTGAAATGAAGGGAAAGATTGTTAATATAATCGAGGTTTCTACCAGGCCTGCTTTAAATCAATGTGCCAAAGCAATTTAAAGAACCCATCCTCTCATCATGTTTAAAACACATTGATTTCTTTCCGTTTTTTGCTTTGTTTTTTTTTTTCCTTCTAGCGTTTTCCTCTCTGGGAATGGGGGCAGTGAGCTAAAGAAACAGTGAAACCAACCTGAAGTCAGACTGAAATAACTCAAATGACAGGCTGCCCCGTTTAGAAGGTTCCTAATAAATCACCCCCCAAAAAATCGCTTCTGCACTGCCAGGTTTGACAAATTGAAAATAAATTGCACTAACTCTGGGGGACCCAAGATGTGACCCATTTCAATATCTCTCCCCGAACCCCCCATCTTCGTGTCCCTGCCCCCCAACCCCCAACCCCATCACATCATCTGGCTAACAGGTGAGTGGAAGTCTCTGGGTTTTTAAAAACTCTGATCCATATTTCCTGTAGACACCTCAGGCCTCCACACCCTCGGCCCCCCTTCCCCCACTAGCTCTCCACCGACCCCTCCCCATTTTATCGTTGGAGTTCAGAGGATCACGATAAATGCGGTTCACACAGAGGAATCTGTAAATTTGGCTCTAATTCTGAAATTATTATCTTGGAGAGGGTGGTAAATGGATTTTTTGGCTGGCAGTGAATTCTCGGTGTTATCAGCTGTCACGCAAGAAAAATGTATGGCAGTAATAAAGGGGGCAGGGATATATGATCCATAAATAAAGAAAAACCGGCCTTGTTTGGCATTATAAAGTTTTAATGCCTTTAGGTAGCAAAGAATCCAAACAAATTTCCTTCCTTTAAATCTTCCCAAACTCTTTTGAGATTAAGTCTCCTATTCCTGCTCTGAAGGACCTAATCCCAGAGCCAAGGTTGGAGGCCCTGAGAGCAGGAATTGGGAATGTACCCAGCCTCTTTGTTCTGCTTCTGGAACTGTTAGGTTTTGCATGTTCCCCAAACCCCACACCCCTTTACAGTGTTTCAAGATGAGGCTGATGCAAAAAGGCATGGGGAATGGAGGGGATGGAAGTGGTTTGGTTTCAGTGTAAGGTGCCCTGGGGGCTGATGGGATGCCAGGAGAAATGGGGATGTCTGGAGTGGCAGTGGGGGTGCACCTGGGGATGTAGGGATCTTTATCAGGGATACTCTGAAATGTAAGGAGCTTCCACAAGGGCAAGGGGACAGAGGAAGGTGGCAGGAGGGAAAGGGGAAGAGCAGAAGGAGATGGAGGAGGAAGAAGAGGAAGGGGAAGGGAAGGGAGAAGAAAAGAATGAGAAGAGAAGAAGAAGGAGGAGGAAGAGGAGGGGGGGAGGAAGAGAAGGAAGGACAAGAGGAAAAGGGGAAGGATGAGGCGGAGGAGGAGGTGAAGAAGGAGGAGGAAGAAGAGGAAGAAGAGGAAGTGGAGGGAGTGGAGTAAGAGGAGAGGAGGAAGAAGAAGAGGACAGAAGGAAGAGGTGGGTAGAAAGAGAAGGAGGAGGAGAGGAGGACGAAGAGTGGAGGAGAGGAGAAGTAGGAGAATAGGAAGAGAAGCATAAGGAGGAAGAGGACAGGAGGAAAAGGAGAAGAGGAGGAGGAGAGGAAATGAAGAAGGAGGAGGAGAAGAGAAGGAGGAGAAGAAGAGAAGGAGGAGGAGAAGGAGGAGGAGAGGAGGAAGAGAATTCCTCACCCCAGACCCTGGCTGCCCTCACCCAAAACCAGTCTTGAGGTTTGCCACGCCACCGCTCCCGATCCTGCACGCCTCAGTCATGTTTTATGTATTAGACTCCTTATATCTGCCAATGTACATGCACACTCCTGCAAATTTAGGTAAATTATGAATAAATTAAAGCTTATCTAAATAAACAAGTGTCTTGTTGAACTGGAATGTGAGCTGTCATGAATATTTAAGTGGACCAGGCTCTGTGTCTTGATACTCTGTTACCTAACAAGCCTTTCCCAGATTCTTGATGACAGGGAACAAGAACTCTGGCCCTGGGGCAAGATCCCTCCTGGGGAGATGGGGGGGGGGGGAGACTGAGTCCAGAGTTGAGGGGGACTGTTTCTCTCAGATCTCTGGAATTGTGAATGAGGTTTTTTGTTTTTATGGCATTTGTAAGCACTTACTATATGCCAGGTACTGTACTAAATGCTGGGGTAGCTACAAGCTAGTCAGGTTGGATACAGTCCCTGTAATCATAATAATAATTATACTGTACTAAGCACTGAGGTGGATACAAGCAATTCGGATTGGGCACAGTCCCGGTCCCATATGGGGCTCACCTTCTCAATCTTCATTTTACAGATGAGGTAACTGAGGCACAGAGAAGTGAAGGGATCACACAGCAGACAAATGGCAGACCTAGGATTAGAATCCAGGTCCTCTGACTCCCAGGTCTGTGCTCTTTCCACTAGGCTCCATGACTGTTTCTTTGCATACACCGAGCTTACACACACAATTTAAGCGCGTCTGGCTCAGGGGAAGACATACCTTCCTCCTTTTCCACAACTAGTGTCCAAGCAGTGCCCACCTGATGAGCTGGGATATAGTCCCTGGCAGATGGAGACCCCCCAGGTGGAAAGACCCTCAACACACCCACTGCCATTTGATCCAGTCCCCTGCCTGCCGGCATTCTTCCCATCCCAACAAAATGTTCAACTATCTAATTCTTAAGTATCTCCCATAGAGGCATTCCAAAGCCTCCCTCATCTCCCCATCCAAAGACTGGTCACCCTTCCTGAGATGATGGCATTGCTTCTACCTAACCTGAATCCTTCATGATGCAATGCAAATAGTCTACTGTCTTATTCTTCAATGTTTCCAGTAGAGGGATTTCCTCCTTCACCTGCCCATCCCAAGGCTGGCCAACCTTCCTGTGACAGTGGTTTTGCTTCTGCTTAACCCTAACCCTTCATACTGTAATGTAAATGGTCAAACATCTTATTCTTAAATGTTTCCAGTAGGGGCATTCCACAGCCTCCCTCATCTGCCCATCCAAGGACTGGCCCCCCTTCCTAAAATGATGGCATTATTTTTACCTAATCCAAATCCCTTTTGCTGCAACACGAATGGTCAACTGTCTTTTTCTTAGGTGTTTCCAGCTGGGGGATTCCACAGCCTTCCTCGTCTGGCCATCCAAGGACTGGCCACCCTTCCTGAGATGATAGCATCACTTCTGTCTAATCCGAGTCCCGCATTCTGCAACCTAAGGCTCTCTGTCTCTGATGCTCCTCTGCCCCCACCCTCCTCATAAACACCCTGTATGTGCTTAGTGACCACCAGGCCATCTCTACCCATGTAGAAATCCTGGAGCCCCTAGGCACAAACCCCATGGCACAAACCCCATGGCAGCCCCAGAGAAGGAAGAGATCAAAAGTTAGCCCGTTAACCCCGGAGGAAGAGGTGGTCTGGGAAAGATGAAGAGCTGGCATTAGAGAAAGGGATCAGAGAGGAGGCAAATAGCTCACTGGCATAAAGACTATTGTTCCCATACAAGTGACCATATCTTTCAGACCTCTCAACACCCCCGAAGTTTGGCCTTTAGATCAAAGAGAATGTGAAAAACCTTTAAGTCGAGTAGGAAGCATCTGTGGAATGCCTGAGGGTGCTAGGTCCAATGGAAGGGGTGATTGGGTCAGGTATGCCTGTTTCAGATCCAGGGGAATAGTAATATTAATAATGATTGTATTTGATAAGCACCTGCTATGTGACAATCACTGTTCTAAGTGCTAGGGTAGTTTCAAGTCAATCAGATTTGACATAGTCCCTGTTCCATGAGGGGCTCACAGTCTTACTCCCCAATTTACAGATGAGGCAATTGAGGCACAGAGAAGTGAAGTGATTTGCCCAAGGTCACACCGCAGACAGTTGGCGGAGTCTGGCATAGAACCCAGATCCTTCTAACTCCCAGGCCTGTGCTCTTTCCACTAAGCACTCCAGTGCTTACCCTCCAATAAAGGCTTAATCAATGCCAGGATCATGATTACCATGAACGGGAGTCCCAGCCACGCACGGTCTCTCTCTCTGGGAAGAGCCGAGGCTGAAACTAGAAGCAGGAAGCAATGATTCTGTTCCCAAATCTATGGGCGAGTAGCAGCGCCACCAAGTTGATAGAGCATGGGCCTGGGAGTCAGAAGGATCTGGGTTCTAATTCCGGCTTCGACACTTGTCTGCTCTGTGACCTTGGGCAAGTCACTTCTCTGGGCCTCATTTACCTCCTCTATTAAACGTGGATTAAGACTGCGAGGCCCTTGTGGGACATGGATTGTGTCCAACCTGATTACCTTGTATCTACCCAGGTGCTTAGAACAGTGCCTGGCACATGGTAAGCACTTAGCAAATACCATTACAAAGAAAAAAAAAAGGAAAGAGAAGGGTAATCACAATACAGTCAGCTATGTGGCCCAAGACTGACAGCCCTGCCAGGAGCCAGCCCGGGGAACTTTTCTTAATAAATCAAAGCTGACAACTGTTCCCTCACTGATCTGAAAAGCCTCTTTAATGGTTGAGATCTGCTTCTACTTTATTTGTTTTGCTTCCTAAAATCCTGGGTGACAAACCCCCACACAAACCACCTTTTCCCACCCAGGTGGGCCCAGATTGACCTCTTTTTTTTTTTAATGGTATTTTTTAAGTGCTTACGATAGGCCAGGCACTGAACTAAGCCCTGAGGTAGAAACAAGCTAATTAGATTGGATACAGTCCCTGTCCCATATGGGGCTCACAGTCTTAATCCCCATTTTACGGATGAGGGAACTGAGGCCCAGAGAAGTGAAGTGATTTGCCCAAAGTCACACAGCAGACAAGTGATGGAGCAGAGATTAGAACCCAGATCCTTCTGATTCCCAGGACCATGGTCTATCCATTAAGGCCTTGCTGCTTCCCTAAACTAATAGTATAACAGAGTTTGTAGATAAATTCCCTTTCCACGAGCTTACAGTCTCGTGCCCTTTCAGCTAAGCATTGCTGGGAAGATCCTGAACCCAAGAGAGAGAAGTGAGACGTTGAGAGGAACTGAGAGTTTCAGGTACACCCTGTCCATGTGCCCAATGCAGGTGGGGCTAGCAATCTGTCAATCTGAAAAGCAGTGTGGCCTAGTGGAAAGAGCCTGATCTTGGGAGTCAAAGGACTTGGTTTCTAATTCCGTCTCCACCATCTGTCTGCTGGGTGACCTTGGGCTAATCATTTTAGTTCTCTGTGTCTCAATTACCTCATCTGTAAAATGGGTATTAATAATAATAATAAAGTAATTATAATAGTATTTAAGTGCTTACTTTGTATCAAGCACTATTCTAAGTGCTGGAGTAGATGCAAGCTAATCAGGTTGGGCTCATGGGGCTTGCAGATGAAATCACTTCATCTGTAAAACCCTATTTTACAGATGAGGTACCTGAGGCACCGAGAAGTTAAGTGACCTACCCAAAGTTCACCCAGCAGAAAAGAGGCAGAGTAGGATTAGAACCTAGATCCTTTTGCCTACCAGGCCCATGCTCTATTCACTAAGCTGTACTGTTTCTTAAGTCTGTGAGCCCCATATGTGACATGGACTGTGTCTTTCCTGATTAGCTTGTAACGACTGAAGCACTCAGCACAGAGTCTGGCACGTAGTAAGTGCTTAACAAATACCATAAACAATAAAAAACAACCCACTGATCCATTGAATTACCCTCGATGAAAACACACAGCTCCCAACCCAAAGTGTTCTCTCTCTCTCCCCCCTCTTTCTCCCCACCTTTCTCTCCTCCCACTCTGTCTCTCCCCCCACCATATTCATTAATATTTCATATAAATCACTGGGTACTACATCTGAGGTCACAGTGTTTCCAGCAAGTAACTTTGCCCTCTCTTTCAAAATGAGGAACTGAGGCCCAGAGAGAGTAAGTGCCTAGCAGAAGGTCACACAGCAAGTCAGCACTAGGGCCCAAATTAGAAAGCAATTACTGGAGCATGCGAGGCCAGCAACTCTCTAGAGTGAAGCTGTGACGGCTTCTGCCAGAGACAGGACAAAGAGAGACACTCTCAGAGACTCAACTCCCCCAACCCCCACCCAAAGGGTGACATGCCAGGGGAGGAAGTTGGTCTGATCTGGGTGTCTTCCCTTCAAAGGTATTAGTTCTCTCTTTCTCTTTCTCTCTCTTCTCAAGTCAGAAAGTCCTTCTGACCACAAGGATTTAATGCTGCTCTATCAAATGTTTTTTTGTTTTAAACAGGTGAATAAAATCATTTTTTTCAACTACCAATTTCAATCAAATTATGCAGAGCGTGAGACAACTCAAGGCTGCTTAAATGGCTGTGTTTTTTCTCCCCCTTCCCTGCAGTAGGTTTCTAGAAGAATTAAGGTTTGGTCTTTTCATATGTAAATTAAGCAATTTGTGAAATATGTATTTTGGCATATAGGCAACTTGACTTTCCAAACAAGCTGGAGTTTTATTGATTCTGTGAACTTCCCCTTTGCCATTATCTGCTGCTTGTCATTTGAGCCTCCAGTAAGAAGTGAGCAGTTCTCCTCTGCTCATAGCCTAGTGGATAGAGTTGCAGGACGAGAATGGGGGAGAGGGGAGAGTCACAGTTTCTTAATCAGTTTTGTCCAGATCCTTTTTCACAAGTGATATTTTCCCACGATGCTTTTTTGTCCCAACAGGTCCTGTCCTTTCCACCTCTGATCCTAGAGGTTTCCCTACTTTTTATATTCCAGATAAAGCTGGACTGACCTAGTGCTGGGAGATCATGTGCTTTATCCCCCTGCCTCCAGACTGCCCTTAAATCAACTCCAGCAAGGCATTTCTTAAAGGCCTTAAATTAATTCCAGCTACTAATTTATTTTATCTGCTACTTCCCCTAGCTGAGGAGATGTGATCTACACTGAGCAGAGGGAGTTTGGCTCTGGGTTTTGAGGGGACACAAGGAATTTCTGTCCCCTGAAATTGTCTTTGGCTTTATGGACCAGTTGGACCTAGGAGAAGCTGTCATTGTGAGATCATCCCAGACGGGTTCTCGAAGCTGAGGATGATAATGATGATAGTGATGGGGAAGAAGGTAGGGGTGACTCCAGGCTCAAACTCAGGTCTGGGCAGCTGGCTTCTTTAGGGAAGACCATTCACACTCTATTATCTTAATTTTTTTATTTAGTATTTACTCTGTGACAAACACTGGGTATTAAGTGAAGCAGCATAGTCTAGTGAAAATAGCATGGGCCTGGAAGTCAGAGGACTGGGGCTCTAACCCCAGCTCTGCCAATTGTTTGCTTTGTGACTTTGGACAAGTCACTTAACTTTTCTGTCTCAGTTTTCTAAACTGTAAAATGGAAATTAAATACCTGTTCTCCCTCCTACTTAGACTGTGAGCCCCAAGTGGGAAAGGGACTTTGTCCAACTTAATTAACTTGTATCTACCCCAGCACTTAGAACAGTATTTGACACATAGTAAGCGCTTAACAAGTACCCTGAGGAAAAAAAAAGTGCTGGGGTAGGCACAAGATATCTTAGACTGTGAGCCCCATGCGGGAAAGGGATTGTGTCCAACTAGATTATTGTGTCTCTATCCCAGTTCTTACTATAGTGCTTGACACATAGTAAACACTTAATAAATACCATAATAATTCTTCTTATTATGAATAGATCAGATGTAACCCCTGAGTCATAAAGAAACAGTGTCATCTAGTGGAAAGGTCATGAGCCTGGAGTCAGGATAACTGGGTTCTAATCCCTAATCTGCCACTTCTCTGCTATGTGATCTTGGGAAGTCACTTAATTTATTTGTATCCTCAGTGTTCTCACCTGTAAAATGGGGTTTAAATTGCTTTTCTCCTTCCCGCTTTGGCCGGAAGACCCAGGAGGGACAGGGACTGATTCTGGTTGGATTGTATTGCAACTACTCCAGCTAAAAAATAAATAAAAATAAATGCCGCATTATTATTGTTAGCTCTGTCCCACATGGGCTCCACAATCTAAGAGGGAGAGAGGCCAGAGATCTTATCCCCATTTCACAGATGAGTTAACTGAGGCTCAGAGAGGTTAAGCGACTTGTCCAAAGTCACTCAAAAGGCCAGTGGCAGAACCGGGATTAGAAGTCAGTTCTCATGACTCCCACTCCTGGGCTCCTTCTTTTTCCTCTGCCACTGCCAGAGATGCAGAACTTCCCTCAGTCCCTCTTTCTAGATCCTGAGAGATCCCGATAGCGTGCCTAGGGTGTCTCGTCTCATCCCCCCAGTGGGCAGGATGGCATTCACGGCAGCCGGATAGAGGTGTATGGTAGAGGAGGGGGTGGGACGACCCTGGAGCCCACCTTGAAGTTTCCCAGAGGACTCAGCCGTGGATGTCATTCTGCCTGAGGGGGTGGGGGCAGGAAATGATAGGGGAGGGGGCGGGGCCACCCTTGGGCCGGCCTCAAAGCTTCGCAGAGGAACCAGCCCGAGCCGGGCCCTGGCTCTGCTCCAGACAAGCCCAGGGTGCCAGTGTGCCCTGGCAGTGATGGAAGAGGCAGACGTGCACACCCACCCCACTGGCCCTCTGCCAAGGGTCCACTCTCCTCGCTCGCCCAGCGGAGCCCGGGAACTGTTACAGAGGCTCCCGCTGGGAAGCAATTCGATCCATTGCAGCTCTAATGTCATGGCAGAGAGATGCACAAACACAGTCTATCCTCATCTGCAGACGGCCTTCCCTCATGAACCTTGCAGGAGGCACACACGCACGCCCCCACCCCCCGACTCAAACACACACACACACACACACACACACACGTACATGGTCCACCTGCTCTCTTTCCCCCTTGGCCAGAGTGACTGAAGCTTCAGAGGCGGCTGGTGGCCCATGGGCCAGAGAAATGGGCAGAAATGACTCGCATAAGTGGCCCACTCATCACCAAGCACCTCTCTTGTCTTGTAGCCCCAGGGTGTGTTTGAGGGCTGGGGATCCTGTGGGTCTGATCTAACTTGGGATTAGTAAAATAAGAGACATCTTCCTCCTCTCAAGTCTTTCCTCTCCCCTCTCCTCTTCAGTCTTCCTCTTGTCTCTCCTTTTCCCTCTCCTCTCCCTCCTTCCTCTCCCCTCTTCTCTCTTCTCTCACTTCTCTCTTCTTTTCTCTCTCCTTCCTTGAGCCTTCTTCTCTCTTCTCTCCTCACACCTCTCCCTCTTTTCTCCTCTCCCCTCTCTGCACTCTTCCTCTCCCCTCTTCTCTCCCTCCTCTACTCTTCTCTCCCCTCTTTCCCTCCTCTTCCTCTCCTTTTTCTTCTCCTCTCTCTTCTTTCTCCTCCTCTCTTTTCTCATCTCCCCTCTCTTCACTCTCCCTCTTCTCCCCTTTTCTCTCCCTCCTCTTCTCCTCTTCTTTTCCCTCTTACTCTCTTTTCTCTTTTCCCCCTCCCCTCTTCTCTCCTCTCCTTTCCTCTCCCTCTTCTCCCCACCCCACCCCTCTCCTTTCTCTTCTCCCCTCTTTCTTCTCCCCTTTCCTTCTTCCTCTCCCCTCTTCTCTTCCCTCCCTCCTTTCCTCTCCCTTTTCAATCAATCAATTAATCAATGGCATTTTCTAAGCACTTACTATGTGTTGATCTCTGTACTAAATGCTTGGGAGAGTACAATATGACAGATTTAGGCTTCCAGGCTTCTCCCTGATCTCTGTCCCAACCCTCCCCACTACAAACACACACACACTCTCTCTCCCCGGGGCCAGGAAAACTACATCTTGTGTCTTGGGGCATGGAGATTGGGAAGGTCTGTAAGACTCAGCTGCCATGGAAAGGGGCCACTAGCCACTTCATCCTCTGGGAGATCTTCCCTGACAAACCTCTCTAGCTCCCTTTCACATTATCTCAGCACTTAGTTCTGAACCTCTTTAGCAAGTTGATATTTTCCCTACACCTACTTTCTACCCCTTATCCTTGGTTGCTTGTCTGCCTCCCCCTCTTTGATTATGAGCTCCTTGAGGTCAGGGGTCATGACTACCCACTCCACTGAACTCTCCCATGTCTGCACCACAGAAAGCCCTTAACAAATACCAGTGATTGACTGATTGATTAGATCACTACCCCCTCAGCTTATCAATGTCAGACCCTTTCTCGGCTTCCTGTGAGCTCCCTGCCTGGCCCAAGGCCCAGGGAGTCAGGCCAGACAGGGCTAAGATCTCTGAGGTTGCCCCATCAGCTTTCTGCCCTGCCAATATTACCAAGCTTTTTCTTATACTTTAATCTGGCCTCTCTGTGTTGGGAAAGCCTCCTCTCCTGCAGTCGGTAGCCTTGCATCTCCCCTCCCAGCCCCAAAGCACTTATGGACAGATTCGTAGTTTAATGATTAAATTAATGTCTCTCTCCCCATCCAGGGAGCATGAGAAGCAGAGAGGCCTAGCGGAAAGAGCATGAGCCTGGAAATCAGAAGACATGTATTCTATTCCTGGCTCTGCCACTGCTGTGTGACCTTGGGCAAGTCACCTCACTTCACTTCTCTGGGCCTCAGTTCCCTCTTCTGTAAAATGGGGATTTATACTATGAGCCCCATGTGGGACAGGGACGATGTCTGATTTGATTACCATGTATTTATCCCTGTGCTTAGAACAGTGCTTGGCACATGGTAAGCCAAATATTGCCATTAATTGTAATTATCATTAGACTGCAAGCTCATTGCAGGCAGGGGATATGTCTGTTAAATTGAGTCACCCAAGTGCTTAGTACAGTGCTCTCCACCCAGTACATGCTTTTAATATGATTGAATGATTGATTGCTGGCCCCCAGTTCTTCCTCCGGCTGCCATGATCTGGAGGTACTATTTGGTCATTTTCACCATAAGACTGGAAGCTCCTTGAGGTCAGGGAATGGGTATCTTGCTCCTCGTGTACTCTCCTATGTGCTTAGTACAGTGTCAAGAGCATCTGAGGTCTGACTTCAACCAATTAATAATAAATGGAGTATTCTGTTAAACACTTACTAAAAGCCAAGCACTGTACTAAGCCCTGGCGTAGGAAAAAAATAAGGCTGGAGCTTATAGGGGCTCACAGTCTAGGGAGAAGGGAGAACAGATATTGAACTCCCATTTTGTAGATGAGAGAACTAAGGCAGAGAAAAGTTAAGAAAATAATCAGGACCTGAATGAGGCTCACAGTCTAAGTAGAAAGGAGAATACTTCCCATTTTGTAGATGAGGCACAGAAGAGTTAAGGGACTTGCCCAAAGTCACTCAGCAGACAAGTGGTGGAGCTGGGATTAGATGCCAGGTCCTCTGACTCCCAGACCTGTACATATTCTATTAAGTCATGCTGTCTCAATCAATCAGTGCTATTTACTGGGCGCTTACAGTGTGTAAAGCACTGTACCAAAAACTTCGGAGAGCACTTAACCTTTTTCCATCTGCCTTGCTCAGATGAATGCTGCTCCTCTCTCATTTGAATTTACCTCTTAATTTAGCTCTATCCTTGCCATCATTTAGCTCTATAGCTGTGTTAAACTCTGTCAAGAGGTTTCATAATGTGCTGCTGTAGGAAAATCAGCCGCCAAAATAAAGGTGTGTTATGTCACCTGCTACAAGGCATTCTTCTGAGACTCCGGGTGTCACCAAACACTCTGAATAATAAGTCAGTCACATCTGAAACATGAAGAAAAGGTCTGACACGAGGTAGGAGCCAAGGAAATGCTGTGGGGGAGGAAGGGTTATGGGGAGCAGTGGAGTACGGGGGGAGGTCTGAGTTATATAAACGAAGCCTGTGGGCACAGATGAGACCCAGTGCAAATATAATGTAGCCTTGTAAATAGCTACTTGCCTGGGAAGAGTAGCCTTGCCCTACAGGTCAGTGGTTGAGAATGCTGCTTCTAAATTTTAGTCCCACACACCCCTGTGGTGAAAGACAAGCTGGTAACTTTGTTTCAATCAGTCAATCAATGGCAGTTATGGAGTGCTTGCTGTGTGCAGAGCACTGTACTAAATGCATGGGGAAGTACTATACAACTGAGTTGGTAGATGTCACCCTTGCCCACAGGTAGCTTACAGCCTGCCTTTTTCTGGGCTTTCACATTGTGAGGCGGCACTCCCTCTGACCCACAGAGGAACTTCTCCGGGGCCAGTAGGTTCACGGCAGACCAGTCCGTCTCCGGAATGAGGAGGTCCTCCCCGACTAAGGCCTGGATGGCCATCCCAGGAAGACTGCTCCTTTCCCGTTAGCCCCAGGCCACCCTAGTCTACTGCGGCACAGCCTGTTGGTATTTTCCACCCACGCTGGCCTGGATCTCTGTCACTGGGAAGCGATTATCGATAAAGCAGTAACGAGCACTTTTCCCCAGCTCCGCTCCTCTTACTGGAAACCCAGCCGGACGTCTATTGAGGTATTGACCATCGCTTACTTCCTGCTTTGCACAAACTGACTGGCCCTGGTGGCTTCTTTTTGCCAGCTGCCTTACGACTCTCGAGGGTGAAAACATGGTTGACTTGCAACCTCCCTAGTTGTGCCCAGCTTCTATATGCTCCTGCTTGAGGGCAGAGCTGGATGGGCCCCTGTTGTGTGTTGGGGCGGTGGGTCACCGGGAGACATTAACAAAGTTCACCTTGGCACTTGGACATTCACCCCCAAACCCTCTCACTACAGCACTTATTCACCCATCTTTGTAATCATCCATAATCTTTTAAAAATCATTTTGGTATCTGCTAAGCCCTTATTACATGCCAAGCACTGTTCTAAATGCTGCAGTAAAAAATGTTGGTATTTGTTAAGCGCTTACTATGTGCCGAGCACTGTTCTAAGCGCTGGGGTAGACACAGGGGAATCAGGTTGTCCCACGTGGGGCTCACAGTCTTAATCCCCATTTTACAGATGAGGGAACTGAGGCACCGAGAAGTTAAGTGACTTGCCCAAAGTCACACAGCTGGCAAGTGGCAGAGCCGGGGTTTGAACCCATGACCTCTGACTCCAAAGCCCGTGCTCTTTCCAGAGAGCCACGCTGCTTCTCAATGCTTCTCAGTATATACAAGTTAATTAGTTTGGGCACAGTCTCTGTTCTACAGAAACTGGCTGGTGGTTTAGTGGCAAAAGCATGGGTTTGGGAGTCAGAGGACCTGGGTTCTTATCCTGGCTCTGCCACTTATCTTCTGTGTGACCTTCTCTGTGCTTCATTTCCCTCATCTGCAAAATGGCAATTCAATTCCTGGTCTCCCTCCTACTTAGACTGTGAACCCATGTGGGACCTAATTATCTTGTATGAATCCCAATGCTTAGTACAGTGCTTGAAACATAGTAAGCACTTAACAGAAACCACTATTATTACTATTATTATTATTGTTATGCTACATGGGGTTCACAGCCTAAGGGAGGAGAACAGGTATTTAATCCCAATTTTACAGTTGAGAAAACTGAGGGGCAAAGGAGTTACGTGACAGGCCCAAGGACATGCTGAAGACAATTGGCCTAGCTGGGATTAAATCCCAGCTCATATGACTCCCAAGCCTTTCCACTAGGCTACATTGCTTTCTCACACTCTATTGCTTCCTCATCCCTGGAATTTACTGTAGTGTCTTGTTCCCTTGCTAAACTGTAATGTCTTTGAAGGCTGGGATCATATCTACTGACTCCCTTGTGCTCTTCCAAGTGCTTAGTATAGTGCTCCACAGGGACAGTAGGGGTTCAATCAATGTTGTCAGTTTATAAGTTCCTTGAGGGCAGGGATCTTTGTCCACTAACTCTGTTATACCTTCCCAACCAGTACAGTGGTCTACACGAAGATTCTATTCTATTTAGTTGCCATTGTTTTTACGAGATGTTCTTCCCCTTGACGCTGTTTAGTGCCACTGTTCTTGTCTGTCCGTCTCCCCCGATTAGACTGTAAGCCCGTCAAACGGCAGGGACTGTCTCTATCTGTTGCCGACTTGTTCATCCCAAGCGCTTAGTACAGTGCTCTGCACATAGTAAGCGCTCAATAAATACTATTGAATGAATGAATGAATACACAGAGGAAGGTCTCACTTCAGTGTGATCTAGTGGATAGAGCATGGGTCTGGGAGTCAGAAGGACCTGGGTTCTAATCCTGATCTCCCCTTTGTCTGTTGGGTGACCTTGGGCTAGTCACTTCACTTCTCTGGGCCTCAGTTACCTCACCTGTAAAATGAAGATTAAGACTGGGAATCCCATGTGACAAGAGACTGTGCCCAACCCCATTTGCTGGTATCCTCCCTCATGCTGAATACAGTGACTGGTGCATAGTAAGCACTAAACAAATACCACAATTATTATTATTACTAAACACTGCTGATTGATCGAATTCCTTGCTCTGCATGTTCCTCCAACTGAGGTTTCTCATCTGGTTAAAGTGAGACATGTGTGGTTGTGTCCGGAGACAGGGGGATGGACTAGAAGACCTCAAACTTCCTCTCTAGGACCTGAAGATTCTAGAATTCCATAATCTCCAGGTCCTCAACTGGTTCAGCCTCTGACTCCTTCTGGTTCAGCCTCTGTATTTATAGGGGCATCTCCCCAACCCTAGGGAGTCAAACTTTAATTAATTTATTTCAATTAGTGCCTGACTCCTCCTCTAGACTCTAAGCTCATTTTAGACAGGGAATGTGTCTGCTATATTGTTACACTGTACTATTCCAAGCGCTTACTAAGTGCTCTGCACACAGCAAGCACTCAGTAAGTACAAGTGACCAACTGACTTTAAGAAGCACTGGGAATTGGGGGACTCATGGCTGAACCTGGGGCCGGGACTCCTGGGAAAGAATCTTGATTTTTGCCCTGCTGTCTTCTTGGTCTGAGAGCCTCAGTTTCCCTCCCCTTGAAAATCCTTTCCAACTTCTGCTCAGAGCTGGCAGGGGAACAAACGGGATTTCGCCAGCTCTCTAGACTCCTGGGAAGGGGGCACTGAGCAAAAGTATGACGGTAATAGCTCAGAATAAAACATGAAAGGAAGAGGCGGCTGGTCGATGCGAAAATAGAGCCAGACCACCAAGGAGACCGGAGTTGTCAGCGGCCCTGCAGTGGAGCTGACTCTCTTGGGGACAGCCCCGGGATGCAAACTGGAGAATTGGAGGGGGTGTGGGGAGGAGAGTGTGGAAGGGTGGGGGAGGAGAAGGAGGAAAGGAGGAGGACAGAAAGGGGAAGAAGAAACACAGGAACAAGGAGAAGGAGAATGAAGATTAGTCAGTCAGCCAGTGGTATTTATTGAGCATTTTACTGTGTGCAGAGCCCTATACTCAGCACTTGGGAGAGTACATTATGGCAATGGAACAGACACATTCCCTGCTCACAGCACATTGACAGCTTTTACTTTCTTTACGGTAGCTGCATCTTTTCTCCTATTCAATTGCTCTGAGCCTTGCACACATTTAGGAAGAGAAGGGCCAGGAAGAGGAAGGAAAGCAGAAGGAGGAGGAGGAAGAGGAGGGGGAGGGGAAAATGAGGAAGAGGAGAAGGTAAAGGAGGAAGAGGAGGAGGAAAAGGAGGAAGAGAAGGAGGAAGATAAATACAAATAGGAGGAAGAGGAAGACCCCTCTCAGGGTCACACCCCTAGAGTTTCCAGTACTCTACCATCTTGACTAAAGGAGGGAGAGTTAGGGAGAGGCACATCCATTCCATTCCTAGCTTGGGCAGTGGCTAGCGAGTGGAAGGCAATCTGCTACAAGTTAAAACTCACCTGTGCTGGGCAGCAATGATGTGGAAGAGAATCAAGGGTGAAGACTCAAGTTTACTGCATGGAAGGAGGCAATGGTAAACCACTTCTGTATTTTTCCTAAGAAAACTCTCTGGATACACCACCAGAATGATTGCAGAGGGAGGTGGGACATTCTGGGAGAAATGTGTCCATGGCATCGCTATGGGTCGTGGACGACTCGACGGCATAAGACAAAACAAGAAGAGGAAGAGGAGGGTGAAAAAGAGGGTAAAGAACAGGAGAAGGGGAGGTGCAGGAGAAGAAGAAGGAGAAGGAGAAAGAAGAGAAAGAGGAAGAGATGGGGAGAAGAGGAGGAGAAGAAAGTAAAGGAGTATGGGAGCAGGAAGAGAAGGAAGTACTGGAGAAGGGGAAAGAGACAGAGGGGAGAATGGAGGAAGCATTAACAGGGTGAAATTGCTGCGGGGTGGGCGTGGGCCAAGCATCAAAGTGCTTAGGGGGCTGGACTTAAGTGCATAATGACAAGGTAGGGAGGGAAACAAGGATGAGGAGATGAGTGATTAATCAGGGAAGCCCTCCTGGAGGAGATGTGTTTTGGGAGGGCTTTGAAGTCAGTGGGAGTGGTGGTCATTCGGATATAAAGGAGGTGGGAATCCTAGACCAGAAGGAGGAATGAGGGGTCATTGGTGACAGAGATAATAATGATAATAATAACTATAGTACTTGTTAAGCACTTACCATGTGCCAAGCACTGTTCTAAGTACTGGGGTAGATACAAGGTAATCAGGTTGTCCCCTGTGGGGCTCAGAGTCTTAATCCCCATTTTACAGATGAGGTAACTGAGGCACAGAGAAGTTAAGCGACTTGCCCAGGGTCATACAGCTGATAAGTGGTGGAGGCAGAATTAGAACCTACAACCTCTGACTCCCAAGCTCTATCCACTATGCCATGCTAGCGAGGCACGGTGAGGGCTATCCTGAGTCACATGGCTGCTCGCTGGGAGAGAGAGCCAAAGCCCAGACTAGGACAAGCTATTTCCCACTTAGGCTAAAACTTCTACCCAGCTCCCCCGAGCCAAGATTAGCCGTAAATCAAGACGTCAATGATTATTTCATCGGCTAAAAGCAAATTGATCAAACCAAGCAACTCTAAAGACTCACAGGGCTCTCAGGCTATTTGTGGCTAAGGTTGATAATCAAGGGTTTGCAGCCATGTGGAATTTGCATGTTGCTCTCTGCACATTCTCTCCAGAATCCTTGGAAGGTCCAGCAGCAGGCTGGGAGAAAACCAGACCTTCTGGACGAAGGGAAATGCCTTTCATTGACTTTCACCTTGCAGTTCAACCCAAGAAGAGATTTCACTTGGTTGAATTTGACCAATGTATAAGTTTGTTAGTGTGTAAGCTTGTTGTGGGCTGGGAAGGTGACCTGTGCTTCTGGTGTACCTCCCACATGTTTAGTTCGGTGCAGTGCACTTAGTAGGTTCCTAATAAATATCATTTCTGCCATACTACACTGTCAGGCCTCCCTCTTCTATTTTCCCTCTCTAAGGAGTGGTATTTTGGGGGTCTGTATGAACTGATAAGGATCAACTTGCCAGTCGGTTTCGGTTTTTGATGAGGACACTTGTGGGACATTTATTTTGTGCCAAGCACTGTGTTAAGCGCTGGGGAAGATGCCAGGAAATCTGACCAGACACAATCTCTGTCCCATATGGGGGTCACTATCATTCAATCAATCAATCAATCAATCAGTCGTATTTGTTCTCAATACCTGTTCTACACGGGGCTCACTATTAAAGTGGGGCCTCACTTTGGGGCTCACTGGTATTTGTTTAGAGCTTACCATGTGCAGAACACTATACTAAGCACTCAGAAGAGTACAATAGAGTTGATAGACTCAATCCCTGCCAAGGAGCTTAAAAATCGAATAGGGAGACAGACAATATAATGAATTACAAAAGGGTGAAGGAAGGAGGAAGCAGAGCAGAGTATACGGTGATATACAGAAGTTTTCTGTTTATATAAGAGCTCGGATGAGGGTGGGGGGCCGGTGGGGGTCTCCTTGGGTGGGGTTAAAGCTGGTGGTCCTTTGCACATGGGACCCTTGCCACGTCACACCTATTTTGCCCAGACTGCGCCAGGTTGTAATGACATCACAGCTACCATTTGGCACCATGAATCTGATCCCAGGCAAACCCAGAGGATTTCTCAAGTTCACGACTTACTCCAGAAAGTCCGGTGAGGTTTCCGGGCCACGGCAGAGGGAGATTCGGAGAGTCTCAAAGCAAGAAGCCTAGATGTAAAGGAGCATGTCACCATTTTGTACCCAACCAGGGTTAGGTCAGCAGAAAATGGACAAGTAGCCACCCTGGTCTCAAGAAAGGTGGCTTGGCTTGTATCCCGGACTGTATTTAGGGGTGCTGGACCCACAGTAAATGGGAACCCCTTTTCTGATTCCTTTGCCCTACCAAATCAACCAAATGAAGTAGGGAGGCAGTGTGGTCTGGGAATCAGAGAACCTGGATTCGAAACCCATCTTCATTGTTTCTCTGCTGTTGTGACCTTGGGCAAGTCACTTCACTTCTCTGTTTCCTCATCTGTAGAATGGGGATTCTCCATCCTCCTTAGACCGCGAGCTTCTTGTGAGAAAGGGACTGTGTCTGAACTGATTGTATTGTCTTCAGCACAATGTGGAGCACATAGTAAGAGTTTACCCAGCACCACAATTATTATTAGGTTCAAACATGGGAGCATTAGGTGGCTTGGGTTTCAGAGAGAAAAACAGGAAAAGCAGTATATCCCATAGTTCTCTTGTTCAGTGGGCAAAGGTGGGTCTTTCAACCTCACTTTTACTTAGCCAGTGAAGTCTCTCGGAAAAGAGAGAAAGAGAAAGAGGGGTGCAGTAGAACAGTAAAGAGCAAAAGAGCAACAGTAGAGACAAGGAGAGAGAGAAAGACAGCGGTGAAAACAAGGAGGGAGAAAGACACACAGTAGAGAGACACAGTTGAGAGAAAGACAGAAGAGAAAGACAGTCAGAAGCAAAGGCAGGGAGGGAGAAAGAGAGAGGTACAATAATAATTGTGGCTAACTGTGGTATTTGTTAAATGCTTACTATGCACAAAGCTCTGTACCAAGTGCTGGAGTGGGTACAAGATAATTGGGTTGGCCACAGTCCCACATAGAGCTCACATCTTAATCCCCATTTATGAGGAAACTGAGGCATAGAGAAATTACATGACTTGTCCAAACTTGCACAGCAGACAAGTGATGGAAACAGGATTTGAACCCAGCCCTTCTGACTCCCAGGCCCATGCTGTATCCACTAAGCAACACTGCTTCTCACAGTAAAGAGGGAAAGAGAGAGACACAGTAGAGAGAGATGAGGAGAGAGACAGAAAGAAGTAGAGAGAGGGAGAGAGAAGAGAAAGAGAGAAAAAAGAGAGAGATGAGACAGACATAGGGATTGGGAGAAAGAGAGAGACACTAGAGAGGGACAGTAGAGAGAAAGACAAAGAGAGACAGAGAGAGGGAGACACAGTAGAAAGAAAGTCAGAGAGACAGAGAGAGAGACAGTAGAAAGACAAAGAGAGACAGAGGCAAAGACAGGGAGAGAGGCAGTGTAGAAAGAGAGACAGAGGCAGAGATGGAGAAAGAAACACAGGAGAGGGAGAGGGAGAGACAGGGAAAGAGAAAGAGAGAGAGCAGAATGGTGGTGGTGGTGGAGTGGCAACCTTACTTAATCGGGATACAAGGTGGTGAGTAGAAATGGCACAGTGGGATTTCCAGAGCTGCTGCGGCAAAAACCACCAACCAACAGTTTAGTCAGCAGAGGGCATTCAGAGCTTCCCCAGGGGAAGGAGAGACATCCCCATTCATGAGGAGCTGTCCCTGTTCTGTCATGGGATTTCTCTCCTGGGCTCATTTGGTGCCATAATAATAATAATAATGATGATGATGTTGGTATTTGTTAAGCACTTACTATGTGCAGAGCACTGTTCTAATCGCTGGGGTAGATACAGGATAATCAGGTTGTCCCACGTGAGGCTCACAGTTAATCCCCATTTTACAGATGAGGTAACTGAGGCACAGAGAAGTTAAGTGACTTGCTCAAAGTCACACAGCTGACAAGTAGCAGAGCCAGGAGTCAAACCCATGACCTCTGACTCCGAAGCCCAGACTCTTTCCACTGAGCCATGCTGCTTCCCCTCATGAGGGGGGCCATTTTGTTTCTGTCATGAGGGGTGTTTCTTGCCCTGGGGCTAGTGGAAGGGAGAAATGATTGGAAACTCCTCAAGGTGAGGGACATTGTATTCTGCTTCCTTTATACTATGAACTTGCCAGTACCTAGTACAGTGCTCTGCCCACAGAAGGCACACAGTAAATACCCTTGATTGATGCACATTATAACTAATCAAAGCTTAAGTCATATGAAAGTACACCAAAGATGATATATTACTGGCTTTCTATTAATCAATCAATTATATTTTTTGAATGCTTACTGTGTCCTCTGGATTGTAAGCACCTTGAGGGCAGAGAGCATGTCAACCAAATCTGTTATATTGTTCTCCCCCAAGCGCTTAGTACAGTGCTCTGTGTATAGTAAACAGTCAATAAACATGATTAATTGACTGACTGTAGGGTGATGTACCAAGAGCTTGGGAAAGTACAATACAACAGAGTTCGTATACAAGACCTCTGACCATGAGGAGTTTACAGTCTACAAGGGGAGACGGACATTAAAATACACTAGGGATAGGGGAATTTATAGAGCCTAAGAATAGGCACTCAAGTATTGTGGGGATGGGGTTTCAAAATGCCTAAGGGGCAATCAGCCAAATGCATTGTCGACACAGAAAGGAAGGCAGTTATGGGGCATACGGAGAATGAAGAAAAGTGTCCTCTGCCCAAGATAGATGTTCACGGTCAGAGAAAGGGTGAGGGCTGTTGAGGAAAACAAGCCTGGTGGGTTTTTTTAAACTTCATTGCAAAAGGTCTTTGAATTCAGGAAAGATTTGGGGCAGTTCCAGATTGAATAATACAGCAAGAGGCCCCACAGAGACAGCCCAGCCAGAGGAGGCAGAGGAGGAGAAGGAAGAAGCTCCCAGTGTGTGAGTAGATGGAAATATTCATGTCATACATCATTTACACCCTGCGGCACGGATTTACCAATGTCAGTCTGGCTTTGGAGCACGGAAGGAAGAAGAAAGAAGAATCTCGATGGGCCGGTTGGTGGGTGGGCTGGTGCTCACCGGGACTCGTGGTCCCTGCTCGGCCCGCACCAGGAGGAAGGGCGAGGAGTCAGAGACCCCATGTGGCCGAGACTGGGGATCATCAGGGGTTCGACCGTGGGGTCACGGATCTGATGGGCATCGAGATCTAAGTGTCTGTTCGCAAAAGTGGAAATAGAGCTGTCTATGGGTCACTGGCATGTTCTGTGCCCTTGTACGCCTCTGCTCGTGGTGGCCCTTCCCTTTCCTAGAGTGCTCCATGTCTCATCTCATTTCCCCAATCCTCCCTCCTCTCTGCATCAACCTTGCACATGACTGTGTACCCCTTAATCACTTTGATTCTCATCCCAGCCCCATAGAACTTCTGAGCATAACCTCATGCTCTATTATTTCCTCTCTCTTATTTCTTTTAATGTCAATCTCCCCCCATGGACCTTAGGCTCTTTGTGGGCAGGGATTCTGTCAACTGACTCCATTATATCATACTTTTCTAAACACTTAGTACAGTCCCAGGAAGCACTCAATAAATACCATTGATCGATTGACTGATCTTTTCCTTGCCACATCTAGGAGAGCCAGACGTTAGTATCCCCCTATTACAGGTATGAAAACTGAGGTCCAGGAAGGTTAAGTGACTAATAATAATAATAATAATAATGTTGGTATTTGTTAAGCGCTTACTATCTGCCAAGCACTGTTCTAAGTGCTGGGGTAGATACAAGGTAATCAGGTTGTCCCACGTAGGGCTCACAGTCTTCATCCCCATTTTACAGATGAGGGAACTGAGGCACAGAGAAGTTAAGTGACTTGCCCAGGGTCTTGCAGCTGACAAGCGGTGGAGCCGGGATTAGAACCCATGACCTCTGACTCCTAAGCCCGGGCTCTTTCCACTGAGCCACACTGCTTCTCCATGCAAGGCTCATCCCAAGGCTCACCATAGGCCAATCAATTGATCGATCGATGATATTGATTGAGTGGTTACAGTGTGCAGGGTGCTGTATTAAGCGCCTGTGGATGATCTGGGATTAGAACTCAGATTCTTTGGCACCAGACCCAGGGTCTTTCCACTTAGGCCACTCAGTCTCTAACCCTTAATTGGACCCTCAGGAAGGCCTCCAGGCCCCCCTATTTTTGAGCTACTACTCACCTGGATATAACAGAATCACCCAATCAAGTCATTCCCCATCTTGTACCTAGAGGTTCGCCATCTTGACACAAACCAGCAGTCCAAGGCAGGACTTTTGTCCTCAGGATGGAGTTTCCCGTTGGGAGTGACAGATGAGCTGCAGTTCAGGACTGAGAATCTGCATGAAGAGATTGATTCTAGTGACAGCAGTTTGTGTGCCACCACACTCATTCTCACACCTGCCCATTGTGTTTGCCCCTGGGCACAGAGCTTAATGAGAAAGGCAGGGGCGTGGCACCCGACAAAAGGCCCACAGAGGTGTTTCACACCCAGGGCACATTTACAACTGAAGTGACCGCGGCACAGTACTGGTGCCGTGTTGTAGCACTAGGACCCAGCAGGCTTGGTGGTCACTCTGGGGTCCTCTTAACCCAAGTGAGTCAGTTGTTTTCAGGATTCCTGCTGGCCCATCCACTCGGTGAGATGCCCTAAACAAATTTCTGGTCAGAAATCTTCCCTGGGCAGACTGTCCTCTATCTCTAGCCGTTTCATCTTCCAACTTGCTCACTTCATGCCCCAGTGGGAACACTACCGGAAGGGATGGGAGAGTGTGAGTGGAGCGGTGCTAACCCTTAACACAATAATTCAATTCTTCATGCCCATTTTTGGTTCCAAAGTCTTCACGATCCTCACGATCATCACCATCATCTCAATTATCACCTTCATCATCATCTTTACCGTCATCTTCATTACCATCCTTATTCTTAGCTTCATCTTTATCTCTGTCACCACCACCATCTTCATCACCACCCCTATCAACATCACCGCCATCCACATCCTCTCCATCATCGTCTCCATCACCACAATACTTATCATCATCATCATCATCAAAGAGGGAGTCATCATCCTTGCAGCCTCTGCTGTTATTGTCCTGACTCCTAATTCACCATTCCGCCCTCTTTATCACAGCTTTGGGTGGTAAGAGAGTAAAGCAGTGGCCTCTGGGGAACTGTGAGGGAGTGATCATAGAGTGGCATGGGGGTGGTGGTGGTAGGACAGTGAAAGAGGCAACTAGCCCCTAAAAATCAGTTTGTGTATTTTCAGGGTCCGGGGGAAGGGGTCCCAGGACTCTGGAGCAAGGAGGGAAGACCTTGAAAAAAGGCTCTAGTTTCAGGTGTGCAAATAGATGTCCTCTCCATGTCATTCCACAACTCTGCAGGTATCTGCAGCTCAACAGAGCAATGTCATTTGGAACGGGAAGGGGACAGAGGAGGAAGGCGACCCCATATTTGAAGCCAGTCTGGTTTGCACACTCACACAGGTTTTTATTATTTTATCGTATTTGTTTAAGGGCTTACTATGTGCCAGGCATTGTTCTAAAAGCTAGGGTAGATATGAGGTAATCAGGTTGGACACAGTCCATTTCTTGTGGTAACTGCAGCACAGAGAAGTAAAGTGACTTGCCCAAGGTCACACAGCAGACAAGTGGAGGAGCCAGGATTAGAACCAGGTCCTCTGACTCCAAGATCCGTTCTCTTTCCTTTAAGCCATGTTGCTTCTCTTACATGTCTTTATACTTTATACCTCCTCCTCTGTAATTTGTTAGAGCCTGTCTCCACCATCAGATGGTCAACTCTTTGAGGGCAGGGATGATGTCTACTTTAGTGTATTCTCCTAAGCACTTAGTACAGTGTTCTGCACACCATAGATGCTCAGAAAATACCAGAGGTTGGTAGATTGATTTGTCGATTGATCGGCTGGGAAGGAAAACCTCAGCTCCAGTTCCCTAGACATACTGACTTCTTGCTTCAGGATGCCAACCAACAATCCATGGTGATTACTGAGCAGTGTGCCTAGTGGTTAGAGTATACACCTGGGAGCCAGAAGAACCTGATTTCTAGTCCTGGCTCCATCACCTATTTGCTATGTGACCTTGGGTAAGTCACAACTTCTCTGTGCCTCAGTTACCTCATCTGTAAAATGGGGATTATGACTATGAGCCCCATGTGGGACAGGGACCGTGTCCAATCCGATTATCTTGTACCTATCCCAGCACTTACTATAGTGCCTGGCACATATTAAGCACCTAACAAATACCATAAAAAAGAATGTTTGATGGTGCAGCAAGGAAAGCGGGGAGGTGGAGGAGGTGCCTAAGTCTGTTCTGCCCCAGGGTTCTGCACAGTGCTCAGCACTTCATAGTCACTAAATCAATTCCATAACTCTAACTAAAACCTTGCTCTTTCTACCCTGGACTAGCACTGAAATCCAACCTGCTCTCCGTTTTCTCTGATCACCTCACCTGCTTAGAAAATTAGAACAGCCACCTACCCACCCACTCTCTCTGAATAAGCATCCGGGTGTGCAAATGAATAAATTCCCCCTGAATCTATAACAGATACATCTTTGTTGAGCACAGAACTTTGATATAAATTGTAGCTTTTTAGGACAGCCCTGTCAAAAGAGTAATGCATCGTGGAACGGCGGATACAAGTTCAAAAGTACATATAATAATATAATTAAGATCGCTCGACAAGAATGTATTTTAAAAGTGTAAAATACCTGCAGGTATAATAGCTTCATAAAGCCTGTCAGATTTACTTCTTTGGGGGAGAAATTTAAAATGTTTTACCTTAATGTGATGCAAACGAGGGCCGAGATATGCATAAAACACCATTTTCCAAAAAATAGGTAGGGAGAAAAAAGGAAAGTCAAGTTTAGGCCAAATAAGACATTCAACTTTCCAGATGATTGGATAATAGATCAAACAAACAGATCGGGAGCGATGCTGGATTGTTGGAGGAAAACACCCATTTCACTTTTTCTTTTCCTCTCCTCTCTCTCCATTGACTGCAGGAAAATAAGGGTTTTTATTCAAAATTAATGATTCCCCGGGCACGTTTTTCTTCCTGTTCAAAAGGTTCGGGTATAATTCTTGTTTAAAGCCAAAGCAATTTTTATATAATTACCGGTCTGTGGGAAATTATTTTCCTGTGTGTGAAAAGCTAAAAGAAGGGGAGGAATTGGCGAGCTGCAGGAATTAGCATAGGGCCACACGGGTTCACAAGAAGTCAAACTGGTTCCAAGCCAGAGCACCACGATCTCTTCTCCATTTCTGGGTTGCTAGAGACCCTCTGCCCTTCCTAAACAACCAGTCTACCCTGGGGCCTGGGGGCAAGAATGCAAGCGGGGAATGTGGGGAGAAGTGTATCGTTTTCCTTTCATCTACCGCCAATGATGATATTTTTGTTCAGTCGAGACTCCGTTAGCTACACTTTTCATTTTCTCGGTCCCTGCTGGGATCAGAAGAAGAAACATCAGACCATCCAGCGTTCGGGCTAAAGCCCTGCCAAGGCAGGGAGCTCTTGAAAGCCCCCTCAAAAAGCTTTAAAGTGGAGGACGCTCCTCGAAAAGAGGGCACTTGTTCTGAGTGGGCATTTCTGAGGGTCCGCCTCGCAGACGGGAGGAACCGGCCACCTGATAATAATAATAATAACAATGATGATGGTATTTTTTAAGAGCTTACTCTATGTCCAGCACCGTTTTAGCACAGGGGTAGATACGAGCAAATAAGGTTGGACATAGTCCCTGTCCCACATGGAGATTGCAGTCTTAAACTCCATTTTTCAGATTAGGTAACACACACAGAGAAGTGAAGTTACTTGTCTAAGGTCATGCAGCAAATGGCAAAGTTGGGATTGGAACCCAGGTTCTTCTGAATCCCAGGCCCGTGTTTTATCCACTAGGCTACGCTGCCTCTCTAATGCGACTGACCTGCGAGAGCTGGCAAAGTGAACATACTTTTACCACCATTTAGCTCATTTGCATTCCACTGTGACTGAAATTAGACTAAACGGATTTTAAAGAGAGTTGAAAGTCTTCCTCCAACTGTGGAGCTGACTTTATCCATCTACCAAACAACGTGAGGCTGTCAGAACGAATGCCAAGCCAATCCTGGATTGAGAAAATGGTTGGACCAGACCAGTCGACTCTGCCGTCCCTGGCAGTGGACTCTTTGGACAAATTGCAGAAATGAAGATTTCCCAAACATGGATTTTGAAACCGTGGGTGTCAGCCACCTCTGGCCCACGGGCAATTGCATGAGAAAGTCATGCTTAGACAGAAGCAGCATGGTTTAGTGGATAGAGCACAGGCCTGGGAATCAAAAGGGTCTGGGTTCTAATTCCGGATCCACCATTTGTCTTCTGTGTGACCTTGGGCAAGTTACTTCACTTCTCTGGGCCTCAGTTACCTCATCTGTAAAATGGGGATTAAGAGAATGTGCCCCATGTGGCACAGGCACTGTGTCCAACCTGATTAATGTGTATCTACCCTAGTGCTTAGAACACTGCTTGGCACATAGTAAATATTTAACAAGTACCATAATTATTATTAGTAATTATTATAAAGTCCCGGGGATGGATAAAGTGTACTGCAGTCAGGGAGATGCTCATTAGATACCACTACTCTACACTGTAAACTCATTCTGGGCAAGGAACATGTGGGCTAATTCTATTGTTTGTTCCCAAGAGCTTAGTACAGTGCTCTGTACAAAGTAAGTGCTCGATAAATACGATTGATTACTTCTAGTTACTTCTCCCAGGTTCGATGGGATGTGATGCTAGGAACAAAATCTCCAATGGCCCCGTGCTCATATGTGAAGAAACTCGGAAGGAAGGAGGAAAATCTAGTGGGAAGAGGCGGGGCTGGCAGTCAGGAGAGCAGGGTTTCTAATCCCAACTCTGCCACCGGCCGGCTAAGAGACCTGGGACAAGTCACTTCACCTCTCTGAATCTCGGTTTCTTCATTTAGAAAATGGAGAGAAACTATGTGCTCTACTTTCCTTTTTTGATTAAGACCCCCTTGTAGCCAGGGGCTATGTCTGATGCGAGTATCATGTAGCACTGTGTAGAAGCAGTGTGGCCTAATGGGTAGAGCACAGGCTGGGAGTCAGAAAGACCCGGACTCTAACCCCGGCTCTGCCACTTACCTGCTCTGTGACCTTGGGCAAACCACTTAACTTCTATGTGCCTCAGTCATCTCATCTATAAAATGGGGATTCAGACTGTAAGCCCCTTGTGGGACATGGACTGTGTCCAACCTGATTATCTTGTAACTACCCCAGAACTTAGTAGAGTGCCAGGCACATAGTAAGTGCTTAAAAAATACCATTTTTTTAAAAAACAACAACTAGAGTATAATCTTTACCATTTAAAATTTTTCAAGTTCACATCACTAACCTCTTGAAGGAAACCACTGCTGGCAGAAAATGTGTCTGTTAAATAGTTATATTGTACTCTCCCAAGTGCTTATTACAGTGCTCTGCACACAGTAAGTGCTCATTCAGCTTCGTTCTTTAAACTTCAATGCATCGGCCATTCCTCTTCCCTTCTCCTTGCCCTGCTGGAGAAATCATTTCAAGGCCAGTAGAAAGCCTGAGACATTTAAGGGTGAGCTAAGCGAGGGACCTGTCTTTTATCAGATAATTAAGATGTGACCCAAGTCCAAGCTCTAGTAGAGCAAGACTCAAATAAGTCTCTTCCTGTGGAGGTTTTTATTTTGTTCCTGCAGAGTATTCAGACAGACAATGTTCTGGAGAAGAGTGAGCTTTAAAAATTGCCTTTCTGTTTTTCAACTTTTATTGACAATCCATTCTCATTATACCCGGCGAATTTGTCTTCATAATATGCACTTCACAATTACACTATCAAAGAGTTTGTATCTACATAATAAAAATGATCTATAGAAATAGCACAGGGAAACATAATAACATTGTGTGATTGTGGATGGAACGAGCCACTGGAGAGAGAGGTTGTCCTCCGTGGGGAGTGCTGGCTGGGGCAGAGATGGAGGTGGAGCTGAAAAGAGATCTCGGCTTATCCAGAGACAGAGAGACTCATCTGGCAAAGGCTGAATCTGGCAGAGGCCTGGGTTGACAGAGTGGGTACCCCAGATTGGATATTGGAGCCACCTTTCCCATGAGGTTGCTTAAGCTCACCCTGCTTTTTAGGTCTGGGGCCTGGTATCTCTCCTGAAGGGGAAATATTCCACCTCTGGCCATTAAACACATCCTTTCCCATGAGAAGCTGTGTAAAAGGAAGATGTCCTGGTTGCAGAAGGGTTGGGGTTGAAGGCCTGAAATGGGTGATAAAAAGGAAACATAAGGAAATGGTAGATGGTGTTTCATCCCTAGCCTTCGGAATGGGTTAAGGGCAGCAGCCATTACCTTTCCAAGTCTCCCGTGGCCTGTTGGCTCATGGGAAGGAGAATTCTGGACTGGATGCATCATGGGGCTGATCCCGTAATGGTGCTGCTCATGAGATGAAGGTGACAAGCAGAGAAGCAGTGTGGCTTAGTGGAAAGAGCCTGGGCTTGGGAGTCAAAAGTCATGGATTCTATTCCTGGATCCGCCATTTATCAGCTGTGTGACTTTGGGCAAGTCAATTGACTTCTCTGGGCCTCAGTTACCTCATCTAGAAAATGGGGATTAAGACCATGAGCCCCACGTGGGACAACCTGATTACTTTGTATCTATCCCAGTGCTTAGAACAGTACTTGGCACATAGTAAGCTCTTAACAAATACCATCACTATTATAATGACAATGGTACTTGTTAAGTCATCTGTCTCCTTGGTCGGTGCTCTTTCCACTGTGGCAGCTGTGATGAAGCCAATATCAGTGCTCTCTGGCCAACCATCTTGCTGTAGAAAGGCCGGACTGAGTGTGGCTATGACATCTGGGGAATGCAAGCCCACTGGGGGTTCGTATGGTTTAGGGAGAGGATCCTACCAGTTCCCCTTAGACTCAAGGCTGGTACAACTCAGCATGGCCTAGTGGAAAGCAGTGAGCAGCGAGAAGCAGCATGGCCTAGTGGAAAGAACACAGGCCTGAAAGTCAGAGGATCTGAGTGCTAAGCCTAGGTCTGTCCATTGCTTGCTGTGAGACCTCGGGAAAGTCACCTAACTTCTTTGGGTCTCAGTTCTTTTTTCTTCCTTCTACTTAGACTGTGAATCCCATGCGGGACAGGAATGGGGTCCAACCTAATTAATTGGTAATAATAATAATAATAATTGCGGTATTTGTAATGTATTTACTATGTGCTTGGCACTGTATTAAGTGCTGGGCTGGAAGTAAGCAAATTGAGTTGGACTCTGGGACTCACAGTCGGAATTCCCATTTTACAGGTGAGATAACTGAGGGATAGAGAAGTTAAATGACTTGTCCGAGTTCACACAGCAGACAAGTGGCGAAGCTATGACTAGAAGCCAGGCCCTTCTGATTCCCAGGCCTGCACTGTATCCACTAGGCCATACTGCTTCTCTACCTACCCCAGCATTTAGAATAGCGTTTGACACTTAGTAATCACTTTACAAATGCCATAAAAAACAAAAACCAAACTCAGCCCTACTTCAGAGAACTAAGAGAGCCCATGGTCCATTTGGAGGTGAAGACAAGGTGAGACCAACAGCAGTGCATGCAAAAGACTGTTTCTAAAGAAAACAAACTCCCGCTCCATCCTCCTCCATCTGGAATTGTGGACTGGAGCGTTGTTGGCACAAGACGGAGTCTCCCCTCAGAATCGTCAGGTGAGCTTTGGCCCTGAGACATCAGAATCAAGAACTCTGTGCAGAGAAATCTGTTCCGGCACCTGTGGCTTGCATGGTGCCATGTGCACTCTCTCCCATCCCTACCAGGTATTGCATGGGCAGGAGCGGGGTACGTTGCTGTTAATGGCGAGCCCTTCTGAGCCAGCTACCAGAGCCCAGGTTTCCTAGTTCCCAGAACTGTGCTCTTTCCACTGGCCTGGCAGGAGAAACACCAGGCTGACCAGAAAGGTAGACATCAGATGGAGGGAATGCTGTAGGCTCTCTGACTGTTTGCCCGTGCCCCCAGTGCAATGCTTCTGGATTGCCCAGAAATGGACCTAGCCTGCCTAAGGGCATTAAGGGGAGTTAAACTATGTCCAGACTCCAGAACAAGGCTCTGGACAGTGAAGTTCCCTTATGAAACTTCGATGGCTCAAAGCAAATGAAAGGATAGGAAATGAAAGGAAGGCTCAATATATCTTAATGATCTGGCGATAGATTGATTGGTTGGGTGATGATCATACTGTTCTTCTGAGCACCTTTTTGACACAAGTAGAGACAGGATTCTGGGCTGGGCAGACCACTAGTTTGACCCAGGAAAGACATATAGTTTTATGTGCTTATGAAAGGAGATGTTTGAGAGATATATGAACAGAAGTGTTGTAGTAGTAGTAGTAGTAATAAGCAGTGTGGCCTAGCAGATAGAGCATAGGACTGGGAGTCAGTAGGACCTGGTGTCTAATCTCGGCTCCACTAGTTTGCTGTATGACGTTGGGCTAGTCACTTCACTTCTCTGTGCCTCAGTGCCTCATCTGTGAAACGGGGATTAAGAGTGTGAGCTCCACGTGGGGCAGGGACTGTGGACGGCCTTGTTTCCTTGTATCAACCCCAGTGCTTAGGATGGTGCCTGGCACATAGTAAGTATTTAAGAAATGCCATTACTATTGTGATTAATAGTAGTCTTAGAAGTAATAGCCATAATAATAGTGGTGGTGGTGGTAATAGCAGCAGCAGCAGCAGCAGCAGCAGGATTTATTGAACTCTGGGTGTGGTGATTATTGAGCACTGGTCTGTGTGCTTGGAAAGTACAGAATAAAAAAGCAAAATGTTCCCTGCTCACAAGCAGCTAACCCTCTAAGGGGGGAGACAAACAAAGAATATACAACTAGAGTGATAAAAATAATTGCAGTGTTTAAGTGCTTACTCTAAGCCAAGCTCTGCACTAAATGCTGGAGTAGATACAAGTTAATCGAGTCGGCCCAGCCTCTGTCCTGCACGAGACTCTCAGTCTAAGTGGGAGAATCTTCAGAAGCAATCATCTGTTCTCCCCATCAGCTCATTGTGCCAAAAGATCCATCAAGAACTCTCTGGAGCCCATTTAATGTCCAACATCTTGCAGTCCCAAATCTAGAGAGGGCTGAGTTCTCCAGGCAATTGCCGCTGTTTAGATGGAGCTTGGGGAGAGAGAGGTTGCGCCCCAAGTGACTAATGGGGTTCTCCCCGCCCCTTCCCCCACCCCCCAGTGAACACACCCTGACACGCATCTAAAAAAGGAGCCTGATATTATCTCCTGCATCTGCTGACTACATTTCTTTCCCTGCAAACTGCATTAAAACTTTCTTTCGTAAGAAAAAATGGAGAAAGAAATCAATAGAGCATGAAAGGACATGAAAAATGCATTTTAACCCACATTTTTTTTTCTGTGTATTTTTTTTTCCTAACAGTGCACTTAACAAAAAAAGGGTAAATGTGATTTTTAGAAGGAAAAAAACTACTTGAATTAGGCAGCAAAGGCAAGAGTCTGGAATAATGAAGACTCTTGTCCGCTCACTTTAAGACAAGATAAGACACAGAGGGTCCTGGCCACCCTCTGTGAATGGCAGGTCACAGAGGGCAATCAAGTATGATATGGAGCTATTCTGTTCAGCTTGTATCTCTAATAAAGCTTTTAAGCCTTCCTGTTCCCTGAAATGGCTCCCGGGAAGTTCCCGATAGCTTCCTCTCCAGAGCTTCTCCGGGTTTCTCCTCTCTTTCTCTCCAAGATTGGGAGGCAGGGATTGAGCCTGGGCTCTCTCTGACAGGAAGTGGGGGAAGCAAGTTTGAAAAAGAAGAGCAGGTTAAATGTGTTATTAAAACTAGCCGCCCCTGACCAGAGTCACGGCACACAAAATATCCCTTCCCTAATCTCTGCCTCTTTTCTCCTCACCGCTGAGAAATCTTACTCGATTACAGGACTCAGCCAGCCGTTTTGACCATCAAAATGGCACTTTTCCCTGTCACCAGGGGTGACGGAGGGTGGGATGCAGCAAGCCCACCTGAACAAGGTGTGATTTCTCAGCTACCCGCTGGCCTGCTGCCAGCTGGGATTACAGATGTTTTGAACAGCTGTCATGTCAAGCACGGCATTTCACCATCTTTATCGAGTCTACTGGGAGAGCTGAGGTGATACGGATTTCCTGAAAACATTCCTCCATCCCAACTTGGCATTATCCATCCATCACAGACATCTCTGGGCCAGAAGCTCGTTGTGGGCAGGGATCGTGTCCTTTTATTGTTATTTTGTACACTCTCAAGTGCTTAGTACAGTGTTTTGCATACAGTAAGCCCTCAATAAATGATTGCATGAATTTCCCTTGCCTTTCAGAACACATCCCTCTGACCCTTTTCCTGCTGATCTCCTTTGCCCCAAGTCAAAATTCCCATTGACCGGGTCAAGGATCACCCTGAATTTCAATATTTTGACTATTCCAACTATCAATAAATCATTCATCCAGTCAAGAGTACCAAGTGCTGCACTAAGAGGAAATATACAGACACATTCCCTCACCAAAACAAGCTTACCGCTTAGAGGGAGTGCTTAGTACAGTGCTCTGTACATAGAAAGCATTCAATAAATACTGCTGATGAAAAAGGAAATAGTAGCCAAGAAATACGCTGAAGATTAATGTTAGGAAGACTTGTTTTGAAGAGCCTGGAAAAAGTCACGAAAAGGTGATATAACTATTGCCACAAAAATACAAATCGTCACTTCTATGGGGTTTCCAGTGACAATATATGGATCTGAAAGCTGGATGGTGAAAAAACAGGATAGAAAGAACATCGACTCTTTTGAAATGTGGTGGTGCAGAAGGCTTTTGCGAATACCATGGACTGCCCGAAAGACAAACAAATGGATTTTCAAGTAAATTAAACCAAAGAGGTCTTTGGGAGGCTAAATGACTCGATTTAAATAAGCATATTTTGGACACAACATCAGGAGGACTAATTCTCTGGAGAAGACACTAATGCTAGGAAAAGTCCAGGGAAAAGGTGAAAGAGGCAGACTTGCAGCTAGATGGATAAAGACCATAACGACGATAAGGGAAGAACATTAGAAAGGTTGCAGATTATGGCAGAGGACAGGACCTTCTGGAGAAAGCGTATCCTTGGAGTTGCTATGAATCGGAAACTACGACATTTATAATAATAATAATGATGACGATGATGATGATGATGAGAGAACCGTCCACATCCAGGTTGTCGGTCCCAAGCAAACTCTGAGGTGAAAGTCATCAGGGCCGTGGGGTTCTACCAGGTGGTGTTCTCTGGTGTCCAACCCCTCCCACTGCGCCCACAACTCCCGCTGCGGGAACATCAGTCAGAACATCTCTCCGCTCAGGGCTTCAAAGTGCCTTGCAATCATTTGTACTTTCTTTCCGAATACCACTTTTCAGAGCCACATCAGAAGAGCCCTTTAAAAGCTAACAAGAACCAATATTTTAGATTCTGCTGCCAGGCGCCTTAGCTCATGTCAGTTCATTGTAAAATTAGATGTCATTGTGAAAAGCACTGATATAAATATAAGTGCAAAAGGCCCTTTTTTAAATGCAGAAACCAAGGTAACAATATCCTATTTTTCCTCAGCAGCCAAAAGTTGTTGTTGGGTTTTTTGGGGTTTTTTTTTGGATAACTCAGCCGCTATAATGCACTGCTTATTTACCCTTGGCATTAAATAACTATTACACAAAAGTACTCCACTGTAATATCTAAGCATATTTATGGAAAGCAAAATTATATTGCTGAGTTTATTTTAGCCCAAGGAAGCCCCTGGGAAAGGATACTGGATGTTTTAAACAGTAAACGTAAACTGTTGAAGAACGGGGAGCTTTGTCGACAGTAACTCGTTTTACCCAGGTAAATCGTGGTACAATTACACAGTAAACTTTTCTTTGATGAGACAGTGAAGTGATGACATGTAATTACTTTTCCAATGCGGCAGCGTGTGTTTATCAAAATGTTAATGCGGGCATAATAACAGGCTGCATGTTTGTACCGAGAATGTCAGAGCCATCCAGATGTCAATCACTGCTGAAAATAAAATCGCAAATAAGCAGGCAGCTTGATAAGTGGGGTGACAGCCAATACTCACTCCGCTGACAAGAGCTCCGCTCTCCTCCACCAATCACTGTGTCAGTGTAATGGACCTAATAGGAGGAATATATTGTTTATTAGCTAGCATGGAGGGGAGGCAGGTGTCCCTAGTGGGCCACTAATGGTGGCCTGGAATGGGCTGACTTCTCCTTGCAGGCTGCTGATGGCAGCTTGGCACAAGCTGAAGCCAGTCTTTATCCTTGGGTCCTTCCAAGGAAAGGCCCTTGCTCACAGATTTTTCTTGAGCGGTGTTATGCTGGACCCCCAGGATACCAGTGGCTTTAATCCATGAAGCATCAAAATCTAGTGGGTAGAGCACTGGCCTGGGAGTCAGAAGAACCTGAGTTCTAAACCTGGCTCTGCCACTTGACTGTTGTGTGACCTTAGGCAAATCACTTCACTTCTCAGTGCCTCAGTTACCTTATCTTTAAATGAGGATTGAGACTGTGAGCTCCATGTGAGACAGGGACTGTGTCCAACCTGATTAGCTTGTTTCTACCCCAGCACTTAGAACAGTACCTGGCACATAGTAAGTGCTTAACAAATATTATCATCATCATCATCCATCCATTGACTTCCTCTGAGTCAAAGCAGTCTGGTCTAATGAAAATACTGACTTGAATTATATGCTTCTAAGGGCTTTAGTACAGTACCTCCTACTTTCTCCTCTCCGTTGCAGGCATCAGGCTAAAGAATGGGAAAAGCCATCATTTCTATCTCGAGACCCAGATCCCCAAATCTGTCTTCAAAAATTAGGTTCTGGACTCTGGTCCTCAGTCACTGGGGTCTCCTGGGGAGTCGGGGGAGAGTCAGAATATGGGCTTAGAGAGAGACAGAGGACTTGTTGGCCCATTAATCAATCGGAAGGATTTACTGAGCACAAACTGAGTCCACAAGTCAAAGGAACTGGAAAACTCAGTGACACGCTAAAGACATCCATCGATGGACAGGCATACAGTCAGACAGACTTCCTAATGCATGTCGGTGGATCGGGGAAGCAGTAGTTATAGTAATAGTGGTGGTGGTAGAAGTAGTAATAATAGAAATAGTAGTAGCGAATAGTAGTAATAATAGCAGGGTGGCTTAGTGGAGAGAGCTCGGGCCTGGGAGTCAGAGGTTGTGGGTTCTCATCGCCGCTCCACCACTTGGCAGCTGTGACTTTGGGCAAGTCACTTAACTTCTCTGGGCCTCAGTTACCTCATCTGTCAAATGGGGATTAAGACTGTGAGCCCCACATGGGACAACCTGGTTGCTTTGCATTTACCCCAGTGCTTGACACCTAGTCAGCGCTTGACAAACCCCATCATTAATTAATAGTTGTAGTAATAATAACGATAGTAGGCATAGTAGGAGTAGAAGTAGTAATAGTATTAGGACAGTATTAATAGTAGTAGTTGGAGCAGTGGAAATAATAATAATAATGTTGGTATTTGTTAAGTGCTTACTATGTGCCGAGCACTGTTCTAAGCACTGGGGTAGACACAGGGGAATCAGGTTGTCCCACGTGGGGCTCACACTCTTAATCCCCATTTTACAGAGAAGCAGCGTGGCTCAGTGGAAAGAGCACGGGCTTTGGAGTCAGAGATCATGGGTTCGAATCCCGGCTCTGCCACTTGTCAGCTGTGTGACTGTGGGCAAGTCACTTCACTTCTCTGTGCCTCAGTTACCTCATCTGTAAAGTGGGGATTAAGACTGTGAGCCCCACGTGGGACAACCTGATTCCCCTGTGTCTACCCCAGCGCTTAGAACAGTGCTCTGCACATAGTAAGCGCTTAACAAATACCAACATTATTATTATTATTACAGATGAGGGAACTGAGACACCGAGAAGTTAAGTGACTTGCCCAAAGTCACACAGCTGGCAAGTGGCTAAGCTGGGATTCGAACCCATGACCTCTGGCTCCAAAGCCCGTGCTCTTTCCACTGAGCCACACTGCTTCACAAATACTAGTTGTGACAGCAGATGTAATAATAGAAGTAACGGTAGTAGTAATAATTCATTCAATTGTATTTATTGAGCGCTTACTGGGTGCAGTAGTAGACTATAAACTCTTTGTGGGCAGGGAAATTGTTTACCAATGCTGTTGTATTGTACCCTCCCAAGCATTTAGGATAGTTCTCTGCACACAGAAAGCACTCAATAAATACCACTGATTGGTAGTAGTAATAATAGTAGTGGTAGGTGTAGTGATAGTATTAATAGTAGCAGTGTTTATAGAGAAGCAGCGTGGCTCAGTGGAAAGAGCCCGGGCTTGGGAGTCAGAGGTCATGGGTTTGAATCCCGGCTCTGCCACTTAGCTGTGTGACTGTGGGCAAGTCACTTGACTTCTCTGTGCCTCAGTTCCCTCATCTGTAAAATGGGGATTAACTGTGAGCCTCACGTGGGACAACCTGATGACCCTGTATCTACCCAGCGCTTAGAACAGTGCTCTGCACATAGTAAGCGCTTAACAAATACCAACATTATTATTAAATACTTACTTTGTGCAGCGCACTATACTAAGCACTGGGACAGAATCCACAGGTGGGAATTAGACAAAACCCCTTCCCAAGACTCCCAGAACTTCCCAGGTAAAGGAATGCATGGCAGCTAAATAATCTGACAGCAGCAAACTAACACAGGGGTCACCCAGAAGTTGGAGGGTGCCCTGCACACAGTAAATGCTCAATAAATAAGACTGATTGATTGATGGATTGATTGGAGATACACGTAGGAATCAGGGAATCTGTCAGGATGAAAGGAGCCATGAATCTCCCTCCTTGCCCAGGCAGAGGGGCGGGAAAATGGTATCTGAAAGGGAGCGGCACTCACATTTTGGAACAGAGGGCCAGTCGGCCACAGGCCTCTGAGAGACAGAGCCAATGGTTGCTTGGCAACAGCTGTTGGAGAGATCTTCAGATGAGACAATAGGTGTATGGCAGTGTATGCACAGTTTTACATTAGCTCAAATCAGTAATTTAACTTCATCTTCAAAGGAAAGAAGGGAAAAAGAAGGTTAGGCGCTAAGGGCCTGTCTTTTAAATATATCCAAAAACCTCTTCCACCAACATGCAGGGGAAGAGTATCCACATCTGATGGGAGATGGAGCTGGTGGAGAGAAGAGGCAGTTCTGAAGAGAACTAAATTCTCTTCAGATGGTTGATTTCTAATGGTGGTCTTGGGTTTCTCTTCTTGAAAATTGTTTCAGTGTCTGTTTCCTCTGTTAGATCCTGTATTCTCATCCAGTAGACTCTCAATAAATACTACTGACTGATGGGAAGAAAACTTTCAGCTCCAGTTGTTGAAATATGCAACTTTACTACTTTGGGGCATCAATCACTGAATGGATGATATTTATTAAGTGCTTAATCTGTGCACTCAATAAAAAAGCAGCGTGGCCTAGGTAAATAGCTTAGGCCTGGGAATCAAAGGACCTGGGTTCTAATCCTGGTTCTGCCACTTATCTGCTGTGTGACCTTGGTTAAGTCAATTCACATCTCTAGGCTTCAGTTCCCTTAATCAGTGGCATTTATTGAGCGCTTACTATGTGCAAAGCACTGTACTAAGTGTTTGGGAGAGTCCAATACAACAGAATTAGTAGACACATTCCTTGCCCCTAACTAGCTTACAGTCTAGAGAAACATCTTCAAAATGGGATTCAATCCCTGTTCTCCCTCTTGTTTAGACTGTGAGCCCCAAATGGGACCTGATTATCGTGTACCTACCCCAGGGCTTAGTACAGTGCTTGACACTTGTAAACCCTTAACAAATACCACAATCAATATTATTATTACGATACAACAGAGTTAGTAGAGCCAACAATCTAGACTGTAAACCCCGTGTGGGCAGGGACTGTCTCTATTTCTGAATTGTACTTTCCAAGCTCTTAGTACAGTGCTCTGCAAACAGTAAACGCTCAATAAATACAATGGAATGAATGAGATGCCAGGATGGAGAAGTGGACTTCAGCATCCTCCCTCTCATCTATTCCACCTCCGACTCCTCGCTCTCAGGAGTCTCTCTCTCTGGAACACACTCCTGTCCATCCTCTAGTACAACGCTCCCCATCTTCACAGCCCTCCTGAAATTCCACCTCCTCTAGGAAGCCTTCCCAGATGAATTACTGGTATTGCTCCCCGTCGCTCTGCCAAGATGGAGCGAGAAGCAGCGTGGCCTAGTGGAAAGAGCACCCTGAGAATCAGAGGACCAGGGTTCCAATCTCAGCTCTGCCACATATCTGCTTTGTGACCTTAGACAAGTCATTTTACTTCTCTGGGCCTCAAGTACCTCATCTGTAAAATGGGGATTTAGACTACGAGCCCCATGTGGAACATGGACTGATTAGCTTGTATCTGTCCAAGTGCTTTCTACAGTGGCTTGCATCTAGTAAGAGCTTAACAAACATCATTAAAAAAAAATGATAGAATGACTTCTCCCTCGAGACTGTAATCTCCTGGTAGACAGGGAACATGTCTACAAACTTTGCTACAGTGTACTCACCCAATACTTAGTACAATGTCCAGCGCTCATTAAGCTCTCAATAAATACCATCGATCGACTGATCAATTCCTTTCCCCGTCACTACGTCCCCCATTCCTCCTCTAGCTCTCCCTTGCCCTCCAACCATCCATGACTCATATGTCTCTCCCTCACCCTTCCCAGTCCTTCTGCCTCTGTCAATCAATGGTGTTTATTGTGTGCTTACCATATGCAGACCACTGCCCTAAGCTCTTGTGAGAGTCCACCGTCGCAAGGTCTCAGAGAAACATAAGGAATCGCTTGGACACAAATGATGAATTTCCCTCTCCTGGAGCATTTCAACCCCTCTCAGGAATGCACCTGGAGAGTGTCCAGGACTCTACTAGTCTTGGCTACAGGAGGGAGAGTCAAGCAGAGGCCTACCCCTTCCATTCCTAGCTTGGGCAGTGGCTAGCAAGTGGAAGGCAATCTGCCCCAAGTCAAACTCACCTGCATTGGGCAGCAGCAGCATAGGAGAGAGTTGAGGGCAGAAACTCAAGTTTACTGTGTGGAAGAAGGTAATGATAAACCACTTCCATATTTTTACCAAGAAAATTGTATGGATTCACTACAGAACAATGCAGATGGAGGTGGGGTGTTCTGGGAGAGATATGTCCATGTAATCTCTATGGATCAGAGATGACTTGACAGCAAAAAAAAACAAGATGAGAAACCCTTCAAAGTCTGTCAACCCCACAGCAGCTGTGTGAAGTCTAAACCAGAAGATCCAGCATGGCCTAGTGGATAGAGCACAGGCTTGGGAGTCAGAAGGACCTGGGTTCTAAGCCCGGCTCTACCACTTGTCTGCTGAATGACCTTGGGCAAATTACCTAACTTCTCAGGGCCTCAGTTACCTCATCTGTAAAATAGGGATTAACACTAGCAGTCCCATGTGAGACATGGATTGGGTCCAACTGATTAATTTATATCTAACCCAGATCTCAGAATAATGCCTGGCACATAGTAAGTACTTAACAAATCTCATTAAAAAAACCAAAACACATACGTGAATGACTCCTTAATTATCTCCTTTCACACCACTCAGTCCAATCTGGCTTGGATGCCCAAACTCCTGTTGCCACATCCCCTAAAAGAGTGATGGGTTGACCTGACAAGACCAAGACCAGCTTCCTGGCTCTCCTCCTCCTTCTCTCCCTCCTCTCCAACCAACTTGTTTCTAAAACCCCAAGCCCTTCCTCCTGAAAATGTAGTTATGTGTCTGTGCCGCCCTCCAAAGCAGGTGCTGGATAATTCGGTAATTAGTATGCACATCTAACTCCATGTAGCCTCTGTTGATCTCTCAATTACAGTTAGCTGGGTCCTCTGAAGTTTGCAGTAGTTAATTAGAGCATTATTGAAAAGCTGGGCTTGGGAGCTGGCTTTGGGTTCAGTTGATGGTCTGGTGGTCCTCCTGTTGCAGCAAGAGAGGATGGGAGTTGGGGGGCTGCCCGGTGGAAATGGGGGACACAGAGGTGGAATGATTGAAGGCAGATATCAGCAGGGCCAGGGCGGAGCCTCCGGTGGACAAGATTTGGAACTGAGAAATAGCGTGACCTAGTGGAAAGAGCAAGGGCCTGGGAGTCAGAAGGAGCTGGTTTTAATCCTAGCTCTGCCACTAGTCTGCTGTGTGACCCTGGGTGAGTCATTTAATTTCTCTTTGCCTCAGTTACCCATGTGGAAAATGGGGATTAAGACCGTGAACCCCCATGGGACATGGACTGTGTACAACCTGATTAGATTGTATCTACCCCAGAGCTTAGAACAATGCCTGTCATATAGAAAGTACTTAAAAAACACCACAAAGCAAATAAACAAAAAAAAAATTGAAGTACCACCTAGAAAGTTCCTAGAGGCAGACAGCCTCAGGAGAACTTCTGGATATAGTTGGCAGACGAGGGCGGTGGACACTTTAGTTGCCCCCGAAAAGGCTACCCAACCCGCCCCCGGCTGATCTACAGTGCTCAGAGTTGGCCTTGCACTTGACTATGGTCTCATTAATAATAATAATAATAGCAACACTGATGATGATGATAATAGGGGTATGTGCTAAGTGCTTACTATGTGCCAGGCACTGTACTAGGTTCTGGGATAGATAAAAGCAAATCAGTTTGGACACAGTCCCTGTCCCCCGTGGGGCTCACAGTCTTTATCCCCATTTTACAGAAAAGGTAACTAAGGCACAAAGAAGTTAAGTGACTTGCCCAAGGTCACACAGCGGGCAATTGGCAGAGCGGTGTTTAGAACCCACGTCCTCTGACTGCCAGGTCCATGCGCTTTCCACTAGGCCATGCTGCTTCTCAGTGCAATACTAATAGTAGAAGTAGTAGTACAATAATACTTATAATATTTGTTTATAATAATATTAATAATAATAATGGTGATGGTGATGATGGTACTTAATAATAATAATAATGTTGGTATTTGTTAAGCGCTTACTATGTGCAGAGCACTGTTCTAAGCGCTGGGGTAGACACAGGGGAATCAGGTTGTCCCACGTGGGGCTCACAGTCTTAATACCCATTTTACAGATGAGGGAACTGAGGCATAGAGAAGTTAAGTGACTTGCCCACAGTCACACAGCTGACAAGTGGCAGAGCTGGGATTCGAACTCATGAGCCCTGACTCCAAAGCCCGTGCTCTTTCCACTGCGCCACGCTGCTTCTCTAAGCACTTGTACTTGTTAAGTGCTTACTACGTACCAAGAACTGTTCTAAACCGTGGGGTAGATACGAGCTAATCAGTTTGGACACAGTCTCTGTTCCACTTGGGGCTCGCAGTCTTAATCCCCATTTGACAGATGAGGTAACTGAGACCCAGAGAAGTGAATCGACTTGCCCAAGGTCACACAGCAGACAAATAGTGGAGGCAGGATCAGAACCGAAGCCCTTCTGGCTAAGCACTGGCTATATGCCAAATACTGTCCTAAGCACTAGGGCAATAAAAAATGGTATTTATTGGGCTTCCACTGGGTGCGATGCCCTGTACTGAGTTCCTGGGAAAGAACAAGAGACACCTAAAGCATGTCCCATGACCACAAGGGGCTTCCATTCTAAAGCGGGCGACAGGCATAACTATACTTCCAAGAAGTGGAGTTGGAATAGTGTGTGCTCCTTCCTCACACCTCCCAAAATGGCTCTGGAGGGGCTTTCTACCTAATGATGGAAGGGACCAAATTCTCCCTCATGGAAGACCCATGCTGGGAAAGGCCTCGGTGAACTCCAGGGTTGGTGACTGATAGATAGTATTAGCAGCTAATTATTACCGGTGCGATCATTATCATTATTGGGTGGAAGAGACCCGCTGGTTGGTTAATGAGGCCCCAGCTGCCAGTGAGAGGCTCACGGGGTGGGGGGGGGGGCAAACATGATAATTTCCAACCAGATCTTGGCACATGAGGTAAATCTTCTGAGACTGGGCTCAGGTCCTGGATTGATGACTCTCTCTCTCACTCTCTCCGTTTCTCTCTCTCCTCTCTCTCTTGCTCGCTCTCCCTCCCTCCCTTCCTTCCCCCCAACTCTCTCTTGCTCACTCTCTCTCTTTTTCTCTCTCCCCACCACCCCCAGCCAACTCCCAGGCCCCTGGTACAGGGGCGCATTGATTCTAGGGAGAAGTCGGAAGACAAGCATCTCTCTCAATTCACCCTTTCTGCCCAGAATCAGCTCATGTACCTGACAAGAGCTGAACTTCCACACACCTGAAACCACATTCCTTTGAGATTTTTTTAAGACTGTAGTATTAGGTTGGCGTCATCCAAAACCAGTGTGAGCTTCTTCAGTCAGTCAATTGTATTTATTGAGGGCAAACTGTGTGCAGAGCACCATACTAAGTGCTTGGGAGAGTACAATAAAACAGAAAACAGACTCATTCCCTGCCCACAACAAGCTTATGGCCTAGAAGGGGAGACTTCCTTGAACCTTTTAAGGAGAGAGGGATCGGGAGAAAAAGTAGAGCATCCTAGCAATCTGTCTGTTTTCCCCTGTGGACTGTAAGTTCCTTGAGAGCAGGGCTTATTTCTACCAATTCTATCATAATGGACTTTTCCAAGCACATAGTGTACCCTGCTCTGCTCAAGGTGAAAGCTCAGTAAATACCATCAATCGTTTGGCATTGAGACAGGCAAGATGGTAATAATAATAACACTAATGATAATAATTGTGGTGCTTGTTAAGTGCTTACTAAGTGCCAGGCACTGAACTAAAAATTGGGGTAGATGAAAGGTAATTGAATTGGACACAGTTCCTGTCCTACACTGGACTCACAGTTTCATCACCATTTTACAGATGAGGTAACTGAGGCCCAGAGAAATGAAGGGACTTGCCCAAGGTCACCCAGCAGACAAGTGGCAGAGCCAACTTTAGAACCCAGGTCCTTCTGACTCCTAGGCCCGTGATCTATCCATTAGGCCAGATAGTTCAAGACAGGGCTATGTAGTATGAGATAGAGTAAGACAGGCTGACCAGTGTAGCCAAGACTGTTGAATTCCTGGAATTTAGATGTTTTTTCTGCAATTATCCAGAACAGTCTGGGATTATGCCATTATATTGGGACATACAGTCACCGTGAGTTTGCTAATCAGTGAAGCTCAAACCTGGTCACATCACAGGTTTAGCTGAAGTTTGGGTTTGGTCCCTCCCACCAGGTCCTAAACAAAAGACACATTTTCCTATCTAGACCAAATATATGACAAGCCATGATGGAATTTATCAGCCCTGCTGTGGGAGAAGAAGCATGGCCTAGTGGAAAGAGCACAGATCCGGGAGTCAGAGGACCTGGGTTCTAGTCTTGGCTTTGCAACTTGCCTGTTGTGTGACTTTAGGCAAGTTATTTCGCTTCTCTAGGCCTCAGTTTCCTCATCTGTAAAATGGGGATTCAGTACCTGTTGTTCCTCCCATTTAGACTGCAAGTCCATATGGGACAGGGACTGTGCTGACCAGATTATTTTGGTATCTACCCTTGGACTTAATACAGTGTTTGGCACATTTCAGCATTTAAAAGATGCTATTATTCTTATTATTCTTATTATGAGCAGTGCTCTGGACATCAGGAGACCTGGGTTCCAGTTCTGGGTCTGTCTATAACTAATGTGGGCAAAGACTGCACATGCACAATGCCATGTCCTCTTCGCCTCATGTGCCTCTCTGTGCTCTGGTGGAAACTTGCGGGCAGGGATTAGAGCATGCGAGTAGCACTGAACAAGTCACCAGCACAACAATCTACAGTCTCTCAGTCCTGAGGTGTCAGCGTTGAGGTTCAGCCATCATTCCCGATGGGGCTCTGTTGTAGTGTTCTCTCCCAAACACTTACCACAGTGCTCTGCATATAGTAAGTGATAAATAAATGCCATTGATAATGATGATAATGATGAGACTCCATCATAATGAGAAGTAGCATAGCCTAGCGCAAGAGCACGGGCTTGGGTGTCAGAGAACATGGATTCTAATCCTGGCTCTGCCATTTGTCTGCTATGTGACCATTGGCAAGTTGCTTAACTTCTCTGGGCCTCATCTATAAAATGGGGATTAAGACTGGAAGCCCCATTGAGGCAGGGATTGTGTACAACCTGATTACTTTGAATCTATATCACTCCTTAGAACAGTGCTTAGCACATAGTAAGCACTTAACAAATACCATTATTATTATTATTATTACTATCATCAATGGTTTCTACTAAGCTCTCGCTACAAGTCAAGAGCAGCTCATAGGAGCAGATCCAGTACCTGTCCTTCTGATCTAAGAGAGATGGGGCACTCATCTCCATTTAACAGATGAGGAAACTGAGGCCGAGAGATGCTAAGTGACCCTTCCCCTTTTCCTTCCCTCCCACTGATCAGTCAGGGGTCTCTACTCAGACTTTGTTCTCCTAACAAGCTCGGGCCCAGCAGGCAAACCCCATGCAGTTTGGATTTGTCTCAGATTCTCACACCAGAGGAGCCTTCTCCCAGGATCTTTCACAGAATCTGCAAGCAGCTTCTTTGCATGTCTAAGCATTGAGCTCTGAAAGGCATAAACAAAAGGGAACTTTGGAAAAATTATGGGAGCAATTTGGAAGTGGATAATTAGATATCCTTCGTGTGCTGTTAGGGAAATTAAATTAGTTTTTTCTTCAACCGAAGGTTTGTGGGTATCACTTCATAAAAAATATCAGTGACTTATTATTTTTCTAATATTCTTTGCCTTTCTTCCTTTCATGACCAAGGATGTGGTGCTTTTAGCTTATAGCTATGGCAGCCTATCATAGCCCATAATTGCATTTGCTGTGCAAATTGTCAGTGTCGTGAATGATACAATTACTTTAAATAAATGCCAAGGCGCAGTTGCAGCAGTCTGTGGGGCTCTGAAGGACCCTAAGAGGGTTCAGCATGACCCCTGCCATTAATAGGTTGCATTTCAATGAAAATATGGTCCAGTCTGAATGGATCAGTGGGAAGGGAGGCGGTGAGATCCAGGGAAGGGGGAAAAGGGCATGAAAAGGGGGAAAAGAGAAATAGCGTGGCCAGGGCACGACTCTGGCATCAGAAGGACCTGGGTTCTAACAGGGACTTTGTCCAACCAATTATCTTGTACCTAGCCCAGCTTGGCACATAGTAAGTGCTTAACAAATACCACACACAAAAAAAAGAACTGTTGGAGACTTTACTTCATCAAAGGAGAATCTGATTCCTAACCACGTAATCACATAAAGTAGAGGGAGGTGGAGGCTTAAACCTTGAAACTTTGAATGATTGGTCAGAGACCCAGCTTCTCTCTCTCTCTCCCACTCTGTTGCCCCATCACTTACCTACCACCCCATGAATTCTGCCTCACTCTTGAGCCTGCAAGAGGGCAAGGATCAAATATTCTACTTTTTGGGCATCTTCCCCAAGGGCCAATGTCAATGGTGATGACACTGTTGAAAATGATGGCAACATGATTTGTTGCTAGAAGCATGAAGGTGCTTCCAGACAAGTGGGCTTCTGGAACATTCACCCATGGCTGTAATAGTATTCACTGAATTTCCCCTGGGTATGATGTACTGTCCTTAGGGCTTGCCAAGAGAGTGGAGAGGAGAAGAGAGACCTTGGTTGGGAGAAGAAAGAGGGAAGGAGAAAAAGAAAAACATAGAAGTGAAATGACTTATCCAAGGTCACACAGCAGAAAAGTAGAAGAGCCAGGGTTAGAATTCAGGTCCTCTGACTCCCAGGTCCATGCTCTTTCCACTCGAACATGGACTTCCAGGTACTAAGCACTGCTTTTTCTCTCAAGAAGCAGTATGCCTAGTGGAAAGAGAATGGACCTGGAAGTCAGAGGACCTTGATTCTAATCCCAATTCTGCCACACATCTGCTGTGTAATGTTGGCCAAGTCACTTCACTTCTCTGGGTCTCAGTTCCCTTAACTGCAGGAAGGGGATTCAATCCCCTACAAGGGTCACAGTCTAGCTAGGAGGGAGAACGGGAACTGAATCTCTGCTTTACAGATGAAGAGACTGAGTTTCAGAGGTTTGTCCAAGGTCACCCAGCCAAGCAAGTGATGGACCCAGGATTAGAACCCAGGTCTTCTGCCTCCCAGGTTTGGGCATCGCCCACTGCTGAAGCTAGCCCTCTGCTAGATTTTTTCAATCCCATGTCTCCAAGTTGGATTTCCGTGCCGTCCCGATGGAGCCGAGTGAGTTTCTGAGCAGTGCCGCCCTTTTTGAAAGGGCCCTTAGATCCCTCTCTCGCCGGCGAGGTGGGCTTTTGAAGCTGCCTTCATTAATTTCCGCTCGGGCTTCTGCATTTAACAGCACATGAGTTTGAAGTGTGCACAAGCCGCGGCAGAAACATCTGAGAAGAGTCCCAAGGCCCAGTGAATTGTAAAGAGTGATTAGGAAGGAGCGTGGCGTTGGTTCGTGTTTCTCGACGACTTCATCCTCACATCAAAAAGATGTGGCAGGAAACTCAAGAGTCTGTCTTCTCTGCCACCCCCGCCGCCCCGATAATGACTTCCCCCCTGTTCCCGCCATCAATGAATAAAGATTTCATGCTAATTATCAACACTTTGATTTTAGGGTGAGGGAGTGAGGAGGATGAAGAGGAGGAAGAGGAAGAGGAGGAGGAGGATGAGGGGGAAGTAGAGGAGGAGGAAGGGGAAAAGGAGTAGAAGGAGGTAGAAGAGGAGGAGGAGGAGAAAGAAGAGAAGAGGATGAGCAAGAGGAGGAAAAGGAAGACTAGGATTAGGAAGAGAAGGAGGAAGAAGAAAAAGAGTAGAAAAAAGGAGGAAGTAGAGGAGCAGGGGGTGAAAGGAGGAAGTAGAGGAGCAAGAGGGGGATAAGGAGGATTAGAAGGAGGAAGAGGAGGAGAAGGAGAATGAGGATGAGCAGGAGGAGGAGAAGGAAAACTAGGAGCAGGAGGAGAAAGGGGGAAAAGAGGAGGGGGAAACGAGGAAGAGGAGGAGCAGGAGGAGAAAGGGGGAAAAGCGAAGAGAGAAACGAGGAAGAGGAGGAGCAGGAGGAGAAGGAGCTGGAGGAAGATGGAAGAAGAGGAGGAGGAAGAAGAGGAGGAGGAAGAAGAGGAGAAGGAGGGGGAAGAAGAAAGGACGAGGAGGAACACCGGGAGGAAAAAATCAAGCCCTGGGCCTTAGTGTCCATGCATCTCTCATTGGCTGTTTACAGGAGTGGGCTGGGGGCTTTGAACAACACTGACCCTGGTCCTAGCTCTGTCCATGCTTGGGCTTTCTTTGCCAGATAGCTGGGCCAAGGGCCTCTGTCCACGACAGAGATCCAGAAATCTGAACCCCCAGGCTCAGGGCAGCTGACCAAGGGCAACGGTTCTAACCCCACTCAGCTCTAACCCCTCGCACCAGTCAACACTTGGGTAGCAGGGCTCCAATATGGAAATCCTCTCCCTGCCCACTAGAGGAGGAGCGACATGGCCCCCAGCGTGGTGGTGAGGTAGGTTGTGGGGCAGTGAGGAGACCTCTGGTTAGCAAACAACCCACTGGTGGTATTCCTTGAGTGCCCTCTCTGTGCTTGGAGGAGTCAGCCAAAAGAAAATGGCACTGCCTTGCCCTCAGTGGATGTACAATCTAACTGGGAAAGACAGGCTGACATAAATTAATTATAAGCAGTGGAAGCAGGTGGAAAGCAAGGACACAAGAGTGAGGAGGACAGGTTTTTCAGGATGAAACAGTAGAATAAACAAGTGAGGGCATGATTGAACCTACATTTTTCTATGTTAAGCGTAAATGATTTACTAGGTGCCTGGCACTAAGTGATAGGGTAGATACAAGGTAATCGGGCCGGACACAGTCCATGTCCCACACGGAGTTCGCAGTTTTAATCCTCATTTTACAGATGAGGGAACTGAGGCCCAGAGAAGTGAAGTGATTTGCCCCAGGTCACACAGCAGACAAGTGGTGATCCTGAGTTCCTCTGACTCCCAGGCCTGTGCTCTTTCCACTTGGCCAGGCTGCTTGTTCCTTCCCTCTTCTTCCCCTTGTTTCCATCCTGGGAGCGGGCTTGTCGGAATGAGTCGGAATTGGCCGACAAGGCATTTCTTGGTACTTTCAATGGCCCTTTATCCTGGGGGAAATTAAGGCCTCCACCCCCAGGGAAAATCCTTCTCCCTCCGACTTGTTTAACTCCTTCCACACAGCAATGACCACTGGGAGAGCTAGAGGTCTGGGTAGTCTCCCTAATGGCTCCACTTCGGGGCCTGAGCCATGGTGACAACTCTGAACTTGGCTTGTAAGAAAAATAATGATTGTATTTGTTAAGCACATACTATGTGTCAAGCACTGTTCTAAGTGTTGTAGTAGATCTCCATTAATCAGTCCCTGCTCTTCATGGGGCTCACTGTTTAAATGGGAAGGAGAACAAGTATAGAATCCCCATTTTACAGCTGAGGAAACAGAGGCACAGAGAAATGAAGTCAGTCAGTCAATCATATTTATTGAGCGCTTCCTGTGTGCAGAGCACTATACTAAGTACTTGGGAGAGTAAAGTATAACAATATAACAGACAGTCCCTATACACAAGAGCTTACAGTGTAGAGGGGGAGACAGACATTAATATAAATAAATAAATTACAGATATGGACATAAGGGCTGTGGGGAAGTGACTTGCCCAAGGTCTTTCAGCAGTCAAGTGGAGGAACTGGGATTAGAACCCAGTCCTCTGGCTCCAGACCCTTGCTCTATCCCCTAGGCCTTGCTGTTTCTCTGCCTTTGGGTTTTCCGTTGGGGAATAGACATAAGGAGGGAACATTATCTCTCCCAAATGGGCAGTCTTGCTCGTAATCCATCCTGTAGCATAATAATCACCATGTTATATGATAAGCACCTACTAGGTGCCAAGCACTAAGATAGAGATGAGCTCATTATGGGCAGGGAACAAGTCTGATAATTCTGTTGTCGTATACTCTCCCAAGTGTTTAGTACAGTGTTGTGCACATAGTAAATGCTCAATAAATACCACTGATTAATGGATTGATATAGGGTACTTAGATGGGATCAGTTCCTGTCTCACAAGGGGCTCATAGTATAATGGGGAGGAAGAATGGATATCCCCATTTTACAGATGAGGAAACTGAAGCACAGAGAATTTAAGTGTCTTGCCCAAGCTCACACTGCAGGCAAGTGGCAAAATCAGGATCAGAAGCCAGGTCTCTTGACTCCCAGCTCTGTGCTCTACCCATTAGTCAATCGTATTTAATGAGCACTTACTATGCGCAGAGCACTGTACTAAGTCCTTGGGAGAGTACAATAACAATAAACAGACACAGTCCCTGCCCACAATAAGTCTAGAGGGAAGCCAAGTCTGACCTGGAATCCACTATCTTCTTCCGCTCAGGCTGGATCCCTTTATCATCAACATCTTCATCATAAATGGTATTTACCGAGTGCGTACAGTGTGCAGAGCAATGTACTAAGTGCTTGGGAAAATCAGTGCTGTTTCTTTCTGGGCTTATGCCTACAAGGCAAATTGCCAATGGAATGTGCCATTGTACTAGCCTGGCACAGCTGCCTGTGGCCTGGTAATGATAATGATAATAATTACAACAATAATAATAATAATAATAATGATGGTTTTCAAATGCTTGACTATTGCCAAGCATCATACTAACCACAGGGGAAGAGGCAAAATAATTACATTGAACACAGTCCCTGTCATTCTTGGGGCTCACAGATTAAGAGGGAAAGGAGTACAGGTATCTTATTTTCATTTTACAGATGAGAAAACTGAGGCCCAGAGAGGTTAAGTGATTTGCTTATGGTCACACAGCAGGCAAGTGGCAGAGCTGTGATTAAAACTCCAGTCCTCTGTCCCCCAGGCCCAAGCTGTTTCCACTAGACCTCATGGCTTCTCAGAACATACGAACCCCAAAAATGCCCCCCTCCAAACGCCCCCCACGAACATCTTCTCACTCCCATCTCCAGCCTTAGGCGACTCATCTCTAATTCTCCTCCCTCTCTCCCTTCTCCCCGCCACCACTGACGGCAGAAAGCCCCAGGACGTCCATCAAGTCCTTATTTTATACCGCTCTGTGCGAGGTGGCAATTAGCAAAGGTAACACTAATTAGGTTTTACATTGTAATATGTGTCCCTCTCAACTTAAGTCAGAGCATTTTAAGCGTCTAATGATTGCAAGGTCATTTTGGTATTCCTCGTAATCGCCCGGCTGCTAATGAGAGCATTTGGTATGCATGGGGCTGGTCTTCGGTGTTCTCCTGGGGGTGATTAGCATTTATCAGAGGACACTTGGCCGAAATTGTTGCTTAGTGCCGAGCTTAGTACCGAAACAGCCGTGTAGGGAGAGGCCCAGACTTTGGTGAAGACAGCCTTAGAAGGGAGCTGATCTGGTAACAATAACAATGATTGTGGGATTTGCTAAGTGATTACTATGTGTCAAGCACTGGGGTATGTACAAGATAATCAGGTTGAATCCAGTTTCTGTCCCATATGGGATCCCTGACCTAAATAGGGGATGGAGAACAGGCACTGAATCCCCATTTTTGAGGTGAGGAAACTGAGTTCCAGAGAAATGCAATGACTGGCTCTAGGTCACCCCGCAGGCAAATGGTGTAGCTGAGATTAGAACCCAGCACCTCTGACTCCCACACCTGGGGTCTTTCCACTCGGCTATACTGCTCCTCACCATGTCCACTGAAGGTTGCTTAAGCAAGGACAGGTTGAACTGGTTTAGTTTGGTCCTGACCCCTGGCATGGGAGCCATTGGCAGAAATCCTGGGGGTAGGCAGCGTGGCCTAGTGGATAGGGCAAGGGTCTGGGTTCTAATCCCAGCTCTGCCACTTGTCTGCTCTGTGACCTTGGGCAAGTCCTTTAATTTCTCTGTGCCTCAATTCCCTCATCTGTAAAATGGGGATTAAGACAGTGAGCCCCATGTGGGTCAGGGACTGCATCCAAACTGATGAGCTTGTATCTACTTCAGCACTTATGGCAGTGCCTGGCACACAGTAAGTGCTTAACAAATACCATTAAAAAAGCAACAGAAAAGGAGGAAATGAAGATTCAATCACCAGCCCTTGTAGATCCTAAAGAGAGATCCCTAGATAGAGCTGTGTTAACACCCCCTTTTCCCAAACCCAGCTCCGGTTTGCTGACTCGGCATTCCAGTCAGCTCCCAGCTAGGCCCGGGTCCCCGTGGCATTGATTATCAGCGGCCTGGGCCTCTGCTCGCTCTCCTTTCCAGGGGGCACCACAGCCCCGGCTCCATCTGGGCCTCCCCAGATGCCCCTGGAGGGAGCTTGGGGTGGGCATGGGGGTGGACAACCTGGGACGGGAATCCCAGCTCCGCTCCACGGTTGTGTGGGCAGGCCTGTGGGGAGGTGGGGGCTGAGGTGGTAGAAGGAAAATCCTAGCCCATCTCCATGGCCAGGCTGCCCCTTCTGCCCCTCAGGCCTACAGCCAGGAGTGCCCGAAGGAGTTCCCTGTACCTACTGTGGGTGCCAGCCAGTGGGCCATTAATGTCTCTCTCCCCCTCTAGACTGTAAGCTTGTAGTGGGTGGGAAATGTGTCTGTTATAGTCTACTCTCCCAAGAGCTTAGTACAGTCGTCTGCACACAGTAAGCCCTCCATAAATTCGATTGATTGACTGACTGACCAAATTCATTCATTTATTCATTCAATCATATGAATGAATCGTATTTGTATTCAAAGCCAGTGAGATTCCCAGGTCACCCCCCGTGACACGAGACATCATCACACCAAGCTGCATCCGATGACATTGGAGCTGCTTCTGCAATTTAAATGATCAGAGTCCGACTGAATACTTCCTCCAAACCCACGCTGGCTGCCCCTTCCTTCCCCCTGCCCCCGTCCCCTGTCCCCTGCCCCCTCCAGGGCTAATGTTCCTGACCCAACTGACTGATAGCAGCTTGACTTAGTGTAAAGAGCAAAGACTTGGGAGTTAAAGGTCTTGGGTTCTAATCCCCGCTCTGCCACTTGTCAGGTGTGTGACTTTGGACAAGTCACTTACCTTCTCTGTGCCTCACTTACCTCTTCTGTAAAATGGGGATTAAGACTGTGAGCCCCACATGGGACAACCTGTTTACCTTGTTCTTACCCTAGCACTTAGAACAGGCCTTGGCACATAGTAAGCACTTAACAAATACCATAATAATAATTATTATTATGTCATGTGTAGGCCCCAGATTTCACTACCATTAACAATTACAACTTTTATTTCTTTATTGTATTTGTTAAGTTCTTCCTATATGCCAGACACTACCAAGCACTGGAGTAGATACTAGCTAATCAGGTTGGATGCAGTCTATGTCCCACAAGGGGCTCAAAGTCTTAATCCCCATTTTACAGATGAAAGAACTGAGAATAATAATAATAATAATGGTATTTGTTAAGTGCTTACTATGTGCCAGGTTCTGTAGTAAGCACTGGAGTAGATACAAAAGAATCAGGTTGTACATAGTCCCTGTCCCATATAGGGCTCACAGTCTTAATCCCCAGTTTACAGATGAGGGAACTAAAGCATAGAGAAGTGAAGTGACTTGCCCAAGATCACACAGTAGACGAATGGTGGAGCCGGGATTAGAATCCATGATCTTCTGACTCCCAGGCCCATGCTATATCCACAAGGCCATATTGCTTCTGAAGCAAAGTAACTTGTCCAAAGTCACACATCAGACAAGTGGCAAAGCTGGGATTTGAACCCAGGGACTTCTGACTCCCAGGTCTGTGCTCTATCCACTAGGCATACTGCTTTACTTGCTAACTATTGGTTATTATTTCATTATTGCTATTGCTATTAGTAGTAGGTCAATTTTATTTATTAAGCGCTTACTGCATGCAGAGCATTGTACTAAGCACTTGGGAGAGTACAATATAGTGATGTAATAGTCCCTGCCCACAGTGAGCTTCCTATGCTGCTACTACACCTTGACCCTGGCAACAGACCAGAGCTACACAGAGTGTGGGGAGTTCTGCTGTAAGTCATTACAAGTCACTTAACGTCTCTGTGCCTCAGTTTCCTCAACTGTAAAATGGAGATTCAATACATGTTCTCCCTACTACTTAAGACTGTGAGCCCCATGTGGAGCAGGGACTGTGTCCGACCTAATTAATTTGTACCTATCCCTGTGCTTAGAAGAGTGTTTGATTCATAGTAACACAACAGGTAACATTAAACAAAATGAATAAGCAAGCACAAACAACCTGATTGCCTGTATCTACTCCAATGCTTAGTACAGTGCCTGGCACATAGTAAGCTCTTAACAAATGCCGTTCAAGAAAGCAAAAAAACCCCAAAAAAACTTCTGTAGAGAGCTGGATTTACTTGCTCATCTTGGAGAACAGACACTGAAGCCTGGCCTGATGGGTACCCAGAATCCTCAGGGGCTGTCCGGTCCTGTACCAACATGTAGCTCATTGCCCGCAGTGGTGGAGATGGCAGAGACCCTAGTGCAGACCCTCTGAAGAGCCACTCTTGGAGATCTCAGTGGGTGAACAAGCATAATACATGAAGAGAAGGAACTGCAGTGGATTTGTCAGCGGACTGAAACGCACATTCTCGTAGCCAGATAATGCAGAAATAAAGTGCATTTGTAACAGACAACAAAAGGATTATCCCCCATTCATTTCAAAGCACCCTTCATTCCACTCAGGGATTACATTTCTCTTCACTTATCTTGCAAATGGTTTTTCTGAAGAGCTCCCGGCTTACAGAAAATGCCAAAACGAGACTGGGGCTTCAGAGACCCAGAGACCTGGAGGAAGGGGATGGCTGGAGGGTAAGAAGACTCCTCTCAGGATGTCTTGAGAAAGAGCTAGCTCACTTGCCCAACTCTGCCATCTCTAATGCTCTTCTGAAACCCCACTTCCTCTAGGAGGCCTTCCCTGATCCATCAGTCACTCAATGGTATTTTTTGAGGACTGAGTGTATTTGAGAGTCCAAAAAAGTTTGTAGACATGATCTGTACCCTCAAGAAGCTTCTTTTGTTTTTAATGGTATCTGTTAAGTGCCATGCACTAAGCACTGGGGTAGATACAAGCTAATCAGATTGGGCATAGGCCATGTTCCACATGGGGCTCACAGTCTTAATCCCTGTTTACAGAAGAGGGAACTGAAACAGAAGGGAGTGGGAGAAAAGGAAATAAGGGCTTAGTTAGGGGAGGCCTATTAGGAAATGTACCTTCAATAAGGCCTTGAAAGTGGGGAGAGAAATTGTCTGCTGGATATGAAGTAGGAGGGCATTCCTGGCCAGAAGCAGGATGTGGGCAAGAGGTTGGCAGTGAGATGGACGAGACTGAGGTACAGTGAGTAGGTTGGCATTAGAGGAACCAAGTGAGCAGACTGGGTTGTAGTAGGAGAATAGTGAGGTGAGGTAGGAGGGGGCAAGGTGATTGACGGTTTTAAAACTGACAGTAAGGAGTTTTTGTTTGAGGTGGAGGTGGATGAGCAACCACTGGATGCTCTTGAGGAGTTGGGTAAAATGGATTGAACATTTTTGTAGAAAAGGAATCTGGGTAGCAGAGTGAAGTTTGGACCGGAGTGAGGAGACCGGAGGCAGGGAGGTCGGCAAGGAGACTGATATAATAATCAAGGCGGGGTAGGATAAGTGATTAGATTAACACGGTAGAGTTTGGATGGAGAGGAAAGGGCAGATTTACGTTATATTGTGATGATTGAACCGATGATATTTAATGATAGAATGAATATGTGGGTCCTTTAGACTGTAAACTCCTCTAGACCATAAGCTCACTGAGGGAAGGGAATGTGTCTGTTAAATTGTACTCTCCTAAATAAATATGAATGATGGGGATTGAAAGGAGTCAAGGATAAAGCCAAGGTTATGGGCTTGTGAGATAGGAGGGATGGTGGTGCTGTCTACAATGATGGGAAAGTCAGAGGGAGGACAGGGTTTGGGTGGGAAGATAAGAAGTTCTCTTTTGGACATGTTAAGTTTGAGGTGACGGCAGGTCATCCAAGGATGATCAAGATGTCTTGAAGGAAGTGGAAAATGCGAGACACGAGAGAGGGAGAGAGATGAGGCCTGGAGATGTAGATTTGGGAATCACCTGCAGAGGTCGTAGTTGAAGCCAAGGGAGCGAATGAGTTCTCCAAGGGAGTAGGTAGAGTTGGAGAATAGAAGGGGACGCAGAATTGAACCTTGAGGGCCCCCACAGTTAGGAGATGGGAGGCAGAGGAGAAGCCCATGAAAGAGACTGAGAATGAGCAGCCAGAGAGATAAGAGGAGAACCAGGAGAGGACAGTGTCAACGAAGTCAAGGTTGGATACTATTTCCAGGAGAAGAGACGTGTAGAGGGTGTCAATTTGGTCATCAAGGGAAGGTAATTTGGGTATGGAGGCTAAATGGGGCATGGTGACTTGAGAATATTGAATGGGTTCAAAAAGATCAGAGGTCTCTGTTGGGGAACAGAACAGATTTCTGGAAGGAGATGTCTATGATGGTCTGAAATCTTCGTTTAGCAGGAAGTCTAGAAGTTGCAAATAGCATTAATCATTAGGCAATTGGAATCCTGAAATCAAAATCCTAGATTAAAACCCCGGACTTTCCCTTGCCTGACACATACCCTCAACTTAGACTGGGGTTCCAAACTCTTTCAAATAATAGTAGAAGTAGTAATAGTAGTCAGTCAGTCAATTGTATTTATTGAGCACTTACTGTGTGCAGAGCACTGTACTAAGCATTTGGGAGAGTATAGTATAACAATAAACAGAAACATTCCCTGACCAAAATGAGCTTACAGTCTAGAGGGGGACAAAGACATTAATATAAATGAATGAATTACAAATATGTACATAAGTGCTGTGGAGCTGGGAGGGGGGATGAGTAAAGGGAGCAAGTCAGGGATACAGTTAGGGAAGGGACTGAAGAGGAAAGGAGGGTTTAGTTAGGGAAGGCCTCGTGTAGTAGTAGCAGCAGTAACAGCAACATTTTATTAAGTCGTTACTGTGTGAGTGAGTCACTCCTGAATGCAAAGCTCTCTACTAAATACTGGGAAGAATAGAAAGTACTTAATAGACACAATCCCTTCCTTCAAGTGCAGGGAAAGAACCCACGGGTGGGAATTAGAAATATTGCTAAATTCCATATTTCCACATGTTCAGGCTTCCCATATCCTTTCCAGCCAAAGTTTGGGTTCCAAGTTAAACTCGGTTCTGAATTCGGGGTCAATGACAAGGTCATCTTCCCCCTACTTGGCTGTTGACCCTTTTCTTGTTCCCCCTCAGCCACCCCCTTTGCCCCATTCCTCTTCTGGAATGGCTGAACTCCAGGTAGTGTTTGAGGGCAGAACAGCTTGCAGAACTAGGCTTTCCCTCCCCCAGACCCCTTTCCCAGGTAGACACCCCCACACCACTAGGTTGCACGTGGCAACCCTGGCCTACAAGGGGTTAACTCTGATTTGAAGATGGTCAGGCCAGTAGGATATTTTTATTTCTTCCCTCCCAGCCGCACAATACCAAATCCAAAATCCATTTGCTGGGCAGCTTATTTTCTCAAGATGGATAATTTGGTTAAATCTCTTCCACTTTGATTTCAACTCCAGTCTCAGGTGAGCAGTACTACAAAACGCAGCAGCAAAAGCCCATTTCATTGTCGTAGAGAAGGATTTAATGACCGCCTGATATAAAATTGATTCTCCAAAAAGGTGCCACTCGTGTCCGGAAAGGTGAAGCCAAGGGAGTACATTATGGTCAGGGAACGTGTCTGCTAATTCTGTTGTACGGTACTCTCCCAAGCGCTTAGAACAGTGCTCTGCACATAGTAAGTGCTCAATAAACACAAATGAGCTTACAGTGTAGAGGGGGAGGCAGACATAAATGAATGGATAAGTAATCAATATATCATTTAAAGATATGTACATAAGTGCTGTGGGGTTGAGGGTGGGATGAATATCAAATGGATACCTAAGATCACAGATTCAAGTGCAGAGATGATGCAGAAGGGAGAGTGAGCTGGGGAAAAGAGGCTTAGTTGGGGAAGGAGGGGGAGTTGTGACCTTATTAATGCTTTGAATGTGGACCCAGTGGTATTCTGGCATAGGAGGGGAGGGAGTTCCAGACTGGGGAAGGATGTGGGGAAGGGGTTAGTGAGATAAATAAGATCTAAGTACAATGAATAAGCTGACTCTAGAGGAGTGAAGTGTATAGGATCGGCTGTAGTAGGGGATGAGTGAGGTGAGGTAGGATGGGGCGAGCTGATTGAGTGCTTTAAAGTCGATGGTAAGGAATATCTGCTTGATGAGGAGGTGGATAGGAAGCCATTAGAGGCTTTTGAGGAGTGCGGAAGACATGAATGGATGTTTTTGTAGAAAAATGATCTGGGCAGCAGAGTGAAGTGTGGACTGGAGTAGGGAGAGACAAGAAGCCGGGAGGTCAGCGAGGAGGCAAATGTAATGAAAAGCAATGTGGCTTAGTGGACAGAACATGGACTCGGGCGTCAGAGGTCGTGGGTTCTAATCCTGATTTCACCACTTTTCAGCTGTGTGGCTTTGGGCAATTCACTTAACTTCTCTGTGCCTCAGTTACCTCATCTGTAGAATGGGGATTAAGACTGTGAGCCCTGTGTGGGACAACCTGATTGCCTTGTATCTACCTAGTGCTTAGAACAATGCTTGGAACATAGTAAGCTCTTAACAAATACCATTGTTATTATGTAGTAGTTAAGGTGGGCTAGCCTATGTGATTGGATCAGCATGGTAGGAGTTTGGGTCTCCAGTTCTCCTGGTCAGCTCAGCGCTCAGGCCAGCTCCGAGTGAAGCCGGCGGGCTCAGGACCAGGGGGGTCTAGCAGGTTGTGGAATCTAAAGGCTGCCTCTCTCCCCCTCCCCCTAAAAATTAATCCATCGTATTTACTGAGTGCTTACTGTGTGCAGGGCACTGTACTAAGCACTTTGGCGAATACAACTCAACAGTGTAACAGACACATTCCTTGCCCACAACAAGCTTACAGGTTAGATGGGGAAGGAGTGGGTTTTGGAGTTCTAGCTTGACCCAAAGGGGAGCCCTATTCCCCTCAAGATTGCATCTCACACCACCAGATCAGCAGCTTGGCCTAGTAGAGGAAGCCTGAGCCTGGGAGTAACAAGACCTGGCTTCTAATCTCAGCTCCGCCACTTGCCTTCTGTATGACCTTGACCAAATCCCAACTTTTTAATGCTATGGTTTCCCCATCTGTAAAATTATTCATTCAATAGTATTTATTGAGCGCTTACTATGTGCAGAGCACTGCACAAAGTACTTTGAATGTACAATTCGGCATGGGGATTCGATACCTGCTCTCTGCCCTACTTAGATTCTGAGCCCCACATGGGATGGGGACTGTATCTGATCTATCTTGTAACTACTGAATGGTTAGTACAGTGCTTGGTGCATAGTAAGCACTTAACAAATGCCACAGTTACTATTGTTAACATCCCCTTGGAGACTCAGGCCCAAAGTGAGAGGGTCCATATTCAATTCCGGCTGCTAGGATCACCTCTTGTGGGCTTACTGTTCATTCATTCATTCAATCATATTTATTGAGCACTTACTGTGTGCAGAGCACTGTACTAAGCTCTTGGAAAGTACTATTCAGCAACAAAGAAAGACAATCCCTGCCCACAGCGGGCTCACATTCTAGAAGGGGAGAGGCAGACATCGAAACAAGTTAACAGGCATCAATAGCATCAATATAAATGAATGGAATTATATATACATATATATATATACATATATATATACACATCAGAAGAAGTAAGACAGGCATTAATATAAATAAATAGAATTATAGATCTGTACATTTATACAAAAGTGCTCTGGGGCGTGGAGGGAGGGTTAGAGCAAAGGGAGCGAGTCAGGGAGAGGTTGGGGGGGAGAGGGAGCTGAGGAAAAAGGGGGCTTAGTCTGGGAAGGCCTCCTGGAGGAGGTGAGCCTTCAGTAGGGCTTTGAAGGGAGGAAGTGTGATTTTTTGGTGAAACAACTGTTTGACTTTTGACTGAGGACAATGAGAAGACCCCAGCGGACAATCCCACACCACAGCACAGAGAACGGCGGAGACATGAGCAGAACAGGTAGTGGTCTCCCGAAGCCCCCGCCGCCGGTCCTGCTAAGGGTTAAACTGAAATGTAATTAAACAGTGATTTCTTTATAAGAGTCGGACTTCTGAGATGCGTTTCCTCCAATAGAAGCAAACCCCCATAGATTTAAGATAACGGCTCTTATTCTCCTCAGAATACATTAAGCTCAGAGATAAAGAATTCCATTATTAATGCCTTTCAGCAAAGCCCCAGCTTCCTTTAAAGTCAAACTTTAAAGCGTAATGTGCCGTGATCTTGTTCAAATCTTTCCTGTAATGATATTTAAGTGCCAGGCCGGGGTATCAGTGGTGTGGGAGAAGTATCAACGGGGTATCTTTAGGAACCACTCACCAGCTCAGATGTTGCCTTCGGCGATTTTTCATCGAGGGTGGGTGGTGCGTGAAATGACCCCCTGTCTTCAGCTCCTGTTGCCTCTCTCTGGATCAGAAGCTAGAGGGGCAGGTGGCCCAGGGTAAAGAGTTTGGACCTGGTAGTCAGGAGACCCCAATTTTAGTCCCAACTTTGCCCCGGCCTGCTCGGCCACCTTGGACAAGTCATTTCACCTGCTTGGACCTCCGTCTACTCCTCTGTAGAATGGGGTTAAGATTCCTGCTCTTCTCCCTTCTTAGATGATGAGCGTTTGGTTTGATCTGATGATCTTGTTACTATCCCAGTGCTTGGTACATGGAAGCAGCATGTTCTAGTGGAAAAAGTACAGGCCTGGAGTCAGAGGGCCTGGCTTCTAATCCTGGCTCTGGCACTTACTTGATGTGTGACGTTGGGCAAGTCACTTCACTTCTCTGTGCCTCAGTTCTCTAATCTGTAAAATGGGGATTTGATACCTGTCCTCCCTCCTACGGACTCAGAGTTCCACATGGGACAGAGACTGGGTCCAACTTGACTAAATGGGATCTACCTCAGTGCTTAGACTAGTGCTTGACACATAGAAAGAGCTTAACAAATACCATTATTTTTTTAAAAAGTACTTCATAAATACTCTGATGAGCAGCGTGGCTTAGTGGAAAGAGCATGGGCTCGGGAGTCAGAGGTCGTGGGTTCTAATCTCGGTTCTGCCGCTAGTCAGCTCTGTGACTTGAGGCAAGCCACTTAACTTCTTTGTGCCTCAGTTCCCTCATCTGTAAAATGGGGATTAAGACTGTGAGCCCCACCTGGGACAACCTGATTACCTTGTATTTACCCCAGCATTTAGAACAGTACTTGGCACATAGTAAGCACTTAACAAATATCATCATTTATTATTATTTTTATTATTATTACAGAAACCATCTCCACAGCCGGGTTGAGGAGGTAATTTTTCTCCTTGCCTGGGCAGAACCAGGAGGACTTGGAAGAGCCTCCCTTCTCTGCAAGAGAGAAACCCAACTGTCAGGAAGCGGGAACAGACTGAGGATTTCTAGGAAGAGGTATGTGGTTGGCTGAAGAGAGGATGGGGTGGGGCTGGCTGATTGTACTGTCCCAAGCGCTTAAGAGTGCTCTGCACACAGTAAGTGCTCAATAAATACATTTGCTTTGAATGAATGGTGAGCACCCTGCTGGAGGGTGTCTCTCACATCGTGAGATGTTTCCCTCCAAACCTCCTGCTTGATTTTCCTTCCCACGTTCAGTTACAATAATAATTCCAAGAATTTATGGAGGGCTTTTTTCTCCTCCAAAGTGCTCGCCCATCAGTTGCCTCATTTTTCCTCCTAATATCCCTGTGAGGAAGGGAGAAACTGGCTTTACTCTGCCCATTTTGCCGCTGAGGAAACAGAATCCCAGAAAAGTTAATTGAGTAGCCCAAGGTCAGCCCCAAGACCCCTAACGCTGGCAATTCCTGCAATTCTTCACTCCAGAGTGGGAAGAGTAGTAGTGGCAACTGTAGTAGCCTTGACTGAGCACTGGTCTGAGCCGCTATTTTTGTAAAGCACCGTACAGAGGGATCTGTGGAAAACACTAGAACTCAGTCCTGGGAACTTATTGTGTGAAGAACACAGAAAAGCAACATGACCTAGTGGAAAGAACCAGGCTTGGGAGTCAGAGGACCTGGGGACCTGGGTTCTAATCCTGGCTCTGCCAGTTGCTTGCTGTGTGACTTTGGGTAAGTCACTTGACTTCTCCATGCCTCAGTTTCCTCAACTGTAAAATGGGGATTAAATCCTACTGTCTTCTACTTCAACTGTGAGTCCAATGTGGGAGAGGGACTGGGTCCAACCTGATAAGCTTGTAATTACCCCAGCACTTAGAACAGTGCCTGGCATATAGTAAGCACTTAACAAACACCATAAAGCGAACAAACAAACCAACTGTAATGAACATCTACTGTGTGCAGAGTACTGTCCTGGGGTCTGTTGTGGATAGAAAACTGTACTAAGTGCTTAGGAGACCTACAGTAGGAGGAAGAAACATTTTCTCTGCCCTAAAGTTAAGTAGAAGAGACAAGTGGACCCAGATTGCCAGATCTTCCCCCTCTAGACTGTAAGCTCTATGTTACCAAGCACTATTAATAATAATAATTATGGCATTTGTTAAGAGCTTACTATGTGCCAAGCACTATTCTAAATGCTGGATTAGATACAAGGTAATCAGGTTGTCCCAGTGGGGTTCACATTCTTAATCCCCATTTTACAGATGAGGTAACTGAGGCACAGAGTAGTTAAGTGACTTGCCTAAATTCACACAGCTGATAAGTGGTGGAAGCGGGATTAAAACCCACAATCTCTGATTCCCAAGCCCATGCTCTTTCCACGAAGCCATGCTAATTTACTGTTCTAAGCTCTGGGGTAGATACAAGGTAATCAGCTTGGACACAATCCATGTTCCACATGGGGCTCACAGTCTTAATCCCCAGTTCTTACAGATCAGGGAAGTGAGGCACAGAGAAATTTAGTGACTTGCCCAAAGTCACACAGCAGACAAGTGGCAGAGTAGGGACTAGAATCCAGGTTCTTCTTATCCCCAGGCCTTTGCTCTATGCACTAGGCTGTGTTGTGAGCTGGGAATGTGTCTGTCATATTGTTATGCTCTACTCTCCTAAATACTTACTACAATGCTCTGCAAACAGTAAGTGCTCAATAAATGCAATGGATTGACTGATTTTCACTAGAGAAAAGAGAGGGATAGTACCAACTAGCTGCAGATCATCAAAAGCAAGGCATTTGCCTACCCGTTGCCTTGAACACCACAGACCATAATAGTTTCAGTCTGTGTTAAGCTCATACTACATGCTGAGGGCTCGGCTCAACACTGGGATTGATACAAGATAATCGATGGGATACGGTCCTTCTCCCACCTGAGGCTTGCAATCAAAGAAGGAGGGAGAGCGGGTATTCTATCCCCATTTTACAGATGAGAAAATTGAGGCTAGGACAAGTAAACTGACTTTAGTCACTTCACCCAAGGTCACAAACCAGGCCTGTGATAGACCTGAGATCAAGACCCGGGTCTCTTGATGAGTGGGTGGAGTGATCATCGTCAATGATATTTAATCAGTGGGATTCATTGAGCACTTACTGTCCGCAGAGCACTGTAGTAAGCATTTGATCATCCTTAGTAGCTTCAAAGCAGGGACCATCACTAGCCTAGAGAAACACAATGTGCCAAAGGGTTGTACTTAAAATCTTTTTTAAAATGTTGGTTTCGGCAGCATTAAAAGCTGCTTAGAATGGCATCCCTTCCCCGCTTCCCACCAACAACAAGCAGGTGCCACTGTTGAGGCACACTGTTACAGAGGGCAAAAAAAAAATCTAGAAATCAGGAACCAGGAAGCAGTTTAGCCTAGTAGTTGCACTTCGTGGTTGTAATTAGTGATTCTTCCGCTTGATAAAACTGGATGAACTTGTGGATGAAAGACTGTCCACCTAACCCTTTTCTCTAGGGCCACAATATTACCTTTTGCCTCTTCCCTGGGACTAGTGACCTCTCTGCCTGACACATCTCTCGATCAAAAAGAAGGCTGTTAGCACCCTTGTTCTCTGCCCTTCGATCCATAGCCTGATGAGGCACTGCTGCCAGACTCCACCTCCGCATCAAACCAAAACGCCTCACTATTGGTTTTAAAGCACTCGTCACCTTTCCCCTTCCTACTTCACCTTGCTACTCTCCTACTACATCCCTCACCGCGCACTTAACTCCTCTAATGCTAACCTTCGCACTGTACCTCGATCTCATCCTTTTCACCGCGGAATCTCACCCACATCCTTCCTCTGGCCTGGAACTCCCTCTTTCCCCAATTCCAACAATGACTCTCCTCCCCTTCAAAGCGTTAATGAAGGCACATCTCCTTCAAGAGGCCTTCCCTGACTAAGCCCTCCTTTCCTTTTCTCCCACTGTCTTTTGTGTTTCACTGACTTGCTCCCTTTATTCATCCCCACTCCCAGCTCCACAGCATTTATGTACATATCTGTAATTTGTTTACTTATATTAATGTCTGTCTCCCCCATCTCTAAACTGTAAGCTCTTTGTGGGGAGGAATGTGTCTATTTATTGTTATATTGTACTCTCCCAAGTGCTTAGTACAGTGCTCTGCACACAGTAAGCACTCAATAAATAAGATTGACTGTCTGATTGATTGCTAGACTCTGTCCAGCCCCTTCCAGGAGCCACAACCCACAGCAGGTCATGGGTCGACTTAGCATTTACCCTTATCTCGCCAACCTCATTGTGACTGCTGGACCTTCCACCCTGCCACAGGGCTGAGGGGATTGCATTTTCACCAAGATGTCTCCTGGGAAAGTGTCGCCTGGGGCGGCTTGAAATGAACGGGCAGAGTCTCTGCCTCTGGAGCAGAGAATTTGACTTCTCAGTGACCTTAGACCCCTCTCGGCCCACTGAAACCACGCGAGGAAGCAGGACTCTGTGACCTTGCGAGATAAGCAAAATTCTCTCTCCACCCAGCCGCGGAGCTGCCGGGGCTGCCCGCGGAAACCTGCGTCAGCTCAGAACAAAAAAATTGCAGAATATACATTTCTTAATGAAACGGCAGGTGGCAAGCATATGGGATCCACATAGCACAGGAAGTTAGGCTCACGGGAAACATCAGTAGGTTCAAAGGAGGTCTTGGATAAACTTCTGGATGACAGGCAGGGTAACGAAGAGGGGGGAACATCGAGGGGAGTGAGTAGTTCCTTTTCCTCCCCATCTGCCATTTTGACTGTACGCGTGACCCTCGCAAAGTCTATATTGTAGCAACCGGTCAAGTGATTTGCCACTAGTAACTGTAGCTGCAGTTCTACACTGAAAAGCATCGTGTTGAGGCTGTAAGAGGAATTTTTTTAACCTCCTCCAATGTGTCTCCTATCTGGTGCAGGAGCTGGTCAGTGAGCAGCTGCCGCTTCTCTCACCTAAACAGCCCTGTTTAGGGGCTGCTCTGATTCCCCTATGGTGGCAAGGAATGAATTGAACAATCACTGTTATTTATCGTTGAGCGCTTACTGTGTCAGAGGATCTGGGTTTGGATCCTGGCTCTGCCACTTTGTTCATGGACTGATCTGGTCTCCCTGGGTCCCTCTGGCCTGGAGTTGGTCCAGGACAATGATGGAGCTTCCTTTTTTTGTTGTATTTGTTAAGTGCTTACTATGTGCCAGGCATTGTACTAAGTGCTGGGGTAGATACAAGCTAATCAAGCTGGATACGGTCCCTGTCCCACAAGGGGCTCACAGTCTTAATCCTCATCTAATAGATCAGATAACTGAGGCTCAGAGAAGTGAGTGATTTGCCCAAGATCACACAGTAAATGTGTGGGGGATCCTGGATTGGAACCCAGGTCTCCTGACTCTCAGGCGCATGCTTTATTTGCTAGGCCACCCTGCCTCTGAGCCCACTCTTGGGGTAGTAGTAGTAATAATAATAATAACTCAGGCATTTGTTAAGCACTTACTATGTGCTAGGCACTATACTAAGAGCTGGGTTGGATTCAAGCAAATCGCGTTGGACACAGTCCCTGTCTCACATGGGGCTCAGTCTCAATCCCCATTTAAAAATGAGCTAACTGAGGCACAGAGAAGTTAAGTGACTTGCCCAAGGTCACACAACAGATCAGTGGCAGAGCTGGGATTAGAACCCGTGACCTTCCGACTCTCAGTCTAGTGCTCTATCCACTATGCCATGCTGGTAATACTAGTAGGAGTAACAATAGAATTAGTAGGAGGAAGAGGAGGAGGAAGAGAAAAAGTAATAGTAGTAGTAGTAATAGCAGCATAATTTAGTGCCCTCTGGATACAATGTACTGGGCTAAGTCCTAAGGAAGTATAAGACAAGCGACACATCACCAATATTGTCATCGTCCCAATCACTATCTGATTATTGTAATTACTATCAATAATAGATTGTAGTGTTTGTTACGCACCTTCTATGAGCCAAACACTGAGCTATGCACTGGAGAAGATACAATATAATCAGATCAGACACAACCCTTGTCCCTCATGGGGCTCACCGTCTAAGGGGGAGGGAGAACAGGCATTTAATCCCCATTTTACAGTTGAGGAAACTAAGGTGCACAGAGAGGTTAAGTGAGTTGTCCAAGGCCACAGAGCAGGTAAGGGATGGAGGGAATTAGTCTGTTATGACGGAGTCTATTTTCACCTTCATTCTATCATCATCATCATCATCATCACCATCACCACCATTAAAGAATCAGCATGGCCTGTAGATGGAGCATGAGCCTGGGAGTCAGAAAGAACTGGGTTCTAATTCCGGTTCTGTCTCTTATTGGCTGAGTGACCTTGGGCAAGTCACTTAACTTCTCTGTGCCTCCGTTACCTCATCTGTAAAATGGGGATTAAGGCTGTGAGTCCTACGTGGGATAGAGATGGTGTCCAACCCGGTAATCTTGTATCTACCTTAGCACTGAGAATGGTGACTGGAACATAGTAAGCACTTAAATACCACATTAATTATGAGTCATTATTATTATCATCACCACCACCACTATCATCATCCCATCATCACCATCATCATCCTGTTGGTCATCATCCTTGTCTTTGCCCATCATCGAGTGCCCAGAGAGTGCCTGCCTCTGACTCGGGCACCAGATGTGGTTCAATGCAGGGATGAGTGTAACCCTGTCCTCAAGGAGCTTCCACTCGAGGGAGTGGGGGTTGCAGGAAGCTATTGACTCCCCAACACTAGGCCCATGGCTGGACCCTGCTCTCCACCGAGGTCACAGCCCCCTTCCCAGCCCCTCGCTCTTCGGGCGATAAAGCATTCAGGACTATTTTCGTCGTTTCCTGAACTTTTGTCCCATCCATTTCAAGGCTCATTTGGCATAAAATTGAGATGGTCTAAGTCAACATTCAAGGTAGACGTGGGCATTTTTAGGGTCCAAAAGCCCTGAACTTATTATTTGCTGCTGAGCAAATTGGGCCTCAGATAGTTGACGCGTCTTCGACTCTAATCAGACCGATCTCTGGCCGGGACTTGATAGCTGGAAAATAGTGCTGGCACTGAAGCAATAAAAGGGTAACAAAGTCCTTGATAAACAAGAGCTTCTCTCTGTTATATTTACTTTAAAACCCAGTCTTGCCTTCTCTGCTCAGACACCACTGTTACTGTAAATATTGATCAGTCAGGAGGATTTACTGAGCACTCACTCTGGACACTGTAGTAAATGCCTGGGAGAGTACTGAAGTGTTAGTCGACTTGAGTCCTGTCCTTAAGTAAACAATGGTATTTCCTAATGGAGGGAAAGGAAAGCTGGCTCACATATAAAGAGGATCTTTGTATAATGATAGGATGATTTTTCCACAGGACCCTCTCCAGTCTAAACTGCCCCAGATTAGGGCAGGAGGGGGAGGGGACCAAGGTGGAGTATGTCCAAGAAGGGTGGGAAAACCTCTGTAGAGTGCTCTGTCAGCACTGGTCAATGTCACTGATTGATTGATTGATTGATAGATCATCCCCAAAGATTCCAGAATAGGTGGGTTCCTTAAGGGGTAGGGGGAATAGAGGACATGTCAGGAAGCGGCTCGTAAAGCAGTGATTTAATTGGTGGAATCTGAAAAATACAAGTCAATCAGAAGCCATCATTTTTTATTTAGATCTAGCATTAGAGAGCTGGTCCTTTTCATGTACCCTTATGTTGTTGGCGGAAGCAGCATAATTGGGAGGAAAGAGCACGGTACTGGGATGCAGGAGCTCTGGGGCTCGAGTCCCTGCTCCATCACTGGACTGCTGTATGACTTGGACAAGTCACAGCCTTTCTAGGCCTCAATTTCCTCATCTGTAAAATGGGGACAAAATAGACTGTGTAGCCACGTTTTATTGTATCTACTCCCAGTGTCCATCCTATCGTAAACACTCATCTGTTAGCAGTGCTGCCTAGTGGAGAGAGCACAGGCCTGGGTTCCAATTCCAGTTCCTTCACTCACCTGCTATGTGACCTTGGGCAAGTCACTTAATTTCTCTGGACCTCAGCTTCTTCATCTATAAGATGGGGATTCAATACTTGTACCTCCTCCGACATAAGTCTCTGAGCTGTGAGACATTTGACTGTACCCAACCTAATTTTCTTGTGTTTACCCCAGAGCCTAGTCTAGTGCTTAGCACTTAGTAAGTGCTTGACAAGAACTATATAAAAAAAACCATTTGTCATCAGTCACGCAAGGGAGTCGGAGTCAGCGATGTCACCAGTTCCTTTTCTAATTGCTAATGTCACCCTGCTCGTTTGAAGCAATTTATCTCTCTTTTTTGTTTCTGGGAGAGATTTATCTTTCCTGTCCACTGGCCAATCTTGCTCCACTGCTGACCCCTCTGGTGCTCTGAGAATCACCCCAGCCTCAGGAGCAGAATATGATAATGCGATTTCCCTCGCTAATAGACATGGCACCATTGACTAATCTGTCTGGCTGATAACTCTTCACAAAGACTTCAGGGACCCAAGGAGACAGGGGAATCACCACCAACCTCCTGGAGCCCGGTAGTTAGCAGACCTTGGATCCATCAGCCTCTCCGGATTGGACTGCTATAGAGCAGGGAAGTTTCCGGCACCATTACACCTCCGTGGGGATCAAGACAGGGCCGGGGACTTCCCCGGAAACACATCTTCCAGTCGGCCCCTGTGGTAAAGCCGATCGGCAGATAAGGCTCAGGTTGGTCTGGGAGAAGCCACTTTATCCGCTTGGGTGGCTTCAAGGGGACTGCGTGGGGGTGGTGCACAGTTGTGCTGTGAGAGGCAGCTGGGGAATCATCAGTGTGGCCTAATAGATAGATCACTGGCTTGGGAATCAGAAGGATCCTAATCCTGGCTCTGCTGCTCTCTGCTGTGTGACTTTGGGTAAATCACTTAATCAATCAATCAGTTAGTGGAATTTATTGAGCACTTAGGTCCAAGGAGTCGCTATGCATCGGAAATGATTTGACAGCAATTGACTGAACTATTACATGCAGGACACTGCACTAAGCACTTGGGTTAGTCCAGTACAACAGAATGAGCAAGACATGTTCCCTGCCTAAAGTGGCTTATCTTCTCTGTGCCTCAGTTTCCACAACTGTAAAATGAATATTCAATATCTGTTCTCTTTCCCTCTTAGGTCATGATTCCCATGAGGGAAAGGGACCATGCCTGACCTGTTTAACTTGTATTTATCCTATCACTTAGAACAGTGCTTGGCACAGAGGAAGCATTTAACAAACACAATATTTTTTTAAAAAGGACAGCCTAGTGGAAAGAGCATGGACTTGGGTGTTAGAAGACCTGGGTTCTAATCTTGACTCTGTCTGCTGTGGGACCTTGGGCAAGTCGCTTAATTTCTCTCTGAAACTCGGGTTCCTCATCTATAAAAGGGGCTTTAATTACCTCTTCTTCCTGCCCCTAAGATTGTGAGCCCCTAATGGTACAGGCACTATGACCGATCTACTCATCGATTAGTCAATAAATTGTATTTACTGAGCCATTACTGTGTGCAGAGCGCTGTATTAAGCCCTTGGGACAGTACAATATAGCAGAGTTGGTAGATAAGTTCCCTATGTTCTATCTATTCCACTGCTTGGTACATAATTAGCACTCAAGAAATTGTATAATTGAATAACTAATTGAGGGGCAAAAAGGGAAGTCGGGGGGGATAGGAATCAAGCCCAAGACTCCTGTCTCTCAGTCCTGGGTCCTTCCAAATGGGAACTGGGATCCACGGAGACTCAAATCAGAGCAGGCTCATTCCTGAGAGATACAGCGAGACCACTTAGGTTGATTTTAATGACTTGATTTTTTTTCTCTCTCTTTTTTTTTTTTTACCTTTTACAACCTCTGGAGCTGCTGCTGTAACTGCTGTTGCACATTGCTGGCTTTCCACTCATCTCCCACCGCCATCTCCAGTTAATGTAGCTCCATTATGGCACGGGAAACTTATTACAGCAATAAAAATATACATCCTGTCCCCATCACAGGCCATAGATCTGAGTCTTGCAGAACACACTCTCTGGGGATGATCCATATTTTAACAAAGTGTTTTAGAATTGGGGCCTTCTGTAGAATGACAGTTCCTTGAGGTCAAGGAACCTATGTAGTAATAATAATAATAATAATAATGATAATTATGGTATTTTGTTAAGCACTTACTATGTGCCAAGCACTGTTCTGAGTGTTGGGGTAGACACAAGGTAGTCAGGTTGTCCTATGTGGGGCTCACAGTTTTAATCCCCATTTTACAGATGAGGTAACTGAGACACAGAGAAGTTAAGAGGCTTGTCCAAGGTCAAACAGCAGACAAGTGATGGAGCCGGGATTAAGACCCATGACCTTCTGACTCCCAGGCCCTTGCTCTATCCACTACGCCATGCTGCTTCTCTGATACTTACTCTATTGTCCCCTCCTAGCACTGAGTATAGCTCTCTGCACACAGTAATCACCCAATCGATGGTATATATTGAGTGCTTACTAAGAACAGAGCACCGTATTAAATGCTTGGGAGAATAGGATTCAAGAGAGTTGGTAGCCATGATCCCTCCCTCAAGAAGAAATAAATGCCATTGGTTGATTGATTGGGAGAATGACAGCCTTTTGTGAGAAGGGATCCTGTCCTCAGCTACTTCAGTCAATCAATTGCATTTACCGAATGCCTGCTGTGGGTAGAGCACTGTACTAAACGCTTGAGAGAATACAATATAACTAGCTTTTTTAAATATATTTGTTAAGCCCTTACTACGTTCCAGGCAGTATGCTAAATGGTGGGATAGATACAAGATAATCAGATTAGACACAGTCCATATCCCACAGGAGGCTCTCTGCTTTAATCCCCATTTTAACAGATGAGGTAACTGAGGCAAAGTGCTGTTAAGTGTCTTGCCCAAGGTCACACATTAGACAAGTGGTAGAGCAGGGATTAGAAGCCAGGTCCTTCTGACTCCCAGACTCGTGCTCTAACCTCTTCTCTGGCATGACCCCTGCTCTCCAGGAGCTTAGAGTCTCGCAGGGGAGATGGACTTGAGTTGTAGCTAGAAAGCCTCATCATGCTTTCTCCTTTTCCTAGTTTTCTAGGTGCCTGAACAAGGACCAGGTCTTCTCTGTAAGAGTGTAAGCTCCTCGGGGGCAATGAGGGAGGGAGGGCAGGGAGCGTGAGGTTCGTATCTGTTGTACCTCCCATATCACAGGTTCATATGTGGGAATTACCATAGAGGTCCCCAGATGGCATATGATAGGTGAGTTGAGGTGATTCTGGGTTTATCAAGGAAGCTTCCTGGAGGAGGTGGACTTGGAGTTGAGCAGCAGCGGAATAGCAGAAAGAGCCTGGGAGCCAGAGGACCTAGGTTCCAATCCTAGCTCCACCACTTGTTTGCTGCGTGATGTTGGGCAGGTCACTTAACTTCTCTCTGTCTCATTTTCTTCATCTGTAAACTGGGGATTGAATACCTGTTCTCCCTCCCACTTAGAATGAAAGCAATATATGGGATTGGGTCTGGCCTGATTATTTTACATTAACCCCAGTCCTTAGTAGAATGTTTGGCACATAGTAAGCGCTTAACAAATACCACAGTTGTTATTATCATTATTTGGCCTGTGGCACATCCTTGGACAAGTCAGTTCCCCAAATCTGGGCCTTGATTTCTTAACCCCAGATGGGAACACCAGTGGCCAGTAAAACGAGGCTTCTTGAGGGACAGCAGGGAGCTGGGACTGGTGGCTGCTCTGATCTGACAAGCTTCGGGCCTTCCCCATTTGTGAGACCAAAAAAGAATCCTCCCCTTCCCTCGAGGCCCCACCAAGATCAATATATCAATCAATAGCATTTATTTTGTGCTTACTATGTGCAGAGCACTGCACTAAGCACTTGGGAGAGTACCAAACAACAGAATGAGCAGAATTCTGTTTAGAGCATGGAGTTTCCACACTGGAGAGAGGTCTGCCGCCAAGCCCAAAATACATCCCCCCTTCCCCAACCTTCTGCCCCGCCTAAAACACTGACATTTGGCTAATGCAAAGCCCTGATGGAGCTTTCGTGGACCAAGGCAGGCGGCTGGCGTCGGCCGAAGCAGGGTCCATCTGGTCCGTGGTTTGGGTTTGGCTCTGCTGGAACTGGGCACACGGCCGTTAAAGCTGCCCACGCGTTAAATGACCCGAGCCGCCCCTCTGCCCATCGGAGAACCTCTTGCCAGGAACCTCTCGGCTCTCTCCCCCTCAACCCCCAGCTGCTGGCTGGAGCAGGGGGAGAGAGGGGAGGGCTGGGGGCGGGAGTGAGGGTTGTACCACGGTGGGATTTCCCAGGGCAGTCCTGGCCGTCTGTGGGGTGACTTTGGGCCATCGACTATGGTGGGGGTGAGGCCTTCCATATAGTGGGGGCTCTGGGACAGCATGGCTTGGGGGTGGATGGATCTGAGCTCCCTGCCAGACATTTCCAGCAGCAGCGGGGCCTCCAGTGATATGTTCGGTTGGAGCCCACCATTTTGGCTGAGTTGTCTCTAAGCCAGTCTCGGCTTCAGGAGGACCAGGGAGAGGGTGGAGGTGGCAGGAAACAGAGACCCCCTCACAGCTCTGCCTGGACCTGAATCCCAGCTCCGCCAGACCGGCTGGTCTGGACTGGGGGCCGTCAGTCTTCCCACTTCACACCACTCCCCATCACCCCTTCAAACTGCAGCTGCCCTCCCTGCCTCAGTCCTTCTGTCTCTCCACCACTTTCCCCAGCTCTGCCCTTGTTCGATGGCTTCCCCAGCCCAGTTTCCTCTGGCACTTTCCAATCCCCAGCTCCCTTGTGCCAGCCCTGGGGCACAATTTATGTTACTTAAAGAAGGGTGTGGCAATGACATACCCCAGAAGCTTCTCTACACAAGTTCCCAGAACATAAATAGGGGCAAGTGCATCTCCAGTGGACCCCCTGACCTCCCTTCCCTGGCTCCAGAGCTGCTGGACTCCTCTTCCCCGTCTCTGGGAACATTGGCGCCGCTTCCGGGCAATTGAACTCGGAGCTGAAAGTCAAAACACCAAGTTAAAATGTGTCCGGATCCACAGTCCCACCCATCTTGCTAAAACCTGGGCTGATGAGGAAAAATGGCTGCCCTTCTCACTTCACCTGCTCAACTCTCTCCCTCCATCCTGCTCATACTCCTCTGGCTCTTTGTCTCTCTTTCTCTCACTTGAATCAATTATGCCACACCTCCTCCCTCAGCCCGTCTCCCCAGCACTCCTCTCCAATGAATGCTGGGGAAAACTCCAATATCTTTAGGAGCACCTCTAGGTCATTGGTCGGAATCCAAGCCAGAGACTCCAGTGTAATGGATGAGAGGGGAAAGGCGGGGAATCCAGGGTTTGGAGAAGTGGCCAGAGCCAAGGGTGAGGGGAGAGCTCCCATACCCAACCCTCATTGGATTTCCAGGGTCTTGGCTTGCAGTTTGAGGCTCCTGAAGCTTCCTGCCACACCAGCCTAATTCTGGGCCTTTCCCTGGGCTGATGCGGACATCACTCCAGGAATGATGATTGTGGGGGATTTTTTGCGATGGCACATCTTGCTGAAAAACAGTGCTCACCACTCCTGGCCCCAGGTGAGCATGAAGCCGTCCTGTCAGGGAACATGTCGGGAGCTGGCAGGTGATGGAGGAACAGACAGATGGACAGGCCATCATGGAGGCGGAAGGTTCATCTCCAGCTCCAGCTGAACCCAGTCAATTCTCCAGAACTGGGTGAGGATGGGTCAGATTCCGGAGGCTGTTCTCCAGAACCAGTTCAGGATGGGAGAGATCATGGAGGCAAATTCTCCAGAATGGGGTATAGGCAGGGGAGATTCCAGAGGCTGTTTCTTCTGAACCAGCTAGGAACACGTGAGATTCTGGAGATTGTTTCTCCAGAACCAGGTCTGGACCGATGAGATTCCGAAGGCAGTTTCTCCAGATAAAACAACACCCAAGGCAAATCTCTTCCTTTCACCCATCTCTTTCTGGACCATCTAAAAGCTTTAGGTTTTGGACTGGGTGGTCGTTCAGGGGTCTGCCTCCAGGAAACTTTGGGGGATGTAGAAAGAGTGTAAGGCTGAGAGTCAGGAGGCCCAGATTTTAGTGCCAGCTCTGCCCCAGCCTGCTGTGTAACCTTGGGCAAATCAGTTAACCTCTCTGATCCTCATGTTTCCTCATCGGTAAAGTGAATAAGCTCCCTTCTCTCCCTTCCCCATGAGCAGTGAGTCCCAGGTGGGATAAGGACTGTGTCCCAGCTAATGATCACCTATGGATCCCAGTCCTTAACAGACTGCTTGGCACTTAGTAAGCCCTGAATACTTACCATAATGAAGGGATGATCGAGTGAGATGGGAAACGTTTACTTCACCATTTGGTTAGGATTCCACACTTTCCCAAAGAGACCCGACATTGCTCCTCCCCACCCATCATTCACTCGATCAATCAATCAATGGTAATTATTGAGCACTTACTGTGTACTAAATGTTTGAGAGAGTACAATATGAACCAATTGGCAGACATGTTTCTTGCCCGTGCGGAGCTTACAGTCTAGAGGGGGAGACAGACATGAATATAAGTGAATAAATTAAGGATATGGACATAAATGCTGTGGGGTTGAGGGTGGCATTAATAAAGGGTACAAAGACCCAGTCCCCAAGAGCATCATTCTGCCACCTGGCTGTATTGTGGCTCATTTTATGGGTAATAATGATAATAATAATAATAATAATAATTAAGTGCTTACTAAGTGTCAGACACTATTCTAAGTGCTGGGGTAGATAAAGGCTAATCAGTTTGGACACAGTCCCATGTCCCACATGTCCCCATTTTACAGATGAGGTAACTGAGGCCCAGCTAAGTGACTTGCCCACAGTCTGAGATTAGAACCCAGGTCCTTCGGACTCCCAGGCCCATGCTCTATTCATCCACTAGGTCAATAAGCAGGCACGGAGTCTCTAAATCACTTTGGGAGTGGTGGGGGTTCAGTAAATACCACCACTTGTTCTTTTCTCTCTCCTGCCCAATGCAAAGGCCGCTGGTCTCTCATCTTCTAGTCTGAAGCAAAATATCCCCGAGTAGCAATGATCCCTTTACAATGAATTTCTCAGAGCGAGCAATGCACCGGAGACCCCTATATTATGACAGTTCGTCAATTGGTGACTTCGGAACTTACTAAGCAACAAGTCGTTCCATAGAACTAGTGCAAGGAGTATGAGAAGAGACAATTAATACCGCAAAACGCATTTCTTCCCCTCACACCCCTGATTCAACCGACTTAAAGTTTAATAAACGCAGCTCCCGGGGCAAACCCTGACTTTAACATCATCATTCGTTAATGAAATCTCTCCCTTCCCTGCTCTCCCTGAGCAGGTACTGCTTTCAGGTCCCTCATCCGGTGTGGGTTTAATGAAAAAATGAAATGGTTTGCATTTCTCTCGTCTTTCGTCCCTGAATCCTCTAACCACGAGGGCTCACGGAGGGGAATTTCATCTGTACATTTCAGATTCCTTTACCCTTGAATCATTAAAAGATGTTTAAGGGCTTTTGATACCTTAGAACCCTCTCCGGATTTTTCTATTTTTCTGATCGGCTTTTTCACATCTCTTAATAAAAGTTGGGACATGGAGCTGTGCCTTCACCAAGAGCGGATGAACATCAAAGGTGTAGTCTTAGTAGCAGCGGTATTTATTGAATGTCTACTGGGTGCCCTGCACTGTACTAAGCGCTTGAGAGAGAAGAAGCAAGTGATTCAGTCCCTCCCCACAGGGGGCTGACAGTCTGTCAGAGGAGGCAGACCTAAAAGTTTTTACAAGCAGGGTAATCAAAATAAGTCATTGAAGGTACAGTTGAATAAATAATTGTGAAACCCTTACTATATGTAAAAAACTGTACTAAATGCTTTGGGAAGCGGCATGGACTGGTAGGAAGACCATAGGACTGGGAATCAGAGGGGGTTCTAATCCCTGCTCCATTAATCTGCTGTGAGACCTGTGGAAGTATTGTACTTTCCCAAGAGCTCAGTACAGTGCTCTGCACACAGTAAGCACTCAATAAATATGATTGAAGGAACGAATGAATGAGAAATCCCCCCCCCTTTCTCGTTTCTGAAGGTAAATTTTTGTTTTGGTTTTTCTTATGGTATTTGTGAAGCTCTTACTATGTGCCAAACACTGTTCTAAGCGCTGGGGTAGGTACAAGCTCATTAGGTCGGACACAGTCCCTATCCCTCATGGAGCTCCCAGTCTAAGCAGGTGAAAGAACAGGTATTTAATCCTCATTTTACAGTTGAGGAACCGAGGCACAGAAAAACTATAAGACTTGTTCAAGGTCACACAGCAAGTGATTGGTAAAGCCAGAGTTAGAACCCAGGTCCTCTGACTCCAGGCCCAGGCTCTTTCCACTGGGCAACACTGCTTCCCTAACCCTAACCCTAACCCTAACCCCAGTTGGTTTTTAGGGTTAGGTTATGTTAGGTTATGGTTAGCTTAATAATTTTGGCATTTATTAAACTAATGAGAATGGAGCCAGCCAGTCCAGCTAAAAGGGAGGGACAGCAGTGATCTTATTCCCACTTTACATATGAGGAAATGGAGGCCCAGAGAGGTCTAGGGGCTTTTCCAAGGCCCCACAGCACACCAGTGACAGAGCTGGGACTGGAACCCGGGTCTTCTGACTCTCAGACCCGTCTCTTTCCATAAGGCTACGGTGCAATCTTTTGGAAAAGGATTGCTGTCAAAGTGAAGCATTCCCGGGAGTCTCTGGAAGGAATCTGTCAGGCTTATCCTCTGTTCTTCCAACAGGTCGTGGATAAAATAGCTGTGACAGCCTCCATGGGATGCAGGAACCTGGCACGATTGCCTTTTCTACTGCCCCCTGGGGACACTAATTCCTCCACCTCGCTACCCTGACCTAGATGATCATTTCTCCATAAACGTGTGTCCGCTCCTCCCATGAGGTGGAGCCTTGAACAATCTCAGCCCCCTGGATGTACCCAGAATGCTGCCCGGCAGCCCTGCCCCAGCCCCCGCCATCTCCCAAGCACTTTCCCTTAGGTTAAGGCCGGGCAGGGACTCTGCCTTTTCTCCACTTTCTGACCTGTTTGCTCCTTGCCAGTTTGGGCAGTAGCGAGGGGTTGAACAGAGATTCAGCCTTGCATCATCTTGCCTGGCTCTTTCTCCAACCTAACGTCCCAAACAGACTGAGGTTGACCCGGTGCTGGGTTCATCAAGAATACTCTTGGATGTATTTATCGCCGTCAGGAATATCTGTCTCCCCAGAGGGTGGGTGGTTAAACAGAGAGAGGTTCAGATGCTCTCTGAAGGACAGAAACGCCTTCTGCCAATAAACAAGAGTCAGAGTGAAATTTCTCCTGCTACAGGAGAAAGACTTATTGAAGGCACATCTCCTGCGGGAGGCTTTCCCTAAGACCCCATTTCCTCTTCTCCCACTCCCTTCTGCATAGCTCTGATTTGCTCCCTTTTTTATCCCCACCCTCCATCCCCATAGCACTTATATACATATCTGTAATTTACTTATTTATATTAATGTCTGTCTCCCCCACTCTGTAAGCTTGTTGTGGGCAGGCAAGGTGTCTGTCTATTGTTGTACTGTACTCTCTCAAGCACTTAGTACAGTGCTCTGCACATGGTAAGCACTCAGTAAATACGATTAAATGAATGTTTGCCTCCCTAAGAGCTCTGATAGCAGATCCTAGCCCTGGTCTCTCCTGAGAAGTATCTGTCTCCCCTTTCTTCACTCAAGTGTCATGTGAGAAGCAGCATGGCCTAGTGGATAGAGCACAGGCCTGGGAGGCAGGAGGACCTGGGTTCTAATCCCGGCTTTTTCATGTGACCTTGGGTAAGTCACTTCACTTCTCTGTGCCTCATTTCTCTCATCTGAAAAATGGAGATAAAGACTGTGAGGCTCAGGAAGTACATGGACTGTGTCCGACCTGATTATCTTGCATCTACTCTGGTGCTTAGAAAAGAGCTTGACACATAGAAAGCACTAAACAAATACCGTAAAAAAATGGCAGTGCCACTCTTGGACATTCTGAATGGACCATGAGAACTTGGTGAATGAAGGAGCCAGGATTAGAACGCAGTACCTTCTGACTCCCAGGCTCAAGCTCTATCCATGGTTGGCCAACTCGGTCCTAGCTGAGTCCAGTCCTGCCCCAGAGGAAGCCCGAGGATGAGAGCAGGGAGGGGCAGTAACTGATGCGGGCCACCTTTATCCCAGTGTCCGGTGACTGTGGAAGGCGGGCCTCTCTCCCTGCTCTGAAGATGATGGCATTTGTTAAGTGTTGGGGCAGATACAAGTTAATTATGTTGCACAAAGGCCCCACATGGGGCTCACAGTCTAAAGGGAAAGAACAGGTATTGAACCCCCATTTTATAGATGAGGAAAATGAGGTCCAGATAAGTTAAATGAGTTGCCCAAGGTCACTAACAGCAGGTAATTGGTGGTATTACAACCCAGGTATTCTGACTCCTAGGGCCCAGCTCTTTCCACTAGGCTATGCTGCCTTCTTGGGCTTCCTCCTGAGGACCCAAATCTGGAGTGGCCTGGTGAAGACAACACAGGGCTGTGAATAAGGAAAGTCAGACTCTCCCAGATTTGTCTTTGTCTTCCTGTGTGTGACCTGGGGCAAGTCTCTGAACCTCTCTGGGGCTCAGTTTCCTCATCCGTCAAATGGGGATAAGAAGCTAGTTCTCCCTCTCTTTTAATAATAATAATAATGATAATGGTGGTATTTGTTAAGCGCTTACTATGTGCAAAGCACTGTTCTAAGCGCTGGGGGGATACAGGGTGATCAGATTGTCCCAAGTGGGGCTCACAGTTTTAATCCCCATTTTACAGATGAGGTATCTGAGGCCCAGAGAAGTTAAGTGACTTGCCCAAAGTCACACAGCTGACAAGTGGCAGAGCCGGTAGTCAAACCCAAGACCTCTGACTCCGAAGCCCAGGCTCTTTCCACTGAGCCATGCTGCTTTCCTGGGCTCTTCCTATTGCTTGCCATGTGGCCCTGGGCAAGTCATTTAATTTCTTTGTGCCTCAGTTCCTCAGCTGTAAAATGGGGGTTAACTAACTGTTCTCCCTTCTACTTAGACCGTGAGCCCCATGTTAGACAGGGACTGTGTCTGCCCTATTTAGTTTATACCTTCCCTAGCTCTTACAACAGTGTTTGAAACATAATAAGTGCTTAACAAATACCACAGAGCTGGATCCCAAAATTCTCTCCTCTGGGCATCGTTCTCAGAATGAAGTTCAACTTGGCGTGAAGGAATATCGACAGGTAATTTTCAAAGAAGCGACAGCCCACTCCGTAATAACAATGAAAATAATAATAATTGTGGTTTTTGTTAAGCACTCACTATATGCCAAGTATTGTTCGAAACCCTGGGGTAGATAAAAGATAATCAGGTCCCACATGGGACTTTAAGTAGTGTAAGTAGGAAGGAGAGTAGATATTGAATCCCCATTTTACAAGGAGACTGAGGCCCAAAGAAGTGAAGTGACTTGCCCAAGGTCAACCAGCAGGCAGGTGGCGGAGCCAGTATTCACGTTCCCCAGTCGTCGCCATCCGGCACACAGGAGAGGGGAGAGTTAATTTGTTCATGCCTTCCATTTGGGAGATGCTTCACTTGTGCTCCACATAATTATTGTTGTGCTTTTTCCTGCTTCCCATTTGCTCTGTTGAAAAATCTCTTCAGTCCCCCCACCACCCGCACTTCCCTTAATGCATTAAAATTAATAACTCGTAACACTGACCTAAATTGCTATTAGTGGCTCGGCTTTTTCAGATCCTGCAAAACTCTTGACGTGTTACTGTGGCAACAGGAGCAACTTGGAAAGTTCATGAATGAAGCCTATTGTAGCTCCCCTCTAGACGTCTCCCCCGCTTCCCCTGCCACATCTGGGTCTCGCTCTTTCAGCCACCACACCGACTCTTCCCAAAGTCACCTACGGGTAGGGCGAGATGGTGCCCGTACTGCTCTTGCTGCCTGGGACACAGCTGAACTTTATCAGGCCTTTTCTCGCCCACTTCGGTCTCTCCTTGGAAGTATCCTAATGGTGCTGCGTTCCTCAGTGGCTGATCTGTCTTGCCTCTCTGGCTCTCTCCCTACCCCCTTTTCCTATCTTTTCAGTCCATTAGTGGATCAGTCTGAGCACCCACTGGATGCATTGAACTGTACTGAGCGGTTGGGAGAGTCCAATAGAGTTAGTAGACACGATCTCTGCTTTTGTGGAGCTTACAATCTACTGTGTGCGGTGCACTGTACGAAGCGCTTTTTTAAAAATAGTATTTGACAAGCACTTACTATGTGCCAGGCACTGTATTAAGCACTGTGGTAGATACAAGAAAGGTTGGACATAGGCCCTGTCCCACATGGGGCTCATGATCTTATTCACCCATCTTACAGATGAAGTAACTGAGGGCCAGAGAAGTGAAGTGACTTGCCCAAGGTCACACAGCATACAAGTGGTGGAGACGGGATTAGAACCAGGTCCTCTGGCCCCAGGCCTGGAGGCTTTCCATTAAACCACATTTTTCTCAAACACTTGGGAGTGAATGATGGAGTGAGACGACACAATCCTTACCTCAAGGAATTTACCAACTAGCAGTGTATTGCAAGGTCTTTTAGGGCTGGGGTTCTGCCTACTCTACTGTACTCTCTCCTAGGCATTTAGTGCTCCCAAGATAGTGCTCTCCAACCAGTAGACATTCAATAAATGCCATTGATTGACTGACTGAGGGAGCTTCCCTTTTAAGGTAGAAAGTTACACTCGGAGAGGAGGCAGTGTGGTCTCTTGAAAAGAGCATAGGGCTGAGAGTCACAAGGCTAGGGTTCTAGTCATGACTCTTCCTCTGGATTGCTGTGTGACTTTGGGCAAGCCATTTAATGTCTCTCGGCCTCAGTTTCCTCACCTTTACAATGGAGATAAGATATTTCTTCTCCCTTTTAGACTATGATCCAATCAATCAAGCAATGGCAGTTATTGAGTGCTTCCTATGTGCAGAACACTTTATTAAGCACTTGGGAGAGTACAATACAACAGAGTTGATAGACATGTTCCCTGCCTACAATGAGTTAGAGTCTAGAAAGGGAGACAGACACTAATACAGATAAATAATTTATAACATATGACTTACGAATATGTACATAAGTGCTTTGGGGATGAAAGTGGGGTCAATATTAAATGCCCACAGGTCACAAAATCAAGTGCATAACTGATGCAGAAGGGAGAGAGAGCTGGGGGAAAAGAGATCTTAATTGGGGAAAGCCTCCTGGAGGAGATGCGACCTTAATAAAACTTTGAAGGTGGGGAGACTGTGGTCTGGCCTATATAGAGAGGGAAGCAGTTCCAGGCCAGAGGGAGGATGTTGGAAAGGGGTCGGTGGAGAGATAATCAAGATGGGGGCACAGTGAGGAAGCTGGTGCTAGAGGAGCGAAGTGTGTGGGCAGGGCTGTAGTAGGAGATCAGAGAGGTAAGTTAGGAGGGGGCTTGCTGATTGAGTGCTTTAAAGTCGATGGTAAGGAGTTTCTGTCTGATGCAGAGGTGGCTGGGTAACCATAGGAGGTTCTTGAGGAGTGGGGAGACATGAGCTGAATTTTTTTAAAAAAAAAGATACGGACAGCCGAGTAAAGTAAGGACTGGAATGGGGAGAGAAGGGAGGCAGGGAGTCAGCAAGGAGGCTGATGCAGTAGTTAAGGCAGGATAGGATAAGTGCTTGGATCAGAGAAGTAGCAGTTTGGATGGAGGGGAAAGGGTGGATTTTAGTGATGCCATGAAGACAGAACTGATAGGATTTGGTGACCAATTGAATATGTGGGTTGAATGAGAGAGGTGAGTCCAGAACAACACCAAGGTTATGGATTCATGAGATAGGGAAGATTGTAGTAGTGTCTACAGTGACGAGAAAGACAGAAGGAGGACAGGGAAAGACACATTGCCACTTGAACTCTCTGGTCTGGTCTGAGAAGCGGCTGACTTAGCCGATAGAGCATGGGCCTAGGAGTCAGAAGGACTGGGTTCTAATCCTAGCTCTGCTGCTTGTCTGCTGCATGAACTTGGGCAAGTACTTCTCTCTACCCCAGTTACTTCATTTGTAAAATGGGAATTAAGACTGTGAGCCCTATATGGGGCAGGGACTGTGTCCAACCAGATTATCTTGTATCTACCCCAGCGCTTTGAACATAGTAAACGTTTAACAAATACTATCATTATGGTCCCTACCCATGTGGTACCGCCAAGCCCGGGTGCCACAAGCAAGGAGACAGGCAGGGGCACAGAGCACAGCAAAGTGCAGGCTTAATCTTCTCCCACGTCAGCCAGCTTCCGACAGATCCCAGACTAGAAGAACCCAGGCTTCCCGATTCCCAGAGCTGTGCTTTTTTCCACTGAACCCACGTCAGGACTGAATTTCATTTCCAGAGAGTGGAACAGCTTCGCTCTCTGCTCTTAAAAAATGTTGAATTTCTAATTGCCAGAGAGTTCACCTCTCTGCCACGCTTGTCTGGCTGTGGAGTTATTAAACCTCACACTATACGGTCTGATCATTTATTAATAGTCAACAAAAGTAGATAAGGACTTACAGCTTTGTAATACTTACTGCTTGTTAATAATAAGAGGAAATGATTCAAATGGCACACCACTGGCTAGTGGGAGACATTATTGTTAAAATGGAGGGGGAGGGTCATCGGTTGAGTGGGGACCCCAGGTGGGGAGATTATCTCAAAGGGCTGCTTTTGGGGTTCTGATTCTTAAAAAACGGGCACGGGCAGCCTTCTGTATCCCAGTCTTCGGGAGCGGAAGGGGAAGCCTCAGCTCTGGGACTGGCAGCAGTAGAAGGAAGTGTTATAAAGGTTGATGGGGTCCTATGTCCAATCTTGGGGTACTCAAACAGTACTTATGAGGGGTACTGGAAGGAACAGGAGAACAGGGTGGGGCAGGCAGTTCTTTTCAGTACCATGAAAATAGTAAATAGAATACAAAAGGACGCGATAAGGGCAATTACAAGGGAAAATAGGACTAGAATCTATTTCTATAGAACAAAGAATAGTTTGTCCCATCACTACCAGGAAAACTATTGAGATCGGTGGTATTGATGGAGCTCAGACAATCAGTCCAAGAAGGTCACACTAGCTGACCCAGCCATGACCTTTTTGCAAAAACTGCACAGACTCCCCACTAGAGGATACCCCGAAATATGCAGACACCCTTCAGGAATTCCCTAGACCATTTTGACATCAGAGGTGAGGATGGCCCATCTCTAGGCAGAACTGGGGAGGAGTGAGGAGTGTTGAAGGGCATAAAAGGGGTCCAGAAGAACAATGGTCTCTGCTTTGCAGGCAGGAATTCACTGGTCCCTCTATCACTGTAAAGGCAAAGCAGAAAATTGCTTCGTTGTGGACCTCTTGACGTGTCATCTTGTTCTCAGATCAGTAATTATACTGGGGCAATGGTGGGTCCTTTCCCTTTTTGGAGTGTTTTCTTGTAGGAACCCCTGTACTTTGCTGATGGGAGGTGGTCATCAGTAACAGAAAGCCAACAGGAAGCAGTAGGGAGGCTTCATTTTCTGGATATTTTCTCTCCACCTCTCCTTTCCTCTGTTCCTTTTCTCCTCCTCTCCTCCTTCCCTTCTCTCCTCTTCTCTTCTCCTTCTCTCATTCTCTCCTCCTCTTCTCTTCCCCCTCCTCTCCTCCTTTCCTCCTCTCTTCTCCTTTCCTCTTCTCCTCTCTCCTTTTTTTCTCTTCTCCTCTCTTCTTCTTTTCCTCCCCTCCTCTTTTCCTCTCCTCCTCTCTTCTTTTCCTCCTCTCCTTTTCTCCTTTCCTCCTCTCCTCCTCCCCTCCTCTCCTCCTCCCAGGAGAGATGCGACCTCTCTCTACCCTAGGAGAGAAGTGAATCACTACTCCCCCTTCCCTCTTCTCCAGGAGACATGGCCAAGTGGTTTAGTGGAAAGTGCCCAGATGTGGGTGTCAGGAGACCCAGGTTCTAATCCCAGTTTGGCTCCTGGACTGCTTTGGGACCTGGAGCCAGGCACTTCATTTCTCTGAGCCTCAGTTTCCTTCTCTGAAAAATGGTTAAATGATACCAGTTCTCTCTCCTTTTTAGTCTGGGAGTCCCTGAGACAGAGACTGTGTGCAGCTTGGTTTTCTCATATCCACCCTGGTGATTGGCCTATAGAAAGCTTAGTCAGTGGCACTATGTCTATGCATGGATTTGTGGATTAAAAGGTTGTTGTTGACCCAGGTTTGCCGTCTGTCGCCTGCCTGCCCAGCCTCTGATCTCCAGGAGGGGTATTGATTCAGCGTATCTATCTGACAAGCAAATGAGATGACAGTGAGAGCTCAATAAATATGATTGAATGAATCAATGGTTAAGCGCTTACTGTTCTAAACACTGGGTTAGATACAAGCTCATCAGGTCAGACATATTTCCTATGCCACTTGGGGCTCACAGTCTTATTCCCCATTTTACAGATGAAGGAACTGAGGCATAGAGAAGTAAAGTGACTTGCCCAAGATCACACAGCAGACAAGTGGCAGAGGCAAGATTGAAACCCAGGTCTTTCTGACTCCCAGCCCTATACTCTATGCTTTAGGCAATGCTGCTTCGCTTTTAATTTATTGAGTGCTAACTCTGTGCAGTGAGAAAGTTGTACTAAGCGCTTAGTATACCCACCCAGGCAGAAACAATAGTCTCTTCTTTCTCCTCTCCAGTGGGGTTCTGGATAACTAAAAGATTTATAATTAAGCCAGTTGATTTCCTGTTGCCATGCTGCCTTGGATTATGAAAAAGTCCAATTCTATGCAATTAGGAAACAAACAGTATCGCTTACCCGAGCAAAGCTTTAAAAGTCATTATGAATCCATTAGCCCAGAGGACCTTTCAGCCTGATGGCCCTTCAGTGCACTGGACTTGGCTTAGGTTTAGAGTGGAGAGAGGTACCTTTTCTGCATCCCCCTCCTTTATGGAGGCAGCAGGGAGAGGGAGGGAGGGAGGGAGGGAGGGAGGGAGGGGGGGAGGCCAGCCAGATAACTCAGGCTGTGAAGCTGGGGCTGTCCCAAATGGACACATTGACTACCACATTGTTTGGAATTGACTTCCTGTGGTATTCTGGGGCTGGAAGGCTTGGAGGGGGCTAGACGGGTGGGGCTTGGTTACCCTCTTGGTATTCCCCACTCCCCCACCTTGTGCTGAGTGGCTGGGCAGAGACTTGTAGGCATTGTGGGCAGGGAATGTGTCTGTTGTATTATTATATCGTACCCTCCCAAGCACTTAGTATGGTGCTCCGCACACTGTAAGTGCTCAATAAATACAATTGACTGACTGACCTGTGAGATGCCAGGTGGGGCTTTCTACCAAAAGCCTCATGGTCAGGGTCACCTCAGAGAAATCAGCCCTGCCACCACCACTTCAGTTGTGCCAGCTACTTAATAACACTTAATAATAACAACAACAATTAGAATATTAATAACAATAAGAACATATTATGTGCCAGGCACTGTGCTAAATGCTGGGGTAGATAGCAAATACCCTTAAAAACAATCCATCTTTCCATTATTTTGTTCCTGTGGTTTATAAATTAATTTGGGGCACTCATCCCTGTTAAACTTTAAAGTTCTTGAACACGGGGAGCATTTTTTTCTACCTCAGTTTTACAATCCACATGAGGCTCACAATCTTAATCTCCATTTTGCAGATGAGGTAACTGAGGCACAGAGAATTGAAGAGATTTGTGCAAGGCCACACAGCAGATAAGTGATGGAGTCTTGATTAGAACCCATGACCTTCTGACTCCCAGGTCTGTGAACTATCCAGTATGCCATGCTGCTCTTCTGTGTGGAGAGCACTGTACTGGGAACTTTCTGTGTGTAAAGACTGAACAGTGTGCAGAGCACTGTACTGCTTGCAGAGTGCTTTACAGGAAACCTATGGCAGAATAGAGCACTGTTTAGTGTGCAGAGCACTGAACCTGGTCTCTACTGTGTGCAGAGCGCTGAACCGGGCACTGAAAAAACTGTGGTCATTATTTAATAAGAGGTGTTAAATACCAAGCAGTCACTAAAACACATATTATTTGATGCTTAACCACCATGTAATTGATTTTATATCCATTGCCTTGTGGTTAACCCTCAATAAATGTTTTTCGTAATCAACTCAAATTAAGTACAATACCTCCCACGTTCACGTCCGTCTCTTGCAGTTAAGCACGGCCCAACTCCATATTATTGAAATTGTAATTGATTATCACAAACTGGTTTGGTTTTAGCTTCAGCAAGGGGGGCTAGCTAGACTCGGAGATGATGGGAGCACAAGGGAGGTCATTCGTCCACTTTTGTACTGGACAGTCCTGTTCGCATCTGGGCCATTGTCTTCTGCCTAGTACAGACATGGCTCCGGACTGCCTTTCTGTCTGGTGTTATTATTCTTGGGACCTGGCCTCCCTCCTCCATGACTCCCACTGCTGAGTGCCATGGCTCAGAAGCGGCACCAGTGTCCCTGGGTTCTGGGGATGGGAACGTAATAGTGACATTAATAATTTTGGTATTTGCTAAACTCTTACTATGTGCCAGGCACTGAACTTAGCTCTAGGGTGGATACAGCTAATCAGGTAGGACACAGTACCTGTCCCACATGGGGCTCACAGTTTTAATCCCCATTTTACAGATAAGGGAGCTGAGGCACAGAGGAGTAAAGTGACATGCCCAAGATCACATAGCAGACAAGGGGTAGAGCCAGAATTAGAACCCAGGTTCTTCTGACTTCCAGGCCCATGTTTTATCTGCTAGACCATACTGCTTCCCAAAAAAAGTATACTAAATGCTTGGGTTTAGCACTTTGATACTCAACCCAGCCCCACAGTACTTATGTCCACTATTTCCCCTATTTCAATGTCTGTCTCCCCTAGTAGACCATCTCCCAACTCCATTACATTTAACTTTCCTGAATACTTAGTACAGTACTCTGCTCATAGTAAGCACTCAATAAACACAATTGATTGATTGATTGATTGAGAGACAGAATGCAACAAGAAACCCAATTCCTGCCCTCAAGGAACTTAGCAGGGGAGACAAACACTAAAATAAATTATAGACAGGAAAGGCAACCAGGTATAATGAAATGGGCATAAGAGCTGTGGAGGTGGGGGTTGGGAATAAGTACCAAAGTGCTTAGAGATATGGACTCAAGAGCATGGAGGATGTAGAAGGGAGGAGGAGAGGAGAAGGAAGAGAAGAGGAGAGGAGGAGAAAAAGAGGAGGAGGAGGAGAAACAGGAGAAAAGTAGGAAGAGAGAAGGAGGGGGAGGAGGAGAGAAAGAGGAGGAAGAGGAGGAAGAGGAGGAGGAGACGAGATGAAGGAGGAGGAGGAGCAGAGGAGGAGAAGGAGGAAGAGGAGGAAGAAGAGAAAGAGGAATAGGAGGAGGAAGAGGAGGAGGAGAAAGATGATGATGAGGAGGAAGAAGAGTACAGTGCCCTGCTTAAAGCCTTAGCCAGGAACCAGGGGCCTGGGGCAGGGCTGGGGTTGGAACTCACAGAAGATGGACGGGCAGGAGAGGTGACAAGACAAAAGGCTGAGTGCAGACAAGAAAATCATCAGATTGTCCTCTGATTTCTTGGAAAGCAATCAATCTTCACTGTGAGCGAGATGGCCATGATTTCTACTCCTTTCCGTCTCCCCTAACACCCGGTCTGAAATACGGCAGTTCTATACATTCTTACATCACTTTCCAGGCATTATTACTTGTTGAGGTTTTCTGCTGCCTGCCACTGGCTTATTGATATTATCCTGGCTAAATCTTGGCTTTTCCGCTTCAACAGCAGCAGTGGGAATTTTCATGTCAGTTCTGCAGAGTGGCGGGGAGGATTAATTTTTTGCACTTTCTGGAGTTATCTGGACAGAGCTGACCTGGAGGTTTATCAGGTTTTGGAGTTATCAATCAATCAATCAGTCGTATTCATTAAGCGCTTAGTATGCACAGAGCACTCTACTAAGAGCTTGGGCGATTACCATACAACAGAACTTACAGCCTAGAGGTGGGGAGAAAGGCATTAAAATAAATCATGGATATGTACATAACTGCTGTGGGCCTGAGGGTGGGGTGACAATCAAGTGCTTAAAGGGGACAGATCCAAGAACATGGTTGATGCATTCATTCATTCATTCAATTGTATTTATTCAGTGCTTACTCTGTTCAAAGCACTGTGCTAAGTGCTTAGGAGAGTACAATACAACAACAGACAGAGTCCCTGCCTACAACAAGCTCACAGTCTAGAGGGGGAGACAGACACTAATTGTATATATATATATATATATATATATATATATATAAATTACAGATATATACAAAAGTCCTGTAGGGATGGGAGGAAGAATGAATGAAGGGAACAAATCAGGGTGATGTAGAAAGGGGTGGGAAAAGAGGAGAGGAGGACTCAGGGAAGGCTTCTTGGAGGAGATTTGCCTTCAGTAGGGCTTTGAAGTGGGGGGAGAGCAATTACCTGCCTGGTATGAGGAGGGAGGGCACTCCAGGCCAGAGGTAGGATGTGGGCCAGAGGTCAGCGGTGAGATAGACGAGATCAAGGTACAGTGGGAAGGTTAGTATTAAAGTATTAGGTTAGTAAAGTGTGCAGACTTGGTTGTAGTAGGAGAGTAGTGAGGTGAGTTAGGATGGGGAAAGGTGATTAAGTCCTTTAAACCAATGGTGAGGAGTTTTTGTTTGTTGTGGAGGTGGATGGGCAACCACTGGAGCTTCTTGAGGAGTGGGGAAACATGGTCTGAAAGTTTTTGAAGGAAAAGTATCTGGGCAGCAGAATGGAATATGGACTGGAGTCAGGAGGCAGGGAAGTCAGCAAGGAGGCTGATATAATAATCAAGGAGGGATAATAATAATAATGTTGGCATTTGTTAAGTGCTTACTATATGCCAAGCACTGTTCTAAGTGCTGGGGGAGATACAGGGTAATCAGGTGTCCCACGTGAGGCTTACAGTCTTCATCCACATTTTACAGATGAGGTAACTGAGGCACTGAAAAGCTAAATGACTTGCCCAAAGTCACACAGCTGACAGGTGGCGGAGCCAGGATTAGAACCCATTAGCGCTTGCATTAATGTGGTAGCAGTTTGGACAGAGAGGAAGGGGTGAATTTTAGCGATGATGTGAAGATAGAACTGACAGGATTTAGTGATAGCTTGAATATGTGGGTGGAACAAGAGAGAGGAGTCAAGGTTAGCACCAAGGTTATGGGCTTGTGATACAGGAAGGATGGTTGTGCAGTCAACAGTGATGGAGAAAAGAGCGGGAAGACAGAGTTTAGGTCGGAAGATAAAAAGTTCAGTTTTAGCAATATTAAATTTGAGGTCACGGGAGAACTCCAAGTTGAGGTGTCTTGAAGGCAGAAGGAATTGTGAGACTGTAAAGAGGGAGAGAGATCAGGGCTGGAGATGTAGATTTGGGTGGCATCAGCATAGAGGTGGTAGTTGAAGCTGTGTGGGTGAATGAGTTTTCCAAGGGAGTGGGTGTAGATGGAGAAAAGAAGGGACCCAGAACTGAACCTTGAAGGACACCCACAGTTAGAGGATGGGAAGCAGAGGGGGAGCCTTTGAAAAAGAGTGAGCAGCCAGAGAGATAGGAGGAGAATCAGAAGAAGACAGTGTCAGTGAAGCCAAGAAGGGAGAGTAGGAGAAATGAAGGATTAATTGGGGATGGCCTCTTGGAGAAGAAATGCATAGAGTACAGGCCTGGGAGTCAGAAGGACCTGGGTTCTAACCCCGGATCTGGCACAAGTCAGCTGTGACCCTGGGCAAGTCACTTCACTTCTCTATGCCTCAGTTACTGCATCTATAAAATGGGGATTATAACTGTGAGTCTCACTTGGGACAGGGATTGTATCCACCTTGATTACCTTGTATCTACCTCAGGACTTAGTACAGTGCTTATCACATACTATTTTTAAAAATTCTGATTTTAGGAGGGTTTTGAAAATGGGGAGAGTAGTGGTCTGTCAGATACAAAGGGGATGAGAGTTCCAGGCCAGAGGGAGGATGGGGACAAAGGGTCAGCGGCAAGATTGAGATTTATCTAGAGGGAGTTTGGCAGGGGGAGGGGATCTGCTGGTTCCGGAGTGATCCAGATGGAGGACTTTCCCAAGTACCCGGCAAGCTTGTCCTCGGACCAAAGAACCGCGGTCTGGATGGGATGGTGGTCCTCTCTCCGTTAATAATTATGGTACTTGTTAAGCGCTTACTATGTGCCAAATACTGTAGTAAGCACTGGGGTAGATACAAATTAGTCAGGGTGGACACAGTCCCTGTCCCAGATGGGGCTCACACTCTGAATCCCCATTTTTACAGGTGAAGTAACTGAGGCCCAGAGAAGTCAAGTGACTTGCCCAAGATCATACAACAGACAAGTGGCAGAGTGGGGATTAGAACCCAGTTCCTTCTGATTCCCAAGCCCGTGCTCTATCCACTAAGCCACACTGCTTCCTTTTCTGAAAGCTCCTTGTGCGTCTCTGCTGTCCCCTCCGACAAGACCCCTCCCCATCTCTCCATCTCCGCATATCCTGGTTAGCCTGTTTCCACATGTTTGACCATTTTAATGACAAATGGTTGTGGAGGAGGTGGGGGCAAAAGGGAGCTATCTCAGAATGAGAGGAAATTAGCAACTAACTGTGCTTACTGGACTGAAGAAGCTGAATAGGGGAGTTGTGGGAGAGGGGGGCTTCTTTAAAAATACCCCCATGGAGCAGCGCCGTAGAGATATGACTCCGATGAAGATAATTTTATTTTTGTTAGGGATGGGGGGGTGGATTATCCTCCACTTTTTCCTTTCTGAGGGATGTGTCACAGTCGTTAATTTGTTTAATTTATTTTCCGTCTCTTCTCTAGCGAAGCGGTACTCTCTGCTGTCGGCCCACCCTTCAGAACAAATTACCCTTCAGATTTCCAGACGCCGCGTTGGGGAATCAACTCGCTGGGGTCCCCAGACTCCTGAGTGCTTTGAAGAGTGCCGAGCACCGGGCTGCGAGCAGTGTGAACTGAGCACTGTGCAACGAGCACAATGTACCGAGCCCCATACACTGAGTACTACATTGAGGACTTGGGAGGGCACACAAAAGACAGAGTTCCTACCCTCAAAGAGTTTATATTCTGATGGGGATTGTATAGTCTGTAATCTACAATTAGCTACAAGACCCTTCTGTAGCTGCCCCATGGAACCCTACAGTGTTGAAATCATGGTTCTCCTTGCCCCCAAGGGGCTTTCCTCCAGGAATATTCATTCAACTGAGTGCTTACTATGTGGACAGCACTGTACTAAGTGCTTGGGAAAATACAAGACAGCAACAGAATGACAATCCCTGCCCACAGTGAGCTCACAGTCTGGGGGTGGGGGGAAAGAGGGGAGAAGTAGGAGGAAGGGAAGCCCATGGTAGTTTGATGGGAGTTGGCCAGCCTGGATCCTCAGGGTCTGGCCCGCTCTTGGGGATGGAAGGGGCAGTGGTTGAAGATGAAGCCAAGGTGGCACCTCCACTCCTTGCCCTGTGCCAGCAGGATGCAGTCTCCAGCCCAATCTGAAAATCTGTGGGGAACGGCTGCCTCCCACTCCTCTGGTCTTACCAGCACCTCCCACCTAACCAATGACCACTGCCATTGCCCGGGTTAGAATTCCACTGACTTTCACTCCCACAGAAACCCTGAGAGGAGCTGGAAAACAAGGGCACTGAAGACATTATGGATTGCTACAACCCAGCATTGCCACCTTATGGTGCTCACTTCGGCCTCCAATGGTCACTGCATATGCCAGATTGTCAGATTTGCTCTGCCATGTGCCCTGTTCTCTCTCTTGTCACATCCCAGGCTCTGGCAAGAACATGGTGGAGAGGGGATGAGAAAGCTTGCAAGGTGCTGGGTAAGTTTCCAGCACTAGAATAAATTCTTCCTAAAGGAGAAGCAGTGTGGTCTAATGGATAGGGAAAAGGCCTGGGAAAATCCCAGCTCCGCCACTTGTCTGCTGTGTGACCTTGGGCAAGCCACTTCACTTCTCTGTGCCTCAGTTATCTCATTCATAAAGTAGGGATTAAGACTGTCAGCCCCAAGTGGGACAGAGACTGAATCCAACGCAATTACCTTGTATCTACTCCTGGCACATAGTAAGCACTTAACAAATACCACAGTTATTATTATTACTCATCTGCTGTGTGACCTTGCGCAAGTCACTTAGTTTCTCTGTGCTTCACTAATCTCATCTGAAAAATGGGATTAAGACTGTGAACCCCACGTGGGATATGGACGGTGTCCAAACTGATTAGCTTGTATCTACCCCAGTGCTTAGGACAGTGTTTGGCATATAGTAAGTGTTTAACAAATACCAAAAACCCCACAGAAAACAGGACTCAGGCTTGTCCATCACTTACTCTGGCAGAGTTCGCCATCCACTTCATTTTGGGAAAACTTTTCCTTCTGGAGCTAGGAAGCTGCCCCCTTCCCAGGGCATCCCCTGCTCCCTCCCCAGGGCATCCCCTGCTCCCTCCTACCTCACCTCCCTCTCTCCTTCTACATCCCAGCCCACACACTCCACTCCTCTGGTGCTAACCTCCTCACTGTGCCTTGTTCTTGCCTGTCCCACCATCGACCCTTGGACCACGTCCTACCTCTGGCCTGGAATGCCCTCCTCAAATCCACCAATCACACTTACCCCTTTCAAAGGCCTACTGAAAGCTCACCTCCTCCAGGAGGCCTTCCCAGACTAATTCCCCCTTTTCCTCAGATCCCCCTCCCCTCCTCGTCGTCCCGACTTGCCCCCTTTCTGCTACCCCCCTTCCCTGCCCCACAGCATTTGTGTATATATGTACATATTTATAATTCTATTTATTTATATTAATTCTCTTGATGCCTGTTTACTTGTTTTGATGTCTGTCTCCCCCCTTCTAGACTGTGAACCCGTTATGGGGACAGATTCTCTTTGTTGCTGAATTGTACTTTCCAAGCACTTAGTACAGTGCTCTGCACACAGTAAGTGCTCAGTAAATACGATTGAATGAATTCCCCAAACTTCACCCCTGGGGGCCTTTCAAACCACTCATGTGATCAACTCCACAAACAAGGCCGCAAAACGTCCAGAACTGAGGTATTGGAGACTCCACTTCTAGGGAGATAATGACTTTTGAGGAGGTCATCACTGGGATTTACTGACCCAAGAGATAAATAATGATCAAGGCTCAGTGGGTCAATATTTACCCCAAGGCAACAGTACATCTTCTCAGCAACCCCCAAACTGAAATCTGTACAGAGGGCTTGGGCTACTAGAATGAATTAGCTGTGACAGAGATTAAGATGCCACTTCACTGCCGTCTTGGGGATTGGAAAGCAATATTAATACTGAGCACTTTACTTCGTCGAGGCATTTCCCAAACATTAATTAAAGCTCGCCACCCCCTGCCTGATGCATAAAAGGGTTATTATTCCCTCTCCACAGGCAGGGAGTCAGAGTCATGCAGGGTTTAAGGGAGTTTTCCCAGGCTGTGGGAGAATTGAGTGCCTAAATGGAAAGGGAGCCCAAGGAGACCTGAATTCTAAACTCCTAAGAGACCTGATGGGAAACCATTGTTTTTAATGATTTGCAGATAGCTACTCGCCCGTTTGACTCGGGCAACGCCCGTTCGACTCGGGCAACGCCCATTCGACTCGGGCAATGCCCGTTCGACTCGGGCAAGTAATGTGCAGCAGGTGAGGAAGAACAAATGTAGATGACGTCTGCTTTGAGCTCCTCGTGCCTTCTGGGAGAGGAAGCAGATTGGTCGATGTGCTGGTGGTGTGACAGGATCCTAAAATACTGAGCTTCTCGGGTGGATTGCCCAGTTGGACCCTGAGGCCTCGAGGTCAGCATTGAGGGGTGGCCAATGGCATTCTCGAGGACTGTCGGGCACTGAGACCCTGTGACACCACCTGGGATGCATTGGGCATGAAGTGCAAAGTAATGACATCACACGTGACATCTCAAAGAAGAACACCAAAATGGTCCAATCCTCTGGGGAGGATCCCTGACCTCCCTCCCTGACTTGTTCCCAACCCATTGTATCCATTTGACAGGTGAAGAATCTGGGGGAGAGAAAAGTTGAGTGACTTTCCCAAGGATATGCAGTCTAAGAAGGAAGGAGACCTGAAGGACCTGGTTTCTAATCCAGCTCTGCCACGTACCTGCTGTGTGACTTGGGCCAAGTCACTTCATTTCCCTGGGCATCAGTTTCCTCAACTGTAAAATGGGGAGTCAATCCTACCCCCTCCTACTTAGATTGGGAGCCCCATGTGGAACAGGGACCGTGTCCAGCAGGAATACTGTGTATCTATCCCAGTGTTTAGAACAGGGCTTGGCACATAAAAGCACTTAAAAAGAGAAATGTTTAACACAACTAGTAATAATAATAATAATGACAACCAAAATATAAAAGCTCAGAAATAGGGCATGCAGGAGTTGCTTTTACACAGGACAAAGGACAGACCAGCTTCAAGCAGTGTGACCTAGTGGATAGAGCACAGGCCTGGGAGTCAGAAGGACCTAGGCTCTAATCCCAACTCCTCCACTTATCTGCTGGGTGACCTTTGGCAAGTCACTTAACTTCTCTGAGCCTTAGTTCCCTCATCTATAAAATGGGGATTAAGGCTGTGAGCCCCATGTGGGATGAGACTATGTCCAGCTTGATGGCCTTATATCGACCCCAGCCCTTAGTACAGTGTCTGACATATAGTAAGTGCTTAACAAATACCATGATTATTATTTTTAATAAAACTGGACCTCAGCCACTGGAGAAGTGTTGGCTGGTTGGGATCAAAGCCTCAGCTTGATTCTCCCTTCTGTCCTGTGCAGGAGCCAGCTAAGAGCCAGGATGGATTTTCCACTCGCTCCAGCTTTGGGATCCAGGTCTCTTCCCTGGATCCAGCCATGTCCACCAGCCCAGCTTCCCTGCGCCCCGCCCCCCCCCCCCCCCATGCCGGTCCCAAGCAGGTGGTAGCTCTTCTGGCAGCACAGGGTGTGAGGGCCACCTGGGGGTGGTGTGGTCAGTCTTCCTGAGTCAGTCCATACAGGCGAATGCTGGGGGGATGAGGGGGAAGGAGGTGTCAGATGCCCCACCTCCAGGTCAGAGCTAGGACAGCCAGTTGTCTCTGTCCCTCCCTCTTTAGGAGGTGACAACAACCTTTTTTGAACAACCACTCAGTGCAACACTCTGGACTAAATGCTTGGGAGAGTAGGACACACAGAGGCACTTGGTTTCTGCCCCAGAGGAGACCCCCGTCTTGGTCTTTCCTATTTTAGTCCCCCATCAGTATTCACTCCCTCTTACTTAGACTATGAGCCCCAGATGGGACAGGGACTGTGTTCGATCTGAATATCCCATATCTACCTCGATGCTTAGTACAGGGACTGGCACGCAGTAAGTGATTAACAAATATTATAAAAAAAAATTATTGGGTGTCCAAACACCTGAGTTCTAGGCCCAGCTCTACCCTTTAAATGTTACAAGTCAGTCAGTTGTATTTATTTAGTGCTTACTGTGTGCAGAGCACTGTACTAAGCACTTGGGAAAGTAAGAATAAGAATAAACCAACACATTCCCTGCCCACAACGAGCTCACAGTCTAGATGTTAATTTAGATATGTACATAAGTGCTATAGGGCTGGGAGAGGGGATGCATGAAGGGAGCAAGTCAGGGCAATGCAGAAGTGAGTGGGAGAAGAGGAAAGGAGGACCTATTTAGGGAAGGCCTCTTGGAGATGGGACTTCAATAAGGCTTTGAAGGCAGGGAGAGAAACTGTCTGTCGGATGGACTCGGGTAAGTTTCTTAACCTCTCTTGCCTTGGTTTCCTCAACTGTAAAAGGGGAGAAAACATTCCTCTTTCATGGTGATGTTGTGAGAATAAAATGAGGCTCTTTCTCTGCTCATCCACTTCTTCACCAGAAGCCTTAATGGAGTGCCTGCCGGGGCCAGAGCTCTGTGCTGGGCAATAGCAACAGACAAGCAGCATGGCCTAGTGGATAGAGCACGGGCTTGGGAGTCAGAAAGACCTGGGTTCTAATTCCGGTACCACCATTTGTTTGCTGCATGACCTTGAGCAAGTCACTTAACTTCTCTGGGCCTCAGTTCCCTCATCTGGAAAATGGGGATGAAGACTGTGAACCCCCTGTGGCACAGAGACTGTGTGCAATCTGATTAACTTGTATCTTACCCCAGCGCTTAGAACAGTGCATGACACATAATAAGTGCTTCACAAATGCCATTATTATTATTAATACAACAGATGCAAAGCTCCTGCCCAGAAGTACCTTTCTATCTAATGGGGCAAAATGAGTGAGGTCAAATTGCCAAACATCCAAAGGAGCTTCCTAAACATTCCCAAAGGAGTTTGGGAGTTCTTACAAAAAAAGTTACTAGCTAAGTGTAGCATTCTGTTTCTGCTAAGATGCTGGTAAAGTTATTTTTATTTTGCTTTTCAAATTACTTTGGGAGTTGGCGCTCTTCTTTACATAATTACAAGCTGACAAACATGCTTCTGTATTTTTTTTAATTAACAGATATTTGTATTCAAGTTTTCCAAATTACATAACACAGCTTGCACATTACAGGACAGCTGCCGCGCTCCAGATGTGTGCCCAAATCAGAACAGGGTGATGGCGAAACGCAAATAAGGGGAAGGAGACAGACACACACAGCGACAGAAACAGAGATAGCGGCGGTGAGGCTGAGACAGAGAGAGACAGAGAGGCAGTGAGAGATGGGCAGAAACAGAGAAACAGAAAGAGAGACAGGTATGGGCCCGGAGAAACAAGAAAAGATAAGCAGAGACAGGCAAGGACAGAGAGACAGAGAGAGAGAGAGGCAGAAATAGAGACAGCAAAACAGTGTGGAACGAGTGTAGTCCTGGAAGGCAGAGGATGTAGGTTCTAATCCTGGCTCTGCCACATATCTGTTGTGTGACCTGGTTCAAGTCATTTATCTTCTCAGCGCCTTGGTTTCCTCAACTGTACAAAGGGGATACCTATTCTCTCTCCTACTTATTCATTCAATAGTATTTATTGAGCGCTTACTATGTGCAGAGCACTGTACTAAGCGCTTGGGATGAACAAGTCGGCAACAGATAGAGACAGTCCCTGCCGTTTGACGGGCTTACAGTCTAATCGGGGGAGACGGACAGACAAGAACAATGGCACTAAACAGCGTCAAGGGGAAGAACATCTCGTAAAAACCGATGGCAACTAAATAGAATCAAGGCGATGTACAATTCATTAACAAAATAAATAGGGTAACGAAAATATATACAGTTGAGCGGACGAGTACAGTGCTGTGGGGATGGGAAGGGAGAGGTGGAGGAGCAGAGGGAAAAGGGGAAAATGAGGCTTTAGCTGCGGAGAGGTAAAGGGGGGATGGCAGAGGGAGTAGAGGGGGAAGAGGAGCTCAGTCTGGGAACGCCTCTTGGAGGAGGTGATTTTTAAGTAAGGTTTTGAAGAGGGAAAGAGAATCAGTTTGGCGGAGGTGAGGAGGGAGGGCGTTCCAGGACCGCGGGAGGACGTGACCCGGGGGTCGACGGCGGGATAGGCGAGACCGAGGGACGGCGAGGAGGTGGGCGGCAGAGGAGCGGAGCGTGCGGGGTGGGCGGTAGAAAGAGAGAAGGGAGGAGAGGTAGGAAGGGGCAAGGTGACGGAGAGCCTTGAAGCCTAGAGTGAGGAGTTTTTGTTTGGAGCGGAGGTCGATAGGCAACCACTGGAGTTGTTTAAGAAGGGGAGTGACATGCCCAGATCGTTTCTGCAGGAAGATGAGCCGGGCAGCGGAGTGAAGAATAGACCGGAGCGGGGCGAGAGAGGAGGAAGGGAGGTCAGAGAGAAGGCTGACACAGTAGTCTAGCCGGGATATAACGAGAGCCCGTAATAGTAAGGTAGCCGTCTGGGTGGAGAGGAAAGGGCGGATCTTGGCGATATTGTAGAGGTGAAACCGGCAGGTCTTGGTAACGGATAGGATGTGTGGGGTGAACGAGAGGGACGAGTCAAGGATGACACCGAGATTGCGGGCCTGCGGGACGGGAAGGATGGTCGTGCCATCCACGGTGATAGAGAAGTCTGGGAGCGGACCGGGTTTGGGAGGGAAGATGAGGAGCTCAGTCTTGCTCATGTTGAGTTTTAGGTGGCGGGCCGACATCCAGGTGGAGACGTCCCGAAGGCAGGAGGAGATGCGAGCCCGAAGGGAGGGGGAGAGGACAGGGGCGGAGATGTAGATCTGCGTGTCATCTGCGTAGAGATGGTAGTCAAAGCCGTGAGAGCGGATGAGTTCACCGAGGGAGTGAGTGTAAATGGAGAACAGAAGAGGGCCAAGAACTGACCCTTGAGGAACTCCAACAGTTAAAGGATGGGAGGGGGAGGAGGCTCCAGCGTAGGAGACCGAGAATGATCGGCCAGAGAGGTAAGAGGAGAACCAGGAGAGGACTTACACTGTGAGCCCCATGTGGGAGAGGAGCTGGGTCTGACCTCATTAACTCATACCTACCCCAGCATTCAGAACAATGCTTGCCACATAGTAAGCAATTAACAAGTACCACAAAACAAAAACACAAATGAACAGAGAAAGAGGGACAGGCAGAGACAGGCAGAAACAGAGAAACGGAGACAGAAAGACAGGCAGAGTCAGAGAAAGAGAAACACCAAACCCTCTGATTATCTTGTAGCATAAGGCTTGGCACATGGAAAGAACTTACTAAACTCCCCGGCTAGCATGTGACAAAAATAGGGGTGGTGGGTGGCTAGTTTCACGGAGGGCCTTGTCTCTCCCCTCACACCCTGCCCCACCCTACTCCCCCCTGTCCCGGCCCCCATCTTAGGTTTCCATGGGAACATCAGAACTGGCTCACTGTGGTCTGGGATTGTCTCTCTTTTGCTGTATTGTACTTTCCCAAGCACTTAGTACAGTGCCCTGCACACAGTAAGCACTCAATAAATATGATTGAATAAACTAATGAATGAATGAACTGGGAGAGGCTGGGTTCTAGATTTAGCCACTGTGTGAATTTTAGTGCTAAAACACAGAATTTGATCTGCCACTGGCCAGGCAGAAGGAGGGTGAGTCGGGGAGTCGGAAGAGCCGGGGTCTAGTCCCTGCTCTGGCTGCTCTGGCAGCCAGGCCCTCTGTACTCTCCGAGAACCTCTGGGACATCAGGTGAGGTGGCCCAGCCTCGAAGACATCCTGGAAAGCACCAGCCAATGTAGGCAGGAAAGACCACGGTGGTTGTCCCGGTCCCCTGCCTGCCTGCTGGGTCACCATGCCCTGGCCTGCCATTGGCACCAGGCTGCGCTCGGCTTAGGCTACCAATGGGTCCTGTGGCAATAGACCTCTGCATTCTTTCAGCTGTCTGCTACATCCCTGCCCTCCTCCTCGCTCATTGCTCCTCCGGTCCCGGTGGGAACACAACGGGCGGGGACAAGAGAGGGCCAGTGGACCTGGCCATGGAGACTCCGAAGGACTTGAAGGGAGAGGCCATGAGGAGCCTCTCTCTGGCCAAGCCACATCCCTTAAATCCAAGTTCTTGGCTCAGCCAATGCCAAGTGTGGAGAATCTCCATTTCTCCAGAGCCAAAGTCCTGGCTGGAACTAACGATCCATCAATCACTTGGTACTTATTGAGTGCTTACTGTGGGCTGAGAACTATATTAAGCGCTTTGGAGACCATACTGTAACAGAGATGGAAGATACGTTTCCTGCCCACAGCTAGCTCAAAGTCTATTGTTATAATGTGCTCTCCCAAGCGCTTAGCACAATGCTCTGCACACAGTAAGCGCTCTATAAATGATTGAATGAATGATGAATGAATGGAAGGAGAACTTACAGTCTAGATAAATTCCAGCCATGAAATACTCCCTTCCTGGATAATAATAATAATAATTGTGGTATTTGTTAAGCGCTTATTACAATAATGTTGGTATTTGTTAAGTGCTTACTATGTGCAGAGCACTGTTCTAAGTGCTGCGGTAGATAAAGGGTAATCAGGTTGTCCCACATGAGGCTTACAGTCTTAATCCCCATTTTACAGATGAGGGAACTGAGGCACCGAGAAGTTAAGAGACTTAATAATAATAATAATAATAGTAATGTTGGTATTTGTTAAGCGCTTACTATGTGCACAGCACTGTTCTAAGCACTGGGAGAGATACAGGGTAATCAGGTTGTCCCACGTGAGGATCACAGTCTCAATCCCCATTTTACAGATGAGGTAACTGAGGCACAGAGAAGTTAAGTGACTTGCCCACAGTCACACAGCTGGCAAGTGGCGGAGCCTGGATTTGAACCTATGACCTCTGACTCCCAAGCCCAGGCTCTTTCGCTCACAGTCACACAGCTGACAAGTGGCAGAGCCGGGATTCGAACCCATGACTTCTGACTCCCAAGCCCGTGCTCAGTACTGTACTAAGTGCTCAGGTAGATACAAGATAATCAGGTCCCACATGGGGCTCACATCCTAAGTAGAAGGGAGAACCGGTACTGAACCCCCATTTTACTAATGAAGGAACTGAAGCTCAGAGATGTTAAATGACTTGCCCAAGGCCGGCAGCGAGTAAGTGGCAGAGACGGGATTAGAATCCAGGTCCTCCGGCTCCTCTGACTCTGATGGCTTCTGTTGTCAATACCCTGCATTTCCCATCAACTCCGGGAAGGGAATGGCCTCGGAGAAGTCTGGAGTCTCCTCCCAGCTTATTTTTGGTACGAATCAGCTAATCTATTAAACACTGATATTAAAGTCATAATCACCTTTGCACACATTAAACTACCAACTAGCACAAATAATAGGTCTTAAGAACAGCATTACAATCGCTACTAACACAGAGCACTTACAACATCCCTATAAAATAAGAACTACATCCAGGATTGATTGGAGGGAAGCTCATTGTACTGGGGCACTGGAGCCTGACCCGTAGGCTCCGGAAGCCGGGATTGGGTGATGCTTCAGGGGCGGTAATGACAAATTCAGAGGACCATTAGATCTGGGAGGGAAAATCTTGGGTGTCGGGGGGAGGCGAGACTGTCAGGCAACTCCCAGGAGAAGCATGCACATACAAATAGGGGTTTGAACTATATTATTTCTCATATCCACCCCTCCATCAGTCAGTCAATCATATTTACTGAGTGCTTTCAGTGTGCAGAGCGCTGTACTTAAGAGAAAAGTTCCCAGCCCACAGTGAGTTTACAGTCTAGACACAAACACACACACACACACTCTAACAGTCATACAGACCTTAGACAAACATGCTTGTGCATTCTGCTAGTAAGATTTGGCCTTATAATAATAATAATAACAATTACAATCGTGTTATTTAAGTGCTTATTCTATGTCAAGTACTGTACTAAGTGCTGGGTAGATAGATCTTTTTTATCATCTTTATTGTAGCGTATTCCCTCCAGGGTTTAGGATGGTGCTCTACATACAGTAAGCACTCAATAAATGTGATTGATTGATTGATATTGCATTGTGTGGCCTCATGGGAAGTCCCTGGAGCCTGTGAGACAGGTGACCTGGGTTCTAATCCTGCTCTGATACTTACCTGTTGTGTGAACTTGCTCCAGGCTTTTAATTTCTCCTCATCTGCAGAATGGGTATTTAATGTTTGTTCTCCCTTCCACTCAGACTGTGAGAGCCATGTGGGATAGGGACTATGCCCAACTTGATTGTCTTGCTCCTACCCTAGGGCTTAGGACAGTGCTTGGCATGTAGGAAGTACTTAACCAACACCAAAAGTGTTATTTTACAAGACAATCAGATAAGGCACAGTCCATGTCCCTCATGGGGTTCACAGTCTAAGGAGGAGAGAGAACAGGTATTGACTTGTCCATTTTACAATGAGAAAACTGAGGCACAGAGCAGTCAAGTAGCTTGCCCAAGGTCACACAGTTGGCAGATGTCCTAGCTGGGATTAGAACCCAGGTCCTTCTGACTCCTAGGCCTGTCCTCTATCCATTAGGCTATGACCACTTACTATGTGCCAGGGACTTTACTAAGTACTGGGGTAGATACAAACTAATCAGACTGGACACAGTCCCTGTCCCACATGGGGCTCACAGACTTATTCCCCATTTTACAGATGAGGCAACTGAAGAAGAGAGAAGTGAAGTGACTTGCCCAAGGTCACTAAGCAGACAAGTATCAGAGCCAAGATCAGAAGTTAGATCCTCTGACTCCCAGGCCACTGCACTTTCCACTTGACCACACTGCTTCTTGACATCAGGGAATGTGGGTCTCACTTCTGGTGCACTCAGTCAAACACTTGGAACACTGTTCGGCGCTCAGTAAATATCATCGGTGGTCTGATGGACAGAGAAGAATTTTGGGAAGAGACCGCCATGCCTGCCCTGGTCCTGGGTCCTTGGCCCCTCAGAGGGCTGCCTGGTACTTCAGGGGAGGACTAGGGTTGAAGCCCGGCCCTGAGGATCAGGGTGGGCAAGCTTTGGGGTCACAAATATCCTAGGAGCCCACGGGATAGGCAGCATTAGGCCTTTGGGAAAAGGAGGTCAGCCAGTGAGATCTAATGGTCCTCTGATGCCAACCTACTCACTCTACCTTGATCTCATCTGTCTCACCACTGACCTCTTGCCCACGTCCTGCCACTACCTCCCTCTTCATAAATGACAGATGATTATTCACCCCATTTTCAAAGCCTTATCAATAATAATAAGGATGATGATGGTATTTGTTAAGTGCTTACTATGTGCCAAGCACTGTTCTAAGCACTGAAAGCACATCTCCTCCAAAAGGCCTTCCCTGACTAAGCCCTCATTCTCTTTTCTCCCACTCCCTTCTGCATCACCCTTGCACTTAGATTAGTTTGCTTTATTCACTCCTCCCTCAGCCCCACCAGCACATATCCTTAATTTATCTATATTAGTTTCTGACTCCCCCTCTAAGCTGTATGCTCGCTGTGGGCAGGGAATGTGTTTACCAACTTTGTTATATTGTACTCCCCCAAGTGCTTTAGTGCAGTGCTCTGCACTAAAGTGCACAGCGTAAGCACTCACTAAATTCAATTGATTGATTGGTCTAGTGAAATGGCCATGACCCTAAGAGTCAGAGAACCTGAGTTCTAATCCCAGCTCTGCCACTTGTCTGCTGTGTGACCCTGGGCAAGTCATTTTACTTCCCTAAGCCTCAGTTTCCTCTTCTGTGAAATGGGGATAAAATAGCGGTTCTTCTTAGAATATGACCCTCCTGTGGGAGAGGACTGTGTCTAACATGATTGTTTTTTATCTTCAACACTGGTTGGCACAGAGTAAATTCTTAGCATCCCACAATTATTACTCTATGGGTGAGAACTCCTAGCTAGAGCAGTGGTAAGGAGCAGGTTTCGCCCGACTTATTCATGGAACTGCTTCACTCCCCACCCCCTTGCAAGCATGGTCTTATTCTGGCTTGCTCAAACTGACGGGCTGCCTTGTACCTTTTCCATTACTTATCTCACTGTCTTCAAAACATCCCTATAAGGTAGGGAGAAGCAGGTGTCCTTATCCCCATGTTCCAGGTGAGGAAAGAGAAGCCCAGATAGGTTAAGTATCTCTCCAAGGCCACGCAGCAAGTCAGTGGCAGAACTGGGACTTGAACCCAGGTCCTCAGACTTCAAGGGCTAGACTCTCCCCACGCTACAGTCTCCCCACCAAACCTTGTGGGATCTGGGTCATAAAGAATGACTCTTTAGAGCCTACTCCCCATTTGCCACCATTAAAATTTCAGCCCAACTGCTTGGGTCCTAGAGATCACCCTGGGCCACCCCTGACTTTCAAGGGAACCCATGCTAGCTGGCCCCCTTCTCTTCAGAAAGCTCAACGTGGGGACAGAACAGGAGGAGGGAGCGGGTGTATCTCAGGCCCAGAGCCAGCTGCACCCTCGATCTCCCCCAACTCCCACCTGGGGGGCTTCTATTTCCTTCAGTGGCCTCCCCCCGCCTCCAGAGATGATCCCAGAGACTTGCAGGACCTGGACAGCCTTTACACACCTCATTAACATTCAAATCTGCTCATGCCTGCTTCACTTGGAATTCCATGCATATTATCAGATAGAACCAAATGCAAATATATACAAATTCACCCACTTGAAGAAACCAACAGGAAAGCTGTAGGATGGGCCTGGCTTCCTGCAGGACCGGTTTTCCCTGTGTTTTCAGGCTGTGTATATGATGGTGGACGCAAAAGAGGCCCTGACTCTTGGGAAGGGGAGGGGGCTTGACCCCCAGATCCATCTCTGCTCAGGTCACCTCAGCCATGCCTCTGCCAGATTAACTTCTTACATGACCAACCAATCTGATGTGTTATTCTTAAAGAGCTTTGTGGAGGAAGGGTCAATTCCAACATTTCAGATCTGACCTACAGCCCTCCCACTGCATTTCCTCTTTGCAGAGCTGGAGGGATTCTCAAATGCTCATTGGGATACCAAATCCACCTCTTCCCTCAGTGAATGCCAAGAACCCTAAAGGGCTTTCCGCTTATCGGTCTTCGGCCCCTCACGTAGGGAGAGTAGGGATTTTCGGGAGAAAGTTGTGACTCTAGCTTTGACAACTTCCAGATGGGATGGTCTGATTTAACCATCTCCCTGCTGGTTCTCCAGGATATTGTGGCATTTAAGTTCTTACTAGGTGCCAGGCACTGTTTTAAGCACTGGGGTGTATATAAGCAAATCAGGTTGGGTACAGTCCCTGTCCCACATGGTGCTCTCAGTCTCTATCCCCATTTTATAAGTGAGGTAACTGAGGCCCAGAAAAGTGAAGTGACTTGTTCAAGGTCACACCACAGGCAAGTGGCAGAGCCAGAATTAGAACCCAGGTCCTTCTGACTCCCAAGCCCTTGGTCTATCCACAAGACAATGCTGCTTTGATTGATTGGTTCTTCCAGTGTCCTGGAAAGGGACAGAGGTGGGTGTAACCTTGGGCAAATCACTTTGCTTCTCTGTGCCTCATTTCTGTTCTCCCTCCTACTTAGACTGTGAGCCCTATGTAGGACAGGGACTGTGTTCAACCTAATTTCCTTTTATCTACCCAGGCAGTTAAAACAGTATTTGACACAAAATAAGCACTTAACAAATACCCTTAAAAAAACAACTGATTAATCTGTAATATTCACTGAGTACTTACTTGGTGCAGGCAGGGAATGCTTCTGTTCAATGTTGTATTGAACTCTCCCAAGTGCTTAGTACAGTGCTCTGCAAACAGTAAGTGCTCAATAAATATGATTGACTGACTGATTGACTAAGCACTTGGGTGAATACAAGAGACTTAATGGCTATAACATTTGTCTTCAAGGAGTTTATAATCAGGTGGGAGAGACAGATGCTAACATGAAATAGAGGTAGGGTGAAACAGTGTATAAAGATCCGTATATAGATGCAGTGTGGGTGGGGATGGATGCAGGGGTGCCAGTTGGTTAGGTAATGTGGAAATGACAGTCAGGTGAGGGGTAATAGGGTCAGGGAGATGAATGATGAATCAGGGAAGGCCTCCTGGAAGAGATAGGCTTTCAGAAGGACTTTGAAAGTGGGGACAGTGGTAGTCTGCTGGATGTGAAGGTGAAGAAAGTTCCAAACAGGAACATGAGCAAGGTGTCTTTGGTGGAAGAGTCAAGATCGAGGAACAGGAAATAGCATTAATGAGAGAAGGTATGTGAAGCCCTTTGGAAGTAAAGACTCTTCTTCATAGGCAATCCCCTTGATCCAGACTGGGTTGGGACCGAGCTGTTGTCTGGATGAATGGGATTTTCCAGAGACATGGATTTTTTTTTAATGTGCCAGGCACTCTACTAAACATTGGGATAGATAAAGCTAAACTGTTTGGAAACAGTCCATGTCCCACATAGGGCTCAGAGTCTAAATTCCCATTTTACAGATGTGGTTAATGAGGTCTAGAGAAGGTAAGTGACTTGCTCAAGTCACATAGCTGACAAGTGGCAGAGCTTGGATTAGATTCTGATTCCCAGGCCCGGCCTCTATCCATTAGGTCAGACTGCTTTCCTCAAGTGAAGGAAGAAGGCTACCTTGCTCAGGTGAATGAGGCTTGGAAATTCCACCTAACTCGTATCTGAAGAGGTATCTGTGCAAAAGTCAAAGCTGAGAAGTCCCTTCTGGGTGTGCTGGAAAGTATAAAGAACAAAGACCAGGCTAAGCTGGTTCTTGAGCTCTCTGCAGTGACGATGGGGCTTAGGCCCCAAGTGCCTGAGACCCTGCGAACATCTTCAAGTCAATGGGACACTCGCTCTGTGCCATGCTCCCTTCCCATTCCACCCGTTAACACTCGGAGGGTCCCGGCCTGCCTGGGAAAGAGCGAGGGGCCGGAAATGAGGAAGACTAATTTTAGCATCTGTTTGCTTTGCTTTTTCAGCATGCGAGAGAGCCACAGAAGCACTTTGGCGCCTTGATTATTAAAGAAACCGATGTCGGGGATATGGTGGCTTGTCTCAAGTGGCGATGGGAAGGGGGAAGTGTATTTGCTTCCTCTCGCCCCTCTGGACCAGCCAATTCATTCGGAGTTGCTGAGGGAGCAATCGAGCCACAAAGCCCTGCCCAGCAGAGCGTTGGAATCAGCTGGAGAGTATGTTCTCTGTTCACAGCAAACCACCAGCCCCCAGTTCTGAGCCAAACCACATAGAGGAACGGGGAGTGACAGACAGAATTCTGTAAGGGTAGAGTTTGCCATGACACCAGGGAAAAGGGAGGTTTTTAGCCCAAGAACGCTAGGGCTTTCTGTGATGTGGACCAGTCCAGAGGGAACCTGGAAAACATGGGTGAGAAAGACCAAAGCAGCTACCCTGCCCACCACCTACTGGGTCACGATGATACAGCCTAGAGTCAACACTGGGCTGTGATTGCTTTAGGCCTAAGAAGGTTTTGGTCATCAAATTTTGGCAGGCAAATGGCCATGTGCTACTCCCCTGTCCACCTCCTTGCTCGTTGCTCTCAGTGCCTTGAAGGGAACTGTACAAACAGGAACCAGAGAGCATGAGGGATGCCATACTGGCCACTGGCATTAGAATCAACTCCTCCATGCAGGTTCTTGCACCAAAATCTTTGTGACTGGAGACCAAACTCCTCACCGTTTATGATGGAAGGTGGGTGGAGGTGGGGGACACTCATTATCTTTACAGCTCCTTTTTTTTTAAGCCCAAGAGGCAGGCAGTCCTCAGCAGACCTGGGGTTCCTCTGACCTGTCCTCCCTCAACCTCTCACTTGGTAAGGGAAGGACACCCCCACTTCCTCACCACCTCCTAGGTGGCAGCAGCTGGACATCAAAACTGTTGGCAGCTGCCACCTGATCCGGTCACTGCCAGGTGGGCACTGATGGTACTCAAGGATACCAGATATCTTTTTGACAACTTCCACCATTACAGCACACACACACACACACACACAAATCCACATCCCTCAGCACATACACAATGCTGAGCACACAAACAACCTCTCAACACATTTAAATCCCTCAACACACACAAGCCTCTCAGCACATACACACACATATATAAACCCCGCAACACATCGTTTAGACTGTGAGCCCGTTATTGGGCAGGGATTGTCTTTATCTGTTGCCGAACTGTACATTCCAAGAGCTTAGTACCGTGCTCCGCACATGGTAAGCGCTCAATAAATATGATCGAATGAATGAATGAACATGTACACACTTCTCAGCACTTCAGCAGACACACGCACCCTCAACTTACACTCGCACACACACACCCCTCAACACAAGCACACTGTAACGGTCAGGGACAGCATCTAAAATCCAGATGGTCCAATAGGGAATTGGACAAATGATCACCCTCATCAGAGCTGAGAGTTTCTTCATGGAGCCAGAGGAGCTTTGAGGATTCGAACCAGAGCTTGAGTAGGTCTTTGGATCAAAGGAGCCCAGTTTGAATCCAGGAGCTGGGAGCCTCAGATTCTTTCTTTTTCTCCTTGTCTCCCTCCTTCCTCTCACCCCAAGCCCTCCATTTGCAAGCGCTGCTGCTGCCCCCATCAGGCGCGCTGGAGAACTGACAGCTGGTCCCCGCTAACTCTCCTGTTTTAACATTTATAATACTCGGAGGGCTTCTGGTGGGACTGGACTGAGAGGGCAGCCAAGCCCCACTCCCCTCCCCGCCTCCCGCTCCCAATACGCCCTGCTCTCCTTGCTCTTTCTTACCCTCCCCCCTAGACTCTAAACTAGTGTTTTAGCTGTCCATAAAGAGTCCACTCTTAGAGGATAGGAGCTTTGTAGCCTGTTACTTGCTGGGGGTTAGAATTTACTGAGCTCGTATAGAGTGCTAGGCTCTGTACTAAGCATTCTGGAGTGAATTTCAGGAGCAAAACACACGCCATGCTGAGGGTTGGAATAGACTGAGCTCACATAGAGTGCTAGGCCCTGTTCTAAAGCGTTCTGGAGTAAATTTCAGGAGCAAAGCACATGACCCCTTTCCATCAGGAGGTAACACTTTAAATAATGTCCAAGGGCAAAGGGCAACAGGGTTGGAGGAAATCTTTCCGCTATGTTAATAATAATAATGTTGGTATTTGTTAAGCGCTTACTATGTGCAGAGCACTGTTCTAAGCGCTGGGGGAGATACAGGGTCATCAGGTTGTTCCACGTGAGGCTCACAGTTAATCCCCATTTTACAGATGAGGGAACTGAGGCACAGGGAAGTTAAGTGACTTGCCCACAGTCACACAGCTGACAAGTGGCAGAGTCAGGATTCGAACCCATGACCTCTGGCTCCCAAGCCCAGGCTCTTTCCACTGAGCCACACTGCTTCTCTAGTGGATGGAGCTTTGACTGCAAGCCCTGTGTGTCGGACTTGATCATCCTGTACCTTCCCCATTACTCAGCACACTACTTGACACATAGTAAGTACTGAACAGATGCCTCATTTATTCTTATTAATAATAATAATCATAATCATTAGGCTCAGTGGAAAGAGCATGGGCTTTGGAGTCAGAGGTCATGAGTTTGAATCCCAGCTCTGCCACTTGTCAGCTGTGTGACTGTGGGCAAGTCACTTAACTTCTCTGTGCCTCAGTTACCTCATCTGTAAATGAGGATTAAGACTGTGAGCCCCACGTGGGACATCCTGATTCCCCTGTGTCTACCCCAGCGCTTAGAACAGTGCTCAGCACATAGTAAGCGCTTAACAAATACCAACATTATTATTATTATTATGGTATTTGTTAAATGTTTACTATGTGCCAGGCACTGTACTAAGCGCTGGGGTGGATACAAGCAAATCTGATAGGTCACAGTCCCTGTACCATGCGGGGCTCACAGTCTCAATCCCCATTTTACAGATGAGGTAGCTGAGTCACAGAGAAGTGTGACCTGCCCAAGGTCACACAGCAGACAAGTGGCAGAGCCAGAATTAGAACCCATGACCTTCCGACTCCCGGGCCAGTGCTCTATTCCCTATGCCAGGCTGTTTATTCTTCCTCTTATTCTTATTACTATCATTATCACTGGAAGTTAAGACCACAGGTGTTCGTGTTCACTTGAAACCCTTTCAAAATGGCTCAGCTCTAGGGGCAGGGGTCAGTTCAAGGGGTGGTGAGTCTGGGAGGGGGTCAGAGACTGCCATCTCCTCCTTGCCAGCCTGCTGTAGATTCTCCCCACAGGAAGAGGGAGCCTAGAGCTGGTCAAACGAAGATAAGGCCAGGCTCCTGTGGAGCCTCCCTGCTCTGATCACTTCTGCCTGGGGACAGAGGAGGTGAGAGGGAGTGGAGCACATCAAGCAATCAATCCATCTGTCAGTGATGTTTATTGAGTGCTGACTGTGTGCAGAGCACTGTACTAAGCACTTGGGAAAGTACAAAGCAAAGGAGACTGTGAGTCCCTCTAGACTGTGAGCCCATTTTTGGGTAGGGATTGTCTCTATTTGTTGCTGAATTGTACTTTCTAAGCACTTAGTACAGTGCTCTGCACACAGTGAGCGCTCAATAAATACGACTGAATGAATGATTTCCCTGACCAGAAGGAGTTTACAGTCTAGAAGAGGAGATGCATCAGGCCAACCAGATTGGCTGCCGCTGCAGTCACCAATATGCCCCCTCTGAGGGTCTACAAGTGCCCAAGTGGCCCCAGTCAGGGTAAGCGAGTGGTGTCCAAGGTGGCCCGGGAAGATGGAGTGACTATCCTGATATCTTTGCTCACAGACAGGCAGGGATTGACCCTGGGTGGAACTTCCAATGTTCCAAGATTATGTTGGGGTCGGCAACTTTGGACAGCCGGTCAGTAGGGCCAGGCCATGAACTGGATCTTTGGAACAGGAGGTACCCCGATATGCAGTGCCCCCCGACCCGAGTCATCGACCTCATCCTGCCCCCACAAACAGCCAAGGGGTCCCTGAGGCGACTAGTGTTCTACTCACCTTCTGATGACATTTACTGCTCAGTGGTCAGTCTCCTGATTGACGATGGCCTTTATGTAGCACTTACTAGACACTAAGCACCATGCTAAGACCCAGGGTAGATCTAGAATACTACGAATAATGATGGCAGGCCCTTTTCCTCTGCCCAGATCCTGCTGGCGGACCACCTCCCTCACCGCTGGCTCCGGAGTCCCCGTCCTGAGATCCAGATCAGGGCCAGGGCCCCGGACCAGCTGCTGATGCATTTCTGATGCAAATCTGCAGCCTCAGCACAGCTGCCTGCAGCCAAGGGGCCATCGGGGCCTCGGCTCCTTCCCAAATCCCTCAAACGGCTTTTCCCCCCCGGCTCCCTCCACTCCTTAACCTCTGCTTCGCCCAAACCCTGCTGTCCGGCCTGCACCGGCAGCCCTACTGGGTCCGGGACAACCACCCCGGCAGGCCACTGGGTCTCACCCTCCAACTCCCAGGACACTGGTACCTGGTTCTGTGCCACCCTCCCCATCTCTCTCCCTCCCTTTCTGCAGCTTCCTCAGCCTCAGATCTCGGAACCAGTGAAGGGAAGAGTTGGTTCAGCCCCTCACCTCCCCAGGCCTACGTGTCCTCTCCCTGGCAGACTGGCTTCCTGCCTGTCTGTGCAATCGATCAGTGGTCTTTCCTGACCGCCTCCTGTGGGCAGAGCACTGTGCTAAGAGCTCGAGGGAGAATGATAGAATACAATCCTAGCTGATTTCCCTCCCGCTGGAAGTATGTCCAGACCAGCAGGCCCCAAATTCCTCCCTGCCGCCCCACTGCAGACTTCTGAATTCACCTCAGGTCATCCCCTGCTCCTTGCCAATTCACCACCTTGCCCAGACCCTGGGTGTGTCCCCACTCGGCACAGAGGGCCGCAAAGACTTTCCTTGGCTGCTCAGAGTCACAGTGGCTAATGGCCCATGGCAGGGAGGGTGGCCAGCATCCCAGGCCCTCTGTCCTTCAAGGACAGCTCATGAGGTGCCAAGTCAGCCTCTGGTCTGCAGCTGGGGCTGCTGGCACCCTGGAACCTGGTCTCCTATAACATGGAAACACTAGCGGCCTCTCAAAGGCCCGAGCTGAAGAGGGAGGGCCAGAACAAGGCCACGAGTGGGCTAATCCGGGCTCCTCTGGCCACTGAAGCCCTCTTGGACCAAGACCTACCAGGACGAGCAGTGCTGCCCACCCTCCGGGTCAGGGTCACCCTGGCTGCACCCCTGACCCAGAGCAGAATGGAGCCAGAAGCTGATGAATGGGGAAGTGAAACAGTCAGCCTGTAGAATTCAGCCCCAGGCAATGCACCCTCCTTCCAGGTAAACATGTGGTTAATTCATCCACTCCCTATGCCTGGAGGGGCAGCCTCTGCTTCAGAACTGGAGGAGCTGACTCTTTCTTCCCCATACCCACCAGCCCTGCCCAGGTAAACAACCACTTCATCTGTCTCGGTGGGGCCCTTTGGAGAGAGCATGATATAAAGAGTGAGGAGACCCAAATTCTGCCATTATCCTGCTGTGTGAACTTGAGCAAGTCACTTACCCTCTCTGGGCCTCAGCCTCCTCAACTGAATGATGGGGATGAGGAAGAGTCGTCCCAGTTTTCCAGAGCTGCCTCTCCCCTGTTTAGACTGTGAGCCCATTGTTGGGCAGGGATTGTCTTTATCTGTTGCCAAATTGTACATTCCAAGTGCTTAGTACAGTGCTCTGAATAAATATTATTGAATGAATGAATGAATGAGGGAGAAAGTCACCAGCAGCCAGGGTTCTCCATTCTCCCACATACTCCCTAAAGGGATCTAATTCACCCCCTCCCCCTTGGATCCAACCAGGACTAGTTCCAACCCTGAAATTAGATGCTTCTCCTGCACTGAATGCTGTGGCCAGCCATCACCAATCAATCATATTGATTGAGCTCTCAATCAGAGCACAGTTCTAAGCACTTGGGAAAGTACAATACAACAGAGTTGGTAGACAAATTCCTTGCCTACAATGAGAAGCAGTGTGAGAAGCAGTGGAAAGAGCACGGGTCTGGAAGTCAGAAGGACGTGGGTTCTAATCTAGGCTTCTCCTCTTGTCTGCTGTGCAACTTTAGACAAGTCACTTCACTTCTCTGGACCTCATTTACCTCATCTGTAAAATGGGGATTAAGAATGCGAGCCCCGTTTGGGGCAGGGACTGAATCCAACCTGAGTAACTTGTATTTATCCCAGAGCTTAGTTTAGTGCCTGGCACAAAGTAAGTGCTTAACAAATACCATTAAAAAAAATAAAAAAGCAAAAAACGAGTCAGGACCAAACCCAGCCCGTGCTGGCCAAGCTGGGCACTGAACCCGTGCCACTGTTTCCACTGTTACCTCAGGTACCCACCCGCCGAGCTGACATTTATTTAATCCTCATAGTAATGTTGACTGTGTACTTACCGAAACACTGTATGCCCATGGAAGACATTTGTTTCCAAGCAGCTTATGCTAAATTGCAGAGATATAAAGGAAACACTTATCCCATATTGACATTTACTGACTTCTGGCAGTTTACAGACAGAATCCACATTATGCCATGGGAAGGGGGTGGGGGTGAGATAAGAAGAGAATCAAACTGTTCCTCCTTAGTGTTGCTAATGAGTTAGAAAAGGTGAGTTAATGGAGGACACTCAGCTGGCTTCTAAGAAGGGGTAGGGAGGGGCCCAGGCTGGGGACTCAGGATAGGCTGGTAAACCAGGGAAGCCATTATCTCAGTGTCCACCTCTAGAGAGCAGTGGGGGTTGTGGTGTTTGAAAGGATCCAGCTCAGTTTGGAAGTGGTACCTGGGTGGGCAGGGGCTCATAAAGACTAGGGAAGAGGCAATGAGAAGAGGCAGGCTCTGTATGGCAAGGGTGGTAGAGATGGTGGTGGTGAGGGTGGTGGGTGGGATGAAGACACTGATGGCAGTGAAGGTGGAGGTGGTGATGAAAATGGTGATGGAGTTGGAGGTGGTGAGGTTGGTGATGGTGGTGGTGATAAAGGAGATGGTGGTGATAGCGGTGGTGGTGGTGGAGATGGCAGTGGTGAGGATGGTAGAGGTGATAGGGATATTGTTGGTGGGGAAGATGGAGGTGGTAACGGAGATTGTGGTGGTGATGGTGGTGGTGGTGATAATGGAGGTGGTGGTGGTGGAGAAGGCGGAGGTGATGGAGATATTGATGGTGGTGGTGAGGATGGTGGAAGGGATGGAAATATTGATGGTTGTAGAGATAATGGAGACGGTGGTGGTCAGGATGGTGGTGGTGATGGAGATGGGGTGGTATTATTGGTGAAGCAGCGTGGCTTAGTGGCAATAGCCCGGGTTTGGGAGTCAGGGGCTGTGCGTTCTAATCCTGGCTCTACCACTTGTCAGCTGTTTGACTTTGGGCAAGTCACTTAACTTCCCTGTGTCTCAGTTCCCTCATCTGTTAAATGGGGGATTAAGTCTGTGAGCCTCATGTGGGACAACCTGATGACCTTGTATCTCCCCCAGAGCTTAGAACAGTGTTTGGCACATAGTAAGCACTTAACAAATACCAACATTATTACTGGTGGTGGTGGTGGTGGTGGTGGTAGCAGAGAAAGGAATGCCTTTTTCCAGGACATATGGGGCCCTCCCTGCAGCCCCGAATGTTCCCATGGATGCCACCTCCTTGTGGCATTGAAGCTGAAAAGAAAGTCCATAGTAACGGGGAGCTTGTATGGAGTGGGAGGAGCTCGTGGGGCTAGAAGTTGTTGGAGTGATGAACCTTCCTGAGCTCTAGCCAACGTCACTGGCCATGCTGGCGAAGAGAAGTTGGAGGGGGCAGGCTTAAGACTCTCCAGGCTTTTGTTTCTAGAGTCCCAGGTGGAGTCGGAAATGCCTAGTCTTTGGACTCCGGAAAGAAACTCTCAAAATTATAAATTCCCATTCTCTCACGCATAAACTCTCCTAAAGCTGTCCAAAAAAGCACAATCCTTTCCAAGTCTAGAAGGAGTTAAAAAGCCACTGAGGTTTTACGGAGGTGGTGAGTGGTTACAGAGTTAAAGGATGGATGCAGTTGAGGACAACCCCACCCCCATCCTTTAGAACCAGTCCCAAGTGACAGTCAGCATCTCCCCTCCTTACATTTTCCCCCTTGTCTTGGGCTTCCAAGTAATTTATCTTTTTACCTTCTCAGAAGGGGAGCCAAGGTACCCAGAACACGATTAGTATTTATTATTATTATTGTTATTATTGTGATTATGTTTCTGAAATCCTTTGAATTCTCTCTGGATTATTCCTGGGCTTTTTTTGGCCTGCGTGGAACGTCGCCTGTCACCCCCACCGTGGGGAACAAAAAGGAATAAATTGCATCCTCAGGGCTAATCCCTGGTCCTACCCCTGCCCCTGCCAACTCACCCACCTCCAGGCCTGTGCTCACCGGGGGCAGAGCTGCTGTTTGGAGCCAGGCCTGGCAGAGTGCTGGAAACTTTCCATTCCTGGGGGTGCCGGCAGGGCCTCCCCGGAACAGAGTGGGGAGTTGGGATGCCTTTGGGCTTCGCCCTCCCCACCCTGCACACTGATGGGGGAGACAGCATCCTTAGATTTGTGAGGAATGAAGAATCCTCCCACCACCCACGGGGAAACGACCAGGGGCCTTGGCTATAAGCAAGACAGGCCGGCTGGCATTTCTGCTATGCCAGGCCTCCAGAACTCAGTATTTTGCTCCTCATTGCTGAAGGGCATAGAAAAATCAAGGACCCCTTTTCTCCCACCTTTTCCTCCCTCAGTGCCGGGGGATGCCCGCCACTCTAGGCCCAGGAAGGTCCCAGGAAGCTGGCAGGGCCTGGCTGGTGTGCTGGCATGGTGACAACCATTTCTCTGATTCTTTCCTCAGGAGGCAGAAGTGGAATCTTGTCTCCTCCTCATCCTCCTGGAGTCTGAAGTGGGGTCATTGAGCAGAAAAGATCACATGGAAGGGTCGGGCAGCCCCTCTGGAAGCAGCCACAGGTGCCCTGGGTGGCTGGCCACCCTCCCCAATCTAGGGGATTGACCCGACAGGAAGCTGGTTGGGGGAATCAAAATACAGTTCCATTGAGGGCTGGGGTACAGATACCGAGGAAAGGCAGGGAAGGTTTTTGGGAGGACGGGGGGAGTCTGGCTTCAGAGACCCTGCTGTAAACAGAGATGCTAAGTGGGCGGGGGCGCAGAAGGGAGGGCTTCTCCACCTCCAGTTCACTGGGAAGACTCAGGGGAGAGGTTATGGGGTAGGAGTGGCCTGCAGATAACCCTGGAGGTTCTCACTGGGTGTGAATGGATCACTGGGGATAGGAAATGTCACTGTTGCCATAGTACTGTCCCACGTTTATTGTTGCCATCTTACTTTCCCAAATGCATAGTGCAGTGCTCTGAACACAGTAAGTGCTTAATAAATACGATTGAATGAATGAATGGTCTGTCTGGACATGTGTCCAGTGCGTGTGATCGGTACGCCTGTTCAGTACATGTGCTGGGCCATGCCTGCAACACCAGATGAAGCCAAACCCTCAGGGGACCATCAAAGAAACGTACTGAAGTGAACTCCTGACTACCAAGCTAATGACCCCCTGGGCCCCGGGTTAATCCACCAGAGAGGGACCAGGTCACAGGGCGCCTGCTGGTCAGTGCACTTCCTGGGCAGGGCAGCTGGCCAGCAGGGCGGGCTGGACAGGAAGGGCGAGCTGGGCCCTTCTGTCCTCGGTCCAGCCCAGGATAAGGATGGTTGGGGATGGGCAGGTAGGTACGCCTCACCCCAGCCAGCCCCGGCGTGAATCCTCTAAACTGCAAGGAGGCTGGGGCAGCGTAGACTAGTGGGAAGAGCACGGGCTTGGGAGTCAGAGGTCGTGGGTTCTAATTCCAGCTCTGCCACTTGTCTGCTGTGTGATTTTAGGCATATCACGTCACTTATCCGGGCCTCAGTTACCTCATCTGTAAAACGAGGATGAAGACTGAGAGCCTCATGTGGGATAACCTGATTACCTTGCATCTACCTAAGGGCTTAGAACAGTGCTCCGCAAGTTAGTAAACGCTTAACATATGCCATTATTATTATTATCTACCCTAGTGCTTACAATGGTGCTTAGCACATAGTAAGAGCTTAATAAAAACCATCGTTATCACCCACCTCGGCCGGACAGTTGCCCAAGGACGGACGTCCCACCCCTTCCGAAGCCCTAGTCCAAAATTCCCGGGGCGGGTGGCGTCCCCACTCCTTGAGCTTTGACCTGCTTTCAGGCCACTAGCCACCGTGGACTCCGGCCAGAGGCTCCGGGCAACGGGAAATCCCCCAGAATATGGCACCTCCTCCTGACTCTCCCTCTGCGCCAAGGAGCTACAGAGTTCGTATTCCCGCCGCCTGCAACCTTCGAGGGGGGTGGGGATTTATCTTCCCGTTGCTGCCCGGGCAGGCCGAAAAGCTAGACGTGCGTGTCCGCAGGGATTCCCCGGGGGGGGGGGTGTCGGGGGAGGGTTGAGGGGTGGGAAGGGGAAAGTGGACCCCCAACTCTCCCAGCCACGCAGGGCCAGGCGCGGGAAGGACCGGCATGGGCCGGGGGCTGGTGTCTTCTTCTCTCCCCTCCGCGGGTCGGACATCAGACCCGCCTTTTGCCCTTCACCCGCCGTCTCCAAGAAAACTTTAATAATAATAATGATATTTGTTAAGCCCTGATTATGTGCTAAGCCCTGTTTTAAGCGCTGGGGTAAATTCAAGGTGGGGCTCATTGTCTTAATCCCCATTTTACAAATGAGGGAACTGAGGCCCAGAGAAGTGAAGTGACTTGCCCAAGGCCACACAGCAGACAAGTGGAGGAGCCGGGATTAGAACCCACGTCCTCTGACTCCTAAAACCGGGCTCTTTCCACTAAACCACGCTGCTTCTCAACTTTTCCGTCCTTCTTTAATCAACAGATGGATGCGGTCCAGTGGGTGGTCGCCCCTCGGGGGTGGGGGTGGGGGGTTTGTGTGCCAGTCCTACCCTACCTCGCCGGGACCCGGAGGACGGTGGGCACCTGGATTATGGGAGGTTCCCCCCTCCTCAAACTCCCCTCGGTCAGGATTCTCTGCCACCGTCCCCAACCCCAACCCTGGTCCTCCCGAGGATCAGCCGGGGGGTGGGAAGGGCCGGGGTCGAAGAAGGGGATGCCGCCCGAGGATCCGGGGCTGACCGAGCTTTCCGGGAGAGCCCCCCCCGAGACCCTCTAGCCCCCCTTCCTGGGTCAGCCAGCGGCCCTTGCCCAGGCAGGACCGGCCCCGATGCCTTGTCCAGATAATAATAATAATGATGATGATGGTATTTGTGAACCTATTACTACGTGTCAAGCACTGTTCTAAGCGCTGGGGTAGATCCAAGGTAAACAGGTTGTCCCACGTAGGGCTCACAGTCTTGACCCCCATTTTACAGACGAGATAACTGAGGCCCGGGGAATTGAAGTGACTTGCCCAAAGTCACACAGCTGTTAAAAAGCGTAGACGGGATTAGAACCCACGACCGGTGACTCCCAAGCCCGGGGTCTTTCCACTGAGCCAGGCTGCTTCTCTATGCTTCTCAGACGGGATCCTCACGGCAGAGCCTTCGGTGGAGAATCGCAGCCACTCAGTGAAACTCTTTTTAATCTCCCTCTCGCCCCCCAAGGAGGGACAATGGGAACGGGGGGCAATCTCAGAGCCCCTTTGGCGACCGCTCAAACGCACGCACCCACAGAACCCCACGATCACAGACTTGTTCACACACGCTCTCCCCCACTCTTTCTTTCAGCCGCGAACCGAGACACGCAAAACGCTCCGTCCAGACCCGGCAGCCCGCCGAGGGAAGACGGGCGGAGAAGTTCCGAAACGCGAGGCATCCACTTACAGCCCCGGCACAAAGCTAACACGCTCCCGACCCTGGCGGGCTTTTTGCAGAGAGCTGGGGCCGGGCGAGAGGTTGGGGAGGGGGGTCTATCCGCCTTCCTACACTTCCTCGGGGAAAGGGACGGTAGCGTCTGTCCAGACAAGGGGAGCTGGCTTCTCCGGGCGAAGGGGCGCCTGGGTCTTCCAGCCCATCTCGACTCCAGGCGTACGGAATCCCAGCACATCCCTGGTTTCAGGGGTCTGGAATCCCAGAACATCCCCGGCTTTAGGCGTTCGGAATCCCAGCACATCCCTGGCTTCAGGGGTCCGGAATCCCAGCACATCTCTGGCTTCAGGAGTCCGGAATCCCAGAACATCCCTGACTTTAGGGGTCCGGAATCCCAACACATCTCTGGCTTCAAGGGTCCGGAATCCCAGCACATCCCTGGCTTCAGGGGTCCAGAATCCCAGCACATCCCTGGCTTCAGGGGTCCAGAATCCCAGCACATCCCTGGCTTCAGGGGTCCAGAATCCCAGCACATTCCTGGCTTCAGGGGTCCGGAATCTTAGCACATCCCTGGTTTCAGGGGTCCGGAATCCCAGTACATCCCTGGCTTCAGGGGTCCGGAATCCCAGAATATCCCTGGCTTCGGGGGTCCGGAATCCCAGCACATCCCTGGCTTCAGGGTCCGGAACCCCTGCCCTCCTCCGGCTGAAGTCGTTCGCACCCCTTGCCCATCCCGGCTCGAGTCGTCAAGGCCCTGCTACCCTGGCTTCAGGCGTCTGTTCCCCCAATCCACCTCCGGCTCCAGGCGTCCGGAGTCCCAGCCACCCCAGCTTCAGGCGTCCGGACCCCCAGCCCACCCCGGCTTCCAGGGTCCAGACCCCCGACCACTCCGGCTCCAGGCATCTAGACCCCCAGCCCAACCAGAGGTTCAGACCCCCAGTCCACCCCCAGCTTCAAGGGTGCAGACCCCACCCCAACCCGGCTCCAGGTGTCCAGATCCCTAGCCCACCCCCAGTTCCAGGCGTCCAGACCCCCAGACCACCCCCAGCTCCAGGAGTGCAGACCCCCAGCCCACTCCCAGCTCCAGGGATGCAGACCCCAGCCCACTCCCAGCTCCAGGCGTCCAGACCCCCATCCCAACCCGGCTCCAGGCGTCCAGACCCCCAGCCCATCCTCAGCTCCAGGGGAGCAGACCCCCAACCCACTCCCAGCTCCAGGGATGCAGACCCTCAGCCCACCCCCAGCTCCAAGAGTCCAGACCCCCATCCCAACCCGGCTCCAGGCGTCCAGACCCCCAGCGCCCCCCCCCAGTTCCAGGGGTGCAGACCCCCCAACCCTCCTCCAGGTCCAGGGGTCCAGACCCTCATCCCACCCCCAGCTCCAGAGCTGCAGACCTGGGTCCAGGCGTCCGTCCCCCCAGCCCACTCCTGGGTCGAGAGTCCCGTCCCCTGTGCCCCCCACCCCGCCCCCCGAAGCGTGTGCCCAGACCCTACCTGGGCTGAGCAGGAAGGCGCCAAGCAGGAGCAGACCGAGCTCCAAAGGTTTCATTCCTGAGCGTGGACGGAGGAGGGCGAGCAACTTGGCGTCCAGTTGGTGGTTCCTTCGCCCCCGGGGTCTCCCCCGTTGCCTTTCCTGCCCGTCCCTCGGTCCGTCCGTCTGTCCGGCCGGGACCCTGCCCCCTGCCCTCCTTGCCCACCCCCCACCGCCCCCAATCCTCCTCGCTCCCTTTCTAATATTGGGGTCCGGCTGGGACGGGGCGGCGGGGATTCAGCGCCCACGGCAAGCCCGGCGTCTCGGAGACCAACTCACTTCTCGCAGACCCGTCCATCCCCCAAGCTCCCTCGACATCGCAGACACACATACACACACACACACATGCACAACACACACACACACAATACACACACACACCGCGTCCTCGGGCGGCTCCTCTCCGGGCGGGAGATAGGCGAGGCGATCCGGTCGCCGGCGGGGAGGAGGAGGAGGAGGGAGGGAGGAGGAGGAGGGAGGGAGGAAGAGGAGGAGGAATGGAGGAGGAGGAGGAGGAGGAGGAGGAAGGGAGGAGGAGGAGGAAGAGGAGGGAAGAGGGAAGAGGGAGGGGAGAGGGGAGGAGCGAGGGGGGAGGGGGGAGGAGCAAGGAGGGAGGGGCATCAGCATCCAAGAGGCCCTAAGCTCTCAACACCTCCCCCTCCCCTCCTCGTCCCGTCCCCCCACCCCCAAATCCGAGGGGTGAGGGAAGGGTGCGGGGAGGGGGCTGATCTTCTTTTGTCTCCCAACAGGAGGACGGACCCCTCGACTGCCGCCTCTGCATTGGACACCCACGAGTCACAGGTAGGGAGAGCCAGAAGGGCGATGGGTCTGTCGACAGGCTGCTCTCCCATCGTTCCGGCTGAGTTTTCTCTCGCTTCCCCTGCCTTCTGGGGGGAGAAACAGCAAATTGGGTGGGATGGGGGTGCGGGGAGGGGTGGGGAGGGAGAATGGAGAAGGGAAAGATGGAATGGACCATGACATGTGGAATCTGTGTGTGTGTGTAGCATGAATGTACATATACACACACACACACACACACACATATATATATATACACACACATATATATATATCATCTAAATCTACAGCTATCTTTGTATAGTTATATATAGATACATGTCAATTATATATTATTCATAAGTATAAGTGCTATTTATACTTGTATATGCATATGCCTATGCATATTCAATTATTCATTCAGTTAGTTCATCCCACTTAACTGTCAACTCATGTGGGCAGGGATCATGTCTGATAACTCTTGCATTGTACTCTCCTAAGTGCTTAGTACAGTGCTCTGCACATAGTGTGTTCAATAAATCCCACTGTTTGATTGATTGATATTGACTTAGTCATACAATTACCTGCTCTCTCCTTGTACTTCCTCCTGCTCCCATTCCTTGTAATTGATTTTAGTGTCTGTCTCCCCCTTTAGATTGTAAAATCCTCACAGGCTGGGATCGTATGATTTGTCGGCAGACTATTCTCCGAAGCACTTAGGACAGTGCTCTGCACAGAGTAGATGCTCATTAAATGCTTTTGGAAGATGGATTGCTGGATGGGCACCACCTGTTTACCAAGAATGGGAAAAATGTGGAAGGGTCTGAGATGGGAAAAGAGATAGGGATGTCTCTAGAGACCTTAGAAGCTTGTCCCTTCTGGGTGAGGATGCAGGGGGTAGGTTTTGGGATGTTTACTCTTCTGTAGCCGAGAGGAAAGCCAGGCAAGTAGAACAAAGCAGCCAGAAGACACAGCAACCGCAGTAGTAGTAATTAGTTGGAGTAGTAGTAATAGTAGTAGGAGGAGAAGTAGCCGCAGCAGCAATAGTAATATTCATTCATTCATTCATTCATTCATTCAATCAATCGTATTTACTGAGCCCTCACTGTGTGCAGAACACTGGACTAAACGCTTGGAATGTGCAATTTGACAACAGATAGAGACAATCCCTGCCCAACAACGGGCTCGTAGTTGTAGTGATAGTAGTAGTACTAGTAGTAACAGTAATAAAGTAGTAATCACATTTATTAAGCACTTGCTGAGTGCAGTGCACTGTACTAGACCCTTAGGCGAGGACAATACAAAGTGACATTCTCCCTGGCCACAAAGAACTTTAACTCAAAGTAGGGAGACAAACATATACATATTTACATCTTTAATAATCAGAAGAAATAATTGAATGGGCAATTAATATTATACATATATACACCAGGATTGAAGGTGGGTATAAAGGATGCATTAGTATTTGAAAGGGCTGTTGGGGTAGTCAGTATAGCATGGAATGTTGAAAATCACTTGGAGAGCTCCTGGTGGTCAGGGAATGTGTCTACCTATTCTATTTGTACCATACTGCCCCAATCGCTTAATACACTGCTCTCCACACAGAAAGTGATCAATTAAGTCCACTGATTAACTGATTGACTGAAGGCTCTTGGGGTGTCGAGAATTGCAGTGCATGCCAAGGCAACCTCCTGCTGGGTCCTGGTGCCACAGCCCAGTGGTGACTGGGCTGGGTCACCTGGATCACTGGTAAGTCCTGTACATAAAACCCCTGCGTGTGGCTTTTTGTAGGATGCTGCACCTTCACCCTTCTTCTTAATCGTGGCACTTAGTGCCCGGGAGGTGGGGGTGGGGGGCGGGACACGACAGGGAGAGATCAGAGAGTGTGAATTGTGCAAACCACTGGTACTAGAATCAACTCACAGGTTCTCGATCTTGAAGTTGTCACAATGAAGCTCATCGGTCACTCTCGATAGGAGGCCATTAAAACTACAAGCTCTTTGAGGGCAGGGATTATGTCTACCCACTCCAATGGTGCACTCCTAAGCGCTTAGCACAGTGTTCTGCACAGAGTAAGCACTCCGTCAATAGTATTCATTGATATAAATCATTCTCAGCAGTCAACGACTCTGGACAGCTCCCTCCTTCCTCCCTCACTTCCCTGCCCCCTCCCAGCAAGCTAAGGGTGGTTTTACTTTGCTTATAACTCAAGCAAATGGATTTGGATTTGAAATGGATTTCCCTATCAATAACGATGATAATAATAATGATAGTGGTATTTTTAAGTACTTACTCTGTGCCAAACACTGTACTAAGCGCCAGGGTAGATACAATATAAGTAGATTGGACACAGTCATAATCTATTGTAATGTTTGTCTCCTCCTGTAGACTGTAAGCACCTTTATTTTTATGATATTTGTTAAGCACTTACTGTGTGCCAGGCCCTGTACTAAGCACTGTGGTTGATACAAGCTAATCAGCTTGGACACAGCTCCTTGTGGTCATGGATTCAGCGTGGCTCAGTGGAAAGAGCACGGACTTTGGAGTCAGAGGTCATGGGTTCGAATCCCGGCTCGGCCACTTGTCAGCTGTGTGACTTTGGGCAAGTCACTTAACTTCTCGGTGCCTCAGTTACCTCATCTGCAAAATGGGGATTAAGACTGTGAGCCCCACGTGGGACAACCTGAATGCCCTGTGTCTACCCCAGCGCTTAGAACAGTGCTCAGCACATAGTAAGCGCTTAACAAATACCAACATTATTATTATTATGGATTGTGTTTATCCATTCTGCTGTACTGTACTTTCCCAAGCACTTAGTACAGAGCTCTGTACAGAGTAAGTGCTCAATAAATATCACTGATCATTTGCCTGAGGGCATTGGACTGTGCTAGGTTCTTATGGGGGTCTAACTGATGCAGTTGTCTCCCAGATTTGAAGGGGTCCAGATTAGGGTGGTATTCAGCCAAGCACAGTGGAGAAACTCTCCTAAGGTCCCTAATGTCTTGCAAGAAACCGGGGAAAAAAAATTCCCTCCTAAAATGTCACCGTCTCCTTCAATAATGTTGACTATTTATATTTGCTCTCAAGTTTATGAGAAGCAGCATGGCCTAGTGGGAAAAACACAGGTGTAGGAGTTGGAGGTCTTGTGTTCTAATGTCGGTTCTGCTACTTACCAGCTGTGTGAACCTGGGCAAATCATTTAACTTCTCTGGGTTTCAGTTTCCTCATCTGTAAAATGGGGATTCATTGATTCTTCTCCCTATTACTTAGACTGTAGTAATAATAATAACCGTGGTATTTGTTAAGGACTTACTATGTGCCAGGTTCTGTACTAAGTACTGGGGAGGGTACAAGCAAATCTGGTTGGACATAGTCCCTGTCCCATATGGGACTTACAGTCTCAATCCCCATTTTACAGATGAGGTAACTGAGACACAGAAAAGTGAAGTGAACTGAGACACACACAGCAGACAAGTGGTGGAGCCGGGATTAGAATTTATGACCGTCTGACTCCCAGGCCCGTGCCTTACCCACTGTGAACCCAGTGTGGGACAGGGACTGTGTGTGACCCCACTATCTTATATCTATCCTGGTGCTTAGTACAGTACTTGGAACAGAGTAACAAATACCACAATATAACTTTCACTTGTCTTTATCATTAGAAGGTAAGCACTTTGAAGAGAGGGACATCTCTTAGAATTCTACTGGCTGCTCTCCATATGTCTAGTCTAGTGCTCTCCTTGTGGCAGAAACTCCATTAACCCTAGTGCCAGTGTGATCAAGGGGTGGTCTGTCATTTAAATGGTAACCACAGTCTTTATGTCTCCATGCTCCCCCCCACCCCCAGCTGTTTCTGGGACCACCAAAGTGGACATGCCCCCCTCTGAAAGTTGCTCTGAAGAGTCCAGACATCTTAACACAGTGACTGCCTCACCATCACTACGATGACCATTCTCCACCCCTCCTCTCAGCCAATCAGTGGTATTTATAGAACATTTTCTGTTTGCAGAGCACTGTACTGAGCACTTGGGAGAGTACAATGCAACAGAGTTGGTAAATACTATCTCGGCACAGCCCTAGAGGCTGGAACACTATTTTTATCTCTTCCACATCATTCCACACAAAGATCCAATTCTGCAGCAGCAGTAGTTAAGAACAATAGACCTGTTTAGCCCTGACCTAACCATGCTTACGGGGCAGCGGACATTCAATTTATATGGGAGGTCCGTGAGAACCTTTCATATAGGCTGGAAAACTGCTTCAATAAGAAGAGAAGAAATGAGATTCACCCAAAAGGGAAGGCTTCCAGACTGGGTTGGGTGTGTGGAGGGGTCATGCTTGGGGTCAGTGGGGAAAATCGCCCGTTCTTGTGCCCCCCTCCCCCTCCCCCATCCCATATGAAGCTTCAGGGGATGGCATCCGTGCCAACTTCCCATTTCCAGCCTGTCCAATTACTACCGTCTTGGTGGGTAAGAGAGAATGTGAGTTACTCTATTCCTGTAGTGCCTACTGTGTGCCAAGCACTCATCTCTAAGAACAGAGGGCAGGGGGTGGAAGGGAGGTGGAGCCTGGGGTTTAATACCAAGCCCTGGGATGGATGTAAGATAATCACCTGGGCCACCATCCCTGTACCACCTGGGGCTCACAGTCAAAAAGGGAAGGGGAGTGGGGAATCTTACACTCAAAAATGGACAAACTGACACCCAGAGAGTTTGAGTGACTCTCCCAAAGACTCTCAGTCAAAACAAGCAGCCAAACATGGGTCTGCTAGTTTGCAGTCCCATGCTTTGTCCACTAGGATACACTACTTCAAATTAGTGGTGTTACCCTGGAAGATAGTTTCTGCCTGGGATCTGGGAGACACCTTGTCTTTCTGTGACAGCGGCAGTGATCACCTTCCTAAGCAGAGTGGCTGCAGTGCCCGTCAGAACCCTGTATTCCAACTTCGGAAGGTCCTAAGGTGGGAGTGGTAGGGAGGAGGGCCAAAGCTTCCTCTAAGTCTACACTTCATCCCAGGACCTCGTGCTGTCATTGCCAAGGGCAAATCCCCTTCCTCCTATCCTCAGAGATCAGAGCCCAGGCTCCGGCACTCCTCCACCCCCTGCCCTCAGTCCTCAGAGATCAGAACCTCAGGATCCACCACCCCACCACCCCCTGCCTGTCCTCAGACCAGGCTCTGGCTTCCCTCTACCCACTCCTCCTCCACCATCTATATTCTGATGTTGGACAGTTTGGGTGTGGGGGGGCTCGATCTCAACCTTCCCTGGGCTCCATCTTCCCCTTTCACTCTCCAGCTCTCAGTCTGGATTTGATGAGTCCTTGGTGCACTTTGTCCACACCCCTCCCTCCAGCCTCCAGCACTGGCTGGGGCTCAGCGGAGGTCCAGCCTCCCACCTCACCTCTGCCCTGGACTCTGGCCGCATGGCAGCAGCGAGCCCAAGATGGCAGGTGCCGAAGTGCCCCACCAGGAAGAGCGGCAGACTCAGAAGATGGTGACCGCTGACTGGCTACCGAACTGGATCGACAACCCAGCAACCAGTGACAGGCCACAGAGGATTGCTACCGGTGGGACTGCCAGGGAGTGGGAAGGTGGGGACTGACTCTGTCTACCGGGGATAGGAAGATGCAAGTGAGAAAAGAGATAAAACCCAGATCTGCAGGCAACAGGCGCTCAGCACCTGGATCTATGAGTATATGCTGAGACCTCCAGGGAGGGAGTGGGAATAAAGACTACTGACGTACCCCGAACTACTGTTCCACTAGTTTTATCACTCCGTCTTCCTGGGGTGAGGGAGCCGGTGTTTCAGACATGGCTCTAGACTGTACGTTCATTGTGGACAGGGAATGTGTTCTGTTACACTATCATATTGTGCTCTCCCAAGCGTGTAGTACAGTGCTATGCACACATTAAGCGCTCAATAAATATGATTGACAGACTGATTGATGGGGTGTACCATCCAGTCTGCCCCTCCTGTTTGACCCTTTAACACTGCTCCCCCAAAGCTTCCTTGTGGCCTCTGAGTCCTTTAGCACTTAGCTACTGTGTAAGCACTGATCCTTCTTACACTCGGTTGTCTCCCCTACTTGTACTATATTTTAATGTTTGTCTCTTTTTTTGGTAATGGCATTTGCAGGCACTGTACTTAGTGCTGGGGTGGAGATGAGCTAATCAGTTTGGACTCAATCCATGTCCCACATGGGGCTCATAGTTTTAACCCTCATTTTACAGATGAGGAACTGAGGCCCAGACAAGTGAAGTGACTTGCCCAAGATCACACAGCAGACAAGCGGCAGAGCCAGGATTAGAACCCAGGTCCTTCTGACTCCCAGGCCCGGGCTCTACCCATTAGGCCTCACTGCTTTTCTCCCTCGTTGAAAGCAGTAATTGTGTCTATTGACTCCAGTGTACTCACCCAAGTGCCAGAACAGTGCTCCGCAACAGTAAGTGCTCAATAAATACTGTGGATTGATTGATTGACTTTCACTTTGTGAACGGCCATGTTTGCTCCCAGACCTGAACAATACCTTGGGTCTAGGCCATCCCTTAGTACAGGACTTTGTCCCAAAGCATAGAAAACCAGCACTACCTGATTAATTTATATGAGGCGGAATCTTGGAAGTCCGCAGGCTCATTGGCCCTCATTGTTCCTTATTTCGTCCACCTGTCCCACTCCGTTGCTGTTCCAGGATCTAAAGGGAAGCTGAAACATCTCCGTTTCCCCTGGAAACGAAGCAAGCCTTCCTCCGCTGGCCCTACATGGCTTCGTTGTTTTTCGGGACTGCAGGAGACTTGATGTTCTTTGCAAGTTCCCCTTGGTGGCAGATTAACCTTATCTGCCATCCCCGGAGTTGTGGGCCCCAAGCCAGGAGATTCAGATCAGCTCTGTGCCCCAAGCCCCCGACCCTCCTGAACCGAAACTTCTCTTTGAGCCAGGCCTGAAGGTTCTTTTCCATTTCTCTATCTCCAGGTACCTGAAGACTTAGGGGGTTAGCTCATCCTGGCTACCACAGACAGAGTAGCTGAGTGGAAGGCTTATGGGACGGGGAGTCAGGGAACCTGGGTTTCAGCCCTGGCCCCATCACTTCCCTGCTCTGTGACCTTGAGCAGTTCACTTAACCTCTCTGGGCCTCAGTTTCCTCACCTGTAAAATGGGTCTAAAATATTTATTCTCTTTCCTACTTAGACTGTGAGCCCCATAGGGGGCAAGGACTGTGTCCAACCTGATGATCTCATATTTATCCCCATGCTTGAAGCCTAGTAAGTCCTTAATAAACACCAAAATTATTATTATGGGAGATAGAAAGCAGTGAAATGGAAAGTGTCTATTCCTTAAGCATCACTGAGGTCTCTGCCATATTTTCCGGCTAATTACAAATATTAGCCTAAATAACCGAGGTATACTGGCTGAGCTTGTGGAGTTAAACCACAGGCGTATTGACCAGTTTCTAGATGTGTGGCTCCTGTTGGTCCAGGCATTCTCATGATTGACAGCTGATGCTCCAACAATGCTGGCAGGCCTGGTCTTCCCTCCCTCATGTCTCCCTGTCCATCCAACCCTGGGTAGTCATCTAGGCTACCAGTCTGGCAACCATATAAGTGGACAAGGATGGGAGGCCGCCAATCCCTGAGATGTCCTCTGTCAATCAGGGTCCTGGAGGTGGGCTCGGAGCTGAGACTAGTGGCTCAATGGGAAACTGCTGCATCTCTCAGACCTGAACACTTTGTTAGCTGGAGTGACGCCATGAGCTGTGACACCATTTTGGGTCAAGAGAACAGATCGTGCGGACCGGGACTCTCCAAGCAGCTGGATGCTTGGAGATCCATGGGAATGTTACCAATGGGGACTGCCAGGAAGAAGCCTAAATTTCTGCTAATGAAACGCTGTTTCTGAGCACCAGTCCAGCCCCTACTTCACCCATTGGCTACTGGAGCATTATATTTCTCTAATCAGGAGCTTGGGGCTCCCCGGGAGGGAGTTCCACAGCTAACCAGGCTCCCCTACCTGAGAAGTGGCAGGGGATTTCATCGAGACCTAAGTCTCTCCCCTACTCAGACAACTAAGTAGTAATCTCCTTGAGGACATGGATCATGTCTACTGACTCTATTACACTGTTCTCTCCAGAGCACTTAGTACAGTGCGATGCACACAGTGAATGCTCAGTAAATACCACTGATTGACTGCTTGATTCACAACCTGGAGGCGAAAGCTGGCACTTGCAGGGAAAGTGATTTGATAACAAATTCAGCAATGTGCCAGAAGAGGGAGGGGAACCGCTACATTGGAGAAGTGTGGCCAAGTGGAAAGAGTGTGGACGGAGGAGTCAGAGGATCCAGGTGCTAATCCTAGCTCTGCCACTGGCCTGCTGTGTCACCTTGGGCAAGTCACTTAATAATAACAACAATAATAATAATAAAAACTTCTCTGTGCCTCAGTTTCTTCTGCAAAGTGGGGATTCAATACCTCTTCTCCCTCTTATTCAGATTGTCATCCCACTGTGGGATAGAGACTATGATCTACCCATTGCTTAGTACAGTCCTTGGCACATAGTAAGCACTTAGCAAATACTAATATTGTTGGTATTGGTTAAGCACTTATTATGTGCAGAGCACTGTTCTAAGCACTGGGGTAGATACAGGGTAATCATGTTGTCCCACATGAGGCTCACAGTTAACCTCCATTTTACAGATGAGGTAACTGAGTCACAGAGAAGTTAAGTGACTTGCCCACAGTCACACAGCTGACAAGTGGCCGAGCCGGGAGTCGAACCCATGACCCCTGACCCCGAAGCCCAGGCTCTTTCCAGTGAGCCACGCATATTAATTTATCTAGAGTAATTTATCACCTAATGATGGTTTTCAGCCCACCCAGTCGGTTCCCACCCTAAGCCACGTCTCCTTCCTGGAGTTTAGAAGCGACAATGAATCCATCTTCCAGCTGAATTGCCAACCTGAGATCCAAAATGTTTTTCGCATCTCTGCTGGTTCTATCTGGAGAATGAGCAGTCAGTGTGCCATCTTCCTGAACCAGAAGGGAGCTACCTATGACCAGCAGAGATGGCCCTTGCATTTCCCACAGGCTATCACCTCTTCTCTACAGTGTAAGTTCATTTTGGGCAGAGAACATGTCTGCTAATTCTGTTAGATCATACTCTTCCAAGTGCTTAGTTGTTTATGGTGTTGTTAAGCACTAACTACTACTAGTAATAATTGTGTTATTCGTTAAGCGCTTACTCTATGACAAGCCCTGTACTAGGTGCTAGGGTATCTAGTAAATAAATCAGGTCACACATCCCTGTCCCTTGGGGGGCTCATTGCCTCTATCCCCATTTTTCAGCTATGGTAACTGAGGCACAGAGAAGTGAAGTGACTTAACCGAAGTCACACAGCAGACAGGTGGCAGATCCTGGATTAGAACCCAGGTCCTTCTTTCTCCCGGGCCCATACTCTAACCACTAAGGCCATGCTGTTGCTCTGAACATAGCAAGGGCTCAATAAATCCCATTGATTGATGGATGACTGTGGATCGATTATCCACGTGGATGTCGGTCAGGAGCTGGGCTATGCTCCAGGTTTGGGGTCATGCCTGTGGCTAAATTGTGAAAAGTAGTTTTACATTTCCACTGAAGATCTTCCCTACAGGGCAGAAAGAAGGATCTCAATCTGCTCTGAGGAAGAACTTCAGGACCGCAATCGATCAATCAATGTGATTCACTGGGCTCTTCCTGAGAAATAAGACACATATCCCCTGTCCTCAGGGAGTTTACAATCTGATGGAGTTGTGAGACCTCATGGGTTCTGAGAACGGTTTAATGAGGAAGTATCTGGCCATTCGAGAGTTCTTTCAATAATATAACCACACAATGGGTTGAGAAGCTTGGAATAGAGCTAAATACTTTAGTTCTTCAATCGATCTCACTTCCATTTGATTGTAAGATCTTTGTGGGCAGGGATGCTATCTTTCACTTTTATTGTTCTCTTCCAAGTGCATTTTTAAAGTACTTGGCACACAGTAATAATAATAATGACGGTCATTTGTTAAATGCTTACTATGTGCCAAGCACTGATCTAAGAGCTGGGGTAGATACAACCGGAGATACACGGAGAAGCAGCGTGGCTCAGTGGAGAAGCAGCGTGGCTCAGTGGAAAGAGCACGGGCTTTGGAGTCAGGGCTCATGAGTTCGAATCCCAGCTCTGCCACTTGTTGGCTGTGTGACTGTGGGCAAGTCACTTAACTTCTCTGTGCCTCAGTTCCCTCATCTGTAAAATGGGGATTAAGACTGTGAGCCCCACGTGGGACAGCCTGATTCCCCTATGTCTACCCCAGCGCTTAGAACAGTGCTCGGCACATAGTAAGCGCTTAACAAATACCAACATTATTATACAACGTAATCAGGTAGTCTCACATGGGGCTCACAGTCTTAATCCCCATTTTACAAATGAGGTAACTGAGGCACAGAGAAGTTAAATGATTTGCCCAAAGTCACACCGTTAATAAGTGACAGCGCTGGGATTAGAACCAATGACTTCTGACTCCCAACCTCATGCTCTTTCCACTAAGCCACTCTGCTTCTCAGTAGGTACATAGTACAGTGCTCATCTTGCAGTAGGTACTCAGTTTATAGAAGCAGCATGGCTCAGTGGAAAGAGCACGGGCTTTGGAGTGAGAGGTCATGAGTTCGAATCCCAGCTCTGCCGCTTGTCAGCTGTGTGACTGTGGGCAAGTCACTTAACTTCTCTGGGCCTCAGTTACCTCATCTGTAAAATGGGGATTAAGACTGTGAGCCCCACGTGGGACAACCTGATTCCCCTGTGTCTACCCCAGTGCTTAGAATAGTGCTCTGCACATAGTAAGCGCTTAACAAATACCAACATTATTAGTTCAGTGTTTTGCAAACAGTTTGCACTCATCCAGGGCTCTGCACACTGAATCAGTCAATCAGTGGAATTTATTGAGTGCTTATTGTGTGCAGACCACTATATTAACCATTTGAGAGGGTACAATACAACAGGAGTGGTTGTAAACATTGTACTTACAGTCTAGAGGATGAGCTTACAGGCATCCAGTACAACACTCTCCACACAGCAGGTATGCAGTGAACCCCACTGAATGAATGAAAGAAATGTTGAAATTTTTTATGGTTTTCATGAAGCACTTACTATGTGCCAGGCACTGTACTCAACACTGGGGTAGATACATGCTAATCAGATTGGAAGCAGTCCATGTCCCTTGTGGGACTCACCACCTTAATCCTCATTTTACAGATGAGGTAACTGAGGCACAGAGAAGTGAAGTGACTTGCTCAAGGTCACATAGCAGACAAGTGGCAGAGACAGAATTAGAACCCATGTCCTTCTGACAACCAGACTCGTGCTTTATCCACTATGCCAGGCTGCCTAGTTGACTTCACCACCCTCTTCCTGCCTCTTGTTCATTTTTTCTCCCTTCAGCGATTTTTGTTTCTTCCATATTTCTTCAGGCTTTAGCCTAATGGCACAATCATGAGAACGATTTGCATTACTACAGCACGCTCAGTTCATAAAACTGAGACGTTTAAACCTGCTTTCCTGACGAATCGTTACAAACTCCATATTGCACAATGATAGAATAATCAAAGGGAGACGGCACCTTGCATGTCTATGTCGGTTTGCAGTCAGGAATCCCAAATTGCTGCACACAGACACACACTCACCAGGCTGATCGTGAGGATTGTGGGCCAAAGGGGGCTCCCTTCAGGGGAAAGAGTGGAGGGAGGGTAAATGGGCAATACTGCCATTTTAAAGATTGGTAAACTGAGGCCCAGCTGGGTTGAAATGAATCAACCAAGGTCACGCAAGGAGAAAGAAACAACTCAAGGAATCAAAAAGTCTGAAAGCCTGAATCCAAATCAGAAAAGGGAGATGGAAAGGGAGACAGGGGAAGAAAGAGTCAGAGACCCTTTGAGAAGCAGAGAGGCCTAGTGGATAGAGTGTGGGCCTAGGAGTCAGAGGACCTGGGTTTTAATTCCACCTCCACTGCTTATCTTCTATGTGACCTTGAGCATGTCACTTATTCATTCAATCATATTTATTGAGCCCTTACTGTGTGCAGAGCATACTTATCTTCTCAGTGCCTCAGTTACCTCATCTAGAAAACGGGGATTAAGATTGTAAGCCGTGCCTGGGACATGGACCATGTCCAACTTGGTTAGCTTGTATTTACCCCAGAGCTTAATACAGAGCCGGCACATAGTAAGTAATTAACAAATACCATAAGCAAAAGAGACAGTGAGAGACTGTCAAAGAGAGACATGGAGCTGGAAAGTTCGGGAGGGAATTTTCCTTTGGAGATGCTTTCCATTACACCCTCAACTACATCTATCCCATTCATGCCTAAATATACATCGACAAATCAGCCAGTGGTACTTGGCTGAGAGCAAAGCAGTATACTAAGAGCTTGGGAGCAAAACACATGATCCTAGCCCACAGGAAGATTATGAAATGATTCTTCTCCATAAACCTCCTGCACCATATGTGTAAATGTGATTTATCTTGACACCCGGGGGTAGGAATGGTATTTACTGAACTCCCACTAGGTGTGATGCAGTGAGCTAAGCAGTTGGTTCAGTCAGGTTCAGTTGTGAACACCAATGTAGGTTCGATGGGTTTCACTGACCCTGAGAGAATAAAAATGGCCTGATACTGACAGCCTGTGTCCTCCATAAAGACGAAGTAACAGAAACAGTGAGATGGATTTAGGGCAGACCAAAGGAAGAACTTCCCAATAGCCAGGGCTCAAGTGGGCTCTTGAAAGAGGAGACCAAATCTTAGTAATGGTATATAATAAGTACTTCCTATGTTCCAAGCACTGTACTAAGCACTGGGCTTCTAGTCAGAAACTGTTCCTGTCTTACTAAAGACTCACCATATAAGAGAGAGGAGGGGAGGAAGTGCGGTATAGTACTTCTCATGCAGCAGGTGCTTTCAATAAATTATATTGCTTCTTTACTAAGAAGAGCAGAGGTCTTATCCCCATTTTAGAGATGAGGAAACTGAGGGAGGTCCAGAGAGGTTAATTGACCTGCTCAAAGTCACACAGGGACTCATCTTCCTGGATCCTCTTCCCCTCCTTGTCACAGTACAGTTCTGCTCTTGGGAGTGGAGATCCTGAACCTCTTTTAATACCATGCTGGTGACACCATAGGGAGATTGGGTCAGGAAGTGAAAGGGAAAAGGAACTCTAGTTGGAACTGCTTGTTAAATTTGGGATGTAAATCTAAGGCACAGTGAAGAAATAGTGTCAAGAGTAACTAGCTGTTAATGCTGCCTTTACCTTCAACTATCTGAGACTATGGTAGGTAGCATGGCCTAGTGGAAAGAGTACAGGCCTGGGAGTCAGAGGACTTGGGTTCTAATTTCGGCTCCTCCACTTGTCTGCCGTGTGACCTTGGGCAAGTCACTTAACTTTTTTGTGCCTTAGTTACCTCGTCTGTAAAATGGGGATTAAGATTGTGAGCCCCATGTGGGACTCGGAGTCTGTCCAACCTGATTACACTGTATGTATCCAGGCAGTTAGAACAGTGCTTGACACATAGTAAACACTTAATTTTAGAGAAGCAGTGTTGCTTAATGGAGAGACCATGGGCCTGGGAGTCAGAAGGACCTGGGTTGTAATCCTGGCTCTGCCACATGTTTCCCGGGTGACCTTGGGAAAGTCACTTAACTTCTCAGTGCCTCAGTTACCTCATCTGTAAAACGAGGATTAAGACTGTGAGCTCTATGTGGGACCAGGACTGTGTCCAACCTGACTCTATTGTATCTTATCCCACCACTTAGTACCGTGCCTGGAACATAGTAAGTGCTTAGCAAATATCACAAACCTTATTGTTATTATTATAAGTTAGTTCTGGCCGATGGTGGGGATGAGGAAAGCAGTCTCACTGAGCACATCTGTCCTGCCCCTCCCTGGCTCTGCCTGGCCTCCCCTGGCTCCTTTCCTTCCCTCCTGCCCGCTATGGAAAGGAGGAAGGAGGCAGCATGGGGTAGGTTGTTGATGTGGATGGGCTTAAAGCCTGCAGGTGCTCCTGGAGTTGTAGCCCCAGGCAGAGCCTGGAGCATGTGCAGTGGGTGTTACGCATGCTCACTGCACATGCTCCAAGTCCCAGTCTCTGAATGTCAAACCCAGGCACCAGGGATGTGGGGCACATGCTGTGCCCAGAGGGGGTTCCCCAGATTTAAGCAAGGCACCCAGAAACACAAAAGCCTTGGAAAAGAGATCCTGGATGACCTAGTTATAGTTTCAGCCCAGCCTTTCCCTGTTTTAGCCAAGAGCAAAGGAGAGAAAAGAGAAGGATTTGCAGAGGTCAGCCAAGGACAGAGAAGGGAAGCAGGGTGTTGAGAGGAGACAGGGAAGGAAAGACTAAGAAGCTCTGACATTTTGGTGAGCTTTGACCAGAGCTGAATGTCCAGCAAGAGATAATGAGAATGGAATGAGGAGGAGCTCATTATGAGCAGGGAACGTGCCGGCTAATTCTGTTGCACTGTACTCTCCCATATGTTTAGTACAGTGTTCTGCATGTAATAAGTGCTCAATAAACACCAGAGATTGATTGAGTGAATGGAGCAAGTAGAGAGAGTATCAATCAATCAATTAATGGTATTCATTCATTCATTCATTCATTCATTCATTCGTATTTAATGAGCGCTTACTGTGTGCAGAGCACTGTACTAAGCACTTGGAAAGTACAATTCAGCAATAGAGACAATCCCTGCCAACATCGGGTTTACAGTTTAGAAGGGGCGAGACAGACATCAGTATAAGTAAAGAGGCGTCAACATAAATAAATAGAATTATTGATATATACACATCAAAATGAGTAAACAGGCATCAATATGAATAAATAGAATTATAGATAGGTACATAGATACACAAGTGTTTTGTGCTTATTGTGTGCCAAACACTGTACTAAGTGCAGTGAGAAGCAGCATGGCCTAATAGGAAGAGCATAGGCCTGGGAGTCAGAGGACCTGGGTTCTAATCCCAGCTATGCCACTTATCTGCTGTGTGACCTTCTCTGTGCCTCAGTTCCCTCATCTGTAAAAGGGGGATTAAGCCCGTGAGCCTTAGGTAGGATGAACACCATATCCAGGCCAATTTTCTTGTAACTTTGCCAATGCTCAGAACAGTGCCTGGCACCTAGTAGGCACCAAAGAAATACCGTAAAAAAAAGAAAAAGAAAAAGTGATCCGGACATTCTCAAGGAATGCCAAGATGGGCTCATGGGAAGTAGTCAGTCTGAGTGGCAGAGATCAGGATGCTAATAATAATAATGATGCGCTTACTATATGCCAAGTATTGCTCTAAGCACTGGGGTAGATACAAGGCAATGAGGTTGTCCCAAGTGGGGCTCACAGTCTTCATCCCCATTTTACAGATGAGGTACCTGAGGCACAGATAAGTTAAGTGACTTACCCTAAGTCACACAGCTGATAAGTGGCAGGGCTGGGATTAGAACCCAAGACCTCTGACTCTCAAGCCTGCGCTCTTTCCACTAAGTCACACTGCTTCTCCCAGTTTATACTGTAATAATGATAATAATAATAGTGGAATTTGTTAGGTGCTAACTATGTACTAAGCACTGTCCTAAGAGCTGGAGTAGAAACAACAGAAGCCCATCAGAAGCAGCCCCTGTGCTCCGTGGGGGCTCACAGTGTAAGAGGGAAGAGGGAGCAGTTATCTCCATTTCCACAGTTGAGGAAACATAGCTTAGGGAGGTTAAGTGACTTGTCCAAGGTCATACAGCAGAAAAGAGGGAGGGTCATGATTAGTACCCTATTGTCCTGGCTCTATGCCTTTGGTTCTTTCCACTAGGCCATGTTGCTTCTCTGGACATGGTGCAGGCATTTCCAAAACTCATTACGCTCCCCCAGCTTCCCACTGTCTCCATGCCCCCTGCCCCACTACCCTGCAGCCTGTACAGGTTAGAGGGAGGACCAGGGAGGTACAATAGTGGTTCTGAGGCCCGCAGAGCAGGTGGGGTAGAGCCGGGGGTAGGGGCCGGGGTTGGGGTTGGGGGGGGGGGGGTCCTTCTGGTCATAGCTACTGGACTTTCAGTGGTTTGAGCCTCATTCCCCTGCTGCTGCCCTTCTTGGAGGCTGAATGTGAAGTTGGGGAGCTAATCCCGGGGCTCAGAGGCCAAACTCTGCTTGGGTCCTGGCTGGACTTGGGCCCTGTCTGGGCTGGCAAACCTCAAGCCCTAGCCCGGCCTTCTTTTTCAGCCCTGTGGCTCCAGACAGGGGAGCTGGGCCTCACAATAGAGGAACTGACAGCCTAGCTGAGGAGACAGATGTGAAAGTAAACAACAGGTAGGGGAAGCATCTGTGTTCAAGAACTGCACATCTGTGCTGTGTGGATGAGGATGGGGTGAGTACTTCCCTAAATCTCTAGGGGCAGAACCCAAATCCCTTGTGGTAGACCAGAACACCACTCTGAGAGGTGGCTGGGTTGGACTCGGGGAGGAGTTTTTGTCCATCCAAAAGCTAGGAAAGCAACATGGCCCATGGGCAAGAGACCAGATCTGGATATCAGAGGACCTGGATTCTAATCCCAGTCCTCCTACTGTAAGAACTTGGGCAAGTCACTTTACTTCTCTGGGCCTCGTTTCCTTATCTGTCAAATGGGAATTAAAACCTGTTCCCCCTCCTAAGTAGACTAGAAGTCCCATGTGGGAGATAGTCTGTGTTTGACCTAATTATCTTGTATCTATCCATGCTTAACATAGTGCTTGACCCATAGGGAATCAGTGAGGTCTCCTGGAAAGAACAGAGGCCTGGAAGTCGGAGGACCTAGGTTCTAATCTCACCCTCTAGACTATAAACTCACTTTGGGTAGGGCACGTGTCTGTTGTATTGTTATATTGTACTCCCCTAAGATCTGAGTATAGTGCTCTACACACAGTAAGTACTCAGTAAATGACTGACTGACTAATTCTAGCTCTCCTGGTTTTCGCTATGTGACCTTGGGCAAGTCACTTAACTTCTGTAGGCCTCAGTTCCTTCATCTGCATGATGGGGATTCAGTATCTGTTCTCCCTCCTACTGATAAATTGATCCTCATGTGTGAGCTGATCATCTTGTATCTACCCCAGCACTAAGTACAGTTCTTGGCACATAGTAAGCATTTAAGAAATACTACAATTATTATTAGAGAGCACTTAACAAATATCATCATTTTTCATTAATAATCCTATATCCTTCCATCCCCAGCATGCCCTTCTACACCCATCCTCCCCAGCCTTCCTGCCTGGAATTCTTATTTCTCTGTTCTCTCCATCTCTTCCCACCAGCACATTTGTTCCAGGAGGACAACCAGCTTCCAGCCTGCTGCTAGTTCCTCTGACAAACAATGGGGTATAACTGGCATATTCTCATCTCAGAATGGCATCCTAAAGCTATTCCACAATGTTGCCAGGCAAGCACTTTTTAAAGCATCTGACTGTATTAATTTTGCTTCTCTTTCCTGAGGTTTGCAGGAAACTGAATGGTAAAGGGTGTGCTGGCAAAAAATTAAAGTGGGCAGAAAAAGAAGGAGAAGATTGACAGGAAGTAGAGTTTGAATAGGACAGCTTGCGCTGACTGCAGAGGCATGTGGGGCTGTCCTGCTCTTGGTATTTCAAGCCTACTCTGTGCTCCACTCCTGGCAGTTCAGTGATTAAAATGAGGTTTTGCCTACACATTGCAGGCACCTGACAAAAGCACTAAATAGCCTCAGAATACAATTTAGAGAGCTGGTTTTGGATCTATCTTAAGTTTCCTAAATGATGGCCAACTCCAGAAAGAGGCTGTTTAGCAAACACACCTGACTCTCATCTTTCTCCCATGCCTTTGAGTTTGGGGTGAGGGGAATCCCTTAGGCACCTAGAAGTAGTGTTAACAATACTGATAAAAATAACTGTGGTACTGGTTAAGTGTTTGCTATGGGCTAAGTACTGAGCTAAGCTTTGGGGTACATAAAATACAATCAGATCCGACACAGTCCCTGTCCCGCTTGAATCTCACAGTCTAATGAGGAGGGAGAACAGGAATTTTAACCCTAGGTTACATTTGAGGAAACTGAGGCCCAGAAAAGCCAAATGGGTTGCCCAAGGTTGCACAGTGAGCAAGTGATGGAGCTTGGGTTTAGAATTCAAGTCTCCTCACTCTCAGTCCTGTGCTCTTTCCACTAGGCCCTGTTTATTGAGCCCCTGTTGGATGTAATGTGCCATACAAAGTACTTGGGAAGATATCACAACTACATGAGCTATAATCCACACCCATGAGGAGAGAAAGGCGTAAGAGTATTTGTGAATCAAGTAAACAGGATCGATAGGAGAATTGATTATGCTTATGTAATAACAATTGCAGTATTTGTTAAGCACTTACTATATGCCCAGTGCCGGGGTAGGTATAAGGAATCAGGTCAGACTCAGTCCCTTCCCACACGGGGCTTGCAGTCTGAGAGGGAAAACAGGTATCGAATCCCCATTTTGCAGATGTGGAAACTGAGGTGCAGAGAAGTGAAGTGAATTTGCCCAAGGTCACAGAACAGGCAAGTGGCAGAGGCATAATTAGAACCCTGGTCCTCTGACTCCCAGGCTGATGCTCGTTCTAGTGGGTCCCATTACTCGCTACTCTATAATTCTGCCTCCCACCTCCTAACTGTGGGGGTCCCTCAAGGTTCAGTTCTGCTATTGAACCCTATTGTCCATCTACACCCAATCCCTTGGGGAACTCATTCGCTCCTATGGCTTCAGCTACTACCTTTACTTGGTTGATACCCAAATCCACATCTCCAGCCCTGATCTCTCTCCCTCCCTCCAGACTCACATCTCCTCCTGCCTTAAAGACATCTCTACTTGGATGTCCTCCTGTCACCTCAAACTTAACATGTTCAAAACAGAGCTCCTTATCTTCCCACCCAAACTCTGTCCTCCCCCTGACTCTACCATCACTGTAGATGACACCAGTCTCACAAGCCTGTAACCCTATCATCCTTGACTCCTCTTTCTCATTCAACCCATACATTCAATCCATCACTAAATCCTGCCGGTCCCACCTTCACAACATCATTAAAATCCATCCTTTCCTCTCCATCCAAACTGCTACCACGTCAACACAATCACTCATCCTAACCTACCTGGATTACTGCACCAGCTTCCTCGCTGTCCTCCCAGCCTCCTGTCTCTCTCCATTCCAGTCCAAACTTCACTCTGCTGCCTGGATCATTTTTCTTCAAAAAGATTCAGGACACGTCACCCCGCTCCTCAAAAAACTCCAGGGGCTGCCCATCCACCTCCATATCAAACAAAAACTCCTCAAAAGTGGGTTTAAAACACTACACCATCTTGCCCCCTCCTTTGCTTTTCTCCTTCTACACCCAGCCCGCACACTTTGCTCCTTCTCACCGTGCCTCAATCTCATCTGTCTCTCCGCCAATCCCTAGCCTCCATCCTGCCTCTGGCCTGGAACTCCCTCCCTCTTCAAATCCGACAATTATTCTCTCCCCCTTCAAAGCCTTACTGAGGGCACATCTCCTCCAAGAGGTTTTCCCAGACTAAGCCCGACTTTTCCTCATCACCCACTCCCTTTTGCATCTCCCTGACTAGCTCCCTTTTGCTCTTCCCCCCTCCCAGCCCCACAGCACTTATGTACTTATCTATCATTTTATCTATTTGTATAGATGTCTGTCTCTCCAACTCTAGGCTGTAAACTTGTTGTGGGCAGGGAATGTGACTGTTTACTGTTGTACTCTATTCTCCCAAGTGCTTAGTCCAGTGCTCTGCTCAAAGTAAACGCTCAATAAATACAATTGAATGAATGAATGAATGAATAAGCATTGCTAATGGAGTACTAAATAGGTCATGACTCGAAGTGGCTGCGGATTGGTGTGACTCGGTGTGCTGGGAGTGAGGAGGTGGAGAAGATGGGATTCTGGGAGGACTTTGGACAGAGCTGTGGAATGTCAGTTTATCGGGGGAACTAGTGACAGACTCTAAGCGGAGAAACTGTTTCTCCATTCCTCCCTCAGACCTGGAAAGTGGGGAAAGTTTCTAGCCAATAGGAGTGCTTCCCTCAAGAACATCCAGTGGTTGCCCATCCACCTCCTCATCAAAAAGAAACTCCTTACCAACCATTTTAAAACAGTCACCTCGCCCCCTCCTGTCTTACCTGGCTGATTTCTTACTACAACCCAGCCCACACACTTCGCTTCTCCAACACCAACCTTGATCTCATCTATCTCACCGCCGACCCCTCGCCCACAACCTTCTTTTGGTCTGGAACTCCCTCCCCCTTCACATCCAACAGACCACTGCTCTCCCCACCCTCAAAACCTTATTAGAATCACATTTCCTCCAAGCAGTCTTCCCCAACTAAGCCTTCATTTCCCCTACTCCCTCTCCTGTCTGCATCACCCTGGCACTTGGATTTGTCCCCTTTATGCGCTTGATAGTCACCCCACATTCAGTCCCTTAGTACTTAGGAGAAGCAGCGTGGCTCAGTGGAAAGAGCATGGGCTTTGGAGTCAGGGCTCATGAGTTCGAATCCCAGCTCTGCCACTTGTCAGCTGTGTCACTGTGGGCAAGTCACTTAACTTCTCTGTGCCTCAGTTCCCTCATCTGTAAAATGGGGATTAAGACTGTGAGCCTCACGTGGGACAACCTGATTCCCCTATGTCTACCCCAGCGCTTAGAACAGTGCTCGGCACATAGTAAGCGCTTAACAAATACCAACATTATTATTATTATTATTATTACTTAAGTAATAATAATGATGATACTGGTCTTTGTTAAGCACTTACTATGTGTTGAGCACTGTTCTAGGCCCTGGGGTACATCCAAGGCAATCAGGTTGGACACAGTCCTTGTCCCATGTGGAACTCGCAGTCTTAATCCCATTTTATAAATGAGGGGATTGTGGCACAGAGAAGTGAAGCGGCTTGCCTAAGGTCACACAGCAGACGAGTGGTGGAGCCAGGATTAGAACATCGGTCCTACTGAATCCCAGGCCCGAGTTCTGTCCACTAGGTCATGCTGCTTCTCCAGTACATATCTGTATTTTATTTTAATGTCTGCCCCCCCTCTAGAATATAAAATCCTTGACTGTAGGTAACATGTCTACCAGCTCTACTGCACTGTACTCTCCCAAGGGCTTAGTATAGTGTTCTGCATGCAGTAAACACGCAGTAAATCCAATGATTGACTGATTACAAGAGGTCTTCCCTGATTAAGCCCTCCTTTCCTCTTCTTCAACTCCCTTCTGTTGCCCTGACTTGCTCCCTTTATTCATCTACCATTCCCACAACACTTACATCCATATTTGTAATTTATTTATTTCTGTTTATGTCAGTCTCTCCCTTTAGACTGTAAACCCACTGTGGGCAAGGAATGTTCCTGTTAAATTGTAATGTGACTGTTACTGTTATATTATACTCTCCCCTGTGCATAGTACAGTGCTCTGCACACAGCAAGTGTTCAATAAATACGATTGACTGAATGACTGATTAACTGAGGCTCGTTTCTGCCTCTCCCATGGAGGCCCTTTTGTAGGCTCAATCCCCCACCACCCAGTGACCCACCGGTCTGCCTGCTTCCACTCTTCTCCAGCAGGTGGACGCCATCGTGCTGTGACCCCTCTGGAAGGACCAGCAGAGTGATCCAAGGCAGGCCGGGTGACAGAGAGAAGTCCCAGAGAAGTCTGGTAACCAGGATGTGTCTGTAGGAGGCGACGACGCATCTGAGGAGGGGGCGGTTCAGGCTCCCTGAGAACGAGTGGCTTCAGCGGGAGAAGAAGGGAGCACAAGTGGTCGTGATGCCACTGTTCCAGACTGTGTGTCGCTCATTTCCATATCCTCTCCCAGCCTGCTTTGCTTGTTGTCATGGTTTTTGGAGTGACAATGGAAGCGTGTGGTACCAGGGACTGGCATGGAGCCTGGTGCCCGGGGGGCGGTCCGGTGGAGCTCAGTGTGTGTGTGGGATTCTCTGGGCCAGGTGGCATAGGGCCTGGGATTCCGGATCCAGCTGCCAGACCTTCAAGGGGCTGACATAATAATACTGATGACTGTGGTATTTGTTAAGTGCTTACTCTGCACTGTACTAAGCCCTGGTTCAGATACACGTTAATTGGGTTGGACACAATCCCTTCCCCAGATAGAGCCCTCAGTTTTAATCCCATTTTGCAGATGAGGGAACTGAAGCACCGAGAAGTGAAGTGACTTGCCCAGATCTACACATTTGATAAGTAGTGGAGCTGGAATTAAAATCTGTGACCTCTTGACTCCCAGGCCTGGGTTTCATCCACTAAGCCATGCTGCTTCTCTTATATTCATTTATTAATTCATTCAATCTTATTTATTGAGCACTTGCTGTGTGCAGAGCACTGTACTAAGTGCTTGGAAAGTACATGAAACAGGGCTGATGGGCTGAGGTGTGGTGCGTGAGGGAGAATGTGGGCTTCTGGGAAAAGCAATCTGAGATGGGAAGCCTGTGTCCCCAGTGGCCAACAGCTGGCTTCTGGCCTACATTAGAGCCTGTACAAACCGAGTGGATTTTTTATTACTGTGAGAAAACCCCCTCTGATACATGTGAAACTTTTTTTGTTGGTGTTAGGTGTTCTGGGAAGGGGCAGCTGCAATTCACAGCTGCTTGAGCTGGTGGTGGTGGTCCCAGTGTAGATGGGGAAATGGCTTAAATACAGTTTGAAAGAATGCCTGAGCCCATCTGGAAGATCGTAGGCTAAACAATAACTGTAACTGGACTATGAGCTTGTTGTGGGCAGGGAATGTGTCTGTGTAATAATAATAATAAATAATAATTATTATTGTTGGAGTATTTGTTAAGCGCTATGTGCCAGGACTGTACTAAGCACTGGGGTGGATACAAGCAAATAGGTTTGACACAGTCCCCGTTCCACGAGCCGGGATTAGAAATAGATTCTCCTGACTTCCACTTGGCAAACGGACCTGTGCAAAAACAAGTTCTTACAGACAACTCTGACCAACACTTGTGTACCTGAGACAGGGATGGTGGTGGGGAAAACTGCTCTCTGGTTGGTGTTGGAGTCTCGCCTCATCCTGAAAGCCTCAAGGAATGGAATTCCTTTGAGAAAAAACACTGGGAGATTTGGAAAGTTGGAAGGAATCTGAGACTTCTTGTGCACATACGTTCAGGGTTTAGGCTAGCAGGCACGGCCGTAAGGTGGCCATTCTTCCAGTTTGAATCCTGTCAGCCCAGTTTTCACTAGTCTGACCTGCATCTAGCACAGATATGGCACCACAACACTCTACAGAAGTAACGTGGCTTAATAGAAAGAGTATGGGTTTAGGAGTCAGAGGACATGTGTTCAAATCCCAGCTCTGCCACTTGTCTGCTGTCTGACCTTTGGCAAGCCACTTAACTTCTTTGTGTCTCAGTTACCTCATCTGTAAAATGGGGATTATGACCATGAGTCCCACATGGGACAAGCTGATTACCTTGTATCTACCCCAGCGATTAGAACAATGCATGGCACATAGTAAATGCTTAACAAATACCATTATTATTATTACTATTTTGTCTGCTGTTTTCATCCTCAGCATCTGCTGTTGAGTTCGGTAGCTTGGAAGGAGTGCCCGTGTTCAGGGGGACCATGAGGGAATGCATTGAATTTGGATGGTGGAGGTGGGATTAGGAGTCCACCGGGAGACACAATGTAGGTTCAGACAAAGTCAGGGGCAAAACGACTTGTGTGACCTCATTGCCTGGAGCTGCCTGGAGCAATGACTGTGATATCAGAGGCATTCAGGTCTCTCATATTTTCAAATACAGTCAGTGGCCTCCATAAAACCCAAACCTGGGGTACCTCTGCTCCAAGTTCTAGAATTTGGAAACCGCTCAGTAAGGTGAACCTTTCCTGGGTTAAAAAAGCGAGCACTTACAACAACGGCACCATTTGTTAAGCGCTTACTGTGAGCCTAGCACTGGGGTCGATACATGATAACCAGGATGGACAAAGTCCCTGTGCCCCAAGGGGGCTTGAAATCTAAGAGGGAGGGAGAGCAGGTCTCTTATCCCCATCTGACAGATGAGGAAACTGAGGCCCGGAGAGGTTAAGTGACTTGTCCAAGATGACAAACTGCTGACCTCTGACAGACCCTCCTAATGGTATTTGATAAGCACTTACTATGTGCCAAGCATTCTATTAAGTGCTGGGGTAGGTATAAGTTATTCAGGTTGGACACAGTCCCTGTCCTGCACAGGGCTCACAGTTTTAATCCCCATTTTACAGATGGGGTAACTGAGGCACAGGTCTCATAGCAGACAAATGGCAGAGCCAGAATTAAAACTCAGATCCTTTAAACTCCCAGGCCTGTCCTCTATCCATGAGGCCAGACCTGGGTCCCCCAGCTCCCAGGCCCATGTTCTTTCCATTAGGTCAAGCTACCTCCCCTGGTCACCATCTGGGCACAGATTTTAAGTGTCCCTGATGGTCTGAGCTGGTTCTGGATTAGGGAGGAGCCCATAAATGACCAAAACATTGGACCCACCCAGAGCAGTGTGATCGAGCCAGAAAGTTTGGGGCCAAGGGCCCCAGTCAAACAGGAAAAGCCATGTTCTGGGACTGAAGATGAACCATCCAGGTGTTTAATGGTTGTTCCCATTCCCCACTTGGCCCCTTTTGCCCTGACCCCTTGTTTTCTTCAAGGTTCAGGCTGGATGGGTACAATGCCCAGGATTGAAAACTTCCACTAGAACCTGGAAAACTGTTATCTTGGAACAAAGCATCATGGCCTGGGGCTGACCCCTCAACTGAGAGGTCCCCAGAGAGACCTAGGCATTGGCATGGAGGTCAGAGGTTCTGGGAACTAGGGAATCAGAAGACCACATCTGCTCTAGTCCCAGCAAGCAATCAATCGATAGTAGAGAACCAGCATGGCTTAGTGGATAGAGCATGGGACTGGGAGTCAGAAGGACCTGGGTTCTAATTCTGGCTCTGCCACTTGTGTGCTATGTAACCTTGGGCAAGTCATCTCACTTCTCTGGGCCTCCATTACCTCATCTGTTAAATGGGTATTGAGACTGGGACCCCCTCGTGGGTCCAACCTCATTTGCTTCTATCCACCCCAGCACTTAGTACCTGGCAATAGTAAGCACTTAACAAATACCAAAATTATTATTTTTATTATGATTATGATGCCACAGTCCCTCTGGGGAGGGGTCTACTCCTAAGACCCCCACCACCCCGTCAACTGGTTTGCCTCAGCATAAGAGGTTCTGAGCAGGTACCTCATATCCCAGATGAAGCATGGCTTTGCAGGTAGTAATGGTAGAGGATTGGGCTGGGCCTCCTAGGGGACTGAGGTGGGGGGTCTCTGGTCAGCTCTTCCAGGGGCAGGGGCAACATCTGCGCTGGCCCCTGCCATCAGTCTGGCTTCCTGGCACTAGGTTTCCAGCCACGCACTCTCCATGTATGCCCTTGGCAGACTACCCAAGAGTTCTGCCTCAGCCTGGGCATCATCACATTGAGCAAGTATCTGAAAGCCCCCACAGCAGGTCGCCATCAGAATTTTCCCCTAGCCGTTCTGCCCTGACATCTCTCCAGAGCCCTGACAAGGTGATATATTCATTGACATATGTGAAAGATCAGTATTGCATTTAGCACTTGACACGAGCTCATAAACACCTACCAACACCCATGTGTCAGATCTTCCACTTAGAATAGGTTGGGGGGAGAGAAAGAAAGAAAGAGAGATGGAGAGAGAAGAGATAGATGGACAGAGAGAGAGTAAGACGGTGCCTTGGAAACCTGAAAGATCCTTTTAGCCAGAAAACACAGACCTCCTCTATGAGAAGCAGGGTGGTATAGGGGAAAGAGCACAGGCCTGGGATTCAGAAGACCTGGGTTCTAATCCCAGTTCCAACACTTGCCTGCTTTTTAACCTTGGGAAAGTCACCTAACTTCTCTGTGCCTGAGTTTTCTCGTTTGTAAAATGGGGATTAAATCTTACTCCCACCAATTTAGACTGTGAATCCTAACAGGGACTGTATCCAACATGATTATCTCGCTTTTACCCTAGTACTTAGTACAGTGCTTGGCATGGCCTAGTGTCAAGAGCACAGGCTTGGGATTCACAGGATGTGGGTTCTAATCCCGGCTCCGCCACTTGTCTGCTGTGAACTTGGGCAAGTCACTTAACTTCTCTGTGCTTCAGTTACCCCATCCATAAAATGGGGATGAGGACTGTGAGCTTCATGTGGGACTGTGTCCAACCTGATTACCTCACATCTATCTTAGTGCCTAGAACAGTGCTTGGCACATAGTAAGCGCTTAACAAATGCCATAATTATTATTATTATAGTAAGTTCTTTACAAGTATAATAATAATAAATATAATACTACTACTAATAATAATATAGGACCTTCCCATTGTATGTGTGGACTATTCCCTTGAAATATTTGCACAATCCAACAAATAGTAGTGAAGGTCTTTATTAAGCATTTACTTTGTGCAGAAAGCACTGTACTAAGCACTGGGAAAGAGTATACATGTGACAGTTAGACATGGATCCTAGACTCTGAAGTCTACCGGCTGGAGAGAGAGGAGGAGGAGATGCTAAAAATCCACAAAAACAGACAAAATACCAAAAAATTGCAGCTCTTCTTTACAACTTAATTGATAATGGGAACCAATTAGATGATGACAGGTCCATGACCTAACCAACAACTCAAAGACTGATGTGTTCTTTCAATCAGCAATCTGGCAAAGAGGGGTTGGGGCAGCTGGGCTTCTCTCTGCTGTAGTTTTGGGTCCCGGCAGCTAGAATGTCCCAGAGGATTGTAAAGTCCTTGAGGGTAGGGATCCTGTTTAACAACTCTGTTGTATCGTGCTTTCCCAAGTGCTTAGTACAGTGCTCTGTACCCAGTAAGTACTCAAAAAATACCTTTCTTATGGTATTTCGTAAGTACTTTCTAAGTGCCAGGCACAATTCTAAGGGTTGGGGTAGATACGAGCTAATCAAGTTGGACACAGTCCACGTCTTACATGGGCTCACAGTCCTAATTCCCATTTGACAGATGAGGGAATTGAGGCACAGAAAAGCTGTAACTTGCCCAAAGTCACACAGCAGACAAGTGGCCACACCAGGTGTAGACTCCAGGTTCTCTTACTCCTTGGCCTATGCTCTTTTCACTAAGCCACACTGCTACCCTTGATGGATTGATTTCAAAACACCAAAAAATCCTGGGCCAACGCAACCTTAACTTCCCTTTCTGAGAGATGGGTTGGAACAGTTCCAACCAGCTCTGCCTCCTCCTGGATTAGAAGTTGAAGCCCAGTCCCTTGGCCTTAAGGCTTAGCCAGCAGGCACAAAGACTCCTTTTTTGGGGAAGCAATTAACCATCCAGTCAAGCAATTATTTTCTTAGGTCTCCAGAAAGCTTGAAGTTGCTCAAAGTATTTTATTTGTTTTACCAAGATAAAAAAGAGGAAAGAATTTAATTGGTGTTTCATGAGTCACCCTACGGGATGCAACACCTTCCACTTTAAAAACAAAAAACAGGGCCACTTCACCCTGATAAATACTGTCTCCCCCAGCCAAACCTTACACCCAAGCTCTCAGGCTTCTGAAAGCTACAGACCATTACACGTCTCTCTGTTCTCCAATGTCTCTTCCAATTTCTTTCTCTCTTACTCTTTTTGGGCTGGTCTGACTAATAGAACTTGTCTTTCTATGTTGGGTTTATCACTCTCTACTGGGCTTGTGGTTTCTGCACCCCTGTCCCAGCCCCAAAGCACTTATGTACATTTCTGTAATTTTATTTATTTATATTGATGTCTTTCTCCACTGTAGACTGAAGGCTCACCTGGGGTGTGAATGTGTCTCTTATACTGTACTCCCCCAAATGCTTAGTACAGTGCTGTGCCCAGGGTAAGCACTCAATAAATATGACTGAATGACTGATTGCTCTGCTAGAACTGCGAGTCCCTGAAGGTGTCATCATCTTGCATCTTCTCTAGACCATAAGCTCCTTGTGGGCAGGGAATGTGTCTGATACCTCTGATGTATTGTACTCTCCCAAGTGCTTAGTACAGTGCCCTGCACAAAGTAAGCACTCATTGAATATCGTTGATGGATTGGCAGTGGGTAGAAAACAGGTGTACTGATTCTGTTGTACTCCCAAGAGCTTAGCACAGTGTTCTGCTCTCACTAAGTGCTCTCTTATAATAATCATTAAGGGTTTTACTACATGTCAAGCAATAAACTAAGCTCTGGGGTAGATATAAGATCAATAGGTTCCACATGGGGGTCACAGTGTCAGTAGGAGGAAAAACAGGTATTGAATCCTCATTTGGCAGATGAGGAAACTGAGCCACAGAGATGTTAGGTGACTTGTTCAAGATTACAGAGCAGACAAGTGGCAAAACTGGGATTAGAACCCAGGTCCTCTGACTTGCAGGCCTGTGTTCTTTCCACTGGGCAACATTTGCTTCTTAATAAATACCATTGATTGATTGACTAACCTATTCCTCAGCACCTAGCTAGTGTGGTTTTTTTTTCCTTTATGGTATTTTTAAGCAATTACTATGTTCCAGGCACTGCAATAATAGCTGGGGTAGATACAAGCTAATCAGGTTGAACACATTCCATGTCTCACATGGGGCTCACTTTATTAATTCCCAGTTTACAGATGAAGTAACTGAGAATCGGAGAAGTTAAGTGACTTGCCCAAGGTTACAGAAGTCAAGTGGTGAAGCCGGGTTTAGAACCTAGGACCTTCTGACTCCCAGGCCCATGCTCGATCCCTTAGGCCACAGTGCTTCTCTAAATGCTTGTTAAATTCCATTATTATTATTATTATTCAAGATATCCTGGACTATGGCTAAGTATTCCTCTGTTTTGGGAGGTTCTAAATAATAACAATGATAATTAATCATAATTATGGTATTTATTAAGCATTTACTATGTGCTACACATTATACAAAACACTGGGTGCACACAAGGAAATCAGGTTGGACACAGTCCCTGGCCCATGTGGGACTCACAGTCTTAATCCCCATTTTAAAGATGAGGTAACTGAGGCCCAGAGAATTGAAGTGACTTGCCAAGGTCACACCGCAGATGAGAGATGGAGCCAGGATTAGAACCCATTACCTTCTGACTCCCAAGCCCATGCTCTATTATGCCATGCTACTTCTCTGAAGGTATGTAAGCTTCCTCCTGGGCAGTGCCACTGTATCTGGAGGAGAATGGGAGAATCAGGGGTTTGAGGAGGCCAAGAATGGGTTATGATGCCCACCCCCTCCTGTGGGGAGGAACCTATAAAGGGGAGCCTCAGACATTAGAGTAAAAGAACCTTCCCCTGTAGACTGTAAGCTTGTTGTGGTCAGGGAATGTGTCTACCAACTCTGTTTCACCATAATATCCCAAGCACTGAGTGCAATCCTCTGCACCTGATAAATTCTCCATAAATACCACTGATTATTGACTGACTGGCCAGGGCCACCGGTGTCATACCACTAGGTTGAACCTGGGCAGGAACAGGTTGGGGAGGGTACATTCTTCAGGGTGCTGAGTGTCCTGAAGCTCCCGGAGGACCCAGCAGGCCACCTGAAGCGGATGACTCTCCCTTCTGAGCCATTCCGTAAACAGGAATCTTATGCAGATCGTTTCTGCCTGATTGGCAGCTTAATTAGGCGTGTGTCCTTTCCCTGCCATTGTAATCAGATTGGGGGAGAAACCCAAGCTTCTAGATTGTTGTGCTTGTCTTCTGATGACAGGATTTTTTTTTCTGGCTTTTAATGTACTTATAAAGGGAATGTCCCATATGGGCTGACAGAGTTTGGCAGGGTAGAAGCAGGACTCTCTGCAGCCCAAGGCTAATCTCATTATGTTAACCAGGAATTGCAGTGTAAGGTGATGTTGGGGGGGATCATATGGGGAGTGTGTGTCAAGGGGGGCGGAGGGGGAGTGTGGACAGGCAGGTGGGGAGTAATGGGGAGAGATTCCCTCCCCTATTTCTATCCCTCCCCTACTTCTATCCCTCCTACGCCCATCAAAGGCTGACAGGACTCTGGTTGCACTAACTCCAGCCTTGGATTGAAAATATCCCTGCTAAAAGAGAGTGCCAGCCCTTGCGGTTTTTACAAGGCCATCTCTGCCTTCCTCTGGTTGGTTTTCAACCTGCTCCTTTCCTGCAGTGAGTGGAAAATGGAGATGAAACACCCTGTGGGATTTCGAGGTGAGATAGCCAGAAAAACGGGATGGAAGGAGGAGCTGGGATCTTGGGGTGACAGTGGAGGGCATGGGAAATTGAAAAGAGCATGGGGCTTGGGAGTCAAGAGCCCCGACTCTACCACTTGCCTGCTGGGTGATCTTGGGTAAGTCCCTTCACTTCTCTGGGCCCCAATTTTCTCCTCTGTGAAATGGGGGTTTAATATCAGTTCTTCCTATTTAGCCTGTGAACCCCATGTGAGGTGGGGGACTGTGTCAGAACTGATTATCTGGTATCTCTGTACCCCAGCTACTAGGACAGGGCTTGGCACAGAGTAAATGCTTAACAAACACTATTACTAATGATATATGCCAACTTTCCATTTTGAATTTGGGGGTATGAAAGGAGTGAGGATTTTAGTGGGCAACTAGGAGGATATACCCTTCAAAGAGCACAAACAGGCCATGAAGCTGCCATTTTAGATCTTCTTAGGCCTAATGGGAAAGTCTCAAGTCTTACAGAGCTGGAAGGGAGGAGGCTGAGTGTCTGACACCACCGTAAGGCCACCAGCCTTGTGACACTGAGGAGTAAGTAGATTGATGGAACAAGTTGTCAAATGGAGGGCTGAAGTAGCCAAAGTAGCAGAGGCCCCCAGGGCATGCTGGGATTAGATGTGCTATCTCATGGGACTTGGCCTCCAGACTAAAGCTGCTTCTTCACTCTTGGAGAAAGTTTGAGGCTCTACAGCCCTAAAATAGCTTTTAGGCTTATTTAAATATCCAAATGATAGTGGATATTACTTCTGGGGTATCCACTCACATGTTTAGTTCCATGATTCTTCTCAGTAGGCACTCAGTAAATACTAGTGAGAATGATAATGTTTCTGAATACTTTTGCCTGGGGCTCTGAGATAAAACCAGTAAGCTCCATACTAGCAAAGTGACCAGAAAATTCAGGCATTAAATAGGCATTTTGATTTATATTTGTTTTAGTACTTCTGTCCTTCTGCCCCCAAACACTCAAAATATCTTGTTCAATCAGGCGAAAGCCAGGGACCAAATTGTCCAGATACTTTTTTTTCCTTTTAATATGGTATTTGCTAAGCACTTACTATGTGCCAGGCACTGTTCTAAGTGCTGGGGTAGATACAAGCTAATCAATTTGGACACAGTCCATGTCCCATACGAGACTTACTGTCTTCATCCTCATTTTATCGATGAGATAACTGAGACACAGAGGAGTTAAGTGCCTTGCCCAAAGTCACAGAGCAGACAGTTGGGAGAGCTGGGATTAGAACTCAGGTTTTTTTTAATCCCAGGCTCATGGCCTATCCACTAGGCCATGCTGCTTTCCACTACTGAGTCTGCCTCAGTCTCAGGAATGGAAATAACCCTGTTTGAGTCTGTTAGGGTATAATTCAGCTTGTCCCAAGCCCCAACCACCCCAGCAGGCCAGTCGAGAGGCTGAGAGGCAGTACTGTGTGGCAAACCCATACAACCCACTCTGGCAGTAGAGACAGAAGTGAATTTACTTATTCTGAAAACCCTGGAATATCAAGTTCCCTCAGCATTATAATAATGTTGGTACTTGTTAAGCGCTTACTATGTGCAGAGCACTGTTCTAAGCGCTGGGAGAGATACAGGGTAATCAGGTTGTCCCACATGAGGCTCACAGTTAATCCCCATTTTACAGATGAGGGAACTGAGGCACAGAGAAGTTAAGTGACTTGCCCACAATCACATGACTAAGTGGCAGATCCAGGATTCAAACACATGACCTCTGACTCCCAAGACCAGGCTCTTTCCACTGAGCCATGCTGCTTCTCTAATCCAATCGTCAGATTGTCAGATTATACTAATGATAATGATGGCATTTGTTAAGCACTTACTATGTTCCAAGGACTGTTCTAAGCACTGGGGTAGATACAGGTAATGAGGTTGTCCCACATGGGGCTCATAGCTTTAATCCCCATTTTACACATGAGGTAACTGAGGCACAGAGAATTTAAATGACTTGCCCAAAGTCACACAGCTGACAAGTGGCAGAGCCGGGATTAGAACCCACTTCCTCTGACTCCCACACCTGTGTTCTTTCCACTAAGCCACACTGCTTCTTAGAATATCCCAGACAAAGGTTTGGTGGAAATTGAGCTTGTTCACCAGGTCTGGCCTAACTCCAAAGGGTGGTGGTGGTATTAATAGAAGTGATAGTAGTAATAATAATAGTAGTAATAGTAGGGACTGATTACCTTGTATCTATCCCAGTGTTTAGAACAGTGCTTGGCACATAGTAAAAAGCTTAACAAATACCAACATTATTATTATTATTAGTGGTAGTAATATTAGTAGAAGCAGCAGTAACAGTAATAGTACTACTAGTAGTAATAGAAATAGTAACATGGCCTAGTGGATTGGGGACAGGCCTGGGAGGCAGAAGGATCTGGGTTCTAATCCTGCCTCTGATACTTGTTTGCTGCGTGATCTTTGGCAAGTCATTTAACTTTTCTGTGTCTCAGTTACCTCATCTGTAAAATGGGGATTAAGACTACCAGTCCCCTGTGGGACATGGACTGTGTCCAACCTGATTATCTAGTATCAACCCGGGCACTTATATAGTGCCTGGCACAGAGGAAGTGCTTAACAAATATCATAAATAGTAAATATTAGTAATATTAGTAGTACTTGAAATAGTGGTAGTAATGGTATTTATTAAACACTCATTGTTTACAATGGGAGCACAGAAAGAGCATGGATTTGGAGTCAGTGGTCCTGGGTTCTAATTCCCCATTCTGCTGGTTGCCTGCTGTGTGAGTTTGGGCAAATCACTTAACTTTTCTATGCCTCAGTTACCTCAGCTCTAAAACGGGATTCAATTCCTGTTCTCCCACCCACTTAATTTGTGAGACCCATGTGGGTAAGGGTTTGTGTCCAACCTTGATTAACATGTATCTACCACAGTGCTTAGAATAGTGCTTGATACATAGTGAATGCTTAACAAAAATAACAATAGCAGCAAAAACAATATTACTACTACTACTACTACTAACAGGAATAATTCAATATATTCTACTAAGCAGCTGGAAACCACAAAACCTAAGGGTAGTTGTACTCTTTGAGCATGCAGCGAGTGCTGTACATTATCCTAAGTGCTTGGGAAAGTCCAAGAGAAGCAAAGCCCATTTTCTGCCTTCAAGAAGCTTCTACTCTAAAGGTAGAGTTAGAAAGCTGCTGAGGATCCCACAAATGAGTCCTGACAATTACTGTATGAAGAGCAGCATGACCTAGTGGAACAAGCACAGGGCTGGGAGTCAAAGGACCTGGATTCTAATGCTCTGCACCGTAGCCTTGAGCAAGTCACTTGATTTCTCTAGGCCTAAGCTTCCTCATCTCTAAAATGGAGATATCTGTTCTCCCTCCCTATTAGACTGTGAGTCTTCTGTGGGACAGGGACCCAAGATCTGATGGTATTGTTTCTACCCCTGTGTTCAGCACAGTGTCAGGCACTTAGTCGGTGCTTAACGAAAACCATTATTATTGTCATAGCTGTTCATGTCCATCCCACACAAGTTTCCACCACGTAATAACATGTGATGGTGACGTACTTGTTTCTGCTTTTGCGGGCCAGGGTAGGGGGCTGGAGAAAACAGGTGCGGTTCCCTGGTGTTTATCTTGCAAACTTCTGTCCCCGGTGATCCCCGATTGGCTCAGCTTTGAGCCAGATGCCTAGGATCCTGGCATACCTCCCTTTCAGATGCCTCCAATCCCTCCTCCCACCCCCGGGGGTGACTGTGCTCCCCACTGCACTGACCATTAGAAGAATGTCATCCAGCTGAATTTCATTATGTTCTGACACATTTGCACGGTAAGACGGTAATGTACTGGAGCTCACCTTTATGTTAAATTAGTTCTCATCCACCTGAGTTATTAATAGAACGCCCTTTTGCATTATCCTCGTCCTTTCCCATCACAGATACCCCTTTTCTCATTTCCAGGAGGAATTCCGTGGGGTGGGGGCGTAGAGCTGGTAGGAGCCCTGAGGTTGGAGGATGGTTTGCATGAAAGGGGAAAGGGGTTGAGGCTCCATGAGAGGGGAAGGGGTTGGGGAGGGAAACGGCCAGCCAGAGTGGGTGGGGGTGGGGGAGGTAGGGTGAGGGGTGGTGTGGGTCAGTAGAGGAGAGAAGGAGACAGATGTGTGGTTGGTAGAGGGTGGAAGGAGACAGCTTGGCAGAAGGCGAGGGGAAGCAATTGATTCTTGGGAGAAAATCACTTATTCAAATGCTTTACTCAGCTTGCAGCAAAAGAGCCTATTTCTCAGTTTGCCGGGTGGAGAGCCAAGAAGGGGGCCTCGTTTTGTTTCTGAGAATGCGTCGGCGACCTGAGAGTGGAATCTAAATTCCAAGCACACACGGCTTCTGGGCTGCGTAAGGACCAATCTCCCCGCGGCTGGCTGACGAGAGCCATGGCTGACCCTGTCTCCCTCGGGGGAGGGTTGGGAGGGGTGGGGTCCAGTCTCGAGAGCCCCCAGGTGAATCTTCAGGGCTCAGGGGTCTTGGACCAGGATCAAGGGCAGGAGAGGGTGTATATGAGAGGGTGGTGGGGGAGGGTCGTCCAGGGAGGGGTTGCCAAGTTGGGCCTGGAGTTATGGAGTTTGGGGTTTTTCAGCCATCTGTCCTTGCTCACCTTGTATGGTGCTGGCAGCCCATGGGCACCTTGATGCTTAGAAATTTAGCTTGTCGTGGGCAAGGAATGTGTCTGTTATATTGCTGGGTTGTACTCTCCCAAGCATTTAGTGCAGTGCTCTGCACACAGTAAGTGCTCAATAAATACGATTGATTGATTGACTGATTGACCATTATACTCTATTGCTTCCCCTATCTGTAATTTACTTTAAGGTCTCACTCTATTGTAAGCTCTTTGAGGGCAGGAATCCTATCTACCAACTCTACTGTACTGTACTCTTCAAAGTGCTTAGAATAGTGCTCTGCATACCATAAATGCTCAAAAAAATCCACTAATTGACTGATAAGAGTAGGGGACCCAGAACAAAATTCAATTTGCTTGTATCCACCCCAGCACTTAGTACAATGCCTGGCACAAAGTAAGCACTTAACAAATGCGATCACTATTAACCCTGCAGGACACTCCCTGACCTCAATTAAGAGAGAGTCTGAAGAAGAGCTAGAGAAAAAAGAAATGGCCCTGGAGGCAAAAGGAGAACCAAGAGAGAGGACTGCGTTGGTAGAATCACGTAGAAGGGACAGATCCACTATGTACGAGGTGGCTGAGAGGTAGAGGAGGATTAGCATAAAGTTTTGCACTCTACAAAGCACTTAATACTGTATTCTGCACAAATTGGGTGCTTGATAAATACCAGCGGTTAAACCATGGTTCAAGCCTCTTCCCTGCCTGGAGTAGAACTCTCTCAGCTCTACTAAACCACATCTCTTCAAAGTCCTCTTAAAAAGTCACCTCCTCCAGGAGACTTCCCTGTTAATACCTCACCTTTCCAGAAATCCCATCTCATCAGCCACTTCTGCAGTTTTCTATACTTAGCTGTCTTGTTATTTTGAAACTACTGGGTCTTGTATGCTATCATTTATATTTCATCTTATGCTCTATCAACTATTACCACTTCATCCTTTTAGGTCTGCTCATCTTTACTGTTAGATTGGGTGAAAGGCAGTGTGGTTTAGTGGAAAGAGCCTGGTATTGGGAATCAGGGGACCTGGGTTCTAGTCCCAGTTCTGCCATAGGTCTGCTGTGTGACCTTGGGCAAGTCACGTAACCTCTTTGGGCCTCAATGTCCTCATCTGTCAAATGGGAAGAAGATTGACTGTGAGTCCAGTGTGGGACAGGGAGTGCGTCCAAGCTCATAACCTTGAATTTACCACAGCCTTAAGTGTTTAATGAATGCCACAGTAGGTGAACTGGAAGCTCCTTGAAGACAGGGACCACATCGCTTCTAATTTATTTCCCAAACATCTTACCAGCCCTGGCGAGGGGGCTCTGACAAACCACCATTCCTCTCCCACAAAAGCACCCCAAGAGTCTGTCCTCCTGATGGAGGTTTTCCCCTGACCCCTAAACCCAAGTCCCAGGAGGTTAATTTTCTGGTAATCCGATCACTGACAAGGCTGCCATGGTGTTGGGTGACCCTCAGGATGTAAAAGGGACCCGGTTTGACCTTGCATTGTTCATCCCGAATGGGAGAAAGTCTAGAAGAGGCACCATTTTAAAAATCACATTTGTTAAGCACTTATTATGTGCTAGACACTGTACTAAGCTGCCCACATAGGACTGACAGACTTAATCCCTGTTTTACAGATGAGGTAACTGAGGCACAGAGAAGTGAAGTGTCTAGCCCAGGGTCACACAGCAGACAAGTGGTGAAGACAGGATTAGAACCCAGGTCCTCTGACTCCAAGGCCTGTGCTATGCTAGTCTCCCTGTCTTCCCTGTCAAACTAAAACCTAAACTACAAAAGCACTGGGTACAATGCTGTGCACACAATAAGAGCTCAATAAATGTGATTGACTGACTGACAAACATAAGCAATGTGGCTTAGTGTAGAGATCTTGGGCCTGGGATTCACAGGGCCTGGGTTCTAATTCTGGCTCTGTCACTCACCTGCTGTGGGTCTTTGGGCAAGTCACTTACCTTCTCTGGGCCTCAAACAGTCAGTGGTATTTATTGAGAGCTTAACTATGTGCAGAACCCTGAACTAAGCTCTTGGGAGAGTACAATACTCCTCATCTGTAAAATGGGGATGACAGCCAGATATGTTCTTGTTACCCCATAGAGTGAGAGTCTCACATGAACCAGATATGCATCAGTTCTGATTGTCTTGTATCTTCTCCACAGCTTGGCACAGAGTAAGTTTTGAACAAAGGCCACAATTACTGTGAGTAGTAAAACCTGGTTCCCCAGAGGGCTGGGACAGTTGAACTTGAATCTTCCTGCATGGTTGGGAATCTCAGCATCAGCAGCATCATCTTAGAAAATGAAGTGCAGTTCTCTGCTCCCAGTAGGTACTCAATAAATACTGCTGTTACCACCACCCCTGCCTGACAACAACTTCTAGCAACTTCTCTGACATCCTTGAACCTCCCACAGTCCTTTGGGTGCAAATATCAGGCTCCATGCCCACCTGATCTAGACAGGTCAGACATTTTCCAAGCTTGGGGCTGGCCTGACCAGGAGAAATCTGGAGGAGAGCAGACTAGACCCTCTCTCCAGCCCCCTACTCCTCTCAGCCCCCTCCCTGGCCCAAGTCCCTCAGCAATCAATCTATTCTTGAGAGAACAAGCATAGGTTAGTGGGTTGCGCACAGTCTTGGGAGTTAGAAGGTCATAGGTTCTAATCCTGGCTCCATCACATGTCTGTTGTGTGATTTTGAGCAAGTCACTTCACTTCTCTGTGCCTCAGTTACCACTTCTGTAAAATGGGGATTGAAACTATGAGCCCCACATGGGACAGGGACTGTGTCCAACCCAATTTGCTTGTATTCACCCCAGCGCTTAGTACAGTGCTTGGCACATAGTAAACACTCACCAGGGACCATTATTTTATTTTATTTTAATTGAGCACTTGGTTGATTGCATTTATTGAGTGCTTACTGTGAGCAGAACACTGTACTAATCACTTGGAGAGTACAAAATAACAATATAACAGGCACATCCTCTGCCCACCACAAGCTTACGGTCTAGAGGCAAGGGGAATGACAGGATAGGACTTTTCTTGGACCTCAAGATGGAGACCGTGGAATGGCTTGGCTGCCACAGTGGGCACAGAGTCCAGGTGGGCAAGCTGCAGGGAGCTGACAGGCAGTTGGTGGTTATGGCAAAGATCAGCCAGGTCCATGAACGATGACTCTCCCTGATTCCAAGGCATGAATCATCGGTCTGTGGTACTGTAAAATTAACATGCACTGCTATAAATAACTCAACCATAATGGGCTGTCATTGATGGCTTTTCGGAAAACCTTGACTCAGGAGTAAGAGTTTTAATGACTGTAATTGAAATTAGATGAAAAGCATCGGCGTTGGGCTTTCTCTGACCCATGCGAGGACAAATTCCATCATATGTCAAAATGATTATGCCATGTCAGGCTGGAGATCGAGCTGGATCGAGCTGGCCTTCCACTTCAGGAAGACTTTTGCTAAACTGGCATCCCCCTGCACCCTATTTTCCCACCCTACCGTCTCTCCCAGGGACTTGGTCCCCCACAAAAGAATGTAGGTTTTCCCCTCACCCTCACCCCACAGCACTTAAGTTCACATCCTTGTGCTGGATTTCTTCACTACCTGCAATTTCTTTCAATGTCTGCCTCCCCCGTGAGACTGGAAGCTCCTCGAAAGCAAGGTATCGTGTCTGCCAACCACAATTGTGAGCTCATTGTGGGTGGGGAATGTGCCTGTTTATTATTATATTGTACTCTCCCAAGTGATTAGTACAGTGCTTTGCACACAGTAAGTGCTCAAATATGACTGAATGAATGTACTGTCTTCTCGCAAGCACTTAGTACAATGCTCTGCACAGAAGCAGCCCTCAGTAAATACCACTGATGGGTCAAGTGATTGATGGAGTCTTCACCCACAGTCTCCCAAGCTCTTTGAATCAATCAGTGGTAATTATTGCATTCTGACTGCATGCAAAGCACTGTATTAAATGCTTGGACAGGTACCATACAATAAAATTGGTAAACATGAACCCTGCCCACAAGGAGCTTCCAGTCTACAGGGGAGACAGACATTAAAACAGATTTCAGGTGGCAGCCACTTTGTGAACAAAGCTGCTTGGTGGAGGCAGGGAACGTGTCTAACAATTCTGTTGCACTGTACTCTCTCAAGAGTTTAACACAGTGCTCCACACACAGTAATTGCTTAATAAATACCACTGTTGATGATGGGACTGGATTACCCCTTTGTCCCAGCACCCCCTAAGGGGTTCAATCCCCCAACACTGGTCCAGTCCCTGGTTGAGATCATTGCTCATTGGATCATAGATCTTCAGGGCTAGAAGCATTCTCTATCTGGCCCCTCCACAACAGGCTCCTGCCTCAAGAAGGTGCTTCCTAAACCTACCTTTCACTTATTTGTGCTTAGCCCAGCCCAGTGGCTGCTCAATAACTACTACTACTACTACTACAACTATTACTACTACTATCACCACCTACTACTACTATCCGCTATCTTGGAGAGATTCCAAGAAAGGATCTTTCTTAACTGTCCTGGGCAGAAACCAGGAAATCATTCCTGGAAATCATTCTTGAGACTAAAATCCATCTCTCATGCTGAAAATCACACATTCAATTCATAGGAGCAACTTCCCCCTGCCCCACTCACTGCTGATGGGAAAATGCCTTCAGAAGGGAGATGGGTGGTGGTCCTTTCATCCCCCCTCCCCTTGCACCTCCCTTTTCCTCCTCCACTGGCCCAGCCACCCACACACTGAACAGCCTGGCCCCTAACAGGTTTTGTCAAATCCAATTACAATGAATAAACGTTAATAATAATAATGATGGCATTAATTAACCTATGTGCTAGGCACCATATTAAATACTGGGGTGAGAACAAACAAATTGGGTTAGACACAGTCCCTGTCCCACAAGGTGCTCCCAGTCTTAATCTGCATTTTACAGCTGAGATAACTGAGACCCAGAGAAGTGAAGTGAATTGCCCAAGATCACTCAGCAGATGGGCAGCAGAGCCGGGATTATAGTCCAGGACCTTCTGACTCCCAGGCCCGGGCTCCACCCACTAGGCCATGCAGAGATGGACTTTGTATCTAGCCTAGGGAAGGGCTTTTACTATTTCCTGCTGTTTTTAACAAGCAAAGACGAATCCTTTAGCATTTCAAGATGGCTGGAGCCCCACGAGGGGGTTGTCACCGAGTCCGGGGGGAGCCAATACCCTAAGTCCCAATTCTCTAGCTACTCCTGAGCCCCACCCCTTCAACTTGCCCCTGAGGTCTGCTCCTCCAGTCTGCCTTCTCTATCCACCCACATGGCCTGCCCTTATAGTCCTTCTCTACAACCTGTCCACTTATTCCGCCCCCACTGTCCGCCCCTGCAGTCTGCTCCCATTCCTTACCCTCGTGGTCCGTCTCCATGGCCCACCCCCACAACCTGCTCCTCAGTTTGCTTCTGAGATCCGCTCCCACAGTCTGCCTTCTCTGTCTGCCCCATGGGCAGCTGACAGTGTCCGTGTTTCCCTCTCTCCTCCCTATCTGGGGGAGACCCTCCCCTCGTCCCCAGCCATGGGCGGAAAGCCACCAAACATACCCCACATCTGCGTTCCTACAATGGGCCCCGGTCTCTCCCCCCTCAGGGGCCGTGCCCGCAATCCTCCTGCGAACAAAAAACAAGTCCCACGCTGGATCGCACGCATGGTCTCATTACATGTAACAAAACATCTCCTCTCAGGAGAGCGGGAGTGTTTGCTAGTAAATTAAGAGATGCGAGGCCGCCGCAAGCCGCCCTGATTAATCCAGCTCTCTAGCAATAGGGGAGGATGCTTGAGAAATGGATTTGCCGTTGATGATAATTACAGGCCCGCTATGGGGCTGTTCACCAGCGCTGGCTTTTGTTTGGAGGGGCTAGGGGGCGGCTGAGGCAGCGAACGCAGAGCTGGTTTCTTGGCGGTGGGACGGTCTGAATGGAAATCGCTCAAGGAAAACGCTAATATCAAGCTGAATGGGCAAGAGGGGCTGGAGCTGGTCTACGCTGCATGTCTTTAACAGAGCCAGGTTCCCACCTGCCCGTGGGACTCCGATGGGGGTAGATCTCATGAGCTTGGTGAACCGTGGGTTGGATTCTTCACTTCAGAGCAGAGCATGCTGGGTAATGGGTCCGAGCTATCTTCGCTTGGCCCCTGCTGGATCCTCCTCTCCTCTGGTCAGCCATGGGTGAGGTGCGGCCTGGCCATGCTGCCGCAGGAGACGACTCAGTCGGTCAGTCAACTGTATTTGCTGAGCGCTTATTGTGTGCAGAACACTGTACTAAGTGCTTGGGAGAGTACGATTCAACAGTGTAATCGACACATTTCCTGCCCATAACAATCTTACAATCTAGAAGGGGAGACAGACATTAATATAAATAAATTCCAATTCCTGCAGGTCACACCACCCCATAGGATTTCTGGGGGTTTGCAGTGGGTGGCTGTCCTCAGGGAAGGTGGCCACATCAGACATAATTAAATAATAGTACCGATGATGATGATAATAATAGTAATGCTAATGCTAATAATAATAATGATGTTACTTGTTAAGCACTTATTATGTCCCAAACACTATACTAAGCTCTGGAGTAGATGAAAAATAGTCTGAGCAATTGAGCTGAAGGGGAATGATAGAATTGATTGAAGACACTGTATTAAGCACTTGAGAGACTACTGTAGAGTTAGTAGACCTGATTTCTACCTCAAGGAGCTGACAATCTAGCAAGAGAATAAGAAACTACAATAGACAGCAGCTATGGGAAGCAAATGAGCGAAAAGACGTGGATGTAAGTGGTGTGGGAGGCGGCTGGGCCGTTGGTAGAGTAGAGCTGACACAAAAGGGCTGAAGTAATAATAATAATAATAATGTTGGTATTTGTTAAGCGCTTACTATGTGCAGAGCACTGTTCTAAGCGCTGGGGTAGACACAGGGGAATCAGGTTGTCCCACGTAGGGCTCACAGTCTTAATCCCCATTTTACAGATGAGGGAACTGAGGCACAGAGAAGTTAAGTGACTTGCCCACAGTCACACAGCTGACAAGTGGCAGAGCTGGGATTCGAACTCATGAGCCCTGACTCCAAAGCCCGTGCTCTTTCCACTGCGCCACGCTGCTTCATACTACTACTACTACTACTACTATACTACTATACTACTACTACTACTACTACTACTACTACTATACTAAGTAGTAGTATAGGGATGAAGTAGGGTGGGAGATAAGGGATTAATCAGGGAAGCCCTCCTGGAGGAGATGAGATTTCAGAAGGGCCTTGAAGATGGGGAGAGCAGTGGTCTGCTAGATGTGAAAGGGAAGAGAGCTCCAGGCAGTGGGGAGGATGTGAGCAAGAGGCAGAGGAAGAGACAATCAGGAGACAGTGAGTAGGTTGGTATTAGAGGAGTGAAGTTTATGAGTAGGGTTGCAGTGAGAGACGAATGTGGGTAGAGAAGGGGGACAGAGCTGATTGAGTGCCTTAAATCCAGTAGTGAGGAATTTCAGATTAATGTGAAGATAATAATGATAATAATTATGGTATTTGTTAAATGCTTATTATGTGCCAGGCATTATACTAAATACTGGTGTGGATATAGTCAAATCGAGTTGGACACAGTTCCTGTCCCATCTAGGGCTCACAGTCTCAATCCCCATTTTACAGATGAGGTGACTGAGGCACAGAGAAGTGAATAGACTTGCCCAAGGTACACAGAAGATAAGTGGCGGAGCCGGGATTAGTACTCATGACCTTCTGACCCCCAGGCCCATGGTCTATCCACTACACCATGATGCATCCCACTGGGAGTTTTGAGGAATGGGGAGACTTGTGCAGAATGATGTCTTATGTACATGTTAAATGTTCTATGTGCCCAGAACTGTACTAAGTGCTGGAGTAGATAGATACAAGATAAACAGACACCACACAGAGCTCCCAGGATAAGTAGGAGGGAGCACAGGGATTGAATCCCCATTTTGCAGAGGAGGGAACTGAAGCTCAGAGAAGTTAAGTGACTGTCCAAGGTCACGTGGTAGACTAGAGGCAGAGCCGGGATTAGAATCCAGATCCTCTGACTCCCAGGCTTATGCTCTTCCTACTATTCCACACTTCTCATAAGTAAATAATGCGAGCAAGCAGAGTGAAGTATCAATCAATCAATCAATTGTATTTATTGAGCCCTTACTGTGTGTAGTGTACTGTTGATAGATGCATTCCCTGCCCACAGTGACCTTACAGTCTGGAAGGGGAAGAAAGAACTAGAGGCAGGAACTGGAGGGTGGAGGCAGGGAGGTCAGTGAGGAGGTTTATGCAGTTGTCCAGGCGGGCTTCGACAAGTGCTTGGACCAGTGTGGCATCCATGTGGATGGAGAGGAAGGGGTGGGTTCTCAACATATGTTTTTGTTCTGTTTTCTCCTAAGCGCTTAGTACAGTGCTTAGCACTTAGTAGACACTTAATCAATACCACAGATGGATTTGATTGATTGGCATCTCCAACAACCACCAGAAAGGTAGAGAAGTGACTGAAGGTGGTGGCTTTGCTTTATTATTATTATTTATTATGGTATTTATTAAGCACTTACTATATGCCAGGTACTGTTCAAAGCACTGGGGTAGATACAAGGTAATCAGGTTGGACACAGTCCATGTCCCACTTGGGGCTCACATCTTAATCCCCATTTTACAGAAGAGGTAACTGAGGCACAGAGGTGTTAAATGACTTGCCCAAGTTCACACAGCAGGCAAGTGGAGGAGCTGGGATTAGAACCCAGGTCCTTCTGACTCCCAGGCCCTTGCTCTCTTTACTCGGCCATGCTGTTTTCTTCACCCGCCTGGACGGGGCTGAGTCAAGAGTCTGACCCTGCCACGCTAGCGGGCTTTTAGAAGCCGCTCTGCCCGAGCCCTCTGCCACTGTCTTAGAAATCCATTATGCAGTATCTTCAAGGATCAAGGGTCCCCAGAGTGAACTCAGATGTTGATGCAGAGCTCTGTTTGTCTGTCCCCTGGAGGTTCAGCTCCTGCCTCCGCTCACAGCTGAGCGTGAGAACACAACTTCTGCTTTGGGAATGTTTCAACACACAGGAATGGCACCCCCCGCCCCCCCCCCCCCCCCCCCCCCCCCCCCCCCCCCCCCCCCCCCCCCCCCCCCCCCCCCCCCCCCCCCCCCCCCCCCCCCCCACCGCCGTCTCTTTCTGGAGTTGAAAACTCCTTTTCTAGGAGAGCACTGCCTGGATACCTCCCCTCTGTTTTCCTTTCATGCTGCTGAGAGCTGTTTGGAAGCAAATTCTTAAGTGGCAATCCTTTAGTTTTACCAACCCCTACGGTAAATCGGTGTCTTTCTCTGCAAGATTAGAGTGTGGTAAAAGCTGCAAAGTGACTAACAGAATGAGCCCATGTGAGTCAACCGATCTGCACCCTGTGTGTCTTTGAGTCATATCTGCCAAATTTACTGACACAAACAAGCTTTCACTCCTGCTAGCAGTGCGGTGGAACAAACCCCAGAGGTGTCATCCGCTCTAGGTGGGTTCAACCCCGGCCCCCCTAGCCCCAGCCCACTGGCCGTGCGTAAAGCGGCAACCTGAAAAGAGAAGCTGAGCGGTCTAGCGGAAAGAGCACGGGCCTGGGACTCAGGGGACCCGGGGCAAGTCACTTACCTTCTCTGAGCCTCAGTTACCTCATCTGGAAAATGGGGATCAAGACATGTGGGACTTGGACTGTGTCCAACCTGATTGGTTCGTATCTATCTCAGTGCTCAGTACGGTGCCTGGCACATAGTAAGTGTTTAACAAATATCATTAAAAAAAAAGATGAATGAGCAGACTTCAGCATGGGGTTAGGGTTGCCATGTTTTCAGGAAGGCTTTTTTTAAAAAAATGGTATTTATTAAGCACTTACTGTCATCATTATCATCAATGGCATTCATTGAGCACTTACTATGTGGAGAGCATTGTTCTAAACACTAGGATAACAGACAAGTAGCAGAGATGGGATTAGAACCCAGGTCCTCTAATAATAATTACTATTATTATGGTATTTATTAAGCACTTACTATGTGCCAGGCACTGTACTAAGCGCTGGGGTGGACACAAGCAAATCAGTTTGGACACAGTCCATGTGCCCCATGGGGCTCACAGTCTCAAACCCTTTTTTACCGATGAAGTAACTGAGGCCCAGAGAAGTGAAGTGACTTGTACAAGATCACACAGAAGACAACTGGCAGAGCTGGATTAGAACCTATGACCTTCTGACTCCCAAGCCCATGCTCTATCCACTCCACCAATGCCCTTTGACTCCCAGACTTGGGGTTCTTTGCACTGGCAAGGGAAATCCAGGCCCCCGTCACTATGTATACTGAGCTGTGGTTTAAATCCAGAAAATAGCCTCCAGAATCATTTCATGGTTGTGAGGCAGTCAGCAGGGTGGAGTGGGAAGAATGTGGATCTAGAGACACAGCTTCTAGTCACAGTTTAAAGCTCACCTCCTCCAAGAGGCCTTCCCAGACTGAGCTCCCCCCTTTTTCCCTCTGCTCCCTCTATCCCCCCTTCACCTGTCCACAGCTAAACCCTCTTCTCCCCCTTTTCCCTCTCCTCCTCCCCCTCTCCCGTCCCACCTCCTCAGCACTGTACTCATCCGCTCAACTGTATATATCTTCATCACCTTATTTATTTTGTTTAATAAGATGTACATCACCCTGATTCTATTGATTTGCCATTGTTTTTATGAGATGTTCTTCCCCTTGACTCTATTTCTTGCCATTGTTCTTGTCTGCCTGTCTCCCCTGATTAGACCGTAAGCCCCTCAAAGGGCAGGGACTGTCTCTATCTGTTGCCGATCTGTACATTCCAAGTGCTCAGTACAGTGCTCTGCACATAGTAAGCGCTCAATAAATACTATTGAATGAATGAATGAATGGTCCCAGCTCTGTTTTTGCCCTACTGGGTGGCCTCGGGGCAAGTCACTTGACCTCTGTGGGCCTCACCTTCCTCATCTGTAAAATGGGGATAGAGTGCCTGCCTCAAGGGGATTTGGTGTGGCCAAAAATGAGATAAGTAATGTGAGGGTGCTGTGTGAATAAAAATGTTATAAAAATCATTATTAGCATAACATATCATTAACTAATCAATAGTATTGATTTTTGTGTAAAGCACTGTACTAAGTGCTTGAGAGAGTACAATATTTAATAGACAAGATCTCTTTCCTCAAGGAATTTACAGAGTAGTTGAGGAGACAGATACTAAAATAAATGAGTAGAGGGCAGTTACCGAATATGAAGATGTGTACCTAAGTGCTGAGCAGGGGATGAGATGAGCCTCTTTGTTCCTTAGGGATGGAGGATCCAAGGGCATAGGTGAAGCAGAGGCATTTAAGTGGCACTGGGGAAGGGTAGGGTGGGGAGATTATAAATTATTCAGGGAGGCCTCCTGGAAGAGTTGGACTCTCAGAAGGTAGGGCGAGTAGTGGTCTGCCAGATGTGAGTTCCAGGCTGGATGGAGGGGATGTGAGCAAGAGGTCAGTAGCCAGAAAGAGAAGCAATAGACACAGCGGTTAGCGTTAGAGGTACAAAGAATCCCCACTAGACGTAGTGAGAGCCTAGTGAGGAGAAGTAGGGGGAGAGAGCTGATTATCAGCCTGAAATGGGGCACGTGCCATTAAGTCCTTTAATGTCAACAGTCCCAGAGCTCCCTGGTCCCCACATCGTCCCTTCGCAAAGCTTCCCCCAAGGCCCCACTTTATGTTCTGCCCAAACCACAGGGGCCTTCAGTTACTCCCTCACCGTCTTAAACCCCTTCCCTGGCAACGCAGCACCTTGCCTAAATGTGTGTGGGGGTGGGGAGCGAAGGGGGAGACGGAGAGAGAGGAGAAGGAGCAGGAGAGAGAGAAGGCCTCTGAGGAGCGATGCCCTGGGCCTACTGAGGGCTTGACGGTGCAGTGTCGCTGGGAGCAAAGCCTGGAGCGGCACAGGGAGGGGGCAAGCTGTCCACAGAGGCCCAATGGAGCAGAGCAGTATGGGGATCATCAGCAGAAGCTACTTGGTTCCCCCTCTGGGCGTCCCAGTATCCCGGAGCAGAGAGACCTCAGGGGGACCCTCCCCAATCCCCACCCCAACTGCACAGAGGCTACTCCACCATAGAGATTCCAACTCAAATTCTCAGGGGGAACACAGCCTGAGTTTTCATCCCCAATGTCAAGCTGAGAGGTTTCATGAGCAGAGCGGCCCAGTGTAAAGAGCACAGGTCACCGGGAAGTCTAATCCCAGCTCTGATGTGTGCCTGCTGTGTGACCTTGAGCAAGTCACATTGCTTCTCTGTGCTTCCATTTCCTCACCTATAAAATGGGGATGTAATACCATTCTCCCTTCCCCTTAGACTGTAAGCCTCTTGTAGGACAATGGCTGAGGCTGATGGATTGTCTTGGCTCCACCTCGTTGTATAAAACAAGAGAAGCGCTTAACAAATACCACCATTATTATAGCTGTTGCTTTTGGAAGCCTCACCACCCTTTCTGAGCCTGGGAATGGGGGAAAGTCAGGAAAAGAGAAGTGTGTGGCCTAATGGAAAGAGAACAGGTCTGTGAGCCAGAGGTTCTGGGTTTTTTCTCCAGCTCTGCCACTTGCCTACTGTGTGACAATGGGCAAGTTACTTTCCTCAACTGTAAAATGAGGATTAAATAACTGCTCTTTCTCCCCCTTACACTGGAAGCTACATGGAGAAAAGGAACTGTGTCTGACCTTCTAATAGCATTTATTTAGCCCTTACTAGTGCCAGGACCTCTACTACAAGCACTGGGGTAGATACAAGGTAATCAGACTGGACCTAGTCCATGTTTCACATGCGGCTCACAGTCTTAATCCTCATTTTACAGATGATGATCTCATATTGTCTCCAGTGCATTGCCCAGAGTGAGCGCTTAACAGATGCCACTACTATGATTATCATTTATTACAAAGTGCTGAGTGTGAACTTCTGCTCCAAGGGGAAAAGGGGTGTGTGTGTGTATGTCTCCCTGGGATCTGGCCCTGACTCCTCCCTTCCCATGCTATTGCCTCAGAGTTTAGCAGTCCAGGAAAGCGCACATTGTCTGTAGAAGGTCTAAGAACACCCACCTAAATTGGGCGTTAGGAGTTGTGGGTGGGTGCTGCAGGAGGGAGAGTGATGGAGGTGAGCAGGAATGATGGGGGACTACAGGTCATTTTTGTCCTCTTCCGAAAACAAGACTCCTGGGCAGGGAGTTGGGGGACCTGCCCTCTAGATTGGGCCCTGTCCTTGACTGGCTGTGTGACCTTGGGCAAGCATCTCAACCGTTCTGAGCCTTGATGACCTCATCTGTCAATTGGGGGGTAAAAGCTTCGCTCATTCTCCTGATAGGGGCACTGTAAAGACAGTTGGAGGTCATGGCAGAAAAGGGCAAGAGAGGTGGGCTCTCTTCCTTTGAACCAGGGTGATCTGAGCATGCTCAGTTCTCTGGGCCTCTTACCAGGAGTTCAGGCCCGACTAAACAGTATCTTGGAGTTCTAACATGCGATGAGGCATTGCAGATGACTTTGTATAATCAAATATGCCATTCCACATCTCATTTGTAATTTCGCAATTTAGCTCTCTGCACCATTTAAACCTCTACCGAGCCTCCAGAGGACACCTTATTTTTGACTAAAGCTTTTACCGGGTACGTTCTGTGCTTTTTTTTCTTTTTTTTTTCCTTTGCTGTGCCTAACATGATTCTCCCATCGTTTTCTCAATGCACCAGGCACTTTCAGTTTATATTTTAAGCAACCATGAAAATAAGCACTGGCCTATGGACCAGAAGCCTCAAAGAGATCATTTGGGAATAAGGTAGCACATCTATTATAACACAAGAGCAAGAGACTCGGGGAAGCAGCATGGCTCAGTGGAAAGAGCCCGGGCTTGGGAGTCAGAGGTCATGGTTTCGAATCTCGGCTCTGCCGCTTGTCAGCTGTGTGACTGTGGGCAAGTCACTTCACTTCTCTGTGCCTCAGTTACCTCATCTGTAAAATGGGGATTAACTGTGAGCCTCATGTGGGACAACCTGATTACCCTGTCTACCCCAGCACTTAGAACAGTGCTTTGCACATAGTAAGCGCTTAACAAATACCAACATTATTATTATGTAAAGGCCCTGGGTTCTAATTCCAGCTCTACTACTTACCTGCTATGTGATCGTGGCTTAGTGGGAAGAGCACAGGTGTGGGAGTCAGAGGACATCGGTTCTAATTTGAGCTCCGCTCCTTGTCACTGTGTGACCTTGGGTAAATCGCTTAACTTCTATGTGCCTCAGTTACTTCATCTGTAAAATGGGGATTAAGACTGGGAGCTCCATGTGGGACAACCTGATTACCTTGTATCTACCCCAGCACTTAGAGCAGTGTTTGGCACATAGTAAGTGCTTAACAAATAACATTATTATTATTACTATTATTATTATCACAGGAAAGTCACAATCTCTCTGTGCCTCCGTTTCCTCATCTGTAAAATGAGGATTAAATACCTAATCTCTCTCCCTCTTAGACTGAGTGCCATGTGGTAAAAGGACTGTGTGCGAACTGATTATCTACCCCAGTGCTGAGCCCAATGTTTGCACACAGTCATTCATTTGGTCACATTTATTGAGCACTTACTGTGTGGAGAGCACTGTACAAAGCACTTGGGAGAGTACAATACAACAATAAACAGACACATTCCCTGCCCACAACGAGCTAATAAGCACTTACCAAATACTCCAGTTGTAGTTATCTTTAACCCATTCTCTCAGCTATCTAAGGTCTTTTGACTTGATTTTTGTGGAATGTATGTAAGAGTGGGAACTCCGAAAGCTAATTTGCTCCAGGCAGGCTGTCTAGTGGGTTCATTTAGCCTATTAGCTTACAGAAAGGTAGATGAGGGTGAGGGAGGGATTAGAGGAATGGGGAGAAGTCACACTGAATTGGCAAGAGGGGGATGAGGCCCATCTATGTTTTGAGGCCTCTTTAAATCTGCTTTAAAAGGTATTTGGGAGACTGAAAGCAGCATTTCAGTGCTTTTGGACCTGAATCATCTGGATCATGGTTGGATGTACATGGAGCTTTCATCTCACCATAGGCTACAGATTGCTATTCGCATAGTTGGTTCCCGTGGGCCATGGTTTGAAAAAGGAAGCCCTGCTCCTTCAGAGTGCCCAGTTCTGTCTCTTGGGGGTTGAAGCTCCCTGAGGGCAGGGATTGAATCTTCTAGCTCTATCGTACTCTCCCAAATGCTGAGTCCAGGGATCCGAACCCCTGGAGGGACACAGAGGCCACTATTCTTTTATTGTTTTAATGGTACTTGTTAAGCACTTACTATGTGCCAGGTGCTGTTCTAAGCACTGGGGTAGATCCAAAGTTCTCAGAATGGACAGAGTCCATGTTCCACAGGGGGCTCACGATCTCAATCTCCATTTTACAGATGAGGTGACTGAGTCACAGAGATGTTAAGTGATTTGCCCAAGGTCACACAGCAGACAAGTGGTGGAGCTGGGATCAGAACCCAAGTCTATCTGGCTCCCAGGCCGGTGCTCTCCCCGCTAAGCCATGCTGCTTCTGCTAAGCCAAGCTGCTTCAATCAATCCAGTGGTATTTTATTGAACACTTACTATTTGCAGAGTACTGTTTGCAGAGTACAATACAATGGAGTCAGTAGGCATGATCTTTTACACTTAGGGACACAAGCATAAGTCTCTTATGGCAAGACCATCCTTGGAGCCTATGCCTTTGTTTACACTTGCAAATTACCCACATTAGTCAATCATTCGTGTTAACTGAGCACTTAATAGTGTACAGAACACTGGTCTAAGAGCTCCGAACGGTACAATATGACAGGGTTGATAGACATGTTCCCTGCCCACAATGAGCAACTCTCTATCAGAGAGTTGGAGGACTTTGTTCCAGAACTGGGGAGGTTTTCAGAATTGCATCCTTATGAAATATTTGCTAAATGTAGCGAAGATATCACCTAGGGCTAACCAGGATGTGTTGATGTCAACATTTCCACCAGAGATTCAGCTCTTGGACAAAACTCATGGGATTCCTGGGCCCTTGGCCACACATTTATTTAAGAAAGCAACCTGACAAATAAGTCCAAAACATTACCAGGCTGCCCTGCAAGGCAGAAGCATTGCAAAGAGTAAATGAAACCAGTCTCCTTTAGGGAAATCATGATTCTTGCAAGCTGGATGGGAGAATAATCTTTGTGGAATTTATTAAGTGCTTACTCTGGGCTAAGCACTGTTCTAATCAATCCAAACACAGTCCCTGTCCTATTTGGGGACATTTCCTCTTCTTCCACTCCTTTCTATGTTGTCCTGATTTGCTCCCTTTATTCACTCCCTGTCCCTCAGCCCACTTTCATACACACCTGTAATTCATTTATTTATATTAACGTCTGTCTCCCCCTCTAGACTGTAAGCTCGTTATGGGCAGGGAATGTATCCACCAACTCTGTTATATTGTTATATTGTACTCTTCCAAGACCCCTCTGAAGGTTGCACTTGGAGAGTTTCCAGGATTCTACCAGTGTCGACTATGGGAGGGAGAGTCAAGCAGAGGCGTATCCATTCTATTTCTAGTTTGACCAGTGACTACCAAGTGGATGGCAATCTGCTACAAGTCAAAACTCACCCATGCTGGGAAGCCATGCTATGGGAGAGAGTTGAGGGCAGAGACTCGAGTTTACTGCATAGAAGGAGGCAATGGTAAACCACTTCAGTATTTTTACCAATAAAACTCTATGGATTCACTTCCAGAATGATTCGATATAGATGTGGGGCCTTCTGGAAGAGATGTGTCCATGGTGTCACTAGGAGTTGGAGATGACTCGATGGCATAAGACAAAACTCTCCCAAGCACGTAGTACAGTGCCCTGCACACAGTAAAGACTCAATAAATACCACCGGTTGACTGATTGGTAGCTGCCAGAGACCAACGGTGGTAGTATAGGTGGCTTTCAGGAAGGAGAGGTGGGAAGGTTTGTTTTGGGGGTTCCAAAATCCCAACAAAAGATTTCCTAGTGGCTCAGGCAGGTGGCTGTCAGGCCCCCACATTCCTCTGGTATGTAACCTCATTGCGGGCAGGAAATGTATCTGTTTATTGTTGTATTCAATAGCTTAGTGTAGTGCTCTGCACACAGTAATCGCTCAATAAATGCAATTGAGTGACTAATTGGCTCCACCCACCTCAGTGATTAGGCAGGTGAGACCAGGCTTTCAAAATTCCACCTCACTCATCCACCATCACGACCTAAGTCTCTGAAATACACTTTTTAATAGTATTTGTTAAGGGTTTACTATGTGCCAGGCACTGTTCTAAGCCCTGGATTCAATACAAGCTAATCAGGTTGGACACAGTCCATGTCCCACATGGGTCTCGCAGTCTTAATCCCCACTTTACAGATGGGTAAATGATGCACAGTGACCTTAAATGACTTGCTCAAGATCACACAACAGGCAATGATGGAACTGAGATTAGAACCCATGTCCTTTTGACTTCCAGGCCCCGTGTTCTATCCACTAGACCACAATGCCTCTTAGGGAAACGCCCCAGGGAAACTCTTCAGATGCAGGCCCCTGATAAAATTCCCTCCCAAAACACATCCATGGGTTTAGGTGGAACAGGAGGACTCCCATTCATTTGCACAAATTTAGATAGTTATGGAATTTATTAGCTAGTTATGGTGTGAGCCGAGTGCTAGAGTAGATAAAAGATTATCAAATCTGACACAATCCCTGTCCCACGCAGGGCTCACAGTCTAAGAGGGAGCTGGTATCTTACTGCCATTTTACAGGGGAGGACACTGAGCCCTAGAGAGGTGAAGTGACTTGTCCAAGGTCACCCAGCAGGCCAAGGGCAGAGCCAGGTCCAGAAGTCAAGCTTCTTGATTCCCAGATCTGTGAACTTTCCACCTAGGCCATACTTGGCTCAAGCTCTTCCAGGTCCTGGAAGAGGCAGTGTGGGCAAGAACAGAATGAATAGGCGACCTCGGACACTGTCAGAAATTTGTCAGAGCCCCTCACGACCCTCGCCACCCATCAACCACATCACATCACCCAGTGCCCGCCGTCTACTGGCAGATGGCTAATCTCTTCCTTGGTCCGTCTGCTCTCCCCCCATCTCATTGAACGGACAGGAGGATGAATGGATGGGATTCCAAAGCAGCCTGTCCAAAGATAGGCTTGGGAATGAGGAATTATCCTTCCAGGGAGATCTGCCAGGGAGAGGGGAGTTGAAATTTGTCCAGCGAGTTGGGAAGGTGGCTGCCAGTATCACATCTGTACTGACCCCCTTGGTTGGGGATTTATCAAGACATCTTAATCAGAACATTAGTTTGGAGAGAGGGAAAGTGGGGAAGATGCAGAGGAGTGGGGTGGCAGAAGAGAGAGGAAGAGAAAAAAGGGAGGAGGAAGAGGGGAGAAGGAAAGAAACAGGGAAGGAGGAAGCAGGAAGACGGAAGGGAGCAGGAGAGAGGGGAGGGAGGAGGGGATATTCATTTCATTCATTCATTAATTCAAATCATATTTACTGAGGGCTGACTGTGTGCACAGCACTGTACTAAGTCCTTTGGAGAGTACCGTACAACAATAAACAGACATATTCCCTGCCCATATTGAGTTTACAGTCTAGAGGGAGCTTAAAATCTAGAGGGATAATAATAATTATGGTAAGTGCTTATTTTTGTGCCCACTGACTGTACTAAGCTCTGGGGTGGATACAAGCAAATTGAGTTGGACAGAGTCCTTATCCCACAGTTTTAATCCCCATTTTACAGATGAGGTAACTGAGGCACCAAGAAGTGAAGTGACAGTGTCCATCTCTTCCATGTTTTGATAACTATCAAAGAGGTTTTCCTCCAAAGTCCATGTGCTGCTCAGACCAGCCCTGTCCTGTGCAGGATTGGAAGTGATCCTAGGGAGTCTCAGCTGCAGGAAGAATAATTGTGCTTTTTGTTAGTACAGTGCCTGGCACATAGTAAGCGCTTAACAAATATCATAATTATTATTAAGTGCTTACTATGTGCCAGGGCACTGTACTAAGCACTGGGGTAGATACAAACCCAATAGGGTTGGACACAGTTCCTCTCCTACACTGGGCTCACAGTCTTAATCCTCATTTTACAGATGAGTTAACTGAGGTACAGAGAAGTTTAATGATTTGCCCAAGGTCAAACAGGGGGCAAGTGTTGGAGTCAGAATTAAAACCCAGGTCCTTCTGACTCCGAGGCCTGGGCTTTATACACTAGGCCTTGATGCTTCTTCTTTTTGTCCTTTCCACCCTCCTCCTTCCCTTCCTCCTCCTCCTTCTCCTCTCTTCCTTCTCCTCCACCTCTTCCTCCCCCTCTGCTACTTCTCCCAGCCCTGCTTCTGCTGTTCCCCACCCCACCCTTCCTTTCTCTGCTATTGTTCTCCTGGGCTGCCCTGGTGGGCCCAGCAATATCTATCAGGTTACTTGTGTATTTCCCGCTGAAAAGCATTGGGAGATTCTCTGTAGAAAGAAGAAGGAGAATTGAATTCCCAACCCTGCCTTCTGGGAAGAGGGAAGAGGGAAAAAGCAGGAGAGGGGAGGTTTGGCACCCACAACAGCCATGGAGACCAATTAGTAGTCACAAAGCTGAGCATCATGGCCCAGGAGTCCTTAATAATGATAATATGGGAGATATTTGTTAAGCACTTTAGATACGTCAAGCACTGTGCTAAGCACTGAGGTAGATATGAGATAATCAGTTTGAATACAGTCCCTGTCCCATCCGGTGCTCCCAGTGATTGGGGGAGGGGTCCTTGCTATAGCTGGGTGTGTGGGGAGCACGTGGTTGGATGGGAAGTGAAGACCAAACTCGTGATACCGGACCTCTGGGTGCTTGTGATGTCATAGAGTCCCACTGGACACCCAGTGCCAGGTAATGACATCACTGGTGCCACTTTGTGGAAGAGGGGCCAGACTGCCGGCACCCAGGGTGTTTCTCAGAGTGCTCCCACACTCTCCCTCCTTCAGACCCACGCAGCCCCCCAACCCCAAACCCTACTCCTGTGTCCCCATCAGGGGACTCACCCCCAGCAGCTTCTCCCTGCCCTGGCCATCCCCGCCACCTTCATCCAAGCCTTTGTGTGGGTCTTTGTTTGCTGTCAGAATCCAGGCTGGGCGACTGGTGGGAGGGGAGTCGAGCAGGTGGGCAGGCGGGCAGATGGGCAGGTGGCAAGCAGGTGGGCAGAGGCAAGACTCAGCTGCTGAGCTCCTTATTATCCAATTGGAAAAAAAATGTAATTGTGCCAGGTTGAGTCTGAAGGGCGAGAAGCAGGGGTCAGAGCTGGGGATTTCCAGCCCTGTATTATTCCTATTTGGGGAATGCTGCTCCTTTCCTTTTGTGCCCCATACTCCAACCCCTCCAAACCTCCTGCCCCCTAACCCAACCAGGACCCTCCAATCCTGGCAACCTCCCCATCCCCAACCTCCACCAGGATCCCATCCCCAACACTGTCTCCAAACTTGCCAGGCCCCCACAACTATGTACAATGTTAATGCCACATTGTTTTCTTCTTGGGGTGGGGGTGGGGGTGGGGATCTTTACTGAGGGCGCCGGAGAGCAGCATTTAGCAAACCCAGACAGGGGAGGCAAGGAGAGTGAATGTATCTTTCAATCTAAGCCCAGCTCAGAAATAGACTGATTATGATGGAAGGGAATGTACTAAAGTGCTAAATGTGAGGAAGCAGCATGGCTTAGTGTAAAGAGCAAGGGCTTGGGAGTCAGAGGATGTGAGTTCTAATTCCAAACCAAACATGTGTCTGCTGTGTGACCTTGGACAAGCCACTTAATTTCTCTCTGCCTCAGTTACCTCATCTGTAAAATGGGGATTAAAAGTGTGAGCTCCATGTGGGACTACCTGGTTACCCTGTATCTATCCCAGTGCTTAGAACAGTGCTTAACATATAGTAAGTGCTTAACAAATACCATAATTATTATTATAGGAGGGGGTGAGGTGACTGAGTGCTTTAAAAGCAATGGTAAAGAGTTTCTCTTTGCTGTGGAGGTGGATGGTAGATCACTGGAGTTCCTTGAAGAGTGGAGAAACATGGACTAAATTTTTTTTAGAAAAATGATATGGACATCAGAGTGAAATATGGACTGGAGTGGGGAGAGACTGGATGTAGGAAGGTCAGAGAGGAGGCAGTAAGTCAAGGCGAGATAGGATAAGAGCTTGGAATAATAGGATAGCAGTTTGAATGGAGAGGAAGGGGTGGATTTTAGCAATGTTATGAAGGTTGAACCACCAGGATTTGGTGAGAGATTGAATATGGGAGTTGATCAGAGTTGGCGAGTTGAGGAAAATGCAGTTACCAGCTTGCATGACAGGAAGAATGGTAGTGCCGTCTACAGGGATGGTAAAGTCACGGGGAGGACAGGGTTTGGGTGGGAAGATGAGAAGTTCTGATTTAGACATGGTAAGTTTGAGGTGTTCATGGGACAACCAAGTAGAGATGTCCTGAAGGCAGGTGGAAATGCAAGGCGAAAGAGAAAGACCAGGGCAGGAGATGTAAATTTGGGAATCATCCACTTAAAGACAGTAGTTGAAGCCATGAAGGCAAATGAGTTCTCTAAGGGAGTGGATGTAAATGGAGAATAGAAGAGGACCCAGAACTGAGCCTTGAGGGACTCCCATATTTAGGGGGTGGGTGGAAGAAGAGGAAGAGACTGAAACGGAGCGACCAGAGAGCTAGGAGGAGAACCAGGAGAGGACAATGCCATTGAAACCAAAGTTGAATACTGTTTCCAGGAGAAGGAGGCGGTCAACAGTGTCCAAGACAGCTGAGAGGTTAAGGAGGATTAGGATGGAGTAGAGGGCGTTGGATTTAGCATGACTTAGCAAGTGGGACACCTTTGGGAGGGCAGTTTCGGTGGAGTGAGTGAAGAGGACCTAAGCCAGTTTGGAGGGGATTAAGAAGAGAATTGGATGAGAGGAAATGGAGGCAATGGGTGTAGACAACTCATTGAAGAAGTTTGGAGAAGAATGGTAGGAGGGAGATGGGTTGATAAAGGAGGCTGTTGTGGGGTCAAGGGAGGGTTTTTTTTAATATAGAAGACATAGGAGCATGTTTTAAAGCACTTGGAAAGAGCCTTTGGAGAGTGAATAGTTGGAATATGTATAATGGACTGTCCACATAAACCCAAGGGAGTTAAAGATGGGTGGGAGTAGGGGGTTTTGGGACCTGGGGAGTTGGAGTGAATTGGGGAAGGCCTCCTGGAGATGGAGGGCTGATAGAAGGGCTCTGGGGAGGGCCGAGAGCAGTAGTCCAGTGGATTTATTTGGGGAGGGGATCAACTGGCTCTTCACCCCAGGGCTGGAAGGTCGGGGAGGCTGCCTACTGAGAGGTCGGGGGCAAGATTCTCGTGGGCTGACCCCCATCTCTGGGTGCCGGGGAGGGAGAAGCAGAGATTACCCCCATTCCCGACTCACAGGGAGGAGTTGGCAGTGGGTGAGCCGGCCAGTGAAGGACAAAGGAGATCTTGGCTCTGCCAGGGTAGGGTGGGTGGATTGCCCCCAGGGTTTGAGGGGCTGCAGGTTTTGGTCAGTAGTCCCTTTCCCCTGACTTACTCTAAAAACTGGGGCCTGCAAAGGGTCACCCCAGTCTCCCCTCCACGCTGCTGGGAGATGAGAGGTGGTAGTATGGGGGGAAGACTGTGAGTTGGGAAACCAAGATCCTAATCCCAGCTCTGCCACCTGCCCTGCTATGTGACCCTGAGCAAGTCACTTTACCTCTCTGGGCCTGTTTTCACATCAGTAAAGGGAAAAGATCCCAGCTTTCTCGCCCCCTTAGGCTCTGAGCCCCAGATGTGACAAGATCTGTGGACCCGCTGATTGTCTTATATCTACCCCAGTGTTTAGAGTAGTGCTTGGTCCCTAGGGAAGTAGAATGACCTAGTGGATACAGCTTGGGGAGACGAGTCAGAGGACCTGGGTTCTAATCCTGATGGGTGACCTTGGATAAATCACTTAAATGCTCTAGGTCTCAGTTTCCTCATCTTTAAAAGGGGGATTAAATCCTACTCCTTTCTACATAGACTGTGAGCACTATCCCAGCGGTTAGTGTAGTGCTTGACATGTAGTAGGTGTTTAAATGGCACCATAAAGGAAGTGCTTTATAAACATCAGAGCTAAAACTCTATCAAGCCAGACCGCAGACTGTGGGCAGAGCCCTCTGTGGTGGGCTTCGTGCCGGGATAAGCCGGGAATAACTCAGGAGAAAGAGGAGCCAAAGGGGAGGAAGAAATGAGCAATTCCAGGGCTCGGCTGAGTTGAAGCCAGGGCTCCCAGGGGATGCTGGGTAATTTGGAATGGGCTTCTCTGTGGCTAGGAGCCACGAGTAAGGATTGGGAAGTCCTGGGTGAGTTGCATCTGCCCAGAGAATTCTGATAAAGCAGCAGTCCTGGCTCAAGACCCTAAGAAGCATCATGTGCCACGGAAATATTTATTAATCCTAATGTCTGGGCCTCAAACTGTCTGGAGGGTCTTGCTCAGGCTTGGATGGGCCCCCACTCATCCTGAAGCTACTTCAAAGAACCTGGTTTCTTGGACTAGAAGTTGCCATGCTTGCTCTGTATTGATTCAGTGCCTCTATCTGAGCTCCTCCAGGCCCAAACCCTGGTGGACCTGGCCCTGCCCTTGGGTGGTTGGGGGAGGGTGAGGGGAGTGGTGGGATTGGGAGACACTGTAAGCTCATTGTGGGCAGGGAATATGTCTGTTTACTGTGTTACTACACTCTCCCATATGCTTAGTATAGTGCTCTGCACACAGTAAGCACTGAATAAATATGATTGAATTGAATTGAGTGAATGAATGAAAGAAGAGGCTGAGGGAGTGGAGAGAGTTGGGGAAGTAGGGGAAGTGAGGGGAGTGGACAGCAGGGGAGTGGGGGAGGAGTGGGGGTGGTGAGGGCCCGGGGTACAGGCAGTTGGGGGACAGTGGGGGTAGGGGGTATGGGCAGAAGGGTAGCAGGGGGAGTGAGTGTCGGTGAGCACCTGGTGGGGATTTGCAGGAGGCCCAAAGGCGGGACTAGTGAGGGGAGAGGGTGGCAGGGAATAGGGAGAGACAAGTAGGGGAGCCGCTCTGGCCTCCCCCCCCCCCCGGCCCCCCTGCAGGTGACTGCCCCCAACTTCCCTGGCACCCTCCCAACAGCCCCTTGCCTACCCTTCTATAGTGGGGCGCGGGGCCCCAGCTTCATGATGACCTCCAAGAGCCTTTCCCTAAGCCCTCTTTTCTTTTTCTTCCACTCCCTTCTATGTCTCCCTGACCTGCTCCTTTTATTCATCTCCCCTCCCAGCCCCACAGCACTTATGTCTATATCTGTCATTTCTCTATATCAATATCAGCCTCCCCCCAGACTGTAAGCTCACTGTGGGCAGGGAATGTGTTTATTATACTGTATGTAATATTGCATGTTGTATTATATTGCCTTGTACAAAATATGTTGTAATGTATATTATACATTATATTGTATATTAGGAAAGTACAACATAGCAATGTAACAGAAACATTCTCTGCACATACTGAGCTTACAGTCTTGAGGATGGTAGTCTATGTCTACAGATTATTCATTCATTCAATCATATTTATTGAGTGCTTACTGTGTGCAAAGCACTGTACTAAGCACTTGAGAGAGTATGACACATCAATGAACAGACACATTCCCTGCCCACGACAAGCTCACAGCCTAGAGAGGGAGACAAACATTAATATACTTAAATAAATAAATAAATTACAGATTATACAGCTATATACATATTTGTTGTGAGGATGGGAGGGAGGATGAATGAAGGGAGCAAGTCAGGGTGATGCAGAAGGGAGTGGGAGAAGAAGAGAGGAGGGCGTAAGGAAGGATTCTTGGAAGATATGTGCCTTCAATAAGGCTTTGAAGAGGGGGAGAGCATCCATTTGTCTGATATGAAGAGGGAGGGCATTCCAGGCCAGAGGTAGGATGTGGGCAAAGAGGTAGGCAGTGAGATGGATGATATCGAGGTAGAGTGAGAAGGTTAGCATTAGAGGAGAGAACTGTGTGGAATGGGTTGTAGTAGGAGAGTAGTGAGGTGAGATGGGAGGGGACAAGGTGATTGAATGCTTTAAAGCCAGTGGTGAGGAGTTTTTGTTTGATGCGGAGGTGGATGGGCAGTTGCAGGGCTAAGTGGAGAGAGCATAAGACTGGTAGTCAGGAGACCTGGGTTCTACTCCTGCTCCACCAGTCGTCTGTTGTGTAATCTTGGGGAAGTCACTTCACTTCTCGGGGCCTCAGGTGCCTCATCTGTAAAATGGGTATAAGATCCCTGCTCTCCCTCCCTCTTAACTTGTGAGCCCCATGTGGGGCAGGGACCTCATGCAACCTAGTTATTCTACATCTATTTCAGTGCTTAGTACGATGTTTGGTTCATACTGTTTAACTAATACCACAATTATTGTGATTGTTAATAATAGTAATAGAAGTTGTCATGGTATTAACAGTGAGCAATGTTGTGTACTGAAAGCCTGGGAGAGTAAAAAGAAGTATGAGACACGTGCCCAGCCCACAAGGAGTTTCCCCTAGAAGTAGGGAATGCCTGTTTATTGTTATATTGTACTCTCCCAAGCACTTAGTACAGTGCTTTGCCCACAGTAAGCTCTCAATAAGTACAACTGAATGAAAGGTGGTAGTCATCATGGTATTTGCTGAGCATCTACTGAGAGCAATGCAGTGTACTGAAAGCTTGGGAGAGTTCAACAGAAGCAAAAGACTCATGCCCTGTCCACAGGAGCTTCCACTAATAATTATGGTATTCGTTAAATGCTTACTATGTGCCAGGCACTGTACTAAGCAATGGGGTGGATACAAGCAAATTGGGTTGGACGTAGTCCCTGTCCCATGTAGGGCTCACAGTCTCGATCCCCATTTTGTAGATGAGGTAACAGAGGCATAGAGAAGTTAAGTGACTTGCCCAAGGTCACACAGCAGACAAGTGGCGGAGCCAGGATTAGAATGCATGATCTTCTGTCCCATCCACTATGCCATGTAGTAATCACGATATTTACTGAGCACCTACTGAGAGCAATGCAGTGTACTGAAAGCTTGGAAGAGTTCAGCAGAAGCATGACACAAGCCCTGCCCTCAAGGAGCTTCCATTAGAAGTAGTCGTAGTAATCATGGTATTTACTGAGCACCTACTGAGAACACTGCGGCATACTGAGCCAAGACTCTTTCCCTGCCCTCAAGAGGCTTCCACACAGGGGGATCTGTTTGAGGGGTGGTGGGGATAGGGAAGGGCTGATATGCATCATCTCTGGAATTGGACGGAGGGCGCAGGGCTACCCCGAGCATGCTTCAAGCTCTGGTGGCCTCTGGCAGGACTTGCTCATAATGGCCAGTACTTGTTTTGATGTGTATATATTGTGCATATATTTATAGTTCTATTTATTCATATTGATGCTATTGATGCCTGTTTACTTGCTTTGATGTCTGTCTCCCCCCTTCTAGACTGTAAGCCCATTGTGGGATTGTCTGTCTTTATTGCTGAACTGTACATTCCAAGTGCTTAGTACAGTACTCTGCACATAGTAAGCGCTCAATAAATTCAATTAAATGAATGACATTATGTCACGCTGTGACCGTGAGGGATGACACGTGTGTCTCCTTGTCCAGTTTCCATGTGGACCATCTGGCAGTCCCTGAGGATACAGCAGCCCAGCTGTCAATCTCCAGCAAGTCACTTAACTTCTCTGTGTCTCAGTTCCCTTGTCTGTATAATGGGGATCGAGACTGTGAGTCCCACATGGGACAGGGACTGTGTCCAACCCAATTTGCTTGTATCCACCCCGAGACTGCCCGGAGCCTGCCTGCCCCTCCTGAAGAGGGGAAACGTTGGAGCTACGGGGGTCTCTGGCTCCCAGACCCAAGTGTTGCCCTCTGAGGATGTAGCCCTCCTCAGTGGGCTCTGGGGTCAGGGGCTGTTTGAGACGGAGTGGAGGGGGTCGGGGAAGAGGCCCGCTGCAGCTGTTTGGGGCAGGCCATTGCTGCAGGGCGGAGTCTGAGCACAACAGGGCAGAGGTCGTGTACACAGCGGGGAGGCTGTGTACCGCAGGGCAGAGGCTGCACGTAGTAGAGGCCATATACAGCAGGGTGGAGGCTGTGTACCTCTGGGAGGAGGCCCAGTACAGTAAGATGGAGGCTGCATACACTTAATTTCTCTGTGCCTCAGTTCCCTCATTGGTAAAATGGGGATTAAAACTGTGAGCCCCATGTGGGACATGGACTGTGTTCACCTTGATTAACTTGTATCTACCCTAGTGCTTAGTACAGTGCCTGGTGCATAGTAAGTGCTTAAGAAACAACAGTCAGCTGTGGCAGCCCCAAAGGGACTGTGGGTTTGCCCATGTGGAAATGAACCAAAGCAGGGTGCATGGCTCCTTAATAATAATAACATTAACTATAATAATAATAATTATAGTATTTGTTAAGTACTTACTACGTTTCAAGCATTGTTTTAAGCGCTGGGGTAGATACAAGGTAATCAGGTCAGACACAGTCCCTGTCCCACATGAGGCTCACAGTCTTAATCCCATTTTACAGATGAGGTAACGGAGGCACAGAAAAGTAAAGTGACTTGCCCAAGGTCACACAGCAGACAAGTGGTGGAGCCGGGATTAGAACCCAGCTCCTTCTGACTCCCAGGCCCGAGCTCTAACCACTGGGCAACACCGCTCCTTCCCAGCAGCTTCCCAGTGCTATCACAAATGACCCGTGTTGGGGGGTGGAGGGTGAAGCAGGAGATGAGGAGGGAATATGAAGCTGTCAGAAAGCTTGGTGACTCACCCCTCCTGGAATAGACAGAGTGGGAATATGGCATTTCCAGGATCGGAGAAAGCTGAGCTCTGGAGGATCCTCGGGTTGCAGCTGCTTTATACCTCTGGCCCGGGACCCCCTTCCAGGGTGGCTATGGCCTATGACCCTCGTGCCAATTCAAGTGTGGGGTCTCAGCCTCCTGCCTGGAGTGTCTGTGAAGGAAATTTCAGATCCTCCTGGAACAAAATACCCTTGTGGAATCCACTGGAATCTGTCCTTTGGAAGTGAGGTCAAAGAGAACAGGGATCAGAAGACCTGGGTTCTAATCCCAGCCCCTCCACGGGCCTGCTGTGTGACTTTGAGCCAATTACTTAACCTCTCTGGGCCTCCGTCCCCTCTCCTGTGAAATGGGGATAAGATACCTTGTTGTTGTATGGTACTCGACCAAGCTCTTAGTACAGTGCTTTGCACACAGTAAGCGCTTAATAAATATGATTGAATGAATGACTACCTAAAATGGGCGTAAGATACCTACTTTCCCTCCTCCTTCGACTGTGAGCTCCAGGGACTGTGTCTGACCTGATGATCTTGTATCTATTTAGAGGAGCAGCGTGGCTTAGTGGATGGAGCATGGACCTGGGAGTCAGAAAAACCTGGGTTCTAATTTCAGCTCTGCCACACGTCTGCTGTGTGACCTTGGGCAAGTCACTTCACTTCTCTGGGCCTCAGTCACCACATGTCTAAAATGAGGATTGAGTGTGAGCCCTACGTAGGACAGGCACTGTGTCCAACCTGAATGATACAGGTTTTCTTGGCACAAAGTAGCGCTTAACAAGTACCACAGTTATTGTTACTATTATTACGCCAGCATTTGGCATATAGAGAGTGCTTGGTAAACATCTTAACTAATGCTCAGCCCTTCGGTGCCCCTTGGCTTTGAAAGCCTGGCTCGGTGCCACCCTCTAAATGTTCAGACATGTAGGGGGACTTGGCTTCAGTGCCCTCCGAGACTTTGCCCTCTGCCCCCCGTCCTCAGCTCGTTACCTCCGAGGGGGAAGAGGGGCAGCCAGATATCCTCCCTCCTGTGGTCCCCTCGGATCAGCCAAGCCAAGCAAAGCTCAGAGCCAGGATGGCTTCGGCCCCGGGCATCTGGAGCTGGCACCACAGTTTCCGGCAGGGTTCCCGTGGCCATCTGATGGGCACCGCCACTCCTTCGCCTCAGCTCCACTCCTGAAGTCTGTCCTTGCCCGGCACGTGGGTGCCGGGCCCATCTCTGCCTGGGCCCAATCCCAGCATCCTTTCCTTTATCTACACCGTTCAACCTGCCAAACAATACTCCCCACCCCCCACCCTCCGCCCGGGCTCCCTGCTCCCAAAGCCACCTCCCGCTATTCCTTGTGATGACTTCTCCGGCGTGGCGGCGACACAGAAATGCTCGTATCAGCAAACAGATGGCAGCGGAGGCACGGAGCAGAAAATATATTTATCAAGGCAAACAGCTGTAGCCCATTTCGTGGTGAAGATTTCTATTAAAAGTTCTCCCGAGCTTCAATCTCGGAGCAGCGTAGGGCCCTGACGCCTGAATGAGACCCCGGGAGAAAAGCAGATCGGTGTCCAGCTCGGCTGCTACCGGCCTTTCTTTGGAGCCCCAGAGAAATCGGTGTCAGCTTGGTATTCTCTGGGCTGGGCCTAGAGAGAAGGCCGGGATGCAATCGGCCAGCTCAGAGGCATGACCTCCTGGGGCCTCACTGACCAAGCAGTGCAGACCCAGTGGAAGGGGATGCAATGAGGCATGCGATTTGCATAATAATAATGATAACAGTAGTATTTGTTAAGTCCTTAATAGGTGCCAAGGACTGTTCTAAGCACTGGAGTAGATACAAGGTAATCAGGTCAGACACAGTTCCCTGTCCCACGTGGGGTTCAGTCTTAATCCCCATTTTACAGATGAGGTAACTGAGGGCCAGAGAAGTGAAGTGACTTGCCCAACACCACACAACAGACAAGTGGCAGTGCTGGGATTAGATTCCAGGTCCTTCTGACTCCCTGTACCATGCTCTATCCACTTTGATTCCCAGCGGCTTCCCACCCTCCGCCCTTTGATTTCTCCATGGTCCTTTCTTTCCACAATTATCTTTTTCATGATAGGGGGCCAGGAATCAGGAGACGTTCTAATCCTAACCCTACCACTGGCCTGCTGTGTGACCTTGAACAAAGATTCTAAACCTCTCTGGGCCTCAGGTTCCCGATCTCTAAAATGAAGCCAAGAACTCTGCTCTCCTGCACTCTCAGATTGTGAGTACAGAGGGGGACAGAGGGACTGTGTCTTATTCAAATCTCTTGCATCTTTCCCTGTGCTTAGCACATAGCACATAGTAAACGCTGATTAAATCCCATTGTGAGCCTTGACTCAAGCCCCCCCACCTCGTCCTCCCCATGGCAGATTTACAGATAATTTCCACCCAAAGTGCCCCAAGGTCTTCCGATGCCTTATTGCCCATTGTGAACTAATGCTGTTCTCTGCCTCAGTTTCCCCAAGGGATCCAGGAAAAAATGTTTCTTCATTGTGTCCTTAAAAAGATTTGCAGTGCAGGCATGCCAGGTGGTAAACTTGCCTGGGACTGCATACCATGGCCATGCAGGGGAATACACCTGGCTGTGATCAGATTGGAGGAGGGTCCCTGGGTTTCCCATATCCTTAGTTGGGTCTTGGGGTCCCCGCCAGAGCTGATGAATAGGCCCTCAGAAACACAATCCCGGCAATGGCAGGAAACTACAAGGGTCTTGCTAGGAACAGGCATCCTGGGAAACAAAGTTACCTCTTGCCGAGGGGAGAAAAATCATTCCCTACTGGACTGAAAGAGGAACAGCATCTCTCAGTCAGTCATATTTAATGAGCACTTATTGTGTACACAACACTGTACTAAGCGCATGGGAAAGAGTAATGCAACATTAAACAGACACATTCCCCGCCCAAAGTGAGTTTACAATCTAGAGGAGAGACAGACATTAATAGTACTAAATCAATGACAGATATGAACTGTGGGGCTGAGAGGGCGGATGAATAAAAGGAGCAAATTAGAGAGACACAGAAGGGAGTGGGAAAAGAGGAAAAGAGGACTTAGGGAAGACCTCTTGGAGGAGATGTGCCTTCATTGAGGCTTTGAAGACAGGGAGAGTAATTGTCTGTTGGATTTGAGGAGGGAGGACATTCCAGGAAGAAGTAGGACAGACCAGATCAAGGAACAATGAGAAGGTTAGCATTAGAGGAGGGAAGTGTGCGGGCTGAGTTCTAATAGGAGAGTAGTGAGGTGAGGTATGAGGGGACAAGGTGTACTGCTCTGAAGCCAATGGTGAGGAGTTTTTGCTTGATGTGGAGGTGGATGGGCAACCACAGGAGTTTAGACCTGGGCTCTAATCCCGGCTCCATTACTTGTCTTCTGTGTGCCCTTGGGCAAATCACTTAACTTCTCTGTGCCTCAGTTGCCTCATTTGTAAAATGGAGATTTAGACTGTGAGCCCTAAGTCGGACCTGGACTGTGTCCAACCTGATTAGCTTGTATCCAACCTGGGGCTTAGTACAGTGCCTGGTACATAGTAAGCACTTTGCAAATACCATTAAAAACAAATATAGTGTGTGTGTATATATATATATAAAATATATATACACACACTATATATATTTACAATCACAAATAATGTGAAAAACAAGGATGGAAGAGGGAAATAGAATAAATGTGTCTGGATGAAAGAGCTGGTTCACTTACTGAATGAACAAACAGATGGTAAATATACATGAGAAGCAGCATGGCTTAGTGGAAAGAGCACAGGCTTGGGAGTCAGGGGTCATGGGTTCTCATCCCACTCCACCACTTGTCAGCTGTGTGACTTTGGGCAAATCACTTAACTTTTCTGTGCCTCAGTTACCTTAACTGGAAAATGGGGATGAAGACCGTAAGCCCCACGTGGGACAACCTAATTACCTTTTATCTACCCCAGTGCTTAGAACAGTGCTTGGCACATAGTAAGCACTAAATATCATCATTATTATATATATTATGTAAGTATCTAAATAAATAGAAATGCATATTTACAAAGATCCGGGTGATGTAATAAAATACATAAGTCCCAAGAACATTTATTAGCTTTACTCAACTGAGTGGTTGTAAGTGAATCAGAGAAAGCTTCCTGGAGGAAATAGGGTTTTTTGGTTTTTTTTTAAGAAGGCTTTGAAGCTAGGGAGAGGTACAGCCTGGTAGATTTAGATAGGGAGCAAATTCCAAGCAGGGGGAACTGGGTGAGTGGAGGGCTGGAGATGGGACAGTCGAGAGTGAGATCTGATTAAAAGATGAGTTTGGGAAGAGGGAAAAGGTTGAGCTCGGGTCACTGGATGAACATAGCTGATCGGTAAGAAGTGAGGAAGTTGGTGGAGAACTTTGAAACCAATAGTAAAGAATTTAGCCTGGAAGCAGAGGGAGATGCATTTTGAGGTCTCTGTGGAGTGGAGAGATGTGTGCAGAGTGACCCTTTCAAGAAGATGATTGGTTCAGCCAATCAGACTGAAGCAGGGAGAGGCTGGAGTCAGGGAGATCAGCGAGGAGGCTTCCTGCATTGGAGGGAAATGGGGTCTCCCCCAGCCACATGCTGGTCAAGAACAAGGTACATATCAGGGCACAAATGTCATCTGCCTCCCGAAACTCCAGCTGGGATCCCTGCCAGCTTGGAATGGGGCTCTTCCCCAAAGCCCCTTGCCATCCCACTCTACCTGGGAAGCCAATCCCCCTTCCATTTCCTTTTCAGAACTTATTCCTTTCCCAGGATTGCAATAAAGGAGCATATGTAGCAACTCAAAAAAAAAAAAATAAAAATAAAAAAGCAAAATCTTTGGCAGTCAGAATCTTTGAATTGAAACACAGTCTCTCCAGCCAAGTTATGTAAATTCTATCCCAATTTTGGGCATCTATTTTGGGCAGGGAGAGAAGTGGTATGAATCTTGCCCTAAAATTGGGCTCCCAGAAGGGGTGATATCATATGTATGCCATGTCAGGAGAATCTGTCACTCGCTCTGGGAGATGGGAAATGGCAGGCTACAGTCGCTTTCTCGCTCTCGAACCCCTGTGGGATACAGACGGTCCCCAGCCACCAATGGTGAGCTGAGTGACGGCATCGGACCTGATTGCACCTTTTCCCTCCTAAGATCTGGGGGGAGGCAGAAGCGGGGTGAACAGAGTGAGCTGGCATTCTCCTGGGAAAAGCGGGGAGGTCCAAGCTCAGAGAAGAGAGAGACACCCAGCCTTAAAATGGCAGCAGGTCTGGGGAGATTCATGGATGAGTAATCCATAACAGATTACTAGCTACTGTTCTCTAGACTACAGTCCTCTAAACTGTAAGGACCTTATGGGTAGGGAATGTGTCTACCAACTCTGGTAACATACTCTCCCATGTGCTTAGTAATGGGCTCTGCACATGGTAAGTGCTCGATCGATGTTTGCTGTGCGATCTTGTGCAAGTCATTTCACTTCTCTGGGTCTCACTTACCTCATCTATAAAATGGGGATTAAGATTTTGAGCCCCGTGTCCATATCTGTAATGTATTTATTTATATTCGTAACCATCTCCCCAAATGTAAACTGTAAGCTCGTCATAGGCAGGGAATGTATCTATCGTTATAGTGTACTATCCCAAGTGCTTAGCATGTAGTAAGAGCTCAATAACAACTAAATGAAGGAAAAAAATGAATAAGAAAGGTTTGGACAGAGTACCTGTGTCCCATGTCAATCAATCTGCATTTATCAAGTGCTTACTGTGTGCTTAGCTCTTGGATGAGTACAGTATAACAGAGTTGGTAGACATGTACCTTGCCACAAGGAGCTTACAGTCTAGAGGGGAAGAGAGACATGAAGATAAATTATTTGATATAAATAAATGACAGCTTTATCCATAAGTGCTGTAATGAGACCTTAGAGATCAGCCAACTGGTGTCCTAAGCCCATGCTGACAATGAATACCCTCGCATCTGGAATTTTTTGGCACACCTATTTTTCCGAAGTGCTTTCATAGCAATGATGTCATCTCATGCTCACGACATCCTTATGATGTTAGGAAAGACAGACAACATGACCCCAATTTTACAGATGAATTACAATAATAATAATAATAATTGTGGTATTCGCTAAGCGCTTACTATGTGCCAAGCACTGTTCTAAGTGCTGGGGTAGTTACAAGCTAATCAGGTGGGACGGAATCCCTGGTCCACATGAGGCTCGCAGTCTCAATTGCCATTTTACAGATAGGGAACTGAGGCACGGAGAAGTTAAGTGACTTGCCCAAGGTCACACAGCAGATAGATGGCGGAGCCAGGATTAGGATCCAGGTCCTCTGATTCCCAGGCCTGTGCTCTTTCCATTAGGTCATGCTGCTTCCCAGGGAGGCCCAGAGAGTTTCAGCAACCTGCCCAAACACAGCCTGACAAGGACTGAGGCAGGACTAGAGCCCAGGATTCCTGACTCCCACCATCAGTGCCTGCCAGATGGGCCTCTCTGCCTTCTTCTGGTGGCCCCTGGTTTGCCAGCTCTATGGGGGAATCTCGAGGAATCAAGACTTCAGAGAGGCAGTGGGAGATGGTCCCTCAGGAAAACCTTCCCCTCCTGGGACTCTGAATGTGTTGATCCTTGAAGTGCAAGGAAAACCTTCATCTTTCCAACCTGTTCTGTCACCTGGATGGTCCCATAGGCTCATTTGAGCTGGGGCATTTCTCTGCGGCTGGATTTAATTGAATTGTGATTTTTTTCAGCAAAGATATTTTTGAACCAGAGCCTACGGGCTCCAGGTAATAATGGGTGCATTTGTAATAAACTCAGTAAGTAAACAACAATCTCATGTTCCCCGGAGGTCCTTTGGGATGCGAATTCTACTTTGCTTGGGAAACAAATGAGACCAGAGAGGGTCTTCAGGGACGATCGTCCACCGCAATCTCTCTGGAAGCTTGGAGACTGTCTCCTTTTAGAGGGGACATATACCATGGTCCACCTGTGTCTAGGCAGGGACGGACTGGCCCAGTGACCTGCAAGTGCGATGGTGGTCATCGGAAAGGCTCGCCAGTGATAGGCCAAGGTCCGATTAGTTGTTTCTGTTTTTTTTTTTTGTATAGTATTCGATAGGTGCTTACAAGGTGTCAAGCACTATTCTAAACATAGAGGTGGATACAAGTTAACCAGGTCAGGGGCAGTCCCTGTCCCACATGGGCCTCACAGTCTCAGTATGAGGGAGAACGGATATTGAATCCCTATTTTACAGTTGAGGAAACCAAGGCCTAGAGAAGTGAAAAGACTTTCCCAAGGTCACCCAACAGACAAGTGGTGGAGCCAGGGTGAGAACTGAGGTCCTCTGACTCCCAGGCCTGGGATCCTACCACTAGGCCACACTACTTCCCTATGGATTCCACTGTCTTCCCAGCAGTGGTAGTAATGGTATCCAACAGATACTCTCCTTGCCTTCAGAGCCTTATTGAAGGCACATCTCCTCCAACAGACCTTCCCTAAACCCTCTTTTCCTTTCTTCAACCCTCTCTGCATCTCCCTGACTTGATCCCTTTATTCATCCCCGTGCCCAGCCCCACATTGCTTATATCCATACTTGCAATTTATTTATTTATGTAACTGCCTACCTCCCCTCTAGACTGTAAACTTACTGTGGGCAGCGAATGCATCTGTTATATTGTTATATTGACTCTCCCAAGTGCTTAGTAGAGTGTTCTGCACGCAGTAAGCATTCAATAAATACAACTGACTGACCGATATTTATTGAGCCACACTGGGAACAAAACTCAACCAAACACTTGGGAAAGTCCAACAGAAGCATGGGAAACAGGAAGCTTCCAATCTAATGGGAGAAAACAGATAGATAAATATTTACAATATCAGATGATTTTGCCCCATAGTGGACCTTCCCAACATTCAAGTTCTATAGGGAAATCACTCTGTCCCTTCTAAAACCCCACCTCGTCCAAGAAGCCTTCCTTGACTAATCCCTGATACCCCAAATCCAGCCCACCCAACTCAACCCAAAGGCAAAAATGGGGACCTCTCTCTGACCCAATAGGTTTGGGAGAAGAAACTTAGTTTTGGCTCCACCACTTGCCAAGTGGACAAATCACTTAACTTCTCTTGGCCTCAGTTTCCTCATCAGTAAAATGAGGATAAAATACCCATTTTCCACCCCTCTAAGACTGTGAGTCCTTTGTAGGTTAGGTACCATGTCTGATCTGATTGCTTGCATCTACCCTAGGACTTAGCACAATGATAGCACATAATACATGCTAAATAAGCAAACGATGATTACTACTACAACAACTACTATTTTCTCTTCTGCTCCCTCTCTCTGTCTGATAGGCCTGTGTTTTTCAGTTTCTTAATCCGCCTCAGTGCCTGAAGTTCTCTGCAGGCTCTGTTCTCTGTTATTTTCCCCAAATCCCCGCCTTCAGCAATTCTTGTCCAATCTCAGCTGCAAGCTCGAAGCCTCATCCCTCTCTCTGGCATCTCTTCTAAATGATTTACTCATTTGAAAAGGCAAAACAAACCAAACCTGGCTAGACCAGGGTTTCCTCTGTCTTCTAGTAAGCTGTAGGTGGCTTGGATGCTTGAAGCCAATTAAGATAATGACTCTTAACACCTTTTGTCTTCAAAGCCCCAATCCAGTGAGCTAATCAATCTTCACCAGGGCCCAGAGCTGCAGGACCCCAATTTTGTAGATGGAAAAACAAGAGAAAGCGAGGAGAGTGACGTAGCCCAAGCCCCATTGGAGAAGAAAGAGCAGGAGGAATACAAGAAAGGGGATGGGGGAGGAAGAGGGAGGAGGAAGAGAAGGAGGAGGAAAGGAGAAGGAGGAGAAGGGGGAGAAGGAATAGGATAAAGGGGAAGAGGAAGAGGACCTGGGTTCTAGTGCCGGCTCCATCACTTGTCACCTGGGTGACCTTGGACAGATCACTTCACTTCTCTGTGCCTCAGTTACCTCATCTCTAAAATGGGGATTAAAACCATGAGCCCATGTGGGACAGGGACTGTGACCAACCTTGTATCTACTCCAGCCCTCAGAACAGTTCCTGGCACATAGTAAGCACTTTACAAACATCATTTTTTAAAAAAATCTCTTTATAGGCAGAGAAATAGCTAAGGGCAGCCCCTCCCCCAGACCATCACTGATGCAGCATGGTGTAGACAAAGGACCAGAGTCCAGAAGTCAAAGGAACAAAGTTCTAATCCCACCCCTGCCACTGGCCTGCTGGGATGCAACCCTCTCTGGGCCTGATCAATCAGTGGCATTTATTTAGCGTTTACTGGGTGTAGAGCACTGTGCTAAGAGCTCGGGGAATACAGTATTCATTCATTCATTCATTCATTCATTCAATAGTATTTATTGAGCGCTTACTATGTGCAGAGCACTGTACTAAGCGCTTGGGATGAACAGGTCGGCAACAGATAGAGACAGTCCCTGCCGTTTGACGGGCTTACAGTAGAGTAAGTAGTCATGATCTTGGCCCTCAAGAAGATTACAATCTCATGGGGGAAGGCAGAAACTAAAGTAAGCTAAAGGTAAGAGGAACAGAGTTTAAAAATAGGTATATAAATGCACAAATCTAACCTCAGAATCCAGTTCAGCTTTCCTTCTACAGCCTGGACCTCCCACTGCAAATTCACCAGCCCACAGCTCTCCCCATCTTCAAAGGCTCCTGCCACCCCACCTCCTCCAAGAGGCCTTCCCAGATTAACCTCTGTCTTCGCAACGCAATTCAACAGAGGTCTTTGGCACCTATGTCTATACGCTCATCCTCTACAACATCAATCACTACAATTCCCCTACATTGTGCAAAGTACTACACCCTACTGCGTACTATCGTAGAGAGTACGATAGAGTTAGCAGAGATGATCCCTGCCCTCCAAGAACTTAACATCTTGTGGTGGAGACAGTCACTAAAATCAGTTAAAGATGGGAGGAAATTCTAGAAACTAAAGAGATAAACGGGAAGCGCTCTGAATGGGATGTTAGCACCCAAGTTTTAGGGGATTGGAAGTGCTGAGGTGGCTATAGGGGTGGAAATAGGATGGGGAGATGAGAGATGAATCAGGGAAGACCTCCTGGAGAAGATGGGATTTCAGAACGACTTTGAAGAAGGGAGGAGCATTGGTCTGCAGGATGTGAAGTGGGGGGAGTTCAAAGGAAGAAGAAGAGTGTGTGCTAAGGGGTCAGTGGTGAGAGAGTTGGGAACAAGGCACAGTGAGGAAGCTGGTTTGAAAGGAGTGAAGTGTGTGAGTTTCCTCATCTGTAAGGTGGGAATAAATGTACTGGTTTCTCCCTGCCACACAGAGCTGTTGTGAGGACACAGATAATAAAAATAAGAAAAACGCTGACATTCGTTCAGCACTTACTGTGGACCAAGTTCCCTCTCAGGGTCACATCTGGACAGTTTCCAGAACTCTACCAGTCTCGTCTCTAGGAGGAAGAGTCAAGCAGAAGCATATCCATTCCGTTCCTAGCTTGGGCAGTGACTACTGAGTGGAAGGCAATCTGTTACAAGTGCAAACTCACCTGGGCTGGGCAGCAATGGCATAGGAGAGAGTTGAGGGCGGAGACTCAAGTTGACTGCGTGGAAGGAGGAAATGATAAACCACTTCCATATTTTTACCAAGAAAACTCTCTGGATACACTACCAGAATGATTGCAGGTGGAGGTGGAGTGTTCTGGGAGACGTGTCCATGCATCGCTATGGGTCGGAGACAACTCAACAGCATAAGACAAGATAATGGGCCAAGTACAGAAGTATATACAAGCTAATCAGGTCGGAGACTCACAGATCTCAAAACATGGAACAGGTATTGAGTCCCCATTTTGAAATTTAAATGGAAACACAGAGCAGTTAAGTGACTTGCCCAAAGCCACACAGCAGGCTAGTGATGGAGCAGGGATTATAATCTCGGTTATAACGCCAAATCTCTGACTCTGTGGCCCATACTCTTTCCACTAGCCACACTGCTTTCTCAGATGGGAAGCATTGGGAAAATCAACAGAAGTTCATTCTATTTTTTTAAGGTATCTGTAAAGCATTTACTATGTACTAAGTAGTACTGTAGCCCTGTTCTAAGTACTGGGGGAGATACAAGATAATCGGGTTGGACACAGTTCCTGTCCCATATGGGGCTCACAGTTCTTAATCCCCACTTTACAAATGAGGTAACTGAGGCCCAGAGAAGTGAAATGACTTGCCCAAGGTCACCTAGCAGATGAGTGGAGAAGCCTTGATTAGAACCCAGATCCTTCTGACTCCCAGGCCTTTGCTCTATGCAGTAGACCATGCTGCTTCTCAAAGATAAGAATGAGGGCAGAGAGAAGCCAGTGTGTTCCGTGCGGGGGGAGGTCTGGCCAAGGTCTCTGGCACCTGATCAATCCATCAATCAATCAGTTGTATGTATTAAGCATTTACTATATGCAGAACACTATACTAAGTGCTTGGGAGAGTCCAATACAACAGAATCAGTGGACATGTTCCCTGCCCATAATGAGCTTACAGTCCAGAGGGGTAAACTCACCATTGAGATTTGACTGGGCATGGACTGGTCCCAGAAGGTGCCAACATCCCAGCCCCAGTGCCCCCCCTGGGTGCGCCTGCCCCCAGCTCCGTTCCAGAAGCCACTCCCTTCCTATGCCCACAACTCACCTCTACCGCCCACAGCCTGGCCTCAGGGATGAACTCTAGCCACAGACGGCCACTTTCGGTGGACATTTTAACACCAAGCTGTTCCCCAGAACTGGCTGATACCGACATAGTCCCCTTTGCCCGCACAGAAGGAGAATTCACGCCACCCCGAACTTGCTGTCAAACATGCCAGGAGAAATAAAAAGGTGCTAACTCCATCCATAGCACAGAAATAGAAAATAAGATTAGCGGCGATGCTTGAGACTTCAGGCTCTGGGAGAGTGTGGTGGGGAAATAGCACCAAGTTTCATTACCAGCAGAACTGACAGACAAAAAGCTTCCCAGGTAGTTAAAACTGGATCCCTTAACCGGACGAGTGGTGGAAATTAAAAGGTGTTGGGCGAGATCTTCATTTGTCCTGGGAGCTATTTTTCCTCTGCAGTCTATGGAGAGATTCGATTTAGGATTGACACTCAGACCTTAATGGCTAGCGAGACAGCATCGTCTAGTGGATAGAATGTGGGCCTGGAAGTCAGAATGACCAGGGTTCTAATTCTAGCTCCGCCACTTGTCTCCTGTGTGATCTTGGGTAAGTCACTTCACTTCTCAGTGCCTCGGTTCCCTCAACTGTAAAATGGAGATTAAGACTGAGAGACCCATGTAGGATATGAACTGTATCCAACTTGATTAGCTTGTACCTACCTCACTGTATATTGCCTGCACGTAGTCAGCACTTAAAAAATGTAAAAAAAAAGAGAGTACTTTCTTTCTTCCCTCTGCTGGCCAAGGGTGTTCTCTGAGCCCCCTCTCTGCCATGCACATCTAAAATATCATAATAGTGATGGCATTTATGAAACACTTCCTTGGAGCCAAGCACAGTGGGAAAGGCTGAGGTAGTTACAAGATAATTAGAATGCAGTCTCTGTCACAAACGGGGCTCACAGTCTTAATCCCCATTTTACAGATGAGGAAACTGGGGCTCAGAGAGGTTGAGTGACTTGCCCAAGGTCACCCAGCAAGCCAGTGCCAGAGATGGTACTGTAAGCCATTTCTCTTGTCTTGCAGAGCTGCGTTCTTGCCCATAGGTCATGCTGCCTTTACTGAGACTCCAGGTTTTGGGATCCCTTCGATTTCTGAATCGAGAACTCAGTTGGTTTTTTCCAGTTTGACTCTGCAAGTGAAACAGATGGGGAAGCGAAGTGGCCTACTGGAAAGAGCACAGGCCTGAGAATAAGAGGACCTGGGTTCTAATTCTGGCTCTGCATGTTGTGTGACCTTGAACAAGTCACTTAAAATTCTCATGACCTAGTTGTTAAAGCACAGGCCTGGAGCTCAAATCCGGGTTTTAATTCCGGCTCCACCCCTTGTTGGCTGCGTGATCTTGGGCAAGTCATTTAGCTTCTGTGTCTCAGCTACCTCATCAGTAAAATGGGGATTAAGACTGTGAGCCCCATTTGGGACAGGGGCTGTGTCCAACAGGATTACCCTGTATCTGCTCCTCAGACGCTTAACAAATTTCATTACAAACAAAAACAAAAGCATAAAAACTATTCTTCTCTTTCTACTTAGACTGTGAGCAACATGTGGGACCTGATTATCTTGTATCTACCCCAAAGCTAACTATAGTGCTTGAAAGATATTAAATGCTTAACAAATACCACAACATTATTTTTAGTTATTATGAGGAGCCTTGGATGGGGGAGTAGCCCCTCCCCCAAGTGCCCTTTGATGACTTCCCTGGATCTCAAACTGAATCAGCTTCCAGAACCAGGGGGCTTGAACAACCAGGTTCCAGATGTCTTCTACTTCCAGCTTGCTGGTTGACTTGGGACTACTTGCTTTACCTCTCTGGGCCTTGATTTTTCTATCTGTGAAGTGGGAAGAGTGATGGCTGCCCCTATCTGTATCCCAGGAAGCTGGGCAAGTGCATGCTAAAGGTGAAGAGCTCTAAGATTCAGGGATGATTGGTTAGACATTTCAGTTCATCACTGTGAGCAGGGAACTGGGCTAAGCAATAGAATTAGCCTACCCAATCCCTGCCCTCAAGGAGCTTACTCTCTCACATCTGTGGGCCCCCAGGGCCAAGTCTGAGACAGAGGCCAAGAGCCCTCACTTCTGTCCCTCTGAGGGGTGATCAAAGAGCAATTAACCCTTTTGCTGCAGGTCCCATTCCTGGCTGAGTACAACCTCTCCCTGCTTGCTAGTCAAGGAAAATAATAATTGGAGTATGTGTTAAGCGCTGGCTATGTGCCAAACACTGTACTAAGCTCTGGGGTAGATACAAGTTCATAAGGTCCCATATGGGGTTCCCTTAGTAAGTAGTAATGATATCAGGTACTGAACTCCCATTTTACAGATGAGGGAACTGAGGTCCAGACAAGTGAAATGACTTGTCCAAAGTCACATAACAGGCAAGTGGCAGAGGTGAGATTAAATCCCAGGTCCTCTGATTCCCAGGCCCATGTTCTTCCCCGTAGGTCACGTTGCTTCTCTGACTTCCCCTAGAACCGGTCAAAACTCGGGTCTGCCCCAGAACCTGGAGCAGCGGGAGGCTGGGCTTGGGGCAGCGCTTCATAGGTTGGGGAGGCTCTGACTGCCCTTTTGAAGGATGCTGTCTGCGACGTCTCCCTGACCCTTTCCCACGTCCACAGGTCCTTTGGCCGTTCTGAGGCCTCTCTCACCCAATCTGCTAGGAACATTTGAATTGTCCCAGCTGCCCCCCGTTCGTCTTCTTTCTCCTTGGCTCCGCTCCTCTGCAGACACTTCTGTCATAGCCACAGGGACCCGGGCAGGTGGAGATTAGCACCGTGTTCAGCCACTGGCCACGTCTTCGAGGAGTCAAGCAGGAGTTCTGTTTATCTCTTGCAAGCAGACGCTTTGGATTTTATCCTTGGGGGGGATTTATCAGGGCGTATCGAATCAGCTTCATGTTCTCTCTCTAACAAACACACACACACACACACACACACACAGAGAAACACACACAGTGTACATGCACTGTACGTGTACATTTTGGTATATTCTTCCTCCTCTTCCTACTTTCCCTCCTCCTCTTCCCCCTTCTCCTACACTTCTTTCTCCTCCTCCTCTTCCTCCTCCTCCTCTTTCTCCTCCTCTTCTCTTTTACCTCTTCTCTCGTCTTCTCCTCCTCCTCTTGTCCTCCTCCCCATCCTCCTCCTCTTCTCCTCAGCGTGGCTCAGTGGAAAGAGCACAGGCTTTGCAGTCAGGGCTCATGAGTTCGAATCCCAGCTCTGCCACTTGTCGGCTGTGTGACTGTGGGCAAGTCACTTAACTTCTCTGTGCCTCAGTTCCCTCATCTGTAAAATGGGGATTAAGACTGTGAGCCCACGTGGGACAACCTGATTCCCCTATGTCTACCCCAGCGCTTAGAACAGTGCTCGGCACATAGTAAGCGCTTAACAAATACCAACATTATTATTATCCCCCTTCTCCTCTTCTCTTCCTCTTCTTCTCCCCATCATCTTCTCCTCTCCTCCTCCTTCTCCTCCTCTTATCCTCTTCTTCCTTCTTTCCTCTTCTCTTCCTCCTCTTGTCCTCCTCCCCGTCCTCCTCTCCCTCCTCTTCCCTTGCTCCTCTCCTCCTCCTCCTGCTCTGTTCATGGATTTTGTGGTCAGGGGCTGTCCCTGCCTGACAGCTGTTTGTTCCCTTTCCTCTCTGGGGAATGAGGGTTTTGACAGACTCCAGATAAAACAATTCTTGTATTTGCCTCGTGTTTCTCATAGTAGATCGATGCATGCACTTCTTCTTGTTCATGTGCAAGCTATGCCCGGGATGGGACACCTTGTGCCTTGGGTCAACCAGGGTCAGTTTGATTGGCATTACAGGGGGTGTTTTGTGAGTGTGTATGAACCTGTGCATTCAAATATGTTTCTGTTTGGATATGTGCTTTATGTTGTTGATGATCCTCGACTCTCTCTCTTTCAATCCATTGATTCAGTCTGTCACCAAATCTTGTTAGTTCTTCCTTCTAGAATCCACCCTTTCCTCTGCATCCAAACTACTACTATGCCGATCCAAGCTCTTATCAAATCCCACCTTGCTTACGGCATCAGCCTTCTTGCTGACCTCCCTGCCCTCATCTCCCCTCTCCATTCCATTCTTCACTTTTTTGCCTGGATTAGTTTTCTAAAAAGACGTTCAGTTCGTATTTCCCCACTTATCTGGTATCTCCAGTAGTTACCCATCCATCTCCTTATCAAACAGAAATGCCTCACCATTGTCATCAACTCACCCCCTTCTATTTTACATTTCTAATTTCCTACTACAGTCCGGCCTGCCCACATCGCTCCTCTAAAACCAACCTACCCATGGTACTTGGATCTCATCTATCTTACTGTTGACCCTTTTCTCTCATCCTCCTTTTGGCCTGGAACTCCCCCTTCATGTCTGACAGACCACCACTCTCCCCACCTTCAATACACATCACATCTCCCAGAGGTCATTCTTGATTAACCCTTCATTTCCCCACTTATTCACTCTCCTTTCTGTATTGCTTATGCACTTGAACCTTTATCTCTTAAGCACTTGTATTCTTTGATACTCGCCCAACTCCAGCCCCAAAGCACTTATGTACACAATCTTATTCTTTGCTGCTACTCCTATCTGTAATTTATTTTCAGGTCTGACTCCCTCACTAGACTGCAAAATTGTTATGGAGAGAAAATGTATCTGCCAACTCTGATGTTTGATACTCTCCCCAGGGCCTAGTACAGTGTTCGGTACATAGTAAGCACTCAGTAAGTACCACTGATTGATTGATTGATTGGGACGTATGGGTTTGTGTGTGATGCAGGAAGAAAGTGTGATTGAACCACGGAAGGAACAGAAAGAGAATATTTGGGGGAAAGCTGAAATGATCTACATTGAAGGAATATTTTATTAATGACAAGAATCATAATGATAACTATGGTATTTAAGCCCTTACTTCGTGCCAGGCACTGTACTAAGCACTGAGGTAGATACAAGGTAAACGGGTTGGACACAGTCCCTGTCCCACATAGGGATCACAGTCTTAATCCCCATTTTACATAGAAGGGAACTCAAGCAGAGAGAAATTAAGTGACTTTTCCCAAGGTTACACAGCAGACAAGAGGCAGAGCCAGGATTAGATCCCAGGTCCTTCTGACTCCCAGGCCCATGCTCTGTCCACTAGGCTATGCTGATTCTCTGTGTTGATAATAATACGTATTGAGCGCTTCAAACGTGTGGAACCCTGTGCTAAGCATAAGGGTAGATGCAATATAAAGAGACCAGAAACAGTCCCTCTCCTACAAGGAGCTCATAATTGAAGCAGGGAGATAGAACACATATTTCATCCCCATTTTACAGATGAAGGAACTGAGGCCCAGAGAGGTGAAATAAATAGCCCAAGGGGACACCACAGGCAAATGGAGGGGCCAGAACTAGAGCCCAATTCTCCTGACTCCCAGTCCCATGCTCCTTCCCTTAGGCAACATTCCCTCTTTTGGAAATTCAATGTCTGATGTCCAGAGCAGGATTTTCTAGTAATAATAATAATAATAGTAGTGGCATTTGTCAAGCGCTTACCATGTGCTAGACACTATTTTAAGTCCTGGGTGGATACAAGCAAATCGAGTTGGACACAGTCCCTGTCCCACATGGGGCTCACAGTCATTATCTCCATTTAACAGATGACAGAACTGAGGCACAGAGAAGTGAAGTGACTTCCCCAAGGTCACACAGCAGACAAGTGGAAGATTAGGTCCTGGCAGATTAGAATCCAGAACTTCTGACTCCCAGGTCTGTACCCCACTGCTTCTCACTAGGCCATGCTGCTTCCTCTGGTTGTCCGATTTATTTCCAAAGCTGGGCTCAGTTTCTGTCCTGTAACTATGGCTGTGATCTGAGGCCCTCAACCACTTGTGTCAGTAGGTGTTCCTGTTTCTCCTGCTCCTGCTTCTGCTCTGGACCTTTCATTAGGATTGGAATTTCTGGGACATTTGGCTTGACCTGCTTCATGTCTCGTGTCAGTGAGAGCTTGAGTGTATCTCTAGGCAGGTGGGTAGAGCAGGGAGCCACAGAGAGTGATGAGGCCCCGCTTGGCTGAGTCGGGCTGGAATTCTTCTTCCTATGCCTGGTTGTGGTACTGGGGCCGGCTGGGGGTGGGGGTGGGCTTTCTCTGCTCTTGGGATGCAAAAGTCCGTGGACCACTTGATGATAAGCTAGTCATCCTCTGGGGACTGGCTAACCTCATGGAGAGGTCCTTCTTTTGCCTCTGGAGATGGAAATGGGTCCAGGTATGAGAGCAGAGCAGAATGATAGGATTTCGACTGGTGTTGGCGACAGCGGCAACAGCAGCAGAGAACATAAAAGACATTACTGTCCTTCTTCTCCTCCTTCCCCTTTTCCCTCTCCTTTCTTTTTTTTTTTATAGTATTTGTTAAGCACATACTATATACCAGACATTATATTCAGCGCTAGGGTAGATACGAGCTAATTGGATTGGACACAGTCCCTGTTCCACATGGGGCTTTCATAGTCTTCACTCCCATTTTACAGGTGATGTAACTGAGGCACAGAGAAGTGAAGTGATTGCCCAAGGTCACACAGCAGACAAGATTACTTCTCTTTCTCCTCCTCCGCTTCATCATTCTCTTCCTCCTCTTCACCCCCTTCTCTTTGTCCAGTCTTTGTCCATCCACCTCCACATCAAACGATAACTCCCTATCATCTTCTAGACTGTAAGCTCTCTCGTAGCAGGGAATGCATCTGCTAATTCTGGTGCATACTGCTCTCGCAAGCTTTTAGTACAGTGCTCTGCACACAGTAAGCACACAATAAGATACCATTTATTACTGGTCAGCTGAGCACAGAGCTTGGCACATAGGAAGCTCTTAATCAATAAGAAGCCACATGGGAAGCAGCATAGCCTAGTGGATAGAGCCCGGTCTTGGGAGTCAAAGGACCTGGGTTCTAATTCCTGCTCTGCCCCTATTCTGCTCTGTGGCCTTGGGCAAGTTGCTTCACTTCTCTAAGCCTCAGTTACCTCAACTGTAAAATGGGGATTAAGACTGTGAGTCCCACACAGGACAGGGACTGTGTCCAGCCCAATTTCCTTGTATCCACCCCAGTGCTCAGTACAGTGTCTGGAACATAGTAAACACTTAACAAATACCACGACTATCATTAATTATTATCATTACTGAATACCATTATCATTGCACATTCCTCAGCATTTAATACACTCAGGGGGCACTCAATAAATATCATTACCCCATTCCAGGAGACTCCTTACTTTGAAGCAGGCCCCTCTATTGTCCGGCTCTATCACCCCCACCTGAGGGCCCAGCTGTCCGGAAACCTGAAGCCGTCTGTAGCAGGGGCTTGTCGTTTGCTGAGCTTGGCAATTTAATCCAGCCCTTCCCGGGGCCCAAAATCCCTTCTCGCTGGGCAGAGATCATCCGGAGAATGATCGAATTTCGCAGGTGTCATAAAACCAGTAGCTTCTGCTGAATCAGGCTCTCTGGTCACGCTGCTCCAAGCCACTGTCTGTGCTGGTGCTCCAGGTTGGAGATCACATCTTGGCTGGCCTCTCCTCTCTCCTCCTTTTTCTCCTCTCTCCTCCTCTCCTTCTCTCCGTCCTCTCTCTCCTCTCTACTCTCTCTCCTTCGCTTCCTTTTCTCCCTCTCTCCCTTCCTCCCTCCCTCCCTTCCTCCCAGCCTCTCTGTTATATCGGTAACCTGTCCTGTTAGCTGAGCTACGCTGATTAACACACACTCTCTATCCACCCATCGAAAGAGGTCTTCAGCTCTTTCAGAAAATTTCCAGCTGCAAATTTTTATGTTTCTCTCTCTCTTTCACACACACACAAGAAGCAATGTAGCTTAGTGGATAGAGCACAATCCTGGGAGTCAGAAGAACTTGGGTTCTAAACCCAGATCCACCACATGTCTGCTGCATGACCTTGGACAAGTCACTTAACTTCTCTGGGCCTCAGTTAACCCATGTGTAAAATAGGGATTAATGGTGTGAGCCCCATGGGGGAAAGGGACTGTGTCCAACCTGATTAACTTGTATCTTCCTTAGGTAGAACAGGGTCGGCACATGGTAAGCACTTAAGTACCATTATTATACACACACACCCACACACACACGCGCATTCAGGTGGCAAGCAACACCTCTCAAAAGAACTGATTTCACATCACATTTGATGTCACACCATATAAGACTATGATGTCACAGTGATGCCATTTTGCAGAAGCCTCCACTGGGTTCACCCCAGATCAATCCCAACTCAGAGCTTTTCTCCATCGGCCACAGTCCTCCTCATTGTTCCAGAGACACTGAGTCCCCGTCCCAGGCCAGGGTTAACTCTGAGGCTACGTCCGAGCCATGGCTCAAGGAGGCCTGGGACCTAAAGTTAACATCAGTCAGTCAATGAATGGAATTTATTAAGTGCTTACTATGTTCACGGCACTGTACTAAGCATTTGGGAGAATGTAATACAACAGAATTAGCAGACACGATCCCTGCCCATAAAGAGTTTACAATCTAGAGGGGGAGACATAGGCACTGGCTCTAATGGGGACAGGCGACAGACTGCTGAAGGTCAGACTGTCCTTGAAAAATCCTGAACACTTGGTGTCCTTAGCACCCACACAACAGCAGCTTCATTTAGCTTCTTTCAGGCCCACTATAGACTCCGTTGACGTTAATCCAGAGAAGAGACTGTCACAATCAACTAGAGTCCAGATGGATCTTCAACAATCTCAACTGGACCACGTTCCTAACTGTCCCTCCTCCTGCTCCTCACTTAGTCAATTCTCCGCATCTGAAATAGATTTTTTATGGTATTCGTTAAGCACTGTCTATGTGCCAGGCACTAAACTAAGCAGTGGGGCAGATACAAGATAATCGAGCTAGACTGAATCTCCCCATGTAGGGCTCACAGTCTTAATTTCCATTTTACAGGTGAGGTAACTAAGGCACAGAGAAGTGAAATGACTTGGCTAAGGTCACTGAATAGAGAAGTGGCAGAACCAGGATTAGAACCCAGGTCCTCCGACCCCCAGGCCTGTGCTCTTTCTAGTAGGCCATGTTGCTTCTCTCTTCCCCACTCACTCAGAAAATCAGCCAAACTCAGCTCTGCCCACTTGCAAATCCCTCATAAAACCCCAACTCTTCCAGGAAGCTCTCCCCGATTAATTCACAATATCCTATCCGTCAACCTGACGGCCACCCTTGGCACTTGTGTATTTTAATCCTAACCTCAGCATTTATGCACATATGAATATTTATTTGTGTATTCAATTATTGATTTAGTTATTTCATCCAGATTCAACTGTATTACTTCCTGTGATTTCCTTGTTCTTCCTTGATCTCCCACTCTTTGTAAATAATTAATATCTTCCTGGCTCCCCACTCCTCGAGGGCTGGTAATGTCTCTCCTTGTTGCTGTTGTACTCTCCCAAACCACTGGTGCACTACTTATCATTCAGAAAGGTCTTAAAAGAATCCCTGAGTGACAGATTGACTTTGTAGAGCTGGGTTCTAATCCTGACATCATTTTTTTTCCTGCTGTGCCTCAGTTTCCTGATGTATAAAATGGGGTAAGATACCTGTTCTCCTCCCCCTTAGATTACAGCCCCTTTTGGGGCTGAGACTGTGTCCTTTCTGCTTATGCTTTATCTATTTCAGTACTTAGCAAAGTGGGCATGTAGAAGGTGTGTAAGAGGTACCATAATTATTACTGTTTATTATTATTATTATTATTCCCAGCTGTTCACCAAGGCCTCGTTTGCACCAGATACAAGGCAAATGGGGAAGAAACCTGACCCTGTGGATAAAGCGCAGGACAGGGCAAGTCATATGACCTCTCTGAGCCTCAGTTTCCTCATCTATAAAGTGGGGACAAGATCCTGTTCTCCCTCCCTCTTAGACTGTGAACACTGGGTGGGTCAGAGACTGTGTCCAGAAATTGGCACTGTGTTTGACACATAGTCAGAGCTTAATAATAGTGTATCAATAAGGACAGCCAGAGTGGAAGGGTCAATTCCAGATTTATCTTCCATGGATATGTGCAACTGGAAAGGTGGGAGCTTAAAAATGGAGGAATATTGTCTTGTCCATAGAGGTTGGCATTATCTGGTTTCCAGGAGATTATGAGCTTCAAAAACTATAAAGTGTAATAAAAATAATAACAATATCTATAAAGCACTTACTCTGTGCCAAACCGCGGCACTAAGCACTGGGGTTGGGTACAGGATAATCAGGTCCCACATGGGGCTTACAATCTAAGAAGGAGAGAGAAGGGGCATCGAAACCCATTTTGCAGTTGAGGGACCTGAGGCACAGAGAAGTGAAGTGACTTAGCCCACACAGCAGGTAAGTGGCAGACCACGGTCCTCTGACTTTCAGGACTATACTCTTTCCACTAGGCCACATTGCTTCTCTAGTGTGGAAAGATGAAAGCCTCAGCAGAAATCCTAAGCATAATAAGATTGATCTAAGCTCCCAGCTAGAGCTCCCTAGCCCTTTCACACAAACACTTCCTCCCCTCTGCACGCGTCTCACTCAAGAACAACATTAGCCGACAACAAGGACCCTTGAAAGGGTTCACTTTGCTGCTCTTTCCCTCCTCCTCCCACCCCTCACACACGACAAATCTCTCAGACTTCTCCCTGCCTCTCCCCCGAGCTCCATTCCAGGGAAGTGTCAGACTTATCTCTCCCCAAACTAAACCAGAAAAACAGTGGCAAGTTTAGCCAAGATCTTTCCCACAAGCCCATTTTCTCACACCACTACATCACTCCCCCTCCCCTTCTTTCACCTGCACGCATGCACCCCTTCCCCCCCACACTCTCCATGCACACACTCACCCTCCCTCTAAGAGGCTCTGACTCACTCAAGGAGACATCTCCTTGACACAGTTCCCCACCCACCCACACACCCATCCTGTCATTCACGCATTTCTCCTCTCTCTCCCTCTCCCTTCCTACATCCCACCTCTCCCCCTACACCAAGGGGGAGGGCTCATCCACTCTGAGATTCCTTTCCGGGATAGGAGAAAACCTAAGGACTTCTCCAGTCCAAGGATGTAGGAGTTGGCTGTGTTCACAGTAATTACCAAGAAGACCCAACCTGGAGTCCACCAGAGTCAGCTCCTTAGCAGACAAATCCTGAGATCTGTCAGAGTAGCGACGGTTTTAATGAAAAGGACATTCCAAATAATAATAATTGTGGTCTTTGTGAAGTGCTTAGGAGGAGCAGCGTGGCTTAGTGGAAAGATCACAGGCTTGGGAGTCAGAGGTCATGGGTTCTACTCCCGAATCTGCCACTTGTCAGCTGTGTGACCTTGGGCAAGTCACTTAACTTCTCTGTGACTCAGTTACCTCCTCTGTAAAATGGGAAGGAAGACTGTGAGCCTCAAGTGGGACAACCTGATTACCTTGTATCTACCCCAGCGTTTAGAACAGAGCTTGGCACATAGTAAGCACTTAAGAAATACAAATATTATTATTATTATTACTATGTGCCAAACACTGTACTAGGCACTGGGGTAGGTACAGGATGATCAGGACCTAATGGGGCTCACAGTCTTAGTAGGAGAGAAAACAGATTTTGTAGATGACAAAACTGAGGCACGGAGAACTGAAATGACTTGTCTAAGGTCACACTGCAGACAAGACGAGTAAACCCTCCTCTCCTCTCTCCCACTCCCTTCTGCATTGCTCTGATTTGCTCTCTTCATTCATCCCTCCCATCCCCACAGCACAAATGTATCTGTAATCTGTTTATATATAATAATAATGTTGGTATTTGTTAAGCGCTTACTATGTGCCGAGCACTGTTCTAAGCGCTGGGGTAGACATAGGGGAATCAGGTTGTCCCATGTGGGGCTCACAGTCTTAATCCCCATTTTACAGATGAGGTAACTGAGGCACAGAGAAGTTAAGTGACTTGCCCACAGTCACACAGCTGACAAGTGGCAGAGCTGGGATTCGAACTCATGAGCCCTGACTCCAAAGCCCATGCTCTTTCCACTGCATATGTTAATGTCTGTCTCTCCCTCTAGACTGTAAGCTCATTGAAGGCCGGGAACATGTGTATTTATTGTTGTACTTTCCCAAGCGCTTAGTACAGTGCTTTACACACAGTAAGCACTCAATAAATACAACTGAATGAAGTGACAGAGCTAGGAGTAGAACTCAGGTCCGCCGATTCCCAGGCCAGTGCTCTTTCCACAAGGCCAAGCTGCTTCTCATCCCTCTGCTCTCTCTGCAGCCTTCCTAGACAGGAAAGGGGCCATTTTAATAAGAGAATGAGACCTTGGTGCTCCCAGTGATAAAACCGAGGAGAATGGGGTCTTCCTGAAGGCCCTTTCCCGGAACCCTGTGACCTAGGGAACAGGGGATAGAATTTCTGGTTCAATGCCGCTCCCCACTCCCAGCCCCACAAGCACAGTCCCCATTTTGGGAACAAGAGGGCGAGTTCATCCCCCTCCGGATGTTTGAGGACCAGCATCCACATCTGCACATCCACTCCATCCTGTGAAGGGGAGAGAGCTCTCTTCTGGGGGCTTCTGCAAATCATCCCATTTAAATGCAGATGGAAACCTGCGTTCCTCTAAACAGCCACGGAAAAGACAGAGCAAAGTTGAAATGATAATTTTCCCCAGAAGGATGGGAGCATTTCATTTCTGCCAATTCCCCAGGGCTGTGGCTCACATCTTTCTTCCTGCCGAACTCCCAATCCAGCCCTCCCCTAGCTTTCTCTTTTCCTATTTTCGCCACCTCAGTCAGCCCCTTTAAATATGCAAATTTTCCAGGAAATCATAAGAGCTCCCCACTACCCCCCGCACCTGGGCAGACCTGCGGGTATCTCCTTTCCCATGGTGAATCTGTTTCTTAACCGGATTCAAATCCTTTCACCAGGTACCAGGGAGCAGGAGAGAAGAGGGTGAACCAGGGGCACCAGGATGGGGGCTTAGACTATTTGCAAAAAGAAAACAATCCTCTCAAATTTCTTTTTCTCTTAAAGGTCTTCCCAACTTGGAGCAGTAGGACAAAGGGGAGAAAATCCCAGGTGTGCCCAGCTGCTGGAACTCCAGAGAGTCTGACTGGAACAAAAATCCCCCAGGGCCTGTTTGAGCTGCATTGCTCCATGTGAAGGAGAAAGCAAGTGAATCGACAACTACCATTTTGTGCCTGTTTGCTACCATGTGCTCTGAGATTCTGTAAGCCCTCAGGGCCTTGCTACCAACCACCTCCTCCAAAAAGCCTTCCCTGATTAATTTTCAACAGTTCCTAGATGTTTTTTCTTTTTTTTATGTTATTTTGAAAGTGTTCACTGTGTGTCAAGGACTGTTCTATGCACTGGGGTAGATAGGGGTTAATCAATCAATCATGTTAATTCAGTGCTTGCTGTGTGCAGAGCACTGTACTAAGTGCTTACGGGAGTACCATATAACAATATAACAGAGTTGGTAGACATGCTCTCTGCCCTCAGTGAGTTTATGGTCTCAAGTCAGACACAGCACTTGTCTGACATAGGACTCACAGTTTAAGTAGCAGGGGGAACAGGTATTGAATCCCCATTTTGCAGTTGAGGAACTGAGGCACAGAGAAGTGAAGTGACTTCCCAAGGTCACATTGCAGGCAAGTGGTAGAATTAGCTATCTCTATTTCTTATTCACATATTTAATCCATCTTTGGCCCTTGTGCACATTTCTCAATTCAGCAGTACATTCAATTATTGATTTGGAATGGTCTATTTGTAAATCTTTTTCATATATCTCTCCCTATAGACTGTAAGCTCGTTGTGGACAGGGAACTTATCTACCACCTCTGTTGTAGTGTATTCTCCTAAGTGCTTGGTACAGTGCTTGACATGCAGTAACTCCTCAATAAATACAAGTGATGATGACTACCTTCTGCATTAGAACAGAAACTCTTTGTGGACAGGGAACAGCTCAACTTTCTGTTGTACAATACATTACACTGAGCGGACTCTCCATAAATAATATTATCACTATAGCTACGGCCCTAGACCAGACAATACTCTGAGATTTCCACCCTTCTGAGTCACCTGCTCTCTGCCTCTTTGAATGTAATGTGCAATAGGTGTTCAATTCCATGAAAGTGGGATGGAATCCTCAGTCCCTCCTATCAGTGTGGGAGAAGTTGAATGCATTTCCCAGATAATTATTATTATTATTACGGTATTTAAGTTCTTATCAAGCACTGTTCTAGGTGCTAATTGTGATAAACAGCTAGGAGACTCCAGATAGGGAAACTTCTCCTGCTCAGCTCTTTCTTCGGGGGAAGCAGCGTAGCTCAGTGGAAAGAGCCTGGGCTTTGGAGTCAGGGGTCATGTGTTCGACTCCCGGCTCTGCCACTTGTCATCTGTGTGACTGTGGGCAAGTCACTTAACTTCTCTGTGCCTCAGTTACCTCATCTGTAAAATGGGGATTAACTGTGAGCCTCACGTGGGACAACCTGATGACCCTGTATCTACCCCAGCGCTTAGAACAGTGCTCTGCACATAGTAAGTGCTTAACAAATACCAACATCATTATTATTATTTCCTTTTAACCCACCAGACCCTTCCAGAGACCCTAGTGCCCCTTAGTGGTAGGGAAAATCCAGTTCCAATTCCCGTAATGCCTTGGGGCTAAGGTCATCAGCATATCACACTGAATTGTCATATCCCTGGACCACAATGGGGTTGTCTTCTCCAGGGCCCAGAGTCTGATTTAGACACATGCCAACAACAATACTATATTCACCATGTCTGGGTTGGGAAGAGACTCAGAAAATTTATCTGAGGTGAATTCTACTCCCGAACGTCGATTTGGAAATAAGTCTTTCCAGTCCAGGCAGGAGGACCAAATGGGAAACTAGGGGATTAAATCCTGCATATCCTAGCACCTAGTGCCAGGCTTTTTCTACTACTCCAGGCCTCCCACCTCCCTGACTAGCACCATTCTACTGCCTCCCATCCACATCACCAACTCCACCCTCTCAATCCAGCCTCAATCTCCCAAAATGGCTCCTGGGGTGGTCCTGAGAAGACCCTTGCAGTGCCATCAGCCATTTTGGAATGACCACTGGCGGGGGGGGGGTCCTCAAAAGTGAGGGCCCAGAGGAATTTCCCAGTAACCATAAAGGGCCAAAGACCCCTACCATTTCTATTTGGAAATAAATTGGACACGAATCAGAACCCAAATTAACCGGAGGCTGACAACTTGGTGGGAGTCACCTTGGGGTGGAATGAGAGGATGGAATTTGGGGTACTAATCCTGCCTCTGCTACTATGTGGATGGGCAACTTTGGGCAAGTCATTTAACCTCTCTGGGCCTCAGTTTCCTCATCTGCAAAATGGGGATGAGATCCCTGCTTTCCCTCTTAATTAAACTGTGAGTTCCGCTGAGAGACAGGGACTTGTCTCCGATCTGGTTATCGTGTCCTCAAACCATCAGTGGCATTTATAGAGCACTTACTGTGTGCGGAACATTGTACTATGTGCTTGGAAGAGTACAAAACAACGGAGTTGGTAGACACTTTTCCTCCTCACAACAAACTTACAATCTACCCCTACACATGTCCAGGCTAAGCACTTAATGAATACCATAGCTAGCTAACTTGCTAAGAGATTCAAATTCTGACTCTTTGACAGGTCATGATATTTAGTCAATTGACCAATCAATCAAAACTCTTTACTGAGTGCTGTGTGCAGAGCACTGCACTAAGCACTTAGGGGAGTACAATACATCCGAGTTGGTAGATATGTTCCCTGCCCACAACGAGCTAATATTCTAGAGGGGGAGATAGACATCAAAATTCATTAATAATTATAAATTATTCTAATTTATTGATAAGAACATAAGTGCTGTAGGGCTGAAGGTGGAGTGAATGCCAAATGCCCAAGGCAACAGACCCAAGTGCATAGACGATGCTGACGGGCAAGGAAGCAGAAAATGTTGGCATTTGTTAAGCGCTTACTATGTGCAGAGCACTGTTCTAAGCGCTGGGGTAAACACAGGGGAATCAGGTTGTCCCACGTGGGGCTCACAGTCTTAATCCCCATTTTACAGATGAGGGAACTGAGGCCCAGAGAAGTTAAGTGACTTGCCCACAGTCACACAGCTGACAAGTGGCAGAGCTGGGATTCGAACTCATGAGCCCTGACTCCAAAGCCCGTGCTCTTTCCACTGCGCCACGCTGCTTCTCAAAAAGAGGTTTAATCAGGGAAGGCCACCTGGAGGAATGATGACTTTAGGTATTATATTCATAATTGTGGTATTTGTTGAGTGCTTACTCTTCTCCAAGTTCTGGGGTAGATACAAGTTAATCAGGATGAATGCAATCTCTGTCCCACATGGGGTTCACAGTCTAAGTGGAAGGCAGAACAGGTACTAAATTCCCATTTTACAGATGAGGAAACTGAGATACAGACGAGTTGTGACTTGACCAAGTTCACCCAGTAAGCAAGTTAGCAAAGTTGGGAAGAGAACCTAGGTCCTCTCTCTTTTAGGCCACACTGTAATTTTTCAGACCCATCCTCTATTGAAGACAAGGTAATGCAATCACAAAATCAGATAAATGGAGATCCATTTGTCTTCCGCTGGAACTATCCGAAAGGGTCCTCGCCGGTTTTGTGATTCTGGTCATGCAGCTGAAGCCTCCTCCTATCTCTGTTATATTTTTTCTTAATGCCTCATGATTAGGATTGATCTCCTTAAAGGCTTTGATTAAATAGTCTTTGCTCTCCCCGTTGTGCGAGTTCAGCGTTTTATATCGGGAAATGTCTCGATGCCTCAGATAGACTATAGAATGAAAATGCAATTTTCGCCCTAAAGACATAATGGGCTTTTTATTTTTATTATCATTATTATTATTATTTTATTTTTGACAGTGAGACAAGGGAGCCCGCCTCTCCCGCGGACCTCGTTGCACCCCGCTCGCTCGCCCCCCGCCCCCCTCTGGCGCCCGAGTCGCGGGGGGACGCACAAGGACCGAGACGCCCCGCCACCTTTGCCGTGGGGGTTGGCCGCATGCTCATTAATGAGTGACCCCAATGAGGAGGGCCACCCGAGGCAGCGCTCTTTGCCTGGTGGAGGGCAAGAAGGGCCCAGGGTGGAGCACCCCAAAATTTCTCTCGGGTCAAGGATGGCTCTCTGGGGGTGAGTCCGCCCTTGCGGTGAGTCCTTGATTCTCCTGGGAGGAAGGATGTCTCATCAGGGCTGGTCTTCCTCCAGCAACACACGGCAGGTTGGTCAATCAATCAATCCACCAATCCATCGTATTTAATAATGTTGGTATTTGTTAAGCGCTTACTATGTGCCGAGCACTGTTCTAAGCGCTGGGGTAGACATAGGGGAATCAGGTTGTCCCATGTGGGGCTCACAGTCTTAATCCCCATTTTACAGATGAGGGAACTGAGGCACAGAGAAGTTAAGTGACTTGCCCACAGTCACACAGCCGACAAGTGGCAGAGCTGGGATTCGAACTCATGAGCCCTGACTCCAAAGCCCATGCTCTTTCCACTGAGCCACGCTGTATTTATTAAACATGTACTGTGGTGCTTTAGGGAATTCTGAAGATACAACGTAATCTAGTGGATAGAGCACAGGCTCAGGAATCAGAATGACCCGAGTCCTAATCTCGGCTCTCCCACTGCTGTATCTCCTGTGTGACCTTAGGCAAGCCATTTCACTTTGTGCCTCAGTTACCTCATCTATAAAATAGGGATTAAGAATGTGAACCCTGTGTGGAATTCAAACCAGGTATTGAATTCCCATTTTGTAGTTGAAGAAACTGAAGCACAGAGAAATTAAGTGACTTGTCCAAGGCCACCCAGCAGGCAAGTGGTAAACTCCAACTCTTGGGCCCGCTGAACTGGGAGGCAGGGGCTTCTTCAGCACTTTCTCTGATCCCCCACGGCCCACCCCTGGAAATCTCCCGGAAAAGCTATTCATTCCTCTCGATGCTGTATTCCCGCTTGGAGAGTCGTCCACCTCGGGAAGCTGGAGGTCAAAGGACAGCAGGTTTGCCACGGTCCTCCAGACCTCCGCTCTCCGAATCTCTGCTCTCAACTCCCTCCCATGTCACTGCTGCCCAGCACAGGTGAGTTTGGACTTGTAGCAGACTGCTTTTCACTTGCTAGTCACTGCCCAAGCTGGAATGGATTGGGTATGCCTCTGTTTGACTCTCCCTCCCATAGCTGAGACTGGTAGAGTACTGCAAACTGTTCCAGGTGTGATCCTGAGAGGGGGTTAAGTACTCATTCATCAACATATTCATTTTTACAGTCTCTACTTCCTCTTCACTGTAATTTATTTTATGTCATACTCCTCTGCAAAAGTTAGCTCCTTGAAGACAGGGATCATATCCATTAACTCCAATGTATTGGACCTTCCGAAGCTCTTAGTACACTGCACAACTGGAACCCAGTAACTACAATTGACTGATTGATGGATGGATTGAATAGGTTACAACATTGGTACCGTTTTTGAAGAAAGGCTCCAGACCCCACACTAGGGAGAAAATCAGCCTATCTACAACCCTTTCTGGAGTAAGTCATTAGATCTAAGATATTTGTCTTGTTTTATGTTGTCAAGTTGTTTCCAACCATAGAGACTCCATGGACACATCTCTCCCAGAACATCCCACCTCCATCTGCAATCATTCTGGTAGTGTATCCATAGAGTTTTCTTGGCAAAAATAAAGAAGTGATTTACCATTGCCTCTTTCCGTGCAGTAAACTAGAGTCTCGGCCCTCAACTCTCTCCCAAGCCCCTGCTGCTTAGCACAGGTGAATTTTGACTGGTTGCAGATTGCCTTCCACTCACTAGCCACTGCCCAATTAAGAGTGGAATGGACAGGCCTCTGCTTGATTCTCCCTCCCAGAGCTGAGACTGGTAGAGTACTGGAAACACTCCCGGTGCAATTCTGAGAGGGGACAAAGATATTTATTAAATGCTTAATGTTCGCAGAGCACTGAGCTAAGTGCTTGGGAGAGTACAAAGCTCACTGTTGGCAGGGAATGTGTCTGTTTATTGTTATAGTACTCTCCCCAGTGCTTAGAACAGTGCTTTTCACACAGTAAGCACTCAATAAATAAGATTGACTGACCGAATGAAAACAGAGTTGGTAGACACATTCCTTACAAACAAGGAGCTAGAAGAGGAGGCAGAAATTAATATGAATAAATAAAAGCAGCATTGCCTGGTGGATAAAGCACTGGCCAGGAAGTCAGAAGGACCTGGGTTCTGATCCTAGCTTCATCACTTGTCTGCCGTGTGACCTTGGGTAAGTCACTTCACTTCTCTGTGCCTCAGTTACCTCATCTGTAAAACTGGGGATTAAGACTGTGAGCTCCATGTGGGACAAGGACTGTGTGCAACCTAATTTGCTTGTATCTCCCCAGGGCTTAGTACAGTACCTGGCACATAGTAAGTGCTTAACAAATACCGGAGAGGTAAATTACGGGTATATATATGAATGTTGTGGGGCTGAGGGTGGGGTGAATATCGAGTGGCTAAAGGATACAAACCCAAATGCATAAAAGAAGGAAGGAAAACAAGGCTGGTTTCAGTCCCTTGTGTTTTCTCACAGCTGTTTTTTTTTTCCCCGAGGGAGAAAACTGGGCAGACAATTTCTTCTAATTACATCTCTGCAGTCTTCTGGAGGAACTAGTCAGAAATGGTATCCAAGCCTACCAACCATCTAGCAAAAAACTCCCCATCAGAGTAATAATCATTTTGGATTAAGTTAAATTTTCATGGAGTTTTGTTACCAGAAAAATTTGCTAAATGAGAGAGCTTTTAATCACCACACTGTCAGATAGCAAAGTAATTGTGGAATTAGAAGTAATTATACTTTGAAAAAGTAAAATGAAAAAAAAATCTGCCCTATAATCTTTTTTTAATAAAATTACCGCTCTGGGTTGGCTCCACCAAAGAGGATGAAAGATGGTCTATGGGAAAGAACAGCCAATTACCCAGCGAGAGGCTTGGGTCTCTCTTGACTGGTGGTGGTGACCTTTCTTAATCTCGCTCTAGCTCAGTTTCTCCAGATTTAAAGCGAGGATAACATTTGCCATCGAATAATTCCGTTAAAGGGCCCGAGAGTCTTAGTGAGTGACTCTGTGTCAGAGCAAATGAATGCTATTGAATTAGAAGGGACTCAGTAGCCCAGATTAGGAAAGGGACCATTGTTTCCACACTGGGGAAATCTCCCAGGGCTACTGGGCTTGCTGAGGTGACTCTCAAGTCTGGAATATTTGATCACAAGGATGCCAATGGGGAGGCAGGGAATCCAGCGCAGCCAGACTAGACAGAGCCCTGATGGTAGAGGTTTTGGGAAAGCAAAAAGGTGGCTCTTGGGACAACAGGATGGGAGAGACTGGGCTTGGTCATCTGAGTGGTGACAACCTAAGGGTTAGTAGAGAACCCTGGTAAGACATGAAGAGATGAAAACACAAGAAATGAAGTCAGACAACTGCATTTATTGAGCGCTTATCATGGGCACAGTGCCGCACTAAGCGCTTGGGACAGTACAGTATAACAATAAATAGAAACATTCCCTGCCAAAAATAGTCAGATGGCAATAACTACCTGATGTCCAATCCCATCAACAAAGACAACATCCTGTGTGCTTATAGAACAAAATCAAAGTCATGTTTTGATTCTGCTTTTGCCACTCAACTCCCCTATTCAGGAGAAGTTCTTCAAAGGACAGGTCTTGGGGTTCTGATTGCTCAGAAGGGCAAACACATGACTGTATGCATTGCGTGAATTCACTCCAAAAGTTCCCAGTCTGCTGTTATCCATCTGGTTAGCCTAGTGGAAAGAACCCTAGACTGGGAGTCAGAGGACCTGGGTTCCAATCTTGGCTCTACCACTTGCCTGCTGTGTGGCTTTGGTTAAGACTTATCTTTTCTGTGTCTCAGTTTTCTCATCTGTAAAATGGGGATTCACCTTCTGTCCTCCCTTCCCATTAGTTCATGAGCCCCATTTTGGGACAGGGAATGTCTGACCTGATGATCTTGTGTATCTGCCCCAGGCTTTTCACAGTGTTTGGCAGTAGTAAGTGCTTAGCAAATATTGTCAATATTATCATTATTATTTTTAAGACCTCTCCCATTCAATTTGCCCCTTAATCTCTGCCCGTGTTCATTTATGAAAATGAGTTTAGCAACATTATTTCTTTATCAGGGAAAGAGCTCTTTTTTTTTGTTTTGATATGTACACTTTAAGCACTTTACTATGTACCAGGTACTGTATGAAATGCTGGGGTAGATACAAAATAATCAGGTTGAATGGAAACAGTCCCGGACCCCTAGGGGCTCATAGTGCAAGTAGATGGGCAAACAGGTATCGATTGCATCCTTGTTTTTTCCTATGAGGAATCTGAGGCACAGAGAAGTGAAGTGACTTGCTCAAGGTCACACAACAGACAAGTTGCGGAGCCTGAATTAGAACCCAAGCTTTCTGACTCTGGGACCATGCTGTTTCCACTTGACCATGCTGTTTACAAGTTCCCCCACCAGTTTCTCTATCAGCTGCCCTGAGTAAGTTTTGGTTCTGAGAACATCCTACTAGACTGTAAGATTCATGAAGACAGGGATCAAATGACTATTAAATTAACATCTGTCTCCCCCCTATAGACTGGAAGCTCGTTGTGGGCAGATAATGTGTTCACTAACACTGTTGTATTGTATTCTCTCAAGTGCTTAGTACAGTGCTCTGCATACTGTAAGCGCTCAATAAATACCTATCATGGGGATGACTATGAACTCCAATGTATACTCCAATGTACTTTGTACAGGACTCCGCCCAAAGTACCTACTCATCCAGTATGATTGATTAATTAGTCCAGTTCCCAGTTAAATGGAAATGAGGTGAAGTGAAACCCTGGAGGGAGAGGATGAGGGATTGTGTGAGGGTGAATCATTTCAGGAGGGCAAAGACTGTGTAAAGACTGGATCAGGGGGCTGGGAGTTTGGGAGTAGTAATAATAATTACTAATAATTATGGTTGTGGTATTTATTAAGCACTTACTATATGCCAAACACTGTAGTAAGCACTGGGGTAGATATTCGGCACTCACATGGGGCTTGCAGTCTAAGTAGGAGGGAGAAGTTGGTGAACAGTAGAGAATCAGTGTGGCCTAGTGGATCGAGCACAGGACTTGGTCAGAAGGACCTGGGTTCTTATCCTGCCTCTGCCATGTATCTGCTGGGTGACTTTGGGCAAGTCGCTTAATTTCTCCGTGCCTCACTTTCCTCATCTGTAAAATGGGGATTAAGAATCTGAGCTCCAAGTGGGACCTGAACCCTGTCCAACATGATTACTTTATATTAAACCCAGCACTCAGAAGAGCGCTTGGCACAAAGTAAATGTCTAGCAAAGACCATAAAAACAAAAAAAAGAGGTATTGAATCCCCATTTTCTCAAGGAGTGAACTGAGGCTCAGAGAGGTTACGAAGTTGCCGGAGGTCACACAGAGCTGGGATTAGAACCCAGGTCCTCTGACTCCCAGGCCCTATGCTCTTTCCACTAGGCCATGCTGCCTCTCTAATCAAAACCCAGTAACAGATTGTCTCAGAAACCCAGGACCAACCTCTGGAATAAATATAATATGCATTCTAGAGAGAGAAGTGGTTGAGGAAGAAGTCTACTGGAGAGCTCAATAGCTAGAGGCTCATACTGGCCGATTTATTATTTAAAGTATTTATTAACAACAGTTAAACAAATAATCATGTGTTACACAGTTATTAAACTGTAGCCCCATGTGCATTAATCAACTGGTATTTACCATCCAGGCTCCGTCCCCTTAACTCTGTAGCGCTGGTGTGTTTCCAAAATAAACTCGCAGAATCAGAATCAACAGTGGCTCTTTTTCACCAGGCTCAGATGTGCGAAGATTGTTGTGTCTGCCAGCTGGGAGTGGGACACTGAAGTGGCCCTGTCTAATTAGGAATAATCTCTGATAAATCAATTCCTTCCTTTTATAGGACCATTAGAGTTGTGTTTTTTTCCGACTCTAATTTAATTTAGAACTCGATTCAGTACCCGTGTTAATTTCGTAAAGCCCTTTTAGATATATTTACTACTACTACCACTGTGACAGAGGCCTCCCTAAAATAAAAATGAGTACTCTAACGTTTCTTGCTGTTGCTACGATGTTGATATTCATTGACTCATTCATTCAATTGTATTTACTGAGCGTTTACTGTGTGCAAAACACTGTACTAAGCGCTTGGGAAAGTACAATAGAACAATAAACAGACCACAGTGAACTTATGCCTACAGTTCTCAGTTATCAGCACCCCGGATTTCGGTAGTGTTTAGGACAGACTGAAGAGTAGTTTAGACTTTGGGATATGGAATTCTTGACCGTATGACCTAGTGGGAAAAGCACGGGACTGAGAGTCAAGGGACCTGGATTCAAATCCCAGCTCTGCCAGTTGTCTGATGGACAAGACACTTTACTTCTTTGGGCTTCAGTTTCCTCCTCTGTAAAATGGTATATGATAACAACTGATGAATTTGTTAAGCACTTTCTACGTGCCAAGCACTGTACTAAACACCAGGGTAGACGCAAGCTAATCACGTCAGACACAGTCCTTGCCCCACTTGAGCTTCACTGCCTAAGGGAAAGTGAGAACAGGTATCATATCCTCATTTTACAAATGAGGAACCTGAGGTTCAGAGAAATTAAATAATAATAATGATGTTGGTATCTGTTAAGCGCTTACTAGGTGCCGAGCACTGTTCTAAGCGCTGGGGGAGATACAGGGTAATCAGGTTGTCCCAGGTGGGGCTCAAACAGTTTTAATTCCCATTTTACAGATGAGGGAAGTGAGGCACAGAGAAGTTAAGTGACTTGCCCACAGTCACACAGCTGACAAGTGGCAGAGCCAGGAGTCGAACTCATGACCTCTGACTCCGAAGCCCAGGCTCTTTCCACTGAGCCACGCTGCTTCTCCAATGCAAGTTAAATGACTTGCCCACAGTCACACAGCAGGCAAGTGGTGGAGCCAGGATTACAACTCAGGTCCTCCGAGTCCCAGGTCTGTGCTCTCCCTGGGAAGGATAGAGATTTTTTTTTTATGGCATTTGTAAAGCACTTACTATATGCTAGGCACTGTTCTAAGCACTAGGCTATCTACAAACTCAACAGATTGGACACAGTCCATGTCCCACATGGGGCTTACAGTCTTAATCCCCATTTTATAAATAAGGTAACTGAGGCCCAGAGAAGTGAAGTGACTTGCCCAAGGTCATGCAGCAGGCAAAAAGCAGAGCCAGGATTAGAACCAGGTCCTTCTGACTCCCAGGCCCGTGCTCTATCCACTAAGCAACACTGCTTCTCTGCATCCAATTTCATCATCTCAGATCTACCCCAGCCCTTAGCACTTAGTAGGCACTTAATAAGTGCCATAACTATTTCTGAGTTTCACACACAACACACACACACACACACACACACACATAGAGACAGCATATATACAGTTTTATGCAGAAACACTCCCACCTGTCTGTTGTACACCAACAAAATGAAATGGTGAACTTGTTCTATTGTCTGAATAAATCAGACTAAAGAAAAAAAAAGAAAGGTTCCATTTGAAAGGCACAGGTAATTGAAGGAAATGGGCCTTTCTTTACTCAAATTATCTGGATAATTACCTCAATTTACCACTCATGTCTTATAGTGGACCTGGAGGCAGACAAAACCCCATAGCCGAAGGCCTGATCATGCTTACTGAAGACACAGACATACACACACACCAACACACACACCATTTCAACTTTCAAATCATGTTGGGGGATGGGCCGGGGTTACTATTCATTCATTCATTCAATCGTATTTATTGAGCACTTACTGTGTGCAGAGCAGCGGACAAAGTGCTTGAGAGAGTACTATACAATAATAAACAGACACATTCCCTGTCCACAACGAGCTTACAGTCTGGAGGGAGAGACATAATAGAAATAAATTACAGATATAATAAATGAGTTACAGCTATAATAATTGAATTACAAATATGAGAAATTACAGATTACAGTAGCGGTAGTGACAGTGTTTACTAAACATCCTTTGGCAACAGGGCCCACTGCAAAAACAGAGGCAAATAAAGATGTTCTCTTGGGAGCCGAGAACCAAGATTGTTGGTTGTTGATGGCATAGAAAAGGGGAGTCTCATGGCTGCCCCACTTTAGTCCAGCCTCAAAGAGGAGCCAGCCCGGATCCAACAGCCACCTCCGGCCTAGTGGACCTTATGGCCTGGTTTGGGTGGGGCGGCCCTAGAGTTTGACTCCCAGACCTGTGCTCTATCCACTAGACCACACTGCTTCTCTCCCTCCTATTGGTAAGGGATGGATCACCTCACCGGGGAGTTAGGAGATCCGGGTTTTATTTCACCACTACCTGTTGTGTGACGAAGTGGATAGAGCATGGACCTGGGAGTCAGAAGATCATGGGTTCTAATCTGGGCTCCACCACTAGTCTGCTGGATAACCTTGGGCAAGCCACTGCAATTCTCTGTGCCTCAGTTATCTCATCTGTAAAATGGGGATTGACACAGTGAGCCCTGTGTGGGAAAGGGATTGTGTTTAACCCCATTTGCTAAGCACTTAGTACAGTGCTCTGCACACTGTAAGTGCTCAGTAAAAAGAATTAAATGAATCACTGAATGAATGAGAGTCCATTGCCCTGGGCCCCAGTTTCTTCATTAGTAAAATGGGGATGAGATCCTTTCCTCTTAGACTGAGCCCCATGTGGGACAGAGATTGTATCTGCTCTGATTAGCTTGTCCCTACACGTGGCCCATAGTAAGTACTTCCCTATTCTCTAATTATGAGGTGTAGGGTGGACCAGCCTTCTGTCAGGAGGAAATGATCTCCCCAGGACTTGAACAACATCTGAGACGTGACTCAAGGTCCAGAAATGCCTGGTCCAGCAAAGAGCTCCAAGCCCTGAGATGTGGTCCGTGCCCACAGGGACCGGGAAAGTTAATAACTTTCTTATTTGACAGCAAAACCTTTCCCAACTTGTCACGTGTGCACATGTGCTCACAGAGGACTAAGCGCCTGACAACAGTGAACTTTGAGAGAAAAGCTATTCGTGACTTACAGGGGGCAGGGGAAAAACAGGTCTTGACTTCTGAAAACAAAACAAACAGAACGTGAGGCCAAAACGGGTTCATTTTTCTTGGCCGTCCAATTCTCCAAGGGCACCTCTGACTGAAGGGAAACTTTCCAGCCTGCATTTTCTTCTAGGTTGAGGCAAAGGAAGAGGAGGCGTCATCTCTAAGGGAATTATCTGGGAATAAAATTGGGGTGCAAAGGGAATCGCCCCTACGATTTACTTGATGTTACTAGTCATAGCTATGGTGCTTATTGGGAGGATGACTCACTGTGTCAAATGCTTGGGAAGCAAAACACTCATTTCCTGTCCTTAAGGTGAGCACTTCCATTTTTCCAGAGCGCTTTTCCATCCATGGCCTTGTTTTACCTTCAAAACATCCCGATTAGGGAGGGGAGAGTTGGGGGCAGGTATGATTATCCCCATTTCACAGATGAGGAAACTGAAGCCCAGAGAGGTTAAAGTGACTTCCCCAAGATCACAAAGTAAAGAGAAGGAAGAAACAGAATTTGGGCTGGGGTGGGGAGAAAACCTCCAGAAAACCTCCAATCCCACAGACTACCATCAAAATTAATGGATTGCTATTGGGAGGAGAGTTCTCAGAGCTTTCTTTGGGTAGAGGGAGGAGGCAAAATCAGAGATGACCTTACCACCACGAGGAAGCCTGGGTGCAGCATGACCCTGGAAGACATGGCTGCACGTAAGAGCAAGTTGCGGAAGAAAATTCACAGACTCCCCGTTGTGTTTTAGCAGGTCTGATTACAACCCCAGCCCCACAGCATATATATGAATATCCTTATGCTCTATCTGCAGTTTCCTTTAATGTTCATTCATACATTCAATTGTATTTACTGAGCACTTACTGTGTACTGAGCACTGTACTTGGGAGAGAATATAACAATAAAACCATAAACAAAAGATTCATGTTCTTAAGGTCTGTCTCCTCCTCTAGACAATTAGCTCCTTGAGAGTAGGGATTGTGTCTGTTGTTTTATTGTACTTTCCCAAGCGTGGCATAGTGCTCTGGACATCCTAAGTGCTCAATAAACACCAGTGACTGCTTGATCGAGGCCTGGTTCTGACTGCAGCTGACTAGGCTTGGGCAAAGAAGCAACTTTGCAGAGTGCATCACCCATGTCCAGTTACACCTATGGCACTCTGGACCTCAGCAGGCATACACAACCGGAAAGGATGCAGCACTAAATTTCAGGTCTGACACTCACCCCTCCTTCCAGACAGATGATTCTCTCCTCAATTCCAGGCCCTCAATGGGTGGGAGACTTACCCCTGCCATCCCCAACCCTTATCCTCCATTTTGAAAAAAGAAAAAGAGAGCCTGGAGAAGAAGGCAGAAACTCACTTGCCCACTCTGTGACCTGGGGAAAATCACTTCTGTGTGCCTCAGTTTCCTCAACTGTAAACTGGGGATTCAACACCTGTTCTTTCTCCTACTTAGACCGTGAGCCCCTTATTTGGGACAGGGACTGTGGCCGACCTCATTAACCTGTCTCTTCCCCAGTGCTTAGAAGAGTGTTTGACAGGTATTTAGCATTTAATAAATACCATAATTATTGCATTCATTAATTAAGGTCACACCTCTTAGGGGGTGAACAGAGAAATCCTGGCTGCTAATCCCCCTTTTGAAGTGCCAAACACCCCTCCCCTCCTGGTTCTAGTATCACTTGACTTCTCCAGCTATCAGATTGCATTCCAGGAGCTGTTCCATTTTTAATTGAACAATAAAGGCCCATTTGTTTGGTGCATGATCACAGTTCTGTCTAACCGGCCTCCTCTCCCCTCCGCTTTGACCGTGCAGCTCCATAATCGGGATGGTTGTCCCGGTCATTAGTGCAAATTAATGAGGATTTTCAAAGGCTTGGATGAGCTCTAAGTGTGAGCCTGCCTCCCCTCCCCCTCCTGCCTATGATAGATGATCAATTTCCTTAACACAAATCACACTTTACTCTACTCTCAGTCTGCCTGTCAGCTCTTTCACACTGGCTCTGGCTTGGGAAAAAGATAGCAGTCAGAGAAGGGGGGCGGGGGGTAGTTGGATTGGGTGTAAAAGCAGAATGAAATCAACCCCGGGAAAAGTGGGGGATACAGGATTCGAATCCAGGTTCTCTGACCCCTGGGTCTGTGCTCTTTCCACCAGGCCATGCTGCACTGTGCTCAGTGTTGAAGTAGTTACAGTACACTAAATCCATTCATTCATTCAATCACACTTATTGAGTACTTACTATGTGCAAAGCACTGTTCTAAATGCTTGGGAGAGTACAATGGAACAACAGACAGACACGTTCCTGCCCACAAAGAGCTCAGAGTCAGCTCCTGGCCTGCACGGTGCTCAAAGCCTAAGGCACTAGGAGAATGGATCTTTAATCCCCATTTTAATAATAATAATAATAATGGTATTTGTTAAGCACTTACTATGTGCCAAGCACTGTTCTAAGCGCTGGGGTAGAATACAAGGTTATCAGGTTGTCTCATGTGAGCCTCAGAGTCTTCATTCCCATTTTACTGATGAGGTAACTGAGGCACAGAGAAGTTAGTGATTTGCCCTAAGTGACACAGCTAAGTGGCAGATCAGGGATTAGAATCCACAGCCGCTGTCTCCCAAGCCCGTGCTCTTTCCACTAAGCCATGCTGCTTCTTTACAGATGAAGGCACTGAGGTCCCAAGAGGGTGAATGACTTGCCCAAGGTCACCCTAGTCAAACGATGGTCCACGCACAGAGTCAGCTAACTACTGCATTTTCCACAGCAGCAAAAGGCCCCTGCTCCGATATTCCATTGTTCTCACCCTGGATCCAGTGCTCACGATCCTTTCTGACGCAGTGCTCCTGGGATAATTAATGTATATCAAAACGGAGCTGAGCTACGACAAGGATTTCAGAGGGTGGCATTCCTTTGCCGGTTGGAGTTTTTCCAACTGCTCATAAAAACCCCGCTCAGAATGTCCATTTTTCTAATAGGCCTTAGAAATGAGCTCTGCTGGCAGTTAAATGATGGCATCCCTATCTCCCCGCACAATGCCAACGACCCATTCTCCAGTGTCACACGTAAAACATCTCCGTCTTAATTTGCCCCCACTGCCTACATAGGGGGTGAACACCCAGTAGCGTTTCATTAAAAATTTGAAAAGCATCCGTGGAAAGAGCTCGGGTTTGGGAGTCAGAGGACGTGGATTCTAATCCTGACTCCGCCACTTGTCTGCTGTGTGACCTTGGGCAAGTCACTTAACTTCTTTGTGCCTCAGTTACCTCATCTGTAAAATGAGGACTGTGAGCCCCACGTGGGAGAAGCTGAATACCTTGTATCTACCCCAACGCTTAGAATAATAATAATGATAATGATGGTATTTAAGTGCTTACTATGTGCCAAGCACTGTTTTAAACCCTAGGGTAGATACAGTTTTAAATCCCATTTTACTGATGAGGTAACTGAGGCCCAGAGAGGTGAAATGACTAGCCCAAGATCACACAGCAGGCAAATGACAAGCCAGGATGAGAACCCATGTCTTTCTGACTCCCAAGCTTGTGGTCTTTCCACCAGGCAATGTTGCTTCCAACTTTGAAAAATGCAGCTCGATTGTATTGTACTGTCCCAAGCGTTCAGTACAGTGCTCTGCATGCAGTAAGCACTGAATCAATTGATTGACTGATAGATGCTGGTGCCCATCCGGGTCGCATCTGAGCAGTGGGAGGGGAAGGAAAGTCATTCATTGGCTCATATTTATTGAGGGCTTACTGTGTGCAGAGCACTGTACTAAGCACTTGGGAGAGCTCAATACAACAATAAACAGACACATTTCCTGCCCACAATGAGCTTACAGTCTAGATGGGGGAGACAGAAATTAATATGAATAAATTACAGAAATGGAGAAAGTACCGGTGACTCCACAGATTCATCTGGCAGTCTGCTGTGTGACTTTGGGTGTGTCACTTCACTTCTTTGTGCCTCAGTTCCCTCATCTGTAAAATGAGGATTTAGACCGGGAACCCCATGTGGGACATGGACTGTGACCAAGCTGATTACTTCGTAGCTATCCCAACATTTAGTTCAGTGCCTGGAACACAGTAAAGTGCTTAACAAATATAAAAAGCAGGGACATCAGCTCAACATATTTCCTAAGGGGGTCCCCTTTCCCCACTAAAGGAAAAGCCTTCCCCACTATACTGAATGTTTAGGCAAGTATAGTAGATTTGGAAAACATGATTCTGGCCCTTAAAGGGGCTAGGGGTCTAGCAAGGGAGATAGTTTATAAAGATGAGAAGAGAGATTTTCAAGTTTTCTTTCCAGGTGTTTCTGGGAATGGTAGGTGTTGTAGGGAGGTTTTCCTCCTCCTGGTTCCTACTTCCCCCTCATTCATTCATTCAATTGTATTTATTGAGCTCTTACTATGTGCAAAATGCTTGGGAGAGTACACAATACAACAGTAAAGAGAGAACACATTCTCTGCCCACAGCGAGTTTATAGTCCCTTCACCCTACCTCCAAAAAGAAGCCTGGGGTTTCCAAGCAGTAGTCTTACTCACACCTGGTGCTGGGGCATCTACTTCTGACCACAGTTTGAGCAGCCTTGTGAGCCCCACATGGGACAAGGAATTGTGTCCAATTTGTTTAGCTTCTATCTACCCTAGCACTTAGTACAATGCCTGGCACATAGTAAATGCTTAACAAATACCATAAAAAAACCCCAAAGAAAAAATCAACCTCTCTCTCTCCATCACCCTCTTATTTAGATTGTGAACTCTATGTGGGACAGGGACTGTTGCCAAACTGATTAACTTGTATCTACACCAGTGGTTAAAGCAGTGTCTGGCACCCAGTAAGCTCTTAAATATACTTATCACCCAATGGGAGCCTTAGGGTGTAATTTATATTAATGTCTGTCTTCTCCTATAAACTGTAAGCTCGTTGTGGGTAGGGAATGTGTCTGTTTATTGTTCTACTGTACTCTCTCAAGCACTTAGTACAGTGTTATGCACTCAGTAACTGCTCAATAAATACGATTGAGTGAATGAATGAATAGATGAATCCTAGTTGACCTGGCTGGGGAAATGTGCTGAGTGACTGACCATAGCCACCTCTGGGAAGGAGAGCAGAAACCTGCAGGATGCCCAGGGAATAATTCATATGGGGTTGCTTATTTGTCAAAATCCCCCAATCCTGCCAAGTCGGGCAGGGCAGGAGGGTAATAATAATCATCATTTTGGTACTTAAGCACTTACTATGTGCCAAGCACTGTTCTAAGCACTGGGCCAGATACAGGTCAATCAGTTTGGACACAGTCCCTGCCCCATAAGGGGCTCATACTCTTAATCTCCATTTTATAGATGAGGTAACTGAGGCCCAGAGAAATTAAGTGATTTGGTCAAGGTCACGCAGCAGACAAAGGGGCAGAGCTGGGATTAGAATTTAGGTCCTTCTGACTCCCAGGCCCTTGCTGTATCCACTAAGCCGGGCTGAAATTGTGGGGTGAGTCACAGCATCTTAGTACTGCAATTCTACCTTCCTGCGGCAGTTTGCAGTCACCTGAAAACCTCCCGCCCTGCTCAATCAACCCAGGTATCAGCACTGACATGCCTCAGCCTCCCCTTCCCTCAACACCCCCAACCACTTGAAGCTTAGAAGCTGCGGGAGGGGAGTTCAATGGTCAGAGCAATCACCTCTGCAGGCTCGGCTTCCTGCAGCATTTCCCATGAAAAAATCCAGAGCATAAGGAAAACGCAGACTTCTAATGACTCCCATGCATCATCTCTGGACCAGTTCTCTTCTGAAGGGGCTCCTTTTAACCCCTGGCTGGCTGATTCCTTCCTTTCAGGCCGCACCTCCCGGGACAGAGTTCCGCTGAGAGCCACTGGGCGTGTAGGTCACGAGCAAGTAATATTGAAATCGTTGACACTCAGCTTCAGGTGGCATGCAGAAAAATGTTGAAAATCCCCTACCCAACGGAGAAGGCCCGGGGCCTGGTGATTAACCACTTTCACTGGAGGCATTTCACTGTGAGAGGAGAGGATGAAGCAGGAGACCTTTACTGCCCAAACCTGTTTACTGATGTTTTCCTCAATTTGGGGGTTTTTTTTAATGGTATTTTTAAGTATTTACTATATATAAAACTCTGTTCTAAGTGATGGGGTAGATATAAGTTAACTAGGTCAACACAGTCCCAGTCCCACTTGGTTCTTGCAATCTTAGTAGGAGGTAGAATAAGTATTGAATCCCCATTTTGCAGTTGATGAAATTGAGGCACAGAAAAGTGAAGTGACTTGTCCAACGTCACACAGCAGGGAAGTGGTGGAGCGGGGATTAAAACACAGGACCTCTGGCTCCCAGGGCCATGCTTTATCTGCTAGGCCACGCTGCTTCCCTAGTGAATGTCTTTTCTAGTTTTCTGGGTAACTGTGTCTGCCGAGATTTTGTCTGCTTTCTAATTCCCTACCATCCATTTTAGCCTTCCTCTTTGGAAAATGATCGACCAATCAAGAAATTAGTCAATCATTCATGTGCAGAGCACTGTTCCAACTGCCACAGAGAGTATGGTTGGTGCAATTACTCTAAGCTCATTGTGGGCAGGGAACATGTCTAACAATTCTATTATAATGTACTCTCCCCAGAACTTAGTACAGTGCTCTGCACACAGAAAGTTCTCAATAAATACCATTGATAATGATACATTAATAAATGCAATCCTTACCCTCAAGGAATTCACAATCTAGGGGTGGAGCTTGAGGAAGAGAGGAATGACAATACAGCAGGAGTCATTATTTATCAAATCGTAATAGTAATAATAATAATTGTGGTGTTTGTTAAGTGCTTACTGTGTGCCAGGCACTGTACTAAGTGCTGAGGTGGATATAAGCAATTCAGGATGGACACAGTTCCTGCCCCAAATGGGCCTCACAATCTCAATCCTCATTTCCCAGATGAGGTAACTGAGGCACAGAGAAGTGAAGTGACTGGCTCCAAACCACACAGCAGACAAGTGGCAGAGCTGGGATAAGAACCCAAAACCTTCTGATTCCCAGGCCCTTCCATGATGCCATGCTATTTCTGGGCAAAACACTGGACTAAGCACTGGAAAAATGTGCCCAGATGAAGATGAGACCAGGTCCCTGGCCCTCCAGGGGCTCACAACAAGTTGGGGTGGACATTTATTAACAGTCACAAGTTAGGAGAGCAACAAAAAAAAAATGAAGCAAAAATCAACACACTGGGAGTTGTGGCTTCATCTTCCTGGTCACCCAAGCAGGGTTGTTCAGGGCCCAGTGATCATAGTGACCCCAGCCTCAAGAACCCAAGCCTCAACTCCGCATTTTCAAATTTCAGAAGGACTTGGGGGTCGCCTTGTCATCGGGGGATACAGCTAGATGAGCCCCGTTTCCAGAGCGATGGTGGCTGCCAGATGTCTTCAGGGAGAAATAGCAGCTCTGAGTTGTCCTCGAGTCAATTGATAAATCGATCAATGACATTCTTGAGCCCTTACTGAACACTGAGCACTGTATGAAGCGTGTGGGAAAGTACAGTATAACAGAGGTGGTAGACACATTCCCCACCCATAACTAGAATCCAAGCAACTGCAGTGGGGGTAGAGGGTCATTGACTGAAACAATATCTAACATTTGGGACAGTAGGGATGGGAGGAGAGAGATGGGATGGGGAGGTGAGAATCAAGGAAGGAGAGAGGGTGGAGATGGGATGGGAGGGGGAAAGGATGGGGTTGGGAAGGGAGGATGGAAGGAAAGCAGGGGATGGGGAGGGGGGCATCGCAATGACCAGGCTGAGATTGCTGGTTTCAGGAGACCCCATTCTAATGTACATCCTCAGTTCTAATCCCGACTCTACCACTTCTCTGCTATGTGACCTTGGGTAACTCATTTCATTTCTCTGGGCCTCAGTCCCCTCATCTGTAAAATAGAGATGATTATTATTAGTAATAATAATGGTATTTGTTAAGCACTATGTTCCAAGCATTGTTCTAAGCAATGATTATCATGGTATTTGTTAAGCGCTTACTTTGTGCCAAGCACTGTTCTAAACCCTGGGATAGATAGAAGGTAATCAGGTTGTCTCACGTGGGGCTCAGAGTCTTAATTCCCATTTGAGGTCCAGAGAAGTTAAATGACTTGCCCAAAGTCACACAGTTGACAAGTGGTGGAACCGGGATTAGAACCCTCGACCTCCGACTCCCAAATCCATGCCCTTTCGACTGAGCCATGCTGGCAGACTGTGAGCCCTATGTGGATCCAAACTGATTAGCTACTCCAGCTCTTAGTACAGTACCTGGCACATAGTAAGCACTTGGAAATATCATAAATCAAAACTACAACAACAAAACACCCACAATCACATTTTCATCAGTGAGTCTCTTAAGTATGTGGTGACTTAGTTTCCCTCTCGGTGAAACCATGGTAAATTACTCAAATGCATTTGAGGTCACAGCATCTGTGAGCGATTGGCTTGATCAATTCTCCTTCTCAGAAGGCCCCAGAGAAATCTTTGGTGATGCCAAAGTCAGAAGGCGAAGGAGAGAGCCTCTGCTGCTCTGAGAAGCATGGAAATGTCTGCCTCTTCTCCTCACCTGGCATGCTTCCTCGATAACGGCACTCAATTTTCAGTGTGGAAAGCGTCCAGCTGTTCGACACCGTCTCACAAGGCCGAGAGTGTTTCCCCTTTAGCCGGCAGGAATATGAAACTCCTCTCAGAAAACCCCAGAGATGGCCCTATCGACTGTCCTTTAAATAGAATTAAAATTGACTGGAGACATATCTGTGGATCTATTGAATAACCGAGTCCACAATTGAACTGCAGCCGGTCCTGGAGGAGGAAATTAGGCAGACGAAGGACAGAAATAAAGTGGACCGGTGGCCCTGGAGCGCAGGGGGTTCCCGGGAGATGGAAGAAAAGACCGGGTGGCGTCAAGGGTGGCTTGTTCGGGAGGTGAAGGTTCACCTTCTTTGAGTTTTGAGAATGGGCTGCCTCCATGCCTTGTCTGGGTAAGAGACAAATGGATGTGCTGTCCTTTAAGGCTTCTGTTTCCTTGAAGACTCAAAATCAATCAGTGGTATTTTATTGAGCGCTTACTATGTTCAGAAGACTGTACTACACACTTGGGAGAGTGTACCACAGCAGAACCAGCGCTCCTCGTTCTCTGGACACATCTCTGGACTCTGAGGATTGATGGGCCTTTTGCCTTGTTCCAGCCATGTGGCATTTTTTTTGTTGGAGAGGGGGAGTCTGCCATATTCTCAGTTGGCTAGTTGGATCTAGCAGCAGCGTGGCTTAGTGGAAAGAGCACGGGCTTAGGAGTCAAAGGTTGTGGGTTCTAAATCCCGGCTCCGCCACTTGTCTGCTGTGTGACTTTGGGCAAGTCATTAACTTCTCAGGGCCTCAGCTACTTCATCTGTAAAATGGGGATTAAGACTGTGAACCCCACATGGGACAACCAGATTGCCTTGTATCTACCCCAGCGGTTAGAACAGTGCTTGGTGCATAGTAAGCGCTTAACAAATACCATCATCATTATTATAATCTTCAGGACCTAAGGCCCAAGACACACGAATTGTGTCCATGTGCTTTGCACTTTGCTTGGGATGATGTGGTGAGCTTGAAGATCATTCATTCATTCATTCGACTGTATTTATTGAGTGCTTGGTGAATGCAGAGCACTGTACTAAGTTCTTGAAAGAGTACAGCATAACAATAAACAGACACATTCCCTGCCCACAAAGAGCTGACAGTCTAGAGGTGGGGAGACAGTCATTAATATAAATTACAGATATGTGCATAAGAGCTGGGGGGCTGGGAGCGGGGAAGAACAAAGGGAGCAAGTCAGGGAGATGCAGAGGGAGTGGGAGAAGAGGAAAGGAGGATGCTTAGTCAGGGAAGGCCTCCTGGAGGAACTGTGCCTTCAATAAGGCTTTGAAGGGGGAGGACAGTCATTGTTGGATTTGAGGAGGGAGGGCGTTCTAGGCCAGAGGCAGGATATGGGCGAGGGGTAGGTGGTGAGATAGGTAAGACTGAGGCACAGTGAGTAGGTTAGCATTAGAGAAGCAACATGTGTGGACTGGGTTGTAGTAGGAGAGTAACAAGGTGAGGTAGGAGGGGGAAGGTGATTGAGTGCTTTGAAGTCAATGGTGAGGAGTTTTTCCTTTGATATGGAGATGGATGGGCAACCACTGAGGTGTCGCTCCTCCAGGCAGGGAAGGTGACCTTTTTATTTGTACCTCCTGAGCGCTTAGAAGAGTGTATGGGACTGAGTGGATGCTCAGTAAATGCTATCACCACTAATATGTAGTGCAAAGGGACTCTCTATTCACGTGGGAATGGGAAGGAAATTGGGAGGCAGCCCTCTGTCTCCTTTTGGGCTGGGAATGCCTCTACCAACTCTGTTGTAGTGTACTCTCCCAAGTGCTTAGGTCAGTGCCGTGCACACAGTAAGCACTCATTCATTCATTCAATAGTATTTATTGAGCGCTTACTATGTGCAGAGCACTGTACTAAGCGCTTGGGATGAACAAGTCGGCAACAGATAGAGACAGTCCCTGCCGTTTGACGGGCTTACAGTCTAATCGGGGGAGACGGACAGACAAGAACAATGGCACTAAACAGCGTCAAGGGGAAGAACATCTCGTAAAAACAATGGCAACTAAATAGAATCAAGGCGATGTACAATTCATTAACAAAATAAATAGGGTAATGAAAATATATACAGTTGAGCGGACGAGTACAGTGCTGTGGGGATGGGAAGGGAGAGGTGGAGGAGCAGAGGGAAAAGGGGAAAATGAGGCTTTAGCTGCGGAGAGGTAAAGGGGGGATGGCAGAGGGAGTAGAGGGGGAAGAGGAGCTCAGTCTGGGAACGCCTCTTGGAGGAGGTGATTTTTAAGTAAGGTTTTGAAGAGGGAAAGAGAATCAGTTTGGCGGAGGTGAGGAGGGAGGGCGTTCCGGGACCGCGGGAGGACGTGACCCAGGGGTCGACGGCGGGATAGGCGAGACCGAGGGACGGCGAGGAGGTGGGCGGCAGAGGAGCGGAGCGTGCGGGGTGGGCGGTAGAAAGAGAGAAGGGAGGAGAGGTAGGAAGGGGCAAGGTGATGGAGAGCCTTGAAGCCTAGAGTGAGGAGTTTTTGTTTGGAGCGGAGGTCGATAGGCAACCACTGGAGTTGTTTAAGAAGGGGAGTGACACGCCCAGATCGTTTCTGCAGGAAGATGAGCCGGGCAGCGGAGTGAAGAATAGACCGGAGCGGGGCGAGAGAGGAGGAAGGGAGGTCAGAGAGAAGGCTGACACAGTAGTCTAGCCGGGATATAACGAGAGCCCGTAATAGTAAGGTAGCCGTTTGGGTGGAGAGGAAAGGGCGGATCTTGGCGATATTGTAGAGGTGAAACCGGCAGGTCTTGGTAACGGATAGGATGTGTGGGGTGAACGAGAGGGACGAGTCAAGGATGACACCGAGATTGCGGGCCTGCGGGACGGGAAGGATGGTCGTGCCATCCACGATGATGGAGAAGTCTGGGAGCGGACCGGGCTTGGGAGGGAAGATGAGGAGCTCAGTCTTGCTCATGTTGAGTTTTAGGTGGCGGGCCGACATGCAGGTGGAGACGTCCCGGAGGCAGGAGGAGATGCGAGCCTGAAGGGAGGGGGAGAGGACAGGGGCGGAGATGTAGATCTGCGTGTCATCTGCGTAGAGATGGTAGTCAAAGCCGTGAGAGCGGATGAGTTCACCGAGGGAGTGAGTGTAAATGGAGAACAGAAGAGGGCCAAGAACTGACCCTTGAGGAACTCCAACAGTTAAAGGATGGGAGGGGGAGGAGGCTCCAGCGTAGGAGACCGAGAATGATCGGCCAGAGAGGTAAGAGGAGAACCGGGAGAGGACAGAGTCCGTGAAGCCAAGGTGAGATAAGGTATGGAGGAGGAGGGGATGGTCGACAGTGTCAAAGGCAGCAGAGAGGTCAAGGAGGATCAGAATGGAGTAGGAGCCATTGGATTTGGCAAGAAGGAGGTCACGGGTGACCTTAGAGAGAGCAGTCTCGGTAGAGTGGAGGGGACGGAAGCCAGATTGGAGGGGGTCTAGGAGAGAATGGGAGTTAAGGAATTCTAGGCATCGATTGTAGACGACTCGTTCTAAGATTTTGGAAAGGAAGGGTAGTAGGGAGATAGGACGATAACTGGAGGGGGAAGTGGGGTCAAGAGCGGGTTTTTTTAGGATGGGGGAGACGTGGGCATGTTTGAAGGCAGAGGGGAAGGAGCCCTTGGAGATTGAGTGGTTAAAAATAGAAGTTAAGGAAGGGAGGAGGGCAGGGGCGATGGTTTTAAGAAGGTGAGAGGGAATGGGGTCCGAGGCGCAGGTGGAGGGGGTGGCACTTGCGAGGAGGGAGGAGATCTCCTCTGAGGATACTGCAGGGAAGGATGGGAAAGAAGGGGAGGGGGTTGTTGGGGGGGGAGGGGAGAGGCGGAGGGGTGACTTTGGGGAGCTCAGACCTAATCGTGTTGATTTTCGTGAGGAAATAGGTGGCCAGATCATTAGGGGTGAGAGATGGGGGAGGGGGAGGAACAGGGGGCCTAAGGAGAGAGTTAAAGGTCCGGAACAATCGGCGGGGGTGACGGGCATGGGTGTCGATGAGGGAGGAGAAGAAGCTTTGCCTGGCGGAGGAGAGGGCAGAGTTAAGGCAGGAAAGGATAAATTTGAAGTGTGTGAGGTCGGCTTGGTGCTTGGACTTTCGCCAGCAGCGCTCAGCAGCTCGAGCATAGGAGCGTAGGAGGCGGACGGAGGAGGTGATCCAGGGCTGTGGGTTAGTGGAGCGAGAGCGGCGGAGGGAAAGGGGGGCGAGAGAGTCGAGATGAGTAGAGAGGGTGGAGTTGAGAGCGGATAACACTCAATAAATACCACCCATTCATCGATTAACCGACTGTCTCTAACTTGAAGTGGATGCCCTGCCCTCTTTATGAGGGGAACACATTGTATTCCAGACTCCACTGGAAAGTTGTTGGAACTCACTCATCGGCCTCCATAATAAAGTGACTCTTTTGGTGCTTATAACTGTCATAACAATTAATAATGATTGTGATATTTGTTAAGCATTTGCTATGTGTCAAGCACTACTCTAAGAGCTGGGATAGATAAAAGTAAATTAGGTTGGACCTGGGGTGTGGCTTATAGGACCTGGGAGTCAGAGGACCTGGGTTCTAATGCCAGCTCTGCCATTTGTCTGCTGTGTGATCTTGGGTAAGTCTCCTTACTTATCTGTGCCTCAGTTACCTAATCTGTAAAATGGGGACTCCCAGTTCTGTGCTCTATCCACTAGCCTCGCTGCTTCTCTATGTGTCAAACACTGTTCTAAGCACTGGGGTAGATGCAAATCAGCCAGGTCAGACACAGACACTGTCTCACAAGGGGCTCCTAGTCTAAGCCAGAGGGAGAACAGTCTCCTTATCCCTATTTATAGATGAGGAAACTGAGGCACAGAGAACTTGAGGGACTTTTCCACCTATGTCATCAATGGTATTTATTTAGTGCTTACTGGGTGCAGAGCACTGTACTCCTAAGTCATACTCCCCAGTATAAGACAGAGGAAGGGGGACAGGGCAAAAGAGATTGAGTGACCTCCCCAAGGCCAAACAGCAGGCAGTGGCAGAGCTGTGGGGAGAAACAGGGTTTTTGGCTCCCATTCCTGTACTCTTTTTTTTTTTTAAATGGTATTTGTTAAGCACGCACTATGTATCAAACACTCTACTAGGTCCTGGGATAGATACAAGTTAATCAGGATAGACACAGTCCCTATTCCTCATGGAGATCATAATGTAGGATGGAGGAGGAACAGGTATTTGATACCCATTTTATAGTTGAGGAAACTGAAGCCCATGGAAGTTAAGTGACTTGCCCAAGGTCACACAGCAAGCAGTTGGAACAGCTGGGATTAGAACTCCCAGGCCTGTGCTCTTTTCACTAGGCCATGCTGCTTTTCTTTCAAGGAGACCATCTACCTCAAGGCCTACTTGCTTTTTTTTTTCTTCAGTGGTTTCTGTTAAGTGCTTATGATGTGCCAGGCACTGTTCTAACTGCTGGAATAGATACAAGCTAATCAGGTTGGACACAGTCCACAACCCACATGGGGCTCTCATTGTGAATCCCCATTTTGCAGATAGGGTAACTGAGGCACAGAGAAGCAAAGTGACTTGCCCAAGGTCAAACAGCAGAGAAGAAGCAAAGGTGGGATTAGAATCCAAGTCCTTCTGACTCCTTTAGCGCTAACCTTCCCACTGTGCCTCGATCTTGCCTAACCTCCAACCCCTACTCTACATCCTACCTCTGGCCTGGAACGCCCTCCCTCCTCTAATCCAACAGGCAAATACTCTCTCCTGCTTCAAAGTCTTATTTAAGGCACAACTCCTCCAAGAGGCCTTCGCAGACTAAGCCCCACTTTTCCTCATCTACCACTCCCTTCTGCATTGCTCTGACTTGCTCCCTTTGCTCTTCTCCCCTCCCAGCCCCAAAGCACTTATGTATATATCTGCATTTTATTTATCCTTTAGCTCTTCTCCCTCCACGGCTCAAAGCACTTATGTACATATCTGTAATTTTATTTATTTGTATTGATATCTGTCTCCTCCACTGTAGACTATGAGTTCATTGTGGGCAGGGAATGTCATTGTTTATTGTTGTACTGTACTTTCCTAAGCGCTTAGTATAGTGTTCTGCACACAGTAAGCATTCAATAACTACGATTAAATGAATTAATGAGTGACTCCCGGATCTGTTTTCTATCCACTAGGCCCTGCTGCTTGTCTGTCTTCACAAGCTCACCTTCTACTACCTATGTTGCCGAGGGGTTACAGAGCACTGTACTAGACACATAGGAAAGCTATAGAGATGGCCCCTTTCCTCTAGGAACTTACAATTGGAATTTACACTTGTGGCCCTATACTCTGTTGCTTTCTTTTGGGAACAACACTCTCAGGATGGCTCCTTTCATAAAGAAGCAGTGTGGCCTACTGGATAGAGCACGGCCTGGGAGTCAGAGGGACCTGGGTTCTAATCCCTGCTTCACCACTTGTCCACTGTGTGACCTTGGTAAAGTCACTACTTCTCTGGGCCTGAGTTACCTTATTTTTAAAATGGAGATTTAGACTGTGAGCCCTAATGGGGGACAAGGACTGTGACCAGCCTGATTAACTTGTATCTACCCCAGCACTTAGAACAGTGCCTAGCACATAGTAAGTGCTTAACAAATACCATTATTGTTATCTTCACCTGTTCATATAGCCCCAGCCAGGACCAACAGGAGAGGACTTTGACTCCATCAGGGTGGGAGCTTTCATTCACTTGTATTTATTGAGAGCTACCTGGTGCAGAGCACTGTACTAAGTGCTTGTGCCAGTGGGCCCTGCAAGCCCACTGGGTAAGGAGGATCATTCTCCAGAACCCCCTAGTGATCCCCCCCCTTTTCCTGCAACCTTTCCTCTGATGCATTTCACCAATATTTTTCTTACATTTTCCCATCCCCCTCCAAACCCTCTCTTTGTGCCATCTGGTCTTCGATGGAGAGAAACAGGGCGGAGATTACAAAGCGTCCAGATTTATATCTAAATACAATCTCGTCCCATGCGGAGCCCTAGAGAGCCAGTGAAGGCTATTATTGGCTGCCAGGTTTTTTAGAAAATACATAAATCTCCCTTTGTGCCATAAATACATTTCTGCATTCAGAGCTTGCCGAGAGCCTCATTACGCTCTCCACCCTGAGACGGGTAGCCGCACAACTCATCTCGAGTGACAGGTGACACATCCTCGAGATGCAGGCAGAACAATCGGGGACCGATTTCATTCCCTCATTTTTTCTTCCTTTTCGCACGTTTGAAATAATTATAAGTGCATAAAGAAGAGGCGGACCTGAGGCCGAAGGCGAAGATGCCTTGGGCTCGGAAGTCCGCTGAAGGACTGGGAATCTCTGCATCCTTGGAAAAATCACCCGATTCCTGCCTGGTTAGGGCCGGCCAAGTGCTTGGCGATTTCTGGACCAACAGTTCTTTTGGAAGAGTGAAGCAGCAGAATTGAATAGCCAATCAATCTATGAATGGTATTTAATGAGCCCTTACTAATAATAATTGTGATATTTGTTAAGTGTTTACTAAGTGCAAGGCACTGTATTAAGCGCTGGAGTGAATACGAGCAAATCGGGTTGCACGCACGTGGGGCTCACGGCTTTAATCTCCATTTTACAGATGAGGTAACTGAGGCACAAAGGAATGAACTGATGTGCCCAAGGCCACCTAACAGATAAGTGACGGAGCAAGGATTAGAACCCAGAACATTCTGACTCCCAGGCCCATGCTTTATATGTAGAGTACTGAACCAAGTCCTTGGGAGACTACAATATAGCAGAGTTGGTAGACATGTTCCTTGCCCCCAAAGAGCTAACAGTCTAAATGGGGAGAGTGGAGAGTTGGAAATTAGCTGGAAAATTGGGACTGGGTTATCGTTTGGAGCCCTGCCGTGGTTTGGTGAATCAGGGGACCTACTCAACTAATATTTCATTTCCCCACTGCTCATCATAGTGCTTGGCACATAGAGAGTGCTTAATAAGCACCATCATCTCCATTATTACTATGGCGCCAAAGCAGACTGGTGAAGAAATACTGTGGAAACAGCCAACAAAGTATGGGATGGGAAAACAGCCAGCCCAAATCAGATTTATAAAGATGGCTGTTCTAGGGGCAGGTGCCCCCAGCCAAATGAATGTCCACTACAACTGTCCTAGGGAGGGAGGGAAGGGGACAGGGGGAGGGAGGAAAGGGGTAGGAGGGAGAGAGGGAGAGAGAGAAGTGACATCTTTTGTCTACCTACTCACTGTACTTCAATTTCATCTGTCTCACTGCCAACCTCTCACCCACATCCTGCCTCTGGCCTGGAATGCCCTCTATTTTCAAATCTGACAGACAATTACTCTCTCTACATTCAAAGTCTTATTGATGGCAAACTCCTCCAAGAAGCCTTCCCTGACTAAGCCTTCATTTCTTCTTTGCCCAATATATTTTGCATTGCCCTGATCTGCTCCCTTTATTTACCGCCTCCTCCCAGCCCCACAGGACTTATGTCCATACCAGTAGTTCATTAATTTATACTAATGTCTGTCTCCCAGTCTAGACTGTAAGATCACTGTGGGGAGGGAACATGCCTGTTATATTGTTGGACTCTCCAAAGCACTTAGTACAGTGCTCTGCACACAGTAAGTGCCCAATAAATATGACTGATTGACTGCAAAGTAATGGCTAGATCTAACGATAGGCAGTTCCCAAAGGAGAATCAAAGCCTCACTCCACAGGAAGAATCATCTGATAGTATTTATTATTTCCTATGAGTACTTGGGAGAATACAACAGATACATTCTCTGCCCACAAGAAGCTTCCTTTCCCAGCAGTGTAGGCCGGATGGAGCCCCACTAAGGTCATCCATTATCTTGCACGTCTCCCCCTCCTCCCAAACTCTCTGCATCCAAGCCAATCTCCTGATTGTCTTCGGCTTTAAGGTGCTCAATCATTTCTCTCAACACACCTAGTCTCATTGCTCTCCTAACACCACCATTACTACCACTACCACCACCACCATTCCTGCGACTCCCATCACCATCATCACCATCCTACCACTAACTTCACCAACCTATCACGACCACTATCATCACCACAGCAACTTTACCACCAACATCACCATCACCACCACAATCACCACACGCCAACTTGACCACCACCAGCATCCCTAGTTCACAGCACAGTCCTAGTCACTGTACTAAGGGCTGGAGAGACCACCAGTGTGGTCTTTTAGGAACAATCTCTGGTAGGCAAAAGAGGCTCACAGTCTACCCAGGGTGAAGACATGCACATCAGCAAAGTCAGCAGCTAAAAGACAATTAAAAATTACCTGAGCAATGGAATGACCCCACTCGTAAATGTAAATTACTTCCAGGGCCTTTTTTTAAACACTTTTAATTCAAACCTTTGGAATAACTGTTTCTAATAAAAGACTTGTCTCCTGGGAGAGTGGGTAGTTTGGAAGTGGAGTTGGGTTCAAATTATTTGCATGCGCAAATTCCCATGGGCAAAATGAAGAACAGCTCTTTCCCTACTTGTTATTACAGAGGGGAAGAGCAGATTCCCATAAGTCAGAAATAAGTGATTTTATTTAAGACAAGCAAAAATATTCTGTGCATGTGTGTGCGCGTTAATAGCCTACTGGAAAAAGCACAGACCTGGGAATCTGTAGTTCCTGATTCTGCCAGTGGCTTGCCGTGAGGCCTTGGACAAGTCATTTAACCTCTTTATGCCTCAGTTCCCTCATATAAAAGATGGGGATATAATATCTTCCCTCCCTCAACTCTCAGACTGCAAGCCCATAAGGGACAGGGAGTGTATTTGGTGTGATCATCTACTACTTAGTGTAGTGCTTGGCACATAGTAAGGGCTTAGTACGTGCTGACGTTACTATTATTGTGTGTGTACATGCCTGAGATTGTGTGTCCCTGGTATGCTTACCTCCCTTTGGAGTTGTTTTCCAGCTTGAGGTTTCTAAACATAGGCATGGAGAAACAGTGTGGCTCAGTGGCAAGAGCCCGGGCTTTGGAGTCAGAGGTCATGGGTTTGAATCCCAGCTTTGCCACTTGTTAGCTGTGTGACTGTGGGCAAGTCACTTCACTTCTCTGGGCCTGTTACCTCATCTGTAAAATGGGGATGAAGACTGTGAGCCCCATGTGGGACAACCTGATTCCCCTATGTCTACCTCAGCGCTTAGAACAGTGCTCTGCACATAATAAGCACTTAACAAATACCAACATTATTATTATGATTCTGGGGGTCTCTGCGTGTGAATTTGGAGGACTTTCCGTGCGTGTGTGTGTGTGTGTGTTTATTCATTCATTCAGTCTTATTTATTGAGCATTTACTATGTGCAAAGCACTGTATGAAGCACTTGAGAGAGTGCAATACAGCAATGAACAGACACATTCCCTGCCCACAAAGAGCTTACAATCTAGATAACTTACAGGGGAGAAGCGGGGCAGGGGGGAAGGGGGAGAGGGTGAGAGGGGGAGGGAGAGAGAGAGAGAGAGAGAGAGAGAGAGAGAGAGAGAGAGAGAGAGAGAGAGAAAGCACATGCGATCATGGTGGTAAGAGCAGGCCCCCACAACCACCATGCCCCCATGCTCCATCTTAGGTTGGCCGCTGCGAATAATTTGGGGACTTTTCACTCCCATTATGAGTCCATTTAAATGACAGGTTTTTAGAGATGAAAGTGAGGGGAAAATTCTGCCATTCTGGGAGTACATTAGGGCACTTCCAGCAAGCCCAGAGACAGCACCTTCATGCCCTCTGACCCCTGGCTGAAACACCGGTGCTACAGATCAGACCCTAGACCACTCCTCTGTGGGCTCCTTCCTTGGAGGAGCAGTGTTGGAGTCATATCCCTGCACCTCCTCCTCCTCTTCCCACCTCCAATAAGCAGTAGCATGGTCTAATGGATAGAGCATGTCCCTGGGAGTCAGAGGACCTGGGTTCTAATCTAGACTCTGCCACATGTCTGCTACATGACTTTGAGCCAGTCATTTCATTTCTCTGAGTCTCAGTTACCTCATCTGTAAAATGGGGATTAAGACACTGAGCCCCATGTGTGATGGGGACTGTGTCCAACCTGATTAGCTTGTATCTACCCCTGAGTTTAGTTCAGTGCCTGGACTATAGTAAGAACTTTACAAATGCCATTAAAAAGTAATGGTAATAATACCTTTCCAATATGCATGGCTACTCCCATAATGCCCTGGGCAACTGAAACCTTAGGCAAACCTTTGGCTACTTCAGTAGCCTCTATAGCCACAGATGTGGCCCTATCCAAGAGGCCAGATATACACCGACCCCAGAGGGGCTCTAATGGGCTGAGAATAGCATGGCTTAGTGGGAATAGCAGTGTTCTGGGAGTCAAAGGACGTGGGTTCTAATTACAGCTCCCCTATTTTACTCCTGTGTGACCTTGGGCAAATCACAACTCCTCACTGCCTTAGTTACCTTATCTGTAAAATTGGGACTTAATATCTGCTCTCCCTTCTACTTGGACCATGAGCCCCATATGGGACTGGGACTGTGCCCAACCTAATTCACCTGCATCTACCCTGGCTCTTAGAATAGTGTTTAATGCATAGTAAGTGCTTAACAAATACCAAAAACAAAGAGATGGACCAGCTATAGAACATTTCAGGGGAAATAACTTTTCAGGGGAGAAAGGAAACCTAGAAAACAGGTCTGGAAGGAAAATGTTGGGCCTTTTGACCTTCTCTGGCAAAGGTGAAAGGTTCCCTGGGCTAGCTCACAGGAGCCCTGCCCTCATGCTTTCTAGAAGGTTCCTATCCAGCTCTGAATGGTGTGCATGGTGGTCGAGCTTGCAGTTGACAAGGAAGCACAGATGGCAATATCATAATAATTATGATTATTTGAATAAGGGTGTAATTCCTTGAAGGCAGGGGAAGATTCACTCTATTTTGTTGCTTCCAAGCACTGAATACAATGAGAACTTAAAGCTTGTCTCCCTCATTAGAGGGTACATTCTTAAGGACAGCATTCACATCTGATTATTTTACTCTCCCAAGTACTTAATACAGTGCTCTGCACACAGTATGTCCGCAATAAAGACACCAGATTGATTGACTGATTGAAGAGACATAAAAAATATTTGCAAATAAGGGACAATTTCCCTTTACCTTTCAATCTCTGAAGCAAATGTAGAGGACTCTTAAGGATTCTTCCAAAGAACGTGTGCAGAAAGGGCTCTCTCTTTGCTTTATCACCTGTAATTGATTTGATTTCTCTCTCTCTCTATCTCCCCCTCTCTCTTTCTTAGTATTCTGGTTAGGGACCTAATCTTTGTAGTACAAAACCATTCTCTTTAAGATTCAGAACTTGGCAACAGGGGGATAAGATGAAATAAAGTCTCTTGTTGTAACCGCCCCGTGCTGACCCTGGCACTGATCTGAAAGGAGTGGGAAAGACATTCAATCTCTTCCTGTGAAGCTTTTACATTCTCCCCATCCCACCCCAAGAGGGATCTGGAATCAAACAAACTACAGGGAGCTTTAGCCATTTGGAGAAGGGAAAGAGAAGTTATAAAGGATCATGGGCTTTAGTCAGAGATTAGGAAAAGCACAGAACACCAATTCAATTATACGGATTAAACACCTGATTTACCTACTTTCCGGGCGGTTCTTTTTGAGATGAGGGGCTAAATCGTGAGAACTAGGGCATCCGAGATCCAAATTGGAGGCCTTCTCAGGAGAATTCGTGAATGCAGCTTCCTGTTGCTTCTCGCAATAAATGGAAATGTCAAATCATTGATTTCTGGGCTTCTTTGCTCATACAATTCAGTTAATCTATCCATCAATGGCATTTAATTGAGCACTTACTAAAAGCACTGTACTAAGCCCTTGAGAGAGCACAATAGAATAGAGTTGGTAGACTCATTTCCTGCCCACAATGAGCTCACAGTCTAGAGTGGGAACAACATTAATATAAATATTTCCTGCTCTGTGGTATGCACTCCCTCTCCAGATCCTCTAAGCCAAGCCTCTCCCCACTCAGAAGACTGCTAGAAACATCACTTCTGGGAAGACTTCTGTGACTGAACTCAATCAAGTAATGGTATTTATTGAGCACTTACCATTTGTGAATCCCCATTTCACACCACCTCTGGGAAGACTTCTCCACCACCTCTGGAGAAGCAGCGTGGCTCAGTGGAAAGAGCATGGGCTTTAGAGTCAGAGGTCATGGGTTCGAATCCCAGCTCTGCCACTTGTCAGCTGTGTGACTGTGGGCAAGTCACTTAACTTCTTTGTGCTTCAGTTACCTCATCTGTAAAATGGGGATTAAGACTGTGAGCCCCATGTGGGACAACCTGATTCCCCTGTGTCTAACCCAGCGCTTAGAACAGTGCTCTGCACATAGTAAGCGCTTAACAAATACTGACATTATTATTATTATTATTAAGACTTCTGTGATTTAACTCAATCAACTAATGGTATTTATTGAGCACTTATGGTTTGCAGAGTACTCCACTAAGCACTTTTTCATGGTATTTTTTAAGCTTCATTATCATCAATGGTAGCTATTGAGCACTTAATATGTGCACCATACTAAGCTTTTTTTTTAATGGCATTTGTTAAGTACTTCCTATGTACTTAGCAATCTCCTTTCCAGAGACAGTGGGGCTGGGATCTATGAGGGGAAGACACCGTAAACTCATTGTGGGCAATGGGTGTGTTTGTCAACTGTTGCATTGTACTCTACTATGAACTTAGTAATAATAATAATAATAGTAATCAGGGTATTTATTAAGTCCTTAGTATGTGCCAAACACTATTCTAAGCACTGGGGGAGATACAAGGTAATCAGGTTGAACACAGTCCCTGTTCTACATGGGACTCTCAATTTTAAGCCCCATTTTACAGATGAGGGAACTGAGACGCAGAGAAATGAAGTAACTTGCCCAATGTCACACAGCAGATAAGTGGGGGAGCTGAGATTAGAACCACGTCCTCTCACTTCCAGGTCCATGCTCTTTCCACTAGGCCAGGCTGCTTCATTAGAACAGTGCTCTGCACACAACAAGCATTTAATAATAATAATAACAATAATAATGTTGGTATTTGTTAAGCGCTTATGTGCAGAGCACTGTTCTAAGCGCTGGGGGAGATACAAGGTCATCTGGTTGTCCCACATGAGGCTCCTGGTCTTCATCCCCATTTTACAGATGAGGTAACTGAGGTACAGAGAAGTTAAGTGACTTGCCACAGTCACACAGCTGAAGTGGCATGGCCTAGTGGAAAGAGTACAGGCCTGGGAGTCAGAAGGACTTGGTTCTAATTCCTGCTCTGCCACTTGTCTGCTGTGTGACTCTGGGAAAGTCACTTCACTCCTGGGTGCTTCAGTTACTTCGTCTGTAAAATGAGGATTGAGACTGTGAGCCCCATGTAGGACAGGGGCTGTGTCCAACCTGCTTATCCTGTATCTACTTCAGTGCTTAGTACAGTCCCTGGAACATTGTAAGTGCTCAACAAATATGATAAAAATGAAAAAAAATATATGATTGATTGACTAGAGGTTGGGCCTACTCTCTCCATCCCCCTTTCAGATTCTTTCCTTGATCTGGTGAAGAGCAAAGAGAGAAGGAGAAGGGACCCTGGGAGCTGACGGTGGCACGATCTTGATCAACATGTCCAAGTTGCTGTGTTCACATGTCCCATTGCCATTCCACCTGACCCAGGCCACGAGCCAAGGGTTTTTGGGCATCAAGAGAGGGCCTGATTCCCCCCTGTGTCTTACCTGATTAGCTTGAATCTACCCCAGCACGTAGTACAGTGCTTAGTACAGTACAATTTGTAAATATTTAACAAATACCACAAATTAGGGCTTCCTAAGGGAGCTGAGCAGTAAGCAGGGAAATGGTGAAGCTCCACAGCTTGGAAAAGGAAAGGAGTTGGAAGTTACATGGGAGATTTTGGGGAGAAGCAGCATGGCCTGGTGCAATGAGTATAGGACTGGAGATCAAAGGACCTGGGTCTTAATCACTCTTCTGCCTGTTGCCTGCTATGGGACCCTGGACAAGTAACTTTACCTCTCTGGGTCTCAGTTTCCTCATTTTAAAATGAAGATTCAATAAGCATGGCCTAGTGGAAAGAGCAGGGGCCTGGGAGTCAAAGGACCTGGGTTCTAATCCTAGGTCTGCCACATACCTGTTGCTTGACCTTGGGCAAGTCACTTAACTTTATCTGTGCCTCAGTTTCCTCATCGGCAAAATGGGGACTCCATATCTGTTCCATAGACTGTGAGCCCATGTGACATCTGGTTAGATTGTATCTACCCAGCACTTAGTACAGTGCTTGGCACATAGCATTTAATACAATTTTATCATTATTATTCTCTCTTCCCTTTAAACCATCATTCCTTGTGGATCAGGGACTGCATCTCATCTGATTACATTCGGTCTGCCCCAAAACTTAGCACAGTGCATTCCAAATAGTAAGTGGTTAAAAAATACCCCAATTGTTATTATGATTATTATTGGGGACAAGCGAGGGGATAGTAGACAGATCGCTGTGTGAGGGTTTCAGACAGGCAAGTCGTCCAGGCGTGGGTTGAGGAGAGAGTACTGAAGCCGAGCTGTGGGCAGTATGACCACCTGCCTTTAAACTCCCTTGACTTTCCTGAGCTCACCTGAGAAACTCTGAAAGCCCACCTCACCAGCCAGCCCCCAGCCTGCCTCACATTGCCTGAGACCCAGTTGACACCCAAGGAGACAAGGCTGGGATGCACGCTGAGACCCAAGGCGCTAGACAGTTGAGAGAGTGCTGTTGGCACCTGCATTCGTTCATCATCTTCTCACCGCCCTGGGCTTTCACACTCACAAGCACCACAAGCAAGGTGATTTTGCAAATGTCTGAGCCTTGCAGAGGGGAAGAGTGGAGAGGGAAGGCATTGTTCAGGGTGGGGGTGGGTGAGTCCAAATCAGGTGTGCCCAGTTTCCTCTGATTCTATTATGGACAAATACACACACACATAGAGCAGCATGGCTTAGGGAGAAACAGTGTGGCTTAGTGGATAGAGCATGGGTGTGGAAGCCAGTAAGACTAATCCTGTCTCCTCCACATGTCTGTTATGTGCCCTTTGGCAAGTCACTTCATTTCTCTGAACCTAAATTACCTATCTGAAAAATGGGATTAAGAGTGTGACCCCCATGTGGGACAGGGACTGTGTCCCATCCTGATTAACTTATAATAATAATGATGATATTTGTTAAATGCTTACTGTATGTGAAGCACTGTTCTAAGCACTGGGGGGGGGGGAGCGTGGGATAAAAGGTGATCAGGTTGTCCCACGAGGGGCTCACGGTCTTAATCCCCATTTTACAGATGACGTAACTGAGGTACAGAGACGTTAAGTGACTTGCCCAAAGTCACACAGCTGAAAAGTGGCGGAGCTGGGATTAGAAGGGATTAGAACCCATGACCTCTGACCCCCCCCAAGCTCTTTCCACTGAGCGACGCTGCTTCTTAGAACAGTGCTTGGCACAGGGTAAGTGGTTAACAAGTACCATAATCATTATTATTGTCATTATGCACACACTCCCAACATCTTCCACCCCCAGTAGTAGGGGCCAGTGAGACACTTCTCATTGTGAACTTGCTTTTCCAAGTTGTCCGTTTAATTGCTTGATTCTTTCTGGTCTTTAACAGTCTCTGTCAGGATGCCCTATCACACCATCTCGCGTTATCACTGTGTCTGTGATTATTTTTCCTCTTCCCCCTCAGCCTTTCGGCAATCTCAAACCAAGAGCAGTTAAATGCCTTATCTACCAGCATTGGGATTACTTCCGGGCCTCCGCCTTCCCATGAACAAATCCAGAAAGGGTTGGAGGAAAGGGAATTCTTCCTTGTCTGAAAGATGCGGAGATCTGAAGGACGAGATGGTCTTGTTGGCATGAAATTAGAAGTGGTTGCCTCCAGTGGAGCATTTTGACATGGTTTTGGGATCGAAGGTGTGTGGCAGGGTGGCAAAGGTGAGCAGTAACAGTAGCAGAGTAGTAAAAACGTAATTATTCCAGCACCTAGTAAGCACTTAACAAATACCATTATTAGTAGTAGTAGTGGTAGCAGGAGGACTAGTAGTGGTACTAGTAATAGTAGTGGTAGTAGTAATAGTAATAGCACTAGTACTGGAAATATTAATAATATTAATACTAGTAAATCTAGGGAATGGTGAGTACTAGGGAAACAGTGTGGCCTAGTGTATCAAGAACGGACCTGGAAGTGAGAAGGATCTAATCCCGGCTCTGCCACCTGCCTGCTGTGTGCCCTTGGACAAGTCACTTCACTTCTCTGTGCCTCGGATACCTCATCTGTAAAACGGGGTTTAAGACTATGAGCCCCATAAGGGACAGGGACAGTTTCCAACCTGATTTGCTTGTATTCACCCCAGCGCTTAGTACATTGACTGACACACAGTAAGCTCTTAACAAATAACCTAATTATTATTATTAGCAGTAGAATTGGTAGGGTGAATAAAGGGTACAAATCCAAGTGTGAAGGTAACAAAGAAGGGGGAGGATGTTGGGAAATGAGGCCAGGGAAGTCCTCTTGGAGGAGATGGGATTTTAATAAGGCTCTGAAGATGGGGAGAGAGGTGGTCTGTCGGATAGGAAGGAGGAGGCAGTTAGAAGCCAGAGGGAAAACATGGGCAAGGGGTCATTATCCTTTGTGCCTAAGATTGCCCTTTTGTGTGGCACCATCACACATACTGTGCAGAGGAATACTGGCACCACTGGTAGGGTGTCAAGCAGGAAGAGCCAAACTGAAGCCTCTGTTCCCTCGAAGACCTGTGTTTATTGTTTCAGAAAATTCAGTCATTCACTCTGATTGTTCTATAAATACGTTTTTTTGTCTCTCTCCCCCATACGAAGCAGCATGCCCAGTGGCCCATGCCCAGGGCCTGGGTTCTAATCTTGGCTCTGCCACTTGTGTGCTAGGTGACTTTGGCGAGTCACTTCACTTCTCCGTGCCCTGGTTAACTCATCTGTAAAATGGGGATTAAGACTGTGATTCCTTCGTGGAACAGGGACTGTGTCCAACCCGATTTTCTTGTATCCACCCTAGCGCTCAGAGCAGTGCCTGGCCTATAGTAAGCACTTAACAAAATTCCATTATTATTATTATTATTGTAAGTCTGTCAGTTTCCTGAAAGCAGAGGTGTCATTTCCTCACTTTGTGCTTCCCAAGAGCTTAGAACAGTGCATTGCCTCAATAAATATTATTCCTACAAGAATTGCTATTATTCCTACTACCGTGGGGATTGTTGGCTTGGCAGGAAGACAGAAGGAGTCCCTTTCCATCCAGATGAGCCCACCCAGCTTTCAGAAGTTTGAATGCTCAAGCACGTGTCCTCTCAGCACTTTGAAAAAGCACAGCTGAGGAGACACTTCGAGGAAACACATTCTGCCTGGATTGCTGCATCAGCCTCCTTGCTGACCTCCCTGCCTCCTGTCTCCCCCCACTCCAGTCCATACTTCACTCTGCTGTCCGGATCATTTTTCTACAAAAACGCTTAGGCCATGTGTCCCCGGTCCTCAAGAAACTCCAGTGGTTGCCCATCCACCTTTGTATTCATTCATTCAATTGTATTTATTGACCACTTACTGCATCAAACAAAAGCTCCTCACCATTGGCTTTAAAACACTCCGTCACCTTGCCCCATCCTACCTCACCTTGTTACTCCCCTACTATAATCCAGTCTGCATAGTCCCTCCTCTAATACTAACTTTCTCACTGTGCCTCGATCTTATCTATCTTGTCGCTGGCCTCTTGCCAATGTCCTGCCTCTGGCCTGGAACACCCTCTCTCCCTCCTCAAATCTTCCAAGGCTTCAAAGCCTTATTGAGTGCACATATCCTCCAAAAGGGCTTCCCTGACTAAACCCCCCTTTTCTCTTCTCCCACTCCCTTCTGTGTCTCCCTGACTTGCTCCCTTTGTCCATCCCCCCTCCCAGCCCATCAGCACCTATGTACATATATGTAATTTATTTATATTGTCTGTCTCCTCCCCTCTAGACTGTAAACTCATTGCAGTCAGGAAATGTGTCTATTGTTGTATTGTACTTTCCCAAGTGCTTAGTACAGTGCTCTGCACACAGTAAGTTCTCAATAAATATGACTGAAGGAATGAATTAATTTGAACATCTTAACCTAAAGGCATAAGAATTACTTTGTGGACATCAAGTGGATGGATGTAGGGGCCAGAAAAATCTCACCTTTGGTAATTCCAACTGTATTTCTGGGAACATTTTAGCTTCTACAGTCTATTTGATTATCATTTCCTCAATCAGTGGTATTTATTAATAATAATGATGGTATTTGTTAAGCGCTTACTATGTGCCAAGCACTGTTCTAAGTGCTGGGGGAGATACAAGGTAATCAGGTTGTCCCACGTGGGGCTCACAGTCTTAATCCCCATTTTACAGATGAGGTAACTGAGGGCCAGAGAAGTTAAGTGACTTGCCCAAAGTCACACAGCTGACAAATGGCGGAGTTGGGATTAGAACCCATGACCTCTGACTCCCAAGCCTGTGCTCTTGCTGCTGAGCCACACTGCTTTACTGTGTGCAGAGGAATGTACTGAGCTCTTAGGACAGTACAATAGAGTTGATAGACATGTCCTATGCCCAAAAAGAGCTTGCAGTATAAAGGGCAAAGACCATATCATATTCTTCTATAAACCTGGGTGTCTAGTGCTGTGTACAAAGTAGATTTTCAGGACTGTGGCTCTGTACACAGTCCCCTACATGGGATAGGAATACAATACAGTGCCCTGCATTCAGTGAGCATCAAGTACAATCTCTGCTCATCATAGGAATCCAGTATGTGTTTTCAGTCAATCAATCATATTTATTGAGTGTTTACTGTGTGTAGAGCACTGTACTAAGTGCTTGGGAGAATGCAATATAGACCTTTTTCCTGCCCACAATGAGCTTACAGTCTAGATAGCCATGTTTTTGTGGCTATTTTTTAAATCAGTAGAATAATGAAACAAAGGGACCTTGAAAGATTGTCTGGCCCAGACTTCTGGCAGGTGAGTAAACCATCTGGGATGGATGATGAACAAAAAAGCCTTCACATACTAATAAATCAGTTGTTAAGCCATTCCTTTGTCCTCTCTTCTCCCAACAGGATGGGAGGGAAGGAGCCACAGAACTTTTGCTTCCAAAGCAAGAAGACTTTCACTTCTGGGAGGTACTATCATTCACTGCTCTTGGCTCTTCCCTGAGAATATTCTCAGACCACTTTTGGACCCATTTTTAGAATAGAGAAGCTTCCACAAGCTACCGTGCTAAAAACAGCATGCCTAAGCAAGTGGCTGGGCATCGGGGGCTAGAATGATTCCTTCCCTTTTACCCCAGAAGTGAAAATTCCAGCAGCGAGGGGAATGATTCCCAAAGGTAGTCTACCTGGACTTGTGCCCCATCAAATTGATCCTCAGACTGAAAACATATGAGGACCACTGCCCTTGAAAAAGAGCTTTTCCTAAGATCTGCACATGCCATTTTGACCAATACAATGTTTTGCATTCAGTAGGCAACCAATACAATGCTTTGAACAAGCTACCCTCCTGGACAACCCCTCATGTTTAGGGATGGACCATCCAACATCCCTGGACTATCTATCGAGTAAATAGGATTCCTTTACTTCTCCTATAGCCATGTGAATCACACCTACCATTACTAATTGTGTGTTTACATCACAGTACCCAGAAGTGTAACGGATCAGATGAAGAGAGGAAGCAGATTAATGGAGGGGAGAGGGCATGGTCGTGGGGGAGGGAAGGGAAGCCACTGTGGGTATGATGAGAAGCGGCATGGCCTAGTGAAACGAGCACGGGCCTGGGAGTCGGAAGTTCCTGGGTTCTAATTCCAGCTCTGCCGCTGGTCAGCTGTGTAACCTTGGGCAAGTCACTTAACCTCTCTGTGCCTCGGTCACCTCATCTGTAAAATGGTGATTAGACTGTTAGCACATGGACTGTGTCCCACCTGATTAGTTTTTATTTACCTCAGTGCTTATTACAGTGCCGGGCACATAGTAACTGCTTAACAAATACCATTAAAACAAACAAAAAAACTCTGTTCTTTCCACATCATAAGAGGGACCTTTGAAAGTCTTCCATTCCGTCTGATAGGCAAATTCTACTTAGAGGAATGCATAAAGCTGGGAAAAGAGAAGCAGAAGCAAAAGAAGAAGAAGCAGAAGAAGCAGAAGAAGAAGCAGAAGAAGCAGCAGCAGCAGAAGCAGCAGCAGAAGCAGCAGAAGCAGAAGCAGAAGCAGAAGAAGCAGAAGAAGCAGAAGCAGCAGAAGCAGCAGAAGCAGAAGCAGAAGAAGCAGAAGCAGCAGCAGCAGAAGAAGCAGAAGCAGCAGAAGAAGAAGCAGAAGCAGAAGCAGCAGCAGAAGAAGCAGCAGCAGAAGAAGCAGCAGCAGAAGAAGCAGCAGCAGCAGAAGCAGCAGCAGCAGAAGCAGAAGCAGCAGAAGCAGAAGCAGAAGCAGCAGAAGCAGAAGCAGCAGAAGCAGAAGAAGCAGAAGCAAAAGAAGCAGAAGCAGAAGAAGAAGCAGCAGAAGAAGCAGCAGAAGAAGCAGAAGCAGAAGAAGAAGCAGCAGAAGAAGCAGAAGCAGAAGAAGAAGCAGAAGCAGAAGCAGAAGAAGCAGAAGAAGCAGAAGCAGAAGAAGCAGAAGAAGCAGAAGCAGAAGCAGAAGAAGCAGAAGCAGAAGAAGCAGAAGCAGAAGAAGCAGAAGCAGAAGACAACGAAGCAGAAGACAACGAAGCAGAAGAAGCAGAAGCAGAAGCAGCAGCAGAAGAAGCAGCAGCAGCAGAAGAGGAAGAAGCAGCAGCAGCAGAAGAAGAATCAGAAGAAGCAGAAGAAGAAGCAGAAGAATCAGAAGAAGAAGCAGAAGAAGAAGCAGAAGAAGAAGCAGAAGCAGAAGAAGCAGCAGAAGCAGCAGAAGCAGAAGAAGAAGCAGAAGAAGAAGCAGAAGAAGAAGCAGAAGAAGAAGAAGCAGCAGAAGCAGCAGCAGAAGAAGCAGCAGCAGAAGAAGCAGCAGCAGAAGCAGAAGAAGAAGAAGAAGCAGAAGCAGCAGCAGAAGCAGCAGAAGAAGCAGAAGCAGCAGCAGAAGAAGCAGCAGAAGAAGCAGAAGAAGCAGAAGAAGAAGAAGCAGAAGCAGAAGAAGAAGCAGCAGCAGCAGCAGAAGCAGAAGAAGCAGCAGCAGAAGAAGAAGCAGAAGAAGAAGAAGCAGCAGCAGAAGAAGAAGCAGCAGCAGAAGAAGCAGCAGCAGCAGAAGAAGCAGAAGAAGAAGAAGCAGCAGCAGCAGCAGAAGAAGCAGAAGAAGAAGAAGAAGCAGCATAAGAAGCAGAAGCAGAAGAAGCAGCAGAAGAAGAAGCAGCAGAAGAAGCAGCAGCAGCAGCAGAAGAAGAAGAAGAAGAAGAAGAAGAAGCAGAAGCAGAAGCAGAAGAAGCAGAAGAAGAAGAAGAAGAAGAAGAAGAAGAAGCAGAAGAAGAAGCAGAAGCAGAAGCAGAAGAAGCAGAAGCAGAAGAAGCAGCAGAAGAAGAAGCAGAAGAAGCAGAAGAAGCAGAAGCAGAAGCAGAAGAAGAAGCAGAAGAAGAAGCAGAAGAAGAAGCAGAAGAAGAAGCAGAAGCAGCAGCAGAAGCAGCAGAAGCAGAAGCAGCAGAAGAAGCAGAAGCAGAAGAAGAAGCAGAAGAAGCAGAAGAAGCAGCAGAAGAAGCAGCAGAAGAAGCAGCAGAAGAAGAAGCAGAAGCAGCAGCAGCAGCAGAAGAAGAAGAAGAAGAAGCAGAAGCAGAAGCAGAAGCAGCAGAAGCAGAAGAAGCAGAGAAGAAGCAGAAGCAGAAGCAGCAGCAGAAGCAGCAGCAGAAGCAGAAGCAGCAGCAGAACAAGCAGCAGCAGAACAAGCAGCAGCAGAAGCAGCAGCAGAAGAAGCAGAAGCAGCAGCAGCAGAAGCAGCAGCAGCAGAAGAAGCAGCAGCAGAAGAAGCAGCAGCAGAAGAAGCAGCAGCAGAAGCAGCAGCAGCAGAACGGCAGGGACTGTCTCTATCTGTTGCCGACTTGTTCATCCCAAGCGCTTAGTACAGTGCTCTGCACATAGTAAGCGCTCAATAAATACTATTGAATGAAAGCAGCAGCAGCAGCAGCAGAAGCAGCAGCAGCAGCAGCAGCAGCAGCAGAAGCAGCAGCAGAAGCAGCAACAGCAGCAGCAGAAGCAGCAGCAGCAGAAGCAGCAGCAGCAGAAGCAGAAGCAGCAGCAGAAGCAGCAGCAGCAGCAGCAGAAGCAGAAGCAGCAGCAGAAGCAGCAGAAGAAGCAGAAGCAGCAGAAGAAGCAGAAGCAGCAGAAGAAGAAGCAGCAGAAGCAGAAGCAGCAGAAGCAGAAGCCACGAGAAGCAGCGTGGCTGAGAAGCAGTGTGGCTCAGTGGAAAGAGCACGGGCTTTGGAGTCAGAGGTCATGAGTTCAAATCCCAGCTCTGCCACTTGTCAGCTGTGTGACTGTGGGCAAGTCACCTAACTTCTCTGTGCCTCAGTTGCCTCATCTGTAAAATGGGGATTCAGACTGTGAGCCCCACGTGGGACAACCTGATACCCCTGTGTCTACCCCAGCACTTAGAACAGTGCTCTGCACATAGTAAGCGCTTCACAAATACCAACATTATTATTATTAAATATAAGGCGGGTCCATCTGCAAGAGAAGTGAGACTAAGGCTGAATTCTTGTGGTGCAGATTGTCTTCACACAAATGGAAAAGAAGTAGAACTACTAGTAATAATAGTACTAATAGGATCAGTAGTACTAGTAATTAATAGTAGTAGGATTTGTAATAGTAGTAGAAATAGTAACAGTAGCAATTGTCAGTAGCAGTAGTAATAACAGTAACAGTAGCAATAGAGATAGTAGTAGTTATAGTAATAATAATGATGGTATTTGTAAGCTCTTACTCTGTGCCAAGCACTGTTCTAAATGCTGGGGTAGATACAACATAATCAGGTAACTGTCCCATGTGGGGCTCACGGTCTTAATCCCCATTTTACAGACGAGGTAACTGAGGCCCAGAGAAGTTAAGTGACTGGCCCAAAGTCACACAGCTGATAAGTGGCAGAGCCAGGATTAGAACCCACCAGCTCTGACTCCCAAGCCCCAGCTCTTTCCACTATGCTACGCTGTTAGTAGTAGTAATAATAGGAATAGTAGAAGTAGTGGAAATAGTAGCAGTGGTAGTAGTTAGTAAGCGCTTAGTACAGTGCTCTGCACCCAGTAAGCATTCAATAAATACGATTGAATGAATAGCAGTAGATATAATAGTAGGACTAGTAGTAGTAGTTAGTAGCCGTAGAAATGATAGTAGGAATAGTAGCATTATAGAAATGATAATAAAAATGTACTGTCTCTGTGTGCAGAGCACTGTAGTAAACATTAGAACAAATATGCAGATGAGAATAAGATATTACCCCTGGCTTCCCAGGCACTCACATAGAAGAATGAGGAGGGGGCTGGGGACAGACACAGTAGGAAAGAAACATAAATACAAAAGCAACATAGAAAACAAAGCTGAGAGACCTCAGAGTCCAATGGGGAAAGGGCATGCTGTGGTGGTGTCAGGTGATGCCCCTGCCCCCCTGCCCCCAGCTCATTCAGAGTCCAGCCAAAGTCCCCCGATGTTTGGAAGCTGGAGGAATTGAGACAGCTTCAGCATCAATTCTTCACGGTCCTGTCAGTTCAGGACCTGTCAGGAGCGGGGTTCCTGGTGTCGGGGAAGGGGACAGTGGCGGGGCAGCAGGGGTCCTGGTGGTCTCACTTGCTAGGAAACAAAACCCAAAAGCTTTCTATAAAATGTGTCTACAGTGAGGGATGGGTTCCTAGGGTTTTTCTGCTCATTTGACAGGGAGCTAAGGTTTGCCCAGATGTCTTGTTGACATGTGGCGCTTCCTCACTCAGAATCCTGGTGGGAAAATGCCAGGCAGGGACGAGAATGTGATGGAAGCTGAGTAAGCCACCGGCTTAGTAACTCCTCCTCATGGGGGTCTCGGTCCTGAAGTAGGTCAGAGCTAAGGCTAGCCCATACTTCCAGACTGGGAGTTTCTATCATCACCATCATCTTCTTCATTATCATCACAATCATCACTATACCGTTATTCCCATCAAAACCATCGTCTTCTTCATCATCATCATCATAATCATCATCGTGATCACCATCATCATCAGGTAAAGTGTAGCAAGACTTAGTGGAAAGACCACAGACCTGGGAGAAAGAGGACTCAGACCTACCCAGAGGACCTGGGTTCTAATCCTGCATCTGTCCCTTGCCTGGTAGGTGACCTGGGGCACATCATTTTGTTTCTTTGAGCCTCAGTTACCTCATCTGTTAAATGGGGATTAAGACTTGGAGCCCCATGAGGGACAGGAAATGTGTCCCACCTGATTAGCTCGGAGGTAGGGGTGGGACTAAGCGCATGGGAGAGTCAGTCAGGAGAGAGAATAGAGTGGGGATAAGAGATGGAAGGCTTCCTGGAGGAGATGTGATTTTAGAAGGGCTCTGAAGATGGGGAGAGTGATGGGCTGTCTGATATGTCCAAGCCAGAAAGAGGATGTGGGTGAGTGGAGGCCACCTAAAGTGAATAGGTTGGTCTTAGAAGGGCCAAGTGTGTGAGCTGAGGTGAAGTGGGAGAGGAGAGAGGAAAGCCCTGGGGCCAAGCAAGCAATGCCAGGAACCTAGGGAAGACCAGAAGACTCCTGTCAGTCTGGCACCGGGCCTGGTTGTCCAGAAAGATAGAAAACAATCTCTGAATCCCTTGAGTACAGTGCCTAGCACATCATAAGTTCTTAAATACCACAGTGATCATTATCACTAGCTGCTGGATGGAGTGAGGGTCTACCTCGCCATCTTTAAATGGATCCCAGAAACTTCCATCACTGCCCCGTCTCAGTGCCCCCTCAGTCCCAGACCACCCCCAACAGGCCGCATCTCCCACCGCCTGCCCCTCTCACCCCCAACCTGTTCTGGCCCTCTTCTGTTCTCCATTTACACTCACTCCCTCGGTGAACTCATCCGCTCTCACGGCTTTGACTACCATCTCTACGCAGATGACACGCAGATCTACATCTCCGCCCCTGTCCTCTCCCCCTCCCTTCAGGCTCGCATCTCCTCCTGCCTCCGGGACGTCTCCACCTGGATGTCGGCCCGCCACCTAAAACTCAACATGAGCAAGACTGAGCTCCTCATCTTCCCTCCCAAGCCCGGTCCGCTCCCAGACTTCGCCATCATCGTGGATGGCACGACCATCCTTCCCGTCCCGCAGGCCCGCAATCTCGGTGTCATCCTTGACTCGTCCCTCTCGTTCATCCCACACATCCTATCCGTTACCAAGACCTGCCGGTTTCACCTCTACAATATCGCCAAGATCCGCCCTTTCCTCTCCACCCAAACGGCTACCTTACTATTACGGGCTCTCGTTATATCCCGGCTAGACTACTGTGTCAGCCTTCTCTCTGACCTCCCTTCCTCCTCTCTCGCCCCGCTCCGGTCTATTCTTCACTCCGCTGCCCGGCTCATCTTCCTGCAGAAACGATCTGGGCATGTCACTCCCCTTCTTAAACAACTCCAGTGGTTGCCTATCGACCTCCGCTCCAAACAAAAACTCCTCACTCTAGGCTTCAAGGCTCTCCGTCACCTTGCCCCTTCCTACCTCTCCTCCCTTCTCTCTTTCTACCGCCCACCCCGCACGCTCCGCTCCTCTGCCGCCCACCTCCTCGCCATCCCTCGGTCTCGCCTATCCCGCCGTCGACCCCTGGGTCACGTCCTCCCCTCGGTCCCGGAACGCCCTCCCTCCTCACCTCCGCCAAACTGATTCTCTTTCCCTCTTCAAAACCTTACTTAAAAATCACCTCCTCCAAGAGGCGTTCCCAGACTGAGCTCCTCTTCCCCCTCTACTCCCTCTGCCATCCCCCCTTTACCTCTCCGCAGCTAAAGCCTCATTTCCCCTTTTCCCTCTGCTCCTCCACCTCTCCCTTCCCATCCCCACAGCACTGTACCCGTCCGCTCAACTGTATATATTTTCATTACCCTATTTATTTTGTTAATGAATTGTACATCGCCTTGATTCTATTTAGTTGCCATTGTTTTTATGAGATGTTCTTCCCCTTGACGCTGTTTAGTGCCATTGTTCTTGTCTGTCCATCTCCCCCGATTAGACTGTAAGCCCGTCAAACGGCAGGGACTGTCTCTATCTGTTGCCGACTTGTTCATCCCAAGCGCTTAGTACAGTGCTCTGCACATAGTAAGCGCTCAATAAATACTATTGAATGAATGAATGAACCTGTTCCACACCCAGAGGAATAGTTTTCCAAGGGCTCAGCTGCCCCTCCCACCTTTTCAATTGAGCAGACAGTTAATGTTCTCCTTATAAACGGAGCCCACGACTAGACAAAGTTAATATACTGGGATGAGAAATTGCTCACCTAATTTGATTTTCCTATCACATTATTAAGATATTAGAGAAAAATGATTAATAATAGAGGCGTCGAGAGGAAGCTGCTCTGGCTCTAACAGGAAGCCCCTGAAATGGGGTTGACTACTTTTTCAGTGGTGCGTGATCTGGTTTCTCCTGCTGAGCCCAGGCTGTGAGCTGGGGGTCTTCAGCCACTCCTGCAGTAAGGGAGGGTGGAGGGGGGCGGTGTCCAAGGACTCTTGGATTCTCCGGAGCCCCCTCCCTACCCACCCACCACCAGGGTGTTTCAGCAAGGAGTTGTGTAAGGGACAAAAATGTGTTCTGTTCCATGCATTGTATGCTCCCAAGCTTTTTGTACAGTGCTCCACACACAGTGGATGCTCAATCAATGCCATGAGTTTGTAAGATCTCTGAGAGAGGGATTGTATCCACTAAATTGTACCGTATTCTCCCAAGCTCTTAGAATAGTGTTCCGGGTACAGTAGATGCTCAGTCAATACCGTTAGATTGTAAGCAACCTGAGGATAAGGATCGTGACTACTAAATGTTACTAAACTCTCCCAAACCCTGAGTATAACCCTCCACCCACAGAAGATGCTCAATCAATACTGTTAGGTTGAAAACTCCCCCAAACCAGGGATCATGTCTACTAATTCTATTATATGCTCCCAAATCCTTAAAATAGTAAGATGCTCAACCAACACCATATGCTAAGCGTTCAGTAATTACCACTGATGGAATGACTGATTCTCTGAAGAATCTCAATGACCAGGACCTCTTTTGATGCACATCTCAGAGCTTACCCAGGGAACAGTGCAAGTGGCTCACTATGGCCTAGCTGAAAGACCTGGGAGTCAGGAGCCCTGAATCCTAGTCCCAGCTTTGCATTCAGTCTGCCAAGTGACTTTGGATAAATCACTTACCCTCTTTGGGCCTAAGTTTTCTCACCTATATAGATGAGAAACAGCATGGTCTAGTGGACAGAGTTCAGGCCTGGGAGTCTGAAGGATCTGGGTTCTAATCCTGGCTCTGCCACTTGTCTGCTCTGTGATCTTGGGCAAATCACCTCACTTCTCTGGGCCTCAGTTACCTCAGCTGTAAAATGGGAATTTAGACTGGGAGCCCCATTTAGGATATGGACAGTGTCCAACCTGTTTAGCTTATATCTACTCATATCTACAATGCCTGGCACATAGTAAGCACTTAAATACCATTTAAAAAACACACCAAAAAACACCTGTTTTTTGTTTTCTGATTGTGGGACAGGAATTGTGTCTGATCTGATTATCTTGTAATCTATCCCAGCATGTTAGCACAGAGCTTGACACAAGTCAGCACTGATTACTTATCCCAATCATGGGGCTCCCTGTGAGCCTCATGTGTTGTCTTTGGTGTAAAATCATCTCTGACCCATAGCAACGCCACAGACCCATCTTTCACAGAACACCCCACTCTCTATCTGCAATTGTTCTGGTAGTGTATCTGTAGATTTTTCTTGGTAAAAATATGGAGGTGATTTACCATTGCCTTTTCTGTGTAGTAAACTTGAGTCTGCTCTTGACTCTCTCCCATGCCTCTGCTGCCCAGCACAGGTGAGTTTTGACTTGTAGCAGATTGCCTTCCACTCTCTAGTCACTGCCCAAGCTAGGAATGGAATAGTATATGCTTCTGCTCGACTCTCCCTCCCATAGCTGAGACTGGTAGAGTACTGGAAACTCTCCAGGCATCATCCTCAGAGTGGAGAGCTTCTTGTGGGACCTAATTATCTTGATTCTACCTGAGCACTCAGTACAGTGCTTGGCACATAATTAGGGCTTAATAAATACCATAGTCATTATTATCATCATTATTTTAAATGCAACTCTGCCCCTGATCTGATGGGTGATTTTAGGTAAAGCACTCAACCCCTCTGGGCCTGCGTTTCTTCATAAGGGGCATAAGATAGCTTTCCTTTCATATCTGGGGTGGAGATTGTGTCTGATCTGATCTTGTATGCATCCCAGTGCTTAGCACGTTGCTCATTATGTGCTTAATAAATTCCATAATTAAGGGGCTCTCTGGCTGCAAGTAGGAAGCTAATGAGGACAAGTCACAGCCCAGGATTCAGTTTGAATTGGCGACCATCAGTATTAGCAATAATATCCATTTAATGCTGTGTCCATTACCCATTTTCAGCAGCCATTAACAAGATCAAGGCCCAGTCGGTTCAATGGAGCAAAGACTTTTTGTGTCTAATTGACCATAGTTTTAAATGAGAAGACTCTATAAGGGAAGCTCAGACCACCAAAGCTGAACTTTATCTGGTTTGGAACCCAAGGGAGCCTCGGTGCTTCAGGCTTCGGGTGGCCTGGGTTTACCTTGGAGGGAAGTGAGAAACCAACCAGCGTTTGAGCAAGTTGCCATGCAGGCTGGAGGAGTCCCTGAGGCTTCTGGATAATAGTAGAGAGTTCTTTGGTTTGTCGACGGCAATGGCGAGAGTTAGGGTTGCTGAGAGACCCTTTTGCACATTTGCATTCTGTGCACGAGTGAGATCATCACCTCGAGTGTGGGGGTGTCACACTGGGACAATCTTGCCCACTTTGTCCATGAAGACACAGTTGGACCCCTTTTCTGATCTCCTTTCATCTGGGTGAGTGCTGCTTACTTTCATCAGAAAAAAACGCTCGAAATTGTTTGGGTGGGAGTGGTGAGGATTTGCAGAGCCATCCACACTCTCTCCCCTTTTCATTCATTCATTCGTATTTATTGAGCCCTTACTGTGAGTAAAGCACTGTACTAAACACTTGGGAGAGTACAAGGCAACAACAAATAGACACATTCCCTTCCCACAACGAACTCACGGTCTAAGACGAGTTCACATTTTAGACCTGTGACTGTGATCACCTTATGTCTAGCTGGAGCATGGCCCCTCTGGCTGGGAGAGCGAATGGGGGACTGTCCCAGGGAGAATATCTCTGAGACCCCAGCTAGAGCAGACCCCTCTGTGCTCTTGCTTATTTGGGAGGCCATCACTGAGTTGGATATTCAGAGTGCCCTGCAAAGGTTGGGGAATATTTCCTGCCTTCTTGTGAAAACCAGGAGAAAGGCAAAGAGCAGAAAGAAAAGCAAAGGCAGCAACAAAAAAAGATACTATTAATGACAACAATAATAATGATGAAGGTATTTGTTAAGCACTTATATGCCAAGCACTGTACTAAGTGCTGGGGTAGAAATGAGATCTTCAGCCTGGACAAAATCCCTGTCCCACATGCAGCTTACAGTCTTAGCAGGAAGGAGAACAGGTATTGAATCCCCTGTGGGCAGGGAATGTGTCTGTTTATTGTAGTTCTGTACTGCCCCAAGCTCTTAGTACAGTGCTCTTCACACACAATAAGCACTCAATAAATGACAGACATTTTACAGTTGAAGAAACTGAGGCGCAGAGACTTTAAGAGACTTGACCAAAGTCACGCACCAGGCCCATACTCATTCTGCTAGGCCACACTGCTTTCCTTCTTGTATTAGGAAGGGCCAAGGCAGAGCCATACTGCACAAATTGGGCAAATGGTGCAGTGCCCAATGAATATTCCTACTCCTACTGGAGACAAAGGTACTGATTGAGCGCTCACTCTGTGCAGAGCACTGTACTAAGCACTTAGGAGAGTCTACTATAATAGAGTTGGTAGACCTGCTCCCTGTCCACAAGCAGCTTATCTAGATTTTGTCTGGAGTGAGGGGGCAGCCCTCCCCCTCCCTTCTCCCCCATCTATGCCCAGGACGGTGTGTAGCAAGTGTTCCTCATGCCTGCTATTGTCTGAAGCAAGGTGCTGGAGAAACACAAAGGAATCATTATTATCTCAGGAGTGGCGGTTTTGGCCGGGCTCCAGGCTAGATAATTGCCTCCAGCCTAGCGAAAACTTCCAGTCGTTCCAATCAGATAGGGTGCCGGCTCCCCTTTCTTGTCGGAAAGAGTTCCGTGCTGATAGACACAGGCTGCCCTGAAGGGGTGAGGGAAAGGCCTAGGAAGAAAGGAATTTTACCAGAAAAACTGGAGGGGGGCATTTCCCCCCTCCCCCAGGTACATTTCCTCCCCCTTCTTCTTTGCCGGGGACCTTAGTCCCTCAACTCTAGGGAGGTGGCCTGTGCTATTCCCCGCTGGGCATGCAGGGGAGAGAGAGAAGCTGGCCCTTGACTTCAGCAGGAACAAAGCGGGCAGTGCGGTTTCTGATCTCTTCCCACCTGACCTTTGAAAGAACCCCTTGTGGGCAGGGAACATATAATACAACTCTATCATACTGTACCCTCCCAAGTGCTTAGTACAGAGCTCTGCACAGGTAAGCACTCAATAAATCAATTGATTGACTGAATAATCGATCTCAGCTCCCATGTGTCTTCTGGTTCCTGCTTGTCTTCCCGCCCTCAGATATGGCCCACCCCACCAGGGCCAATAGGAGAAGGATTCAATCAATCAATAGGTCATATTTACAGAGTGCTTACTATGTGCAGGGCACTACACTAAGCACTTGGGAGAATACACTATAATGATATAACAGAGTTTGTAGACATGTTTCCTGCCCTCAAAGAGCTTACATTCTAGAGTGGGAGACAGACATTAATATAAATAAAAAAAAATGTACCTAAGTACCACCTTCAAAACAGTCCAGGAAATTTGACCACCAAAAAAACAAAACCAACACATCTTGCTCTCCGTGATCATGATGTCTACCCAGTATGGCCCCATGATCCTTGCCAGATCATGAGAGAGGAGAGGGAGAGAGATAGGAACGTTTTGGCTCACCTGGAAAGTCACCAATCTCGCCACTGCCCTCTTGACCACATGCTGCCTCTACTTTGGAACTCCCTCCCTCTTCATATCTGGCAGACGATCACTCTCCCCACCTTCAAAGCCTTATTAAAAGCACATCTCCTCCAAGAGGCCTTCCCTGACTAAACCCTCATTTCCTCTTCTGTCACTTCCTTATGTGCCATCCTTGCAGGTGGATTGGCACCCTTTGGTCACCCCTCCCTCAGCCCCACAGCACTGTCTGTAAATTATTGATATTAATGTCTGTCTCCCCCTCTAGACTGCAATCTCATGGTGGGCGGGGAATGAGTCTACCAACTCTGTAATACTGTACTCTCCAAGCACTTAAGAACAGTACTCTGATCATGGTAAATGCTCATAAGTGCTTAACTGATTGAAAATCCTAAAGTCAGCAAGAATCAGCAAGAATCACTTCGGTGCTTTCCTTTTTCTGGGTTATAATCAATCAATTAATTAATGTCAAGGGTTCACTAGCCTAAACTCAGTGCCTTCTCTGACCAGAGAACTGAACTAACTACACTAATCCTTGCTCTCTAGGGTCTTAAAGTCTAATGAGAGAAGCATAATTTATCAATCAGTCAATTAAACGCCTTTTATTGAGCAACTACTGAGTGCTAGTCACTGCACTAAGCATGTAGGAGAGTGCTCCTTGACTTCAGGGAGTTTTAATGGGAGGGAGACAGAATTATTAGAAATTATTGAAGAAGCAGCCTAATAGGAAGAGTCTGGGCCTGTGATTCAGAGGACAGGATTCTAATCCTTGCTTTCATTCATTCAATAGTATTTATTGAGTGCTTACTATGTGCAGAGCACTGTACTAAGCGCTTGGAATGTACAAGTCGGCAACAGATAGAGACAGTCCCTGCCCTTTGATGGGCTTACAGTCTAATTGGGGGAGACAGGCAGACAAGAATAATGGCAATAGAGTCAAGGGGAAGAACATCTCATAAAAACAATGGCAAATAAATTGAATCAGGGTGATGTACATCTCATTAAACAAAATAAACAAAATAGGGTGATGAAGATATATACAGTTGAGCGGACGAGTACAGTGCTGAGGGGGTGGGATGGGAGAGGGGGAGGAGGAGAGGGAAAGGGGGGAGAAGAGGGTTGAGCTGTGGAGAGGTGAAGGGGGGTGGTAGAGGGAGCAGAGGGAAAGAGGGGGGAGCTCAGTCTGGGAAGGCCTCTTGGAGGAGGTGAGCTTTAAGTAGGGATTGGAAGAGGGGAAGAGAATTAGATTGACGGCGGTGAGGAGGGAGGGCATTCCAGGACCGTGGGAGGACGTGGCCCAGGGGTCAACGGCGGGATAGGCGAGACCGAGGGACGGTGAGGAGGTGGGCGGCAGAGGAGCGGAGTGTGCGGGGTGGGCAGTAGAAAGAGAGAAGGGAGGAGAGGTAGGAAGGAGCAAGGTGATGGAGAGCCTTGAAGCCTAGAGTGAGGAGTTTTTGTTTTGAGCGGAGGTTGATAGGCAACCACTGGAGGTGTTTAAGAAGGGGAGTGACATGCCCAGAACGTTTCTGCAGGAAGATGAGCCGGTCAATGGAGTGAAGAATAGACTGGAGCAGGGCGAGAGAGGAGGAAGGGAGATCAGAGAGAAGGTTGACACAGTAGTCTAGCCGGGATATAACGAGAGCCTGTAGCTGTAAGGTAGCCATTTGGGTGGAGAGGAAAGGGTGGATCTTGGCGATATTGTAAAGGTGAGACTGGCTTGATAATTTAACTGCTGTGTGACCTTGGGGAAGTCACTTACCTTCTCTGAATCTCAGTTTTCTCATCTGTAAAGAGGGGATTCAATACCTATTCACCCTCCTACTTAGGCTGTGAGCCCCTTGTGGGACAGGGATTGTGTTCCCCTTGATTAGCTTGTATCTACTCCAGCACCCAGCACAGTGCCTGGCAGATAGCAAGCGCTTAACAAATACCATTAAAAAGAAATTAAAAATTAAGTGTGCAGTCTCTGTCACAAACTCTGTCAAATGCTGGGATAGATGTAAGCTAATCAGTTTGAACACAATCTCCACTCTCATATGGGGCCTAGAAATGAGACCCCATTTTACAGAGAGGAAACTGAGGCAAAGAGAAATTAAGCAATTTTCCCAAGGTTACACAGCAGGTGATTGGCTCCAGGTCACCTCAGTCCTGGGTGTTTTCCACTTGGCTTTGTTAGTTCATTTTCCTCCAGTCAGAGGGAATACAACAAGAAAACATATCTACATTTATATTTATAGAGTCAGGGAGAAAATGCATTACTTAAGATAAATGGTGCTGTTGAAAGGCAGGAAGCCTTGAGCCTCCCAATATCAAAGCGAAGAATGATTGGACGGTCTGGAACATGTCACATGAGTAGCCTCCAACAAGGAGCTCAAGGCACAGAAGGAAAAAAAAATCCAGTCCCTGAAGACAAATGATTTGGTCATTAGTGAGAACTGGGGTGAGTCCAGGTAACATGCTGAATTCCAAAACACCAATCAGAACCTCTATAAATAAGGCATCATTTGGTCTGACGGAATACGTCTGCCATACCTTTCATCATCATTAGGGCCAGGATTTCGGGGGAAGAGGACTTTTTTTTTGCCTCCGTCTGAAATTAATTCATTGCTGGAGAATGGTATTAGATCAACAGCAGCCACTAAGTGGGGTCCTCTGGGCAGGAATGGGAAGCCATGACCAATGAAAGGCACACTGATTCCGGAGCGGAACAAATCCAAAGGTTTACTCCCGCACAAATTCAAACTCCTAAAACGGCCTTTCATGTTCATGCAAACAAGTTATTTGAGTCGGCGTCGTCTAGGGAGGGCCTTACTGTCCTCTAAAATGGTGTGTTTGGGAGCAAAGTCATCGTTCAACCTGCTTACTTAAAAAAAAAAATCCCATTTTAGTGCACCTCAGGGGAAGAGGCTACATGGATCGTTTTAGGCTGAAGAGAGAGAAGGGTACTATTACCCTGTGATGGTCAACACAGTTTAAGAAATTCAGGCCTAAAAATTCCTGATCCTGATGACCAAATCAATCACTCAGTGGGATCTATTGAGTGCTTGCTATGTACAGAGAGTTCTGTACGAAGTGCTTAAAACCAGATTATCTGGATATTTCTTAAATAGCTTCTGTCTCAAATATCTGGATATTTCAAGACAAAACAAATCTCCACTCTGCTCTTATTCCCTGTGTACTTTTGTTTTGTTGTCTGTCTCCTCCCTTCTAGACTGTGAGCCCGTTGTTGGGTAGGGATTGTCTCTATTTGTTGCTGAATTGTACTTTCCAAGCACTTAGTACAGTGGTCTCCATGCAGTAAGTGCTCAATAAATACAATCAAATGAATGAATGAATTCCCTCTTGTGTGTTTTTCCCCAGCACTTAGTGCTCAACATGTAGTAAGCACTTAATAAACCATACTACTGTTATCATTCCTGCTACTAAGAGCACAGGCTTGGGAGTCAGAGGTCATGTGTTCTAATCTCAACTCCGCCAGTTTGCGCAAGTCACGACTTCTCTGTGCCTCATTTACCTCATCTGTAAAATGGGGATGAAGACTGTGACTCCTACGTGGGATGACCTGATTGCCTTCTATCTATCCTAGCACTTAGAACAGTGCTTGGTACATAGCAAGCACTTAAATACTAACATTATTATTATTAACTACTATCATTTCTACTACTTTTATTGTTACTACTACTACTATTACTGCTACTTCTACTGCTATTATTACTACTACTTCAACAGCTCTATCCACAGCAGCGTACACATGGGTCACAGTCTAAGTAGGAGGGAAAACAGATTTTGAATCCCCATTTTTTACAGATGAGGGAACTGTGGCACAGAGAAACTAAGTGACTGCTTAAGATTACACAGCAGACAAGTGGCGGAGCTGGTACTAAAATCCAGGTCCTTCTGACTCCCAGGTCCATGCTCTACCTCCTAGACCATGCTGCTTCTCAAAACACTACCAAGGGGTGGGATTCAAACCTGAGTCTCCAGAAGGGATTTCACAATGAACATAGCAACTTGGACTTCTCAGGGAGAATACAAACAGTAAGTTCAGAAGCCAGTGCCCTACCCTATTCTGCTCATGCCAGAGAGGTTCTAATCAGTATGGGCAAGAAAAGGAGGGGTGGAATGTGGATAAGGATGAGAGACAAAAGCTATCTGAGCCTCTATCATGAGGGGATTCAGACATAAACTAAGTGTTTTGAGGTCTGGGGTCTGAACTGTCCTAGTGGCTCCTTCTGTATAGACCAGGGCAGCTACTGGAGATAGTTGGGAGTTAGCTGGAGATAGCTGAGTGCTCAGTTATGTAGGATGAGTGCATCTAGGTAAAGTGGGGATTGAAACAGTGAGCTCCATTTGGGACAGGGACAGTGTCCAACCCAATTTGCTTGCATCCACCCCAGCGCTAAGTAGAGCGCTTGGCATATAGTAAACGCTTAATAGACAGCATAATTATTATTACTTGATTGTGGCTCAGTTACCTCATCTGTAAAATCAGGATTAAGACTGTAAACCCTATATGGGACATGGACGGTGTCCAACCTGATTAGCTTGTATCCACCCCAGTACTTAGTACAGTGCCTAATACATAGCAACCATTTAACAAATACCATTAAAAGAAAACAGCAACAAAAAAAACAACAAAGAAGAGCAGTTGGGCCACCCCAAAAATTCTGTGAGATTTTCTGGGGTTCCAGTGAGGTGACCCCATTCTCAAATCGTTCTCTTCCCTCAGTGTTCACTGGAAGAGCAGGGGATTGGGAGGGAAAAAGGAAGTGGAGGGGGAGGCCAGCCTCATTCAGCTCCAATCCATCACCTGGGTAACTCAGGCAGAAAAAAGGACTCTCGCTCCTCAATTTCCTGGATAATCCAGCCGAGTTCCTGCTCCCTTACATCTGAGGAGACGCAGGTCAAAGCTTGGAAGCAGTCCTGGTACCCTCCCCTCATCCGGTTGCTGCTGCCTGTCTTGTCAGCTGAGGAAGATGTGAGTCACTGATGCTCTTATCCCCCCGAGTAATGAGAATTTCTCAGGTCTATTCTGAAAGTGAAAACTGCGTCTAACCCTGAGCTCCACTGAGCTTGGGGTCTGCAGAGGCAGGAATAATTCCCTGCCATGGCTCTGGTCTCGAAAGGGCATATGCTCGTTATCTTCATTTCCCTGGGTACCAGGTGCTGTGGACATGCTGTGTCCTCTAGACTGTAAATTCCCTGTGGGCAGGGATTGTGTCTACCACCTCTATTGTATTATTCTTTCCCAAACTCTTAGAACACAATACTGAGAAACAGCTTGGTCTTGCAGATAATAATAATAATATTGTTGGTATTTGTTAAGCGCTTACTATGTGCAGAGCACAGTTCTAAGCGCTAGGGTAGATACAGGGTAATCAGGTAGTCCCATATGAGGCTCAGAGTCTTCATCCCCATTTTACAGATGAGGTAACTGAGGCACCGAGAAGTTAAGTGACTTGCCCACAGTCGCAGAGCTGACAAGTGGCAGAGCTGGGATTCAAACCCATGACTTCTGACTCCCAACCCTGGGCTCTTTCTACTGAGCCACACTGCTTCCCTAATGGAAAGAGCACAGGCCTGGGAATCAGAAGACGGGGTTCTAATCCCAGGTCTGTCATTTGTCTCCTATGTGACCTTGGACAGGTCACCTCACTTCTCTGGGTTTCAGTTCCCTCATCTGTAAAATGAAGATTAAGACTGTGAGCCCTCTGTGGGACCCTCTAGATTGTGAGCTCATTGTGGGCAGGGAATGTATCATTTGTTGCAGTACTGTACTCTCCCAAGCACTAAGACAGTGGTGTGCACATAGCAAGTGCTCAATAAATACGATTGAATGAATGAATAAGACAGGAACTGTGTCCAACCCGATTACCCTGTATCTACCCCAGCACTTAGAACGGTGTCTGTTACATAGAAAGCGCTTAACAAATACCATAATTATCATTATTATTAAAACAGACTGCAAAACAGCAGGGTGGAGAGCAGCTGGGACTATATAATGAAGGGCCACTTAGTCTAAATGAGTGGCAAGAGAACCCTGATCCTTGGCAACCACGAGGCACCTTGGGCTCTGGCCCTCAGAGCCCTCGTTGCCCACAGGGACCGGATAACACTCCACCTCTAGGACTGAGTGGGTTGGGCTCGATGTACCCGGCTTTCATATGGTATATTATTCCTATTTTACAGATGAGGAAGCTGAGGCCCAGAGAAGTTAAGTGACTTTCCCAAGATCAACCAGGAGGCCAGTCACAGAGCCAGGGTTAGAACCCAGATCTTCTGACTCCTGGTCCCGGGTTCTTTCCATGAGCCCACACTGCCACTTCAGGTAAAAAAAAAAAAAAATCCATGTGGGTCACTATGTGTAGACCTTAAACTGAATGCATCTTGGTGGGCATTTGAAGATCCTTAAGTGACCCTATTTTGTGAAACTCTCAGCAGAGCAGGAGAGAGACTTGGGTAAAGAGGAGGGGCAGTCTCTTGGGAGACCCTGGTACACGACAGAGGGAGGAAGGGTCACAGAGGTAGACGGAATGATTTAGAGGTGAAGACAAGGAGGGTAGGCCCTTCTTCTCTGGGTGTCTCTAGCAATATCCGATCCAGCAGGTGAATGGATAGAAAGAGGGAGGGAGAGAGAGAGAGAAAAAGAGAAAAGGAGGAAGAGAGATAATACAGCTGCCTCAGATACCATCATCTCTCCCGTCACTCTGTTCCAGCTATCCTGGCCCTAGCTGGAGCTGTAGGAGTTGGGGAGGAGTCTGTTAATCAATCAGTGATACTTAGTACAGTGTTCTGCAAAGGTTAAGCACTTAATAAGAGCTTGGGAGAATGCAATCTAACAGAGTTGGTTCCCTACAAACCTGGAGTAGACCTTACAGTCTAGAGGGGGAGATGGATGTTAATATAAATACATAATTTATAGATATGTAATTTATAGATATGTCCATAAGTGTTGAGGGGGCTGAGGGTGTCGGCTGTGTGACTGTGGGCAAGTCACTTAACTTCTCTGTGCCTCAGTTCCCTCATCTGTAAAAATGGGGATTAAGACTGTGAGTCCCACGTGGGACAACCTGATTCCCCTATGTCTACCCCAGCGCTTAGAACAGTGCTCGGCACATAGTAAGCGCTTAACAAATACCAACATTATTATTATTATTACCAAATGCCACAGACCCTGCAGCAGAAGTGGTCCCTGGGGCCACAGTGACCATAACAACAATGGGAATCAGGAAGTATGGGTGAACATGGCACCTACGGTAGTCATGGGGGCAGCAGTGACCATGCTGGAGTGGTGACCGTGCAGCAATGTCCATGACATCAGTGGTGCCCACAGTGGCAACAGTAACCAGAAAAGGAGTGATGGCCATGGACACAGAGGTCACATAGGGTATTTCTTGGCATCATTTACAGCCACCCACCCTGCTCCTATGGCTGGGAGCACCAGCCTCCTGTGCTCTAGCCACACCTCTGGATCCCAGATCCCCTTTGATATCCAGACTTTGGTCCTGAATTACCAAGCTCATCTACTTGGGACCTTGTGGGCAGAGAATGTGCCTACCAGCTCTCTTATACTGTAATATCATACTCTCCCAAACCCTTAGAATCCTCTTCTCCCACTCCCTTCTGTGTTGCCCTGACTTGTTCCCTTTGTTCATTCCCTCTCCCAGCCTCACAGCACTTAGGTCCATATCTGTCATTTATTTATATTAATGCCTGTCTGTCCCAGTCTAGACTGCAAGCTCATTGTGGACAGGTAGTGTGTCTGTTTATTGTTGCTTGGTACTCTCTTAAGCACTTAGTACAGTGTTCTGCACACCATAAGCTCTCAATAAATATAATTTAATGAATGAAGTGCTCAGTAAATACGAGTGATTGATTGATTTGGAACTTTCAGAAGGACTTGGGCTGTGCTCCAGCAACAGGGCTCTACTCCCACGGAAATTCTTGCCTGTAAAAGCAGTTTTTTTAAACTTATTATATGTTCCTGGCATTGCCTGATGTTCCCCTTTTAGACTGTAAGCTAACTATGGGGAGGGAATGTATCTACTAATTCTGTTGGATTTTTATATTGCACTCGCCCAAGTGCTTAGTAATATAGTAATATAGCACACAGTAACTGCTCAATAAATACTATTGATTGATAAATCACAGCTTCTCCAAAAGGCCTTTCCTAAAACCTCATTTGCTTTTCTCCCATTCCCTTCTGCCTTGCTTTTGGACTTGGATTTGCTCCCATTTTTCACCCCCATAGCACTGATGTACATATCCATTATTTGCCTATAATGATGTCTGTCTTGTTTCCCCCTCTAAGCTCTCAGTGGGCAAGGAACATGACTACCAACTTTGTTATAATGTACTCTCCCAAGTGCTTAGTATGCTTCTCTGCACAATAAATGCGATCAATACGATCGATTGACTGATTGTTTAAGTTGGGTAACGGCCCTAGGAATAAGAGGTAGCTGGTAATACTAGTAAGTAGGTTCTGCAAGAACAATTTATTGATTAAAAGGCATTTACTGAGCACTTACTAGGCACAGAGCACTGTACTAAGTGCTTGGGAAAGTACAATACAAATGATCCATGCCCATAATGAGCTAGGCATGAGGATGTAGGATGGAAGGCCAGGCTTACTTAAGGATATAAGGCAGGAGGCTAGATATGCAAAGAATGCAAGGTGAAAAATGAGAATTACAAGTGGGATGTAAGGCCAAATTTAAGATGAAAGGCCAGGTTGGCAAAATAGGTCAAGGGTCAGGAGCTGGAAGGGATTCCAACCACCCAGAAGAAAGTTAGGGATTAATTCAGGAAGCACAGAAGTAAGGTGGACTGCAAGACTCTGGTTGAAACCAGTTGAGACCAAGTGAGGACAGAGAGGACATGGATCATTGGTAGAGAGCAGGGGCACCCATGAAGCCACTTGCATCTCCAAACTGTTCCTTTGGGAAGCAAAGAAAACTTCTCAGAAAGATCCTTGACACGCCACCACTACACCTTACACCACTAGCTTATAGTCTAGAGGGACTGACCAGCGGAGTGCTTGTGGCTTGAAGGCAGGAGGATCATACCCAAGTGCTTAGAACAGAGCTCTGCACACAGTAAGCCCTAGTAAATACCATTGATTGATTGGTTTTAAGGCACTCAATCAGTTCTCTCCCGACACCTTCCTTGCTCTAATCCCACTAAAAAACAGCCTGCACAGTTTGCTCCACTGACATCAAGCCCATTTTACAGATGAGGGAACTGAGGAACAGAGAAATGAAGTGACTTGCCCAAGGTCTCAGCTCAGACAAGTGGCAGAGCTGGGATTAGAACCCAGGTCCTTCTGACTCCCAGGCCTGTGCTCTATCCATTAGGCCACACTCTTTACTTCTCTCCTGTTAGACTGTAAGCTCTTTGGGACTTACGTCTTCTAACTCTATTGTTCTCTCCCAAACACTCAGAACAGTGCTCTGCACAGAGTAAGCACTCCATAAATACCACCGATTAATTGTCCCGTCTCTGAAAACTCCTGGAGCTTCTCTTGGGGTCTGAGAACTGCTTTTGACAGCAGAGGTTTACCTCGAATTAAAGTTGCTCAGAGGGCATCCCTGAAGAGCAGCACAGAAGAAGACGGTCACATTGGAGTTCCAGTAGAGATCAAGAGCAGACAAAGGCATTCTGGGTATTTATCTTCCTAACGGTTGCTTTCATCCTTGTCGTGATATCTGTATTTGTTAGTCACGTTAGATTCTTCTTATTCCTGCCACCAGACTCTGCACAATGTGTTTTATTCTCAATAATCCCCAGAAGGGATATTCCTGTGATTTATTGCCCTTAAGTGTTTATCTTATTTTCCCAGTTTTTTCTCTTCTCCTACCATTGTCTTACATTTCTGGAGTTTCATTTTCTCTATAGCCCAAATTTGTCTTCTTTTCATATTTATTTCAGTGTTTGTCTGTTCTCCCAGCACATGTTTTATTCTTAGGATTTATCTTTCTTATTTTCAGGCTAAGGCTCTGGTGCTGGGCCTATTCTCCCTCCTTGCTCTTTATTTATTTAATCTTTTATGTCTCTTTGGTGCCATGCTGTCAGTATGGAAGCCAAGTGACAGAAACATGAATTCTCCTGGGGAGTCGAGACTGCAGGAGACCAGGGGTGGGAGGGCTGGGTTGGGCTCCCCATCCTGATCTCCATGGCTATTCTGAGTGCCAGAGCCAGTAACTGAACGTAGTAGCAGTAGTAATATCAGTAGTAGTAAGAGTGGTGGTATTAGCAGTAATAGCTGTAGTAATAATAGTAATAGGAGTAGTAATAGTAGGAATAGTAATAATAACAGTACTATTTATTAAGTGTCCTCTGCATGCAATGTACTGTTCTAAGTGTTTGGAAGAGTATAATAGTAGTTTTTTATATGAGCACCCTCTGGATACTCAAATGATTAGGACAGCATAGTAGTAGAGAAAGTATCACATTTAGCAAACATTCATTGTGTATGTAGCCCAGGTTGACTGTTACTTTGGTCCTCTCACTGGTCTCCCTGCCTCCAATCTCTCCTCTTTCCTGTTTATACTTCCCTCTCCCCTCCAGATTATTTTTCTGAAACATCTTTCTGTGTGTGTCTTCTCCCCATTCCTCTAAAACTCTCAGTGGTTGCCCATTCAATCAACCAGTGGCATTTATTGAGCACCTATTGGGTGCAGAAAGCTGCACTAAGAGCTTGGGAAAATACACTACTCTATTTCTCTCCACATTAATCATAAATTCCTCACCATTGGGTTTAAGCCACTCAAGCTCCTTTCCCACTGCACCTCAGCTCTCAACCTTCATTACCCTTTAGAAAGCTTACTCAATGTGCCGTAACTTCATCTCTTCCACCTCCAACCTCTTGCTCACACCTTTCCCACAATCTGGAACTCCTTATCCCTTCATATCTGATAAATCACAATTCTCCCCAACTTGAAAATCCTTCTGAAATTAGATCTCTTGTCCTCTGCTAATTTCTAGGGGTTTTTTTTTAATGGTACCTGTTAAGCATTTACTAAGTGGCAAGCTCTTTATTAAGGGCTGCTGTAGATACAAGCTAATCAAGTTGGATACAGTCCATGTCCCTCCTGGGACTCATAGTCTTAATCCCCATTTTACAGATGAGGTAACTGAGGTACAGAGAAGTTAAGTGACTTGCCTAAGGTCACACAGCAGTCAAGTGGTGGAGCAAGAATTAGAACACAGGTCCCTGTTCTCCCTCCTACATACAGTGTGAGCCCCATGTGGAAACTGACGATCTCAAACCTATCCCAGTGCTTGGTCCAGTGCTTGACACATTCTAAGTATTTAACAAATACCACAATTAATATTTTCATTGTGTCCCCAGGCTGCTCATCATTGACTTGGTCTCTGGCCTGCTTTGTGACCGTGAGTCAGGCACTTAACCTCTCCATGCCTCATTATCCTCACCGGTATGAGGGAACATTAATATCTGTCTGTCCATCTCCCAAAGGATGCCAGGAGGTCAGAAGATGCTGAAGAATTTCGGAAAATACAACAGGGCTAGAAAAAAAAAATCAAAGCATTAGTTTTAAGATTAGAAAACAATATAGACAACAGTAGCGGTACCTGTAAAGCATTTTTATATACTGAGCACAGGACTAAGCACTGGGGTAGAATCAAGATAATCAGTGCCTCTCCTACAGTCTAAATAGGAACAAGGAGAGCAGGTATTCAATCCCCATTTTACAGATGAGGCAACTGAGTCACAGAGAAGCTGAGTGACTTACCCAAAGATCACACCACAGGTAAACTGTGGAGTCAGGATTAGAATCCTGGTCCTGGTGCTCCCAGGCTGGAGGTCTTTCTGCTAGGCCACACTGATTCTCATCCCTGCAGGGAGGCTGTGAATAGCAATATCTTTAGCTGGTGGCCTGAATTCTGCTTCAGAGGGCCCCTGTGATAGTCACTCTGGCAGCCTGACATGACATATGGGACAATTTCCCAAAGATCTTTGTTTCCCCAGGAAGTAGGGGGGGGGATAGAAGGAGGCAAACAGCCCACTCAAACCTGCCCGCCTTTAATACGCTCCAACCTGCCCCTCCGTAGTCTGACTTTCCTAAATTCATCTTCCAAAGATATTGTTTTCCTCTCTTGCTCCAGGAACTGGCGTCACATCTCCCTCTCTGCCTCATCTGTCACCTACTCTGGCTCCCTATCCATCTTCAGATCCAATTCAGAATTATCCCCCAGGTTCACAGAACTCTCCAAAGATGGACTCGGGCCTCAATATGTCTCCGAAGGTAGAAGCTGCTTCTTCTCGGCCACCTGCTCTCCCGCTCCTCTCCCTGCTGTTTCTTCTCTACAGCTTTATGAACTTCGGGTTTCAATGGCATTTTCAAGTACCAAGTCCTTTGTGGTCAGATGGCACTTGGTCCTTGCCCAGATGAGTCGATAACATTCTGACTACAGAAGGGGAAACTGAGGCCCACCGAAGTCCAGTAAGGGTGGGGTCCAAGGATGAGGCTGTTAGAAAGAGAATCCATGTTTTTAGGATATTTCTTGACAGGCCATGGTCTTATTATGCCATGTGAAAGGAACTCACTCCAGGGGAGATTCACTATGGCCTAGTTGGAAGAGGTTCGAACTGGGAGTCAAGGAACCTGAGTTTTAATTCTGGCTCTTCCACTTATCTGCTGTGTGACCTTGGGCATGAGAAGGATGGCCTCAAAGAGACCGATGACATCAACTGGATGCCAATTTTGTGGATGCTGTGAGACTGTGGCTGAATTTCTGAGTCTCTAGTGTTTTGGGGGGATTTCTAGACTCTTCCTGCTCACTCCAGAGGCACTATGTTTCTCTTCCCAGATCCTGTGGCAGGGATGCCACTTGTGAGCCATAGAACCTGGGAGCAAGAGCCGAGATGGAGAGAAGCTGGGCCCTGGAAATACCAACGCCAGACACATGGTGTCTAGTTATGGTTCACTACCTGGGCAGGAAAAGGTCACCAGTATACTTAACTGTCCAGCACAAAACCCATCATTTTGGCCAGCCGGAACTCGCCTGCAGTGGGATGGTTGGATCAAATTCCATTGGATTATCAGAAGGCTACACACCCGGGCCCCCAACTTGCCCCAGATCTCTGGAGAGAAGGTCCAGGAGTGGTTCACCTGTATCCCAGCCTGACCTGAGCCTCTGTCCTCCTGGAGAGGCTGAGACAGAGAGAGAGACAGAGAGAGAGCAAAATGGAGACAGGCACAGAGGTAGAGACAGAGAGATACAGGGACAGAGAGAGAAAGGCAGAGCCAGAGAGCGAGCCAGAGACAGAGAGAGACAGAGGGGGAGAGACTGAGAGAGTCAGAGGCACAGAGAGATAGAGAGAGAGAGAGATGGAGAGAAAAAGAAACAGAGACAAAGATACAGAAATGGAGACAGAGACATAGAGAAAGAGAGAGACAGACACCCAGGGCTGTTAGGTTCAAGCCAGGTCTCCCTCGAAGCTGGTCTCATCCCTTCCCGCTGGGTCTCCAAAGGCAAGGAAAGAGAAATGCAAGGAAAAAATGAAATCAGAATCCTCCTTAATCAAAGCACTTGAAAGAACCTGACATGCAGTCATTGTGCTCCCAATTTATTACTACAACAGAACGGGGTAATACTAATGAAATGGCAATCTGCTGAACACAATGGGCTATTTATGGAAATAGAGCTCTCTGCTGTGGGGGACCACAATGGAAGCCAGGGTATAAGGCAAGGGTCATTATGTTTCCAGCCCTGCTTATTGTCCCCTCATAATTATTTAGGGAGAGAAGAGAAAACAGGCTTGGTTCCCCTGGGGCCTCCGGGGATGGCACTGTGAGGGATTCAGGTAGGTTTGCTGGTAACTTTTGGAAAGATCCTGCCTCTGTCATAGGTAGTGGGGAAAGTAGGGGGGATAGTGGGAATGGGGGAGAGAGAGAGAGAAAGGGGAGAAAAGAATTCATATCTTCCTAATCATTCAATACTATTCATTGAGCACCTACTCTATGCTGATTATTGTACTAAGCCCTCGAAGGAGTACAATAGAGTTAGCTGACATGATCCCTGCCCTCAAGGACCATTTAATACTTCCATGATACCCAGTATTAGCTCTTTCTACCTTAGTCTTAACAAGTGAGAGATTCATTATCATCGTCCTCCTCCTCATCTCGATCATCATCATCAACTTTGTTAGATAAGGAGGACCTTGCTAAAGTATCTAGAATGAAAAGCATTAATAGCCCTTCTTCAAACCAGGCATTCAAAAGGAATAAAAGGGATGTGGAATCTGGCTAGACTCCGAAGGGGAACGCTCTCTGAATACTCTCAAGAACTGTAAAACTCTGATTAACTCTACCTGCTAACAAATACTGTTTTAATTGGAGAGACAACTGAACATGATGCAAGGAATAGAAAATGACAAGCAGGATCATCAACCCTTTCTGACCTTCCTTCCCATCACCTTAATTAAAGGGGTAGGGACTTTCACTGGGAAAAGGAGCTCTGACCCAGCATCGGGCGGTAGATATATACATATATACATATACACACATACATAGGAAAGGAAAGGCAGCATGGCCAGCCTATTCACTGTATCTCAGTTTGGTCTATCTCACCACCGACCTCTCACCCACATCATACCTCTGGTCTGGAATGCCCTCCCTCTTCATATCTGACCCACAATTACTCTCCCCCATCTCAAACCCTTAATGAAGGCACTTTTCCTCCAACAGGCCTTCCCTAAGCCCTCTTTTCCTTTTCTTCCACTCCCTCTGCATCGCCCTGACTTGTTCCCTTTATTCATTCCCCCTCCCAGTCCCACTACACTTATGTACCTATCTGTAATTTATCTATATTAATGTCTGCCTCCCCCTCTAGACTGTAAGCTCACTGTGGGCAGGGAATGTGTCTGTTATATTGTTTTGTTGTACTCTCCTAAACATTAATACAGTATTCTGCCCACAGTAAGTGCTCAGTGAATATGATTGATTGATTGATCAATTGATTGATGGCCTAGTGGAGAGAGCATGGGCCTGGGAGTCAGCAGGACCTGAATTCTAATCCCAGCTCTGCCAATAACTTGTTGTGTGACATTGGGCAAGTGACAACTACTCTGAGCTCCAGTTTCCTCAACTGTAAAATGGGGATTCAACACCTGTTGTCCCTCCTACTTAGACTTTGAGTTCCATTTAGGATGGGAACTGTGTCCTACCTAACTTGTACCTACCCCAGTGCTTAGAAGAGTGTTTGAGTCATAGTAAGTGTTTAACAAATACCAAAAAAAAAGGGAGAGGGAGAGAATGAGGAGAAGGACACACACACACAGCAGAAATACAAGTGAATTTCAAGACTGGATGTTTCCCTGAACCTTGGACAATGAGATTCCTCCCATCTTCCTCCTGGGTTGCCTGGCCCCTACCACCCCTGGAACTAGTATCTCAAAGAGTCGAGGTTGTTGAGGCAGAGAGCCCATCTGTCTGGTTTCTTGAAGCTGGCCCCTGAACCTGATTTCCTCACTTTACATGCATTTGCTGCTGCTGGGTTTTTTTTTTCCCCTCAGACCCTTGGTCACCACGGAAAGAAGCAGCTGGGGCCGTCCAGTTCATGTTACTAATTAAATAGAATTTATGCTAGAAGTTGAGGAGCAAATGCCTGGTTGCCAAGGTGCAAATGCAATTTCCAGTCTGGAGGATCTGCTCTCCCTTCCCTAAAAGTTGCCTCATAGAATTTCTCACAGTTGCTCCTTCTTCCCTCTTCCACCTTCAGATCATCACCAAGCTCCTCTCTTTCCTCATACTCTTCCTTATTGTCTTCCTTGTTCTCATCTTCCTCTGCCTTATCTTCCTGCTCCTTCTCTTCCTTCTCCCCTTCCTCCTTCAGATCATAATGCTCCACTAAGTACTGGGATAGATACAAGATCTTCAAGTTGGACGCAGTCCCTGTCCCATATGGGGCTCATACTCTAGGTAGGAGAGAGTAGGATTTAATCCCCATTTTACAGATGAGGGAATTGTTTCTTTAATCCTTCCATCCTTCTGAGCCTCTTCCTAAATCTTGGGTGAATACTGTGCCCTGCGGGAGGTCATTCCCCATGGACCCTCCAGAAAGGCTGCCTGATGATTCACATTGTAAGTGCTTAGCAAACAACATAATCAAATACCATCATCAGTATCTGCTTTACCATCTTCATCATCCTCAATGCCAGACCTGGGTTCCAATCCCAGTTCTACCCCTCATCTGCTACGAGACCTTCAGCAAAACATTTAAAGTCTCTGTGCCTTAGTTACCTCATCTGTAAAATGGGGGATTAAGATTGTGAGCCCCGTGTAAATCAGGGACTTGGTCCAACCTGATTATCTGGTATCTACCCCAGTGCTTAGTATAGTACTTGTCACATAGTAAGTGTTTAACAAATACCATTTCAAAACAAAATCATCATAACATCTAAGTCATCTCCCTCGCCATAGTCTTCAACATTACTCTCCTTGTCATCCTTGTTATCAGCATCATCAAGTACTTAGTACAGTGCTTTGCCCACATTAAGCGCTCAATAAATTTGATTGAATAAATGAATCATCTTCAATATCAGGTCTTCAATCGCTAGAGTCCTCTTCTACATGAGAAGCAGTGTGGCTTAGTGGAAAGAGGATGGGCTTGGGAGTAAGAGGTTGTGGGTTCTAATCCTGACTCTGCCACATATCGGTTGTGTGACTTCAGGCAAGTCACTTAACTTCTCTGTGCCTCAGTTCCCTCATCTGTAAAAGGGGGATTAAGACTGTGAGCCCCACATGGGACAACCTGATTACGTTAGATCTACCCCAGAGCTAAGAACAGTGCTTGGCACATAAAGCTTAAAGAGTCCCATCATTATTATTACGATCATCTTTCTCATCATATTTACATTCACTTTCACATTTATCAACATTATCATCCTACATCTTTTTTCAAGTTGGGAAAAGCACTTCACAAAAAATCACAGGTTTTGTGGACAGAGTACAGGCCTGGGAGTGGAAAGAACCTGGGTTCCTAGTCTGGCACTGCCCCATGTATGCTGCGTTACATTGGGGAAATTTCTTCACTTCTCTGGACCTCAGTTATCTCATCTGTGAATTGGGGATTAAGAGTGTGAGCCCCATTTAGGTCAGGGACTGTGTCCCATCTGATTAGCTTGTATCTACCACAGTGCTGAGAACAGTGCTTAGCACATAGTAAGCACTTAAGAAGTACCATAATTACTACTATTATTATTACTGTTAGAAATGTAGGGCTGAAAGGCAACTGAGGTCAACTCATCAAAGCCCCTGCCAGCATAATCCAGATAGATAAACAAGAGCCATTTGGTTCCCTTACTCCAGAGATGGAGATCTTCTAATCTCACTCAGTTGCTGGGCCCCAGGGGGCAAGGAGAACGGGTTGTATTCATTCAAGTGCCCGCACCAATCAACTGGAGAGAAGGACTGAAACAAGTCTTTGATGCCGGTGAATTTTTGGACTTTATTTGTTGGGCTAATTTAAATCTTGCTCCCCTTGTTCGGTTGCCAATGGAGATGGAGAACAGCTGTCCTCTCTCCTCCGTATAAAAGCCATTTGTAGATTTGAAGAGAGATATGTCATCCTTCAACCTCGACAGTTGCTTTTTTATTAAAAGATAAAATGGTGAATTGCACCAAAATTGTAAGCAACCCAACAGCTGTTCTTATGGCAGTTAGTTTCTGGGCCATAACCCTCATTTCCCTGTTCCAAAGAAGGGGCCTTTAAGACTTCTTTGCCAGTTACTACCTCTACAAGATGTGCTGCGAAAGATTTATTCACACAGGCGATGGATATAAGTGAATTAAGAGCCAAAAGCTCATTAGTTCTACTGAAAGAGAAGCAGGTCTGCTGAGAGTCCAATGGTGGAACCCGGCTCTGGGTGCCAGGGCACCTAGGTTCCAATTCTGGCTTTGCCTGCTGGGGTTGGGCCATGAGTGATAAAATTTCCTGACCCAAGACCCACCTAGGGTGTCACACAAGGTGGCCTGGTATGAGCAGGAATCCTCCTAAATAGCTAGCTATTCAATCTGTGGGTATCTACTGAGCACCTTCTGAGTATGAAGCACTAAACTGGTCTCTTGGGAGAGTACACCAGATGCCTGACATCTGTTGGGGAAGTGGATAGAGCACAGGCTTGGGAGTCAGAAGGACCTGAGTTCTAATCCTGGCTCTGCCACCATTGTGCTGTGTGACCTTGGGCAAGTCACTTCACTTCTCTGTGCCTCAGTTACTTCATCTATAAAATGGGGATGAAGACTGTGAGCAATATGTGGGGCAGGGACTGTGTCTGACCCGATTATCTTGTATCTACCCCAGTGCTTTGTACAGTGCCTGGCACATAACACTTAAATAATAATTATGGTATTTGTTATCATTATTATTTGGCCCAATTTTCTTCCATCAGGATCATCAGTCTGCTTCGAGGCAGGGGAATGACGAATGTCCTCCACCTCTGGGATTTTCAGAGTCCGTTGTGCCCCGCTTTCTCCACCCATAGAAAGGGAATATTCCCTTCTCGTTCTCTATTTACCTCCAAAGATACTTAGAGGATGGATGAGACTGTCTCTAGCCCTTTGAACCTGAGGAGAAAGCTGTCATATAAATACCAAGCGAGGGATGTTATTCTACACAGGACATCATCAGCTTAATACCAAGGAAATCTCACCCCCAAGACCTGACACAATTCCCTACTGGATTTCTTTTCCCCGCTGAAAAATTGAGCACATTCTTTTTCTCGTGACATTTCATCTAAATCAAGTTGTCAGGAAGGTGTAATTTCTTCTAGGTGTGCGTATGAAAATAGATAGGCTGCTTTTTCCTTGGGGTCGTTAGCGCTTACCTATTTTCTGGCTCCGTGATTCGCGGAAAGCGGCAAATAGATGGGGCTCCCAAATAGAGTGACTGGTTCGCCCCTTCAGCCCCAGACCTTACCCAGAACGCTCAGTGGGCCTCCTCCCTTCTCCACTATACAACTCACCCTACCCTTATTTGATTATTATTATAATGGAATTTAAGTGCTTTTTATGTGGCAGAGATTGTACTAGGAACTTGGGGTAGAAACATGATAACAGTCTCCAGTAGCAGGTGCCTGGATCAGTCAGGCCAACGAAGTGACAGAAAAAAAAATGATTGTGCTATTTATTGACGCTTACTCTTTGCCAAGCCCTCATTGCCCTGCCCTGGTTCTGCTCCCAGGATGAAGGGAGGAATCGTTGGGCACTGCTCCTATAAGCTTGGAAGCCCCTTGAGGGCAGGGAAATGTCTCAGTTCATTCATTCAACCATATTTATTGAGCGCTTACTCTGTGCAGAGCACTGTAATAAGCGCTTCATTCTGGTGGGAACGTTTCTACCAACTCTGTTATGTTCTACACTCCCAAGTATTTAGTACAATGCTCTGCAGAGTCAGCTCTGAATGTCTGACTGATTGATTGGTGCACTCACTAAAGCGCTTGGTACAATGCTCTGCACTCAGTAGGTGCTCAGTAAATGCCACTAACAGATGGCCTGCTGTTGATGGCAGATGTCTAGGGAAACTGAGAAGCTGCATGGCTTAGTGGATAGAGCACAGGCCTGGAAGTCAGAAGGACCTGGATCTAATCCCAGCTCTGTCACATGTCTGCTGTGTGATTTCAGGCAAGTCACTTAACTTCTCTGGGCCTCAGTTCCCTCATCTGTAAAAGGGGGATTAAGACTATGAGCCCCACATGGGACAACGTGATTACCTTATATCTACCCCAGTGCTTAGAACAGTGCTTGGTACATAAAAAGCACTGAAATACCAGTTATAATTATTACTTCTACTGCTACCTCTATTACTATACTACTGATTCTCATTTTGCCACGGCTTAATTGATCAGTGGTAGTTATTGAGCACTTACTGTGTACAGAGCACACAAAGCACTCGGGAGAGTACAGTACAACAGAAATGGTGGTCACATTCCCTGCTTACAAGGAACTTACAGTCTTCAAGGGAGGACAGATTTGAATAAACTGTGGATATACACATAAAGGTTGTCGGGCTGAAGGTACAAGGCGTACAGATGCAAGGGTGATTCAGAAAGAAGAGGGAGTAGAGGAAGAAGGATGGCTTAGTTGGGGAAGGCTTCTTGGAGGAGATGAAATTTTAATAAGGCTTTGAAGGTGAGGAAAGTGGTGGTCTGTTGGATATGACTGGGGAGGGAGTTCCAGGCTAAAGGGAGAATGTAGGGGATAGATGAGATGGAGGTACAGTCAGTACAGTTATCCTTTCACTCTTTCCTGGACTGTGAAAATCCCTGCTTGGCCCCCTTCTCCTGGGCTTGACTCTCAGAGCCGGGAGCCCCCATATTCCCCTATTCCTCTCCAGCTCCATGATGGCACCTGGCTCTGCACCTCAGCTTTGGAGAGTACCTTCTCCTGGAGAGAGCACTGTTTCATTTTCCCACTTTTCTAGCTCCAGTGGAAGAAAAGCACCTCAGATATATGCTCACTTGTACAAAGAGCATCTGTCGGGGCTTAAATCACCAATAGCTCTCTGCCCCACCCCCCCCAATGCCGTACAGATGTAATTGTCACATATGTTCTTTATGAATTTGTAATGAGGTTCCAGAACAGATGGCAGAGGCTTAAGATGACATATACTGCTACCAATGCTTCATGATAATAGGGTGGTGGTAGGGGGTGGGGGTGGAGGGGTTGATAGAGAGGAGGGTGGGTCCGAGAGCAGGGATTCAGGCTTGGCTCTGCCGCTGGGGAACCTGAGGCAGTGAGCAACCCGTTTGAGATGAATACTATCAGAGCTCACATAAGTTCCAAGAGGCCTTCCCTGACTAAGCCCTCTCTTCCCCCGTTCATCTACGCACTTGGATCTGTGATCTTTAGGCATTCGATATTTGCCCCACCCTCAGTCCCTGAGCACTTATGTACATATCTATAAATCGTATATTATAAATCATTCATTTATAGTAAAGTCGGGCTTCCCCTCTAGACTGTAAGCTCGTTGTGAGCGGGGAACGTGTCTACCAACTCTGAATCGTACTGTCCCAAGAGTTTAGTAGAGTACTCTGCACACAGTAAGCACTCAATAAATACCACTGATTGTCTGACCAAGTGACCTCTTACAGTTCCAGCTCAGGTCAGGTTCTGCCACTGCTCCTACCCGTGCTCTGCCTCTCTCTGGGTGCCAGCTTGGAGCAGGAAGCTATGTGCCAGCACCTGGAGGGTGCCCCAGAGCTTGCTCTTCAGTGTTCTGGCAAGTCCTCTATTAATGAGCATCGTAGCCTAGTTGATAGAACACAGCCCTGGGAGTCAGAAGGACCTGGCTTCTAATACCAGTTCTGCCACTTTCCTGCTGTGCGACCTTGGGCAAGGCATTTCCCTTCTCTGTGCATCAGTTTCTTCATCTGTAAAATGGGGATTAATGCTATGAGCCTCATGTAAGTCATGGACTGTGTCCAACCTGATGAGCTTCCAACTACCTGAGGTACTAAGGTATTTAATACCTAAGGTATTAAATGAGTCAATCAATGGTATTAAATGAGTGCTTGCTGTTTGCAGAGCACCGGATTAAGCTCTTGGGAGAGTACAATATAACATTTAGTAGGCATGTTCCCTGCCCACAAGGAGCTACTTTCCAGCACTTAGAACAGTGCTTGGCACACAGTAAGCATTTAACAAATTCCATTATTACTGAACGCTTGGGAGATTATGATGCAATAGAGATGATAGACAGGATTCCTGTCCTCAAGGAGCTTTCAAACTAGTGGGCTTAATTATGGTCTCCATTGCTACCTTTCCTGCTACTGGGTTACTAAACAGTCATTCCCAGGCCCTTCATAGCTGTGTTTCGTACAGTTGCTGGTCATTCCTGCTCTTCTGCCTTCCCCATTCTAAACTCCACTGGAGAGGAGAGAACCCCACTTTACCTGTGAGGAGAGAGTACATGGCTTTGAGGCTGCTCAGGACAGGGCTGACCTCGACGACCTCTATCACCACTTCTGATAGGGGGCAGCCTTGAGAAAGAGAGGCACCCCCATCAAAATGGATGCCCAGCCCCTCACAAAACTCCCAGTTCTCAAACATTCCCTTGCAGGCTGAGAAAGATTTTAACCAGAAGTTGTGGATACAGGGAGGGGAGCAAAGAAAAGGGAAAATCTCCAATAACATATCTCACTGTCTTTTGTGTTTGAAGGAATCATCACAGATGGTGAAGTTCACCTATAACAATAAGGACGATTGTGGTATTTGTTAAGCACTTCCTATAGGCCAAGCACAGTTCTAAGCACTGGGGTAGATACAAGAATATCAGTTCAGACAATCCCTGATCCACAAATGGCTCACTATCTTAATCCCTATTTTACAAATGAAGAAACTGAGGCCCTGAGAAGTAAAGTGACTTGCCCAAGGTCACACAGCAGACAAGGGGAGGAGACAGGATTAGAACCCAGCTCCTTCTGATTCTCAGGGCCATGCTCTATCTCCTAATCCACACTGCTTCTTTGAGCCACCTATGAGTTATTATCCAAGCCTAACCTGTTAGACAAAAAGACTGGTCCTTGATGTGTTACATCTGGAACAATCAGACTCCTCTGACTCTCCAGCAATGCCCCAGTCAGGTTATTTGTCTTATTACAGTGCTGGCACAAGGTTGTGGTTACAGTTCCTTTCCATTAGAAACCCTCAAATTCAGATGCTTAAAGCAGTGGAGGGGACATGGCAATAAGTGGGGGTCAGAGAGTAAGGGGCAGAGGTGGACACCCTTGTTGGTTGGAAAGCCTGTCAGTCTCCCTCAGAAGTGAATCTCTTGCTTGGGCAGCTTGACTGAGCTCTGCGGGTTGGCGACTGCTTGGCAGTGCCCTCAAGGGTCAGGCAGGTGGTAGGCAGGGCTTCTGGTTAGGCTGGGCCAGAGTGGGGCCTGGGAGAGTCCAGGAACACAATGGAAAAGGGGAAGAGTGCAGGCCAGGCATCTTAGATTGCTCGATAGGCCACCTGGAGTCTCCAGTTGGACTAGCCTCTGGGGCCCATTTGAAGGAAAGTGCTTCAGAGAGAGTTCTCCCAGCAACCAGATCTCCACACAAAGTGAGCACCTACCTCAGGGAAGATGAATTTTGCTACATAGTTGGGCTGGGCTGAGCTGGGCCAGACAAAGGATTGGGTTTTGGTGTGGGTAGTTTGGCCAGACAGGGCTAGGCTGGGCTGGGCTGAGCTGGTCGGGCAAGGATTGGAGAGAAACTAGCCAAGCCATAAGCCAATGGTTAACTAAACTGGAGGAGGAAGAGGGCCACTGTCATCTGTGTCTCTGGAGACCTGCTAAATTGCCCCCCCCTCTGATTTTCCAAATGAAAAATGAGAAAGACACTATAAACTTAACCTTCCAGCATGGTGAAGCATTTCAGTTTAAATATGGATTGTCAAACTCCTCAAAAATAAGATTTGAGATTCAAATGGAGATTGTATTTCCAGTGCCTAGTGACAATTCTAGCAGCACAAAGAGGCTGCCTTCAGTGCTCACTCTCCTGGATGCTCTTCTGGCCTATTTTACCAAATTGAGCCTGAGATTTCCATTGGCTGGGAAGTCAAAACCTCAGATGGGGTGAGGAGAATACTGAGATCCAATCAGAATCTTCATGTGCCCCTTGAATTATTCTTGCTACGCAGCTAACTAAAATGACACCACATGCCTCCTCACAGATGAAATCCTTGCTGTCAATCAATCGGTACTATTTATTTATTGAGTGCCTACGATGTGCAGAGCACTGTACTGAATGCTTGTGGGAGCACAGTAGCATTAGTAGACATGAACCTGCACCTCAAAGAGTTTATGGTCAATGAGGGGAGACAGGCAGTTAATCATATATATTGAGCATTTATGGTGGGCTACTAAGCACTTGGGAGAGTACAATATAGCAATATATCAGACACATGCACCAAAATAAATTACAGCCAGGAGTGGGTAGTAGAATATAAAGATATTGTTATCAGTGTTTTTGAGAGGTCTAAGTGCCTGAGTGCTTATGAGTGAAGAAGGGCTGAAGTGGCAATAAGGGAAGGGACAGAGTGTGGAGATGAGAGATAAATTGGGGAAGACTTCCTGGAGGAGATGCAATTCATAAAGAAGCAGCATGGCCTAGTAGAAGCAGCAATGGCTTGGGAGTCAAACCCCTTGTGTTCTAATACTGGCTTCACCACTTGTCTGCTGAGTGACCTTGGGCAAGTTCATTCATTCAGTAGTTCCTTACTGAGTGCTTACTGTGTGCAAAGCACTTTTCTAAGTGCTTGGGAGAATATATAGACACATTTCCTGCCCACAACGAATTTACAGTCCAGAGGAGGACAGAAAAACATTCATATAAATAAATTACATATGTACGTAAGTGCTGTGGGGCTCATTTCTCTGTGCCTTAATTCCCTCCTCTGTAAATTGGGAATTAAAGCTGGGACCTCCACGTGGGACATGGATTGTGTCCAACCTGATTACCTTGTATTAACCCTATTGTTTAGTATTAACCCATACACATAGTAAGTACTTAAATATAAAAATGGGCTTTGAAGATAGGGAGAGCACTAGTCTGCTAGATGTGAAGGGGGAAGAAATGCCTGATAAGGGTAGGGTGTGAAAAACTAGCTGTGGTTGGGGAGGTGAGAAAGAGTTACACTTAGCACTTCTGTGCTAAGCACTATACTAAATTCCAGGGTAGATTCAATATAGATTGGACACAGTCAGAATCTACACTGAATGTCTACCTCCCCCTCTAGATTATAAACTCCTTGAGGGCGGAGATAATATCTACGAACTCAGTCATATTGTAGTCTCCCAAGTGTTTCATACAGTGCTCTGCATACATTAAGCCCTCAAAAAATACCCTTGATTGAGGTCGGCTTGAGAGGAATAAGGAGTGTAAGCTGAGGCATAGTGGGAAAGGAGAGTATCAGTAGGATGGAGAGAGCTGATTGAGGGTCTCTGTGAATAGAGGGCACTTGTGATTCATTTTCCCCCAGATGAGGATTTGGGAAGGTCTTCTTGGCCCTGGGCTTTGATCCAATATTGGAGTCAGAAGCGGGTGTGTTGCTCATTAGAATAATTGAAGCTGAACTTATCTCCTTCCTGTCCAAATCACTTCTGACCTATTTAAGGTGAAATGTCCTGACAGCTGGGCTCTGGGGTCAGTGGACCTGACCAGCGCAGAGAAGGTGAGTAGCCAAGGGGGACTGAAGGCGGTCCAGGGTGTCAGGGCCCCAGGAGTTTTCATCCCAGCTGGGCCACTGGCCCAGACTACACCCCAGAAGAAGTCATTTGACCACTCTGAGCCTCTGTTTCCCCCTCCATAAAGCGGGGATAAGGTACATGCTCTCTCTCCCTGTGAGTCTGAGGAGACACCAGGAGGGCAACTCATGTGACTGGCTCTTATCCATACCAGGGCTTAGCACAGAGAAAGCCCTTAATGGATTCCATAATTATATTTGCCCATTCATTCAGTCATATTTATTGAGCACTTACTGTGTGCAGAGCACTGTACTAAGGGCTTAGAAAGTACAATTTGGCAACATATAGAGAGAATCCCTACCCAACAATGGGCTCACAGTCTGGAAAGGGGAAAACAGACAACAAGATAAACCAGGTAGACAGGCATCAATAGCACCAATATAAATAGAATTATGGATAGATGCACATCATTAAATAATAAAATAATAAAAATAAATAATAGAATAATAAATATGTACATATATACACAAGTGCTGTAGGGTGGGGTAGAGCAGAGGGAGGGAGTGGGGCAATGGGGAGGGGAGGAGGAGCAGAGGAAAAGGGGGGCTTCAGTCTGGGAAGGCCTCTTGGAGGAGGTGAGCTTTCCCTCCTCCTGGTCCTCATCTCCTCCACCTCGACATTAGTCAGGGTTCAGTCCTCTCTGTGATACTCATTCAGGGTCAAGAGAGTCTACACAGAATCACATGGAATTATGGCTAACCTTGAAGAGGTCCCTGTAACCTTGGAAAGGGTACAAAAGGATCTGAAACCAGAACAAGAAAACATCCTTCTCCAGCTACCGTCAACCATTACTCAGCCTAACTCTTGCATACATACAAAACGCACACATAGACATACTGTAGGGAAGAGGAGGAAGAAAATCTCAGGAGAAGGACAGGAAAATTCCAGAAGGATCAGATGACACTCTAGTATAATTCCCTCCACCTTTATTCCCTTAATTTTCAAAGGGCTGAGTCTAACTAATTATCCCATTATTATTCTCAATTGGTCCTGGGATGAATGCTTGTGCAACCCAGTTCCACCTTCTTCTTTTCCACAGCTTTGACCTCTGCCGTTATCTCCAGATTTATCAGCAATACGAGATGGCTTTTTCACATCAGTAAGCACCATCCAAAATATAACAATCAAAAAGAATCAGAGAAAATAAATCAATGTCCACAACCAACCGATTTTGGCAAGAACAATTTATTCATAAAAGCTAGAATGCGTAGGGGGGGGATTGTCTTGTCTCGCATCCACAAAGCCCTGGACTCAGATGCCAACACAGCCCACGCCAAGTGGCAGCCAAGATGAGAGTCTTGCATTGTTCTACTGGCCTGCTTTGTTTCCCTGATGCTTTGGTCTCCCTCTTTTTAATCTCTGTGGTAAGGGCCTTTCTGCCTTGTCCTTCTAGGTGATCGTTATCTTAATTAACTTAAGATAGCAATTAAAGTTGGGTCTGCCCAATGGATGTGGGAGGCTGAGTCTGTTGTCCCCGATGTTTGGATGCATTTTTTCTAATAGCTTGCATTGTTGCTCCTCTGAAGTCACTCTCTCACCCTGTTCTGCCCACCCTCAGATGGCAAAACTACCGCTATTTGACAGTTCCAAAATCCAGGCAGGAGGAATTGTTTTCTCTCTGGCTCCCAAGATGTTCGGATATTCTGTTCCCTTTCCCTGAGGGGAGTTTTTCTTTTTCTAATAAACCGTCTTCCCTCTCCCTGTTGTCTTTTCCCACATCTGGTCCCTTGCTGGGACAAAGGAGAAAAACTACTTACAAGTGAGGTGAGGGAAAGAGAAAGAGACAGAGAGTGAGCAACAGAGAAAGAAGCAGTGTTACCTAGTGGAAGGAGCACAGGCTGGGAGTCAGAGGACCTGAATTCTAATCCCAACTCCTCCACTTATCTACTTTGTGACCTTGGGCAAGTCACTTAACTTCTCTGTACCTCAGTTCTCTTATCAGTAAAATGGGGATTAAGACTGTGAACTCTTTGTGGGACAGGAACTGAGTTCAACCTGATTATCTTGTATCTACCCCAGAGATTAGTTCAGTGCCTGACACACAGTAAGTGCTTAACGAATTACCATTTCACCAGAGAAAGAGAGATGCTGGTGGACTGCTGTCAATCTGATGTTTTTCCAGCCCAACATCCTCTAACCTGCAACGTGCAAAAGTGCAATGTCTTGAAGACAGGTGAAGGATAATCCCACCGACAATGATTAATGAACAATGATAGTTTGCCCTCAGTGTGCATTTTCCATCCAAGCGCCTGAAGGTCCTTGTCCAAGTACACTTCATTTTAACTTGTCCAGTGCCCTCATGATGACCCTTTCCACCTTCCGACCCACTGGGTGCGTGCCACCACCTCCCCCTCACCATCCTCTCTCCCTCCCCTGGTACTCTCTTGCTGCCCCTCAGTGACCCCTCTGCCCCCACCTCCCCCAGAATAAAACCAACAGATCTGTAGAGCAGTGGTTTCTGGGGCTCCATCAGAGCCTCATCTGACCCCAAGGATGGCATGATAGCTGCTGGGTACCGGATGCCAGGATCCTTCCCCTTTCTAGACCAAGTTGCACTCACCCTGCCCAGATACAAACTGCAGTGGCCTCTTGCCAGCCCACATGTCTGGTCAGGAATTACCTGCTGGGAGCTGTCACCTGCTTTTCTTATGCTATTCCCCCTCCTCCTGCTGCTCCTCCTTTTCCTCCTCCTCCTCCTCCTCCTCCTCTTCTTTCTGTTCCTCCTCCTCCTCCCTCCCTCGCTTCCTTCTTTCTCCTCCTCATCTTCTTGTGCTTCCTCCTCCTCCTCCTTCTCTCTCCTACTCCTCTTCCTTCTCTCCTCCTCCTTTCTCCTAACTTCATTCTCCTCCTCCTTTCTCCCCTCTCCTCTTCCTTTTCCTAGTCGTCCTCCTCTTCCTGCCCCTCTTCCTCCTCCTCCTCCTCCTTTCTTCCCTCTCCTGTTCCTTCTCCTCCTTTTCCTAGTCATCCTCCTCCTCCTGCCCCCTCCTCCTTCTCCTACTCATCCTCCTCCTTCTCCTCCTACTCCTGTTTTATGCCCACACAGCCTTCCAACCTCCTCTGTGCTCAGAATCCTCCACCTAGGACCCAGCTGCATTTACAGGGGTTTGTTGGGGGACTCCCTGCCCCTCCCCTTTCCCTGCAGGGTCCCCCTTATCCAAGCACCAATGGGAATTGTTTTTTCCAGACCCTGGGGTGCAGGGACTGAAGTACCCAGTACAATGGGCAGATACACTTTTCCTTTCCTGGGGTTCATCATTCCTGTTAGACAACCCCTCCCCACTCCATCTCACGGCATTGTCAGCAGCTTCTGTGCATCCTGCCGGTGATCCCAGATGGCAAGGCAGAAGGATGAGCCTCCTCAAGCCAGCCCAGTGCCAGCACCGGATTAAGCTGGCAAAGCCATGTTAAAACTCCATCTCCAGGAGACAGAGAAGCTCCCTCAAGGTCCCTCAAGTTCACTCAACACACCTGGGTTTTTCAGTCTTGTTTTATGGTATTTGTTAAGTGCTTACTATGTGCCAGGCACTGTATTAACTGCTGGGGTAGATATAAAATAATCAGGTTAGATATAGTCCCTGTCCCAATGGGGCTCACAGTTTCAATTCCCATTTTACACAAAAGAGGTAACTGAAACACAGAGAAGTTAAGTGACTTGCCCAAGATCACACAGCAGACAAGTGGCAGTCTGGATTAGAATCCAGGTCCTTCTGACTTGCAGGCCTATGCTCTATCCACTAAGGTACGCTTCTTCTTTTAAAGGTTTTAGTCCCGGTTCTGCCACTGGATGGTTGTGTGATCTTGGGCAAATCAGCCTCTCTGGGCCTCCATTTTCTTACCTGTAAAATGGGGATAATACTCATGCTCCTATTCCACCTTCGACTGTGAGACTCTTGAGGGACAGGGGCTGTGTCTGACCTGATTATCTTGTATCTACCCCACTGCTTATCTGGTAGTGATTATTATGGCTCATCAGATAATCTGATCTGATTATCTTGTGTCTACTCCAGCACTTAGTTCAGTGCTTGGCTCCTAGTAAGCACTTAATAATAATAATAATGTTGGTATTTGTTAAGCGCTTACTATGTGCAGAGCACTGTTCTAAGCGCTGGGGTAGATACAGGGTAATCAGGTTGTCCCATGTGAGACTCACAGTTAATTCCCATTTTACAATGAGGTAACTGAGGCCCAGAGAAGTTAAGTGACTTACCCACAGTCACACAGCTGACAAGTGGCAGAGCCGGGATTCAAACCCATGACCTCTTACTCCCAAGCCCATGCTCTTTCCACTGAGCCACGCTGCTTACAGTATCAAAAATGTGACTGAGAAGTAGTCAGGATTCCTGCCTTCTAAATCTGAGGTTCAAGCTCTGCTTTGGGGCCCGGTCCTTGGCGAAGAGCTCAAATGCAAAAGGGCCCCATGTCAAGAATTTGATTCAGGACAATGATTCCCAGCTGCTCTGGGGAGACTCTCTTAGGGACTGCAAATCTTCCAAGTTGTCCACTGGATACCTTGAAAGCTACTCTGACTTCATGCCCGAGACACTCCTGTTTGGAAAATTCCCCAAATTGATAGTTTCAGAGGCAGTTTTACAAAGCCATCCTTCCCTTTCCCCATTCCCTAGACTGTGAGCTCCTTGTGGTCAGGGAATGTGTCTATCAACTCTATCATATTGTGCTCTTAGTACAGTGTTCTGCAAACAGTAAGTGCTCAATAAATACGATTGATTGATTGCTGATTCCTATGAAATCTTGAGTTTTACGGAAAGATGTTTGGAGGTCTCCCAATGCATTAGCCCACTTCTAATCAGTTTTCCTTTTGTCAGTTCCTAGTCCAACCTATGTGTCCATTTTGATATCCCGAGTGACATGGCCACCTATTTTATTAAAAAAGTGACACTATCAGATGTGACCTCCCTAAAATCTCCCCTGACCCTCATTCTCTCTCCTCTTCTGCCCTCTCTTTAACTCTCCCATCTTTCCCAGCAGCATCTCTAATCCACGTCCTCTCAAAATTGACCCCCTTCACCTGCGCATCAGACCCTATTCCTATACACCTTATCAAAACACTCTTCCTCCTTCCCTCTTCCCTCCCTAACAGCCAACTTTAAGTGTTCTCTATCCAATGGCTTCTTTCCCAATGCCTTCAAACATGCTCATGTCTCCACTAGCCTAAAAAAACTCCCTTGTCCTCACAGCTCCCTCTAGTTATCTCCCCATCTCCCTCCTAGCATTCCTCGCCAAACTCCTTGAGCGAGCTATCTCCACTGCCTCAAATTCTTCTCCTCCAATTCTCTCCTTGATCCCCTCCAATCTACCTTCCATCCCTTTCACTCCACAGAAACCACTCTCTCCAAGGTCACGATTGATCTCCTTCTTGCCAAATACAACGTCCTCAATTCAATTCTAATCCTCTTCGTTACTTCTCCTTTGTCACTGTTGACCACCCCCTTCTCCTGGAAACACTATCCAACCTTGGCTTCACTGACACTGTCTTCTCCTGGTTCTCCTCTTACCTCTCTGGTCATTGATTCTCAGTCTTCTTCATGGGGTCTTCCTCTACCTCCCACCCCCTAACTGTGGGCATCCCTCAAGTTTCAGTTCTGGGTCCATTTCTATTCCCCATCTACACCCACTCCCTTGGAGAACTCATTCTCTCCCATGGCTTCAACTTCCACCTCTACGTATATAATTCCCAAATTGATATCTCTAGCCCTGCTCTCTCTCCCTCTCTGCGGTCTTGCATTTCCTCCTGCCAAAACAGACTCCTTATCTCTCCCTCCCTCCCATGCTCTGTCCTTCCCATGACTTTTCCATCACTGCAGATGAGACCACCGTCCTTCCCGTTTCACAGTCCAATAACCTTTGTCTTATCCTTGACTCCTCTGTCATTCAACCCACATGTCCCACCTTCACAACATCTCTATAATCCTCCCTTTTCTCTCCAAACTGCTACCATGTTAATACAATCACTCATTCTATCCCACCTGGATTACTGCAACAACCTCCTTGCTGATCTCCCAGCCTCCTGTCTCTCCCCACTCTAGTCCACACTGTCCATACTGCACTCTGCTGCCTGCATCATTTTTCTATAAAAATGGTCAGGACATGTTTTCCCACTCCTCAAAAAACTCTAGCAGTTGCCCATGCACCTTTGAGAGCTTTAAAGTTAATGGTGAGGAGGCTTTGTTTGATGCAAACACCTTACCCTCTCCTACCTCACCTTGCTACTCTCCTACTACAGCTCATCTGGCACACTTCTCCCTGTACTTCGATCTGGACTATCTCATCTCTAACCCCTGGATCACTTGCTGCCTCTGGACTGGCATGTCCTCCCTCCTCAAATCCAACAGACAATTACCCTCCCTCTTTTCAAAGCTTTATTGAAGACCCATCTCCTCCAAGAGGCCTTCCCTAAGTCCTCCTTTCCTCTTCTCCCACTCCCTTCTACGTTGCTCCCTTTGTTAATTTCCCCTCCCAGCCCCACAACACTTATGTACATATCTGTAATTCACTTATTTATATTAATGCCTGTCTCACACCTAGACTGTAAGGTTGTTGTGGCCAGGGGATGTGTCTGTTTATTGTTGCATTTTACTCTCGCAATCACTTAGTATGGAGCTCTGCACACAGTAAGCATTCAATAAATATGATTGAATGAATATCACAATCTAAGAAAGTAGTTAAGGACTCCCCATAGACTGATAACTCTTTGTGGGCAAGGATCGTATCTAACAACTCTGTTGTACTGTACTCTTCCAAGTGCTTAGAACAGGGCTGTGCACAGAGTTAACTTGCAATACAGTTACCTCATCTGTAAAACGGGGATTAAGAATGCAAGCCCCACATGGGACATGGACTGTGTTCAACCTCTACCCCAGTACTTAGTACAGTGCCTGGCTTTTAGTAAGCGCTTAATACCATAAAAAAAATTAGATAAATACCATTGGAGGATTGAGCCAGCTCCAGCTGGAGACCCTTCTCTAGCAACAAGGGGACACCATGGTCCACTGGGGAATTGTCCGAACAGCCGGGCTGATGGCTCAAATTAAAACATAGAGGGCCACCATTCAAGCAGATCCAGGAACAGTGAGGCAGGGAACAGAGCAGGAGGCTTGATCCGGTCCCCAGCTGTTCATGAGCAATTCACAGCCTGAGATTTTTCCTCTCGTTATTACAGCTTGGAAAGTGTGGGGGTGCGGGCGGGCTGGGAAACCCAGACATTCAGGGCCAGGAGCTGATGGGAAATAAAATTGTGCAGAGTAAAATCCCCCTGGGACCTCATCAAGTTTGGGGTTAGAGAGCACGAACAAGGGAAGATATATCTGCTTGTTATATTTCCCTTTGCCTACCTGACTTTAATGTTCAATGTAAACTCTGAGCTGCAAACACAGGCTTCTTCACCCACAAACCCTGGCCAGCAAACACAGCGTTCCCAGTCTTCCAGGCCTGATAGGTGACCCTCCTCCCAATCCACCCCTCAAAAGAGCCGAAAGGAAGCTGTGTCCAGTTCCGATGCCCTTCATGTCCCTTCAAGAGGGCAAAGACCGTCATCATTGCAATTCATTGACTACCTCAACCCCGCTGGTGGTTTCCTGTTGGATGAATTCTCCAATTCCACCATTCCCTCGACCTCTAATTTCCTCTGGGTCTATAGTATTAGGAGGTGAAGAGGGAGTTGCTGTTCTATCAGTACTAGTGATAATGCTATTTATTGAATGCTTACTGGGTGGGTGCAGTGTATGGTGCCTTTGATTCTATAGTATTAAGAGGTAGAGTAATAGAAGTTGTAATAGTAGTAACTAAGTAGTAGTAATAAGATATAGTAGAAGTAAGAGTAGTAATAGTCATAATGGTAGCAATAATAGTAAAGTAACAGTAGCAGCAGTGGCAATAATAACTGTAGTAATAATAATAATGATGGTATTTGTTAAACACTATGTGCCAAGCACTGTTTTAAGCTCTGGGGTAGATACAAGGTCATCGGTTGTCCCATGTGTGGCTCACAGGCTTAATCCCCACTTTACAGATGAGGTAACTGAAGCACAGAGGAGTTAAATGACTTTCCCAAAGTCACCCAGCTGATGTGGCAGAGCCGGGATTAGAACCCAGGATCTCTGACACCCAAGTCCTTGCTCTTGCCGCTAGTAATAGTAGTAGCACTTAAGCACTTAGCCACCTTGCTTGCTCCTACCTCACCTTGGTACTTTCCTCCTACAACCCAGCCCGCACACTTAGAGGAGATGGAGGTACAGTGAGAAGGTTAGCACCAGAGGAACTATCTCACTGCCACCCTCTCGCCCACATCCTATCTCTGGCCTGGAACGCCCTCCCTCTCATAAAAGACCCGTAATTGCTCTCCCCCACTTCAAAGCCTTATTGAAGGCACATCTCCTCCAGGAAGCCTTCCCTGACTGAGCCCTCCTCTCCTCTTCTCCCACTGTATACCTATTTATTTATAATAAGGTCTCTCTGCCCCCTAGACTGTGAGCTCAGTGTGGGCAGGGAATGTGTTTGATGTTATATTGTACTCTCCCAAGCACTTAGTACGGTGCTTTGCACACAGTAAGTGCTCAATAAATATGATTATTAATAATAATAGTAATAGCAACAGAATTAGCAGTGGTAGTAATAGCAGTAGTAGTAGCACTAGTAGTAATAGTAGAAATATTAATATAGTGCACTGCACACATTAAGCACTCAGTAAATACCACTGATTGTTAGTAATAGTAGTTGTAGTACTAAAAGAGAAGCAGCATGGTCTATTCATTCAATTCATTCCATAGTATTTATTGAGCACTTAGTATAGTGCTCTGCACATAGTAAGAGCTTGGAATGCAAGTGGATAGAGGTATGGGCCTGGTAGTCAGAAAGCCCTGGATTCTAATCCCAGCTCCACCACTTGTCTGCTGTGTGACCTGGGGCAAGTCAGTTTACTTCTCTGCGCCTAAGTCCCCTTATCTGTAAAATGGGGATTAAGACTAAGCCTCATATGAGCCCGTTACTGGGCAGGGATTTTCTCTATCTGTTGCCGAAATATACATTCCAGGTGCTTGGCACATAGTAAGCGCTTAAATACCAACATTATTATTATTATTATTACCCCATATGAGGCTCACAGTCTTTATCCCCATTTTACAGGTGAGGAAACTGAGACCCAGAAAAGTGACTTATCCAAGGTCACAAGAGACAACTGGAGGGGCCCGGATGAGAACCCAAGTCCTCAGATGAGATCTCACCCCTGAAAGTGTTTTCAACAAGTAGAGCAGACCCGAATTGTATCAGTGGCAGCGCCGACTCTCAGGAAGGGACCGGCTCTCTGCAGCTGCATGGAAAGTAGGCCAGAATTACCATCCAAAGGACCTTCCTTCGCAAGGCACCAGCAATAATATTATATCACTGTGTCATATCTGGAGGCTTTCACCTTTCCCCACACGAGGACCGCCCCGCTGCCCTCTGGGCTCCCTCGGCCAATAAGCGCTCGGTTGGGTGACGTCGTGCTCCCAGGCGCCATGTTATTGGCCGGTTGTAATATCTCCCTCTCCCCAGCGAAAGAGTCAGGACAAGCTGTGTCCTCAGAGGGATGGGGCAGCTGGAAAATTTACCTCCTGCTTGGACAGCTACAAACACTTGTTAAGATTCTTTTCATCCCTCATTACCTTCCTTGCTACATCTCTTCCCCACTGCTGGTTCTTGTAGGAACCTGTAGGGTTTTTTGTTTTTTTTATGGTATTTGTTAAGCACTTACTATGTGCCAGGCACTGTACTAAGTGCTGGCCAGTTGTTGCCTCTTATCAGACCTCTTCCCCTGAGCTGTTCTTAGGCAGGTGTCACCAGTTCAGGGCATAGGCCTCTATCAGCTTTGGATAAGAGCTAGGTTCTATAATTAAAGAATGACAAGCACTGTTCTAAGCCCTGGGGTAGCTATGACATAATCAAGTAAGGAATGGTCAAGGGGCTCCTGGTAGGAGGGGGAATCTGATTTTTCAGATTGAGGAGATTGAGGCACAGAGAAGTTAAGTGACTTGCTAAAGGTCACTCAGCAGGCAAGTGGCAGAACTAGGATTTGAACCCAGGTCCTCTGATTCCCAGGTCACAGCTCTTTCCACTAGGCCACCATGTTTCTGGTCTTGCTGCAACACTCACTTTCCCTTAATAAGTCAATCAATGGAATTTGAGTTCTTACTGTGTGCAGAACACTATACTCAGCTCTTAGGAGAGTACAATATAACAGAGTTGGTAGAAATGTTTCCCACCCATGAGCTTACAGTCTAGAGGGGGATACAGACCTTAAGAAATTATGGATATGTACATGAGTACTGTGGGGCTGAGAGGAGGGTGAATAAAGGTTGTAAGTCCAAGTGCAAGGGTGATGCGGTAGGGAGAGGGAGAAAAGGAAACGAAAGCTTAGTTAGGAAAGGCCTCTTGGGGGAGATGTGCTTTTAATAATGTTTTAAAGGTGGGGAGAGTGATCGTCTGACCAGGAATGCCCTCTCTCATCATAGCCAACAGAGACAGGATGTGGGCGAAAGTTCACTGACAAGATAGACAAGATAGAAGTACATTGAATACCTTGACATTACAAGAGTGTAGTGTGCAGGCTAAGTTGCAGTAGGAAAGCAGAAAGGTAAGGTCAGAGGGGGCAAGGTGATTGAGTGCTTTAAAGCGCATGGTAAGGAGTTTCTCTTTGTTGCAGAGGTGGATGGGCAACCACTGGAGGTTCTTGAGGAATGGGGAAACTTGGACTGAACGGTTTTGTCAAAAAATGTTCTGGCAGCAGAGTGGAGTATGGAGTGGGGAGAGACAGGAGGCAGGGAGGCCAGCATGTAGGCTGATGCAAAAATCAAATCTTTCCCTTGTCTCGTTTGGTGAATGACCTGCTGCTCTCAGTCAAGTGGGCATTGGGATGTCTTACTGAGTGACGTGCAGGTGTTCACATCTGGTTAATTCCCCATTTCCCTGACTTGCCGGCCCCTCAGAATTCTTTGGCACTCACCCGTTAAATCACTGGCTATTGATTTATGGATCCGCTGGAGTTAAACATTCAGAGTTACTGCAATGCATCCATTTGTACCTGTCTTCCCCTACTAGACTGTAAGATCCACAAGAGTAAGAATTTAGTCTAATTCTTCTGTATACCCTCCAGCTCCAGAGTTTGGCGTCCGAAGAGTTTAGAGTACTCTAGACTGTGACCTTGTTGTGGGCAGGAATTTGCCTATTTGTTGTCACATTGTACTCTCCCAAGTACATAGTACAGTGCTTTGTACACAGTAAGCACTCAATATGATTGAATACTGTACACAATGGGCAGCTGGTACAGTACACTGCACAAGGGAGGTTACAATACCATGCTCTGCAAATTGCACAGTACTCTAAACACAGTAGACCCTCTACTAGTATCTGTCGTGTTACCTCCACTGAAATGTAAAAAATTTGAGGACATGATCCTCCCTAATTCTATTAATACTACTAATATACTATTTGTTTAGATTTTACTATGTGTTAAGCACAGGGTAGATACAGGAGGCACCCAGGGTTCAGAGTCCAAGGGGAAAAAAGAGGAAGGCATTTTATCTCCATTTCACAGATGAACTGAGGCTAAGAGAGGGCCGGTGATTTGTCTGAAGTCTCCCAGCAGGCAATAACAATAATAATATTAATAGTGTTTGCTTCTCTGTGCCTCAGTTTCCTCATATGCAAAACAAAGTGACTTACCCAAGGTCACACAACCGACAAGTGGCAGAGCCAGGAACAGAACCAGGTCCTTCTGATTCCCAGGACTGTGCTCTTTCCAGTAAGCTGCCCTTTATCTTAAATGGCAGAGCCGGAATTTCTACCCAGTTCTCCCAACTTCCAGTCCTGTGCTCTATCCTTTGGGTCTCAGGACTCAAGCACTCAACACAGCACGCTATACACAGTCAATATGCTCGATTGATTGACGGCTTGGCATCTAGCCTCCCTGATCACCACCTTTGGACCCCTGGAGGGTCTGGATTCCCAGGCTCACCCAATGTCAGCACTGTGTTTCCATCATTTCCTTCCTGTGAGGCTGGTGATAAACTATCTCAATCTCCTCTCTTCAATGTTCCCTCCTGTAATTGGGACGCAACTCCCTCGCCAGAGATATGCCCGGAAATGGCAGATGAATGTCACCGGGGAACAGAAGATGAGTGATTCGAGCGAGCTAAATACACAGCTCCTTTCTATCGTCCCTGTTGTTTATTTTCCACTAAAACTAAATAATGAATCTAAACTCTTGGCTATTACTTTAAAGAGCTGCTGAGACATGAGGGAAATCTTTGAAAAGCGTCCTCCTTAAATTCTAGGTTCCGTCTCAGACTAGGCCACTCACTTCCGCCGTCTCTTGCTTGTCCTTGTATCCAGAGCTCTCACTCCTCTTCGCCAGACCTCTGAACCTCACCCAGCTTAAGCAAACTACTTAATCTATCAATCATTCGATCAATGGTTTTTACTGAACACCATTGGGTCCTATCAATCAATGGTATATACTGAGCACTCACTGGGTGCTATCAATCTATCAATGACAACTATTGAGCACCCATTGGGTGCTATCAATGAATTAATGGTATATAATGAGCACCTACTGGGCCCTCTCAATCCATAGTATTTATTGAGCACCCACTGGGAGCTATCATTGGCATTCATTGAGCAACCACTGAGTGTTATCAATCAATGGAATATATTGAGCACTCACTGGGAGATATTAGTGGTACTTATTGAGCACCCACTGGGAGCTATCAATTCATCAGCCTACAGTGTTTGTTGAGTGCTTACTGTATGTAGAGCACTGTAGTAAGTACTTGGGAGACTACACTTCCACACCCTTGTAGATACAATCTGTACCTTTAAGGAGCTTACAGTCCAGTAATCTTGGAAGAAATGGTCAGTAGGTCAGCAAGTCTTCCTTGGATACCCACAGGGTAGATAGCCCAGTCAGAGCCACTGAGCCACGAGCAGGGTTACTCTTGTCCTTGAAGGACTAACAATCTATGAAATGAATGTGATATTTAAGTGCTTACTGTGTGCCAACCCCAAGAAGGAAGCCTTCTTGTCCCCAGGAGCTCCTTTAGAATCCATCCAGCCTCAGTCTCCTCTCCCTTCTTTTTTTATGGTATTTGTTAAGCACTTACTATGTGCCAGGTACTGTACTAAGCACTGGGATAGATACAAGCTAATCAGTCTTATTTATTGAGCACTTACTATGTACAGAACACTGTTCTAAGAGCTGGGGAGAGTACAACAACAAACACATTCCCTGCCTACACGCTAGAGGGGGAGACACAGGTTGGATACAGTTGGAAGAGTCTATGTCTCACCTGGGGCTCACAGTCTCAATTCCCATTTTACAGACGAGGGAACTGAGGCCCAGAGAAGTTAAGTGACCTGCTCAAGGTCACACAGTAGTTGGGGACCTGAGAAGCTGCATGGCTCAGTGGAAAGAGCCCAGTCTTGGGAGTCAGGGGTCGTGGGCTCTATTTCCGGCTCCACTGCTTGCCAGCTGTGTGACTTTGGGCACGTCACTTAACTTCTGTGTCTGTTACCTCATCTGTAAAATGGGGATTAAAACTGTGAGCCCCACGTGGGACAATCTGATCACCTTGCATCTCCCAGTGCTTAGAACAATGCTTTGCACATAGTAAGTGCTTAACAAATACCACTATTATTACTGAGAGAATCTGGGATTAGAACTCAGATCCTTCAGACTCCCAGATCCGGGCTCTATCCATTAGGCAATGCTGCTTCTCAGTTAACTCATTTGGGAGGGGGGTGATTCACCCAAATAGGTGCTTATCACCAGGGTCTCCTCTCCATGTCCATCTCTTCACCCTGTGGATTCCTTTGCTGGGTGAGGTCACTAAATTGAGAGTGAATGGGAAGGGGTAAAGGGCATTTGGAGGGTAAAGGGTGTTGAGGGGGCACTTGCTTGGCCATGTTTGTTTCCTCAATGGGACGTCACTCCTCCATGGGAATCCACTAGGCCTGGAAGTGGGGAGGGACACATTACTACCTGTTGCCGACTTGTTCATCCCAAGCGCTTAGTACAGTGCTCTGCACATAGTAAGCGCTCAATAAATACTATTGAATGAATACTACCTCTCTTTCTCCTGTCTGGACCTCTGATCCACAGCCACCAGGCTTAATGGATAGAGCATGGGCCTGGAAGTCAGAAGGACCTAGGTTCTAATCCCAGGTTTGCCACATATCTGCTGGGTAACCTTGGATAAGTCACTTCACTTCTCTGGGCCTCAGTTACCTCATCTGTAAAATGGGGCTTAAACATGAGAGCCCTATGTGGGACAGGGACTGTGTCCAACCTGATAAATTTTTCTAGAACAGTGTTTGGCACATAATAAGCGCTTGACAAATACCATTATTCATTTTTACTTTGCAAGAGCAAAGCTATGAAACTGTCATGGAGAGGCATGGGATGACTGACCATCCTTCCTCTTCCTCCTCCTGCCTGAGCTTCTGCCCCATAGCTGCCTTCAAATTTAGAAGAGCATAACCATAAGGCGTGATGTGGAGAGGGCAGGCCGGAGAGGCTCAGGGCCCAGACTTCTGTTAATCTGGCCCCATCTACCTCAGATCCTGAGGCTGAGTGCCACAAGCTCAGAAGTTTTGCCCGGGGAGAGGAACAGTGTGGTGGCTCTGGAGCCAGTAGTGGGGATAGGGATCTTCACCTGAGTCACACTCAGTGATCTTCTGCATGTGATGTCATCATGCTACACAGCGTGCCCAGAGTAGCACCAGGGCAAATCCCTTCACTTCTCTGCCTCCGTTACCTCATCTGTAAAATGGAGATTAAGACTGAGTCCCATGTGGGATATGGACTTTGTCCAACCTAATTTGCTTGTATCCACCCCAGTGCTTAGTAGGGTGCCTGGCACATAGTAAGTGCTCAAAAAATATCACAAAATATCACAGTATCACCGATGACATCATGTGCATGGGAGTTTCTAGTGTCTGCGTGAGCTGCTAGGTGGAAGGTAATGTTGTTGTTGTTGATTTTGGTATTTGTTAAGTGCATACTATCTATGTGCCAGTTACTGTGTTAAGTACTGGGGTAGATACAAGGTTGTCAAGTTGGACATAGACCCTGTCCCACAAGGGGTTCACAGCCTTAACCCCTATTTTACAGATGAAGTCACTGAGGCCCAGAGAAGTGAAGTGACTTGCCAAAGGTCACACAGCAGGCAAGTGGCAGATCTGGGATTAGAACCCAGGTCCTTCTGACTCCCAGGCATGTGCTCTATCCATTAGGCCTCACTACTTCTTTTGGGCAACCACCATTTCTTTTGCCAGAATCCCACTCCTTCCAGCACCACACAGGGAGACTTAGAGCGGGGAAGCAATGCTCAGGCAATGGAGGCGGAGGAGGGATTTTGTCTAACATCTTCCCAGCAGGCTTTCACAGCAGAGCAGAGGTGAAATTTGGGCTAATTTCATCCTGCAGCCCAGCCTGGCTTGGCGGTTCCCTGGTGAGCCTTTCCTGCCCGACCTTTGATAGCTGTCGCTGGGCCTCCCTCCACTGGTGACTTTCATAAATCAGTGTGACCCGAGGGGGCGGCTGGAGGAAGCTGATCAATAGGAGGCATTCTTGGCTCAGGGGTAGGGTTGGGGGGGGGGGGGGGGGGGGAGGAGCCAGGGACTGGAGTCAGGAGCTCAAAAGAACTGCTTTGTCTCTGATAAGCTGTCTGCCACTGATTGTCCCTCCTGCAAGGGTTTGACCTGGAGTTGGTAAGACCTCCATCAAGTAGCAAAGATGGTATGTATTCAACGTCTATGGGGACTGCACTTGAATAATAATGAAATTTGTTAAATACTTACTAAGTGCTGGGATGGATACAAGCAAATCAGGTTGGACACAGTCCCTGTCCCATATGGGACTTGCAATCTCAATCCCCATTTTATGAAGTAACTGAGGCACAGAGAAGCAAAGTGACTTACCCAAGGGCACATGGCCGATACGGGGCAGAGGTGGGATTAGAATCCATGACCTACTGACTGCCAGGCCAGTGGTCTAACCAGTATGCTTCTCTAAGTGCTTGGGAAAGTACAACCAAAGCAAGACATTTTCTCTGCCTTCTAGAAGCTTCTGCTATCTGTAGTCAGAGGTCATGGTATGTACTGAACGCCAACTGGATGCAATATACTGTATTAAGTGCTCGGGAAAGTTTAACAGAAGCAAAAGGTACATTCTCTCCCCACAAGGGGTTTCAACTATCCATAGACATTGTATTTACTGAGCATTTTTTGGGTGCAATGTACTGTACTGATTGCTTGGGAAAGTCCAAACAGGAGCATGGGACTCATTCCCTGCCCATGAAGGGCTTTCACTCTAACAGCCAGACTCAAACCATTTAATATTGACCACCTCTTCTTTGGTGTTTTACTTCCTTTGTCTGTGGCACTTTTGTTGTTTTTTTTTAATGGTATTTGTTAAACCCTTATTATTGGCCGTGCACTGTATTAACTAACCGCTGGGGTAGATTCAAGCTATTTAGGTTGGATACTGTTCATTTCCAATGTGGGGCTCAGAGTTTTGGTCCCCATTTTAAGGTAAGGCAACTGAGGCACAGAGAAGTTAAGTGACTTGCCCCAGGTCACGCAGCAGGCAAGTGGCGGAGCAGGGATAAGAACCCAGGTACTTTGGCTCCCAAGCCTGTGCTCTTTACACTGGACCTCCACTGTTTCTATATTGACCTATCCTAAGCACTTGGTTCAGTGCTTTGTTTTCACTAGGTGCTCAAAGAAGAGCATTATTTGATAGATGGCTTAATGATTGATTGAGCGATTGATTGCCAGGGTCATCATTGACAGCAGCTTGGCCTAGTGGATAGCGTATGGGCCTAAGAGTCAGGACCTGGGTTCTAATCCAGGATCTGCCACTTGTCTGGTCTGTGACCTTGGACGAGTTCCTTAATTTCCCTGTGCCTCAGTTCCTCATCTGTAAAATGGGGATTAAGTCTGTGAGCTTTATGTAGGACAGGGACTGTGTCCCACCCAATTAACTTGTTTCTACCCCAGTGCTTAGTACAGTGTCTGACACATAGTAAGTGCTTAATAAATACCACAATCATTACTACAAGGACATCTGACTTAGGAAGTGACTTAGTTATTGACTTAGAACGTCTGAAGCCCATGCTTCAGGGGCGCCTGGGGAAGAAACCACTTTTCACCAAACGAGCTGGGGGGAGGAAGGAACAGAAGGGGAAACATGACAATCGCTCATGCCAAGCAGCATAATTACCCTTTTCCACAATCATGGATTAAACATCTCCACAGGGCAGAGCATCAAACCCAGGGAAGAATCGCTAACAAAAGGAAGCAGTGTGGGCTAGTGGAAAGAGTATGGGCCTGTGTCAGAGGACCTGGGTTCTAATCCCAGCTCTGCCAAACGTTTGCTGGGTGACCTTGGCCAAATCTTTAACTTCTCTAAGGCTCAGTTTCCTCCCTCCTTAGACTACAAGGCCCATGTTGGACAAGGGCTAAGTCAAATCCGATTAACTTGGATCTTACCCAGTGCTTAGAACAGTGCTTGACCCATAGTAAGTGCTTAACAGATACCATAAAAAACTGCCATCTTGGCACTGGAGAGCCTTACAAATTAGTGGATTAAGACCTGTGATCAGCTAAGAATTGCCAAGAAATCAGGGATCAGCCCCTTAAGGTGAGAAGATTTTGCTAACTTTATCAGCTTTGAGACTGGAGTTCGGCTTTGTCCCTGGTGTTAAACTGAGATTGGAGTTAGACCCTGGTGAGGGAGGATTTGGGGCTGGCTCCCCAAAGTAAACCAGCAAGGCACTCAGCTCACAGTGCACCGTGGGAGGGGCAGGCAGGAGTGATGATGATTAAATGTTTAAAAGCAATGAGTCCAAATCAGATGTAGTCCCCGTATTCCCAGGGACCTGGACGGAGAGGTTGCTGGAGATTGGGATGTGATGTAGATGGGAAATATTTCCTTGCCTCAGAACCCCCAAAGTTCAGCAGGCTATCCTCTGGGCTCTGGGAGAATAGATGTTTGAGGTTCAATCCCCAATGAGAATGGAGTCTTTCTATCAATCAGTGGCATTGCCTGAGCACATAAACTCTTAGGAGAGTTCAGTAGAGTTGGTAGTCAGGATCCCTACCTTCAAGGAGCTTCTAGTTTAGCAGAGGAGCTTAGAGTCTATGGTAAAATGTCTTCCCAGCCCTACTGACTAGAACCAGAGCTTTTTTAATGGTATCTGTTAAGTGCTTACTAGGTGCCGGGGACTGCTGTAAGCCATGGGGTAGACAGAAAGTAATCAGGTTGGGAATAGTCCATATTGTACATGGGACTCCCAGTCTTAATCACCATTTTAGAGATAAGGTAAGTGAGGAACAGAGAGGTGAAGTGATTTATTCAAGGTCACACAGCAGACAAATGGCACAGGGATCAGAAACCAGGCCCTTATAACACTCAGGCCCACGCTCTATCCACTAGGCTACGCTGTTTCTTGCAGCTTGGCCAGAGGGTCCCGGAGAGCTAGGCAGCCTGCAGTGGCTTCCACTAGTCTCTGTTGGGCAAAACATCTACATTCTGCTTCGAGAGAAGAAAGAGTGGTTCCTTTACTGTGGTAAATCAGCCACTCATGGCAGACCTCAAAATCCTGAAGGCATCCAAGCGAACCGGGTCTTTCTTTTCCATCTCCGCAAAATGTTCTCTGGGAGTGGCAAAGGAAAGAGTTCATGTCCCTTGGAGGGGAAACACCACCTCGCTCAGGTTGGGTTTGGGAGATAATTCTCGGGGTGGCAGTGAGGCATGGAGGGCTTTAAGAGCTGGGGGTGGTGGTGAAGTCCACAGAAGAATATGGTGGGGGGGGGGAGGGTGTGTGTGTGTGTGTGTGTGTGTGTGTGTGTGTGTGTATCAGTCAGTGGTATTTAACGAGTGCTCACACAAGGTCTGAACACAGTGAATGTGTGTAGGTGTGAATGTGTGCATGCATATGTGTCTGTGTGAACATGTGTGTGCAAGCATGTGTGCTTCCCTCATTTTCAAGAATGACCTCCCTGGCAGAGCAGTCCTACAATAGTAATAGTAATTGTGGTATCTTTAAAGTGCTTATTATGCATCAAACATGGTACTAAATGCAGGAGTGGTTAGAGACAAATCAGGTTGGACACCGTCCCTGTCCCCCACAAAGCTCACGGTCAATTCCTATTTTACAGTTGAGATAACTAAGGCCCAGAGAAGTAAAGTGATTTGCACAAGGTCACATAGCAAACAGGTGGCAGAGGCAGGATTAGAACTCATGACCTTCTGACTCTCCCAGGCCCGTGTTCTATGCACTGTACTTGCAGTTTTGGCCGAACAATGAATGCAGGACCTCCACTGGGACACAGGGGTTAGGATGGAGGCCAGAGGCATGATGGATTGGACACATTCCCTGCCCACAACCAGCTCACAGTTTAGTGAAAGGGAGAACAGGAATTGAAACCCCATTTTACAGGTGAGGAAAGCCTTACTGAAGGCCCATCTCCTCCAAGAGGCCTTCTCTGACTAAGCCCTCCTTTCCTTTTCTCCCTCTCCCTTCTGCATCACCCTGACTTGCTTTTTTTATTCATTCATCCTCCCTCCCAGTCCCCAGCATTTATGTCCATATCTGCATTTTATTTATATTAATATCTCTCCTTTTAGACTGTAAACTCACTGTGGGCAGGGAATGTATCTGTTATCTATTGTATTGTACTCCCCCAAGTGCTTAGTACAATGCTCTGCACACAGTAAGTGCTCAACAAATTCAACTGACTTGCCTAAGGTCACAGCAGGCAAATGGAGGAGCCAGAATTAGAACTCAGGTCCTCTGACTTCTCAGCCCTTGTTTCTTCCACTAGGCCACTCTGTTTCTCTCTCCCACAACTCCTGATCTGGAGGGCCTTCTCACACTTGAGCCAATGGAGCCTCTCTCTCCTTCCTTGTCACAGGTGGTTGGGATCAGTCGCAACTCTTCTGTGAAAGAGTAAATGGGACTTGAGCAGGGCTTGTCTTTGCTGCCTTTAAAGGATGAAGCAGACACTTGATTTGCTTTGGCGATGCCGTCCACAGCAGAAGGCCCTGGGGATTCGAAAGCTTTAGTTGGTCACTGGAGGGCTCTTCCATTTTTCCATGTAATGCAATTGAAATCCATTCAGACTGCCTAAATAATTAATACCACATTGAACAGTTTTCTCCCCAGTCCCTTCCACGCTTATAGAAATGCAGAATTTCAAGACCAGACTTAATTTACTGTGTGTTTTGCTTCTTCAACAAAAACACGAGATGAATAATTTCTCTACATCATGGGTTTACATTTCTCCATAAATAGGGCATCTGTTAAACATGCTTTTTTTTTCCCCAAATGCTCACGATGCTAATGTGATTGGGTCTGTACAAACTTCAAACAAAAAAAGTGTTCATTTTTAAAAATTAGTCCTAAAAAGGGAGTGGGGACCAGAATTTTGAATGAGTCCAAGGGTATTCAACTCTGGATTGAAATTCTTGAGCTAAATGGAGTTGGGAAGGAACTATAAGTTTGCAGTCAGACATTCAGTGGTATTTATTGAGCATTGACTGTGAGCAGAGCGCTGTACTGAGTGGTCGGGAGGGGATGGTAGAAATAGAAGGCACAATCCCTTCCCAGCAAGATTTTACAACCTATCGGAGCTGGGTTGAACTTTCCAACAGTAAGGGTCCAGAGGAAACCAACACTGTGGAATTTCTCAAAGAAAATCCTTCTCGAGATTCTTCTGCCTCCTTCAAGATTGGGACGGAAATGTCGAAGCATCAGGCTAAGACGGTGAATTCGGTGCCAAGGTGTTAATGGGTATATTCTAGTGAGCCATCTCCTGCCCACCTCCCACAGAGACCCATCTCTTCTACCCACCTTCCACCTAGAGATCCATCTTCTGTCCACCTTCCTCTTTGGGGTCAATCCTCTCCCTACCCACCCATTTTCACTGGATTACAATCATAATCTGTTATAATTTTGATATTTATTAAGCACTTACTAAATGCTAAGTACTGGGCTCAATACAAGAGAGTCATATCAGACATAGCCCCTGCCCACAGCAAGGCTCGCACACCAAGATGGTAGAGGGAAGCAGGTATCTCACAACTCATTTTATAGTTGAGAAAACAAATACCCAGTGAGGTGAAGTGACTTGCCCAAGGACAAACAGCACATCCACTTTGGAATTTCGACCCTGGTCTCCGGACTATCAGGCCCAAGTTCTTACACTCTGCCAATTGCTTGCTAAGTGAACCTGCCTCTCCGGAGGAGCAAAATCCTAAGGAAGACCAAATGTGTTTACAGTGATTTTTTTTATGGTGATTGTTAATCCTTCAGTAAGTGCCAGACACTCTACTAAGCGCTAGGGTAGATACGAGCTAATTGGGTTGGACACAATCCATGTCCCAAATGGGACTCACAGTCTTTATCCCTATTTTAATGATAATTGTGGTATTTAAGTGCTTACTATATGTCAGGCACTATACTAAATGCTGGGGTGAACACAAGCAAATTGGATTAGACACAATCCCTACCCCACATAGGGCTTCACAGTCATCAATCCCCTTTTCACAGAGGAGGCAACTGAGGCCCAGAGAAGTGAAGTTATTTGCCCAAGGCCACACAGCAGACAAGTGGCAGAGTTGGGATTAGATCCCAGACCCATGTTCTATCCTTTAGGCCACACTGAACTTTGACCAATGATCCAATCGACCCTCACCTCTTGAATTTCAGGAGCAAATTTTCTAGGCAAGGGGCTCCAGATCAAACAGTATGGCCTAGTGGAGAGAGCATGGTCCGGGGAATCAGAAAGACCTGGGTTCTAATCCCAACTCCTCCACTTGTCTGCTCTGTGAAATTGGGCAAGTTACTTAACGTCTTGGTGCCTCTGTAAAATGGGGGTTAAGACTGTGAGCTCCATGTGGGACAGGGACTGCGTACAACCTGATTAGCTTGTATCTATCCCCAGGTATAGAACATTACTTGATACATAGTAAGAGTTTAAATACCATCATCATCATCACCCAGCAGAGCACCATGTTGTCACAACCCTGTGTGCCACATCTGAAAAACAGCTGTGTGAAATCCTGAGGTGTGGTTAGTCCCCTGCCCCGCTTGAGAATAGGTTCTTCTAGAATAGTTTCTACCTTCATATCATCGATAACATCTGCCTTTTCCGCTCTACCCAGCTTGCTACCGTGCTTATCCAACCACTTATCCTTATCCCGCCTTGACTACCGCACCAGCCTCCTTGCTGATCTTCTTGCCTCCAGGTTCTCCCCACTCCAAACCAGACTTCGTTCTGCTGCCTGCATCATTTTTTATTGCGAGCATCAGTCCGTGTCTCCCCACTCCTCAAGGACCTCCAATGGTTGCCCAGCCAACTCCTCATCAAACAGAAATTCTATACCATCGGCTTTAAAGCCCTTAATCAGCTCGAACTCCCCGACATCAGCTCACTGCTCTCCTACTACAGCCCAGCCCACACACTTTGCTCCTCTAGCTCCAGCTTGTTCACTGTACCCCGATCTCATCTATCCCCTTCCCCACGTCCTCCATCCGGCCTGGGATCCCCTCTCCCTCCACATGTACCAGACCACCACTCTCCCCACCTTCAAAGCATTTTTCAGGTCACATCTCTAAGAAGCTTTCCCTAATTAAGCCCTCTTATTCTTGACTCCCTCTCCCTCCTGTGTCACCTAAGCCTTTGGATTTGTGACCTTTGAGAATATGGTATTTGCCCCACCTTCTCCCCCACCCATCTTATGTACACACCTATAAATTATATATAAAATGAGTTTTCTAAAAAAAATAGAAATTATTCATTTTTCTACAAAAACATTCGGTCTACATTTCCCATTCCTCCAGAGCTTCCAGTGATTGCCCATCCACCTGGGAAGCAGCATGGCTCAGTGGAAAAGAGCCTGGGCTTCGGAGTCAGAGGTCATGAGTTCGACTCCCAGCTCTGCCACTTGTCAGCCGTGTGACTGTGGGCAAGTCACTTCACTTCTCTGTGCCTCAGTTACCTCATCTGTAAAATGGGGATTAACTGTGATCCCCACGTGGGACAACCTGATTCCCCTATGTCTACCCCAGCGCTTAGAACAGTGCTCTGCACATAGTAAGCGCTTAACAAATACCATCCACCTCCGCAAGAAACAAGATCACATTACCAGCCTTTAAGCACTCAATCATCTTGCCTCCTCCTACCTTACCTCAGTCCTCTCCTACTACAACCTAGCCTGCACACACACATTTTGCTCCTCTAATACCAACCTACTCACTGTACCTCGATCTCGTCTATCTCATCGCTGACCTCTCACCCACATCCTGTCTCTGGTCCGAATGCCCTTCCTCTTCATAAGCGACAGATGATCACTCTCGTCCCCTTCAAAGCCTTTTTGAAGGCCCTTTTCCTCCCAAAGGTCTTTCTGGACTAAGCCTTCATTTCCTCTTCTCCTACTCCCTTCTCCATCGCCCTTGCACTTGGATTTGCACTCTTTATTCACCCCTCCCTCAGCCTCACAGCACTGATTTATAGATCACATACATACCCCCAATTTATTTATACTGATTTCTGTCTCCCCCTCTTGACTGTGAGCTCATTGAGGACAGGGAATAAGGCTTGGTGGTCAGTTATAGTGTATCCTCCCAAGTGCTTAGTACAGTGCACACAGTAAGTGCTCAGTAAATATGACCGATTGATTGTACCTGTCTCCCTGGGCCTTATACCTTCTGTGGAGTATCTAACCCAGCATTTAGCAAAGTGCTAGGTACACAGTGAACACTTAACAGATACCACAATGATTTCATTATATGAGAAGCAGCATGGCCTGGAGGAAATAACACAGGCCTGGGAATCAGGAGACCTGGGCTCTAATCCCAGAACCATTACTTGCCTGCTTCTCTGTGCCTCAGTTTCCTCATTTGTAAAATGGGGATTAAGTACCTGTTTGCTCTCTCTCTCTCTCTCTCTCCCTGTGACTGATCTGTTTATCCTTTCTTCTACTCCAGTGGTTAGCACAGTATTTGACACTTTAGAGTATAACAAATGTTATTAGTATTATTATCTTTGTTACTATTACTATTATAATAATAATTATTATTTCTATGACTACTACTATCAAATATTCAGCCCCATACTAGGCTTCTCAGAGCCATTTTTCCTCTGTTCCCAGAGAAGAGGACAGACCATTTGGGAACAGAAACTGCTAAAGCTATTCCTGCTTCTTGACACATCAGACAAATTTATCAACCTCCCCTTCCCCCAGTCTTCACCCCCACCTCCTGCCAGCACAACTCCAACCCGCCTGCGCTTTCTCTGCTCCATATTTCTTTCCTTTGAAGATGCATCAGGTCTCCGGTTCAGCTTAATCCAACTGCTAGATGTATTATTCATTTCTATGCTTTAATGATGTGATAAGGTTTCTGGAAATAGGAAAAGGCTCATTAAACTGTCATTTGAATATAGATCACACCTAAATTCTTGGGAAGACAAAGTCTGGCAGCACAGTGTGGATTATCCTTCCCAAAGCTGCTCTTAGCCAACCAGGAAGGCTAAGAGAGGCATTTCTGAAGAGAGATTCCCTTAGATTAGCACACGCTCTCAATTTATTCATTAATTCATTGTCGCTCAGAAAGGGACAAGGGGATCAGAGAGACAGAGAGGGGCCGGACTGATGGAAGAGGGAAGCTGGGGTATTTTACTCGGAAAGTGCACATTCTGTGTCGGACGGTGACCGGGTGTTCAATGAAACTCTAAACTTGTTAGGTGTGGAGAACGTGTGTCCTCCAATTCTGTTTCCTCATACCCTCCCAAGCACTCAGTACAGTGCTCTGCATATATTAAGCACTCGATAAATACCATTGAGTGATTGACTGAAAACTGAGGGAGAGGAAAATGAATGGCTTTTATTGAGCTGGCTCACTGGACTGCATCCACTTCAGATCCAGGAATTAAGTTGAAGGGACAACTGTCCCAGAGAGACCCCAGCCCCCACAGATCTTTTTGTTGGGAGGGAGGAAGGCTGTGCTGGTAGTGTTTCTCCTTCCCGGGAAACCTGCTCGTTAGCCAATTTTCTTGACTCTCCCCACTTCCAGTCCTGATGTCCACCTTCCTCCTGAACTTGAGAAGGACTTGGTGCCAACCTGCACTAAGACTACACAAACGACTAGAGTACTGCTCTCCCCTCCTCCCCTCTAGGGTCTGAGCAGTGCTTGCCTGGATGGCAGGGCCATAAAAGGGTCCCAGCTGGCATAGTGGATACAGCATGGGGCTGGGAGTCAGGTCATGGGTTCTAATCCTGGCTCTGCCATTTGTCTACTGTGTGACCTTGGGCAAGTCACTTCACTGGGCCTCAGTTACCTCATCTGTAAAACAGGGTTGAAGATTGTGCGCTCCATATGGAATATGGGTTGTATCCAGTCCAATTTGTTTGCATCCACCCTAGCACTTAATACACTGCCTGGCACTTAGTAAGTGCTTAACAAATATTAGTTATTACTCTCATTATTATTATATCTGTTTAGCACTTACTATGTGTCGAGTATTGTTCTGTGCACTGGGGTTAGATGCAAGTTGTGTTGGACGCAGTGTCCATCCCACATGGGGCTCACAATCTAAGCAGGAGGGAGAACAGATACTGAATCCCCAGTTTACAGATGTGGTGAGTGACAGGGAAGTTAAGTGACTTGTTCAAGGTCACATAACAGACAAGTGGCAAAGCTGGGATTAGAACCCAGGTCCTCTGACTCAAAGGGCCGTAAGAAATGTTGGTAGTGAAAGGAAACGGCTGATATTCTCCAATCCTCCATGTCCACCAGAGAGTGGCCCTCCAACATCAGGGTCCTTGAAGATTCAGAAAAGATGGGTTCTTTTTTGATCTAAGGAGGCTGGCTGAGCTGGATGCTTCTTCTCTTGTCCTGGGCAGGCAGGAGATTCTAGGCCCTGAGGCTCACATCCCCAGCTGACTTTCTCTCTTCTCCTCTCGCAACTTTTGTCTTTCAGCTGTTTTTCCCTTACATCTTAGCCCCCCACCCACCACCCCATCCGTGAATTCCTCTTTAGAGCTGTTTAATCCAGATCATGTCACAGTCCTCTTATAGTGGGTGAGCTTATGGGGAATTACAGCATTAACCAACAAAATGCCAGAGGAAATGGTGAAAATGAACAGTAGTCACCATTTGGCACAGAGTTTGCACTTACCAAATGCCACATCACTGTGCTAAGGTAATAATAGTAATTGTAGTTTTAAGCACTTACTATGTGCCAGGCAATGTACTAAGCTCTGGGGTGGGTACAAGCATCACAGTCCATGTCCCACATGGGGCTCAGAGTTTTGATCCCCATTTTACAGATGAGGTAACTGAAGCACAGAGAAGTGAAGTGACTTGCCCAAGATCACACAACAGATTCAGGTTAATTAGATCAGGCACAGACTCGGCCCCACTTGGGACTCACCGTCTAAGGGAGAATAGGTATTTCATCCCCATTTTACAGATGAGGAAACTGAGGCATGGGGAAGTGAAGGGACCTGCCCCAGGTCACAGACCATACAAGTGTCAGAGCTGGGATTAGGATTCAGTATTCCTAAAGTGTAAGTAGGAATAATGATAAATTGACATATATTTCAGGCATGAACATAAATACTGTTCCCCCTCCAGTCTAAGTAGGAGGGGGAACAGTATGTATGTTCATGACTGAAATATATGTCAATTTGTATTGGAGTATATGAATCCTATTTAAAGATTTCCCCCAAACTTCCAAAAAACAGCTGGTCCACACTGCCAAGCCCTATGTTTAATGTTGTCTGGCAAAAGCAGATTTGTGTGTGTGTGTGTTGGGGGGGTGGGGTGGGGGGGAGGTGCTGTATCATAAGAGTGCAGGAGGAAAGCAAACTCTATAAATAAAATCTCCTTACATTATTACACTGTAATTTCCTATGATTATCTCCGGTGCAGCTCATCTCACTGCAGTGCTCAACAACAGAGACTCAAGCAGAGAAGGGCTGGAAAGGGCACGTGGGGACATGATTTTATCTCTGGGCTGGGGCAGAGGGTAGCAGGGTTGGGGGTGGGGGAGAGGAAGCAGGACCAACCTGTTTTCCTGGAGGATTTCTCATCTTGGGCACATGGGTTTAGTTGGAAATCCATCCCTGCAATCTCAAAAAGTTCTCAGCACTAAAAGGCCTGCTCTAACTCCCTAAAATCTACCCTTTTCCTCTTTTCCCTCACCCAGCAAGGGAAAATGCAAAGAACTTGGGACTTGGAGTCAGGAGGCCTGGGTTCTAGTCCTAATTTGGCCCTTCACCTGCTCAGTGAACTTGGGCAAGTCACTACCTCTGTGGGTCTCAATTTCCTCAACTGTAAAATGGGTCCTTCATTGTCCTTATCCTACAAAGAGTTTGAAATCCATCTTTTCCCCTTTTACAGCTGAGGACACCAAAGTCCAGAAAGGTTAAGTGACTGTCCAAGTTCATAAGGCAGACTGGTGCCAGAATCAGTGGTTTTTATTGAATGCTTACTATGCAGTGTTGGGTACAGTGCTCTGCACACAGTCAGTGCTTAATAAATACAATTGAATGAATGTGTAGAGCCCTGTATTGAGCACTTGGGAGAGCACAAAATAACATAACAGACATACCCTGTCCAGAATTAGCTTACGGTCTAAAGGGCCAGAAATACCCCCTCTGCTTACGTCTTTGACTTTAAAGCCTGTGTGAACGGGGACAGTGTTTGCTCTCATTACCTTGTATCAGAAGTGCTGAGCACAGTGTTTGGTAAAAAGTAAAAGCTTACTAACTACGAAAGTTAATCCCCAAATTGTTCTGCCCTCCCATGCCTCTTATCCAAATCACAGTTCAGAGAGCACAGCAAATATTCAGCATGATGACTGAATGATCATAGTGATTGGACAACCTGGCAATTGGGAAGTCAAGGTGATGGATGGCTTTGGTTACTGGGTGGTCATGGTGATTGGATGACCACAGTGACTGGGCAGCTGTGGTTGTTGTCTGCGTTTGGTCACCGGCCAGCCATAGTGATTGACTGGCTTTGGCCCCTGGGTGGCCAAGGTGATTTGAAGACCATGTGATTGGATGGCTGTAGTGAATGGCTGACTTTGGTTACCAGGGGGCTAGGGTGTTCAGCTGACTTTGGTCACTAGGCAGCCATGGTGACTGGGGCTTACTACCTGTCAGGGGCAAAAGGCAGGGCTCTGGGCCCCTGTTGGATGTCCTGGCCCCCAATGGGCTGGTTCCAGAGGAAGAGCAGAAAACCAGGCATTGCCACTGGCCAGGATTCAAGACCCAATTCCCGTGGAGCTTGACTCCGAACCAGATAAAGATTAAAGAAAAACAGATAGATTCATTGGCAAACCAACAGCAGGCTTTGGGATTTTGCTTGAAAACACTTTTTGAATAATCCTATTAGCTGAGGAGGAAAGCGGGCATATTTTAATGGCAAAATATACATTGTATTCTCTTGGCCTGGGCCTGTGGAAGCTTAATGCTACAGCCAACATCTTTCCCCTTTCCTGAGAGGGTGTGGTCCTGAGGGACAAGGTGGATGCTTAGTGCGGGGCACGGGGGCAAGGTGGAGGGGAGGGAGGAGAGGCAGGCCTGGACAGGCCAGTCGGTTTGACTTTCTCCCAGCAGGCAGTGCAACATTCCAGCCCCTACAAGGTTAACCCTCAAACAATCAATTGATCAACCAGTGGTATTTATTGAACATCTACCTTAAGCAGAGAACTGTAATAAATACATGGGAGAATACAGTAGAGTTAGTAGACATGATTGCTCCCTCAAAGTGTATACTGTTTTATACCAGGTGCAGAGCATTGTACTAAGCACTTGGGAGAGGCCAGTAGAGTTAGTAAACATGATTCTGTCCAGAGCATATTTCTGGGTAGAAAACTTTCAGACCGGGAGAAGAGGCCACTCATGAGCGAGACTTAGTGGTTAAAGCATGGGTTTGGGAGTCAGAGGACTTGGGTTCCAATCCTGTTAATGGTATTTATTAATTGCTATATCCTAGGCATGGCATTAGGCTTTGGGGTAGATAAAATTTAAACAAGTCGGGGACAGTCTTAATCCCCATTTCACAGATGAGGTACCTGAGGCCCAGAGAAGTTAAGTGACCTGCCCAAGGTCACAGCAGACAAATAGCAGAGCCAGCATTAGAACCCAGGTCCTTCCGACTCCCAGTCCCATACTCGAGCCATTAAGCCCCATATTCCACCACTTACCTGCTATGTGACTTTGGGCAACTCATTTATTGTCTCTGAGCATCAACTACCTCATCAGCAAAATGGGGATTAAATTCTACTCCCTCCTAGCCTGCAAACCTCATGTTGGGGACAGGGACTATGTCCAACCTTATTATCTTGTATTTACCCCAGTTCTTAGTACAATGTTAGTCATCTACTAAGCACTTGACAATTACCAAATTATTATTATTGTAATCATGTTACTATTACGTTGTCTTTGATTTACTTAAGGATTTACTCATCTTTTCATCCTTTTTCTTTCTATAGTTTATTCGGTGCTTGCTTTCTCCATTATAATATAATCCCTTTTGAAAGCAGGGATCCTGTGACTTATTTCTGTTGCTTTCTCCTGAGTGTCTAGTACAGTGTTCTGCATCCATTAGATGCGCAATACTAAATATCGATCAGTTGGTAGAGTGTGAGCGGGGCCAAGTCAGGCTGGAGTGAGACTCCTGGCCTCAAGCACCTACTCAAGTGCACTGGTCCACGATAGTAATAATTACGGTGTTTGTTAAGTGCTCACTATGTGCCAAGCACTGTTCTAAGTGCTGGGGTAGATAGAAGGTAAGCAGATTGTCCCAAGTGGGGCTCACAGTCTTTATCCCCATTTTACAAATGAGGGAACTGAGGCCCAGAGCAGTGAAAAGTGGCTTGCCCAAGGTCACACAGCAGACAAGTGGCGGAGCCTGGATTAGAACCCATGACCTCTCACTCCCAAGCCTGGGTCTTTCCACTAAGTCATGCTGAAACAGCCTGCCCCTGTTTGTGGTTTGCTGCACTTTTTTGCCTCACAAAATCCTAGTGAATCCTGCTCCAGAATTGCTGCTGCCGTGTTGCCCCTCTGGGCACCCATTCATGTGGACATCATATCTGAGCCACAACCCTCGGCAGCAGGAGCTGAGGCGGAGAAGGGAAGCTGAGCAATGACGACATAAAAACGGCAGAAGCGAAGGCATCTGGTGCCACATCCATAACAGACAGGGGACAGACCTTCTGAGAACTGGAAATGGTCACCTTCCCATGGAGACAGTGATCTGGGGTGGGGGCGGCAGCCAGCACATAGATTTTCCATGAATCAGACACTTCAGGGAACACCATTCGGCTCTTGGGTCCACCCCAGTTCCGCCTTTTGTGACTGGAGACTTGGGTGGGGGGGTGAACCCCAGGACTCTATTGTGGCTACCTCTCAGAGTCCCCTCAGAAAGGGAAAGAAAAAGCCACCAAGCATGGTCTTATTTATATCACAAAAGAAAAGAGCAGCAGGGCTAACAGAAGATACTGTGACAGGACAACCAACTTGCTGTGAATTGTTACCTCAGCCCATTGATGGAGTGCTCCTGTCGCTCTTCATTTGGAACTGAATGTTTGATTGCTGGCAGGTTGATAGGATTATAGGTTTAATTGGATGCCTGCGTTTCTCTAGATGTAAGTGAAATTTATGGCTGTGGTGTTTGGCGTGCTATGTTTTCCGCCCGCCACATCAGCCCCCGCCAGGACAGCGCAGGGAGGGGTGGTGATGAGGGAAAGAAACTGCCCATTCCAGGGAGCAGGTCCAGGAGTGAGAGCCAGTCCAGGGGCTTCCTCATCTCTGCTGGGGTCATGGGGAGAGCAGCTGGAGGCAAAGGAGGGGTCCAAGACTAGGTCTCCATCACCACCGCCCCCAGCACCCCCAGCCTCACTGACCTTTGGGGAAGAAAATCTGAGATCCTGTCCAGCTTTCTGGGGCTCCATTTGACATTAGGACCATCAGCTTGGGAGATGGAAAGGGAAGGGCTCAGAGTCATCCAAAGGCAGAATGATGCCCTGGGCCACCATGGAGAAATGACTCTCTCCAGGTGGATCTAGTTCTCTCTCAGGGACACACCTGGAGAGTTTCCAGTAGTCTACCAGTCTTGACTATGGGAGGGAGAGTAAAGCAGAAGCATATTCATTCCATTCCTAGCTTAGGCAGTGGCTAGCGAGTGGAAGACAACCTGCTACAAGTCAAAACTCACCCATGCTGGGCAGCAGCAGCATGGGAGAGAGTCGAGAGCGGAAACTCGAGTTTACTGCGTGGAAGGCGGCAATGGTAAACCACTTCCCGATTTTCACCAAGAAAACTCTATGGATACACTACCAGAATGATTGCAGGTGGAGGTAGGGCATTCTGGGAGAGATGTGTTCATGGCGTCGCTGTGGGTCAGACATGACGGCATAAGACAAGACAAGGTGAATCCAAAGGGCAGAAAAGTTTGCACTGAAGGTTGGTTGATGATGCTCCCTTGAGGCCAAGGTTAGGAGGGAGGAGGAGAGCCCCCAAAGCCACCACTGCTTGTTGTGGGCAGGGAATGTGTTTGTTATATTGTACTCTTCCAAGCACTTATTACAGTGCTCTGCACACAATAAGCACTCAAATACAACTGAATGAATGAAAAGCATGGGACTGGGAAGACCAATGTTCAAGTCTTGCTTGTAAACTGGCATTGTCTGTGACTCTGGGCAAGTCACCTCTCTGTGCCTCAATTTCCCCCCTCTAATGGGGATATTTGATGGTGTACTAGAAAAAGGAAGACGGAGACCCGGGGTTCTGATGTCCTGAATGACCTTTGGCAAGTCACTTGATTTCTTTGAACTTCAGTTTCCTCTTCTGTAAAATGGGGATGATAGAGGGTGAGTCCCAGGTGGCTGGGGACTGTTTCCAATCTACCTCAGCACATAGTAAGGGCCTAATAAACGCAATAATTGATTGTGAGAACTTCTGTGGACAGAACCTGAGTGGTGCCTGATGGCTGCCTGTTGAAATTCATTCATTTAATTGTATTTGAGTGCTTACTGTGTGCAGAGCACTGAACTAAATGCTTGGAAAGTACAATTTGGCAACAGAGGCAAACCCTATCCAACAACTATGTGCAGAGCACTGTACTAAGTGCTTGGAATGTACAATTAATCACAGTTCACAAGGCTACCACCAGGTGAGAGGCTAAATTGAACTGCGGGTGGGAGGGGGCTTGAGAAGTTCTGCTCCCACCTGGATTCCCAGACCATAGGAGCCCTCCTTTGGGGATTCAGACACTCAGGAGTGTGATGGCCTCTATGGGCTAGTCCTTGCTTGACTGTTTTCTGCTTTACAGTGAACTCCCTGAAATGAAGGAATGATGTTCCCATCTCCTGAGCAGTTAATATATGCTTTCTAACCATAGTAACATGAGAATTACATTATGGTCCAGAGAGGTAAAGCAATATCCCTGATGCCACACAGCACATCATTGGTTGCCTGAGGAAAAACACCTGTAATTTCAGTGTTCTGAGTAGAATAGACTAGGAGACAAATTCTTATGGAGAGCACAAAGGGCAGGTGAAGGTGAGCTACCCGAGACAAGGCCCTTAAACTGCCAGTAGAAAGAATTTTCTTGGGAGTTCAGGAGCCAAGACTCTGTGTGTGTGTGTGTGTGTGTGTGTGTGTGTGTGTGTGTGTGTGAGAGAGAGAGAGAGTCAGTGAGAGGGAGAATATGAGAATAATGAGAATATAAATGTGTGTCTGGCCCTATATGTGAATCTCTGTGCCTGTGTCCATGTGAGTGTGTGTGAATGTCTGGGTGTATTTATTCATTCATTTATTGAATGCTTACTTTGGGCAGAGAACTGTACTAAGTACTTGGGATGGAGAACCCCATGTAGGACAATAAGTGACATTCCCTGCCCACAAGAGATTACAGTCTAGAGGAAGGGAGACAGACATCAATACAAATAAATAGAATTACAGATATGTACATAAGTGCTGTGGGGCTAGGAGGGGAGAAGAGCAAAGGGAGCAAGTCAAGGTGATGCAGAAGGGAGTGGGCTAAGGAAAAGTGGGGCTTAATCTGGGAAGGCCTCAGAGGAGTTGTGTCTTCAAATAAGGCTCTGAAGAGGGAGAGAGTTATTGTCTGGCAGAATAGAGGAGGGAGGGTACTCCAGGCCAGAGGCAGGATGTGGGCAGAAGGTCAATGGGTGATGGTTCCTTCTCTCTTTCTACCGCCCACCCCGCACGCTCCGCTCCTCTGCCGCCCACCTCCTCACCGTCCTTCAGTCTCGCCTATCTCGCCGTTGACCCCTGGGCCACATCCTCCCGCAGTCCTGGAACGCTCTCCCTCCTCACCTCCGCCAAACTGATTCTCTTCCCCTCTTCAAAACCCTACTTAAAACTCACCTCCTCTAAGAGGTCTTCCCAGACTGAGCTCCTCTTCTCCCTCTACTCCCTCTACCACCCCCCCCTTCACCTCTCCGCAGCTTAACCCTCTTTTCCCCTGCTCCTCCCCCTCTCCCTTCCCATCCCCTCAGCACTGTACTCGTCCGCTCAACTGTATATATTTCCATTACCCTATTTATTTTGTTAATGAATTGTACATCGCCTCGATTCTATTTAGTTGCCATTGTTTTTACGAGATGTTCTTCCCCTTGACTCTATATATTGCCATTGTTCTTGTCTGTCCGTCTCCCCCGATTAGACCGTAAGCCCGTCAAATGGCAGGGATTGTCTCTATCTGTTGCCGACTTGTTCATTCCAAGCGCTTAGTACAGTGCTCTGCACATAGTAAGCGCTCAATAAACACTATTGAATGAATGAATGAATGAGACAGGTGAGAATGAGGCACACTGAGAAGGTTAGCACTAGAGGAATGAAGTGTGAGGCCTGGGTTATAGAAGGAGAGAAGCGAGAAGTAGGAGGGGGCAAAGTGATGGGGTGTTTTAAAGTCAACGTTGAGGAGTTTGTTTGATATGGAGGTGGGGATGGGCAGCCACTGGAGTTTTGAGGTGGGGGGGTGGATGACGTGTCCTGAACATTTTATGTGGAAAAATGATTCGGGCAGCAGAGTGAAGTATGGACTGGAGTTGGGAGAGACAGGAGATTGGAAGGTCAGCAAGGAGGCGGATGGAGTAATCCAGGAGGGGTAGGCTGAGAGATTGTATTACCATGGTAGCAGTTTGGATGGAAAGGGCATGTGTGTGAATGTGTGTGTGTTTGTGAGTGAATATGTGGGAGTGAATGTGACTGTGTGCGCGCGCGCACACACACACAGACACATATACATACGCCGCTCCAACCTCCTCCTCCTCCTCTATTACTATAGCCAAATGTGAGTTCTTCACCTGTGGTCCCTGACTCTGACTGAGCTTTCATTCAATAGTATTTATTGAGCGCTTACTATGTGCAGAGCACTGTACTAAGCGCTTGGGATGAACAAGTCTGCAACAGATAGAGACAGTCCCTGCTGTTTGACGGGCTTACAGTCTAATCGACTGAGCTCAGTGCCAACCGGAGGTAGGGATCCTCCCAGGGAGAAAACTCACAGAGCAGAAACCTTTTTAGGTAGTGGAGGGGGTAATCTTGCAGTGGAGGGCTCCCCTGGTGGGTCCCCCACTGCCATTCCCACTGGGGGCATGAGATGACGACCCAGATGCTCTGACCTGGTTCAGTGGACAATGGACTGTAGGTCTGTGCTACAGCCCTGGCTCTTCCACTTGTCTGCGTGACCTTGGGCAGGTCACTTTACTGGGCCTCAGTTACCTCTTCTGAAAAATGGGGATTCAGACAATGAGCCCCATGTAGGACAGGGACTCTGTCCAGACCAATTAGCTTGTCTCTACCAAGTGCTTAGTACAGTGCCAGGCACATAGTAAGTACTTAGCAAAAACCATACACATGTAGATACTGGCTTGGTGACTCTGGGCTGCAGGTCAAGTGATGTAATTGAAGACCAAAAGTTACAAGGAGCTGAAAAGCACTGATAGGAAGAACTTCTCTATGTCATCCCCTTCTTTCTGGCTGTCAATACCTCTTTTTTGGCCCGTTCCATGACTTGCCATGCCATGCCATTAAAAGCAGCATGACTTAGTGGAAAGAGCCTGGGCTTGGGAGTAAGAGGGCATGGGTTCTAATGTCCGGTCCTCCACTTGTGTTTTGTGTGACCTTAGGCAAGTCGTTTCACTTCTCTGGGCCTCAGTAACCCCATCTGTAAAATGGGGATTAAGACTGGGAGACCCACATGGGACATCCTGATTACCTTGTGTCTACCCCAGTGCTTAGAACAGTGCTTGGCACATCATAAGTGCTTAAATACCATAATAATAATGCCCACTCTATTTCCCCCACATTTTCTTCTGAAGCTGAGTCCAGGTTAATTGGATGAAATATAGTCCACCCAAGGAAGGAAGAGAGTCTTACCACCAGTCATCTGCTCTGCCTTCCCTTTCAAAAAAATCTGTGCTTTTATGTGCATATCTGTATGTTTACATGTGTGCTTATCTGTGTGTTCTTCTCTTCCATCCCTTTTTTGATGAAGCAGTTGGTTTTGTGTTCAGTGTGCAGGGTTAACTTGTCTTCTGGGCACCTGTTCCAAATGAGGGCATTTCCTGGCTGGAGGCAGTTTATGGGCATCCATGCTGCATCCGTTCAGGAACTGTGCCTTTCCGAGCTCCTTGTCCCAAATTCCCAACAGAATGCCAGAGCATGGACTAGTGGGAAGGGAATGGTGCCTGAGGCTTTGTCCTAGCATGCTGACACTGGTCTGGTGGCTCACCTTGAGCAGGTCACTTGCACTCTCGGCTTCAGTTTCTTTAAATGGGGGTCATTGATACTTGTTTCTACCCACCTCCCAGGATGTTGAGTGGAAAGATAAGAGACAAGTGTGGAAAGGATTTGGGATGGAGTCAGGAGATCTATCTTCTAGTCCTGCCTCTGCCATTCTCCTATGTAGTTTTGGGGAACTTAGTATAATTATTATTATCATGGTATTTATTAAGAGCTTACTAGGTACCAAGCACTGAGGCAGATACAAAATAAAAAGATGAGCCATAGCCCCTCTCATACAGAGATCTCAATTTAGTGATAGTAATTATAATACTTATTAAACCCTTACTGAGCACTGTTCTAAGTACTGGGATACTTAACTTGTCCAAAGTCAAACAGCAGACATGTGGGAGAGCCATGATTAAGACCCAGGTTCTTCTGACTCCCAGGCCCATGCTCTGTCCACTAAGCCAGGCTGTTTCTCATAACAGAGACTGGGCCTGGGAGTCAGAACTACCTGGGCTCCAATTTAGAGGAGTGTGGCCTAGTGGAAAGACTATGGGCCTAGGAGTCAGGGGACTTAGGTTCTAAGTGCATGCCCCTTGCTGCTTGATCTTGGGCAATTTTCTCAGTGGCTCAGGTTTTTCATCTGAAAAATCAGGGTTAAATCCTACTCCATGCCTGGGAATCAGAAGATCATGGGTTCTAATCAGGGCTCCACCATTTGTCTACTGTGTGACCTTGACAAATCACTTAACTTCTCTGTGACTCAGTTATCTCATTTGTAAAATGGGGATTGAGATTGGGAGCCCCACATGGGACAGGGACTGAGTCCAGCCTGATTTGCTTGTATCTACTCCAGAGCTTAATACTGTGCCTGGCACAAAGTAAGCGCTTAAATTCCATAACTATTATTACTTCCTACTAACTAGACTCTGAGCCCCATGCAGGAAAGGGATTGTGACCTGTTAACCTCTTGTCGATGACCCAGAAGGAAGAGTGAGCCAGGGAAAAGAAGGCTTAATCAGGGAAGGAGTCTTGGAGGAGATGCTTTGAATGTGGAGAGAGGGGCCATCTGGCTTATATGGAGGAGGAAGTTCCAGGCTAGGGTGAGGATGTGGGAAAGGAGTTGATGATAAGATAGTTGAGATCGGGGCACAGTGAGTAAACCAGTGCTAGAGGAGTGGAGTGTGCAGTGATTTCAAACTCTTCTTGCTCATTATACAAGATAGGCCCTGGTGCCTGACTTCACCATTGCTCTCAACAGTACAGGCTCATCTCTTCCAGACTGTGTATTGTCCCAGCTCTGCTGTAATTTTGTGGCTATTGAAATCTTCAATAAAGAAAACAATTGGGGAGATAGAATGTCTAAGTGGTTGAAAGAATTCACTGCTCAGATTCTTATTCCACAGCCTTGCCTCTGAACAGGTAGAACTGAAGGGAAATGGGATGAGCCTCAAAGGGAGGTGATTCAAGCATGGATCCACGGACACTGTAGGCTGGAGCAGGGTTGGGGATGGGAGTTAGGAGCGGGAAAGGGTTCCCACGGGTACATCCAGGCCTTCTGGGCAACAAGAATAGCAATGTGGCCTAGTGGTTAGAGGATGGGCCTATGCATCAGAAGGATTTGGGTTCTAATCCTGGCTCAGCCACTTGTCTGCTGTGTGATAGGGGGAAATCACTTCACTTCTCCATGCCTCAGTTCTCTCATCTGTAAAATTGGGATTAAGAATGGGAGCCCCATGTGGGATGGGGACTGTGTCTAACCTGACTAGTTAGTATAATAATAATAATGTTGGTATTTGTTAAGCGCTTACTATGTGCAGAGCACTGTTCTAAGCGCTGGGGTAAACACAGGGGAATCAGGTTGTCCCATGTGGGGCTCACAGTCTTAATCCCCATTTTACAGATGAGGGAACTGAGGCACAGAGAAGTTAAGTGACTTGCCCACAGTCACACAGCTGACAAGTGGCAGAGCTGGGATTTGAACTCATGAGCCCTGACTCCAAAGCCCGTGCTCTTTCCACTGCGCCACGCTGCTCCTCTAAGTATGTACTCCAGCGCTTAGAACAGGGCTTGACACATAGTAAAACACTTAAATATTATTATTACCACCTTATCTCTACCCCAGTGCCTAGAACAGCACCCACTGCTCTGGGAACCAGGAGATGTGGTTCTGGTTCTGGCTTTGCTCATTGGGGCCGGGCCACTGGGCCAAAGAATGACCTAGGGTGTTCTGTGAGGTGGGCAGACAACAGAAATCCTGCAAAAAACCACTGACCAACATGAGCAGTCAAGACCACAGAGATTACCAAGCCCACAGCCTTGGCATCGACACTGTGCTGTGGACACTGACTGGAAGTGTATCTTGCCTACCCAAAACCTCTGCATGCCCTTTGGGAAGCAGAATGCCACAGTGGATAGAGCACGGGCCTGGGAGTCAGAAGGTCATGGATTCTATTCCTGGTTCTACTGCTTGTCTGCTGTGTTACCAAGGGCAAATCACTTCACTTCTCTGTGCCTCAGTTACCTCTTTTGAAAAATGGGGATTGAGACTGAGCCCCACGTGGGATAGGAGCTGTGTCCAACCCAATTGGCTTGTATCCACCCAAGCACTCAGTACATGGCACATAGTTGGCACTCAAATACCATTATCATTATTATTATTATTGTGTTATACCCCTGCCCACCTCTTCTCTTGTGGCACTCCGGGTCTCAAAGGGAATACTACAGGGAGTGACCAGAGTGGCTCTATGCAAGCCTCCAACATCAGAATCAGGTCTTCCCTGTAGAAACTTGGGCCTGGAATATCAGAATGGAGCCTTGTCTGTCATTCCTGATGGGAGACTCCATCACCACTGGCTTCCTGAACCTCTTTTCTCTCCTTTATTTCCCCTTCTGGAACACCCAAATCTTTGCAAGACAGGACTGCATTCCCCTGAGCTCCAAGCACGCAGGGGAAAACACAGCTTCCTTCTTATAAAAGGAAAACAATGTTTTATTTCTTTATTTATTAGGTTTCGTCAGATCCACTCTCTGAACATGAGGCCCGGGGGTACAGAAGCATATTGTAAAATACAAATAATTAAACTTTAAATTATGAAACAGCAATAAGAGCAGAGAGCTGGCACCTATCAGGTAGGCAAACCAACCAACAGACATGCTTATTGCTTGGAGCTCAAAAGCCAGCAACTGCTGGCATCATCATCAATTAATATTTATTGAGCAACCACTCTAGCTCAGCCCAGGACAATGTAACATTTTCTTTCTCAGAATACAGAAGACGTGCACTTAGTAAGCATGTCTTAGTGGAGAGAGTACTGACCTGGAAGTCAGAGGACTTGAGTATTAATCCTGACTCTGCTACTCGCCTGCTGTGAGATGCCAGGCAAGTTAACTGCTTTGTGCCTCAGTTTCCTGTTTCCTCATTTGTAAAATGGTGTTCTCTCTTGTACTTATGCTGTGAGCCCTATGTGGAACTAGGACTGTTTCCAACCTGCTGATAATGTATCTCCTCCAGAGTTTAGAACAGTACTTGGCACTAAGTGCTTAAAAAATTCCATTATTAGACTAGCTTATATGTATCTATATATGTATACATGTATATTGTATATGTTTATACATGCTTATGTACATTTACATACTAACAATGGAGGTTGGAGAATTTTAGAGATTTTCCTTGCCTCTTCCAAAGTGTCTTGGACCATGGTTCTCAAATTATATCTCCTTAAGGGGTCCTTTCCAGATTAATTTCTAATCTCACTACTTTATAACCCCATAACTTCCACTTCACCACTTACAGGCCAATGAAAGCACTTAAGTACCCACAGCGATGTGTCTTCCTTGCTTTAGACTAACCCGTCTCTTCAATTATCTTATTGTCAGCCTGTGTTGCTGGTTGATTCGGGGAAATGGTTTACAATCATTTGCTTTTCCTCTAGGGGGTGACTCCTTAGGGTGAAGTCATTCTTAAATGACGGTTCCTAGGACTCGGAAAAGTGGACCAAGTTTGTTGAGCTGAATAATCGTAATAATACCAATGACGGTAACAGCAGTGCTCATCGCAATAGTAGTAATAGTGCAGCTGAAGTAGTTTTGATTGTAGTTCTAAAACTGATAGTAGTACTCATTCATTCATAGTATTGCATGCTTACTGTATGCAGAGCACTGTACTAAGCATTTGGAAAGTACAATGCAGCAAGAAAGAGAGAAAATCCCTGCACACAATGGGCTTACGGTCTCAGGGGTGTGGGGGAAGGCAGATATCAAAACAACTACAGACATCAATATAAATAGAATTATAGACATATACACACACACAAGAGTTGTGGGGCAGGAGGGGGGGGGGGAGAGCAACGGGAGCGAATCGAGGTGATGCGGAAGGGAGGGGGAGCTGAGGAAGAGGGGGCTTAGTCTGGGAAGGCCTCTTGGTGGAGGTACACCTTCAATAGGGCTTTGAAGTGGGGTGGGGGGGCAGGGGGAGACTGTTTGGAGGATTTGAGAAGGGAGGGCAATCTAGGCCAAAGGTAGGATATGGGCCAGGGGTTAGAGGCGAGATAGGTGAGATCAAGGGACAGTGAGAAGGTTAGCAACAGAGGAGCAGAGTGTGTGGGCTGGGATGGAGAAGGAGAGAAGGGAGGTGAGGTAAGAAGGGGCAAAGTGATGGAGAGCTTTGAAGCCAAGAGAGAGGAGTTTTTGTTTGATATGGAGGTTGATAGGCAACCATTGGAGACTTTTGAGGAGGGGAGTGACATGCCCTGAAACTTTAGGTAGAAAGGTGATCTGGGCAGTGGAGTCAGGGGGGAAAGGCAGGAGGTTGGGAGGTCAGAAAGGAGGCTGATGCAGTGATCCAGTTGGGATAGGATGAGTGATTATATTAACATGGTAGAGGTTTGGATGGAGAGGGAAGTGTGGATTTTGGCAATGTTATGAAGGTGAGCCCAGCAGACTTTGGTGATGAATTGGATATGTGGGGTGAATGAAAGAGTGGAGTCAAGGATGACACCAAGGTTATGGGCTTGTGAGATGGGAAGGATGGTTATGGTCTACAGTGATGGGAAAGGTCAGGAGAGGACAATGTTTGGGAGGGAAGATAGGAGCTCCTTCTTGGACATGTTGAGTTTGAGGTGGTGGGAAGACTTCCAAGTATAGATGTCCTGAAGGCAGGAGGAGATGCGACTCTGAAGGGAGGGAGAGAGAACAGGGGAGGAGATATAGATTTGGTTGTCATCCGCATAGGGATGATAGTTGAAGCCAAGGTAGTGAATGAGTTCTCCAAGGGAGCAAGTATAGATGGAGAATAAAAGGGGACCAAGAACTGAACCTTGAGGGACCCCTACAGTAGTAGCAGCACAATACTATTATCCCAATAGTAGTAATCAATTAGTCAAAGGTATTTATTGACCTTACTATTCGCATAGCACTCTAAGTAAATAGAATAAATCAATTCTACAATATTAGTAGACACAATCCCTCTAGTAAGGGCTTGTAATAATCTAGTAATAATAGTGTTTATTGAACACCTACTTAGTGCAGTTCAGTATAAACGCTTGGGAGAGAACAGAAGCATGAGACATTCCCTGTCTATAAGGAGTTTCCAACCAACTACATATTTCTTATTGAGGCTGCTCTTGATTCTATTCTGTATTTCTTTTTTGCTTTTTCCCTGTTATTGCCAAGAAAGTGGAAAAGACTCCCCCAAATCCTTACTAAGCCACTTCAAGTATCTTCAGTGACGGTTTACAGAAATGGTGAGTGCACAGTGGTGTTTGTTGCTGATGAATTCCTCCCTCCGTCCTGGAGCTCCCTCTCCCTTTACATCCAACAGACCACCACTCCCCCAACCTTCAAAGCCTTCCTAAAATCACAGCTTCTCCAAGAGGTCTTCCCTGACTAACCCTTCATTTCCCCTCTCCTTACTCCTCTCAGCATTCCCTATGCACTTGGATCTATATCCTTTAAGCATTCGATATTCACCCCACCCTCAACCCCACAGCGCAGCACTTATGCCGATATCCTTATACTCTCCCCTCTCTTATTCAATCATATTTATTGAGGGCTTACTGTATGCAGAGCCCTGTACAAAGCTCTTGAGAGAATACAATATAAGCGAGTGGAAGACATTCTCTGGCTACAGTGAGCTTACGATCTAGAAGGGGTTTCTGTATTTTAAATTTCTTTCCCCCCTTCTAACCCTTAGTGGAACAGAAGTTGTGTCTGCCAACTCGTGTATTACTTAAACTGTGAGTCTTAAGTGGGACAGGGGCTGTATCCAACCTGATTATCTTGCATCTGTCTCAGTGCTTAGAACAGTGCTAGACACATAGTAAATGCTTAACAAGTATAATAATAATATTAATAACCCTATTGCACTGTACTTTCCCAAGCACTTACTATGTGCAGAGCACCGTACTAAGTGCTTAATGCAATTGCTGAGAGGCTGACTGATTCTTTTCTGTGAGTGCAGATGGCTATAGAAGTGATATTTCCAAGGGTGTTTTACTAAACAGGACAGTACACCCATTAAGTCATGACCTGCATCTGATAAGATAAATGCTCTTTTCTGCAAGAATGAAACCTCTATTTCTTTGTCATAGTGAAATACCATTTTTCTAGAAAATACTTGAATTCGGAGAGAGGAGTAAATGCGTTTTCTTGGCTTGAACTGAAAACATTGTTTACCATGAAGGATAGCTTGGTTCTCACCCCAGTCCCACTACTGGTAAACAGTTTTGGTCTGTTTTTCTGTCTCCCGCATTAGGTTTTGGTCCATTTTTCTGTCTCCCCCATTAGACTGTAAGCTCTTGAAGGACAGGGACAGTATGTCATTTGCCTTTGGTGTTCTCTTCTAAGCACTTAGTTTGGTGGTCTGCAATCTGGAATAGTTTACTAAATACTATACTGATTGACTGAATAGCTTCACTGAACAAAGTTTTAAACTGGCTCTGTATCCACGTGCCCAAGTTCACCTACTTGTAACCAAAAAATTACCATCATCTTCCACATTAAAGGACAAGCGGCAGCCTGCTCCCAAGAAGTTTTCCCAGAGATTCCTGCCTAAGTATCCATCAATTTACATACTCTACTATTTAAGCAATTATTTAAGATTAATTCAGTTGTATTTATTGAACACAATGTGTGCAGAGTATTCTAATGAGCTCTTAGGAGAGTCCAATAGAACAACAAACAGATGCATTCTCTGCCCACAATGAGTGGGATCCACTTCCTGTTCCGTGAGGGGTTTACAGTCAGACAGGGAGAATGAGTATTTTACCCCATTATACATTTGGGCAAACTGAGGCCCAGAGCAACTGACTTGCCTAAAGTCAAATAGCAGACAAGTGGCAGACAAGTCCAGGTCTTCTGACTCAATCCTGTGCTATTTCCACCAGGCCACCTTCACGATGTACTCTTCTATGCACTTAGTATAGTCTCTGCACATAGACGCTCAGTAGCACCACCAATTAATTGACTGATTGACATAGGCCATACTGTAGGCACAAAGTAGGGCACGTCAATTGGCTCTAGGATTTGTCATTTTGAGTTATCGTGATTTTTTTAGATTTGACATTCGAAAACTGTAGAGTAGAATAAGACTTCATTCACGAAATTAATCCTTTTTCATTTTTAATGTGACAATGCAGAGAAAAATGAGGAGAAAGGGAACCTACTGAAAGCAAACTCCATGCTCGGGCTCAACAATATTCACTAGTGGCTTAGGTGGAGATGGGCCACACGTTCATTAGGGGGAGCAGCTTCAGAGCTTCAGGCTAGTGGGTTGTCAGTTTATTCTAACTCTAGAAGCCCCAGTGAGTGGAAAGAAGATCGGGCCTGGGACTCAGAAGATGTGGGTTCTAATCCTGGCTTTGCCACATGCTTGCTATGTGAACTTGGGTAGGTTACTTCATTTCTCTGAACCTCAGTTACCTCATCTATAAAATGAGGATTAAGACTGTGAGCCCTATGAGGGTCAGGGATTGGGTCCAATCTGATTGCCTTGTATCTACCCCAGCACTAAGAACAGAGCTTGGCACAGAGTAAACACTTAAATACACTTACTATTTTTGTTATTGATTATTAAGCTCCACAGCAGTGCGGTGAGAGAACGTGGCTCGGAAACCTGAGAAAAGCCCTCGACTGGTTGGAATAGGCATTCATCTGCCTGGAGGCAGGGGGCTGGACCGTTTGACCTCTTGAGATTCCCTTCCTGCTCTGTAATGTTTCCAGGATTCCAGTGGGACCACACAGTGGTAAGCTTGCCTCCTGAATTTTTTTGCTATCGACCGCGGGCTGACATCAAGATGAATTTCCACATTTGCGCATCCTGATTTCTAGGAGATTCAGGGATGGTTTCTGCTCTGCTGGATTCTGCCCTCTTCGCCTTCCTCAGTTCTAACCGTAAACAGGGCCGTGGTCCATGGGTGATGGGAATCTATAATTAGGGGTGTTCTCTGTATGCTGCCTCTGCTGGGAATTCATTTATATTCTTCCTTGTGACTAATATTTAGCATTTATCAAATACCCTCAGGCCACGTCTCCATAGGCAAGCTGGAGTGCACAGAATGACAAACCAAACAGCTTCAATCTACTCTGGTCCATCCATTTCCTCAGGCATAATGGCAGGGATTTTACCCTCATCTCTTTTTGGGTGGAATTTCTGTCATGCTCAGGGTGCAATGGGGCAGCCAACATGGCCACCTTGGAATTTGACTGCTATTCCAGCTCAGTGAGGTTGCCAAGTGAACAGTCAGAATTCACTTATAATAGGGATGATCTGCAATTCCTAGGACCGGTTATTTCTTCTGGGCTTCTATCCTCTATCCTTGTCCTTAGGCCCTGTGGCCCTAAACCTAGGGACCAACATGCTGCCCTTTCCTTTCCTGGGTTGGATTGACTGATTGATTTCCAACAAATCAGGATTCTCAGCATTCCAAGGCCTAGTCATCAGCCTGTCCTGAGCCTCTCTGTGTGGCAAAGAGGGATCAGAAGAGAGGGGACCTGAAATTCTCACACTATTGGCCAGTATGGAGAAAGGATATCCACTTCCCTCTTTATTCGAGCTTTCCAACCCCACGCTGGTGGCAATATACGTAGGAAAATGAGTCACCAATAAAAACAATCTGCATACCACATCTCTGATATTTTCCCCTCGAAGCTTCTGAAGAAAAAAGCACTGCTCTAACAGGGTTCCCCAACTCTCTCTTTTCCCTATTTGCCAGAATGGATAGATGTGGCCACTAGATGGCCTTGCCCAGGCTACAAGGTACTAATAGCCACTGCTAATAAGTCTCCTGTCAATTCAAAGTATTTATCGAGCACTTACTCCTTGAAGAGCACTATACTAAGCACTTGGGAAAGTAAAATAGAGTTAGAAGATGTAATCCTTGCCCTCGAGGAGCTTAGCCATCTAGTGGGGGAGACAAGCAGTAAAATAAATTAAAGATTGGAGGAGGTAGTAGGCTATCAAGACATGTACATAAGTGCTGAGGGGCAGTGGGTAGGGTGAGTACAAATACTTAGGTGATGTAGAAATATTGAAGATGATAATAATAGCATTTGTAAAGTGCTTACTGTGTGCCAGGCTGGACACAGTCTCTCCCACATGGAGCTCCCAGTCCTAACCCCCATTTTACAGATGAGGTAACCGAAGCCCAGAGAAGTGAAGTAACTTGCCCAAGATCACACAACAGACAAGTGGCAGAACCAAGATTAGAACCTAGGTCCTTCTGACTCCCAAGCCCATGCTCTATCCTCTAGACCATGCAAGCGGGTAAATGGGGTAGGGAGGTGAGGGATTAATCAGGGAACACCTCCTGGAGGAGATGGGTTGTCAGAAGGGGTTTGAAGATGGGGAGAAGCAGTGGTCTGACATGTGAAGGGGCAAGGAGTTCCAAGCAGGAGGGAGAGCAGGAGGAGATGGGGGGAAGGGAAAGGTCAGTCTTGATGGCACCCAGCGATGGTAGTTTATCATCTTTCACAATTAACAGGATCTATACAACCCTTCCAACTCTTCTACTTACACATCCTATGGTGCAGGCCCTGAGACCCTAAAAGTAGTAATAATAGTAATAATAATAATGATGGTACTTGTTAAGCGCTAAGTGCCAAGCATTGGGGTATATACAAGTTAATCAGGTTGGACGCAGCCCCTTTTCTACATGGAGCACACTCTTAATCCCATTTTACAGACAAGGTAATTGAGGCCCAGGGAAGTGAAGTGATTCGCTTAAGGTCACAGCAGATGTGGCAGAGCCAGGATTAGAACCCAGGTCATTCTGACTCCCAAGTCCTTGCTCTATCCCCTAAGCCTCATCTCCAGTTTCATATTGGGCAGCTCAATTTTTAACCAGCTTATTCCCAATCCAGTACCGGTACATACCAGAAGCTTTTACATCTGGCATTCTTATTTTCAAACACCCAGCTTGGTTCCATGATGGTTTCCATCACTGAATTCCATGTCTCATTTGCTTCATCCTTGAGCTAGACAACCATGGAAGTCACACCCCATGTAAAGCAGTAAATTATCAAATTAAAATCTCACTAAAATAAAAAGACACTGGAAAACGTTGTAGGTCTCAGGGCTCTGATCTTATTGGCTTCCTAGGGGATGATGTCATCTCTTACCAAATCTATCAGTGGTATTTATTCAGCATTTACTATGTGCAGAGCACGGTACTAAGCACTTGGGAGAGTGCAATACAACAGAGTTACCAGACATGTTTCCCAGAGACCTATAGATGGCTTGAACTATTGATGCAAAGAAGATAAGAATGACTTCATTCTTATACCCTTAAAAATTGCTCATAATTTTTCCCATGGGAATATTGATTAATGGAGCCTAAGATTTCTGGGGCATCTTGACCTGATGTATTGAATAAGTATTGTACAGAATGGATTTTGGCTGTAGTTTGAGTCTCAAGGGAGAAGCCGCAGGAGAGGATGGTGAGCTGAAATCCAGAATCTCTCACCTTTGAGGTTTTGGGGTCTGCAGGGGCAACCCTGGTGATTAGCAAAACTTCTCTGTCCCAACTAATCCTGCAATAAAGTGTTCTGGAAATTTCAAAGACTAAATGAATTTTAGACACTTTTGTCAACATTAAGCCTGTGAGCCCCATGTGGGACAAGAACTGTGTTCAACCTGATTGTCTTGTATCTTCCTCAGCCCTTAGAACTGTACTTAGCTCATAGTAAGTGCTTAATAAATATTATTAACATTGGAACACCACCCTTTGCCAAACTCTTTGTTGTGAAAGTGCCAGCCAATGGTATTTATTGAGCGCTTACTGTGTAAGGAGCACTGGACTAAACACTTGGAAGAGTACAATATAATGGAGTTGGCAGACATGTTCCCTGCCAACAAGGATCTTGCAGTCTGGAGGGGGAGACAGGCATTATAGATATGTTCGTAAATGCTGTGGATCAGAGGTTGAGGTGAATGAAGGGTACAAATCCAAGTGCAAGAGCTATGCAGAAGGGAGAGGGAGAAGAGGAAACAAGGGCTTAGTTAGGGAAGACCTCTTGGAACTGTGATTTTAATAAGGCTTCCAGGGTGGGGGGAGGGGTGATCTGTCAGATATGAAGGATGAGGACAGAGAGAGCACCTGGGTGAGGGGTCAGCGGTGAGATAGATGAGATTGAGGGACCATGAGTAGTTGGTGTTAGAAGAGAGAAGCGAGGAGCTAGGTTATACTAGGAAGTCAGGGAGGTAAGGTAGGCAGGGTCAAGGTGATCGAATACTTTAAAGCCAGTGGTAAGGAATTTCTGGTTGAGGTGGATGGGCATTTTACTTTGGTAACACTAACTAATCGGGGCAGGTCCTAATGATCCACAGCTCCTGTAATTCATTTATATTATCTGTCTCCCCCTCTAGGCTGTAAGCTCACTGTGGGCAGGGAACAAGTCTGCCATAGTGCTCTGCGCACAGTAAACACTCAATAATATGACTGACTGACAGAAACTGAAGCATCTTCCATTTCAAGGAATGCCCCCCATTAAGAATGCCGTGCGACTTCCTTCACTCTTACACTAGGCAGCCCAGAACAATCAATCATGGTATTTATTAGGCTCTTACTGAATGCCAAACGCTGTACCAAGTGCTCAGGAGAGTACAGTAGAGTTGTTACACATGATCCCCACCTGCAAGAGGCTTAAAATCTAGATGGGGAGACAGACAATGAAAAGTTGGCTTCAGAATGGTTTTCTACCAGGTGAGCATTATATGTTGAACTGGCCTCGTTAAAACTTTTAATACTATATCCAGATTCCACATATCCAAATCCTTGACAGAGATACAGCCCATCTCTGTCTTAACATCTAATGGCTCTTGCCAGTCAGAATGAAAAAGTTGATTACACACAGCTTTGCCAACGTCTCTTGACAGGAGAGAGCAAAAAACCCTCCAGAACAAATGAGATGTCAGTCAAAGTGCCATCATATTAAAGCGAGTGATACTATCATCTTTTCTTAGATTAGAGATTAGTGCGCTTCTAATTAATTCCTTGGCCACACAATAAACTAGCACTGTTAGATTTGTGATGTGAGGATATTTGGCCATCCAATCTCTACTCATTATTTCACTTGGGTGCTTATAAAAGAAAGCAGGAGTGTGGTTTTACTCCTTGGATGAAGACTTTTGAGAAAGCAAATACCTTATTTGAGAACGGTGGTAAACTGGGAGTTTTTATTTTTTCTTAATGAGCTATAGCCTATAAAGAATTAGAATGAGCAGGGGTTGGAAAAAATATCCCGTTTGAGCTATTCACAAATCATGACAGTCCCTTTTTGCTCTGAGTTTCCTTTGCCTTTCGGGGACATTTCAAAGAAATTGGGTTGTGTGGGGGTGGGTGGAGAGGGGAAAAAGGAAGTGAGGGTTTCAGAATTAAATAAGGCTTGTCGAATAGGTTTCAGAATTTCCAGGGCATGGAATATGTCAGAGAAGCAGCTTGAGTAGATTTTCTGACACTCCCAACCTCTGGCCTGGACTCTAAAAGTGTCTCTATACCCCTGACTCTTCCTGGAGAGGCAAAGTCTTGGATCAGCCACATTTTTGTAGCCATTGCCAGTGGAGAAGAATCAAAAGTTTAGGACCATTTTTATCATTTTCTTTTATTTGACAGTATTTAAGTACTTGCTACATGACAGGCACTGTACTAAGCACTGGGGTAGATTCAAGATAATCAGGTTGAACACGATGTCCCATGTGGGGCTCCCAGTCTTAGCCCCCATTTTACAGATGAGGTAACAGGCACAGAGAAGTGAAGTGACTTGCCCAAGGTCATTCAGCAGTCAAGTGGTAGGGCTGGAACTAGAATCTGGGTTCTTCTGATTCCCAAGCCTGGATTTTGTCCACTAGGTCATGTTGTTTCTCTGCCCCTTGATTCTGCAACTCCTCCCCCAGGAGACCGCAAAGTGGAGGCAATTTAACCACACAATGGTGTATTATTTACCCTCTCAATCAGTTCTCTCGCTCCTACCGATCCTCCCTCTTTCCCAACTACAGCCCAGCTCACACTCTTCATTCCTCACCAACTTAATTGTACCTCATTCTCCTCTTCTGCCATCACTGGCCTTTTATTCAGCCCACTTATCTGTCCTTCCGCCAGTCTGGAACTCCATCTTCTTTCCAATTCAATGGGACACAGTTCTTATCCCCCAAGCTCTTCTAGAAACTCTTCTTCCCCAGCGACTTGATTAATTTCTTCTCTCTCCCAATTATCACTTCAGCATTTTTGTTACTTAGTCAATCATTCAATCCATATTTAATGAGTACTTACTGTGCAGTGAGCACACCATAGAGTCAGACACATTCCCTGCCCACAAGGAGCTCAGTCTATAACTTAAGTTCTCATCACCTCCTGTAGCACTCATGTACATATCTTACAACCTCTATTGCTGAAGTGGTAAAAGCCCAGTCCTGGAAGAGAGAAACTGGGTTCTAATCCTGGTCCTGCCACTTGCCTGCAGTGTGACCTTGGTCAAGTCATTTCACTTCCTCTGTATCTCAATTTTCTGAAGTGTAAAATGGAGATTCAATACCTGTTCACCCTCTTACTTACACTGTAAGGGACAGGAACTCTGTTTGACCAGACTAATTTGTATCTATCCCAAAGCATAGAATATTGCTAGGCACATAGTGTTTACTATATTCTCTTTAACTTCTTTTTCCTTTCTGGAATTTATTGTAGTGCATGTCTCCCCTTCTAGACTATAAGCTCTTTGGGGACAGATTCTTTTTTTTTTTTTAAACCAGTTTTACCAGTTCTGTAGGACTGTCCCAAGTACTTAGTCCAGTGCTCCTGCATGGATTAGGTGCTCAAACAATACTGATAAGTGAGAAGTGTTAAGATTAAGTATACTGATAAGAAGTGAGAAGCTGCTTGCCTTAATAGATAGAGCCCCAGCCTGGGAATCAGAAACACCTGCGTACTAATCCCCACTCTGTCGCATGTTTCCTGTGTGACCTTGGGTAAGTCATTTCACTTCTCTGTGCCTCAGTTACCTCATCTGAAAAATGGGAATTACTAATGTAAGCCCCACGTGGGACAGGTTCTGTGTCCAACCTGATCAGTTTGTGTCTACCCCAGCACTTAGAATGGTGCTTGGCACGTAGTTAGCACTTAACAAGTACCATAATTTTTATTGATTGATTCAGTTACCTAAAAGGGTTCCAGCCTCCAATCCAATTCACCCTAAAAAATGCCTCCACTTCCCTCTAAACTTCAGTGGGGTGAGAACAACAATGACAAACCCTATGGAACTAAGCAATACAGGAGGATGAATCAAATACAAGGTGGCTCATTTAAAGACATACTCATTTGAAGTACACAGCAATAAAAAGGTCACACTTTAAAATGGGCCACTTTTAGAAGTCTGGATAATTAAGCAAAAAATAAACCTTTGCGCTGAAAATTCAGGGCAAAGAAATGGCACAATTCCGAGCAGAAACTGCCTCCTGGCAAAGTCATGAAGGATTTTCTCTCCCTGTTGAAAAGGACAGAAGGGTGCCTGCGAGGAAGATGAGCTTGTGGCCCGTGATGGGAGGGGAGAGGAAAGAGTCTGGAGTGAGAGAGGACAAGGAGACCCACAATCTGGATCTAGACAGAACCAGGAGCTGTAGTTAGACTGATGATAGGCTCCCCCGTCTTTAGCTGACAGAGTCCTCTACTTTGCTAGAGCAGACAATTGGACTGCACAGTCTGGTTGGAGCATTCTCAGTATAAGTCCAGTCAGCAACCTGGATCCTGTAATAATAATGGAGCAGAAGGTAGAGAAGGTGGTAAGGTTTCTAACTTCTCACCTTTCCCTTTCTATCCACCCAGAGCTCTAGCTCACTGAGGTGCCTCAGATGCCAACAAGATAATATGATCTACCTTGGCCAAGCCAGAAGCTACTTTGCATCTTTCTTCCAAAACAGGAAGGCTTAATGGGTCTACCATGATTGAATAAAATCAGAGAACAGAAACCTGAGCTAATTTTATTAGTAGTAGCAGTAGTTACAGTAGTAGTGGAACTGACAGGAATTAGTGATGGATTGAAGTGTGGGTTGAATGGGAGAGAAGATCAAGGATAATGCCAAGGTTATGGGCTTGTGAGACAAGAAGGATGGTGGTGCTGCCTACAGTGCTGGGAAAGTGGGGGAGGACCGGGTTTGGGTGGAGAGCTCAGGAGTTCTGTTTATGACACGTGAAATTTGAGGTGACAGTGAGGTGACATCCTTGAGAGCAGGGATCATGTCTACCATCTCTATTCCATTGTACTCTCTCTCTGCACATTATATATACTCAATCTATACCACTGATGGATAGACCATGAGCTCTTTGTGGGTAGGGATTGCATCTACCACCTCTGTTGTACTTTCCCAAGTGCTTAGTTCAGTGCTCTGCACACAGTAAGCACTCAAATACCACTGATTGATTTGTGTCCTCTGACATGAAGGGAGGAATGAAATGTGTGGCCAGGGTTTTAACAAATCTAAATGTAGAGGATTTCAATATTCATTCATTAAGTCATATTTAATAAGTGCTTACAGTGTGCAGAACACTATTAAGCATTTGGGAAAGTACAATACAGTGATAAAGAGTGACAATTCTTGCCCACAACAAGCTCGCAGTCTAGAGAGTCGGAGGGGAGACAGACATCAATATAAATAGACACATATATACATAAGTGCTGTGGGGCAGGGAGGCAGCAGGTGGGGGAAGAGCAAAGGAAGTAATCCAGGGCGAAAAAGAAAGGAGTGGGAGATGAGGTAAAGTGGGGCTTCGTCTGGGAAGGCCTCTTGGAGATGTGCTTTCAGTAAAACTTTGAAGCCAAGTTCAGTTTCAAAATGGGAAGAGGGAAAGGATTCTTCTGTCAGATGGAGTTGCTAAAGACTGACACATTTCCCTATTACACAAAATGATTCTATTTCATCATCAGTGACATTTATTGAGCTCTTACTTTTGCTGAGCACTGTACTAATCACTTAGGAGAGTACAATACGACAGAGCCTGTAGGTACCTTCCCTGCCCACAGCGAGCTTGCAATCTTTTTGCACCCATATGGAGCCTTTCCAATAACTTGTGAAAAACCTCTATCGTCTCAATGAAATAATTCTCAATGTCTATTAAATGTCCCAGAAGGTAATCATTTGACTGTAAGCTTTGATGGTGGTGTGTTTTGGCTTACAATGTACATTCTGAAGCACTCAATACATTGCTCTCCATTCATACTTTCTTCTAAACACCCTGCTGCTCTTTTTTTTAAAGGGCAGAACACTGGGCTGGGTGGTTCTGATCCAATTATGACTTGGTTTTTGGTCTTATTTCTCCTCCAACAGACAATGCTTGGGAAAGAAAATGGCATCATGGGACAGGAAACCCAATTTCTAGTACCAGCTCTGCCACTGGCCTGCTGTGTGACTGGGCAAGTCGCTTAACCTCTCAGGGCCTCAGTTGCCTCATCTGTAAAATGGGGGTACAATATCAGTTCTCTGTCCCCCATGTGTGTCACCGGATTGCATCCGCTCTTATTGCCTTGTATCAGCTTCACTGCTTTGCATATAAGTGATTACTATCACCATTAAATTAGGCTAAGCTCAAAATTTAAAATAATAGCTTAAGAGACCTGCTATTTTCTGATTCCTTTCTGGGTTTGGGTGGCCCAATTTGTCAAATCGAGGCTGTATAAAATCAGAGCCTCTCTCAAGGTCTCTCTCAACCCCCATGTCAGCGACCTTTGAACCTAGAGCATCAGTGACAACCCCAGCTTCCCAAACATGGCTCTGGGGTGCTGGATACCATCTGTCACATTGCCACCTGGTGGCTCCATGGCTCTACGGCCGACAAGGACAGTCAAAGGCCGTTGTCCGTGGGGATGTCCTGCTTGAGGTGATTAAGGAAGAGCCCCCACAGCACCTCCCCGCTCCACATTTCGCTCACTCACTTCGCTCATAGTCACTCCTCTTCCAGGATCCCAGGCTCCAGCCTGAATCGCATGTCTCCCAGAAAGAACGACTCGGCAACGAGTCGAAATTAACAGGCTTCCCGGGCAGAGGATGCCAAATGGGAGGGAAAACTGTATTCAGGAAACCTGTCGGATCTGGGAGCTGTTCCTTCGAAGTTCCTTCCTCCACTTGGGTCACGTTTCAATATCCTTCAGTCTCGTCGGCAATGAATGACAGATTCAGACCAAGTTGGCCCTTTGCATTTACTGCTGACTGGTTGCAGAAAGCTTTTCTCTTTTTATAAAGTGGAAAAAAAAATCACTGTTCATGCCCTGGTAAAGTGGAGAGCCTTTCTCCCTTTCAGAGTTTTTGATATTCTTGTGGAAAATGCTGGAATAAGAACACCGGCTGCTTCAGTAATTCTACTGGGAACCTAGACCCACAAGGAATTAGAATGTGGCCTGTGTTTTGATTTCCATCCTGTGGGCATCTCATCTTTAATCTCCTAGCATGCCCCAGGAACGCCTGGCTCCTCCACCTATTTTTCCTCCTTAGATCCACCGTTTGAATGGATGAGACCGTGGAAACTTTCAGGCCGACCTATTTTCTCAACACGGACTGATTCTTTGCGTCTCTGCCCATTACAGTGAATTACCTTTGTGATGTTTTCCCTACATGTGAGATTGTCCCTCAGACATCTGCCCTAAATCACCAACTGGCAGGTTGCCCCATTTAAAATATTTCTCCATCTATAGTGCTCTCTGGCTAGAGAAGCAGAATGGCCTGTGGGAAAGAGAAAGGGCCTAGGAGTCAGTAGACCTGCTTTGTGACCTTGGGTAGTCACTTTTCTCTCTACCTCAGTTTTTTCTCTGTAAAATAGGAATGAAACACCTATTCTCCCTCCCCCTTAAACTGTGAGCCCCATGTAGGACAGGGACTGTATCAGGTCTGATTATCTCATATCTACCCCAATGCCTGATACAGTGCTTGGCACACAGTAAACCCTTAAATATCACTAGTATCAAGACTTCCAGATTTAATGGCACCTTACCAAGCTCACCTTTCTGAACAGATTGCTGTCCAGGCACCTCCAGAGTTTCCTGCAGATAGAGCACTGACTTCAAGTCTTTGGCTGGTTTCACCAGTTACTTTCCAGCTCTTTTCACTGAATCCTGCTCTCCATTCACTCATTTCCAACACCTCCCTCCCACTGGTCCTCAAGCCAGGAACTCTCCTTGGGTCTCCCCCCAAATACACCAGACTTCAGGTTCCCCCCCGTCCATTCCAATCTTCATACTTCTCCAGAACCCTCACTCCCTTTGGGAAGCCTACCCTGTTTCATTCCCATCTTACCCAGTCAATAGCCCCAAATCACCCACTCAGGAGTTATGTATGAATAAACAGTCAGTTGAACATCATTTACTGACCCATGATTTATTCTGGAATTTCCTGTTGACCTGTTTTGGTTTTTTTAAAATGGTATTTGTTAAGGACTACTCTTTGCCAGACACAGCAATAAGCACTGGGGTAGATACGAGCTAATCGGGTTGGATACAGTCCCTGCCCCTCAAAGGGCTCCCAGTCTTAATTCCCATTTTACAGATGAGTGGACTAAGGCCCAGAAAAGTGAACCAACTTGCCCAAGGTCACATAGCAGACAAGTGGTGGAGCTAGGATTAGAACCCAGGTCTTCCTGAGTCCCATGCACATGTTCTAGCCACTAGGCCATGCTGCTTCTGGTTCTACTCCCTATCTGATTCCAGTTCTTCCGCTTCCACTCTTTGTAAGAGTGTACAGCTGGGATAACAAAGAGGATCTGTTCAGGATTGCAAGAACAGGTCAAAGACAGAAGAAAGGAATGGGTGGGAATGTGGTCTGTCTCTGCCAGTGAAATGAGAGATCCTGGAGGGCACATCTGTTTCCGACATGTTTTCCTAAATGCTTAGTACACCAATACTACTACCATATCATGGAAGCCACCACCAACACTACATTCAAAGAGGTTGACTGAGGCCCATCATTTGTTTACAACAGCACTTGGAAGGGCTGGACATGGGAGGAGAATGGATGACACATGGAAACCCTAAAGCAAATGAAAGGGGAAACAAACAGGAAAGGGAGAATGAGCATTATGGGGGCAGTGAAGCACAATCTCAGTCAAGGTGAGATTAAGTATTATGCCAGTCATATTGTTGTCAGTGTTGGAGATTGAAAACTATGTTGGCTGGACCATCAATCTGAGCCAGAGATGAATTGCTTCTGGGCAGGGAGTGTGTCCACGAACTCTGTTCTGTTCTACTCTAAGTGTTTAGTTCAGTGCTCTGCACACAGTACATGCTAAATATATACCCTTGAAAGGATCAATTGCCTAGAGAAGCAGCATAGTGTAATGGATAAAGTTTGGCCCTGGGAGTCAGAGGTCACGGATGTTAATCCCAACTCCACACTTGTCTGTTGTATGGCATCGGGCAAGTCACTTCACTTCTGTGTCTCACCTGTAAAATGGGGATTGAGACTGTGAACCCCACTTGGGACAGGGACTGTCTCCAACCCTATTTGCTTATATCCATCCCAGAGCTTACTACAGTGCCTGTAACATAGTAAGTACTTAAATATCACAATTTATTATTAAATAGCATCAATTGATGGATTGACGGCAAGATGCCTTATCTGACCCATTTCTATCACCAGCAGGATCCAAGAGGGATGTATAAAGGTCAGTGTGGGTTGGGCAGCTGGATTTGACCATAAAGCAAGAATGTGCTATGCTACTTTTGTTCCTAGTCCTCCCTGCCCCCAAACTCTTCTACCGCAACAGGCTTAGAAAGGCCTTCCTGCTCCTGGAATCCCTCCAAAAGAATCTGCTCTGTGCTGATGCCTGCGCTTCTCTAACAAGAAGTCATTCAATTCATTCCGGCTGGTTTTTCCGAAGGAACAGAGCAGTCCAGATCAATGAGCACCGGGCATCCGTATCAGGGAAAGTCTGCACACAATTCCCGGCTTCTCACTGGTGAAACCCAGCTGAATGTTATCACTGCCTTCAGCCAAGAAGCGAGCATTCCAAAATCGTCCGGGCCGACAAAGAGGTAGGCAAATGGATTGAGAAGACCGGCCTAGCTTCTGGGAGGCTGGTGGCAGGAGACCAGGGCATCAGGCTCACTGACAGGAGGTTGAGAGAATACCAAGCCACTAGTGTTGGGATCCTGTCAGGTGGACAGCACTAGAGCAATAGTTGTATGGATCCAGCCTCCCTGTGTGGACCAGAGAAAGCAGTGGGCAATGGTGGGATGGACAGCCAACTGGGAACCAGCGTGGCCTAGTGGATAGAGGATGGGCCAGGGACTCAGAAGGGCCTGGGTTCTAATCCTAGTTCTGCTACTCATCTGCTCTGGACCTGGAGCAAGTCACTTCACTCTGGGCCTCAGTTACCTCATCTGTCCAATAGGGATTAAGACTGTGAGCCCCTTGTGGGAAAAGGTTTGGTTCCAACTTGATTAGCTTGTATCTACCCCATAACTTAGTACAGTGCCTGGCACATGGCAGGTGCTTAACAAATACCGTTAAATAAAAATAAGCACCCAATCAATACCATTGCTTGTGACTGACTGAATTTCCACCACTGACCTAAGAGTGCAGATCCACCCACCCTCCCCTGCCTCCTCCCCTTTAATGCAATTAGCGCTTCTAATGAGAACATATGTCTACAGCAAGAGCCCCTGGTTTGGGGGTGTGTTAAAGGCAGGTCACTCTCCATAGGGGCACACAGAGAGTGGAGGAGAGGTCACGGACTGTGTACCTGTCTGTCGGCCACTGCACAGGAGTGAGCAGGGGTCAGGCATTAACACAGCTGGCCGCCCTGCTGCTAAATTGTCCGTAAAAGCAGTTGTTAGGCAGAAAAATCCAACCCTTCTGCAGACGCTCCCCGGGCTGCTTATTCAGGAATTTTCCAAAAGCTCCGGTCCAGTAATGAGGACTTTGATTCTCCTCCACATCCCGGGGCCCCAGCGGTGGCCAGCAGATCATGTGATCGCCATACATCGACGCTTAATTGATTAGGTTTTGATGCTTAACCGGAGTGCTGATTGCGATGGCTGGAAGGTGCTGCTGCTAGCTGGGGTCTTGGGGTACGGAGACAGCGGACAGGGAGTGGGTACTGTGGGGTCATGGGAAATTTCTCTTCTTTATTCCCTAATTACAGTTTATGATTGCCGGGAGAATAAAATGAGCCCAGAGGAGGGCTGAGAAAGGAGAGCAGAGCTAGCCGAAACAGAGTATCATAGTGACATAAAGGAGTGGCAAGGCCCAGTGGAAAAAACACAGGCTTAGGAGTCAGAGGACCTGGATTCTAATTCCAGCTCCACTTCTTGTCTGCTGCGTTACCTTGGGCAACTCCTAAGTTCTCTGTGTCTCAGTTTCCTCATCTGTAAAATGGGCATTCAATCTCTGTTCTCCCTCTTACTTAGACTGTGAGCCCTATGTGGGACAGGGACTGGGTCTAACCTGATTACTTTGTATCTACCCCAGCACTTAAAACAGTATCTGACACATAGCAAATGCTTAACTAATGCCACTATTATTATTATTGTTATCATCATCATCTTCCAGATACTTTAGCAGAGGAAACAGAAAGACCAGATTTTGGTATGAATCTATTTCACCCTTCCAAGTCTCTGACCACTGGACCAGATGTCTATCTCAAATTTGGATGGTTCACCGAGGTAGCCTCAGAGGACCAGTATGTAGGTGACCATTCTTCAGGTTTTGTAGTGGACAGTTGCTTTCATACATGGTTCCCATGTCCAGTCTTGGCCCAGTTCCTGGGACCTTTACGTAAGGTATCTTTATTTCAACATCCAGCCTCCCTCCTGCCATAGAGTGCAATGGCTTGGAGGGGATTCCCGTGTTCATGGGGACCTGGAAGGGGAATACAGAAGCAGAACTAGAGCCAACATACCCATGGAGACATCCTCAGCAACTCCATAGGTTTCTGAACATAATAATACTGGTATTCGTTAAGTGCCTAGTATATGCCAAGCACTGTTCTAAGCACTGGAGTAGACACAAGCTAATCGGGTTGGACACAGTCCCTGTCCCACATGGGGCTCAGAGTCTTAATCTCAATTTTACACATGAGGTAACTGAGGCACAGAGAAGTGAACATCTACAAAGGACTGGGACACAGTGTAATGGCCTTGACCTCATTTCCATCATTTTGGAGAATTCTGACTAAGGTCACTCAAACCAAACCAAGCCCTTCCCCCCCGCCCTGGCTTTAAAAGCTGCTGCTTTCCTTTCCTCAGGGCTTTCAGGCATGGACACGGTTTCTGAGCCATGGCACTAGGCAGCAAGAACCATAGCAGTCAAGGGAGTCCAGGCTCTGAAAACCATCGGTCATCAAGGCATCTGGTGAAAACTGGACTAATGGTCTATTAGGGCAGGACTGAGTCCACCTCTTCTACAGTCCCCTAAACCAACCTCAAATTTAGCCACATTTTGGCTCAAAACAATCTTTAATGGCAACAGTACTTACCTGGAGAGTTTTGAATCTAAAATTACAGCTCAGTTCAGGCAAGAGAGTGATTTCTCAGCCCTAGCTGAGAGGGAGACTGACGGCTCCATCACGGTGTTGATTGCTGCCATTCTGCTTAACTGCAATTTGTCTCTGGGGAGGACCAGCACCCCTAGCATTAACTGGGACCTTTGTCCCCATGGGGAGGGTAGAAAGGAGGACATTTGACTCCAGTGAAACTGGCTGAGGATTGGAGTTGTGGAACGCAGGGTCATATTTCCTTCTTGCTCGGAATGTCATTACTGAGACCTCTAGACTGTAAGCTCCTTATGGGTAGCAAACATGTCTACCAACTCTATTATGCTCTACTCTCCTAAACGTTTAGTACAATACTGAACCCTAGAGACTAAGCTGCTTGTGGACAGAGAATGTGTCTCATATTGTACTCTCTCAAGTGCTTAGTATGGTGCTCTGCATACATTAACCTGCTCAATAAATACGATTGACTGACAGTATGCATGAATAGAAGTAGCATGGGCTGGAGATTCAGAGGACCCAGGTTCTAATCCCACCTCTGCCAACTGTTTACTGTATGACCTTGGGCAAGTCATTTAACTTATCTGTACTTCAGTTCTCTTGTTCTCCCTCCCAGCTAGACTGTGAGCCCCATGCTGGGCAGAGATTGGGTCCAACCTAATTAGCTTAGATCTTCCCCAGCACTTACAAAATTGTTTGACACATAGTAAGCGCTTAAAAAATACCATAAATATAAATGAATAAATATCATTGATTGATTGATAGGGGGTAAGCAGGCAGGACCATAGCACACTGCCAAGTACCTATGTGGTCTTGACCCACATTAGCCAAATTGTGGCAGAACCAGAGCTAGAACCCGGGTCCTCTGATTTCTGGACCAGTGCTCTTTCCTCTGGGCAGATGGCAGGGCTGCGATGTTGGATTAAAGGCTTTAGGGAAGTGGCAATCATCGCTATTAAAGTCCATCCTCTCAGGCTCTCCAGGCGAAATATTTAATGAATTAAAGTTGCTTAATCTTGTCTTTGCAGCATCTCTCCAGTCCCCAAAGTCTAGGTGTCCCAAATTAGCCATTGAGCTTCAAAGAATTTTTCCCGACACATCTATTTCCCGTTATTAGTATTCTGCCAAGATTATTCTCCGGGCCTGTCCTTTTCAGACAGAAAATGTTCCTCTACGATGCATCATGGAGGCTGATTTGTTACATGAGGTAAAATTACCTGAGGTATTTCTTTCCCTCCTGCATGCACTAAACCCTGCTAGGAAGTTGATTTGAAAGGCTCTTAATAAGTCCCATCCAGATATGTCAGCTCTCCAACCCATTGATGGTTGAGATTCAGACGAGAACAAGCATTTTCTCCCAACGACTGCTACGTTGAGAATGAGAGTGCTTTGTTTCAATAACATTTAATAGCTCTGGCTTCTCCAGAGATTAAATATTGATAATCTTATAGTTTGGGTTCTTTTGCTTTCATTTTTTTCCCTTCTCTTTTTTGCACTTCGCCTTGGGGACTGGAGGCGATGTGTCAATAAATTAGCAAATCCATCAGAGAAGCAGCATGGCCTAGTGAAAAGAGAACAGGCCTGGAAGTCAGAGGATCTGGGTTCTAATCACAGCTCTGCCAATAGCAAACTGTGTGACCTTGGGCAAATCATTCAACTGCTCTGTGCCTCAGTTTTTTCAATTGTAAAATGGGATTCATTACCTACTCTCTCTCCTACTTAAGACAGACCCATGTGGTACAGGGACTGTGTCCAAACTGACTTGTACCTACCCCAGCGCTTAAAGCAGTGTTTAACAGATATAAATGGTTAACAAGTGCCATAAATACATATCTGCAATTTTGTTTTGATGTCTGTCTCTCCACCTCTAGACTGTAAGCTCATTGTGAGCAGGCAATGTCACTGTTTAGTGTTGTATTGTACTTTCTCAAGCACTTAATACAATGCTCTGCACACAGTAAGCATTCAATAAATACATTTGAATGACTGAAACAATTAACCAATGGCACCTGAGGGCTTGCTGTGTGCAGAGCCCTGTACTGAGCTATCATGATAGACTTGGGGGACATCCACATCTACAAAATGCTTATGGCCTAGAGGAAAAAAAAAATTCCAGGCAAGAGATAGAAGGGAAACTGGGGTTCTGATGTGAGGTCTCTACTTGGTCCATGGGCAGATAGGGAAATGTTGGCAGGTGGGGTCCTGGGGTAACCATTTAATAATGTTGGTATTTGTTAAGCGCTTACTATGTGCCGAGCACTGTTCTAAGCGCTGGGGTAGACATAGGGGAATCAGGTTGTCCCACGTGGGGCTCACAGTCTTCATCCCCATTTTACAGATGAGGGAACTGAGGCACAGAGAAGTTAAGTGACTTGCCCACAGTCACACAGCCAAGTGGCAGAGCTGGGATTCGAACTCATGAGCCCTGACTCTAAAGCCCATGCTCTTTCCACTGAGCCACGCTGCCCTGGAACAGCCAATTCTGGTTGGGTTTGAAGGGTAATGGACCTCATTCAATCATACTTTTTAAGCACTTACTGTGTGCAGAGCACTGTATTTAGCGCTTGGGAAAAAGTCATGGCACATAGTCTGTCCAGACTACCTCCTGGAACGGTGGGGTGGAGTGCATGCTATCTGCAGTACACTTACCCCACCCACCCGAACTTCAGGGGTCCCTGTTGCCCAGAGAGGGTAGGGGACCTGGGGACTCCCCCGACCTTCGAGGGAAGAGAGAAGCAGCATTGCCTAGTGGAACAAGCACGGGTTTGGAAGACAGAGGACCTGGGTTCTAATCCCAGCATTGTTTGGCTGCTGTGTGACCCTGGACAAGTCCCTCAACTTCTCTGTGCCTCTGTTTGCTCTCTATCCCCCCTAGACTGTGAGCCCCAAGAAGGATAAGGACTCTGTACAACCTGATTATTTCACATTTACCCCGGCATTTAGAACATTACTTGGTATAGAGGAAGTGCTTGACAAATATCTGAACCCCTCTGACAAACTCTTATGATAATTATGATGTTTATGAAGTAACTTCTGGGCCTAGCCTGGTGCTAAACAGTGGGGTAGATAGATACCAATGTTGCTGACTTTCTGGCCTCCCATCTCTCCCTGCACCAGTCCATATTTCACTCTGCTGCCCACGTCATTTTTTTCCTAAAAAAAGTTCAGTCCACATCTCCCCACTCCTCAAGAACCTCCAATCTATTTCTGCATCAAACAGAAACTCCTTACCATCAACTTTAAAGCACTCATTCCTCCTACCCAACCTCACTGATTTTCTACTATAGCCCAGCCCTCATGCTTCGGTACTCCAAAGTCAACCTTCACAGTGTACCTGGATCTCACTTATCTTGCAGCCGACCCCTTTGCCATTTCCTCTCTGTGGCCTGAAACTCCTTCCTAATTCATATTCATTCATTCGATCGTATTTATTGAGGGCTTACTGTGTACAAAGCATTGTACTAAGCACTTGGGAGAGTACATCTGACAGACCACACTCTCCCTATCTTCAAAATCTTATTAAAAATCACATCTCTTTCAAGAGGCCTTTCCCATCCTTCTCTTCCTCTGGCTTCCTTTCCCATCTGCATCATCTATGCACTTGGATCTGTGACCTTTGGACATCCGACATCTGCCCCACTCTCAACTCCACAGCACTTATGAACATATTTTTAAATTATATATTGTAAATTACTTATTCATATTGTCAGTCTCCCCCTCTAGTTTGTAAACTCATTACGGGCAGGGAACACGCCTATTAATTTGATTATAGTGCACTCTCCCAAGCATGCAGTACAGTGCTCTGCACATAGTAAGCACTCAAATACAATTGATCACAGGTCAGTGGCAGAGCTCAGATTAGAGGCCATGTCTTCTGACTTCCATTCTCACGCTCTTTATGTTAGGCCACGGGATTCCCATTTCCATATTTATGGCAATGGAACAAAAAGAGAGGATGGAAAAGTTTGGAACACTGAGTGAGAGAACTGCCCAAAATGAGAGGGAAAATACGATGAGGTCACAAACACTGGTAGGTGGATGAGGTAATAGCAGAAATTTCACTCTGATCCCTTTTGCATTAGGGTTATTTCAAAATGTCCAAAGGCAAAAAGAAAACATTAAAGCTATTCTAATTAAAATCAGAGATTCATAGAACAGAGTTGGAATTAAAACTGCATGAGCACACAGAGTGGAAAAAAATAGAATTTTAGGATATGTTGGGGTTTTTTTCCTGGATCTGTTGCTCCTCCCATCTTCTGCAGCACTTCTAGAAAGATCTTAGGCTACAAAAGTCACATCATCCCAGGGAGTTTCCTATGAGGTTTTGAAATGAATACCCAATCATGAGCCACCTATTCCTCAGTGCCGACCAGTAGGAAAAGCATCAGTTCCACCTTGAAGGCCTGGCAGGACACCGCATGGGGTCTGAGGGAGAGGGAGAGCAGGAGGAAAGGAGCACACAGTGGACTAACCCAAGGTATCGCCAGCAGGAGCCCGAAGTAATAATAAACAGTATTTGTTAAGCGGTTGTCATGGGCAAAGATACGATATAGGCAGATGAGATGTAGCCCCTGTTTCGCAGAGGGACCACAGTCTAAGGGAGAGGTGGAAACAGGTCTCTAATCCCCCCTTTTTTTTGTTTCTACAAATGATGGAAACTGAGGTCAGGACAAGCAAAACGATGTGCTCACAGTTACACAGTGGATAAGTGGCAGAGCCGGGATTAGACTCCAGATCTAATTTCTGTGCACTTTCAATTTACGCCACACTTTATGGAGCCTTGTGCTGTGTTAGATTCAAATGCTGGGTGTTTTAATGAAGCACACGGCCTAGTGGAAAGGGTTGGGGCCTGGGAGTCAGAGGATTTGGGCTCTAATCCAGCCTTTGCTACTTCTCTGCTGGGTGATCTAGGGCAGATCACTTAAATTCTCTGAGCCTCGATGACAACCGTAAATGGGGAATAAAATACTTGTTCTCCCTTCTTCTAGACTTTGATCCCCAATGTGGGACAGGGACCATGTCTGACCTAAATATCTTGTATCTGCTCCAGCGCTTAGCACATAGTAATTGCCACAATTATCATTATTATCTTTGTTGTTATTATTAGCATAAATTGGCTGCCAGGAATTAGCATAAGGATGAGAGCACATGCTCATGAATAATGTAACAGGGAGATCAGTATCTCCAGATAATTCACACAAGGAGGTGGTTCCGCTGAACCAGTAGAAAAGCTACTACTAGATAGATTCTCAGAGAAGGCTGAGCCACAGCAGAGCCAGAGAAGGGAATTTGTTCACTACAGGGGATTCCTGACACACAGAACATCTGCTCAGAATTCAGATCCAGTGGCCGGAGGAGACTAGGGAACAGAAAGGGAATTCAAGCTCTCAATTCCAGTCGAAGCCGGGTGGGGAGGTGGCGGGGGAGAGGTAGCCCCTCGGACCAGTCAAAATCTCTTCTGTTTTAATTAAAGTGGGTTTTCTGCTTAGTGATTCATGTGCATAGGAAACAGCTGGTCAGAGCCTCCCCCCAAAATCCCTTGCTGTGTTTGAAGAGTGGGGTGGTTTATCATATGGTTTAATACCAGTGGGTGCTGTTTTCAGGTCTGTTCCCCATCTAATACGGATCTGGCGCTAGATGCAGAAGGACCTGGGTTCCAATTCAGGTTTCCCCACTTTGCTGTGTGACCTTGGGCAAGTGTGGCTCAGTGAAAAGAGCCCAGGCCTGGGAGTCAGAGGTCATGGGTTCTAATCCTGACTCCGCGCTGTATGACTTTGGGCAAGTCACTTAACTTCTCTGTGCCTCAGTTACCTCATCTGTAAAATGGGGATTAAAACTGTGAGCCCCACGTGGGACAACCCGATCACCTTGTATTTCCCCCAGCGCTTAGAACAGTGCTTTGCACATAGTAAGCGCTTAACAAATACCACCATTATTATTCTCTGTGCCTCAATTACCTCATCTGTGAAATGGGGGTGGAGACTGAGTCCATTGTGGGACAAGGACTGTGTCCAATCTGATTTGCTTGTATCCCCTCCAGCAGCACTTAATACAATGCCTGGCACATATTAAGTACTTAACCAATACCATACTTATTCTTATGATCAGTGTTGATCTTTTCAGCTCCCAGTTTCCCTGCAACCTAGCCTGCCAGCTGAGTTCCATGGCTCAGAAGCAGCGTTCATGTTCACAGGGACCCGGGAAAGGAATACAGTAGCAACCCTGGCCTCAGGTCACCCCCATCTTGACTCTGGCCTAGAACTCCCTCCCTTTTCACATCTGACAGACAATTTCTCTCCCCATCTTCACAGCCTTTTATGAAGGCACATCTCTTCCCAGAGGCCTTCCTTGACTAAGCCCTCTTTTCCTCTTATTCCACTCCCTTCTACATTGCCCTGACTTGCTCCCTTCAACCCCTCATCCCAGCCCCACAGCACTTTTATACATATCTTTCAATTTTATTTATATTAAAGTCTGTCTCATTGTGGGCAGTGAATGTGACATTGCTATAGTGTACTCTCACAAGTGCTCAATACAATGTTCTTCACACAGTAAGTGCTCAATAAATACGATTGACTGAAGAGGGCAGGGGTCAGAGATCCCTCCAAGCCCAGTTTCCAGATTTGGGCCAACATACAAAATGGTGCATGTGATATGACATTATGCCAGGGCCTTGGCACAGCCTGCATGAAGTAAGGTGTGTCAACTTCTAGTATACTTGTGTCCACAGTGGCCACTCATGAAGACACGTCTAAAGCCCCCTGACACCCTTTTCTTCGGCAGGCAATGTAGCTCTAGTTCTTTCAAGTTGCCTTTCCTCATTTTCTCTCTCTTTTTACACATTTGCCTTCTTTTTGAAACTCTCATTTATTTACACCATTTTAAGGAGCAAATGGAATTCAGCCTCAAAGAAGGATCTGGGACAGATTTGCTACTGTTTCACTCTTTCCCACACCCATAACACATTCTGATCCTTTGCTCTCTTTCTTTCTATTTACACTGGAATCTCCTTGAAGGCAGTGGCTGTTCGTCTTTTCAATTGTATTATTCAGTTCTGATTTATTCTGAGGCTTCATCTTGTCAAATTTACTAGCTATCAGATTCTTCAGCTTGTAAGGTTGCTGTGGGCAAGGAATGTGCCTACTAACTTTGTTGTATTCTCCCAGTCAGTCAAATCTATTGAGCACTTACTGTGTACAGAAAGGGTACTGTGTACCCTTGGGAGAGTACAATATACTAAGAGTTGGAAGACACGCTCCTTGCCTACTAGGAGCTTACAGTATAGAGGAGGTCAGACATTAATATAAATGAATAAATTATGGCTATGTACAGAATTGCTGTGGAGCTGAGAGTGAGGTGAATAAAGGATGTAAACCTAAATGCAAGGGCGACACAGACAGGAATGGGAGAAGCACTTAGTACAGTGTTCTTCACCCAGTGAGCACTCATATGATCCATCGATTTTCCGTTCTAATTCTTGCTTACTTATAAGTATTTGGGCTGTTGCCGCCTGTACGATTTTAAACTCCTTGAAAGCAGGGCATGTGTACTTAGCCTGAACTTTCCCAGGAATTTTGTACAGAATGTCACAACGGGTAGCTCCTCAGTATATACCATGACTACCACTATTTTGCAGATTGGGTTTTTTGTTGGTTTTTTTTGGTCTGATGGCACATCGTTATGTACTGCGACTCCCTGGTGAGTTCCTCTTCGATCGCAATTAAACCTTAACCTCAACTTTGACAACCGCCAGCGGCTGCCAGATGCTGGCAATCAAAGGCCACTGCTTATGGAGTCCCGTGTCTATGTAGTTCTCTCAGCTTTCCCTCCTTCCCCACGGGATCTAGTTGGGCTCTGCTGGGAGTCCCTCACTGCCTTTCTGGTTGGGGAACCCAGGTTTATCTGAGGTGATAGGAAATAAGATTTGAGGCTCCTAGAATCAGAAAGAGTAGATTTATCATGCTTCCCTCCCTCCCCTATCAGAGGAATCTTCTTTAATGGTACTCTGGGACTCTCTAGAATCTTCTGGTAACTCTAGGATGATTTTTTTTACTATGGTATATGTTAAGTGCTTACTATGTGCCAGGTACCGTTCGAAGCTCTGGGGTAGATTCAAAGTAAGCAGGTTGGGCACAGCTTAAGTCCCACATGGGGCTCACAGTCTTGAATCCCATTTTATAGATGAGGAAACTGAGGGCCAAAAAAGTCAAGTAACTTGTCCAAGGTCACACAGCAGACCAGTGAGGGAGTGGGATTAGAACCCAGAGCTTTCTGGCTCCCAAGCCCATGCTCTATCCAGTGGGTCACATTGCTTCTCACCAGGTTGTGTGGCTTCTTGATCTGGTACTCTAGGATGTTCTGGGACACTCCAGAGGCTTCTGGTACTCTTGGGTGTTTTGAGGTTACAGGGTTTTCTGGACTTTATAGGGGGTTCTGGAATTCCAGGGGGTTCTGAAACTCTAGGATATTTTGAGATTATCGAGTATTCTGGACTCTAGCTTTTTTATGGTATTTGTGAATTGTGGTATTTAATTGTGATATTTGTTAAGCACTTACTCTGTGCCAGGCACTGCACTAAGCACTGAGGGGTTACAAGCAAATTAGGTTGGACACAGTCCCTGTTCCTCATGGGGCTCACAGTCTTAATCCCCATTTTACAGATGAGGTAATTAACACACAAAGAAGTAAAGTGACTTGCCCAAAGCCACACAGAAGACAAATGGCAGAGACGGAGTTAAAACCTGATTCCCAATCTCACTCTGTACCAGTACACTATGTGTCAAAAACTGTTTGAAGTATTGGGGTAAATACAAATTAATTAGGTTGAGCATAGTCCCTGTGCCACATAAGGCTCACTGTCTTAGTAGATGGGAGAACAGGAGAACTGAGGCACAGAGAAGTTAAGTGACTTGCCAAAGGTAACACAGCAAGCCATTGGCTGAGCTGAATGTCAGGTCCTCTGACTCCCAGGCCTGTGCTCTTTCCACTAGGCCATGCTGCTTCCCAGAAGTTGCTAGAGTCCCAGAACATGTTCTCTCTCCATCCAAACCGCTACCTTGCTAATCCAAACATTTATCCTATCCTGCCTTGATTATTGAATCAGCCTCCTCACTGACCTCCCTGCCTCCTGTCTTTCCCTACTTTAGTCCATCTTCCATTCTGCTGTCTGGCTCATTTTTCTACAGAACCATTCAGTCCATGTTTCTCCACTCCTTAAGAAGGTTGCCCATCCACCTCCACATCCAACAGAAACTGCTGACCATTGACTTTAAAGCCCTCAATCACCTTACCCTGTCCCTACCTTGCCTCCCTGATTTCCTACTACAACCCAGGCTACACGCTTCACTCCTCTAACACCAACCTAATCATTGCACCTCGATCTTGTCTACCTTGTAACCAACCTCTCACCCACTTCCTGCCTCTGGTCTGGAACACTCTCCTTTTTCATATCTGACAGGCGATTACTCTCCCCAGCTTCAAAGCCTTGTTAAAAGCACATCTCTTCCAAGAGACTTGCCCTGATTAAGTCCTCAAGTCCTCTTCTCCCTCTCCCCTCTGTGTCACCCTTACACTTAGATTTGCACTCTTTATTCGCCACCCCCCAGCCCACAGCCCTTATGGATATATCTACAATTTCATTTATTTATATTAATGTCTGCCTCCCCTTCTAGATTGTAAGCTTGTGGGCAAACATGTTTACCACCCTTTATAATGTATTCTCTCAAGTGTTTAGTACAATGTTCTACACACAGTAAGTGCTCAATAAATACAACTGATTGATAGACCAACCATAAGGTACTCCAGGATATTTTGGGATTATAGAGTTTTCTGGAAGTCCAGAACTCTGCCACTTGTCTGCTGTATGACCTTAGGCAAGTCACTTCACTTCTCTAGGCTTCCGTTACCTCATCTGTAAAATGAGAATTGAGACTGAGTCCCACATGTGTCCAACTTGATTTTCTTGTATCCACCCCAGAGCTTAGTACAGTGCCTGGTACATAGTAAGCGCTTAAATACCATCATTATTATGGGTCATTAGGGTATTCTTTATAAATCATTTAATTGCATTTATTGAACATTTATTGTGGGTGGAGCACTGAATTAAGTGCTTGGGAAAGTACAACAGAGTTGTGATAGATGTAATCCCTGCCCAAAAGGAGTTTAGAGTATATGGGGGGAGATGGGCATGAAAATGTTACAGATAGGGGAAAGGGTAGACTATACAGATATGGAAATAAGTGCTGTGAGGGTGGGGTGAATTGGGGTGACTACCCAAGTGCTTATTATCATTATGGTATTTGTTAAGCATTTACTATGTGCCAAGCAGTGTTCTAAGTGCTGGGGTAGATACAAGGTAATCAGTTTGGACACAGTCTCTTTCCCACAAGAGACTCACACTCTTAATAAACATTTTACAGATGAAGTAACTGAGGCCCAGAGAAGTGAAAGGACTTGACCCTGGTTACACAGCAGACAAGCGGTGGAGTCGCGATTAGAACCCACATCCTCCAACTGTCTCAATCCCCATTTTACAGATGAGGGAACTGAGGCAAAGAGAAGGGAAGTGACTAGCCCAAGGGCACACAGCAGACCAGGATGGAACTGGATTAGAACCAAGGTCCTTCCGACTCCCAGACCCATCCCCCTATCCATGAGGCTACACTGCTGCTCTTCAAGCCCACCTCCCCAACCCTCCAGCCTCCTCATCCCCCCCCCCCCACCAAGGGACTCAGGTGGATAGGTCTCTGTGGAAGGAGATGGCAGAGCGCTCTGAAAGGCTGGTCTCTGATTTGCTGAGTGCCTGGCGGAAATTCCACCAGGATCCATGGCACAATACGACTAATTGGCTACGCAGCTGCAATGTGAATGGGCCAACTGTGTTATCACACATTTGCCTGGGAGGAACAGTGATGCTTCGATAAATGGCTATGATTTTAAATCCAGATAGAGAGACAGAACCCGAATGCACGTTGGCAGCTGGTGGGAGGTGTACAATGTTGGGGCCCTGTGGTTATCACTCTCCATGCAGCCACTGGAGCCTCTTGGGTCTAATCACATGGGATACACAGGAAAGGAGGTGAGTGGCCTGCGGTAACTTGGGTGCTAAGCCCCTCCCCTCCTCCCTGATTTACCAAGCCAGGGGAACTCTGGCCTGGCCTTCTTCACTGTTATTGGGGTGGGAGGCCTGAACATTAAGTGTAGAATGGGGATTTAATCCCCATTCACCCTCCTACATGGACTGTGAACCCCTATGGGACAGGGTCTGCGTCTCAGCTGATTAACTCGTACCAACACCATGGCTTAGAAGAGTGCTTAACACAGTGAGTGCTTAAATACTATCATCACAGTATTATCACCATCAATACTATTATATAATACCACTATTAGAGAAGCAGCATGGCCTAGAGGATAAAGCACAGGACTGAGAGTCAGAATGACCTGGGTTCTAATCCTGGCTCTGCCACTTGTCTTCTGTGTGATCTTGGACAAGTCACTTTACTTCTCTAGGCCTCAGTTACCTCCTCTGTAAAATGGGGATTAAGACTCTGAGTCCCATGTGGGACAGGGACCAAGTCCAACCTGATTAGCTTGTATTCACCCCAGCACTTAGTACAGTGCCTGGCACATAGTAAGTGCTTAGCAAAACAGCAATTATTATTGGCTTGTTTTTTTTAAAAAAAAAACTGGCAGTGTAGCAACTGATTAATTTGTATCAACCTCATCTCTTAGACAAGTACTTTGCCCGTGTTACACAAATGCTATTTTTTTTAAATGATAGCAGTATAGTAATCAATCACTGGTATTTATTGAACACTTACTCTCTGCAGAGAACAGTAGTAAGTGCTAGGGAGAGTCTAATCCAACAGAATTAGCAGACATGGTCCCTTCCCATAACGAGATTAGTGTAGCAGGTGGCCGGCAAGATCTTCTTTTGCATCCTCACTGCCCAGAAGAGGGGTCACCCTCCTTGCCACATCCAGAAGGCATGTAGTCAAGGGTGGAAAAGGGAGAATGGAGGCCCAGAGAAGGCCCAGGAACCCTGGCTCCCAGATAGTGCTTGGGCCTTTCAGCCTGTGGTCTCCATTTTTGCCAAATCAACTCAAGAGACCAATAGGGTAAGGGAAGTACCAGAAGAGGTACAGGTGTAGTTTTGAGGAACAGAAGATTTTCTGCAGAATCTCTGATAAAGCTGAGTCTCCCATCACTTCTCTACCCTCATCATAGGACACAAATGCTGTAAGGAGGAGACTGTTTCGATTGGTCCACACCAAAATGCTGTGAATTCATGGTTTGAGAGATGAGGCTCTGTGGCTTTCACAAATGGGCCTCATGCCTCAACAATCAATCAATGCATGGTATTTATTTAATGTTTGCTGTGTGTAAAGTACAATACTCTTGGGATAGTACAATACAATAAAGTTGGTACACAGGCTCCAGCCACTGCTATGCTGTTTCTTGCTGGGCTTTTGGTAAAGACATTGACTCCAGGGAACCTGGCAGGAAGCTGAAGTGCCTTCTGTGCTTCAAATGGGGACAAATTGGGGACAAATTACCCACTCTTACTCCCTCTTAGACCATGATCCCCATGTGGGATCGGGACGGTGTCCATTCTGATTTTTCTTGTCTCCAACCCAGTGCTTAGCAGAGTGCTTTTCCTATAGACAGCAGCACTTAAATACCACATTTTTTAAATCATTATTAGATTGACCACAGCAGCCTGTTTGAATGTTTTTACCTTTCAATTTTGATTCCCGCTGGACTCTGGAAAGAGAAGAAAACTCCTGAAAGGACAGCAAGAAGTGAGCATTCTTTCCCTCCAGGGCCTGAATTTTTTTTTTTTTTTTTTTTTTTTTTTTAAAAAGCTCCATGCCCTATTCCTTTTCCTCCCTCCCACCATGGTATTTGGAAAGAGCTTATGCTGTACAAGCACTATACTAAGCACTAGGATAGAGATAAGCAGCAGCATAGCCTAGCAGTTAAAGCACAGGCCTGGGAGTCAGAAGGACCTGAGTTCTAATTCTGGCTCTGCCACTTGTCTGCTACATGACATTAGGCAAGTCACTTCACTTCTCAGGGCTTCAGTTAACTCATCTGTAAAATGGGCATTAAGACTATGAGCCTCATGTGGGATACGGACTGTGTAAAACCTGATTAATTTGTATCTACCGTAGCACTTAACGGTGCTGGGCACATAGTAAGCACTTTAGAATCATCACCACCACATGGGGCTCACAGTCTTAATCCCAATTTTACAGAAGGAGTAACGGAGACACAGAAGTGATGTGCCTTGCCCAAGGTCACAGAGGACAAGTGGAAAATCCAGAATTAGAACCCAGGTCCTTCTGACTCCAGGCATGTGCTCTCTCCACTATTTCTGCTTTCTTCAGGCAGTTTTCATCTACTGTCCAATCCAATTTGCATTTATCCACTCCAGTGCTTACTACAGTTCATAGTAAGCGCTTAAATACCATGATTAGTAAAATAACCCCCACCCCCTTCCCTGTGGCTGGGGACCGATCTCACATGGGTCCCCAGAAACCAGGCAGGCCAATGGGAGGTGTGACCAAAACATTCCTCAGGCAGCAGCTGCCAATCATGGCAACTCCTAGGGGCAGTGATCTTTTCTTTATTGTGGTAAGAGTTAAGTTCTTACTAAGTGCTGGGGCACATACAGCGATGAATCAGGTTCCACATGAGGCTCACAGTCAAAGTAGGAGGAACTGGTAGTGAACCCCTACTTTGTAGGTAAGGGAACTGAGGCAGAGAAGTTAAGTGACTGAGAAACAAGGAATAGTGGGTAGAGCATGGGTCTGGAATGCAGATGGACTTAATAATAATAATAATAATAATAATAATGTTGGTATTTGTTAAGCGCTTACTATGTGCAGAGCACTGTTCTAAGCGCTGGGGGAGACGCAGGGGAATCAGGTTGTCCCACATGGGGCTCACAGTCAATCCCCATTTTACAGATGAGGGAACTGAGGCACAGAGAAGTTAAGTGACTCACCCACAGTCACACAGCTGACAAGTGGCAGAGCTGGGATTCAAACTCATGAGCCCTGACTCCAAAGCCCATGCTCTTTCCACTGCGCCACTTAGGTTCTAAAACTGATTCTACACTTGCTTAATGTGTGACCTTTTGCAAGTCACTTAACTCTTCTGGGCCTCAATTCCCTCATGTATAAAATGGGGGTTAAAACTGCTAAGGGTTAAGTCCCTATGTGGAACATAGACTGTATCCAACCTGATTATGTTGTATCTACCCCGGTTCTCAGTACAATACCTGGCATATAGAAAGCACTTAAATACCATTTAAAAGAAAAAAAATACTTGCCCAAGGTCACACAGCAGACAAGAGGAAGAAATGGGATTAGAACCCAGGTCCTTTGACTCCTATGCTCTTGCTCTTTCCATGAGCCACCCTGCTCCTCAATGAATGTCATTTATGATGATTACATGGAGGATTGGGTAGTCATTATTTTTGAGGAACACTTGCAGAATCACATAGTAATTGAGAAAGGGAACTGTCAATTGGATCAAAGGCATCTGGGGAGGTAGAAGCATACACAAAAGCCCTACATTTCTCCTTGGCTCTCAGTGAAAAGGTGCAACCTTTCTTCTTGTGCATAGATCTTCGACTCCTCTCTCATGTTCTACAGGTTACGGAACACAAATTATGGCAAATTTTTCACCCGTCGTATTAGAAACAAAACAACCCAACAAAAGGAAATGATTTATACCTCACCGCAATTACATCTCTTTCCGGCTCTCGAAGCTTTGAGTTTGGGAAGGGGAAAGCCGCTTCCTTGCTGATAAAAATAAGGAACCCGACCCTATCCATCTGCTCTCCAGGATGGATCGAGGGGGAAAAGGAAAATTTTCTGGCGGCTTATTAATCAGTTGGATTTGCGAATGCAAAGAATTTGACTTCAGCTCAGTCTGGTCCAAACAAATATCCCCACAGCACATTTTGTATTAAAACCATTTTTCAAGGATTAAAATTTTCCAAGTGGGAGCCTACAGGGTGGTGATCACTCAAAATCCTGATGCCTTACTGGTGGCTTTCCATGGTGATGGAAATCGTTCTGTTTAGGCAGGCACTCAGCAGGCTCCTCCCTCTCTCCCAGCCTTTCTCCTTTCCACTGCTCCCTTTAGCTTTCCTTCCTCTCACCACTTCATTCCTCCCTGTTTCTTTCCTCCCTTTTGTCCCCCCTCCCTCCCACTACCCCCCACCCCCCCATTCCATGAGGTACTGTCTCTTCTGGCTGGACAGGCTGCAAAATCTTTCACCAAAAGGGGATGACCTTTGCCTCTGAACAACATAGAAAATAGTGAGTTCAGTCCTGAGAAGCTGTGTGATTTGATTATCTATCTCCCCCAGTTAGTACAACTCTTGGCATATAGTCAGTCCCTCCTTCCCTGCAGGGGATGACATCCCACTGAGGAAACCCACACAGCCAAGCAAACACAGACAAGGATCAGTCAGTCAGTTGATCATATTTATTTAGCGCTTACTGTGTGCAGAGCATTCTTTCAGTCGTATTTGATCACTTAGTTTTCAGAGCACTGTATTAAGAGCTTGGAAGAGTACAATTCAAAAATATAATAGACATTCCCTGCCCACAACAAGTTTACAGTCTAGAGGGGGAAGCAGACATTGATATAAACCATACATAAATACAAGTGGTCACCATGAACAATCAGTGGGATGACACTACCCAACAGGGGGGCTAGGGGGAGGCTATGTGGTATTGAATGTTCACGGTACCAAGAGATTCAGAGTTAGACAAGTAGGAGATACAATCTCTACTCTCAAGAGGCTTCCAGTCCAACAGTCCATTTACAGCATTGTCTGATGCTGATATATCATCCCACTCTTACACTGGTGCGTCACCTCTGCTAGGCCAAGTCTCATGTTTTTGTCTATGACACAGATGTGCCAGCCCTGCCCTCGAGGACACTCACAATATCAGACAGGCACAAAAGTTAAGCAGCCGTACCCTCACAAGGGGGTGGAGGGCGGGGTAGGCCTCAGGGCCAGAGAGGCCCAAGGTTGTGACGTCCTGCCCTTAGAGGGCTAACTGTGTTGGACGGGTCCTGTGGACCAACCTAAAGTTTGTCATTTACTGTGCAGAGCAGTGGAGTGAGCACAATTTCACATTAAGGGCATTTGATGAGCTCAATTGACTGCTAAATCTTTGGCAGGATTCAGCAAAAAGACACTATCACTGCTCTTCAGCAGTTCACGATATGATGTAGGACAGTGCTCTGCACAGCAAGTGCTCAATAAATACCATCAATTGATTTGGAGATAAATGTTGTAATTCCTTATAACTAGTGGGAGATAAAGGAGTGAGAAGAGAGAAAGTAGGAAGCAGCCCCAGGAGGGAGATACAGTCTCTGCCTACATGCACTCTATTCTTACCTACTGCCCTGCAGGGGTAAATAGGAACAGTGGACTGAGCACTGGAACAACAGCCCCTCCCCCACCTTGGCCAGATTGCACTGGGCACCCAGCACTGCACTGAACTCTGGGAAATTGGAGAGGAGACTGCCCCAGCACTCAAACTAGTGGAAGCAGGGGGGCCCCCAGAGACTGAACCACCTCATAAATACATTCCACAACCCATGGGGCATCAGTAAGGCAGATCTCTTCCAGGACCCTCAACACCAGATCCAGTATTGACCCCCAAACCAAGGCTGGTCTTCCCCAAGTCCAAGGCCATCTGATCCCCAAATCTTCCCCAACCTCTCCCCACCTGTTTAGGCCCTCCACTCCCCAGCCTAATTAAGGGAAGTTTTCAACCTTCACCCCCTCCGACCCTTTCCCCAGTCCCAGCCCAGCAGCAATATCAGAAACAATCAGAAACTTCCAGCACAATCATTACCACCACAGCCCCTCCCCACTTTCCTTAGTGCTCCCCCAAACAAGCAATGTCTAATAGACATACCATTATCCATGTCACAACCTATCAGTATCAAGCACTCCACTACCTCTTTCTTGCCCTCCCAACCTTAAATCCCCAACCTGTGCCAACATCCACAATTCAAGGTGTATCCCTACATCATTTTTGATCCCCTGGAATCAACACCTTCAGGCAACCAGCCCAACACTGATAACCATGACTATCTACCCTCATCATCACCACGAATACAATATGCATCAACAAACCCAGCAACCCCAGGCCCACACCCACCCTAAAAAAAGTAGGGGGAGTAAATGAAGCAGACAGAGCCCCCTACTCACCAAAGCCCTGGTTAGGACACGTTCTGTCTCCTTTCCACGTTCAAACCACAGCAACAACACGTTCTGTCCTCTTTCCACGTGCAAACCCCACCAACCAGCCCTCACGAGCCTTATATAGGGCAGGAAAAGGGCCAGCAGCCTCTGGGGCCTTAAAGAGGCAGTGGTTCCTGGCCCCACTTAGAAACACCTGACTATCTACTGACCACCTGAATCTACTTAAACAGCAAATGCACCTTTTCCCTTCTATTCACTATCTGCTTCATTATCTCTCCCAACAAAAGCAGCAGCATAATTTAATGGATAAAGCATGGGCCTGGGAGGCAGAAGGACCTAGATTCAAATCCTAGCTCCACCACTTGCCTGCTGTATTACACTAGGCAAGCCACTTCACTTTTCTATGCCTCATTTACCTTATCTGCAAAATGGGAATTAAGACTGTGCGCCCCATGTGGGACATGGACTGTGTCCAATCTAATTAGCTTCTATCTAACCCAGTGCTTATTATACTGCCTGGCACATAGTAAGTGCTTAACAAATTCTGTGTTTTTTTTAAAAAAAAGAACGAGCTTTCCCCTTGGTAATTACCTAGCTTCTGTAGGTGTTTTTGTGATATCATCACATCCCACTTCATAACGTACACAATGTAACACAAGTCTGCTGCTTCCAAGTTTTTGGGCTTTCTTAATGGTATTTGTTAAATGCCGGCTATGTGCCAAGCACTGTTCTAAGTGCTTGGGTAAATACAAATACAGCCTAATATGGAGTTCACAGTCTAAGACAGAGGGAGGAGAATTTAATCCCCATCTTACAGATGAGGTAACCGAGGCACAGAGAAGTGACATCACTTGCCCCAAATTATAACAGCAGATATGTGGCAGAGTCAGGTTTAAAACCCAGGTCCTCCGACTCCCAGGCCCGGGCTCTATCCAATAGCCCATGCTGCTTTTCGTTGCTTCCCTTTCCAGGTTGGCAAAGGGTCCATCCAGTTTCTTGAATGGTATCAATGGTCACCCTACCTGGACTCCCCCCACCCCCACTTCCGATTCTGGCCACCCTTTCATTGATTCAGTTGTATTTATTGAGCATTTACTGTATGCAGAGCACTTTACTGAGAGCTTGGAAGAATACAATAGAACAATAAACCGAAACATTCCCTACCCAAGGACTGGAGCCTACTCCATACACTTTAGCTGGGGCCCCCTGGGCATTCTGGGACTCATAGTTCAGACTGCCAGCTTGTGGGGTCACTTAACCTCAATCATCTTTCTCCTTCCCTCTTCCTTTCCCCCTTACCTTTGCAGAAAGAGAAGTTAAAGTCATTGTAATTGTGATATTTGTTATGCCCTCATTATGTGTCAGGGACTGTGGTAAGTACTGGGTTAAATAAAAAATGATCAGGTCAACAATAATAATTACAACAACAAAAATAATCATAAGTATTGATTCCCCTTCTTAGACTATGAGCCCCATGTAGGGCAGGGATTGTGTCCAATCTGATTAACTTGAATCTACTCCAGCACTTAGAACAGTGCTTGGCACACAGTAAGCTCTCCTTGTGGTCAGGGTATAATAATAATAATAATGTTGGTATTTGTTAAGCGCTTACTATGTGCCGAGCACTGTTCTAAGCGCTGGGGTAGACACAGGGGAATCAGGTTGTCCCACGTGGGGCTCACAGTCTTAATCCCCATTTTACAGATGAGGTAACTGAGGCACCGAGAAGTTAAGTGACTTGCCCAAAGTCACACAGCTGACAAGTGGTAGAACCGGGGTTCAAACCCATGACCTCCGACTCCAAAGCCCGTGCTCTTTCCAGTGAGCCACGCTGCTTCTCGTACAAGTCAACAACGCTGGGTATAAGGGTATAAGTCAACAACGCTGTTATATTGCAGTATCCCAAGCATTTAGTATAGTGCTCTGTGCACAGTAAGTGCTCAGTAAATATAGTGGATGATGATAGTAGGAGCTTAACAAATGCCACAGTTATTTTAGTATACATTTGTTTAGCGCATGCTATGTTCAAAGCTTATTATGTAGTAGGGTGGATACAAGGTAGTCAGGCTAGACACACATGAAAGTAGGATGGCTTGGGGAAGCAGCGTGGCTCAGTGGAAAGAGCCCGGGCTTTGGAGTCAGAGGTCATGGGTTCGAATACTAGCTCTGCCACTCAGCTGTGTGACTGTGGGCAAGTCACTTCACTTCTCTGTGTCTCCGTTCCCTCGTCTCTAAAATGGGGATTAAGACTGTGAGCCTCACGTGGGACAACCCGATTACCCTGTTTCTACCTAGCGCTTAGAACAGTGCTCTGCACATAGTAAGCGCTTAACAAACACCAACATTATTATTATTATTATGGAAAGAGCCCTGGCTTTGGACTCAGAGATCATGGTTCTAATCCCGGGTCTGCCACTTGTCCGCTGTGTGACCTTGGGCAAGCCACTTAAATTCTCTGTGCCTCAGTTATCTCCTCTGTAAAATGGTGATTTTGACTGTGAGCCTCACGTGGGATAACCTGATTATCTACCCCAGTGCTTAGAACAGTACTTGGCACAGAGTAAGCGCTTAACAAACACTATAGCTAATTAATTAAAGTACCCAAACTCAGATGGTGAACCAATATTCCCGTTTCAACAAATAGCATCCAGTCTGCTTCTTCCTTCTTTCTCCCCTGACTCAGATAGGCCTGTATGGACCTCAGCTCCCTGGTCTTGCACACGCACACATTCACATACACACAAATACACACACCACCTCGAACCTCTTGGGTCTCAGGCACACTCAGTTCACTCTCTGGATGGTCCCAATTAAGGAGCCAGGAGATTCATCTATCGTGTGCCCAGGTGGGGATCGAATACCTGTTCTCCCTCAACCCATCCTACTTAGGCTGGGAGCCCCATATGGGAAGGGGCTCTGTTTGATCTGATTAACTTGTATCTGATGCAGGATTTAAAACAGTGCTTGGTACATGGTAAGAGCCAAACAAATATGGTAATAATAGTAACAATAACAACAATAAACCTGTTTCTCTTTTCTCCTATTGCTCCTATTTGTGAATGGTTCATGCCTGTCAGCTTCTCCTACTGGATCATAAGCTCCTTGTGGGCAAGGAACTTGTCTATCAACTCTATTTTACTCTCTCAAGTGCCTAATACAGTGCTCTTCACACATCACGTGTTCAAAAAGCATCTCACTGAGTAGGGGATCAGTTGATCGTAACAGAGGGATAGGCTTGGGGAAAGGCAATCGATGTTGAATGAGACTGTGAAGTGAGAAAGTTGGACAAACTGGTCAGTTGGGGAAACTCGACAGTCACGTTTGGTTGGCTTTGAGGGTACTCTATCCTCCACATTGTCTACCCACAAAGCCACCGGGGAAATACATCCTCCTTAGAGGTGGGACATCCTGCAATATTCTGGCAAGGAAAATCTCCATGGAAACCAGGGTGCTAATCCCGGCTAAACAGCAACCAAGGCCCTTTAAAAACATAATTATTATGTTTTTAATACATAATACATACATTAATACATTTTAACATATGTATTAAAACCCCCCAAACAACAACAGACTCTAAATCTGGATAACGAGCACTGAATATGGCAACAGACTCTTGTCCCTAATTTATGCTAAGTAGACAATGATTGATAGCAAATAGCAGAGGGACACCTCAGGAGTTACCTGCTGCAGCCCTCACAAAAGATTCATCATGATTAATGTTTCCTCTTAGCAGAGGGAGGGGGAGAGGTGCAGTACCAGGGGTCTCCATTTCTCCTGAAACATCGACCCCCCTTTCAATTTCAGTGAATCATTCAGAGCTCCCTCGAAGTCAATCAGCCTATCAGTGGTATTGATTGGAGCTTACTAAGTACAGAGCACTGTAATTAACCCTTGGGAGAGTACAACAGAACAATATAATAGACACAGTCCCTGCCCACAGCAAACTTACAGTCTAGAGGATGAGCCGCAGTGTTTGAGGCCCAAATTTCTGATTGAAATCTCCACACCCTGCTTCCACTTCCCACCCCCGTTACAGTTATTTAAATAAATACATAGTAAATTAAAACTAGTGGGCATTGATCTTGGGGCAGCGACTAGCGTCTGTACGTCTGACCCTTCTGGAGACATTCATAAGGATTTTGCTTTGAAACCCTTAAAAAAAGAGTGCTCTCACCTTCAGTGCACCCAAACAGCAGGAGTAATGCGAATCATGCTACATGGATTCAAGAAAGGTGTCGTCAAGGGCCCACGTACAGGTTTTTTCCCGGAATATGTAAAACTGTAGTTGTTGCTGGGGGTGTTAAAGAACATGACAGACAGAAAAGCTGTATCAGAAGGAGTGAGGAGGAGGAAAAGGAGGAAAAGGAGGAGATAGAGGAGGAGGAAAAGGGGAAGAAGGAGAAGGAGAGGGGAGGAGGGGAGGAGGAAGAGGAGAAGGAGGTGGAGGAAAAGGAGGAGAAGCAGGAGGGGTGGGGAGAAGGGGGAGGAGGAGGAAAGAATAGTAGTAGTAATCACAGTAGTAAGAACAGTGGCAGTAATAGGAGTAGTAAGAATAATAGTACCAGACGAAGGATGAGAAAGAATGATAGTAATAATGTCAGCAGCAGTAGCAGTGTAGTAATAAGAATAGCAATAGTACAAGCTGCAGGCCACCAGCAACCCAGGCTATACCTCAAAACCTTATGTGGGCTTTGGAGTGGGTTTCCCTGTGAAGGGCCAAGGAGTTAGGTTTGAGTGTGGGCAGGCTGATACATCTTGTTGGGATCCATCGGGGAATTCCAGAAATGTTCTAGCCTCAGCCCAGTGAAGATAGCATTGACCCCTACTCTCACAGGTGACACCACCAGTTCCCATTTCTGTTTCCCTAGCGGGAACATGTCCCTATAGCACTATGACGTTGCTCTGGGAATCTGATATCATTGTGGGAAATAGATGGAATTGATTTCCTTTTCTTTTTTCTAATGGTATTTGTTAATCGTTTACTATATGCCAGGCACTCTACAGAGTGCTAGGGTAGATACCAGGTAATCAGGTTGGACACAATCCAGTCCCATATGGGGTTCACCATCTTAATCCCCATTTTATAGATGAGGTATCTGAGGAGCAGAAAAATGAAATGACCTGGTCAAAGTGCCACAGGAGTCAAGTGGCAGAGCAGGGATTAGAACCCAGGTCCCTCTGACTCCCAGGCTTGCGCTCTAACCACCAGACCACACGGTTTCCTGTGAAAGAGGAGTCAGTGGACTTTGTGGTAACTCTTCCCCCCTCATCTTCTTAATAAAACTCCTCTGTTATGAGTAATGATTAGAGATAACTAAACTCCCTCTCACTTTTCTGAAATGAGAAATTAGCCCTCTTGACTTTGAAGGCGTTGAGCTCTTTTTCCCCAGGAAATGTATCAATTATGTTCAGTGCCGTCACCAGTAACATCTCACAGTTGTTTTGCTCCACTCAAAGACATCACACAGCTCCTTTAATGGACCGTGTGCTGTAGGCAGAGAAGTTGTTGATAAAACTAATGGGGCAGAAAAACGCTGTTGACTTCACCCACTCTGGACTGGTTTTGAGAATCTTGGAGAATGTCCCAGGTCCACATCCCCCTAGGTTTGTTGATCATAGCACTTTCCCTGCTCTGAAGCTCCTGCACTGGGGAAACTGAGGCTTGAGAGAGTGATGACTATTGAGAATTGGGCTCAGGCATCTTACATGCAGTTTCCCAGCATATTCCTCATCACCTTCTCTTTGGTGATTAGATATTAAACTATAAGTGTGTTGAGGTCTGCAATATTGTTCTCTCCCAAGTGCTTAGTTCAGTTCTCTGCACAGAGTAAACATTCAATAAATACAATAGATTGATTCATTTGGATCCAGAGATGTTGGTATTCAGAAGAGTGCCCGCCAACAGAACGTGTGGGTCCAGAAAAACAGAAGCACTTGATGTCACATGTAACATGTGGACATACTCTGGTCCATCATGCAGAAGTGGCCGTTAATAATAATGATAATAATAATAACAGTGATGATAAGATCAATCAATGGTATTCATTGAGCACTTACTGCGTGTTGCTGTGCATACTAAACTCTTGGGAAAGTACAAGATAATAGAGTTGGTAGACACTACAGCTCCCCACAAAAAGCTTACAATTTATAGGGGACAATGAAATAAATCACAGATAGGAGAAATAGTAGAGTATTAGGATCAATCATTCATTCAAATTTACTGTGTGGAGAGCACTGTACTAAGCTCTTGGGAGTCTACAATGTAAAAGAGTTATAGACACGTTCCCTGCCTACAGTGGGCTTGGAGACTAGAGGGGGAGACCGGCGTTAATATAAATGGATTAAATTATAGATATGTACATAAGTACTGTGGGGCTGAGGGAGGGGTGAATAAAGAGACCAAATCCATGTGTGAGGGTGATACAAAAGGGAACAGGAGAAGAGGAAATGAAGGCATGGTCAGGGAAGGACTCTTGGAAGATATATGCCTTCAATAAGATTTCGAAGGTGGGGAGAATGATAGTCTGTCAGATATGAAGAGGGAAGGCATTCCAGGCCAGAGGCAAGACATGAGTGAGAGGTTAGAGGCAAAGTACAGGGATAATTACATAAGTGATGTGGGGTAGGGTCAGTAACAAACTGCTTAACAGCCAAGTTCATAGTCAATGCAAGTGGAGGGCTGTTAGGGGAAATGAAGGGCTTAATGTGGGAAGGCTCTTGAAGAAGATGTGATTTTAGGAGGATTTTGAAAGTGGGTAGAGTTTTGGACTGTTTGATATGAAAAGCAAGAGAGTTCCAGGCCTGAGGGAAGACGGGAGCTAGGAGTTAGTGGCAGGATAGATGAGATAGATTGTACTCTCTCAAGCGCTATAACAGTGCTCTACACATAGTAAGTACTCAATAAATGAGACTGATTGCTTGACTGATAGAGGTACAAATGGGAGGTTAGCCATAGAGGAACTCCTTGTGGTTTTGGCTGAAATAGATCAGCCAGGTGAAGTGGGAGGGAGCAAGCTGAATGTATAATAATAATATGAATTATGGTATTTGTTAAGTGCTTACTACTTACCAAGCACTGTTCTAAGCACTGGGGTAGATACAGGGTAATCAGGTTTTCCCATGTGGGGCTCACACTTTTAATCCCTATTTTACAGGTGAGGTAACTGAGGCACAGAGAAGTTAAGTAACTTGCTCGAGCTCATACAGCAGATAACTGGCAGAGTTGGGATTAGAACCCATGTCAACTGACTCCCAAGCCCGTGCTCTTTCCCATTAAGCCATGCTGCTACTTGTTGTGCCTAAAAGCCTTTGGAAAGGAGTTTCTGTTTGCTGTGGAGGTGGATGGGCAACTGCTGGAGTTTTTTGAGGAGGGTGGAGCCATGGACTGAATGATTTTCCAGAAATATGATCCAAGCAGAAGAGTGAAATATGGACTGGAGAGCAGGGAGAGACAGGTGGTAGGGAGGTCAGAGGCTGATGTAGTAATCAAGGAAGAAAATGAGAAGTGTTTGGATCAGCTTGGTAGCAGCTTGAAGGGAGAGGAAATAGTAGAGCCTAGAGATGTTGTGAAAATAGGAACAACAGGTTTTCATAGCAAATTGAATATGTGGGTTGAATGAGGGTGATATATTGAGGATAAAGCCAAGGATAGGGGCTTGTACCCCTCTCAGGATTGTAACTAGAGAGTTTCCAGTACTACCAGTCTCTGCTATGGAGGGAGAATTAAGCAGAGGCATACCCATTCCATGGTTAGCTTCAGCAGTGGCTAGATAGAGAGTGAAAGGCAATCTGCTAAAATTCAAAACTCACCTGTGCTGGGCAGCAGCAACATGGGAGAGAGTCGAGGGCAGAGACTCAAGTTTACTGTGTGGAAGAAGGCAATGATAAATCTCTCTTGTATTTTTACCAAGAAAACTCTATGGATACACATACCAGAAGGATTGCAGGTGGACGTCGGGTGTTCTGGGAGACATGTCCGTGGAGGCACTAAGGGTTGGAAATGAATCAACAGCATAAGACAAGGTGGACTTGTGAGACAGGGACCATGGTGGTGCTGTCTATGGTGATGGGAAAGTCAGGAGGAGGGCACCATTTGGGTGGCAAGATGAGGAGATGAGAATAACAGTGGTATTTATTAATAATAATAGTAGTATTTGTGGTATTTTTTAAGCGCTGCCAGGCATTGTACTAAGTACTTGGGTGGATACAATTAAATCAGGTTGGACACAGTTTCTGTCCCACGTGGGGCTCACAGTCTTAAACCCCATTTTACAGATGAGATAACTGAGTCACTGAGGAAATGAAGTGACTTGCCCAGGGTCACATAGCAGACAAGAGATGGAGCTGGGATTAGAACCCAGGTCCTTCTGACTCCCATGCCTGTGCTCAGTAGAGTCCTTTGACCTTACTAAGGGCCACGGGCTGTATTACATTCCCGAAAATCAGGTTGGACACAGTCTCTAGTTCACCCAGGGCTCACAGTCTAAGGTGGAGGGAGAACGGGTATTGAATCCCCATTTAAACCTGGAATTTTAATTTTTAGTTCCCAGCCTCCCATCACCCCTGCAGCTGCTACTAAGTTCTGAAAAATGAAACAGGCTCTTTACTTGCACCATATCATCATTTTTCAGATGAGGAAACTGAAGATCAGAGAGGGTAAATGACTTGCCCAAGGTGACACAGAAGGCCAGGATTGGAGCCGGGATTAAAACCTGGCTCTTGACTCCCAATCTTGTTCTCCTCTCTCTTCTGCCCTGCCTCACAGTTGGGAATGGAGACTCATATTTACAAACAATCCGTGGTATTTATTGAGTGTTATTGGGTGCAGAACACTATACTAATCGCTTGGGAGACTACAGTACAACAGAGTTGATAGGCACATTGCCCTCCCACAGTGAGCTTCCCGTCTAGAGTCTACAATCTGCTGTAGAGCTTCCAGTCTACAGCCTAAACAATGGTCATGTAGGGAAGTATTTTAGTTCATAATGAGGATAGGCCCAGTCTGACAGTTGCTTCCCTAATCACAGCTGCCTCGAGGCAATTCCATGTCAGAAAATCACTTTGGCTCCCAGCTTCCCCACTCAGCCTGCTACATTTCCAGAACCAAACCGGGAAGTGTAGCCTGCCCCTCAGAAAGTCCAGAATGGAGCCAAGGGAGTCGGCATTTGACTTTCTGTTGAGCAAAGGAAACTTCAGCCGGCCCCCTGATCCCTCAAAGATAAACGCATTCATTACCGCAATCGGATCTGGGGGTCTGGGGAAACTAATGCAGGTTATTAAAGGAAGGAAGATGAATGGCGTGGAGACTCTGCGTTTGTTTGGCCAATGCCAAATCCGTTTCTAGAAGAGGCCGCTATCAATTTCTGGCCGACGGTGGGGGCTGTCACTGGAGAGAAGATGGTGATGTTCTTTACGACCCTGTTAAGCAGGCACAGTGACACCAATCTAAATAAGGGAGAAGGGAAGGCTTTATCAAGCCTGTCACTGACCAGTTATTAACATTTTAGAACAAGGGTGTTGGGGAGGGGTAGGGAAAGAGGGATTCTGGGAGGTTAATTTGGATTTTGGGAGCAAAGCCAATTGAGGGAAGACTTGTTGGGATGAAAGTACTAGGTGTTGGATCTGCCCTTCACTGTAGGACACAGAGACAATGCTCTCTGGGGATGATTTCAGGAGAAACAGAATTTTTCCCCCTTGCCCCTCTGGTGAAAACAGGGAGCTTTGAGAAGGTGGGAGCTTATTTTGCTCCATCAGTGAACCAGAGAAGCAGTGTAACCTAGTGGAAAGAGCCCAGACCTGGGAGTCAGAGGACCTGGATGCTAAGCCTGGCTCTGCCACATGTAGTCTGTGTGACTCTGGGCAAGTCACTTCACTTCTCTGGGCCTCAGTTACCTCATCTATTAAATGGTATTAAGTCCTATTCCCTCCTATTTAGACTGTGAGCCCCATGTGGGACAGCGACTGTGCCCAACCTGATTACCTTGTACCTACCTCAGAGCTTAGCACAGTGCTTGCGACATAAGTGCTTAAGAAGTACCAAAAAACAAAAAAAGTCAGTAATATATATTGAAAATCAACTGTGTGTGGAGCACGCTTGGGAACGTGATAGAGAGGGTTGGCTGCTGTCAGATCACCTGACTTCCTGCCCAGTTGGAAGCTTCCTAGAGGCAGGAGGGGTTGTGAGGTTGTTTCATCTTGTCCTCATCGCCCCCCGGAGCAGAAATGCCCAGCCTAGCTATTGGCTGGCCCTGAGGCTGATGCCTGTGGAGCTGCTGACCTGTCTATCCAACCGCCCCTGCCACTGGTCAATGAGGCCCTCTACTCCCCCATTCACCACGCCACAGGCAAAGCTGCCTCAGCATGGAGAACATATTTCAATCCAAATGGCTTTTTAATAACCTTCCATTTAGGCGGAATTCCCTGGCCGTTCTCTTGCAGGAACACAACTATACGTCCGGGTATCATCTTACCCCAGTCCATTAAGGGGAAGTGAGGTAACGGGGCTCGTGTTACCACAGCACTGCCCAGCTCTGAGGTTTCTTTAACTCTGGTGGAAGCCTCCACCCAGGCCTGCTAGTCAATCAGTCAATCGTATTTATTGAGCACTTACTATGTGCAGTGCATAGTAATAAGAGATTGGGAGAGTAGAATACAACAGAGTTTGCAGATAGATTCCCTAACCAGGAAGAGCTTACATCTAGAGGGGGAGATAGACATGAATATAAATGTCATGTATAATATATAATTTTAAAATCTGTACATAGGTGCTGTGGGGTTGGAGGAAATACAAATGTCCAAAGGTCACATATCCAAGTGAATAGGCAGCACAGACTGGAGAGGGAGCTGGAGAAGAGAGACCTGAATCGGAGAAGGCCTCTTGGAGAAGATGTGACCATAACAATGCTTTGAAGATAGAGAGAGTGGTAGTCTAATGTACACACTCTGTGGTATTTATTGGTAGCTTACTATGTGCAAAGCACTGTACTAAATGCTTGGGGGAATACAATACACTGGAGTTGGTAGATATATTCCCTGCCACAACAAGCTTACAGTCTATCAGTCAATGAGCACTTACTATGTGCAGATCACTATACGTTTGGGAGAGCAGGCACATTCCCTGCCCATAAAGAGCTTATTGTCTGGGAGGTGGGGGCAGCTTTTAATGGAAATTAATAAATAATCTATAATACATATAATTTAAAGATGAGTATCTCTATCTAGCCCCCTTTCAGGATCACACCTGGAGAGTTTCCAGTCCTCTACCAATCTCAACTTCTGGAGGGAGAGTCAAGCAGAGACGCTCATTCCATTTGTAGCTGGGGCAGTGGCTAGCCAATGGAAGCAATTTGCTACAGGTCAAAATTCAGCTGTGCTAGACATCAGCGGCAAGGGAGAGAGTCGAGGCTGGAGACTCAAGTTACTGAGAAGGAGGTAAATGTAAACCACTTCTGTATTTTTACCAAGAAAACTCTAGGGATACACTACCAGTACGATTGCAGATGGAGAGTGGAGTGTTCTGGAAGAGGTGTGTCCATGGAGTTTCTGTGGGTCAGAGATGACTTGACAGTATAAGACAAGATTTCTATCTAGACTCCAGAGTAATAACAGTAAATACCCAACCAGGATTATAATTCACACACTCATGCAAGGCTGCCAATGCTGGCTACAAGTCATAATAATAATGATGGCATTTGATAAGCACTTACTATGTGCCAAGTCCTGTTCTAAGTGCAGGGGTATTCAGGTGTCCCACTTGGGGTTCACAGTCTTAATCCCCATTTTACAGATGAGGGAACTGAGGCACACAAAGGTTAAGGTCACACAGCAGACAAGTGGCAGAACCAGGATTAGAACCCACATCCTCTGACTCCTCCCGTGCGTGATCTTTCCGCTAAGCCACACTGCAATCCTGCAGCACCCCCACCCCCAGCAGATGATCCAGCCAAAGTGGACACCCACTCCATCGCCTGCAGTTACCGTGGCCCTGGCATCCATAAAGCACCAGACCCTGAGTCAAAGAAGAAGCTCACCCCTAGCCCAGTGCCCAACAGTGAGAGCACCTGGTGTGGAGACAACCAGACAGGAACAAAGAGGAACCCATTCTGCAGGGAATGGGAAGGGGAAGATGTGATCTCAGGCAATCTTCCCTCCAGCTCCAGCACCTGCACAGCACCCAGGCCCTACCAATTTGAATAAATGATTAACAACCCATTAAGAGATCATTAGTGAAATCAGCCTGGTGCAGTGGAGGGGACCCAGGCATACAGAATCTTAGAGCTGGTCCTTCCAGGTTCAGAGGGATGGGAGGGGCTGGCTGGTGGATGCTTGGATCCCCTCTTTGGTTTCTGCCGCATTGTGGGGAGAAAGGAGGGTGGGAGGGGGATGGAAGGGAAGTTTAGAAGCTAAATTATTTATTTTAGAAAACATTCCCCTCATGAATGGGTTCTTTTCCTCCTTCACAGCTGGGAAGGAACCATCAAGGAAGGAACCATCAAGGATGGAAAAACCCTGAAGGAAGGATGAGCAGAGAGGCAGTAAACTCTAGAGTATGAAATTGCGATTCAGGAGACCAGGGCTCAAGGACCAAGTCTACCTCTGGTCTGCTACTGAGGCTTGGTCAAGCCACATAACCTCTCCGCACCTCAGTTTCCCCACCTGTAAAATGGCTCTAAAATTCCTTCTCTCCCTCCCTATTAGATGGTAAGCCTTGTGTGCCCTAAGGTGTATCCCACTTGATCCTCTGATAATAATAGTTGTGGGATTTAATAAGCTCTTATTATGTGCTGAGCACTATAATTCTAATTGTAATTATGGTATTTATTAAGCATTTTACTATGTGCCAGGCACTGTACTAAGTGCTGGGGTGGATACAAGCAAATCGGGTTGTACACAGTCCCTGTGGGGCTCACAGTCTTAATCCCCATTTTACAGATGAGGTAACTGAGGCACAAAGAAGTGAAGTGAATTGTCCAAGGTCACGCAGCAGACAAGCAGAGCTGGGATTAGAACCCACGACCTCTGACTCCCAAGCCCGTGGTCTTACCACTAGTCCATGCTGCTTCTCTACCTGTCCTATATGGGGTTATTTAGACTGCTAACCCCTTACTTAGACTCTGAGTATTTTGTGGGATGGGGACAGCATTAGACTTGCTTAACTCACATTTATCCCAGACTTAAAACATTGATTGACACAGAGTAAGCACCTAAACAAACATAACATTAATCTGGGGCTCACAGTCTGACTGGAAGGGAGAAAAATATGGAATCCCCATTTTGCAGAAGAGCAAACTGGCACCCAGAGAAATAAAGTGATATGTTCAAGGTCACACAACAGTCAAGTGGCAGAGCTGAGATTAGAACAAAACTGCCAAACTGCTTCTTGTGGCTTGTTGAAGCTATCTCAGCTTCCAGCACAGTTCTTAGTTCAGGGTATGTGCTGAATAATTACACTAATTAATGCATCGATGTGTGGCTGACAGACTATTCCACTCATGTGACAGGAAAGATTACTGCTCTTTTTTGTAGAAGAATTTGACGATGAATCCTCCTGCTTCATTTTCTTTGAGTCTGCTTCTGTGCACCCAACTCTGCCCAAAGCCAGTGACCATGGAATCAAAGCACAGAGTCAGGCAGTGGAATATTAAGATTAGGGTGACAACCCTCTTCTTCGCTGCCAGATCCTTTCCCAAGTGATACCAATTTGATTTAATCCTTCGGTTTCTGATCTTGTCTCTATCTTTTTATTGTTGTTCTCTGTTTTTCATTTCACCTTTCTCATCTGTCCATCGCTGACTCCTCTCCAGCCCCACCTTCCCCACTCTGCTATTCTTAGATTGATTGATTCTTGAGATCCGGGAACCGAGGATGGCGGACCCAAAAGCATTATGGTTTAGTGGATAGAGCATAGGCCTGGGTCTCAGAGGCTCTAGGTTCTAATCCCAGCTCTTCCACTTCTCTGTTGTGTGCCCTTGGGCAAGTCACTTCACCTCTCTGTGCCTCAGCTAACTCATATGTAAAATGAGGATTGAGACTGTGAATCCCACGTGGGACATGGACTGTGTCTAACCTGGTGAGCTTGTATCTATCCAGGACTTATTACAGAGCCTGGCACATAGTAATTTGTCAATCACAAGTACCATTAAAACAACAAAAAAATCCATGTATTTTTATCCAGTGCTCAGACCTGAGCTTTGCACACAGTGAGAGTTTATTGCATAAAACTGCCTGCAAAGTTGGTCTTCCTACTCTGGCAGTGTCTCCCAGAAGTTATAGCTGCGTCTCCCATCCCAGCCTGGAATTTACCGTGTCTTTATTTCTCCTGGCCTCCTGGCTTGTCCTGGACAGTCAGTCAGTCAATCATATTTACTGAATTGCTTACTATGAGCAGAGCACTGTACTAAACACTTGTGAGAGTAGAATATAACAATAGACAGACACATTCCCTACCCACAATGAGCTTACAGTCTAGAGGGGGAGACTGACATGAATATAAATAAAAAAAATTATGGATATGTACAAAAGTGCTGTGGGGTTGGGAGGGAGGATGAATAAAGGAAGCAAGTCAGGGAGAAGAGGAAAGGAGGGCTTAGCCAGGGAAGGTCTCTTGGCGGAGATGTGCCTTTGTTAAGGCCTTGAAGTGGGGGAGAGTCATCATCTGTCAAGTATGAAGAGGGAGGATGTTCTGGGCTCTCACTCCCTGTCCTTCCCAGCTGAGCAGGGCCTCAGTTGTTGGGGAATTTCACTGCCCCTGCTAGCCATTTCACCACTGACCCCAGGAGTTCCACAACTCAAATGACTGTGCTCCACAACCAAATTGAGGATAACTTTCTTGGGTCCTGGAGTTGAGTGGATCTCCTCGGGGTCTCGGTGAACTTTTCAGCAGTTAATAGTTTTTATTACTGAGTGCAAAGTACTTTATTCAGACCTGAGAAAGGAGTTCACAGGTGAAAGGCAGTTGGAATTAGCACAGGCCTGGGAGTCAGATGACCTGGGTTCTAATCCAGACTCCACTACTTGTGGGCTTTCAGAGAGACAGTTTCACTTCTCTGGGCCTCTATCTAACCACTGATGACATTCATTGAGTGTTTTCTGTGGTTCAGTTTAGAGTGCCTCCATTTCTTCAATTGTAAAATGAGGATTTTATGTCGGTTCGCTCACCTCCAGGAAGCCTTCCTTGATTGACACATGGCCTTCTTAAAACACACCTCCTTTGGGATGGTCTAAGTAAGAGGCAGAACAAGGGAAGCGGTTTTGCCTAGAGGAAAGAGCTCAGGCTTGAAAGAGGAACTGGGTTCTAATCCAGCCTCTACCACTTATCTGATGTGTGACCTTGGTCAAGTCCCTTAACTTCTCTGTGGCTCAGTTACTTCATCTGTAAAATGGAAATTAAATCCTCCTTCCACCAACTTAGACTGTGAATCCCATCTGGGAGAGGGACTATATCCAACCAGATTCTCTTGTGTCTACCCCAGTGCCTAGGACAATTCTTGGAACATAATAAGGACTCAACAATGCACACTTAGTACAATGCCTGGCACATAGTAAGCACTTAAAAAATTCCATTATCATTACTGTGAGAAGTAGACACAGTCAATCCATCATTCATGTATACTTATTGAACGTTTACTGTGTGCAGAACATTGTACTAAGCCCTAGGGGGAGTACACTATAAAAGACTTAGGAGACACGGATCCCAGTCCCTGGTCCCTGAGATATTCGAATCATCTCTGAACATTTCCAGCTCCAAATTATCCTGCCCCACCATAGTGTAATATTCTAGACTGGAAACTTTTTGAGGGCAGGGATCATGCCTACCAACTCTATTGTACTCTCTCAGGCACTTCGTGCAGGGTCCTGCATACAGTAAGTACTCAGTAATTAACAGTGATCGATTGGCTCATCACCACCATCATCATCAATAGTATTTATGGAGACTCTAATGAGTGTGAAGCATGTTACTGAGGACCTGGTAGGGTCCACCAGAATCTATAAATCAATGGTATCTATTGAGTGCTTACTTGTGCAGACCATGATATTAAGTACAATATAAGGAGAGTTGGTAGGCACATTTCTTGCCCACAGTCAGCCATCATTCTAGAAGACGAAGCAAGACTCATGATGCCTGCTCTTCAAGAACCTACAATTTAGTCATGACGACTGACAAAGAAAAGTATTTATCAAGAGTGGGGGCATGAAGCAGAACATGGGAATACCCGGATGCAGTGCAGATGTGTCAGGATGCAAAAGTTGGATGAATGAGAGAAGCAGAGAAAAAGAGAAGTAACATGGCCTGCTGGAGAGAGCACAGCCGCTGGGGTCAGAAGACCTGGATTCTAATCCTGATTCTGCTGCTTGTCTTCTGTGTGATCCTAGGCAAGTCACTTCACTTCTCTGTGCCTCAGTTACTTCATCTGTAAAATGGGGATTAAGACTCTGAGTCCCATTTAGGACCCTATTCTCTCATATCTACTTCAGTGTTTAGTACAGGGCCTGGCACATAGTAAGCCATGAACAAATATAATTAATACAAAACAAAAAATAAGGATGATCAAATATACAAAAAAATTCTCAGATATATATGGGTTCAGAAGTTTTAATAGTTTAAGAATTATTTACAGTAGTATTAATGGTAGTGCTAGGTCACCATGACTGAGGTTGTGGGAATCAATTAAGGAAGGCTTCCCAGGAGAGGTGAGGTTCTTGGAGGACTGCCAATCAGTCAGGGAAGGTTTCCCAGAGGAGTTTCAGGAGGGCCATGAGCCCGAATTGGAGTTTTACCACCGTGGTTGCGGTCCTCTTCCTCGTCCTTTGTCCCCTTTCCCCCAAGCTGAGCACTCAAACAGCAGAAACCCCGTTCTCTTTGAACTGCTAAAAGTGTTCTGAGTTTGTCGGAAGGGCCCCTCTTCAGCAGCTCCCGCTGTCTCTGGAACTTCAGTAATTGCTTGTAAATCCCGCTAAGCCCCTGGAAGCTGCTGGTACATTTGTACGGCTCGAGTGTGCTGTGAACTAATAAACCAGAACTATAAACCAATTCTGGAGTCTCCTCCAGGGAGCCCAACCCCAGAGTGAGACACGAGCAGGTTACCGTTGGCCGGGATCGCTCTGGCTTGGAAGGCCTTGGACTGTAGGCATGAGGAGAGGCCAGTGAGGCTTCTCCACTCACAGTTGATCCTCACCAGCTGAGGCAGGTGAGGCCAGAGGTAGGGGAAACATGAAAGACATAGGCTGGTCCCCTCACTCTGCCTCTGTGTCCTGCTTGTGAGCTGGGTAGGTGGGGTGGAGCCTGGACCTGGGAGTCAGAATAATAATAATAATAATTATGGTACTTGTTAAGTACTTACTAGGTGCCAAGCACTCTTCTAAGGCTGGAGTAGTTGCAATTCAATCAGTGTGGACACAATCCCTGTCCCACATGGGGCTTACATTCTTAATCCCCATTTTTACAGATGAGGCAACTGAGAGCCAGAGAAGTGAAGTAATTTGTCCAAGGTCACAAAGAAGACGTGGTGGAGCTAAATTTAGAACACAGGTCCTTCTGATTTCCAGGCCGGTGCTCTGTCCCCTAACCCACACTGCTTCTCAGTGGGCTCTAATCCTGCGTCCACTTGTCTGCTGTGTGACCTTGGGCAAGTCCATTCACTTCTCTGTGCCTTAGTTACCTCATCTGTAAAATGGGGATTAAGACTGTGAGCCCCTGAGGGCAGAGACTGTTTCCAACTTGATTTTCTTGTATGCACCTCAGAGCTTAGTACAGTGCCTGGCACATAATAAGAACTTAACATATGCTATTATTATTATTATTAGAGGAAAGAGAACAGGATAGGGAGTCCCAAACCCCTGTTTCTAACCCCAGCTCTGCCACTGGCGTTCAGGGGGACCTTGGCCTTAACTTCTTGGAGCCTCAGTTTTCTGACCTGTGAGAGGAGAACGATATTTGAGGCTGAATGTCAGCCTGGCTCCTGGTGGAGGAGGCCAGAATGATTCCATTTTGGACCTGAAGGGAGGATCTGGATTGTGGCAGTGGAACTGGAAAGACAAATTCAACAGGGAACCCAGTGCGAAGGGGGTGGGTGTCCTGGAGTGACCCAGGGCCTGGTATTGGTCATAGAGGCTAAGTGGAGGGCAGAGGAGAGGTGGTAGACTTAATAATTGGGGTTTTTATTAAGCACTTATTAATTGCCAAGCATTGTGTTACACGCTGGGGTAGATTCAAGATCATCAGGCTGGACCCAGTCGCTGTCTCACTGGAGCTCACAGTCTAAGGGGGAGGGCAAAGAGTACTGAATCCTCATTTTACAGCTAGGGGAACTAGCCAGGCTTCTAGAACCCAGATCCCCAGCGAGGAGGAGGGGGTGGACAGCCCCCTGGCACACCTGGGTTCTTCAAGGGTTAGGTTTGCTGCTGAGAAGAAATTGCTTCTAATAATAATAATAATAATAATGTTGGTATTTGTTAAGCGCTTACTATGTGCCGAGCACTGTTCTAAGCACTGGGGTAGACATAGGGGAATCAGGTTGTCCCACGTGGGGCTCACAGTCTTAATCCCCATTTTACAGATGAGGGAACTGAGGCACAGAGAAGTTAAGTGACTTGCCCACAGTCACACAGCCGACAAGTGGCAGAGCTGGGATTCGAACTCATGAGCCCTGACTCCAAAGTCCGTGCTCTTTCCACTGAGCCACGCTGCTTCTCTGCATTCATCAGTGTCAAGAGTAACAGGGGAAGATTGGATCCTGTTCATCCAATTAAATGCCAGCATCATCTTCCTCCACCTGTTCGTTAAACCCTTCTCCTCTTGGGCCTTCCTCAGTAAGGAGCCCGGTCCACCTGAGATCCTCCCCAGAGGCTTCTCCCTTTCTCAGCGATGGGGCTCATATCAGAGCTGGCAGGGGTGTGGGATCTCGCTGCTTAACAGGAGAAAGTGGCATGACTGAGCGAACGAGGGCTAGCAGATAGACTGTGGTACTGGGAGTTAGGAGACCCAAGTTCTACTTCTAGCTCTGCCCTGACCTGCTGTGTAATCTTGGGAAAGTTGCTTAACCTCTCTGAACCTTGTTTTCTTCATCGGTAAAATGGAGATAAAATACTCTCCCTCCTTCCCTCTTAGAATGTGAGCCCCTTGTGGGACAGGGACCAGGCATGATCTGAACATCTCATATCTACCACAAAGCTTATTGAAATGTTTGACACATTATGAACAATAAAAAAGTGTTAATATTATCATTTTTTCTCCCTAAAGCATCTCCGGCTGCTGCTTTGATTTGAGGCCTGTCAGTGGAATCCTGGGCTCAAAGACCCCCCAGGGAACACAGAGAGCAGAGTAATCATATCTGTGGATACTGAAAATCCCAATCCACTGTCCGTTGGAGGGAGACACCATCTTGCTGCTGGAGAGCTCTAAGTATTTGCCAGAGGATGGGCTTGTGTCTAGCCTTCGAGCCCAGGCTCGGTGTCATGAGAAGAGAAGGTTCCCAAGCACCTTCTGCTCTCCAACCATGAATGAATGAATGAAGTGAAACAATCAGGGCAGGGCATGGATCTTTTATATTATTGTGTTCTTCCTTCCCAAGCTCGTAATGTAAGCATTCATTTAATATGATTGACTGACTGACTCCAGTGAACCAGCATGGACCATTGAACACCCCTGACTCTCTCCTCTCCACCCCTGACCCTCCTCCAGTGACCCAGCATGGACCATCCGAAATGCTTGACTCTCCTCTCCATCCTTGACTCTCCCTCCAGTGACCCACCCTGGACCCCTATTCTCTCCCCTTTCTTGACCCAACTAATATTTCTTCTCCTCACTGCTTCCTTAAGAAATGAATTTCATCTTTTTATCCCCACCCATCTCCAAAAACTGTTTGCTTTGATTTGGTATGAACTTGTCCCCTTACCCTGGGGTTCTGGTATTTGGTAACAGTTCCTTGTGTCTTTGAGCCAGTCTGGTCCTATATAAAAATTGTGGTATTTTTTAAGTGTTTACTATATGCCAAACACTGTACTAAGTGCTGGAGTAGATACAAGATAATCAGGTCCCACATGGGGCACACAGTCTAAGGGGAGGGAGAACAGGTATTTCCCCATTTAACAGATGAGGAAACAAATGCACAGAGATGTTAAGTGACTTGCCAAAGGTCACACAATAGGTAAGTGGCCAAGAGGGAATTAGAACCCAGGTCCTCTGACTACAATGTCGGGTCACTTTCCACTAGGGCGTACTAACTGCCTCTCTATATTAGGAGGTCTGGTTGAGATTGTTGGCAGGGCACAAATCAGAAGGACTAGGGTTCTAATACCGGCTCCGCCACTTGTATGCTGCGTGATCATGGGCAAGTCACTTTACTTCTTTGTGTCAGTTATTCATCTGTTAAATGGGGATTGAGACTGGGAGTCTTATGCCTGACAAGGCCTGTGTCCAACCTGACTTGCTAATATTGACCTCAGTGCTTAGAACACTGACTGGCACATAGTAAACACTTAACAAATACCATAAACAAAACAAACCCAGCCCAGGGATTGGAGGATACCGAATGGTGTCCATCCAACTTAGTGTCTGACCCATTCCCCTCAGTCCCCACCACTCCCCTAATGGCAGCTCTGACTTCCGTTCCTGCCACACATTGCATCCAGGAATGAAGAGTGGAAACTGGGGAGTGGCAGTATGGAATTAGTGGTAAACTCAGAACCTTGGCCTAGTGAAAAGAGCACGAGTCTGAGAGTCAGAGGACCTGGGTTCTAACCCCAGTTCTGCCATTTGTCGGTTGTGTGAATTTGGGCAAGTCACTTCATCACTCTGCGTCTCAGCTTCCTCATCTATAAAGAGGAATTAAATACTTGTTCTCTATTCTCCTTAGACTGTGAGCCCCATGTGGGTCAGGGACTGTATTCATTCTGATCTACTTCAGTACAACACTTGAGCACACAGTAAGCGCTTACCAAGAATAATAATTGTTATTATTTTTTGCCCACCACCTCCCTTCATTTAAGAGTCTGCTAGAACACATCCCCTGGAAACACGAGAGTCTTTTGTGACTCCTTGGGTTCTGTCATCATTATTTTTAAAATGGTGGAAAAGAGGCACAAGGAGAATCTGCAAACCAGCTTTACAAGAAGCTGCATGGCCTAGTGGAAAGAACCCGGGCTTGGGAATCAGAGGACCTGGGTTTTAATCCTGGCTCTGCCACTTGTCTGCTGTGTGACCTTGGGTAAATTGTTTATCTTCTCCATTCCTCAGTTTCCTCACCTGTAAATGGGGATTAAGACTGTGAGCCCCATGTGGGACAGGGACTGTGTCCAACCTGATTATTTTGTATCTACCCCAGTGATTAGTAAAGTGCCTGGCATTTTACAAATTCCACAATTATTATTATTATGTTGCTGAGGATCAGCATACCTGGGACATGAACTAGGGGAGCCTCAAAGGGCTGAAGAGAGCTGAGCTAAAGTGCTTGGGTGGGGGTAGTGGTGGATTGTGGACTGTGTGGGTGAGAGAAACCAGCCTCCTCCAGCTCCCTCCCTCCTTCTATTCCCCTCTGCCCCTCCCCACATTGAAAAGATGGGCGGGGATTCCAAAGAGGAGATGAACTCCGGAGTCAAGGTAGATGGGAAGCGTGAAGGGTTTTGGGGCTCCCTAGGGAGCCTGTGGAAGGAAAGTTAAAGAACCATTTCCCTCAACCAAGACACTTGGTAATAAATGCACGAGAGCTGCTTCCACTGCAGTAGGTGAAGACGACACTCATGACAGGATTAAAAAAAAAAGAAAAGGCAAATAAATGAAAATCTTAACGGGAAAAACAAGTGTTAACTGAGGAAAATAGTCCTGGCAAGTCTGATGGAAGTAAAACTGACTCCCGGTGAGTGTTACTGAATGAAAATATTAACTGAATAAAAATGCTAACTACAGGCAGAGATGTTAACAGCTGAACCGAGCTGGTAATGTGCAGCAAATCATATTTGACGAAAGAAAAATGTATTAACTTCAAGAGAAAGGAAAGGAGTGAGGCTGATTTATAGCAAACAAACACCCAGCACCGGGGATGCTTCCAGGTAATGGATTGTTGTCGTATTCATAGCTTCGTGTCAAAACCCCTCAGCCTGACGGGGCAGCTTCTTCATCTGCAGCGATGTGCTGCAGCTCTTTCTTCCTCTGGCCCCAGCAGGTGCTGGTTCACCAAGGGATTGCTCCCAGATGGTGGCCAAATTGCTGCCAGGTAGTGCTTACAGCAGGTGACGTTGATAACCCCGCTTTGGTTCCTGACCTTTGGTCCCTCTGTCCAGAATATCAGCCCACTGGGAGCCTTGTCCCTGGGAAGGTGTGGTTCAGGGTTCTGGAGATCCAGTCTGTGCCCAAATTAAGCCCCCCTCCTCACCTCCCTTGCCCCAGATTGGACTCCCCCCAACGCTTTTCTCTGTGGAAATAAATTGGAAGAAGGGATGGTGCCGGTCCATATCTCTGAGAGGTAATTATTGTGACACGTTAGCTTAATTACACACGACTGAAATGTGGTGTTTTCCGTGATCTGCAACGGAGAGTGGAGGTAGTTGTTCTGAGTGTGCCTATACAAATTGACTTTGCAGTGCATTGTGGGAGGTGTCAAATGATTTGGATTTCTTGAGTTGGTTTGGGATTTTTTTTTGTTTGTTGTTTTTTTTTCTTTTGCATTGTTTGTTCTTTGACTCGCTTTGCCTTTGCAGTCAGACTGAGAATTTACCCGTCCATGGCCAATGAGTTATAGCTTCCAAGATCTTGTACGTGTCTTTCTACGGATTGTCAGGTCCCTTGGGGTAGGCGGCCAGACTGGTTCTAAGCCACTGACCAACATCTGAGGAAGGTTCCGGCCTCCCGGCAGTAATTAAAACATGAAAGTGCTGGAAGGTTGAGTATTGAGGTTGGGTAAATGGGTTCTGGGCTATGTCATGCTAACTAATGTGCCCGGAAACATTAGGCAAATGGCCTTGAGGGCTTTGAACCTCAGTTTCTCCCTCTATACAGTAGGTATAATCCAAGAGTACCTTCTTAAATGCAGGGTTGGCTTAAACAAGATCTGCTTTAAATGGGTCTCCCTGCCGTTTGGCCAGTTGCTGAGTAGTGATAGTAGCAGTAGTCCTCATGTCTGTAAGCTTGTTATGGGCAGGGAATGTGTCTGTAAAACAACACATAATAAGGGTTTAATCAATACCGTAATTACTATTAGTAGTACTAGCATTTTTGAGCACTCATTCCATGTAGTGTACTATACTGGACACTTGATAAGTACCAACTAACAAAGTTTTACATTCTCTGCCCACAAGGAGCTTTTACTCTAAAAGAGGAGACAAAATTAAAAATATTTGCAGCTCAAGTGGTGAAAATGTTGATGATGATAGTTGTGAAGCACTTACTATATGCCAAGCACTGTTCTAAGCACTGGGAATAAACAGTTGAGTAAACTGCATGAGTACTGAGGAGGTTTAAATTCAACAGTGCAAGCATCATCTGAAGAGGTGACCCTTTTCAGATTGAAGGTGTTAAGATGAAGAGAGGCAGCATGCAATGGGGGTGGTAGCATGGAGAATCAACCCATCAATGGTATTCATTGGCTGCTTACTGTGTGCAGAGCACTGTACTAAATGCTTGGGAGAGTTCAGTACATCAGAGTTCACCATACATTTTCTGCTCACAATTAGTTTACAGTCTAGAGTGGAACAAAATCCTTCATTCTCAGGAACTGGACAAAGCCAAAGCTCTTACCATGTGCAAGGCACTGTATTAAACACTTGGGAAACTACAATACATTAGAGTAAGTAGTCACAATCTTTGCCCTCAAGAAGTTCGCAATCTAGCTGCAAAGAAGGGCCTAAGCCTTTCCGAACAGCCACAACAGCAGCAGCAACAGTAATAGTGATAATTTTATCTGGATTGGGGAGAAGCAGGAATGGCCCAGGTCAAATTTGATAGGGAAAAGTAAATCCAATGAAAACAAAAGCCAACTTGGGTTTTCTCTTCAGACTAACATACAGAGAGTGTGTGCCAATCCTTAAAGTGGGTATGGTCTGGTCTTTGGGAAGTAATTGCCTGGGGGATGTATTGGATTTTAAAGAAGGAAACTAGGGTTGAAGGAAGGATCAGAGTCTTGAATCTCATTCCTTCCCCCATAGACTGGAAGCTCTTGGTGGGCAGGGGATGCAGGAGTCACTTTTTGTATACTCTCCCAAGTGCTTACTATGCGACCTTACACTCAGAAAATGCTCAACAAATGCTCAACTGACTGGGCAATTCCAGTGCTCTCCATTAGATGGTAAGCTCCTGTGTGCTGAGAATGTGTGTTTTGCTTCTGTGATACATTTCCAAGTGCTTAGTACAGTACTCTGTTTCTGGTGGGCACTCTATAAGTACCATGGCTATTTCTCCACAACAGAGACTGCCCAGGGGAAGCTGCCTGAACACTCTGTTCAGCCATTTTATCTCTCGAGGGACATCAAAGACACATTATTTCCTGTCTGAGAAGGATGACACAATTTGCCCTTTTGCTGCTGGGGAGATAAAGCTGACATGATCTCCCCTTTTCCTGCCAGTGGGGACATGGCTGACACGAACCTCCTCTTCCCTGCTAGGGGGATTAGCCTAACACAATCTCCCCTTTCCCCACTGAGGGGATGAGGCTGACATGATCTCCCCTTTCCCTGCTGAGGGGATAAAGCTGACACGATCTCCCCTTTCCCTCACAGAGGGGTAAGGCTGACTCTATCTCCCCTTTCCCAACCTTGGGGGGAGGAAGGGGGATGAAGAGATTGACACGATTGCCTCTTTCCCTGCTTCGGGGACAAGGCTGACAAAATCACCTCTTTCCTTGCTTGGGGGGATAAGGCTGACACAATCACTTCTTTCCCTGCTGGGGGGACAAGGCTGACACAATATCCCCTTTTCATGCTGGAAAGGGGGGTCTGGACAAAGCTGACACAATTCCCCCTTTCTGTTCTTGGGGGGACAAGTCTGACACAATCTCCCCTTTCCCTACTGGTGCGGGGATGAAGCTGACATGATCTCCCCTTGACCCATCGGGGACAATGAGGCTGAGATGATCTCCTGTTTCCCCATGGGCAGGGTGCAGAGGGGTACTGGGGAGTGTGTTATGAGAAACATCCATGTGCAGCCTTTTTCTTTCGCCAAACGCTCCCGGAGGAAACATATAATCAGAGTTGTGCTGTGACAGCCAGCATGTCTCTGCTCTCCCCACATCCCAGCCGTAATACAACATTAGAAGCAATTAGAGCCTGTTCTAGGCTGTTTGTAAGATGATTATTATAGCCATTGCAGGGACATTTCAAAACAGTGGTGTTAAGGATTACATCGTGTTCCACATTTTCAAAACTGCTAATGGGGGAGACGCAGGGGAGAGGGGAAGGAAACCTGAGACGGATGAAGCCACCGCCTCAAGGAGTCTGGCAACTGAGCCGTTCTTTCTTCAGGAGACTCAAGGGCCATGCTTGGCTTCGGAGGGTCACCCATTAGAAGCAGCATAACCGGGTGGAAAGAGCATGGGACTGCGAATCAGCAGACCTGGTTTAGAACCCCGACTCCGCCACTTGCCTGCTGTGTGACCTTGAACAAGTCTCTTAACTTCTCTGTCCTTTGCTTTATTCATCTGTAAAACAGGGACTAAGACTGCATTTCCATGTGGGACAGGGAGTTCTGATTCTGATCATCTTATACTTCTGCTCAACTGTATATATTTTCATTACCCTATTTATTTTGTTAATGAAATGCACATCGCCTTGATTCTATTTAGTTGCCATTATTTTTATGAGATGTTCTTCCCCTTGACTCTATTTATAGCCATTGTTCTTGTCTGTCTGTCTCCCCTGATTACACTGTAAGCCTATCAAACGACAGGGACTGTCTCTATCTGTTGCTGACTTGTTCATTCCAAGCGCTTAGTACAGTGCTTTGCACATAGTAAGCGCTCAATAAATACTATTGAATGAATGAATGAATACTTGCTACAGTGACTGGCATGTAGTGAGTGCTTAACAAACACCATTAAAAATAAAATTCACTTAACTTCTCCATTCCTCAGTTGCCTCATCTATAAAATGGGATTTCATTATCTGTTCTTTTCGCTGCTTTGAGGGCTGGTATCTTGAGAAGCAACATGGGCTCATAACAAGAACACAGGATCGGGAGTCAGAAGATTAGGTTTCTGATCTTGGCTCCATCACTTTTTTTTTAATGGTATTTCTTATTTTATAGTATTTGTTAAAGGCTTACCAGATGTGGCATTGTACTAATAGCTGGGGTAGATACAAGATTATCAAATTGGACACAGTCCCTGTCTCCACATGGGGTTCACAATCTTAATCCCCATTTTATAGCTGAGTTAACTGAGGCCCAGAGAAGTTAAGTGTTTTATTTGACCAAGGTCACCCAGCAGACAAGTAATGGAACCAGGATAGGAGCAGGTCCTTTTGACTCCCAAGCCTGTGCTCTTTCCAGTAGCCCACACTGCTTCTCTACCTCTTGCCACTTGTCAGCTGCGTGACCTTGAGCAAATTCCTCAACTTCCCTGAGCCACAGTTTCTTCATCTGTAAAACGGAGATTTAATACCAGTTATCCTCCTACTTAGACTATGAGCCCATGTAGGACGGGAACTGTGTCCAACCTGATTAACTCATATCTACCCCAGTACGTAGAAAAGTTCTTGACATATAACAAGTGCTTGAAAAATACCACAGTTAGACCGTGAGTCTCCGTGGAACTGATTTTGTATGTGATCTGATTGTATTGAACCTATCCTTTTTCTTAGTACAGCTCTGGGCACATGGTACATGCTCAATAAATACCACAGTTATTATTGTTAGAATGAGGGCTGGAGAGATGAGAACTCTCAATCCTATGCTAAGCCAAAGCCACCTGTAGCATCTATGTCTTTATTAATGTCCATCCTCAGAACTTGGGTCTAAATATCTATTCTACAGTACATTCAATGATTCATTCCCTTCCCACTTTTTGTAAATGTTTCTCTGACTTCCTTCCTGGCTTGAGTGGTAAGAAGGGAAGATGTTTTCTAGTCCTTCTGGTTTTCCCCAAGTGCTCAGTACAATGCACTGCAGTCAGCAGATGCACAGTTTATACTACTGCTATTTTTTTTTTAATGGTATTTATTAAATGCTTACTATGTGCCAAGCATGGTTCTAAGTACGAGGTAGATAAAAAGTAATCAGGTTGGACACAGTCCATGTCTCACATGGGGCTCACAGTCTCAATCCCCATTTTATGGATGAGGTAACTGTGGCCCAGAGAAGTGAAATAACTTGCCCAAGTTCACACAGCAGAAAAGTAAGGAAGCCGGTATTAGAACCCAGTCCTTCTGACTCCCAGGTCCATGCTCTATCCACTAGGCCATGCTGCTTCTCTTCTAGTTATTACTACTAGTCAATCCATAAATCAATCAATCCATCTCTGGGAACCTATCCCCATCTTCACTCCCTACCCCTGTTACCAACCAATCTGTGCCTAGATGGCTCCCAAACCCTAAAATTAGGATCTTACCCATCCCCCATTTTGGCCTTCAGACAGGAAAAGTAGTAGTAGTTGTTGTTGTAGAAGTAGTAGAAATATTTGAAGTTCTAGAGGAAGTAGTAGCAGTAGTATAATAGCTGTAGTAGTTGGAGTTGTTGGAGTATTATTGGTAGTAAAGGCAGGAGAAGCAGTGTGACTTAGTGGAAAGAGCACAGGCCTGGGAGTCAGAGGATGTGGGTTCTAATCCTGGTTCTGCCATTTGTCTGCAGTGTGACCTTGGTCAAGCCACTTAACTTGTCGGTGCCTCAGTTATCTCATCTGTAAAATGGGGATTAAGACTGTGAGACCTACGTGGGACAACCCGAATACCTTGTACCTCCCCCAGCACTTAGAATGTTGCTTTTCACATAGTTAGCGCTTAACAAAAACCATCATTATTATTAGTAGCCAGAGTAGAAGTAGTAGAAATAGTAGTAGGAGTAATAATAATAATGGCCATAGTAATTGTAGATGCATTTATTGAACATCCACTGGGTACCCTGCACATTAGATTGTAGTATCATGTCTACCTACCCTATTGTGTTCTCCCAAGCACTTAGTACAGTGCTCTGAATCCAGTAAGAACTCAATAAATCGCCTTGATTCAGTTGCACTTGGTACTTGAGAAGTATCATCATCTATGATGATCATCTATCAGAAGCAGCATGGCGTCAGAAGCAGAGTGGCGTAGTGATTAGAGCATGGGCCTGGGAGTCAGAAGGTCATGGGTTCTAATCCCGGCTCCACCACTTGTCTGCTGTGTAACTACGGGCAAGTCATTTCACTTTTCTGGGCCTCAGTTTCCTCATCTGTAAAATGAGGATTGAGACTGTGAGCCCCACGTGGGACAGGGAATGAGCTCTACCTGATTTGCTTGTATCCCCCACAGTTCTTAGTACAGTGCCTGGCACATCGTAAGTGCTTAAAAATACCATTATTATTATTATTATCATTATTATTGTTATCTGTGGTATTTATGGAGCACTTACTGGGTATTAAGAGCTTGGGAGAGTGCAGTACAAGAGAGTTGGTAGATATGTTCTCTGCCTACAACAAGGTTACAATCTAGCATATAAAACAAGCAAGTGAGGCATTCCCTACACCCAAGGAGTTTACAAATTAATGGAGGAGGCAAACTTAAACATAATTGCAAACAGAATATTTAAAGTAAATTATTGATTGTATAGTTGAACAAACATTCCTAAGTGCTGAGGTTGAGAATGTGTATGTCCATAAATACTAGAAGGGGCTGATGAATTTAGGTGACTTGGAAGGTTGAGCCTTAATCCGAGAAGGCTTTTGGAAGTGGTGGACTTTCAGCAGGGTTTTGAATAAGGGAACTGTTGTGGTCTGACAGGTTTACGGGTGGAGGGAATAACAATCAGCAGTCAATCAATGGCATTTATTGAGTGATTACTCTTTGCCGAACACTGTCTTAAGAGCTTGGGAGAGTATAATGCAGTTGGTAGACAATCCCTGGCCTCAAAGAGGGTGAAGAATAGAGGGGAAGACACATTTTTAAAAATGTTACAAGTAAGGCAGAGAATAAGAGTATAGGTATAAGTGCTGTAGGGTTGCGAGTGGAGAGAGTATCAAATTGCTTAGTGGGTAAGGAGAGCGCTAGGGATGGGACTGCGATGGGAGAGTCGAGATTCTCTGTACTCTAAGATTTCTGTGGGCAGGGAATAGGTCTATGAACTTTGCTCTAATTGTATTCTCTCAAGTGCTTAGTATAGTGCCCTGCACACAGTAAGTGCTCAATAAATAAAATTGATTGAGAGAGAGATACAGTTCAAAGGTTGGCTAGGCAGGAGCGAAGAGAACAGGGTGGAGAAAAGCAAGTGACTAGAGAAGTTGGTGGAGAACTTGGAAGCCAACAGAGGGGTATTTTTGCTTGATGCAGGGGGAGCTGGGGAGCTAAGAGATGAACATCCGTGTCTCTATTGTAATAACCATTATAATGATGGTATTTATTAAGCATTTACTATGTGCCAAGCTCAGTTCTAAGCCCTGGGGTAGATACAAGCAGTTAAGGTTGGACACAGTCTCTGTCCACATGGGGCTCACAGTCCTAATTCCCATTTTATGGATGAGGAAACTGAGGCACAGAAAAATGAAATGATTTGTCCAAGGTTACATAGTAGGCAAGTGGTGGAGCCAGGATTAGAAGACAGGTCCTTCTGACTTAATGCCTGTGCTCTATCCACTAGCCATACTGCTTCTCCATCCAATCCTCTGCTGGAGGATGGAGCCTCTTCTCTCTCTGTGGAGTGACCAGCGACCCTCTGGGTAGCTCCTCCCCTTTCCCCAAAGAACCACCTGGGGCAGCTTGGCCTGGCCTCCCTCTCCACAGATAACGGAACCGTTTGTAAGGGGGGGAGAGTTGCTAAATAAATAGAACGCATTGTAAGTGTTGATAGATTTTCTGTTTTATCCTGGCATTGTGTTCAGTGGAGGATTACTGCTGTGTGTGTTTAAATGTGACAGCTGTTTCATTCACTCCCTGGTGTGCTGGAGAAGCCGTGATAAAGCCAGTGATACGCCTCCGGAATCCTTAAAATGAAATCCTCTGAACAAAAAAAATAAATAAATAAACATGATTCCCCTTATCCTGGGCTCCCACCTTCCCCCAGATCTCCACCCCGCCCTCACGTATTTTTCTTTATTTGTTGCCTCATTCGTTTTTTATTATGCTGGATGAGACATTCATCCGCTAGGACCTTCTGCCTCTGGTTTTAGAGTCTCCCTCAAGCAATCTTCTTTATTTTGGTACCCAGCCCCTGAGGGACTGCAGAAGCAGTTAGAAACCTTAATTAAGGGACATTTAGGAAGCGAGGCTGATGAGGGGGCCAGATCAGCAATGGATTTCTCCACTGCCTGTATATGACTTTCAGTTTAATTATTTGCAAGAGGAGCAGCTTGCTTTGGAAGCGCCGAAAGTCGGACGGTGAACTCCGTTGACCCGGATTTCTGTTTCATTAGATTCCACTTAATTCAGGCAACGAAGGCAATATTTCAGGACTTGAGATTCTCAGCCTGTTAACCTCCGGGTCACGTGCTTATGGTAGGGGGATCGAGCTGGTCTTGACTCCTGGATTCACTCCCCTTAATGCCCAATCTCAGTGCGGTCAGTGGGCCCCAGGCAAGGAGTAGGTGAGGCTAGTGCCAAATGATTGACTCTAGTATTTGATTGGTTGGGACTAGGGCTGGAGCAGTCTGTCTCCAGGGGATCCCAAGATATTAGATGGGAGAGGAGTTAGGAGTGGGATGACAGGAAGGAGGTAGGGGAATGACACTGGTTTGGCTTCAGATGCTGTCTACACTTTGTGAAACTATCGGTCTTAGTTTCCACAGGTAGATGCCAAAGATCAATTAGTTCAAGGCTCACAGGCCTGCTATCTTGGAGGAAGGGCAGAAGCAAACGGGATCGCCTTTATCATCGACACTGTCAAAATCATCAATATTGTCATCATGGAGAAGCAGTGTGGCTTATTGAAAAGAGCACGGGCTTGAGAGCCAGAGGATGCGGGTTCTAATCCCAGCTCTGCCACTTACCTGCTGTGTAACTTTGGGCAAGCCACTTAACTTCTCTGTGCCTCAGTTACCTCATCTGTAAAGTGGAATTAAGATTGTGAGCCCCACGTGGGACAACCTGATTACCTTGTATCTACCCCAGTGCTTAGAACAGTGCTTGTCATATAGTGAACTCTTAACAAATGCCATCAACATTATTATCAAATTGTACTTTCCAAGCACTTAGTACAGCTTTCTGCTCACAGTAAGCACTCAATACAATTGAATGAATGAGTTCTCTTCATCATCTTTGTCACTGTCATCGGCAGCATCATTGAAATTGTTAAGGCATCAGCATCATCATCAACACTATCGTTATTTTGATCAGCACCATCATTATCATTATGATCTTATGATCTTATCACTGGTTTTACTCATTGACACCATTGTCACCTTCATAGTCATCATTATTATCTTTCATTGTCCACCTTGCTCTTATCATCAACTCCCATCATCAACTTGTTAGTCATTAATATCATGATCATCTTCCTGATTATATCATCACCATTGTCATGATCAACAGTAGGTTTTGAGTGTTTAGGTAATTTTCAATGGATCAGTCATATTTATTGAGTGCTTACTGTGTGCAGGGCACTGTATTTAGCACTTGGGAGAGTACAAGGTAGCAGAGTTGGTAGTCACGTTCCCTGCTCACTAGGCGCTTATGGTCTAGAGGGAGCTGTCAGATTGTCTTTCCTTCTTAACCCTGGGGGGCATCTAAGCTACTCTGTAGTTGTTCGTACAAACAAGCACAATTTTCTCTCCTCCTCCAGTGTGGCACCTAGAACCTAGTGGACCACTCCCCCCCAGGCCTCATTCTGCCACAAACTGGGGCATTCTCCCCCTCCATTAATGGCATGAACTTCATGGTTTTGAGGCACTTACCCTATCGTTCTTTCAGGCCCTTGTGTCTCTGCTACTTGGGTTTGAACTCGGCTCATCAGACTTTCTTTTCTACCTGCCCTACCATTAACTGGACAATAAGGGGTAACTGGAGAATAACTGGAGAATACCTGCCCTCCCTATTTCCAGTGAAAAAGGGGAGATGGAGAAAGGTCTTAGGGGAGAAAGAGAAGGATGGGGGAGTAGGAGGGAGACCAGGTATTAAATCTCCATTTTACAATTGAGGAAACTGAGACACTGACAAGTTAAGTGTCCAAGGTCATTGATCAGATATGTGGCAGAACAGGGATTAGAACCCAGGTCCTCTGACTCCCCGGCCCATGCTCTTTCCACAAGGTCACAGTGCTCCTCCAGTTATTGTCAATTTAACGTTTTTGCTGGCTTGCCCATTAATTCTTCCCCTTCATTCTCACCATCAAGGGCCCCTTTAGACTACAAGGCCCCTGCAGACCCTAGGGTTTGAAGCCCCACATCTTCGTCCTCTGGACATCTTTGTGGAGACCCTTCTCCAGGGCCAGACACAGCCTGAGGGAAGAGGATTCTGACCCAGTCTTCAGGAAAAGGGAAGAGCAGCAAACTGTACCTGCCTGCTGTGCTGCCTAATGGATCCTAGGTTATTGATCGAAGATGCATATTCATGGCTGCCTAATGGCTCCAGAGGCGTCCTGCTGGGGCTGGGGCCAGCTGCTAATTCGGAAAGTATCTGCAGAGCTCAAGGTCAGCCTGGGGCCATGGTCAAAGGACTCTTACACTGGAAATTTCTGAAAGGGAATGGAGTGGGCCAAAGCCCGGCCTTCCTTTCCAAGAAATTCTCTCTCTCCCCAGACCCAGGGCCTGGCCCTTTGCCAGGATTCAGCAACGAAGCAAGGATGATGGTGGCAATGATGATGATAATGATGTTTGCAGTGTCATCCACTGTACTAACTGTGCACGAGTATTGAGTGGTTATCAGAAACTCTGGTAGCCAATCAGACACACCCTTCTGGGATCTGGTTGCTGGGGCCGCTTTGGTTGAGGTCATTGTGAATTCATCTTCCCCACTCCACTCTCTCCTGGAGAGTTTCCAGTACTCTACCAGTCCCGAATACGAGAGGGAGAGTCAAGCAGAGGCATATATTAATAATAATAATGTTGGTATTATTGTGCTTACTATGTGCAGAACACTGTTCTAAGTGCTGGGGTAGATACAGGGTAATCAGGTTGTCCCACTTGAGGCTCACAGTCTTAATCCCCGTTTTACAGATGAGGTAACTGAGGCACAGAGAAGTTAAGTGACTTGCCCACAGTCACACAGCTGACAAGTGGCAGAGTGGGGATTCGAACCCATGACCTCTGACTCCCAAGCCCGTGCTCTTTCCACTGAGCCACGCTGCTTCTCTATCCATTCCATTCCTAGCTTGGGCAGTGGCTAGCGAGTGGAAAGTAATCTGCTACAAGTGAAAACTCCCCTGCACTGGACAGCAGTGGCATGGGAGAGAATCGAGGGTGGAGACTCAAGTTTACTATGCGGAAGGATGCAACGCTAAACCACTTCCGTATTTTTACCAAGAAAAGTCTATGGATACACTACCAGAATGATTTCAGATAAAGATGGAAAGTTCTGGAAGAGATGTGTCCATGGTGTTGCTATGGGTCGGAGAAGACTTGACAGCTTAAGACAAGACTCCACTCTCAATACCCTTCCCCATAACAATAATAAATATTAATAATAATGATGATGATATTTGTTAAGGGCTTACTAGATGTCAAACACTGGGGAAGATATGGGATAAATGGATCAGGCACAGTCCCCATCCCATCTGAGGCTCACAATCTAATCGGACGGGAGAACAGGGATTGAATCCCCATTCTGCAGATGAGAATAGTGAGTGTGACCTGTCTAAGGTCACACAGTCGGCAAGGGGCAAAGCCTGGCTTAGCACCCATGTTTTCTGACTGCTTGTGCTCCTTTTTTTCTTTCCTTTTTATTTTTTTAAATGGTATTTAAGTGCTTACTATGTGCCAGGTACAATATTAAGCACTGGAGTTGATACAAGTTAATCACTTTGGACAGAGTCCATGTTCCACACTGGGTTCCTAGTTTTAATCTCCATTTTACAGATGAGGGAACTGAGTTAAGTGACTTGCCTAAGGTCACACAGCAGAAAAGTGGAAGAACCAGGATTACAACACAGGTACTTCTGACTTCCACGCCCATAATCTATCCACTAGGCTACGCTGCTTCGCTATCCTTGGCACTATTTCCTTGGTGGGTCTTTGCATTAAGCACCTGGAGGTCATCCCAGGGGCAGGGAGAGGAAGAGAAAGTTGTTAGTAAGGTGCTCAATGAATACCATTATTATTATCATTATTATCATTATTATTTCACAGCTATGATGGCAACTGGACACACATCAGTCCAGCCTCTGTTGTGAGACTAAAGACAGAACTGGCTGGAAGGAATTGCTCCTAGGATCACTGGCTTGTGCAGTGCCACTCACACTTTCAACCCTGTCTGCGGTATTCCATCTCTCTCCCAAAACCCCAACAAGGCTGACACAGGAGTCAGAAGGATCTGGGATCTAATCCCAGCTGTGTTGCGTGTCTGTCTGCTGTTTGACCTCGGGCAAGTCAGTTCACTTCTCTGTGACTCAGTTCCCTCATCTTTAAAAATGGGGATTAAGACGATGATCCCCAAGTGGGACAGGGACTGTGTCCAACTCGATTTGCTTGTATCCACCCCAGTGCTTAGTACAGTGCCTGGAACATAGTAAGTGCTTAACAAATGACATGATTATCATTATTAAGCTCATTCCTCTAGACCCTAAGCTCATTATGGGAAGGGAATGTTTCTGCTATTTCTGTTGTATTTTTCCATGCACTAAGAACAGTGGTCTGAACATAGTAAGCACTCAATAAATACAATTGATTGATTCTAATTACAGCCAGGAATTAGGTATGACCAAGTAGGGATACATCCTGGTTCTCTCTCTTAGACAGTGTTCTAAGACATAGAGGCAGGGGGATGGATCTTGGTTTCTCAAGATCATGTCCAGTTCAGATCTGATGGGAGGGGATGGAGGAAACTGAACTTAGCTTGGGAGAGGGCTCCATCACCCCTCTCTGCTGTTAGCTCTCTGTGTCCAGTCAGGCAGAAAAGACACTACGAGTTTGCTAAGAAGACCAAGATAAGAGACCAGTAGTGATCGCAGGAAAATCCCTGACCGCTCTGACCAAGTGGCTGAGAGGTAATTGTCGGTGTCCTTTGATCGGTTTAGCTTGGAGCCACTCAAGTCCAAAAGCGGAAAGTGGAAAAATCTATTTATAAGGAAGCCCGGGAGAGGCTGGGCGGAGAGCGAAGCTGAGGAGCTCAGCTCCTCGTGCCGCTATAATTCTGTATCTGCTGGAGACATTAAATGAAACTTTGAAATGTTTCCTGGGTGGTTTTGAAAGACAGGAAAAGCAGCCTAACTGGTGCCAGCCTCCCTGCCCTGGCAGGAATCCTGTTTGTGGCTGAAGGAAAGTTACAACCAGTTATTTCTGGGCTTTTGCCCCACAGGAGGAAAGCAGTCAACTGCAAAGCCGCTCCAACTTTAATTCAAGGGGAAAAATGTGAAAACTTGCAGGTTGTGTGACCCTCCCACCCCACCACCCAGTCAATGAAAGCTCTGACCCGGCATGTCACAGGCTGGGGATACGAATTTGAGGCTGAATTCCTGAAAGATTCCCCCTGAAATGAGTCCATCTAGCCATATGCACTTATGGGAGTGGAGAGAAAGTGCCCCATTCCTGGAATAAAACCCAGGGGTCAGATTGCAACAGTCTTGCAGACAACCACACGTTCTACCAGCAAACGTAAATGTGTTCCCTTCCTGGTAGAGGGAAGAGAACAAAACTAGCAAGTCTTTCTACTTGACCACTGTTTACATTCATTCATTCATATTCATTCATTCATATTTATTTATTCATTCATTTATTATCATTTCTTAAGCATTGCTGTGGGCAGATCACTTTACCAGAGGCTCGGAGGGGTATAATAAGTGGAAAACATGGTTTCTGCTCTTAAGTAACTTCCCATCTGATAGAGGAGACAGGTAGTCTTAAGTTGAATACATGCAGTGGGAGCAAGAAGAAAAATGCAAGTGCAATTGGTAAGTGATATTTTAACATGGAAATATATTAATGGAAAATTTCCGCTTTACATGGAAAAGTGAGTTCATGAATAAATTCATGGAAAGCATACCTCAATACATCCATAAGTCTTAGGATGATACAACATCGGTGGGGTGGAAATTAGTTAGGGGAGGCACTCCGGAGGAGGTTTGGTTTCCGAAGGGACTTGAAGATTAAGAGAGCCGTGGTCTGGTCAATTTGGGAGAAAATGGGGTCCATGCAGGACAAAAGATTTGTATTTTGGCTTTAAGGTACATCTTCGGCTCTCTCCCTCCTTCTTATCCATTCTCTACTCTTACTACACTCCAGCTTGCACTTTTCAGTCCTCTCAAGCCAACCTGCTCAACTGTGCCTCATTCTCATCCCTCCCTCAACCAACCTCTTGTTCATTCTTGCTTCGCTGATTGGTAGATAATACACTTTTAACAAATATTTTTATTGTCATCATTACAGATAGGAAGAAATAATATATCATCATCTTCAGTTGCATTTACTGAGCACATACTGTGGAAACACAACTATTCAAAGTGTCAAAGTGCTTGGGAGAGTGAAATAGAGTTATTAGATGTGATCCCAACACTCAAGGAGCTGACAGTCTGTCTGCGGAGATAGTCATTAAGGTATATATGGTGAGAAGGAAGTAATATCATCATTCACCATTCATTCAATAGTATTTATTGAGCGCTTACTATGTGCAGAGTACTGTACTAAGCGTTTCATCATAATCAGTACTATTAATTGAGTTCCTACTGGGTACCAAACACTGTACTAACCATTTGGGAGGCACAGTCTCTGCCCTCAAGGACTGTACAATTCAGTGGGAAAGACCGGCACTTAAATAGTGCAGATAAGGAAAATACTAGACCATACAAGATAATATACATAAGTGCTATAAGGGGTTATGGGTATATACATCTTTAGGTGGTCTGGAAGTGCTGAGGTAGGAATTGGAGGATATGAAGTGGGGAGATTAAAAATAAACCATGGAGGTCTCCATGGAAGAAATGGACTTTCAGAAGGGTTCTGAATGAAGTGGGAGGATGGCCCAGGCAGCAGAGGGAGGCTGAGCAGTTAAAATACAATTGGCTCAGATGCAGCTCACAGTCTTAGTAGGAGGGAGAACAGATATTGAACTCCCATTTTAAGAGGAGGAAGCGGAGATCCAGAGAAGTAAACACCTTGTCCAAGGTCACACAGCAGGCAGGTAGCAAGGCTGAGATGAGAACCCAGGTCCTCTGACTCCCAGGGCCATGCTCTTTCCATTAGACCAAGCAATTAGAGCTCAGCAGACTCCCAGGGTGTTAGGGGCGAGGGGGCAGGAGGAGGAAAGTAGAAGCAATTGGTTCCTCTTAAATACAGCCCAATTTGGAATAATAGAGCTGCTTGCCCAGGAGCTGGCTGAACACAAACGTCTCGTAGCCGGTCACCCTTCAGTGCCTCTGGGATGGGGTCACCAGGAGCCGGGACTCACCTTCTGAATTGAAGCAGCCGACTGTGAAATAGGAATTACTGACAGCTCTTAAGTAGATCAGGAGAACAGCCCTATCCCTTAATACAGAGCCACTAATAGACATCTAGAAACCTATAAAACAGACAATTCCTCTATATCATCCTAGTTAAATCAATGGAGTTATATTACCCTCATCATTTTCCCTTTAACGTTTATTACATTTTGCCACAGTAATTTATTTTTTCATATCCATCAGCCGATTAAAGACTTATTCTGAAGATACACATATCCTTGTGACCTAGTTGAAACTGACCTAAACTGTCGAGTTAAAGCAATTTCTTCCCTCTTTCGCTCCTCCGAACTTGCCCCCGGAGGCTGGATGAGACAGTGGATGAGGTGGTCTTTGCGGGGCAGGGAGGGGCAAAGCCACTTCTTCTGTTTGGTTCCCGGGGAGTCCTGGGACTCAGATGTGTCCGGCCACTCTGTGAAGAGTTGTGGTTTTGCCGAGTTCTGCCATCTTCAAGCTTGCCTTTCTTGCTTTTTCTTGTCCTGTTGGACATCTGTGATTAAATTCAGTCCTACACAGACTGAGCAAATATCAATCAATGAACCAGCAGTGTTATTCAAGCACCTACTGTCTCAGAGCGCTGTACTAAGCACTTTTTAATGATATTTGTTAGGTGCTATATGCCAGGCATTGTACTAAGTGCTGGGGTAGATACAAGCAAATCAGGTTGGACACAGTCCATGTCCCACATGGGGCTCACAATCTTAATCCCCATTTTACAGATGAGGGATTGAAGCACAGAGAAGCTAAGTGACTTATTCATTCATTCAATAGTATTTATTGAGCGCTTACTATGTGCAGAGCACTGTACTAAGCGCTTGGGATGAACAAGTCGGCAACAGATAGAGACAGTCCCTGCCGTTTGACGGGCTTACAGTCTAATCGGGGGAGACGGACAGACAAGAACAATGGCACTAAACAGCGTCAAGGGGAAGAACATCTCGTAAAAACAATGGCAACTAAATAGAATCAAGGCAATGTACAATTCATTAACAAAATAAATAGGGTAACGAAAATATATACAGTTGAGCGGACGAGTACAGTGCTGTGGGGATGGGAAGGGAGAGGTGGAGGAGCAGAGGGAAAAGGGGAAAATGAGGCTTTAGCTGCGGAGAGGTAAAGGGGGGATGGCAGAGGGAGTAGAGGGGGAAGAGGAGCTCAGTCTGGGAACGCCTCTTGGAGGAGGTGATTTTTAAGTAGGGTTTTGAAGAGGGAAAGAGAATCAGTTTGGCGGAGGTGAGGAGGGAGGGCGTTCCAGGACCGCGGGAGGACGTGACCCAGGGGTCAACGGCGGGATAGGCGAGACCGAGGGACGGTGAGGAGGTGGGCGGCAGAGGAGCGGAGCGTGCGGGGTGGGCGGTAGACAGAGAGAAGGGAGGAGAGGTAGGAAGGGGCAAGGTGATGGAGAGCCTTGAAGCCTAGAGTGAGGAGTTTTTGTTTGGAGCGGAGGTCGATAGGCAACCACTGGAGTTGTTTAAGAAGGGGAGTGATATGCCCAGATCGTTTCTGCAGGAAGATGAGCCGGGCAGCGGAGTGAAGAATAGACCGGAGCGGGGCGAGAGAGGAGGAAGGGAGGTCAGAGAGAAGGCTGACACAGTAGTCTAGCCGGGATATAACGAGAGCCCGTAATAGTAAGGTAGCCGTTTGGGTGGAGAGGAAAGGGCGGATCTTGGCGATATTGTAGAGGTGAAACCGGCAGGTCTTGGTAACGGATAGGACGTGTGGGGTGAACGAGAGGGACGAGTCAAGGATGACACCGAGATTGCGGGCCTGCGGGACAGGAAGGATGGTCGTGCCATCCACGGTGATAGAGAAGTCTGGGAGCGGACCGGGTTTGAGAGGGAAGATGAGGAGCTCAGTCTTGCTCATGTTGAGTTTTAGGTGGCGGGCCGACATCCAGGTGGAGACGTCCCGGAGGCAGGAGGAGATGCGAGCCCGAAGAGAGGGGGAGAGGACAGGGGCGGAGATGTAGATCTGCGTGTCATCTGCGTAGAGATGGTAGTCAAAGCCGTGAGAGCGGATGAGTTCACCGAGGGAGTGAGTGTAAATGGAGAACAGAAGAGGGCCAAGAACTGACCCTTGAGGAACTCCAACAGTTAAAGGATGGGAGGGGGAGGAGGCTCCAGCGTAGGAGACCGAGAATGATCGGCCAGAGAGGTAAGAGGAGAACCAAGGAGAGGACAGAGTCCGTGAAGCCAAGGTGAGATAAGGTATGGACGAGGAGGGGATGGTCGACAGTGTCAAAGGCAGCAGAGAGGTCAAGGAGGATCAGAATGGAGTAGGAGCCATTGGATTTGGCAAGAAGGAGGTCACGGGTGACCTTAGAGAGAGCAGTCTCGGTAGAGTGGAGGGGACGGAAGCCAGATTGGAGGGGGTCTAGGAGAGAATGGGAGTTAAGGAATTCTAGGCATCGATTGTAGACGACTCGTTCTAGGATTTTGGAAAGGAAGGGTAGTAGGGAGATAGGACGATAACTGGAGGGGGAAGTGGGGTCAAGAGCGGGTTTTTTTAGGATGGGGGAGACGTGGGCATGTTTGAAGGCAGAGGGGAAGGAGCCCTTGGAGATTGAGTGGTTAAAAATAGAAGTTAAGGAAGGCAGGAGGGCAGGGGCGATGGTTTTAAGAAGGTGAGAGGGATCCAGAGTCACATAGGCAAGTGGTGGGGCCGGGATTAGAACCCAGGTCTTTCTGACTCCCAGACCTGTGCTCTATCCACTAGGCCCTGCTGCTTCTGCACTTGAGACTATGCAAAGGACTTAGACGATATGGTTCCTTGTCCTCATGGAGCTTGCTTGAGGACTAATGAGGGATATAAATAGAAAATAATTTACAAATAGTCAATCTGTCAACCAATTGTGCCTCATGTGTACAGAGGAAGAGGAGGCAATATTCCTGCCCTCCTGGACCCCCAGGCTAATGGGAAATGCAGGCATAAAATATTTCCTGTTAGGAGGAGGAAGAAAATGGAAGTTTGGTGTGTGGATGAACAAATGTTTAGCTCACAAGGGAGATAAGTTGCTTTATAGAAAAGGGCTAAGGGTGGTTGTGAATGCATAAATTCTGAGGGGGTGTATTTATATTGGCACATTTTCCTCACTAGATATTTTCTTAACCTAAATTAACTGGACAATTTTATGGGTCAACATGGGATAAAGCAATTTATATACATTTCCCCTAATACAATATTTGGGATGTGCTGGAGAGAGTGTGTGCATGCATGTTTGTGTGTGCGTGCATGTGTGTTGTGATCTGAACTTACCAAAGTGTTCAAATCAGCGAAATCTAATTCGCACTCTCACCACTCCCCCAGCTGCACATTTGAAAATTCCCTTTTCTAAGTCTCCTCTGGCAAAAATACCTGGATGTTTTATATGACACTCTTTATTTTCTAAAGTGCTTTTCCACATTTTATCTCATTTTTGTCCTCGAAACCTCCCTGTGCGGCAGGGAGAGGAGTTGAGGCAACAGAGGCTCAGAGAGGTTAAGTGACTTGTCCAGTGTCACACAGCAGGCCAGTGGCAGAGCTGAGACTCAAACCCAGTCCCTCCACTTCCACGACCCCCGGCTCTTGCCCTCACGCCCTGTGGCAGGGATTGCGTTGAGAGATGATTGAGTCCCTGAGGGGCACGTAGCCCCGTTCTCAGTGGCAGGGTTTGGACACACTCTGTGGAGTTCTCCGCTCCTCAGTCAAGGCCCATCTACAAGAGAGCAGGTCTGGGTACAGTGAGGTCATTTCATTTGGAAATGATATGGGCTATGACTCTGAACACATGCATGGTGCCTCAGCAGGGGTGGTGATGCCAGTGGGAAAATAATGAGACATGGCACCATCAGATAGGTGGAGGAAGGCACAGATCATCAGGGAGCCCAGAAAAGGGATAATGACTCTAAAGCAGCAGAGGGGATTCTGCACAGAGCCAGAAATATGAATTCCAGCCTGCTAAATGTGCACTGAGGAGGGGGCTCCCTCCAGGAACCCTGCCAGGAATGGGCTCTAAGAGGAAGTGGCATAGACTATGTCTAGCGGACTGGTCCAGGATGTCAGTAGGTTCAAGAAAAGGTTCATCTGTATCCTTAGATGAGAAATCCCTGAAGGGTTACTGTGGGGAAAGTCAGGGATGAAAAAGGAGAGATGTATAAGTGGTCAGTGATTCATGCTGGGTCACAGGAGGGAGAGTCAGGAAGGAAAGGGGAGGGTTAGCGGTCTTGGGTGGTCCATGCTAGATCTCAGAAAGGAGAAAGGAGAAAAAAGGAGGGAGAATGAATCACTCAATAAATCAATCATATTTTCTGAGCACTTGCTTTATGCAGAGTACTGTACTAAGTGCTTGGGAGAGTAAAATTTAATAGCTTCAGTATACATGTTCCCTGCCCACAGCAAGCTTACAGTCTAGAGGGTGACACAGACATATAAATAAATAAATTATCATATGTTCATAAGTGCCCTGGGGCTGAGGGAGAAGTGAATAAGAATACATATACAAGTGCAAGGGTGACACAGTAGGGAAGTTGATAAGAGGGAATTGAGAGTGTAGTAAGGGAAGACAGGGACTGTCTCTATTTGTGGCTGACTTATTCATTCCAAGCGCTTAGTACAGTGCTCTGCACATAGTAAGCGCTCAATAAATACTATTGAATAAATACTATTGAATGAATGGAAGGCCTCTTGGAGGAGATGTGGTTTTATTAAGGCTTTGAAGGTGGAGAGGGGAATCCACTGTCTCGGAAGCTAAGCGGGGTCGGGCCTGGTTAGTACTTGGATGGGAGACCGCCTGGGAATACCGGGTGCTGTAGGCTTGAGGAGCAGCGTGGCTCAGTGGAAAGAGCCCGGGCTTTGGAGTCAGAGGTCATGAGTTCGAATCCCAGCTCTGCCACTTGTCAGCTGTGTGACCGTGGGCAAGTCACTTAACTTCTCTGTGCCTCAGTTACCTCATCTGTAAAATGGGGATTAAGAGTGTGAGCCCCACGTGGGACATCCTGATTCCCCTGTGTCTACCCCAGCGCTTAGAACAGTGCTCGGCACATAGTAAGCACTTAACAAATACCAACATTATTATTATTATTATTATATGAAGAGGGAGGGAGCTTCAGGACAGAGGCAGTGTGTGAGCAAGAGGTCAGCGGCAAGATAAACGAGATTAAAGTACAGTTAATTTGGCATTAGAGGGGTGAGGTGTGAGGGCTGGGAGCACAGGGAGGGTTGGAGCACAGAAGGGATAGTCAGGGAGGAAGAAGGGTGAGTTAGGGTTGTTGGGTGATCTGTCCTGGGTCACTGAGGGAGACTCAGGGAGAGAAAGGAGAGAGTTAGTGGTCTATTCTACATTACAGAAAGTCAGGGATGGAGCATGGAGAAGCTCCTGCAATGGATGATCGATCCCTGAATACAAGAATGGATGGAGAGGAAGGCAACCACCACAATGTCCTCCAACCACCCTGTCACCACTGTCAGAGACCTAATCCTGGAATGGATGGACTACTGGTCTGATCCAGTCTCGTCACTTCATACAGACTTAAATCCTACACAAGCTCCTATCTCTCCTTCTGGAGTCAACGCTCACTGACAGATGACACCTCACCCACAGGTCATGTAGAAGAGAGCTCAGGAGGGAAGACAAAAGAAAGATATCATACCCTTTTTAACATCAGCAGAAGTAGCAACAATAGTATTTCCTGTTACCTCTCCACCCCCGTGCTTTCTTGTCTAATGACGTCGAGTGGTCTCTTACCCAAAGAGACATCTCTCCCTGAACCTTCCACTTCCATCTGCAATCGTTCTGGTAGTGTATCCATAGAGTTTTCTTGGTAAAAATATGGGAGTGCTTTACCATTGCCTCCTACCATGCAGTAAACCTGAGTCTTCACCCTTGATTCTCTCTCCTGCTGCTGCTGCCCAGCACAGGGGAGTTTTGACTTGTAGCAGATTGCCTTCCACTCACTAGCCACTACCCAAGCTAGGAATGGAATGGACATGCCTTTGCCTGACTCTCCCTCCCGTAGTCAAGACGGGTAAAGTACTGGGAACTCTCAAGGTGTGACCCTGAGAGGGGACCCCTGTCTAGTGGCAGGTAATATGCTGAGCATTGGGGAGAACAGTGGTAGCACAATTCACATTTCCTGACTGGAAGGAATTTATATTCTAATGGAGGAATCTCATTGCCTGGCTCTGGGCTGGTGGGAGTGGGTGTGTCCCCAGTTAGAATGGAAGCTCCCTGAGGGCAAGAAAAGTTTCAATTATTCTTTTCTTTCTAGTTGCTTAGCTCAATGCTCCACACCAAGTGATGCTCATTATACACCTGCAAAATTACTACTACTACTACAACCATCACAAACTATTACCAAAGAAAAGGTCACATCTGAGTCCTGAGGCATGGAATGGATTGTTTGACAGCAGCAAGACCGCCGTTCATTCATTCATTCTATTTATTGAGCACTTACTGTGTGCAGAGCATTGTATTAAGCACTTGAGAGAGTACAGGACAACAATAAGCAGACACATTTCTTGCTCACAACAAGCTTATAGTCTAGAGAAAAAGAAAAATTGAAGAGTGTAATATAGTTGAAAGGGAAGGGGAATAGGGGAGGGCAACATGGCCTCTTGGAAATATCCCAGGACCAAGAGTCAGAACTGGGTTCTAATCCTTGCGCTTTCTCTGGCCTGCTGTGTGATCTTGGCCTAGCTCCTTTACCTCTCTGGTCCAAAGTTCCCTCCTCTGTAAAATGGAGATGAGAAGCCTCTTAGATTGCGAGCTCATGAGGACAGGGATGGTGTCTAAACTAAATATACTGCATCAGTGCTTGTCACGGAGTTGCTTAATGAATAGCCTATTTTTATTACGTACCTAGAATTGGGCCATTTTGAAACATCTGCTGCAGTGGACTTTTCTCTCTTTGCCACTTTTGCACGGTGCTAGCTCTTCTCAAGAACTGGTCTACCCTGCTCTCTCCCTCAACCCTCTCCCTCAAAGCAGCAGAAAATGCCTGCGCTGCTGCTGTTTGCCATTTATCTCCTCTGGTGTCTACTTATGTTCCTCCTTAGAGAGGGGTGAGGGATAAACCTTTCTCCCCCAGTGGTCTGTGTTCCCTTGTAGCCTCTCGCTTCCATTTACCAACTGGAAATAATTTTGCCTCAGCTGGTTGGGGTTTAGAGGTATTTCTAAAGACCACTTGGTATGGAGAAAAATGAGAAGGAGTCATTTTCCTCCTTATCACAAATGAGTGTAATGCGGGAGTTGGGATTTAGCATTCCCAGCCATGGCATGCAGCTTGGGCGAAATGATCTATTTGCCCATTAAAACTTCCACGTGGCAGCCTGCTTGTCTAAGTCCTGGGCTGAGCCAAGTGGTCTTCCGACCCTGTTAGGAGGCCAGCCGAAGTCAAGATGGCCTCTAAAAGCACGGTCCTCCGCTTTATTAGTGCACCAAGGGTGATCTGATTGGTTGGTAGGAAAGCTTGGCGGGCACATCAGCAGATTCAGACCAATCAGCAGCAGACTTGCTGTCCTTCCTGAATAGGGGCCGAAGTGTGAGGGGATCCAGCATGGGCAGCCTAGATTCTCAGGGGTGGTTCGCTCCCAAGCTGGGCACAGGGGTATTCCCCTCCTTTCAAAGCCTTATTGAAGGCACATCTCCTCCAAGAAGCCTTCCCTAACTAAGCCCTCCTCTCTTCTTCTCCCACTCCCTCTGCTCCACCCTGACATGTTCCCTTCATTCATCCCCCTTCCCAGCACAACACACTTATGTATATGTCAGTTAATTATTTATTTATGTATATTAATGTCTGTCTCACCCTCTAGACTGTGAGTTCGCTGTGGGCAGTGAATGTGTCTGTTAATTGTTATATTGTGTGCTCTCCCAAGAGCTTAGTACCGTGCTTTGCAGACAATAAGGGCTCAATAAATATGATTGATTGAATGAATGAATCAGTAAAGGCTGGCCTAGTCAGACCCTTTATCAGCTCCACGGGCCTCTCCTCCTCTGGCTAGGCTCTCTCCAACTGCAGCTCCCCTATCCTGAAAAAAACCACCCTCCCTGGACCCCACGGCTCCCTCAATCAGTTACATGTATTGAGCGTTTACTCTGTGCAGAACACTGTACTAAGCTTTTGGGAGAGTACAATACATCAGATTTAGGAGACAAGTTACCTGCCCATAACAAGCCTACAATCTCCAGTTATCACCTCACCTCCCTCTTACATTCCTCTTCAGACTCCTTGAGTTGAGTTGTCTATACCCTCTGCCTCCACTTCCTCTCTTGCAGTTCTCTCCCTGACACCCTCCATTCTGTATTCTGCCACCTTCATTCCATAGAAACTATCCTCTCAAAGGTTACTAATGCCCTTCTTCATGTCAAATGCAATGGCCTCTAGTCAATCCAAATCCTCCTCCACCTGTCAGCTGCCTTGACACCGTGGACCACCCACTTCTCCTGAACGTACTACCTAATCTTGGCTTCACTAACTCTGTCCACTCCTGGTTCTCCTCCTATCTTTCTGGTTGCTCATTCTCATTCTCTTTCACAGCTCCTCTTTGGCCTCCCCTCCCTAAACGTGGGAGTTCCTCAAGGTTCAGTTCTGGGTCGGTTTCTTTTCTTCATCTACATCCATATCTTTGGAGAACTCATTGACACCTGCAAACTATCTCTATGCAGAAGATTCCCAAATCTACACTTCCAGCCCTGATCTTTTCCCTTTTTTTAAAGCGCTTACTATGTGTCAAGAACTGTACTAAGCGCTGGGGTAGATACAAGATAATTAGGTTGGACGGGGTCCATGTCCCATATGAGATTCACAGTTTTAATCCCCATTTTACAGGTGAAGTAAATGAAGCACAGATTAGTTAAGTGACCTGCCCAAGGTCACACAGCAGGCAAGTGTAAGCTCATTGTGGGCAGGGATATGTCTGTTATATATTCCTATATTGTGCTTTTTCAAGTGCTTAGTACTGTTCTCTGCATATGCTAAGCACTTGATAAATATAACTGATTGATTAAAATGGGAAACCCACCATTAGAATCCAGGTCCTCTGAATCCCAGGCCCATGCTCCTTCCAGTAGACCACATTGACTCTCTGCAGTTTCATATTTCCTCCTGTCTTTAGGGCATATCTACTTGTATGTCCCACAGACACCTCAAATTTAACATGTACAAAACACATTCCTTCATCTTCCCTCTCAAACCCAGTCCTCCCCCTACTCTTCCATCACTGTAGACATCACCACCATCCTCCCAGTCTGTCTAGCCAGTAATCTTGCCATTGTCTTCAACTCATCTCTCTCATTCAACCCACATTTTCAATGTGTCGCCAAATTCTGTCAGTTCTACCTTCACAACATTGCTAAAATTCACCTTTTCCTCTCCACCTAAACCATTACTGCGCTGAGTCAAGAATTTATCCTATCTCACCTTGACGATTGCCTTAGCTTCCTGTTGACCTCCCTGTCTCCCGTCTCTCCCCCACTCCAGTTCATACTTCCCTTGCTACCCAGATCACTTTTCTAAAAAAGGTTCAGTACAGTAGTTGCTTATCTACCTCGACATCAAGCAGAAACTCCTTACCATGGGCTTTACAGCACTCAGTCACCTTGCCCCCTCCTATCTTACTTCACTGCTGGATTCCTACTACAACTCAGCATAATCAACATCAATGGTATTTTCTGAGCACTTACTATGTGCAGATCTCTCTACTAAGTGCTTGGGAGTACAGTCCAGAAGAGTTGGTAGACACATTCCCTACCCCACAGTGAGCACATTCACTTGGCCCTTTAACCCCAGCCTGACCATCCATCTTGTCTACCTTTCCTCTGACTCCCTGCCCACTTCCTCCCTCTGGCCTGGAACTCCCTCCCCCTTTGCATAAGACAGATGCTCACTGTTCCCAAACCTTACTAAAATAATGTCTCCTCCAAGAGGCCTTCCTTCATTTCTCCTACTCCTTCTCCCTTTTGCATCAACCTTGCACTTGGATTTGTACCCTTTAGTACCCCACCCTCAGCCCACAACGCTTAGATGCATATCCATAATTTATTTTAATATCTCTCTTCCCCTCTTGACTGTAAGATCCTTGTGGAGAGAGACCATGTCTACCAACTCTATTATACTGTGCCCTCCCAAGCACTTATTACAGTGCTCTGCACAGAGTAAGTGCTTAATATATATGATTGTTTGGTAAAGATGGTTATTCCCATCATCATAATAAAATAAATATTACTTAATCATTTATTACATGTCAACCAGTGGAGTAGATACAAATTGATCAGGACGGACACAATCCTGTCCCTTTGTACTGTACTCACCCAAGAGCTTAGTACAGTGCTCTGCACACAGTGAGCACTCAATACAAATCAATGATGGTAGTGATTAATGATGATGATATAGGAAGATGGGTCTTAGGTGACTGTAAAACAGATATATTAATTCCCATTTTATCAGTAAGGAAACCGACGCACAGAGAAGTTATGTGACTTGACCACAGCCACAAAGCACCGCAGGATTAGAACCCAGGTCTCCCAGATCCCAAGCCTAAGCTCTTTCCACCAGGGCACACTGTCCTACACACAATTTGGCCCTAATCTTGCAAGGCAGGGTTCTACTGGTGATAGAGTTATGTTCTGGATTCTAGACTCCCTTCCTAATGTCACCACTTCTTCTGAGCACAGTCCTTCCCTTCTCCAGGGTTCCAGGGTTGAATAATGGGGAGCATTCTGAAGAGTATCCTGAAGGGCAAAATTGGACCTGCTAGACTGGAAGTGCCTCAAGGGCAGGGTTCATATTCATTAAGTACTGCAATATCCTAAGTATTCTGTACAGTGCTCTCCACACAGAAGAGTATAAGTTGCTTCAGAGCAGGGATTGTTTCTACTAAATCTATTGCACTCTCCCAAGCACCTGATACAGTGCTCTGCACATGGTAAATTATAAGATCTTTAAGGGCAGGGATCGTGTCTGCTGATATACTCTCCCAGAGGCCAGTACAGTGCTCTGCCTGTAGGAAGTGCTCAATCAGTACTGCTAAGTGATTGATTGATTTATCCATAAGCTAATTCTAGAAAGCAACTATTTCTAACCTCTGTGATTCAAGAACTATAAACTAAGCAGCTTAATTTAACAGAGTGGGAGTCAGAAGGACCTCGGTTCTACTCCCAGCTCTGCCATTTGTCTGCTCTGTGACCTTAGACAAGTCACTTAAAACCCCTGTGCCTCGATCAGTTGGTCAGTCATACTTGTTGAGCACTTACTGTGTGCAGGGCACTGTACTAAGCGCTTGATAGAGGAAAATACAACAATAAACAGACACATTCCCTGCCCACAGTGAGTTTACAGCCTATAAAATGAGTTTACCTCATCTGTAAAATGGGGATTAAGACTGTGAGCCCCATGTGGTACAAAAACAATGTCCAACCTGATTGTCTTCTTTCTACCCCAGCATGTAGTTCAGTGTTTGGAATATAGTAAGCGCTTAACAAATGCTATTGGAAAAAAAAATCAAAACAAAAAACCTGCCTGGTAGAGGATAACTCCTTTTACAATTTATACCCTAATGGTACAGTGCGTCTCCTTGCCTAAGGTTGGTCATTTAGGGAAAGTCAGAAGAGGGAGGAAATTCATTCCGTAGCCCACCCATCGGTGAAGGGCAGTGTTGGAATTTACTCTGGATTACGTATCCATCTCTCCAATTGTGTAGCAGTGTCTAGCTGTGACAGCAACACGGCTCAAGACCCGAATCCTGGAGAATGAATGAGTGGAGAGAACAGGTTGTATTGACACACTATTCTATCAGGCAAAATACCGTGCGGTTATGTATTGGGATATTACTCATGTGATAATACCCAGCGCCCTAACTCGAGAAGCTTAGGAAACGTAATAGGTTGTCAAGCTGCGGTAAGAATGCATTGAAAAGCATCTGGGAAGGGCCATCCTACAGCCCATTCTACCCTTCCGCGGTTCATTTGATTTCCACAGAGCCCAGAGAACTGATCCATGACTGGGAGGGAGATTTAACGTTCCTAGCTTCCAAGGTTGATTTGGGAAACAATGCTGCCTACTCACTAGCCACCCAATCCGATATTGCTCCGTGACTAACAGGGCACATTGGGCATATGCCCTCTCATCCAGGGTTTCTAGGGCCTTCCTGGGTAGCTCTTCTGTCTTCAGATACATCCATGGCTTAGTGGATAGATCACTGGCCTGGGAGTCAAATGAATCTGGGTTCTAATCCTGGCTCTCCCACTTATCTTCTTGGTGACCTTGGGAAAGTCCCTTCACTTCTCTGGGCCTCAGTTACCTCATTTGTAAAATGGGGATTAACACTGTGAGCTGTATTTGGGACAGGAACTGTGTCCAACACAATTACTGTGATTCTACCCCTGCACTCAAGACTCACTCAAGACTTACTATGCCTGGCACATAGTAAGCACTTAACAAATATCACAATCATTATTATTTTGTGTATGTGTGCGTATATATATATATGTTTATATATATATGCATATATATATGTTTGTATGTGTGTATATATGTTTATATATATTTATATGTACATATATGTGTGTGCATATGTGTGCACATGTGCAGTATTTGCTAAATGCTTACTATATGTCATGCACTGGGGTAGATACAAGCACTTTTTTCTTGATAGGGAAAAAAGAGGACAGTGCCAGGCACTGTGGCTTACAAATCCAACAGTGCAATGGAGCTGACCTTTTCATGCATAGGAAGCAGAAGGGATTGGTGATTAAGCATCAGTCTTATTCATCACAAAATCAAGGATCCTCAGAAACTCCCGCTCCAGTCTATTCTTCATTCCGCTGCCCGACTCATCTTCCTGCAGAAACGCTCTGGGCATGTCACTCCCCTTCTTAAAAACCTCAAGGGGTTGCCTATCAACCTCTGCACAAATCAAAAACTTCTCACTCTAAGCTTCAAGGCTCTCCATCATCTTGCCCCCTCCTACCTCTCCTCCCTTCTCTCTACTGCCACCCCGTAAGCTCCGCTTCTCTGCCACCCACCTCCTCACCATCCCCCGTTTTTGCCTATCCCGCCGTCAACCCCTGGCCCACGTCCTCCCGCTGTCCCGGAATGCCCTCCCTCCTCACCTCTGCCAAATTCTCTTCCCCTCTTCAAAGCCTTACTGAGAGCTCACCTCCTCCAGGAGGCCTTCCCAGGCTGAGCTTCCCCTTTTCCCTCTGCTCCCTCTGCTGCCTCTCTGCACCCCGCTTCACGTCCCCTTAGCTAAGCCCCCTTTCCCCCCCTTTCCCTCTGTTCCTCCCCTTCTCCCTTCCCCTCCCCTCAGCACTGTGCTCATCTGCTCATTTGTATATATTTTTATTACCCTATTTATTTTGTTAATGAGATGTACATCCCCTTGATTCTATTTATTGCTATTGTTTTTGTCTGTCTCCCCCGATTAGACTGTAAGCCCATCAATGGGCAGGGATTGTCTCTATCTGTTGCTGAATTGTACATTCCAAGCACTTAGTACAATGCTCTGCACATAGTAAGCGCTCAATAAATGCTATTGAATGAATGAATGAATCGAGGGGCAAAAACCCAATACCCATGCCATCTTCTTGGAGGTTAACATTCAAAGATATATTTGTATGTTGAAGTATGTCTTCCCTTGTTAATTAAGTCATCAGCTCTTGGGGAAGAGGCTTCACCAGGTAAACGTTGTCCGGATGGATGTTGGGAGACCCTCTTAGGATCCCAGCATCCTATAGTGCTATTGATAGAGACAGAGATGGACAGTCTGTCTCACCTAATGTGGAATTCGTACAGTTTCATTTTCTGTTCTAAATTATGTCCATCACTCTCAGTTTCCCTTCCTTCATACCCTGCGCTCAATCCCACCCTACTGCTACCCTATGGTCACACAGCAGACAAGTGGCAGAGGTGGGTTTAGGACCCAGGTCCTTCTGACTCCCAGGCCTGGGGTCTAGACTCTAGGCCAAAATGCTTCTACAACAGATCAGAAACAGTTCCCGTCTCACATGTGGCTCGCGGTCTAAGACGACGATAATTTTAACCCTGCATTACGGTTGAGGAACCTGAGTCCCAGAGTTGACTCTTTCCCCCTGGATAGAACTCCCTCCTCAAATCGAGCAGAACACAGATCTCCCTATCTTCTAAACCCTTCTAAAATCCCATCTCCTCCAGGAGGCTTTCCCAGCTTAGTTTTCCTCCCCAAGTTATTGCCTTCCAATGACTACCTCAACCAACCACAGGACTTATGCACAGAGATATTTATGTACTCATTTTGAGCACCTCTTCACCTGTCCACCTTTCCTTTCTCTTTTTCTAGCATAAATTATTTTGTGTCTGTCTCCTCCATTAGACTGCGTGAACCTGAGTCTTAGTACCTTTGAGAAAGGCTTTGATAAACCACCTCGGAAATGGTCATTTTTTGGGAAATTTGCCCAATGGGAAGATCTCTGTCCATACAGTCGGATTAGCTTTGTGGTACCTACTGCTGCCAGCAACATCCCCAGGGCATCATCTTGAAGGAGTATCCCCATTTTGCAGGTTGGTATACTGAGGTCTGGGAGGGGTTAAAGATTTGTTTTTCAGCAGGATATCCCAGGAATTCTGTGTTAGTTCACTTTGGGACCCACCCGGGTTACGTAGAAGCACCTTGCAACATATGTTGGCTTCAAACGTCCATATTTATGTAAAAAATTAGAGACCCCTGCTAGAAAATGAGGGCGTTCCATTTTAATCCTCCGCCCTCTGCTGGCCAGATCCTCCTTCTGCAACAGCAAGACAGCTATTTGGGTGTTAATTCCCTCCAACTATCACATTATTTCTTTTAATTTTTTGGCAAGGCAGGGCTGGAATTTTTTGGTAAAAATCGTTATTTAAAATGCAGCGATCTCCCTCGTCCCCGATTATAATCATTCTAAAGCCCTGCAGATTAAATTTGCGGCCTCTGCTGCCTGCCTGGCCCTAGTATTAATTAAGAAAGCTTGAAACGAGCCGTGATTAATTGCGAGTCCAGGAGCGCGATGTGATTTGATGAATACTTTTCAGTTTCGGGGAGAAAACGATTCCGACGGTTGTTCAAAGCGGGAGCCTCTGCGATAATAACTAGTTTGGTTTCAAAAATGGGTCTTTGCCATACAAATTGCTGAGCTGATCATCTCCGGAGCGAAGTCTGCTGATAACGGAGGAGAAGTGCATATCTGGGGCCATCTGCACAGCGTGAGCTATTTCCCCGCCCCCTCTTCCTTCTTTCAAAATAATCAGGCTGAAAAAGCAGAGAGAACCAGAAAGAGGGAGAACAGAGGGAGAGGGGCTGGGGAGAAGTAGGAAGGCCAGTCAAGTGGTTCGCAGCTAGTCTGCCCCTGTCCACTACAGATATGGCTTGTTATGGTCAGGGAATGTGTCTGTTTATTGTTAAATTATACTCTCCCAAGTGCTCAGTATAGTGCTCACTTAAGACATCAATAAATACGACTCAATGAATGAATTCTTTTGGTATCGGTGTTTTCAGTCTCCCTCCTCTTCCGTTCTGGCCGTCGAGTTCCGAGGCTCAGAAGTGGGGCCCCTTATCCACGAGGACTGGGAGAGGAACGTAGCTCCTCTGGAGCCAGTGAGGAATGATAACGATTGTGTTATTTGTTAAGCGCTAACTATGTACTAGGTACTTTGGCTTCAAGGCTCTCCATCATCTTGCCCCCTCCTACCACACCTCCCTTCTCTCTACTGCCCACCCCGCAAGCTCCGCTCCTCAGCCGCTCACCTCCTCACTGTCCCCCATTCACGCCTATCTCGCCGTCTACCTCTGGCCCACGTCCTACCGCTATCCTGGAATGCCCTCCCTCCTTACCTCCGCCAAACTAACTCTCTTCCCCTCTTCAAAGCCCTACTGAGAGCTCACCTCCTCCAAGAGGCCTTCCCAGACTGAGCTACCCCTTTTCCCTCTGCTCCCTCGCTGCTCCCCCTCCGCCCTCTGCTCCTGCCCCTTCCCCTCTTCACCTCCCCTCAGCTAAGCCCCCTTTCCCTCTGCTCCTCCCCCTCCCTCTTCCCCTCCCCTCAGCACTGTGCTCATTTGTATATATTTTTATTATCCTATTTATTTTGTTAATGAGGTGTACATCCCCTTGATTCTATTTATCGTGATTATGTCGTCTTGTTTTTGTCCATCCGTCTCCCCCGATTAGACTGTGAGCCCGTCATTGGGCAGGTATTGTTTCTATCTGTTGCCGAAGTGCACATTTCAATCACTTAGTACAGTGCACTATTGAATGAATGAATGTGCCGAACATTGAGGCAGATGTAAAATAATCAGGTTGGCTGCGGTCCCCGTCCCAGATGGGGCTTCACAGTCTAAGTAGGAGTGAAGACAGGTATTTCATTCATTCATTCAAGCATATTTACTGAGCACTTACTGTGTGCAAAGCACTGTCCTGAGCCCTTGTGGGAGTCACTATAACAATATGCTTACAATGAACTTACAGTCTAGAGGAAGACACAGGAATTAATATATATAAATAAATTTATCCCCACTGTACAGAGGAGGAAACCAAGAAAACTAGAATGTGTCCCTGGGGTGGGATGAGACCCCTAACCTCAGAGGCCAGGTGGCCTAGTAGAGAGAGCACGGAAGTTGGAGTCAAAGGGACCTGGGTTCAAATCTTGGTTCCACCACTTACTTGTCTGCTGGGTAATCTTTGGCGAGTTACTTAAACTTCTCTATCCCTCAGTGTCCATATCTGTAAAAATAGGAATAAAATACCCTTTCTCCCTCCACCTGTGAGCTCTCTGTGGGATGGGGACTTAGGCTCATTTGATTGTACTGAATTTACCCCAGTGTTAATCACAGTGCTTGACTCATGGGAAACACTTAAATACCACAGTTATCAACACAGCAACTCTGGAGTTACGGGGAGGACGTGGTTTCTGTGAGTTTCAATAAAGAATGTCTTGTCTGTGCTGTTACGATGGTGTTAGCTTCAGGCCTAAATTTCATTCTGGGCTGGCTCAGAGATTTCTGGGATTCTTCAGGGCCCTCAGTAGACACTCCGGCTATACCAGGTCCTAAATTAATCCTAGAAGGAAGAGGGAGATGACCAAACCCACCTCTTCTTGCCGGCCCTTGTGCAAGTAAGCCTCGGACTGTAAGTTCATCGTGGGCAGGCAATATGTCTGTTATACTGTTGTTTTGTTTTCGCCCAAGGATTTAGCACAGTGCTCTATATACGCTAAGCACTAAGTAAGATTGATTGCTTGAAAGGGAAACAGCAATATTAAGAAACCATTTCAACAAATTAATCAATCACTAGCATTGGTTGAGTGTCTCCTGTGTGCCAAACACTGTACTAAGGGCCTTTCTTAGGTCCTGACTGTTTACTATGTGTCAGGAACCATACTAATCAGATGGGACACAGTCTCTGTCCCACATAGGGCTCACAGTCTTAATCCCCATTTTCTAAATGAAGGCACTGAGGCCTAGAGAAATTAAGTGACTTGCCCAAAGTCACGCAGCAGACAAAGTGGCAGGTCCTTCTGACTCCTAGTCCCATGCTCAATCCACTAGGTTATGCTGCTTCTGCTTGGGAGAAAGCAATATAGTATAATAGATGCAATCCTAGCCATCAAGGAGAGTTCAGTCTAGCTGACTGAGAGATTCAGGGCAGGGAAGTCAGTCTTGGGCCATACCCTGTAGCAGATTTTAGGCCTCAGGGATGGATGGGGGTAGGGTGTTGAGCTGGATCATACCCCCTCCTCCCACCACCACATACACGCACACATCCACAAACACCCCCCCACACATTTTCTAATACTCACCCCTACCAGACTTGGCATCACTGCATCCTTCAAAAACCACCCCATTCTCCGGAGCTGGGGTGAGACCCCAGGAAAAGCCATGCCAGAGACTGGTGCCAAGGGGAAATGGAGGTGATTCCCTCGCTGCCAGCATTCCCATGAAGGGATTCTGATCATCGGGAAAAAGTCCATGGGAATAATCTATTTTCCTTTCCTCCTCACTCCCCATGGGCTGCTTGTCACTGCCTGTTTAGACAGAGAAAGTGGTCCTGCAGATGTCTGGTGATAACGATAATAAAATAATGATAATTGTGGTTTGTGTTAAGCACTTACTATGTACTAAATGCTATGGTACATTCAAGATTATCAGAACCTACACAGGGCTCACAGTCTAAATAGGAGGGAGAACAGAGATTGAATCCCCATTTTGCAGATGAGGAAACTGAGGTACAAAGAAGTTAAGTGAGTCTCTCAAGGTCAGCCAGGAGACAAATGGTAGAGCCAGGATTAGGAGCCAGGTCCTTTGACTCCCACTCTGTTGCCTGTCCCCGTCCTCCTCTTCCTGCCGCTTGTGTGGGGTTGGTGATGCGAATCATGCTTGGCGGAGATGGACCCATGTTAGCATTGCCATGGTGAGGGGTGGAATCTGAAATGAGCATCATGAGGGGATAGGGAATGTCATATTGGACATCTGCCTCCCCTACTGGACTGGAAGCTCCTTGAGAGAAAGGGTCACATCTACTAACTCTATCAAACTCTCCCAAGTGTTCAATGCAGTGGATGTTCAATCAGTGTTATTAGATTGTAAATTCTAGGAGGGATGAGATTGTTTCTTCTCCCCCATGGTACTCTCCCAAGCGCTTAGTACAAGAGCTCTGCACACAGTAGGTGAACAAAAGATGCTATTACTATATCTGAAATATTTATTATTTCATAATCTATCTCTCATATCTGTAATTTATTTATATTAGTGTCTGTATATCCATAATTTATCTACTTCTATTAATGTCTGTCTCCCCCCTACACTCCTCCAAGAGGTCTTCCCCGATTAACCACTCTTTTCCCAGCTTTCTTTGCCTTCTGCATGATCTCTGCACATTGATCTGTGACTTTTGGACACGTGATATACTCCCCACTGATGAACTCACAGCACTTATGTAAATTTCTTTAAATTATATATTATGAATTATTTATTTATATAGTGTCTGTCTCCCCCTCTAGACTGTAAGCTCTATATGGGCAGGGAGCATATCTACCAATTACGCTGAATTTTACTCTCCTAAGTGCTTAGTACAGTGCTCTGCACACACTCAGCACTCAATAAATACGAGTGATTTATTGTAAGCTCCTTGAGGGGAGGAATTATTCCTACTTATTCCATTGTACTCTCCTAAATGCTCAGTACTAGACTCTACCCACGGTGGATGCTCAATAAATTCTATTAGATTGACATTCCCCGAGGGAAGCCAGATGACCAACTTGATGAGCCGGATGTCACCAAGCATGTTTAGTGTGAACCATCTTGGACTAGTGGAAAGAGCACAGGTGTGGAAGTCGGAGTACCTGGGTTCTAATCCTGCACCCACCACTACTGGGTGACCTTGGGTAAGTCACTTAATTGCTCTGGGACCCAATTCCCTTGTCTATATAATAGGGATTTAATGCTTTTTCTCCCAACTACTTAGGCACAGGGACTGTGTCCGTCCTCATTATCTTGTATCCACTCCAACAGTGCTTGGCAAAATTGTAAGTGGCTAACAAATATCAAAATTATGCTCAGTGAGTGACTATGAAAGCTTGTCATTGTATATATTCAGTGAGTGACCTTGAAATCCTGTCACTGAGCAGCCTCAATAAGTGACCTCGAAACCTTCTCAATGAGCGTGTTCAGTGAGTGACCTTGAAATTCTATCATTGAACGTGCTTAATAAATGACCTTGAAAACTTGTCATAGAGCACACTCAGTGATGACACTGAAACCCTGTCATTCACATGATCGGTGGGTGTCCTTGAAATCTTGTCATTGAGCACATTCACTGAATGGCCTTGAAACCCTGTCATCAAGCATACTTAGTGAGTGACTTTGAAATCCTCTCATTAAGCCTGCTCAGTGAGTGACGTTGAAACCCTGTCACTGAGCATGCTTAGTGAGCAACTTTGAAACCCTGGCATCAAACATGCACTCTCAATGACCTTGAAATACCACTGTCAGGAGCATGGTCATCTACTGATCCACCCATCTTTCATCAGCCCTCTGAGGGGGCAGTGTCAAAAACTCTCAAGATCCCATGATTCACATTCCCTTTCTTCCTCCCGTTTTCAGAAAGATCCTTGACGAATCACTGCCTAAGTAATAGAGGTTTGTTCCCTTATCAGCATGAGAGTGGGATGGGGAAAGGAGGAGTGGATTCCTAGCCTACTTTAGGCAATTTGTCATTGGCTTTGCAGTGGGCGGGCCACTCTTTCAGGGTTGACTTCTTTCCCATCTAGGTGTAGATATCCCTAGGTTCTGGTGGCTGTAATATCTGAAATGGCCTTCCCTACCAACCTGAACTCACTCTGGGTCCCTCCCACTGACCAGATATTGTTGATATCCAGCAAGAGGTGTCCATTCCTCTTTCTCCAGTCTCCAGTGATAAATTTGGGGAACATGGAAGTCCACCTCAATGAGGCAGGCCCTCCACCCGACCCAACTCACAGCCAAACCAATTTTGGCTTGGGCACTCAATGGGGGCCAGGGTAGGACCAGTTTTAGAAGTCCTCAGGAGCCAGGAAGAGCTGCCAGAAACATCCATGTAGTGGTGGCAGAGGGGAAAGAGAGGCAGTGTGGCCTAGTGTATAGAGCACGATCCTGGGAGTCCGAAGGACCTGAGTTCTAATCCCTGCTCTGCCACTTGTCTGCTAGGTGATTTTGGGCAAGTCGCTTCAGTTCTCTGGGCCTCAGTTCCCTCATCTGTAAAATGGAGTTAAAGTCTCTGAGCCCCATGTGGGACATGGATTGTGTCTAACCTGATTAGCTTGTATCTACCCTATGCTTAGTGTGCTGCCTGGCACATAGTCAACTCTTAACAAATCCCCCCAAAACAACAAAAAAGTCACCTGGAGAGAAAACAGAGATCCAGTGACAGTGCCTGGGCGGATATGGGGGGGTGACAGGTTTTTGAACACTGCTTCTAGCTCAGGGAGAAGTAGAGGACCAGGAAAAGATTTGTGTTCTGGGACTGGATATGATTTTCTGCTCCTTTGACTGCACCCCTTACATCCCTGTTATCTACTCTAAGCTTGTTCCACACTGATCGCTGTTTGTGGCTCTACCTAACGCCTGAACTACCTTTAGCCCAAAGGAGTAATCTCTTTTCTCAGAGCGCACAAGAATCGGGATTCTAGACACTGACAACTGACCAAGACCATCCCATTCATAACCCCATTAAAACCCAGCTACCTACTCCAGGATCAGGCCTAGAAGGTCATTTGCCAATCGATCAGTCAATCAATGGCATTTTTTGAGTGCTGACTGGGTGCAGAGCACTGTACTAAACACCTTGGAGAGTACACTATGACAGAGATGGTTAGACACATTCCCTGCCGACAAGATGCTTACAGTCTATGGGGGAGATGGACTTTGAAATACATTAAGTAGATTACTGTATAGGTTATACTGTAATAATAATAATAACATTTGTGGTATCTGTTAAGCACTTACTATGTGACAAGCACTGTTCTAAGTGCTGGGGTAGATACAAGCTAATCTAGTTGGACACAGTCCCTGTCCCACATGAGGTTCACAGTCTTAATCCCCACTTTATAAATGAGCTAACTGAGGTACAGAGAAGTGAAGTGACTTGCTCAAGGTCACACAGCAGTTAGGCGATGGAGTCGGGATTAGAGCCCAGGTTCTTCTGACTCCCAACCCTGGGCTCTGTCCACTAGGCCAAGCTCTAATCAGCTCCTCTCACACCAGTCGTTGCTCCCGGGCTGCCTACTTTGTTGTTTTGTACTTTCCCAAACATTTAGTACAGTGCATTGCACCTAATGATTTCTCAGTAGATACTATTACGACTAACTACTAGTAATAAAACAGCAAGGCTTAGTGGATAGAGCACATCCCTGGGAGCCAAAAGGACCTGGTTTCTAATCCCAGCTCTGCCAATTGGCTGCCGGGTGTCCTTGGGCTAGTCACTTCACTTATCTTTGCCTCAGTTACCTCATCTGTAAAACGGGGGTTGAGATTGTGAGCCCCATGTGGAACTGGGACTGTGTCCAACTAGAGTAGCTCGTATCTACTCCAATACTTAGAACTGTGCTTGACACATAGTGAGCGTTTAACAAATACCATCATCCTTATTCTTTTGATGATTATCCTGTAGCCATGAGGGGGTGGCAGCGTTGGTTGGTGTAAATTCAGGGCTTTCTCCCAGTCAATCATTCCCCAAAGCGGGAATGCTGAGGGTGCAGGGGTTTCCCCACCGTGCCTGGGAGGGTTACTGGTTGGTGCGGGCGGCAGTGCGTGGTCAGGTGACTGAGGAGGTGCGTGGAGGCGAGGCACTTTGCCAGGAGACTGCCAGTGGATCTGGGCAGCGGCCCAAAACTTAAACACAACTAGAAAAACATTAGCCTCTTCCAGGGATCCAATAGACTAAATGAAGTGAAACAGACTGACTGGGGAGCTGATGACAAAATGGGCCTTTTAAGAGCCCGAGTAGATGTGCTGGGCAGACAGAGCCGTGAGGTCTCCCTGAAAAGCATGATGGCATCGTGTGGCAATTGGTTAGACCCACAGTGTTGGACTCCCTCAGGAGACATTCGCGCAACAGCCCGTACTTTCCCAGGGTTGCCGAGGAACAAGAGGAAGCTAAATGCAGATCTTATTTTAACCCCACCCCTAACCCATCCAGGGGTGACATCTCACAGGGGTGACATCTCTCAATACTCAGAAGCCTCAACCTCGAAGCTCCACCCAGTGTTCTGGCACTGTGGGAATTCATTCAACTGGCCTTCTGTCTCCCCTTCTAGACTGTAAACTCATAATTGTTGTTAATAGTATTTGTTAAGCACTTAACTATGTGCTAGGCGCTGTAATAAGCACCTGGGTGGATACAAGCAAGATGGGTTGGACCCTTGTGGGGGTCAGAGTCTCAATCCTCATTTTACAGATGAGGTAACTGAGGCCCAGAAAAGTGAAGTGACTTCCCCAAGGTCACTCTGCAGACAAGTGGTAGAGCCAGGATTAGAACCCATGATCTTCCGACTCCCAAGCCTATGCTCTATCCACTATGCCAAGCTGCTGCTCATTGTGGGCAGGGAACATGTCTACCAACTCTGTTGTACTCTCCCAAGCGCTTAGTACAGTACTCTGCACACAGTAAGTGCTCAATAAATATAGTTGATTGAATGATTGATTGGTCATCGCCTCTGGCCCACTTTAGGCCAATTTGTCATTGGCTTTGCGGTGGGTGAGCAATCCAGACAATCCCAACATGGCAGTGGCCTCAACACATGTAGATTGGTCTGTTTGTTTACTTCTAATTTATTCATTTATCCCCTTCTGTCTGTCATTAATACTTACTTCCTCTGACCCACAGTGAATCCACCAGTTTATGTTTACCTTTCCCACCTCTGATAGAGAGTCAGCTCCTCCAGGGCAGAAATCCCCCTCATGATTTCTTCTGCCTGGCCCCCAGGACTGGGGACCCACCCCCCAGTAGACCCCATCCGAGATGACAGTCTTGATTAGTAGGTGCTCTGGTGGTCCAGGGTGGAAAGACTCCGAGGTTTAGATGGATACTTATTCATCATTTATTCATTAGCCACTCATCCATTCAGCGGGCTCAATCGATCGCTCTCAATGGGCAGAGCGCTACATCGAATCCCTGCTCACCTGCCTTTCCCAGAGGGAGGGGATGCTGCCCTCCACAAGCCCTCCACACTGACACCCCCACGGACATGGAGAATTGGCCAAAGAATCCCCTCCCCCGCCGCCCCCTGGGCCCTAGGTCTCCATCAGTTTGCAAGCAGACCGGTCTCCCCTCGCTGCTCTCCCCCCACCTCCCATGCGTGGGAACGGTCTCACGGGGTCGAGAGGCGTCGTGCCAGCCTGAAATCAGATTTTTGCCTCCAATCTGTGAGCTGAAGCTGGTTACCTGGGGAACCAGATTTATCTCTGTGTCCTTAATACAGTACATCTCAATGAGGGCACTTTTAATAACCAATTGATGTGTAATTGCCTGTATAAATTATGGATCTCTTGTCCAGCTCCACCACATTGAGTGAGTTATGGGGCCTGCCTCCTCCCTGTACTATTATGTTCCTGGCATGATGCTGCGGCAGGGTCCTTGAGAGAGTTTTAGAGGGGAGTCTAGTCGCTTATTTCAGCCCTCGCACTTGGCCGTCATTGAAAAAGAGGGCGGAAGATGAAAAAAGCTCAAAAGTCTAAGAGCCCCATGGCGTCTGGTTGAGAATAGAGGTTGCAGAGCTCTGTTTTCTTTTCTGCGTCAGGCTTATTGGGTGAATGGAGAAAACTTGCTTTACCTTTCTGAGTGGAGGACAATCAGTCAATCAATGGTATTTATTGAGCACTTACTATGCACTGAGCACTGTGCTAAGTGCTCGGGAGAGAACAACACAACAGAGTTGGTAGACATGTTACCTTCCCACAGTGAGCTTACAGTTTAGCGGGGGAAACAGACATTAATATAAACAAATAATTTAGAAGGTATAATTTGTAGATTTGTAGATATTTTGTAGATATGTACATAATGATAATAATTATGGTATTTGTTAAGTGCATACTCTGTGCCAAGCACTGCACAAGAGGGAGAGATCGATTTAAAATGACGGATTTGTAGCTCATCCTTCTGTCCCAACTCCCACAGTGAACCGTCGATGACCTCTGCCACTGACTCACCTCACCTCCCAAACTCTCCTTGCTCTTTCCCTTGAGACACCTCCATTAAGAAATCTTCATTCTTTCAAGCCCAGTCAGTCAGTCAAGGCTATTTACTGAACACTCACTGAGTGCCTAGCACTGTATTAAACATTTGAGAGAGTGTGGCAAGAATTGGTAGACACAATCCCTGACCTCAGGGAGCACACAATCTAACGGGGAAGACAGATACAGAAATCATTTACAGGTAGGAGAAGCAATGGTAATTTAAATGTTGTACATAAATGTTGAGGGAATGGGGGTGGGGTGAATTCTTACATGCTTAAGAGGCAGGCATAAGTGCAGAGTGACACAGTAGCGAGGGAGAATAGGATGAGGAGAGGAACGATTAGTTTAGGAAGGCTTCTTAGTGGAAATGTGGTTTTAATAAGTAAAGCTGGGGAGAGCGGTGGTCTGTCAGATGTGGAGAGGGAAGGGTTTCCAGAGTGGAGGTAGGGCATGAGCAAGGGGTCGAGTGTGAGAGAGAAGAGAGCAAGAAACAGTGAGTAGGTTGTGGTTGGAAGGTCAAAGTGTGTGGGTTGGTGTGTAGCAGGGGAGGAATGAAGCTAACTGTTCCTGGAGCTGCGGAGTTCAAGAAAGGTCACAGGTGCTGAGGGAATTACTGGCCAGTCATGTTGTGGGGCAGGGAGCCGGGGGGCTGGGGGCAGGAGTCCAACCCTAGTTGGACTAGTTGGGCTAGTCACTTCACTTATCTTTGCCTCAGTTACCTCATCTGTAAAATGGGGATTAAGACTGTGAGCGTTTAACAAATACCATCATCCTTATTCTTTTGATGATTATCCTGTAGCCATGAGGGGGTGGCAGCGTTGGTTGGTGTAAATCCAGGGCTTTCTCCCAGTCAATCATTCCCCAAAGCTCATTTTCATCAGCATAATAATAATAATGATGCTACTTGTTAAGTGCTTACTATATACCAAGCACTGTTCTAAGCACTGGGGTAGATATAAGGTAATCAGGTTGCCCCACGTGGGGCTCACAGTCTTAATCCCCATTTTACAGATGAGGTAAATGAGGCACAGAGAAGTTAAGTGGCTTTCCCATAGTCACACAGCAGACAAGTGGCAGAGTCAGGATTAGAACCCACGACCTCTGGCTCCCAAACCCATGCTCTTTCCACTAGGCCACACTGCTGCATCCTATTCCTCCTCCTCCTCCTTGTCCTTCTCTCTTATTACTCCTCTTGACCACAATCATTATCATCATCTAAACCCTAATGTGCAAAGAACAAGGTACTGAATGAAGACCACTACTTGGCTACTGGATAGTTCTGCTGCTTGCTAACCTGCAACTTCAACAGTTAAAGGGGCTGGACTGCCCACTGTGAACCCTGTTTCATTCGAGACATGGAGAGTAAGAGAAATTCTGTTCTGCAGGCCTGAAACACTTCACGGTCAGGGCAAACTCAGGTGAAGGGAGTGGAATTGACTATAATGAGGAGGTAAGACTTTATTCTGTCTGCTTTTCGTCTGACTAGGCAGAAGATTGGATTATTAATGTGTGGAAACGTGACATGGCTACCGGTCCCTGGGAGGGACCTCACAGGATCCCTGTCCAGTCAGGGTCAAATGAGGCTTGGCCAATGGCTCTTCTGGGTCAAAATTCAAGGGGCAAATGGGAACCCAGTTCTGCCCTCTCTCTTCCCAGAGAGGACGGCTTCCTGTATGTTATTCTAAGTCCTCCCTGCCTCCATTCTTCCTGTCCCCGGCTCCCAAGGAAGATGTAGACAGATGCCAGATGGTTACTGGGGAGGGGACCCCTGTAGGGAAGGGGCTTCTATTCCTGGTCCATTACTGGCTGCCTGGTTCCCTTCCCTATCCATCAAGGGCGATAATGATTCTGATGTTACTAAGTGCTTACTCTGTGCTAAGCCCTGGGCTAAGAACCGGGCAGGTACATGATAACCAATCACCCAGTCTAGGGTGGCCTACAATGGCACAGGAAGTACATGAGAAGTAGTGTGACCTAGTAGATAGATCACGGGCCTGGGAGTCAGAAGGTCATAAGTTCTGATCCCAGCTCTGCCACTTCTCTGCTCTGTCAAGTCACTTCACTTCTCTGTGTCTTGTTACCTCATCTATAAAATGGGGATTAAGACTATGTGTCCCATGCGGGACAGGAAATCTGTCCAACCTGATTAGCTTGCATCTACTTCAGTGCTTAGTACAGTGCCTGGAACATAATAAGCACTTAAATTCAATAAAAAAACAAGAAACAAAATACAAAGAACAAATAAGCATAGACTCCCAAGCTGCAGAGGAATTTTCATTTGTCACCTTGGCATTCAGCCTGAGGGGATGACATCACCTGATTGCCATTTTTAAGGAAGTTGACCACTTACCCACATCCTGCCTCTGGCCTGGAGCTTCCTCCCTCTTCATAACAAATAAACCATTACTTTCCCCTCCTTCAAAGCCTTACTGAAGGCATGTCTCCTCCAAGAGGTTTTCCCTGCCTAAGCTTTCATTTCTTCTTCTCTCCTTCCCTTTATTCACCCCTGACTCAGCCCCACAGTACTTATGTCCATATCCATAAGTTCTTTATTTGTATTAATTTGTGTCTTCTCCTCTATACTGTAATTTCACTGGGGGCAGGGAATGTGTCTACCAACTCTGTGCTTTTGCTATATTGTACTCACTCAAGCAATTAATTCAGTGTTCTGCACACAATAAAGGTTCAATAATTACAATTGATTGATTCATTGATTGAAGTCCCAGTGATTCAGTTAGAATGGGCCCCAAATGGCAGTTTATCTCTGGGGACCCACCTTTTGTTACAGAGACATCGAGCTCCCCTCCTTGGTCTGGATGAATGGAGATGTGGTGTCCCAGCCACAGACCCTGCTGGTCAGTGCTATGGCTGAAAAGGGGTGGTGCTGAGAGTCTGTATCCTGGACAATAAATGGCTTAGTGGATAGAGCACGGGCCTGGGAGTCAGAAGGTCATGGGTTCAAATCCTGGCTCCACCACTTGTCTGTTATGTGACCTTAGGCAAGTCACTTCACTTCTATGGACCTCAGTTATCTTATCTGTAAAATGGGGATTAAGACTGTAAACCCCACGATGGACAGGAACTATGTCCTACTCAATAAGCTTGTATCCACCCCAGCGCTTAGTATAGTGCTTGGCACATAGTAAGTGCTTAAATAATACCGCAATCATTATTATTATGTCCAGAACAGTATCAATACCTAATAGAGTCATGATAATAATGAGCATGTTATTTCAGTGCTTCTTCTGTGAAAAGCATTGTGCTAATTCTGAAAAATATCTAGATAACATGGGCAGTGATGACCACTCTGGCTACTGACACAGTCACCCGAAGGATAGCAGGCTCTATACTGAGGTCACTTCAGCTGTATATGACTCTTTCATGGAAAGCCTGTTCACTGGCACTTCACCATGTGCAGCACCCCATCTTTCTACTCACTTGTTGCGCTCAGTACCTTGGCAGAGAGGGGACCAGAGAGTCCATGTGGAGCTCTGCAGACCACCAGCACAGGAATGAATGCCTCAGCACAGTGTCTCAGATCTGAACTTTCAGGTCACGGGCTCACCTGTCATCATCATCATCATCATCAACAACTGATGCTCTATCTCAGGCTCAGTAGAGGAAATCTTCTTAAAGGCTAAACTGAAGTTGAACCAAATGGACTGTGAAATCCTGATCCAGCTTTTTCCCCACAATTAAGCCATTTACATTTGTGGAGGAAGATGAAATTGGGCTTTGTTGAGTTTAATCCTCAAAGAAGATAGAGGCAATATAAAATAATATTATTAGCTTGGCAAGCTTCCTTAGAGTCAGGAAGGCATGAATGTTGTTGGAACCACATGTTATTTCTCCAATCTAGTTCTCATACAGTCAAGAAAAAACTGGAGCTGGCTTAATCATTTTTAAACTTTGGATACAGGGCATCAGAAGACTCTCAGTCAGCCAGTTAATCAATCTCAAGGAGTAAAGGAGAATCAGAAAAAAAAAATGAACTCCCCAGGGCCTTGAAATCAAACCTAGAGTTTGGAGAAAATCTTCTCAGAATGATTAGCATTCGTTTAGTACTCTGTACACAGTAATGCTCAATAAATCCTATTGATTGATTAATCGTTCATTTGTCTCTCTGATTTTACTGTTTTACTAACTTGAGTTTGCTCATCTCCCCGATTAGATTGAAAGCAACTTGAGGGCAGGATCCCTATCTGTTTCCTCTATTTCACATACCAACCATGTCTGGTTCTCTGCCCACCCAGTACAGTATTTCACATAAAATAAGTGCTTAATAGAGTGTGCACTGTGGAGTCCATCAAATTTATGGATAGGGATCTTCTTCTTTGGAGGATTTCCCTAGGACTGTAAGCTCTTTGTGGGCAGGCAGTGTATCTGTTTCTTGTTATACTCTCCCAAACACTGAGTATAGTGCTTTGCACAAAGTAGGGGCTCAATAAATAGGATTGAATGAATTGAGTAAATGACTGACCATTTTCAAGGTGGTATCTCAAAGCCACTACCACCTTTCCTAAGTGTGCTAAGGCTTTGTTTCATCGCTGCTAGCTAAGAGGGAATGGAGTGGGCTTTTGGTTGTGGTGGAGGAAGCAGGAGAGGAACAGGTTAGGGATGAGCAGTCAGGGTTCAGATCAGTGAGCCCTACATTTCCTGGGGAATTTGCTTCTGTCCCATAGTCTTCCTTATACCCAGCTAGGCCTATGGATTGTTGCTTTCCCACTTCACCTCCCTGTGGAGTTGAGACAGATTCGGGATCCAGCATGGGATAAGCAGCAATGAGCTGACCCTCCTCAGGCATCCTTCTGGTTGTAGCCGAACTGCTCCTGCACCTCCCCACCACATCTCCCACGGTTTCTGCTTTGGCTACAAAAAGAGCACAAGACGAGAAATTCGGAGACCGGGGAAACGTTGTTCCTGCTGCCGTGAGAAGCAAGAGGCAGTGGGTGCTGAGAACTCACTGTATCCACCTTCCGAAGGACAAAACCAGAGGGGAATACATCACTGGAGTAGGGGACTCACTTGGTAGGTTTCCCCACCAATCAGATTGAGATGAATGTTCAATATGTACCTTTGGATCTTGCCTGGAGGAACAAATCAGAGAAGCGAAAGGTAGGGGTAGATCGTACACCAATGTTCTAATTGGAAGAATCCAAACAATGAAAGTCTCCTAAAAGACTTTAACTGTTGAAGTTGCAGGTTAGCAAGCAGCAGAACTATCCAGTAGCCAAGTAGTGGTCTTCATTCAGTACCTTGTTCTTTGCACATTAGGGTTTAGATGATGATAATGATTGTGGTCAAGAGGAGTAATAGGAGAGAAGGACAAGGAGGAGGAGGAGGAATAGGATGCAGCAGTGTGGCCTAGTGGAAAGAGCATGGGTTTGGGAGCCAGAGGTCATGGGTTCTAATCCTGACTCTGCCACTTGTCTGCTGTGTGACTCTGGGAAAGCCACTTAACTTCTCTGTGCCTCATTTACCTCATCTGTAAAATGGGGATTAAGACTGTGAGCCCCACGTGGGGCAACCTGATTACCTTGTATCTACCCCAGTGCTTAGAACAGTGCTTGGTATATAGTAAGCACTTAACAAGTAGCATCATTATTATTATTATGCTGATGAAAATGATGATGCTGATGATGATCTCTCCCTTTTTTGAGGAAGAAGTGACATCTCCCTGCAGCCATGCTGATGGCACCACCCTTCCCCCAGGCTTCTTTCCAGTGAACCTGTGTTTCTGGACAATTCAGATCGTGAACCCTGACAGAGATTGGTTAACTGTGGAAGAGGGGGCCTGCCCACACTCTTCGATGGGTGGGAGGGAACAATGTTTGGAGTTGAGAGGTCCTGCTTCTGACCTGGAGCACCTCCCTCTTTAAATCTCACAAACAATCACTCTCCTCACCTTTAAAGCTTTACTGAAGACACATCTCCGAGAGGCCTTCCCTGACTAAACTCTCATTTCCTCTTCTCTCACTCTCATCTGTACTGCCTTTGCACTTGGATTTGCATCCTTTATTCATCCCTCCCTTGGCCTCATGGCAAGTATGGACATATCCATCATTTATTTATTTATGTATATTAATTACTATTTACGCCTCTAGGCTATAAGCTCACTGTGGGGTGATTAGCTTTCCTGATCAGACCCTAATTTTTCAACCCCTCCGGATGCCCAAGAGGTGCAGATGGGTGGGAATAATATTAATAATAATAATAATGGTATTTGTTAAGTGCTTACTATGTGCAGAGCACTGTTCTAAGTACTGGGGTTGACACAAGGTAATCAGGTTGTCCCACGTGGGGCTCACAGTCTTCATCCCCTTTTGGCAGATGTGGTAACTGAGGCACAGAGAAGTTAAGTGACTGGCCCAAAGTCACACACCTGATAAGTGGTGGAGCTGGGATTAGAACCCATGACCTCTGATTCCCAAGCCTGGGCTCTTTCCACTGAGCCATGCTGGGAAGGTGGAGAGAACCTGAATCTAGCAGTTGGAAGACCTGGGTTCTAATCCCAGTTTCACCAATGGTCTGCTGGGTGATTTGGGTTGAAGCAGTAATAATAATAACAAACACATCTTCATTATTAATAATAATTGTGGTATTTCTTAAGTGCTCACAGTGTGCCAGGCACTGTTCTAAGCACTGGGGTAGACACAAGCTAATCAGATTGGACACAGTCCCTGTCCCCATGAGGTTCAGAGTCTCAATCCCCATTTTATGGATGAGGAAATTGAGGCCCAGAGAAGTGAAGTGACTTGCCTAAGGTATCACAGCAGACACTTGGTGGAGTTGGAATTAGAATCCAGGTCCTTCTGACTCCCAGGCCTGTGCTCTATCCACTGGACCATGCTGCTGCTGCTGGACTTCAGTTTCTGCATCTATAAAATAGGGATACCCCTCTTTTCCTAACTCGCAAGGAGGTTGTGAGGATAGAAGTGACCTAAGGCATGTAACAAGGTCGGGGGCATAAAAGCACTCTATGACTTCAAAACATTACTGTTATGGGTCAGAGCTGGTGGGGCTTTCATCCAGAATGAAGACCCAAAAGCATCCTCAAGTACCACCGAGGACCAGGATCGACCGGGAAGCTATGCTTGTTTCTAATTTATTTATTTACCTGCTTTTGTCTGTAACTGGTAATGTTTTTTCTCTCTCTTATTCCTGGTGCATTCATCAATTCATGTCTCCTGCCACCTCCCTCCAGTCACAGATTGAACACGGTCCCAGCTTTGGTCACAGAGAACAAAATGCCTGCTTCCGTTTCAGCAAAGCCAATGCAAATGTATTTTCCATTGTGGATTTTCATTTTGTGAGGAGAAATTGGAGTAAGAGCTAAAATCTGAGCTTTTCTCTCCCGGAACCCCTCCTTGCCCCTCCCCATGCTTTTTGGGAGAATCTAACAGCTCCAACCGAGAACTTGTAATTGGGAAAATGGAGAGTGGGCCCAGGCACCATTGAGACAGAGCACTGACCCCCTGTGTCCAGCCACTGCCCTTGCTCTCACTGTCCCTTGATTGGCTAAGGCAACCAGCTCGTGGGCTGCAGCCACTGAAGACCTAAGCAGATGGAGAGTAGCGAGCCCGCTTAGGGATAATCACGGTAGTTTTTCGGTGAGAAGGAAGCACGTGAAACACGGCTGCATGGAATTTAGAGAAAGGATTCGGCCCAGGAAAGGTTAAAAAGCAGAACTTCATTCCGTTGACTTATCAGTCCTGGCAGAAGCCCCATCCTGCTGTTACAGAATTATCTTCATTTTTTTTCTTTTTCACTGAATCTCTGAAGTATAGAATGCTAGCTGCCTCCTTTGTTCCATTTCTCCCTGAAGCTCTCTTTTCTGCTCCCTCTCTCCATTAATTGCTATTTCAATATTATTCACATCAGTGGACTTATTAGAACGGATCTATCTGAAATTGATTTCTCCATTGAAGGCCGAGCTCACGACACGCGGCTCTAATGGTTTTTAATTAAACTTCCCACAACGGGATTTTATCGCTGGTATCAAGGCATCAGCTCCCAGCTCACTGTCTCTCTCTGTGTCTCTGTCATCTCTGAACATCTCCAGGTAGCTTGCCTCTCCTTAGCCAGTAAGACCTGCTCTGGGAGCCACTTGCCCACAACTCAGGGGAAAAGGGAATCGGCACCAGAACTCTGAATCAGGGAGGAGGTCAAGAAGCTGAAGGGGTCAAGGGAAAAGGGTTTGTGTTGAAGATTGGGTGTTCTTGGGAGCAAATCTGTGATCCTGAGTGATTCTTGGTTATAGATGTAATTGGGTAACAGACTGGGTACCATTTTTATTGGGGATCATGCTGACTTCTATCCTGAGGACCATATTGCAGATCATGTTGTGTATTTTTCAACTACTACTTGAAAACATCACCTCCAGCTATGTACTTAGGGACCCAGTCAGTCAATTGTATTTACTGAATGCTTACTGTGTGCAGAGCACTATACTAAGCACTGGGGAGAGTACAATAAAACAATAAACAGGCACATTCCCTGCCCACAGTGAACTTACCATCTTGAGGAAGAGACAGGCATTCACATAAATAAATTATGGATATATACATATGTGCTGTGGGCCTGGGTTGGGGGATGAATAAAGGGAGCAAGTCAGAGTATTGCAGAAGGAAGCCAAAGAAGAGTGAAGGATGGCTTAGACAGGGAAGGCCTCTTGGAGGAGATGTGCCTACTATAAGGCTTTGAAGAAGCAGCGTGGCTCAGTGGAAAGAGCATGGGCTTTGGAGTCAGGGCTCATGAGTTCGAATCCCAGCTCTGCCACTTGTCGGCTGTGTGACTGTGGGCAAGTCACTTAACTTCTCTGTGCCTCAGTTCCCTCATCTGTAAAATGGGGATTAAGACTGTGAGCCCCACGAGGGACAACCTGATTCCCCTATGTCTACCCCAGCGCTTAGAACAGTGCTCGGCACATAGTAAGCGCTTAACAAATACCAACATTATTATTATTATTAAGGAGGGGAGAGTAATCGTTTCTCGGATATTAGGAGGGAGGGTGTTTCAGGTCAGAGACAGGATGTGGGTGGGAGGTCAGAGGCAACCTAAATGACATCGAGGTACATTGATAAGGTTAGCATTAGAGAAGTGAAGTGTGTGGGCTGAGTTGTAGTAGGAGAGTAGTGAGGTGAGGTAGGAAGGGGCAAGGTGGTAGGGTGCTTTAAGCCAGTGGTGAGGAGTTTCTGTTTGATGCAGAGGTGGAAGTGCAATCACTGGGGTTTCTCGAGGACTGGGGAAACATGGCCTGAATATTTTTGTCGAAAAATGATCCAGGCAGCAGAGTCAAGTATGGACTGGAGTGTAGAGAGACAGGAGGCTGAGTGGTCATCAAGGAAGCTGATTCATTTATCAAGGCACAGTAGGATAAGTGATCCACAACCATCCACAGGAATTCTGTACATATTTACTTAGATACCCAACTATTTACACATCAACATACACCTGCTGAACACAAACACACACATGTATACAGTTCTTCTTCCTGTGTATAAATTATCCATCAATCAATCCAACAACGGTATTTCCTGAATGGTTAGTGTGTGCAGAGTAGCCCAGGGACTCTGTGATGGATTACAAAAAGGCTTCAGTAGGTGAGCCAAAGTGTTGCCCCTCTGAACTTCACTGCATCTTAATGGGCCTCCTCATTAAAGAATGGAAACCCAGCTCCTGTATGCCCATGGCATTGGTGAGGGGACTAATTTTTCTGACTCCATTATTGTGTTTCCTAAGGAGGATGGATGCTTCTGTTAGGGTTTATTTTGTCCATAATTTACAATAATATGCACTGTATATATATATGTGTATATATATATATACACATATATGGACATTTCTTCCATAGAGTTTTCTTGGTAAAAAATTTACAAGAAGCCCTGATCAAAATCCATTCCTGTGAAACTCTAGAGTGTATGGAGATATGGAAGACAGATCTTCTGTACGTTTGGGACAGAGAATGTGTTTATTGACTCCGTTATATTGTGCTCTCCAAGCCCTTGGTACAGTGTTCTGCACACAATAAGTACTCAATAATTATGATTGATTGATTGATCGTAAGCCCCCTAACACCAGGGACAGATTGTTTGGGGGGTACACCCCCTCACTCTCCAGTGGCTTCTTCCCCCTGCCTTCAAACATGCCCACATCACCATTATCCTAAAAAAACCCTCCCTTGGCCCCACTGCCCCTCCAGTTATCGCCCCATCTCCTTCCTACCCTTCCTTTGTAAACTCCTAGAGCAAGCCACCTATACTCGCTACCTTGAATTCCTCTGCTCGAACTCTCTATTGGACCCCACCAATCTGGCTTCCGCTCCCTTCACTCCAGTGAAACAGCCCTCTCAAAGGTCTCCATTGACCTCCTTCTTGCCAAATCCAATGGTTCCTACTCCGTCGTAATCCTCCTCGACCTCTCAGCTGCCTTTGACACTGTGGACCATCCCCTTCTCCTCAGTACATTATCCAAGCTTGACTTCACTGAGTCCGTCCTCTCCTGATTCTCCTCATCTCTCTGTCGGTTCATTCTCAGTCTCCTTTGCGGGCTCCTCTTCTCTCTCCCATTCCCTAACTGTAGGGGTTCCTCAAGGTTCAGTTCCTGGTCCTCCACCTACACTCACTTCCATGGAGAACTCATTTACTCCAATGGCTTCAACACCTGTTCTCTCTCCCTCCCTCCAGGCTAGCATCTCCTTCTCCCTTCAGTACATCTCTACTTGGATGTCCTCCCAACACCTCAAACTCAACATGTCCAAGACAGAGTTCCTTATGTTCCCTCCCATACCCTGTCCTCTCCCGAACTTTTCCATCACTGTGGACTGCACAGACGTTCTTCCCGTCTCACAAGACCGCAACCTTGGTGTCATCCTGGACTCCGCACTTTCATTCACCCCACATACCTAATCAGTCACCAAAGTGTGCCGGTCTCACCTTCACAACATCTCCAAGATCCGCCCTTTCCTCTCCATTCAAATCACTACCACATTAGTACAATCACTCATCCTATCCTGACTGGATTACTGCATCAGCCTCCTTTCTGACTTCCCAACCTCCTGCCTTCTCCACTTCAGACCATACTTCACTGTGCTGCCTGGATTATCTTTCTACAGAAACTTTCAGGGCTTGTCACCCCCTCAGAAATCTCCAGTGGTTGCCTATCAACCTCCGTATCGAGCAAAAGCTCCTTATTATTGGCTTCAAAGCTCTCCATCACCATACCCCTTCGACTGTAAGCCCGTCAAACGGCAGGGACTGTCTCTATCTGTTGCCGACTTGTTCATCCCAAGCGCTTAGTACAGTGCTCTGCACATAGTAAGCGCTCAATAAATACTATTGAATGAATGAGTACCTAACCTCCCTTCTCTCCTTCTACATTCCACTCCACACGCTCTGCTCCTCTGGTGCTAACCTACTCACTGTGCCTCGATCTCACCTGTCTTGACACCGACCCCTGGCCCATGCCTTACCTCTGGCCTGGAATGCCCTCCCTTCTCAAATCTGCCAAACAATCACTCTTCCCCACTTCAAAGCCCTACTGAAGTCTTACCTACCCCAGAGGCCTTCCCAGAATAAGCCCCCTTTTCCTCCACTCTCTCTCCCTTCCGTGTCACTCTTGGGCCTCCATACAGTAAACTCTCAATAAATATGATTGATGAATTGATTGATCCCAAGTATTTTGTACCTTGCTGTGCATGTAGTAAAAGCTCAATAAATCCCATTGACTGATTGATTGGTTGCTTACTCCCACTCAAAGTGATTATGCATGCATCCTTGTACTCTATTACTTCTCCCTCCTGTATTTCATTTCAGTGTCTTTCTACTCCTCTAGATTGCATTCACCCTTCAGCTGGAGTAGTATTGGCAAGAGGGCGGTGCTTCCCCATTAACCCAGAATCCTCAACTCCGGTGGGGAGGACACAGTGATCTACTGGAAGATTGCTCGACAGGCCCAAGATTTGTACTTTGGAAATCCACACCTAGACTCCAAGATTAGTTTGGAATTGGAAACACTTTGTTGCAGCTTTGCCAGTAATCCTTAAGCTGTGGAGGGACTTCACCGGCAATGGTGAGAGGCAGATTTTTCTCCCAAGCTCCATGGTGATAGGGAGGCTTCACGTCCCAGTGGAGAGTCCAAAATGGCCAACAACATGAACTGCTCCGAACTAGTCCTCCGGCAGGTTGTTATTCCTCATTCTTTTATGGTAATTGTTAAGCACTTACTATGTGCCAGGCACTGTACTAAATGATGGGGTAGGTACAAAGTTGTCAGGTTGGACACTGACCCTGTCCTACATGGGGCTCACTGTCTTAATTCCCATTTTACAGATGAGGTACCTGAGGCACAGAGATGGGAAGGGGCTTTCCCAAGGTCACACAAAGACAAGTGGTGCAGCCGGGACTAGAACCCAATTCCTTCTGACTCCCAGGCCTTTGCTCTATCTACTAGGCCGCAGTACTTTTATAGTGGCCTCTAAGCCATCACAGCTTTCGTCTGTTCTGCAAGATACAGAGTCTTATGCCTGTTCTTCCAGCAGGGATGGATCTCCTCCTAAGTGACAGTGGGCAGGGTGGGAGGAAGGATGAACCTCATGATGGGAGTGGCAGGGAGGGTGGGTGTTCATCACCTTGTGGCTGTTCCACACCTCACAGTCCCATCTTTGTGACTTTGTGAGCTTGGATTGACCCCTCTGCCCCATCTCCTTGACAACTGCTTCCACTACTGTGAAGAATGGCCACTTATGGCACTGGAGAAAACTGGACGAGGAGAAGCACATGACTCCTTCCGTGTTAGGCCTGGCTCACAACCAGATGATGTGACAAGTGTCATTTTGTGGAGATATGCCCATTTCACGTCATCAGAGCATATTTCTCTGGGGGGGGGGTACCCCTGACTCCCCATCTTCCATCAGAACCATTCTGTTCCCTTCTGAGGTCTGTGCCGACACAGACCCCATCTCCGAGTCAATGAACTCGGCAGAAGGAGTTACGACCGAGAAAGGTTTGGAGCTGAAAATAAAAATCCTCGACATAAAGGCGTTCTGTGGCTCAGCGAAATGGGACAGGGAATAGGCCAGGGAAAATGTCAGACTGTCCAGTATTCAACTGGACAAATGGTCATTCTCCTGCTCCTAATGTCTGAGAGTCCTCCTCTGGACCTTGGCATGACAAAGCAGAAAACAGCCCATTTACACCAACGCCCAAGGATCCCATTTCTAACCTTCTGAAACAACCCAAAGGAAATGAAGGCGAGAAAATGGGAAATAAGTTTCGTGAACTCCTGGAGGCAAAGGTTAGAGACTTTCTAAGGAAAGCCACAGTGGGGACTTAATTTCCCTCAACTATTTAGACATTTTCCCTCTTGTTTTCTTCCTTCTATGTCATAAATTTCCGTTGATGGCAAGTGAAGTGTTGGAGGAGGATCGATAGTTTTGAGCTTACAGCGCTCTATTGATCTATTTTTTTTTCTTTTTTTAATTTCTATTTGTCTGAAGGGGGAAAAATAGGGATTAGGTTGGGAAAGAGGGAGAGCTGAGTTTTTTCTCTCTCCTGTCATTTTTGCCTGGCTCTTCTGCCCTAGTGTTGACCAGAGAAGTGTAGCCTTCTGAGCTTCCAGTCAGTGCTGTTGGCTGTTTCTCTGAAGCTTTTACTGAATTCTACCAGAAGGTTTAGGGAGTTATCAGCTGGCAGGAGGAGAGTAGGAAGGGTTTTCTCTCCTGTCCTACAAAGAACCCTGACCTTCTGCCAACCCCCTCAGCCCTTCAATCAGCTCTTTATGCTTAGCCTGTATAATCCTTTTCCCCGTCGACTTCTGCCTTGGAATACCTAGGCCAGGACACTGGGCATTGTGTCATCTCTCTGGAAGCTTGCCAGGCTTTTTGCCATCTTCCTCCTCGTCTTCCTTTTCTCCTCCCACTTCTATTCCTCTTTCTATTTCTACTTCTGTCTTCTCCTCCTCTTCCCCTCCTTCCTTCTCTTTCCCGTTTCCCCCTCCTCCTCTTCCCCATCCTCTCCTTCTCTCTTTTGCATCCTACTCCTTTTCTCTCCTCCTCCTCTTCCTCCTCCCATCCTCCTCCTCCTCTTCGTCTCATTCCTCTTCCTTCCTCTTTCACCCTATTCTCTCCTTCTCTCTTCTGCATCCTCCTCCTCCTCCTTTCTATCCTCATCCTTTCTCCTCATCCTCCTCCTTTCTTCCTTCTCCTCCTCCTCTTCTTCCTCTTCCCATATCTACTCTTCACCCCCCTTTCCTTCTTCCTCTTTCTCTTCCTCCTCCTGTTTTTCCTATCCTTCTTTGCTTCCCTTCATCTTATTCCTCTTCCTCCTCCTCCTTTTTCTCCCTCCTCCATTTTTCCCTCCTCTCTTCCTCCACCTCTTTGTTCTCCTCCTCCTCCTCCCTAGGTTTCTAGATATTCTTATCAGATTCGTGAGGTCCCTCTGCCATTTGAAGAGGTGGCTAGGGTAGTCTGTTCTTCCCAGCTAATAACAGACTTGGTCATCGTAGGTATTTTGAGAATGTAGGAGCAATTTCTAACTCTGTAGTCCCTTTATGCTTCCTCCACTAAGAGCTGTGCCGTGACAAATGTGTCCCTTAACTCTTGGAAAAGCTGAACGGGAAGCCGTTATTATATGCAATGAAAAGCTGGCAGGTTACAGGGGAAATTTTCTGTTTAACTCTGAAGTGTTTGGAGAGCTGTAAATGTAGTGTAGAATCTGCTCCAGAGCTGATGAAAAGACTCAGCTCTCGACTGGAACTGGGATGACTCAGTCTATTTCTCAGCCAAGGGGTTGGGTTTTCCTATCATTCAATCATGGTTGGATGGCCCTGTGGGGGCTCCATTGGAACCCCAAAAGTCTCCATTTTGTTTTGGCTCCATGTCCAGAAGTATTGTCTCGGTTGCCTCTATCCTTAGGGCTTCACCCACAGGTCCCTAGTTCAAAATCTTCAAGGGCCATCCCTGTTGAGCCATCATGATATTATTTCCGTTGCTCCCAGTGGGTAGCTATAGCCCCCTGAAATATCTTTGTCGTGGGGTGACTCCTCAACCTGTTGTGGAGGAAGGACCATCCAGGGAAGGCAATGGGCAAGGAAGGGCTGAGAGAGGGTGCCGGGGTACATTTTAACAGAGTTGTTGGAAGATGACCCTGTCCAATCCATTTTCCATAATTCCTTGTAAACAGGGGACATGCTTTCCTAGAAAGTACAACCAACTGGCATCCTTCTCCCCAATTCAGAGAACTTGAGCCCATAAGCAGTGTCATTTCTGGGTCACATCAAAGGCCCATCCAGCCCAGGATTAACTCTCTGACAGTGGCTTCAGATCTTTTGGAGGACTATGTGATGGTTAACCTCTGGGACATCCATTTTAATGTCTCGGAATGGACCATCCAACATCCTTAATCTTCCCTTTGGTCACCCTACATAAGCTACTCATCCCTGATTTTCTCCACTCCCTTCTGGAACTTACAGTCTGTGTATTTTTCTGGGTAATGTATCTGTGCAAACATTTCCAGCTTGTGAAGATATGTTTCCTTTTGTTGGTCCTGAACCTGCCACCCTCAATTTCCCCTTGTCCTGTATCTCTGGGATTTGATGAATAACAATTTTGGGTCAATGTTTCCACCCATTGCAGAGTTTTGTAAACTTCAAACATGGACCTACTTCACTTCCATCTTTGCAGCCTGAAAAGTCCTAATTCTTTCAGTCTGCCCTCATGAGGAAGCTTCTCTGTCCTCTGATCATCAGGTCTGATGTCCTCTTCTTTTTGAACTTACCTACAATTCCACTCTTCAATAGCTCGACATTTCTTCCCACTTCAGCTTCAGATTTGCCATTTAGGTGATTGCAGTAGTTGCCAATTGGGCAGCAAGCTCTTTTTTTAAAATGGTATTTGTTAAGTGCTTACTATGTGTCAAACTTTGTTCTAATTGCTGTGGTACATACAAGTTAATTAGATTGGACACAGTGCCTATCCCACACAGGGCTCACAGTCTGAGTCTTGTAAGAAAATGGAGCCTTGCATGGAACTAATCGATCAGTCAAACAACAGCATTGATTGAGCACTAAGTGTGTAGAAGAATACAGAACAACAGAGATGATAGAAACAATCCCTTTCAGTCAAATGTATTTATTGAGTGCTTACTGTGTGCAGAGCACTGTACTAAGCAGTTAGGAGAGTACAATATAACAATGTGATAGACACATTCCCTGCCCACAATAACCTTACAGTCTAGAGGGGGCGGCAGACATTAATATAAATAAATAAATTAATAAATTAGAGATATATATATAAGTGCTATGGGGCTGGGAGGGGGAATGAATCTAGCCCACTATAAGCCCACAAGGAGTTTATAGTTTAAAGGAGCTTACCATCTAAAGGAATCCACCACACATTCGTTTCCCCATCTTTCAAGCCTTTCTGAAGTCACATCTCCTGCAGAAGGCTTTGCTTGATTCATTTATCTCATCCCCAGATCATAGAATCTCTGCACTCTTGTGTCAATTATCCATGTATGCAGTCTCTCCCACCCAAATCACTTCTGTACATGTTGATTTCAAACCCTATTGTTTAAGTTTTCAGTCATCTATAGATCCACTTTTCCTTTCTCTTCTATCAAATCAATAAGATATTTGGTATCTTCCTTCCTCCACTGCAGGCTCCTTGAAGACAGGGGTTGTGACTTCTACTGCTATCATACTCCCATAAGTGTTTAGTACATTGCCCTCCCCAAAGTAGGTACTCAGTAGGTACCGTTGGTTTGTAAGCTCCTTGAGGGCAAGGATTGTGTCTTCTAAATCTATAGAACTGTCCCAAGCACCAGTGCAGTCCTCGGCCCCTAGTAGTTGCTCAGTTAACTCAATTGATTATAGAGTATAGGGCTTCACTCTACTCTCTGAGGGACTCAAATCCCCAGCCCAGAGAACAGGAGACCAAATGCATAGAGCCAGACACTGTCATCAAGAGATCAGTCCCTTCCACTCCTGGCCTCCCCGTCCCACCTTAATCCCAGGGCAAGCGACTCTGATCACTTCCAGATTCCCGAGTTCCTCTCCAGGTCTTCTCCTCCTCCTCCTTTAACCTGTCAGCAGGGGAGGCTGGGAAGGATTCACCCAGAGCAGAAGGGGCAGGAGACAACTGTTCTGAAGTCCTGACACCAAAGAGATAGAAACGTATTGAGAGGAGGAAAGTGAAAGGCAGAGGTGGGTGACATGGGTCTTTAGTTAGGTAACTTATTCCAGAGGCTGACAACCATTCATCTCTTCCCTGTCTTCCCTCATCTGAACAGACATCAGCCCCTGTCTGACTTCAACTGCCAGGGGCCTGGAAGGAATAAAGAGAAGGACTGAAACCTCCTTGTTTTTGTCCCGAGAAGCTTCCCCAGAAATGAATGAAGCAGAGCCACCTAACAGTGCAAGGAGAGAAGGGAGGAGGGATATGGGGGGAAGTAGGGAGCCCAGTGAGGGAAAACAGAGATGGGGAAATCAGAAACTAGCTGGAGAAAGTTATCCAAAGACAAGCCAGGAGACAATGAGAATAATTAAGATCAGCCATAATCAGTCAGTTAGTCAATCGTATTTACTGAGTGCTTACTGTGTGCAGAGTACTGTACTAAGCACTTGGGAGAGTACCATATTACAATAAACAGGCTCATTCCCTGTCCACAACAAGCTTACAGTAATCCGTCATATTTACTGAGGATCGGCAATCCATCGATCAATCTATGGTATTGATCCTAACACTTACCGTGTGCAGAGCATTTGGGAGAGCACAAAGTGATAGAGTTGGTAGACATGATCCCTGACCACGAGGACCTTATGGTCTAGGAGGAGCTTAAGCACTTGGGAGAGAATAGCAGATACCAGGCACACTTCCCCTGCCCTCAAGGAGCTTCCAAACTCTGGGGGGAGAAGGCAAGACCAGAATTATTTACAAAGAGTGGGAGCAGGAGGATAGAATAGGATAAAATGCATGAACAGTATGCCAGGTAAAATAAAAATAAATGAATTAAATAATCAAATGAATATCCAAATGAGGAAGGGTTGAGGACTCCGATCTGCAATTCCCAAATAACAGCCAAAGTGCTTTAAAAAATGCATAAATTTGCAAAGCCCCTCTTAAAACCTGCAGATGAGTTCTACTTTCGAGATGACAAACCCAAATTCTTCCATTTCTCTTTCTTTCCTTCACAATGGCTTTGCCCCTCTCTCCAGTGATCCTATTCACACTCAGAAACAACAGTTAAACTCAAAGGCCTATTAGAAAATATTTATTTAGGACAGTATTTACTGAAAGATACGAAAGCAAAGGAACGGGTTTAGAGGAGGGGGGCAGAGAATTTCTTTCAGAAAAAGAAGAATAGAAAATGGAAATGGAGGCATCAAAGACAGCATTTCTATTTCAAAACACAAGAAAATAACCTTATAATGAGGAATCAGGGAAAACGAGACTGCAACCGTCCCTATGTATCTATCTTCTAAGTTCTATTGTTCTAGCTGAAAGGGAGATCACAGGAGGCAGGAAAAGGCAGAAGTTAGAAGCAAAAAGATTCTAAATAAGTTATGCTCCCTTAGAGACATACTGCCATGATGAAAATCATATATTTAAAAACAAGGTTCTTTCTGGAGTTATTAAAACTTAAAGAATTTAGCAAAGGAGCTAATTTGCTCACAGCCATTTGTTCCGTTGGCTTGTTTTCCCAGGCAATTGGCAGGGAGAGAGATTGGAGAGTCAGCTTCCTTGGATTTCCCATTGTTTGACTCCTGAGTGATTCATGGATGCCCAGTGGTACCCATTCCTCCAAATTCAATGAGATTTTAAATTCAACTTCATTGAGCAAGAAAACCCATTTTTATCATCAAACTAATATGTCATCCTGAAAGTTTCATCCAAATAATGTAAGGGCTCTGCTTCCTTCTACCTCAATCTCTGTCTATATCTCCCTTAATATCTCTAGGGGCCTCTGTCTCCCAATTCCTCTCAAGCTCTCTCTGTCAGTCTCTCAATCTTGATAGATTGACTGATTACTAGGTAGATGGAAAGATAAATAGATTGATTAGTGGATAAAGGATAAAAGGATGGAAGCCCTTGTAAACCAACAGATTTCTTGAATTTCAGCACCCAAATGACCATGAAAATCAACTGAAGACTTCTTGCCACAAAGATGCAGCTACTTCTGGGTTGGAGCATTAACTCCCAGAAAAATGGTCAGCTATACAAGGATAAATTGTAGCAACTGAAAAGTAACCCAAGAAGCTTAAAATGGAAAAGATGCACCTTAACCCTATTCTTCCCCATAATTCAAGCCCTAATAAAGGGAGATGCTGCAGTTGACCTGTGATTTTGTCAACTAGAGCAGGGATTAGTTTTTGTTTTTTGGCGGGTTTTTTGATCACGTCGACTTTCTGTTTTTGCTAATCACTGGCCACTTAGGAAGGAAGGTGTAGTTCTGTATTTGAAGCAACTTAGTTTGATGATGCAAGGCTCCAATCAACAAAGCAGTCCCCAGCCTCTTTCCAGCTTGCAATTTCTGCATTAATCCACTTCCTCTGCCCAACTTCCCTTCTTCTCCCCAGGTGGATTCCTCAGCCCTTCTGCCTTCCAACCCACCTCTGTTCATCAACCCATCCATTGGCATTTAATGAGCTCTTACTGAGTGCAGAGTACTGTACTAAACATTGGTGAGAGTACAGTAAAAACAATGTTGGTAGACACATTCTCTGTTCACAATGACCTTACTTAGCAATGTGTGTACTCTATCAATCGATCAATCAAATGGCATTTATTGAGCCCTTATTGTGGCCAGAGTGCTATACTAAACACTTGGAAAAGTACAATACAACAGTCTTGGTAGATGTGATCCTTCCCCTCAAAGAGTCTGCAAGTCTACTGGGTAAACACTTTCCTGTCCACCTATGTACCTTTCCATTCTCTTCTTCCTCCTTCCTGTAATTTACCTCCTATCTGTCCCATCCCAGTGGATGGTCAGTCAGATCCTTGAGGCCAGCAATCATTTATACTGTTGTACTCTCCCAAGTCCTCATTGCAATGCTAAATAAAATTGATTTTTTAGTGGCAGTTGTTAAACACTTTCTATGTGTCAGGCAGTGTGTTAAGTGCTGGGGTAGAGCAGATGGCTTAATGGATAGAGCTTGGGCCTGGGAGTTGGAAGGACTTAATAATAATAATAATAATAATGTTGGTATTTGTTAAGCGCTTACTATGTGCAGAGCACTGTTCTAAGCGCTGGGGTAAACACAGGGGAATCAGGTTGTCCCACGTGGGGCTCACAGTCTTAATCCCCATTTTACAGATGAGGGAACTGAGGCACAGAGAAGTTAAGTGACTTGCCCACAGTCACACAGCTGACAAGTGGCAGAGCTGGGATTCGAACTCATGAGACTTGGGTTTTAATCCCGGTTCTGCCACTTGTCTGTTGCATGACCTTGAGCAAGTCACTTCACTTCTTTGTGCCTCAGTTCCCTCATCTGCAAAATGGGGATTCAACACCTATTCTCCCTCCTACTTAGAATGGGAGCCAGGTGATCTCATATCTAGTCCAGATCTTAATACATTGCTTGGGATGTAGTAAATACTTAACAAATAATAATAACAATAATGTTGGTATTTGTTAAGCGCTTACTATGTGCAGAGCACTGTTCTAAGCGCTAGGGTAGATACAGGGTAATCAGGTTGTCTCACATGAGGCTCACAGTTAATCCCCATTTTACAGATGAGATAACTGATGCACAGAGAAGTTAAGTGACTTACCCACAGTCACACAGCTGACAAGTGGCAGAGCCAGGATTAGAACCCATGATTATTAAATACCACATTTAAAATTGAGGAGTCTATTATAGAGGGGATATTCTGGTAAGGGAACTGGTGGTGAGACCAGAGAGAGTAAGGTGAGAGGGAGATGGTGGTGAATGATGATTTCATGGATGGATTGGCAGAGCTGGATGCCTTCGCACCTTTTCCCACCTCCAGATATCCATAGAGCTGCAGCTCCAGGGGATCTCACATAAAGACTGAAGACACAAGTGAACATTTACAGGAGGCCGTCAGCAATGAATTTTTCATGACAACAAGGAAATCGGAGACCTGGTTCGGTTGTTTTATTAAACATACAAGCACGAATCCTTGAGGGAAGAGAGTCTTTGTAATTTCGGAGCTGTGACTGGAGTGGTGAGTAACACAGCTGTACAGAGGTGATTATCTAATTTGCTTGAGTCATTGGCCTGATCTCTCTCTCTCTCTCTCTCTCTCTCTCTCTCTCTCACACACACACACACACACACAAACACACACACACACACGTTATAACGTGGTTTTAGCTCGCTCTGGCGAAGGACCTAAAAGCAAGATGACTCCAATACTATTAAGAGGTGTCTTAAATGTCATGTTGGGGCTTCTTCAAACAGTTGAGCTCTGCTGGCAAATAGACATTGCAAACATTTTCCCCAAAACCCTAGTGGATTGTCTATGGATATGTCATCGAGAAGATTAAATTGGAATGGAGTCCTTTTGGATCCCTGCCCTGTGCTGGATGAGGTTGGGATGTAGTGGTCCCAGAGAAGGTGGTTGGACCTGTTTAGGATTTGGTTTCTGAAGGAGTCAACTGAATCTCAGGATGTTGTGGCAATCTTGGGAGAGCACTGACTGACCCAGGAACTTTCCTGCTGCCTTGGGTTGGGCAGGGATACCCAAAGTTCAGGATCCCAGCACACTAGCTACAGAACAATTATGATATTTATTAAGAGTCTATTGGGTGTGAAACTCTTGGCTGTAACCGCCTAGTGGGCAGAGAGCATCTCTCCCAACTCTGTTGCACTGTAATAATGAGGTATTGGTTAAGCGCTTACTATCTGCCAATCACTGTTCTTAGTGCTGGGGTAGATACAGTGTAATCAGGTTGTCCCACGTGGGGATCATGGTCTTAATCCCCAGTTTACAGATGAGGTAACTAAGGCACAGAGAAGTTAAGTGACTTGCCCAAAGTCACACAGCTGATAAGTGGCGGAGCCATGATTAGAACCCATGATCTCTGACTCCCAAGCCAGTGGTCTTTCCACTAAGTCACACTGTACTCTCTCAAGCCATTAGTACAGTGATCTGCATATCTGCACTGAATAAATACCACTGATGGATTAATTGATTGGGGGTAGGCACAAGATAATCAGGTCAGATACTATCCTGTTCAAGCCCACACTCTAAGAAGAAGGGAAAGCAGGGATTTTATTCCCATTTAAAGATGAGGAAACTGAAGCCTAGACAGGCTAAGTGACTTGTCCAAAGTCACCCAGAAAGGCCAGGGCAAAGCTAGAATTCAAATTCACAGACCAGTGCCCTTTTCCATAATAACAAATTGTCACTTTTGTTGTCAATCAATTAATCCATGGTCTCAATCAATCAATGGTATTTTACTGAGTGCTTACTATGTGCAAAGCACTGTACTAAGCACTTGGGAGAGTCAACAGAATTAGCAGACTTGTTCCCTGTCCATAATGAATTTACAGTTCTAGAGGGACAGACATTAGTACAAATAAATAATTTATAATAAATAATTTAAAGATACATACATAAGGTCTTTGGGATTGGGACTAGGGTGAATATCAAATGTCCTAAGGTTCCAGATCAAAATACATAGATGACAAAGAAGGGAGAGCAAACTGGGGAAAAGAGGTTTTAATTTGAGAAGACCTCTTGGAGAAGATGGGACTCTAATAATGCTTTGGAGGTGGAGAGAGTGGAGATCTGGCATATTTGGAGTGGGAGAGAATTCCAGGCTAAGCGGGGGAAGTGGGAAAGGGGTTGGTGGTGAGATAGACACGATCAGGACACAATGAGTAAGCTGGCCTTCAGGAGCGGAGTGGGCAGGCTGGGAAGGAGTAGGAGATTGGTGAGATGAGATAGCCTGTGAGCTCCTCCTCTAGACTGTGAACTCCTTGTGGTCAAGGAATGGGTCTTCCTTGTTTATTATAGTATACTCTCCCAAGCACTTAAGACAGTACTCTGCACACAGTGTTCAATAAATACCATTGATCAATTGATGGGTATTTTATTGAGTGTTTTCTATGTGCAGAGCACTGTACTAAGCTCTTGGGAAAGCACAATATAATATAGTTGGTAGGTGTTAACCCTGACTGCAGGAGCTTACAGTCCTCAGTAGGAAACAGATATTGAAATAAAATGTTAATAGTATCTGCCGTGCATCTTGTGGATCGTACATTTCCAGTTCTGCTCATCATCACAGAGGAATGTACATTTTACCAAAGCCAACCTATAGTTTTTTGGCCAATGAAATGCTCACAGGATCTAGGCACATGAAATATCCCTACTGAGCCAAAGTCAATCAGGATGCCTCTGGTATCCAAGCTATCCTATTAGATTCTGAACTCCTTGAGAGAGGGATTGTGTCTTGTTCTGCTACTGTACTCTCCTAAATACTTAGAACAGTGCTCTGATCAATACTGTTGATCGATTGACCAATTAAGGCCCAGGTTGTCTTGCAGGAGTCTGTAAACTCCTTGTTATCAGGGAACATGTCTACCAACTCTGTTAATAAGAATGATAATAATAATGGTAATTGTTAAGCACTTACAATCTGCCTAGCACTGTTCTAAGCACTAGGGTCTTGCCTTGCCTTATGTTATCGAGTCATCTCCAACTCATAGTGACTCCTTGTTTACCCCACCTCAACTGCAATCATTCTGGGAGTGTCTCCATATAGTTTTCTTGATAAAAATATGGAAGTGGTTTACTACTGCTTCCTTTCGCACAGTACCTGAGTCTCCACCCTTGACTCTCTCCCATGCCGCTGCTGCCCAGCACAAGTAGATAAAAGTTAAACAGGTTGGACACAGTCCCTGACCCATGAGGGACTTACACTCTTATCCCCATTTTAGAGATGAGATAACTGAAGCACAGAGAAATTCAGAGACTTTCCCAAATTCAGAGACGTGGCAGAGCCAGGATTAGAATGCAGGCCCTTCTGACTCCCAGGCCTGTGCTCTATCCACCAAGCAACATTGCTCCTACTGTAGGGTACTTTCCCAAGAATTTAATACAGTGCTCTGCACACAGTAAGCACTGATAAATATGATTGATTGATTGATTGCCTCAGCCCCTCACGTCCTCAGGACATTCAGAAAAATGAATTCCTGGGTTGACCCAATGGCCACAATTACCTCAGACAAACATTTGTGAGCAGCTGCCTGAAATGATGAATTCAGGGTCAGCCACCCAACCCAGCCTGTGACTGGGCAGGGACCGATGCCTGAAGTGCCTTGTGATTGGCTGGGAAAATACTCTTGCATATGCATAGTTTGCATGGTATTTTATGTCCAATAAGAGGGAAAGGAAAATATGTCATTATAATGGCTGCTCCAGACTGTCCCTGAAGGAATTTCTCACTCTCCCATTGGCTCTGATTGTGGCTCTGTTCCCACACCCTCCGGGGAGGTTTAATCAGAGCTCTGTGACTGATTCTGCCCCGGGTGGGGATGTGCCCTGAGAATCCTGGATCAGTTTCCTCTCCCTCCTGCCAGCCGGTACACATTTCTTCTCTTATTCATTAATCATTTGGACAGTTTAAATAGTGTCCATGTCAACTACTTCAGACACCACCATGAAAAAAAAACCCCAGAAATTAAAAGTGTATGGGATGACCTGAACTATTGATCTCACCACCCCAGTTGGATTTCTTTTCTCACCATTTTGGCCAATTGTCAGGTGTCCCCATTGTACTGGGACCAGACAAACCGGCTGGGATCATTGGTGGGTAGCTTGAAGCTGTCTAGGGTGGAATTGTAGCTCAGCAATGGTATAGTGAGGATGAAAATGATGATGAGGATGGTAGCAACAGTGATGATGATTGTGACAATGATAGACATAATAATCATTAAGGTATTTCTTAAGCGTTTACTATGTGCCAGGTACTGTACTAAACACTGGACACTGTATTAAGCACTGACAAGATGGAATATTCCTTCAAGAATGACCAAAGAATCTTGGCCCCAAATATAATGCTGGTGGCTTTCACAATGCCTCTCAGATTACCTCATTCCGGTAAATCAGGTTCCCAATAGGGGTAGTAGAGAGGTAAATAAGTGACAACAAGAAAATTAATCAATCAATCAGTGGTATTTATGGAGCATTTCCTGTATACAGGGCATCATGCTAAGTGGTTGGGAAATAATATAATGGAGGGTTTTTTTAATGATATTTGTTAAGTGCTTATGATGTGCCAGGCACTCTTCTAAGCACTGGGGAAGATACTAGGTTATCAGATTGGATTCAGTCCCTGTTCCACATGGGACTCACAGTCCTTATCTGCACTTCACAGATGAGGTAACTGAGGCACAGAGAAGTTAAGTGACTTGCCCAAAGTTACACAGCTTAGTGGAAAGAGCACAGGCTTGGGAGTCAGAGGTCATGTGTTCTAATCCTGGCTCCACCACTTAGCAGCTGTGTGACTTTGGGCAAACCACTTCACCTCTCTGTGCCTCACTACCTCATCTTTAAAATGGGGATTAAGACTGTGAGCCCCACGTGGTGTACCTACCCCAGCACTTAGAACGATGCTTACCTCATAGTAAGTGCTTAACAAATACCATCATCATCATCTTCATTATTATTATTATTATTATTATTGTTAAATGGCAGATCCAATATTAGAACTCATAGCCTCTCTCTCCCAGGTCCATGCTTTTGGCACTAGACCACATTACTTCCCTTCACTAAATACTTTTGATTGATTGATTGATTGATTGGGAAATTGGTTAAACACTTACCTAGCACCGAATTAAGTGCTTGGCTAGATTTTCCTAATCAGTTTGGGCACAGTCCCTGTCCCACATGGGCATATCAGCCAATTCCAGGGGATTTTGGTTCCTGTTTCATGACTTTCTCAGGAGTCTTATCCCCAAGTCTCCATAGTCAAGGCAAATAACTGAAGTGGTTAATGGAATAATTCACACAGAGGAAAATCAGTAAACCAATCAATCACATTTATTGAGTGCTTACTGTGCAGATCACTCTACTAAGCACTCAGGAGAGTACATTGCAGCAGAGTTGGTAGTGCCCTTCCCTGCCCACAAGGAGCTTAAACCAACTCTATCATATTGTATTCTCCCAAGTGCTTAGTAGAGTCATCTGCACATAGTAAGCTCTCAATTAATACCTCTGTGTGATTATATAGTCATTTTTTAATCTCAATTTATTTCTTTCAATTTTCCCCTTAACCATTTTCCATTCGCCACTTTCCTCAGTGGTGACCAGGCTCCTGACCACTCAAAATCAATTGCAAAATGATCCACAGGCACCTGGCTCTCCCATCAGGTGTGGATTTATTACTAGCTGTTTGAGAAAGGAAGGGGATTGAAGCCGAATAGGTCTCTGGTGTCTGTGACAGAAGGAGCTAGAGAGGAGGGTAATTCTTTGGGAAATGAACTCCCCTCAAGAGTCAGGGATGAAATGCCAGGAACAGAGATAATTTTCTGACCTCTTTATTAATGAAGACTCTAGATGATTAGAAAGCAAAGAAGTGACCTCCAAAAAGATTAGTTTCCCGTGTACTGAAGATGCCTGGATCTGATGTGCAATAGGGAGGCAGTGTGGGATAGAGGAGAGAGAGAGAGAGAGAGAGAGAGAGAGAGAGAGAGAAACAGGAATCTAGAAGACAGGAAACCTGAGTTCTGAGTTATAATGTGCTCTGCACATTATAAGTGCTCAATAAATATGATTGCTGATTTTATGCACAAAGAGATGGGAAAGGGCATTGGAGGTTTTGTGAGGGGACAGATGTCCTCCAATTGATATTATTTTGAAAATAACTGATGGAATTGAATGATCAAAGTTGAACCATATTTCTTAGCCCTCTAGACTCCTTGTGGGCTGGGAATGTGTCTAACAACTCTGTTATAAATTGTACTCTCTCAAGAGTGTAGTACAGTGCTTTGCTTACAGTAATCACTCAATAAATACCACTGATTGATTGATTGATTGGCTAGCTGTTCATCCATTGCTGTCACTGGAAAAATGAAAAATTCCTAGGCAGGGAGGGCAAGTTGAGAGAGAAGTTTAGCAAGGGACAGATGATGGTGAAGATGATGTTGAAGTCTCCCAGCAGGAAAAATTGATCAGCTTTAAACCTGAGCATTCAGGCCCAAGAACCTGTATGGAGGAGTTGAATCTAATGCTAGTGGCTTGCCTAGCTCCACTCCCACTTTCTGGTCCATTAATTCATTCAGCTGTATTTATTGAGCACTTACTGGGTGTGGAGCACTGTATTAAGTGCTTGGGAGAGTACAGTACAACGATAGACACATTTCCTGCCCAAAACGAGTTTACAGTCTAGAGGATTTACAGTAGAGAGGGCTGGTTCCTGCAGGCTGTGTTTCTGGAGGGGCACCAAATGTAACAAATGAGGAGGTAGGTATGTGTTAAACACTTACTGTGTTCCAGGCACTGTATAAAGCCCTGGGGTAGATACAAGCTAATCAGGTTGGACCCAATCCATGTCCCACATGGGGCTCATAATCTTAATCCCCATTTTTTCCAAATGAGTTAACTGGGTCATGGAGAAGTTAAGTGATCTACCCATGGTCACATAGCTAACAAGTGGCAGAGCTGGGATTAAAAGCCAGATCCTTCTGACTCCCAGGCCCGTATTCTATCTACTAGATCATACTGCTTCTCAGTGTGATTCAGCACACTGATCACAGTATCTAGAAATAGGCAGAACTCCCTGATTGCCAGAACAGTGCTTTTCCCTCTAGGCCCGCGATAGGGCAAGGCGAGCAGAGAGGGACAGACACACAGCTAATAAATGAGGTCAGAGATGTGCAATTTCAGAATGTGCAGTTAGAGATTGGAGCCTACAAGTTTGGTTGGAAGGCAAACCAACATCTAGCCCATGAATGGTGGGAAATTAGATTCAGGAGTTAGAGAGCATCAACTTAGTCACTTTTATAGAGTGAATTCCCTCGCTGGCATTGCAGGGAATTGAATACTCAGAGCCACACCACGGTTTGCATTTTACCATCCTTTCACCTGTAATGAGGGCTATGGATCATGCTTATTCCGGAAGACAGCCCCTCTCTGCCATTGGACCTGACAGCTGTCCGTCACCTCTGCCCCAGGGGCCTGCCCCGGGCACGACTCTGCAGGTATTTATCAAATTCAAATCGACAACCAGACCTCCAGAAACTGCCGATGCAGATTGCAAATCACTCAATCGTATTAGTGTCCTGTGCAGTTTGCTTTCCATTACTGCCGAGGGAAGGTTGATTCCATTAAGAGACATCAGGGTGGACTATTTTTAACCCCGAGCATTGACGCTGCATACTAAGGAGTAATGAGTCTGGCCCAGGTGTCCACCCAGCTAGCCATAATGGTATCACTCCTCATCCTCAAACTCCAGTGTTTCTGCCTGTGTGTGAGCTAATCTGTTCCCTGCACTATATAATGAGAAAACGGTAAATCCTATCGTGGTTGAGGCAACCTAGAGATTGAAAATGGATCAAATATGGTTACCTTGTCAGAAGGATTTTTCAAAATGTGTGTGGCGTAAAAATGTCTTTGCTTTCTTCTTTTCTACTGTTTTTTCTGGTGTCTTCCCTCTAGCAGAATTCTGAAGAGCTTTATGAACTTACGGAGCCAGTCATGGAGTGGGCCTGGCCACCTTCTGTCTGTAGCACCACACATTCTGCCTTGGGGTCTGTATTTTAGAAAAAAAACTATTATCAATCAATGGTATTCATCATATCTTTAAATTATAGGTGATAAATTATTTATTCATATTAATGTCTGTGTCCCCCTCTAGAATTTGAGCTCAATATGGGCAGGGAACATTTTCACTAATTCTGTTGCATTATACTCTTCCAAGCACTTAGTACGGTGCTTTGCACAGAGTAAGTGTTCAATAACACCATTGATTATGTTTATAACAATTAATAATTATGGCATTTGTTAAGCACTTTTATGTGCCAGGCACTGAACTAAGCACTGGGGTGGATACAAGTACGGTGACTTTGGGCAAGTCACTTAACTTCTCGGTGCCTCAGTTACCTCATCTGTAAAATGGGGATTAAGACTGTGAGCCCCATGTGGGACAACCTGATTCCCCTGTGTCTAACCCAGCGCTTAGAACAGTGCTCGGCATATAATAAGCGCTTAACAAATACCAACATTATTATTATTATACAAGCAACTAGGGTTGGGCATAGTCCCTGTCCCAAGTGGGGCTCACAGTTTCAATCCCCATTTTACAAATGAGGTGACTGAGGCAGAGAAAAGTGAAGTCACTTGCCTAAGGTCACACAGCAGACAAGTGGCAGAGCCACTGATCTTCTTTCAGGCTTTATCCACTACGCCTTGCTGCTTCCCTACTACTCAGTCAGTGGTATTAATCATATCTTTAAATTATATTATTAATTATTCATTTATATTATTTACATTTTCAGACTTTAAGCTCATTAGGGGCAGGAAACGTATCTGCTAATTCTTTTATTTTGTACTCTCTCAAGTACATAGTACAGTGCTCTGCACATAGAAAGTGCTCAAAAAATACCTCTGATTGATCAAAACACCATACTAAATGCATGGGAGGGTTCAATGGGTTCAGTCCCACTAGGCTGAAAGCATCCTGTGTGCAGGGAACATATCTGCTCAATCTATCACACTGTACTCTCCCAAGTGCTTGTATCAGTGCTCAGCACATAGTAAGTGCTCAATAAATACAACTGATTGGAGGTTCCTTGCCCTCCAATGTCAGGAGGTTTAAAAAGTGGAGAAATGACATGATAAACTCATGAAAGAGAAATCCATAATGGCAGATCACAAAACTGTGCTGGGGAGAAGCAGAGGAGAATGGGTTGAGAAACAGTGTCACTTGGTGGAAAGATCATGGTTCTGGGAGCCAGAGGACCTAGGTTCTAATTTCAGCTTCACCACTTGTCTGCTGTGTGACTTTGAGGAAGTTGCTTAACTGCCCTGTGCCTCAGGTTTTTTGTTTGTTTTTTAAATGGTATTTGTTAAGCATTTACTCTGTGCCAGGCTTTGTACTAAGTTCTGGAGTAGATAAAGGCTAATCATTTTGGACGCAGTCCATGTCCCATATGGCTTGTAGTCCCAATTCCCATTTTCCAAATGAGGTAACTGAAGAAAAGAGAAGTGAAGTGACTTGTCCAAGATCACATGGCAGGCAAGTGGCTGAGTTTGGTGTAGAATCCAGGTGCGTCTTACTCTGAGGGCCTATGATCTATCCACTAAGTCACCACGCTTCTCCCTCTTCTGTAAAATGAAGATTCAAAATCTTTCCTCCCTCCTAATTGTGAGCCCCATGTGGAACAGGGACTGTGTCTGATCTGGTTATCTTTTGTTTTATTTAATGGTATTTGTAAAGTTCTTGCCATGTGCCAGGCACTGTACAAAGTGCTCAAGTAGTTACATGATAACCAGACCATGTCCCTCAGGTCCCCATTTTACAGATAAGGTAACTGAGGCAGAGATAAATTAAGTGACTTGCTCAAGGTCATACAGCAGAGAAGTGGTAGAGATGGACTTAGAACCCAGGTCCTCTGACTCTCAGGCCTCGGCCCTGCAAGCTCTTTGCTGGTAGAAATGTGACTGTTTAATATTACATTGTACTCTTCAAAGTGCTTAGTACAGTGCTCTGCACACAGAAAGGGCTCAATAAAGACAATCGACTGAATGACTGAATTCTCACTAGGCCACACTGCATCTCATACTACTTACCACCCCAGAGGTAAGAGCTTACCAAATGCCATAATTATTACTTTTGTTTCTAGGGACTGAGAAACCTTTGGGAAGATCTCATGGGAACTAGATAGTGCAATGTGGCTTAGAGGATAGCGGACTGACTGTGGTCAGGAGAATGTGGACCTCAGAAAAGTCACCTGACCTCCCCAGGCCTCAGTTTCCTCATTTGTAAAATGGGGATAGGATATCTGCTTTCCCTCCATCTTAGATTGAGCATCTTGTGGAGTGGGACTGTCTGATCTAATTATCTCATATTTTCTATCTATTTCAGTGCTTGGCTTAATCATCACCATTAAGTGATGTAAGGAGATGTGAGGTGGCTAGACCGAGCACAAAGGATGGATCGAAGGGAAACAGAGAGGAGCATGAGCACGGAATTATTATTAAACATACTTATTGAGTGCTTACTATGTACAATGTACATAGTACATTGGAAGAGGACGAGATAACATCAGACACATTGGAGAGAACCCACAAGGAAGGCAGTGTCACTTAGTAGGAAGAACACTGGCTAGGTTGTCAGAGGACCTGGGTTCTAATCCTGACTCTGCCACTTGTCTGCTGTGTGATGCTGGGCAAGTCACTTAATGTCTCTGAGCTTCGGCTTTCTTACCTAAAAAAAAAGGGGATAAATTACCTGTTCTCCCTCCTCCACAAGCTGTGGGATGGGGTTGTGACTGCTCCAAGTGGATTGTATCTACCCTGGTGCTTGGCATATAATAAGCTCCTATCAGATTCCACAATTATCATCATTACTATTATTGTATTGTACTCTCCCAAGAGCTTAGTACAGTGCTTTGCACACAGTAAGCACTCAATAAATATGACTGACTGAATGAATACTATTAGGGGAAGGGTGGAGATTAGATCCTGGGAAATGGATAGAACTCAGCTGTTTCCAGCGCCCAGGCCTTGATATGAATCAACCTCTCACTCTTCCCCGGGGAAAGAAAACTTCAGGGTTTACTGTGGAATTCTTCTCCATAATCTCTTCTCAGAGATGTTAAGCGACTTGCACTCAGGGAAGTGTCTGCACATAATAAGCACTCAATAAATAGGACTGAATGACTGACTGAAGTGCCATTCCTGAGATGACCCAGCAGGCCAGTGTCAGAGCTGGGGATAGACGCCGAGCTGTCTTGATCCCTCAACCTCGTGTACTGTCTACCAAAGCATGTTGCTGCCCTCTTAATATTCCACTCTCTGGAGAAGATCAAGACTCCTGGGAAAACATTCTTCTCCGGCTAGTGACCCCTGGGGTTTGAGAATCCATTGCAGCAGCTGTAGCCATTTGCTCCTGCTGACCCAGTTGTCCTCTCCCAGTGTGATGGATAATGCTAAACGAGATCATTTCTGGGCCAAAGCTATCTAAGCTAATTGTCCTGCCCCTATAGGGATAATGGACCAGACCCTGGGGGGAGTGGGGGAGAATGGCTACTGATGTGGTTAATTAGAACCCACCAGGTGCTGGGAGAACTAAGGGCTGCAGGACAGGAGCCCCAGTCCACCCCCGTGGGAGCTCAGAGATCCCCAGGGAACACCCCTGAGGAGATATTATCATTATTATAAAATTATCAATGTGCTATTAAAAATGAAAGTAATCATCATGATTATGATAATGATCATAGTGATTATAATAATAATGATAATGATAATAATACTAATGACCCCTCATATGTGTATAGTTCATTTATTTTTCCCAAGGACTTTCACATCATTTATCTTACTTGCTCACATCACATTTTTGTGTGGGAGGGAGAGGCATGGATTGTACATATGAGGAAAGGGAGGTCCAGAGGTAAGCTTGTTGTGGGCAGAGAATGTGTCTTTTATAATAATGATAATGATATAATAATAAGAATGGTATTTAGGTGCTTACTACATGTCAAACACTGTTATAAGCTGTAGGGTAGATACAAGGTAACCAGGTTGGCCCACATGGGGCTCACAGTCTTAATCTCCATTTTACAGATGCAGTAACTGAGGCACAGAGAACTTAAATGACTTGCACTTAGTGCAGTCCTCTGCACACAGTAAGCGCTCAATAAATGGAATTGACTGACTGAAGTGACTTGCCCAAGATGACCCAACAGTCCAGTGGCAGTGGTAGGAATAGATGCTGAGCTGCTGTGACCCCCCAGTCTCGTGTACTATCCACCAGAATACATTGTTGTCCTTTTAATATTCCACTAGTTGTGTCGGGGAGGGAGAGAGAGAGAGAGAGAGTTAGAGAGTGTTTCCACTTTATGGCCAATGCCCAGCAGTGAGAGCTTCCAAGAAAAGTACAAGGATTCAGGAAAGGTGAAAGGATTCAGCTCCCTCAGGGCGGAGGGCAGACAGCAGCCCCCCAACCCCGAGTCATTGCTCTGATCTCTATCAGCAGAATTGCTGGCAGACTGCACACTGCAGCTCATCTAGCCTGAAAAACCTCCCCAAGCACGTCCCATCTTAGGTCATTGCGGCTTCATTACGCCGAGTTTCCGACGATCCCTTTGCCACCGTGAAACGATTCATCCGACCCAGGTCACACCATGATGAGAGCCAGGCTGCCTCCCCAGGGCCCGGCCTACCGAAGGGAAAGACGCTCCCGCAGCTCAGAGCCAAAGAGGGCTCAGTCCTTTCCCAGCTGAGCCTTCAAGGAAGGTGATGCTATTTTTTTCCTGTGGTAAATATGGACTTACTATGTGCCAAGCACTATACTTAAGCACTGGGGTAAGTCCAGATTCATCAGTTTGGACCCAGTCCACATCCCACATGGGGCTTACCGGCTTAATCTCCATTTTACGGATGAGGTAACAGGACCAGAGGAGTTAAGTGACTTTTTTTAAATTCTATTTAAGTGCTTACTATATGCCAGGTATGGTTTTAAGCACGGGGGTAGAACGAACTAATCAGGTTGGACACAGTCCCTGTCCCACGTGGGGCTCACAGTCTTAATCTTCATTTTACAGATGAGGTAAGTGAGGCCCAGAGAAGTGAATTTACCTGCCCAAGGTCTTTCAGAAAACCAGTGGCAGTGCCGGGATTGAAATCCTGGTCCCTCTGACTTCCAGGCCTGGGCTCTTTCCACTTGGTCATGCTTATGCTCTCCTCCTGCTTATCACTAGGAAGGGAGAAAAATGGCTTGCAGATTTTTGGGCGGGCCCACGGCTGAGTCTTGGAAATTCAGGCCCCATATTTTGTGGCCTCGTTCAGCCCCCACCCACATCCTGGCCCCTGGGTGGCTAGGCCGACCTGTGTCTGGGAGTTTCATCTCGTTGTACTCTCCCAAGCACTTAGTACAGTGCTTTGTACATATTAAGTGCTCACTAAATATGACTGATTTATTGATCCTCAAGGGGAAGCCTCAATCCTAACTGGACAGGTTGAAGGGACAGTGTCAGTCAGGGCTTGGACAGATTTTAGGGTGAAGTAGGAGGATCCTGGGAGATACCCAAGGTGTGGAAGGGGGGTTATACCATTTTAATAATAATGGTAATAATAATGGCATTTGTTAATCACTTACTATGTGTCAAGCACTGGTCTATGTGCTGGGGTAGATACAGGCTAATTAGGTTGGACACAGTCCCTGTCCCCATGGGGCTCACAGTCTTACAACTCACAACCCATTATACAGATGAGGTAATTGAGGTGCAGAGAAGTAAAGTACCTTGCCCAAGGTCACACAACAGACAAATGGTGGAGCCAGGATTAGAATCCATGACCTTTTAACTCCTAGGACCATGTTCTATCCACTATGTCATGCTGCTTCTCCTCATTTTACATATGAGGAAAATGAGGCCCTGTGAAGCTATATGACTGCCCCAAGGCCACACAACAGGCCAAAACTAACTCCCATCTCAGAAATAAATATACATTTTTCCATAGGTTGCCGAGGGAGGGAATAGGGAATACAAGTGCTAATTGTGGCTGTGGGGAACTTATCAGGGAAGACTTCCCGGAGGAGATCTCAGTTCATCCGTAGATAGTAAATAATCAATCATATTTACTGAGCATTAATATGTGCAAAGCACTCTATTAAATGCTTGGGTAAGTACTATATGACAGATTTGGTAGAAGTGTTCCCTGCCCAAGAGGAGTTTACAGTCTAGAGGGAGTTTACGATCCCATTGATTATATCTTTGGAAGAAAGCCAGTGTGTGGCTCACTGGAAAGATCCTGGGCTTCGGAGTCAGAGATCTTGGGTTCAACTCCCAGCTCTGCCACTTGTCAGCTGTGTGACTGTGGGCAAGTCACTTCACTTCTCCGTGCCTCAGTTATCTCATCTGTAAAATGGGGATTAACTGTGAGTCTCATGTGGGACAACCTGATTACCCTGTATCTACCCCAGCGCTTAGAACAGTGCTCTGCACATAGTAAGCGCTTAACAAATACCAACATTATTATTATTTCAAGTCAGGCATCCAGGTAGACCACACAGCATCATGCTACAGTCTTTCTGCGGCGATGCGGTATATTCTTAATCATCGATTATTGTTTATTTGACACCTGGCTGTCTGGGTTCATTTAAATGATGTGTATTTGGGAGTCCAGCTATAAACCAGCACCTTAGAAACACAGTCATTTATCAAGGACTAAGCTGCTGTTAATAGCCTTCCTCGGGAGAGTTTCAGGCAAATGGTTATGAATTGGGGAATATCGAGCCTTCAGTCAGACATGCTGGGGAGCTTTGTCTTCCATTTCAGGAGAATAATAGGGTGGTAGGTGTTAGGCCGGGGCTGGGTGCTGCCCAAAGGATGCGTTAATTCTCCCTCAGACAGGATGCAGACAGACCACTCGGAGATGGCCTTTCCCACCTTTCTGAAGTCCACAGAAAAGGACACGTTTCTCCTTCCCCCATGGAACAAGACCCATGGAGGGTGAGAGTCCCTATAGTAATAATAATGGTACTTACTAAGCGCTTAGTATGTCCCAAGCACTGTTTTAAGCGCTGGAGTAGATGAAAGTTAATCTGGTTGTACACAGTCCCTGTCCCATATGGGGCTTACACTCTTAATCTTCATTTTGCAGATGAGGTAACTGGGACCCAGTGAAGTGACTTGCCTGAGGTCATACAACAGGCATGTGGTGGAGCCAGAATTAGAACCTAGGTCTTTCTGACTTCCAAGCCCATGCTTTATCCAGTAAGTCATGCTGTTTCTCATAGAAGTGAGGCTCTGTTGAGCTGGGAAGATGAGCTGTCTTTGTGGATGAATCATGAACACCAGTCAGTTAATTGTATTTATTGAATGCTTACTGTGTGCAGAGCACTATACTAAGTGCTTGGGAGAGTACAATACAGCAAGAAACAGCCACATTCCCTGCCTACAACAAGCTTACAATCTCCCATTACAGGAGCAGTGTGGCCTAGCTGAAAGAGCAGAGGCTTCAAAGTCAGGGGACCTGGGTTTTAATCCAAACTCTGGCAGTTTTCTGCTGGGTGACTTTGGGCAAACCATTCAAATTCTTTGGGTCTCAGCATCCTCTTCTGTAAAATGGGAATTAAATACCATTCTTCCTCCCTTTTAATCCATGAGCACCATATGTCTGAGCTACATTTACCACAATCTTCCCCAGTGCTTAGCACATTCCATTTTCATTATTATTATTAGCTTCAAGCTCATCTGATCATCTCCACCAATCCATCAATCAATAGGATTTACTGATCACCTTCTGGGTGCTGAATGGTGTACTAAGCACTTGGGAAAGTAGTTGAGATAGAAGGCAGAGTTCCTACCCTCATTTAGCTTTCAATCTATCAAAGGAGACATACCTTTGATAAGCAGCGTGGCTCAGTGGAAAGAGCCTGGGCTTCGGAGTCAGAGGTCATGAGTTCGACTCCCGAATCTGCCACTTGTCAGCTGTGTGACTGTGGGCAAGTCACTTAACTTCTCTGTGCCTCAGTTCCCTCATCTGTAAAATAGGGATTAAAAGTGTGTGAGCCCCACGTAGGACAACCTGATTACCCTATATCTCCCCCAGTGCTTAGAACAGTGCTCGGCACCTAGTAAGCACTTAACAAATACCAACATTATTATTATTATTATACCTTAAATCATTTATAGATTGAAGAAGAGAAAGCAAAACTAGTTTGTACATGAGCAAGTGTTTAAATAGGATGATACACACTGCTCCTAGGCCCTCTTAGAAAAGAGCAAAAGAGTGATTTCTTTTAGGGTGATAACTGTTTTGGTTTGACCAAAGGAGATTTTGAAAGAAAAAGGCTGATTGGTAAAGGGAGATTAGAAGCTACCCTCATAATAATAATGGTATTTGTTATTATGTATTAAGCACCATTATAAGTCCTGGAGTAGAGACAAGTTAATCATGTTGGACATAGTATCACGGAGCTCACATTCTAAGTAGACTGTAAGCCCGTCAAACGGCAGGGACTGTCTCTATCTGTTGCCGACTTGTTCATTCCAAGCGCTTAGTACAGTGCTCTGAACATAGTAAGCACTCAATAAATACTACTGAATGAAAGTAGAGGGGAGGACAGGTATTGAATCCCTATTTAACAATTGAGGAAACTGAGGCTCAGAGAAATTAACTGACCTGCCCAAGGTCACATAGGCAAATGGCAGAGCTGGAATTAGAAACTAGGTCCTCTAACTCCCAGGTCCATGCTCTTTCCCTGCGGCCATACTGCTTCTGTAGGTAAAGCTAAGGATGAAGCGTGAGAATTTTGGGACGTTGGCTGGAATATTCCTAACTATGAGGATGGGAGTCCAGACATCACATGGTTCCTCCTAGTGTCCTGCAGCCATTGTCAGAGATGGGCTTCTGCTTGACCTTGGGCAAGTCACTTCACTTCTCTGTGCCTCAGTTCCCTCATCTATAAAATGGGGATTAAGACTGTGAGCCCCATGAGGGACAGGGACTCTGTCCAACCCTATTTGCTTAGTACTGTGCCTTGCACATAGTAAGTACTTAACAAATACCACAATTATTATTAATCCTGAGTGGGGTAGAACAGAGAGCTGACTTGGGAGTCTTCCCCATTCAAAGGAGGAGTCACAAGGGAGATAACCAGGAGTTCTGAGATGATTGCCCAGTCTTATTTGGACTGAATGCCTGCAAATCTTTCCTGAATTGGACAAAATGGGGAGGGCTTGAAACCGGGCCTTGCTTTTAGCTACGACTCTGACCTGAGGGTGGGATTGAATTATTTCCCACAAGCTCATACCGCCTCTACATTGTAAGCTTGTTGAGAGCAGAGAATGTGTCTATCAACTCACACAATCAATTGATTGATTGAATGAGAGACAGCCAGTGTCTCCTTCTTCCCACCCAGGTTAGTGCCTGAGAAGTGAGGCAGAGATTCTAGGGGGGAGAAGGAACAGAAGGCAAGGACTAAGAGTGGAGAAGTCTTTAGTGGCAACCAAGTAGAGGAGCAGAATGGCCTACTGGATAGGGCAAGGGCTTGGGAGTCAGGAGGACCTGGGTTCTAATCCCCACTCCGCCACTTGTCTGCTGTGTGAAGCTAGGCAACTCACTTAACTTCTCTGTGTTTCAGTTATATCATCTGTAAAATGGGAATTAAAGCTGTGAGCCCCATGTGGGACAGGGACTGCGTCCAACCTGATTAGCTTGTATCCACCCTAGCACTTAATTCAGTGCCTGGCACATAGTAAGCACTTAACAAATATTATTATTACTCACCAAAGCTTGACCAAACAGGAAAGGCAGTAGATCAATCACTCAATCGCTTTTCTTGGGTGCTTACCGGCAGAGCACTATACTAAGTGGTTGGGAGAGTACAATATAACAGTGTTGGTAGAGGCCTTCCCTGACCACAAGGTGCTTACAGTCTAGAGTGCAAGACAAACATTAACGTAAATAAATAAGCTAAGAATATGTTCTTGAGTGCTGTGGGGATTGCAGTGGTGAATAAAATGGGCAAATCCAAATGTGAAGTGATGCAGAAGAGTACGGGAGAAGGGGAAATGAGGACCCTGCGGGGAAGGCTTCTTGGAGGAGATGTGCCATCAGTAAGGCTTTGAAGGTGACGAGAGTGATCGTCTGTTGGATATGAAGAGGGAGGGCATTTCAGGCCAGAGACAGGACTTGGGTGAGGGGTCACTGGTAAGATAGATGAGATCTAGGTATAATGAATAGGTTGATATTAGAGAAGTGAAGTTTGTTGGCTGGGTTGTACTAGCAAATCAGGGGGGTAAGATAGGAGGGGACATGGTGAATAAGTATTTTAAAGCCAATGGTAAGGAGTTTCTGTTTGATAGAGAAAGAAGTGGATGGGCAATCACTGGAGGTTCTTGAGGAGTAGGGAAACATGGGCTGAACATTTTTGTAGAAAAATGATCTGGATAATGGAGTGAATGATCTGGAGTAGGAGAGACTTGAAACAGGAAGGTCAGCAAAGAGGCTGATGCAGTAATCAAGGCGGGATAGGAAAAGAGCTTGGATTAATGTGATAGCAGTTCAGCTGGAGAGGAAAGGGCGGATTTTAGCAATGCCATGAAGTTTGAACCAACAGGACAGTGGCTGACAAGTTCGCTCTCGCCTTCCTCTGGAGAATGGAAGCAAATTGGATCTAAACTCGATTAAGTTCACTTTGATTCACAGAAATTACTTTAAAGCCCTGGACACAGAGATCCTGGCTGTGAACTCTGCTTAAACCCTGACAATGAAATGTTCTCTTCATTTAGCAGAGAGCTTGTTCTCCTGGGGGTCTCCTGTTTGCTCAAATGGAACAGGTTTCAGATAACAATTAACCACAACTCCCACTTTCTTGGGAAGATCACAGATTCAGGAGAACAGATACCTGCCATTGACATAAGTTGCAAAATTGGTGGAATGTTGGGTTGTCTCCTGGAGGGATGGAAAGATCCCCCTGTCAGGAGAGAGGATGAGAATGATGCAACACATGCCACCTCAAACCCAAAATCACTGTGCATCTAAATATTATTCATAGGGAATGTCTGACTTCTCGAGATGGCAATTTCAGAAGCAGCTGCCAAGGGGGATTCAGGAAAGTGGGGGAGATGGTCTATATATCTTGGCTCGTCCCTTGAACACCACATCCAAGATGGTGGAAAAAGGACTGAGCTCAGAGTTTAGGCCCTGTGAGTCACTTTCTGTCTCCTTCACTGGGGCTTGGGGTGAAATTATCTCTAAATATCCTCCTACTTAGACTGAGAGTCCTGTGAGGGAAAGTGACTGTGTCTGACCCGCTTATATGTATAAACTCCAGTGCTTAGCACACTGTTTGGCACATAGTAAGCACTCAATAAATAGTTCAATTATCATTGGCTTAAATCCACCCCACTGTTTAAAACAGGGCTTGACACATAGTAAACTATTAAGTATTCATTCATTCATTCAATAGTATTTATTGAGCGCTTACTATGTGCAGAGCACTGTACTAAGCGCTTGGAATGTACAAATCGGTAACAGATAGAGACAGTCCCTGCCCTTTGATGGGCTTACAGTCTAATCGGGGGAGACGGACAGACAAGAACAATAGCAATAAATAGAATCAAGGGGATGAACAACTCATTACAACAATAGCAAATAAATAGAATCAAGGTGATGTACATCTCATTAATAAAATAAATAGGGTAATGAAAATATATACAGTTGAGCGGACGAATACAGTGCTGAGGGGATGGGAAGGGAGAGGGGGAGGAGCAGAGGGAAAGGGGGGAAAAGAGGGCTTAGCTGCAGAGAGGTGAGGGGGAGTAGAGGGAGCAGAAGGAAAAGGGAAGGTAAGCATTTGAAAAGCCGAATGGCCTAGTGGAAAGAACATGTACCTGGGTAACAGAGGACCTGTGTTCGAATCCCAGTCACTCCCCTTGACTGCTGTGTGGCCTGGGACAAGTCACTTAACTTCTCTATGCCTCAGTTTCTTCAACTGTGAAATGGGGATTAAGAGTGTGAGCCTAATGTGTGACAGGGATGGTGTCAAACTTGATTAGCTTGTATCTAGTTCAGAGCTTCCCCTTTCAGGGTCGCACTTGGAGAGTTTCCAGTACTCTTTCAGTCTCGGCTTTGGGAGGGGGGGTCAAGCAGAGGCCTACCCATTCCATTCCTAGCTTGAGAAGTGGCTACAGAGTGAAAGGTAATCTGCTACAAGTCAAAACTTACCCGTATTGGGCAGCAGCAGCATGGGAGAGAGTCGAGGTCGAAGATTCAAGTTTACTGCACTGAAGACAGCAATAGTAAACAACTTCTGTATTTTTACCCAGAAAACTCTATGGATACAATACCAGAACAATTGCAAATATAGAGTGGGGCATTCTGAGAGAGATGTCCGTGGTGTCACTATGGCTTGGAAATGACTCAACGGCATAAGACAAGTTCAGAGCTTAGTATGGTGCCTGGTACATAATAAGCGCCTAACAATTACCATTAAAAACAAAACAAATGTAACAATAATAATATTGATATATGCTTCTCTGGTATACTTTTTTCCCCATTGCCCGGTGGGAAGGGGCAGACATGACCAATCAGCTCTCTCAGGGTTCCTAGTCTATGGATCACTTGTGTCCAGGGCAGTGGTGGCCTGGGTTTCTCTCAAAGAGCTACCCTTGAAGTGCCTGTACATTGCTCCTTTATGGATCCAGGCACTGTTTCCCCCATTCCCTGTAAGTTCTCTGTAAATTCCCATTTCCTCAGTGTGTCCCCAAGCCTTCACCTGCAATAAAAAGGAGTAGGTAGAACTGGGATAGAATACAAGGATGGATTATTAATGATTAATTGTGGTATTTGTTAAGCACTTACTTTGTGCCAAGCACTGTACTAAGCACTGGGGTGGATACAAGCAAATCTGGTTGGACACAGTCCCTGTCCCACATGGACCTCATAGTCTTAAACCCCATTTTACAAATGAGGTGAATGAGGCAGAGAGAAGTGAAGTGATTTGTCCAAGGTCACTCAGCAGCCAAATGGTGGGGCTGGAATTAGTACCCAGGTCCTTCTCACTCCCAGGTCCGGGCTCTATCCACTAGGCCATGAGTCAGATGTCTTAGGGTGGCATATCTGCACCTGCTCTCTTGGATTTATGGCAACTTCTGAAGCCACAACCTTATCACAGCATCATGGGAGAGAAGCTGCATGGTCTAATGATTAGAACGTGGGCCTGGGATTCAAAAGAACTTGGGTTCTTATTCCAGCTCCATCACTTGTCTACCTTATGACCTCAGGCAAGTCATTCACTTCTCTGTGCCTCAGTTACCTCGCCTGTAAAATGGAGATTAAGCCTGAGCCCCTTATGGGACACTGTGTCCAACCTGATTAGCTTGTATGTACCTCAGTGCTAAGTACAGTGCCTGGCACATGATAAGCTCTTAACAAATACCAAAAAAAAAATAAAAATGGGAGAGGATGCCCCCGACCAGGTTTCTCTTTGGGGGTAGTGAATCCTTCTTCCACTTTTGAAGACGCATTCTTGTGGCTTCCTCAAGCAACAAGACAATAGTGAGACCATCTCAGAACTGGTCAGGTCATTGAATAATAATAATAATACTGTTGGTATTTGTTAAGCACTTACTATGTGCAGAGCACTGTTCTAAGTGCTGGGGTAGATACAGGGTTATCAGGTTGTCCCACGTGGGGCTCATGGTCTTAATCCCCATTTTACAGATGAGATAACTGAGGCACAGAGAAGTTAAGTGACTTGCCCACAGTCACACAGCTGACATGTGGCGGAGCCAGGATTAGAACCCACGGCCTCTGACTCCCAAGCCCGTGCTCTTTCCACTGAGCCATGCTGCTTCCACTGAATCAGTCCCCTGCCTCCAGGCTGACTATATCTTTAAGAAAGATAATTGTCCATCCACCTATTCATTTTTCAATCTACAGGGGAGACAGTTTTCTCATCTCTTTTGGGAATGGGTCCAGTATCTCACAAGCCCTATGGTCAGGATACCTATCTTCATGTCTACCCTAAATCCCTCTTACTGCAGTTTAGAATCTTCTTCCAGACTTTGCCATCGGGGAACGCAGGAGAATGTATAAACCATTTCTGAGACCCTTTGGTCCTTGGCATCTACCGTGTCAGGCAGCACACATCGTTTCAGGATAAAAGCCCAGTCAGGCTCAGCAAGCAGAAGCTTGAGAGGATTTTACTCAAGTGAGGCCCTTAGAAGTTGCCCCCTACAGTAACCTCAAGGCCACAGAAGAAAGCAAGAGCAAACGCACCTCCTCTCGCTCTCTCGACACTGAAGGATTCCCCTGGTAGGTCCTGAGAGAAGATGCCTAGGTCCCAGGATTGAAGCCTTAGATCTTTTAACTGCTGCTTGAAAGACCTTTTTTCATATTTCAAAATAGATTCTTGGGGGCTTTGCGATGAGTAGATTTCCTCAGCCAGGAAGGTGAGGATGACACCTTGGCCCTAATAATAATAACAATGACTATTATTAATAATAATTATTATTATTATGGTATTCGTTAAGTGCTTACTATTTGCCAAGCACTGTTCTAACTGCTGGGGTTGGACTCAGTCCCTGTTCCACACAAGGGGCTCATGCTCTTAATCCCTATTTTGCAGATGAGGTAAATGAAACACAGAGAAGGGAAATGACTTGCAGCATACATGTGGTGGAGCCAGAATTAGAAACCAGGTACTTCTGAGTCCCAGGCCCCTTCTCTATCCATTAAGCCCTAAAGGGCTCTATTTGACCACATCCCCAGGGAAAAGGCTGTGCCTTGGGAATGAGGTGAGGAAGCAAAGGAGTCTGGGAAATGGCACTAGAGACCTGTGGATGTAGAACAAGAAAGCGTTGGAACTCAGAAGAATGTCCACTCCAAGGGTGGATTAACCACTTTCCACTTGCTGGGAAATGTCACTGGAAGGGGTAAGGCATACATTGAAGACTTCCCTTCCATGAATCAATTCAACTCCCTCTTGAACCTACCAATATTCAAGCATCATTTGCTCCTTGGCTCCGTGGAACTCTGAAGACATTCAGGGTTGTCAAATTCCAATTTGAAACTGCAGACAAAGACTAGTCTAATATGAAAGCACATGGAATTGGGAGTCGCAGACTTGGATTCCAGTCCTGCCTCTGTCTCTTTCTGCTGTGTGACCTTGGGCAGCTCGTGCAACCTCTCAGGGCTTCAGTTTCCTCTATAGAATGGGGGATGAAATACCAGTTCTCCCTCCTTATTAGACTGGGACCTCCATGGCACAGGGATGGTGTCTGACCTGATGATCTTGTATGGCCCCCAGTGCTTAATTAATTTGGCACATAGCAGAGGCTCACTCAGTGCCATCATGAGTAAGAAAACAACCATTAGAGGAGGATATTTTAAAACAAATCGTTCCATCCTGAGCATCTCAGAAACCTGGGAAGGACCACCAGGTGAACACCTGTGATTTGGACAGATGGTTGCCAATTCTATTTTTGTAGGTCTCCTAGGACAGAAACTCCACAGCCTCCTCAGATTCCCTCTTCCAGGCAGGAAATTCTTATTTAGAACCAGCCCTAAAACTCTCCCTCCAGTCCCAGAGTGGTTTACCTCATCCTCAAGTCCTCTGTGGCACAGACTTTCAGTCTTTCCTTTATTGTCATTCTTCCCTGGCTGTCCACCCAAATTGGAGATGACTCAGCCAGCACTGAGACCCTGCAGAGCACAGCAAAAAGTGCCCCTCCTCCAGCCCAGGCGTGAAAGAGTTTTAATTGGAATATCTCTTCCTTACCTTCCACTGAGTTGAATGCCCTCTGCTAATACTCAGACCATTTTCCTCTTCTTTGCTGAGCGATAAAAATTTAACAAGGACAGGAAAAGCATTAAATGAATCTATTTTTGCGGCCGTTGGAAGGCCTGTAATGAGAAGAGGAAATCCATAATTGAACATAGAGTGGTACAAGGTAAGTCATTAGTGCAATATATTGAAACATACAATCATGCAAAGTAATAAACTGGAAGGATTTGGTAAGAGGTCAAGCGTGCTACTGGGAAGTTGGTTGGTTTTTTGCCACTGGGCTCGTGTTGATCTGGAGAGGTTTAATGAGATGAAGAATGATGATCACGTGTCATGAGTGTCTTGACACACCTCAGGTTGGCTGAGAGCTAGTTAGGCTAGTGCTAAGCAAGAGCTCTTGAACTTTTGAATTAGGCTGAGGGTTGCTTAAAGTGATTACCGGACAGAGTGCTGATGTCTTGACCCTAGACCGCTAATAATATAATTGTGGGATTTATTTAAGTGCTTCCTGGTGCCGGGGATCGTACTAAATGCTGGGGTAGATGCAAGATAATCCAGACAAGATAATCCAGATCAGACACAGTCCCTCTGCCACATGGGGTTCACCATGTAAGGGAGCGGAAGGCAGCTATTAAAGTCTTATAGATGATGAAACTGAGGCTCAGAGAAGTAAAGTGACTTATCCCTAGTCACACGGAAGGCAACCGTGAGAAGCAGCATGGCCCAGTGAATAGAGCTTGAGCCTGGGACTTAGAAGGACCTGGGTTCTAAACCTGGCTCCACCACTTGTCTGCTGTGTGACCTTGGGCAAGTCACTTTACTTCTCTGTGCTCCAGTTATCTCATGTGTAAAATAGGGTTTAAGACTGTGAGCTCTATGTGGGACAGGGACTATGTCCAACCTGATTAGCTTGTATCTATCCCAGGTCCTGGCACATAGTAAGCACTTAACTAATACCATAGAAAAAAATGGAGAAGCCTGGTATTAGAAACCAGGTCCCCTGACTCCCAGGCCTGGGATCTTCACTTTGTTTATCATTGGGAACTTGGGCCCTCTTTCAACATCCCTCTGCCTTACTGTCCTCAAAGGGGATGGGAATGTTGCTCTTTGGAGCCTAACAGAACCATGTTGGGCTGAGGATTTAGGGAATCATTTGTCCAGGGCATGGAGTGGGTCAAAAATATCAGGTCCAAGAGGGAATTGAAGATATTCCAGGACAGGAAGCCCCAGTTGAGCTGTCAGAGGGAAACGTAGGAATCTTGGCTGTTTCTGCCTCTAACCACGAGGTTTCACTTTACTTCCCTCAGTTATCTCATTTGTAAAATGGGGATTAAGACTGTGAGCCCCACATGGGACAGGAACTGTGTCTAACCTGATTTGCTTGTATTTACCCAAGTAATAGTAAAGTACCTGGGACATAGTAAGTGCTTAGCAAATAGAAGGAAAGGAGGGAGGGAGGGAAGGAAGGAAAGAGGGATAGAGGAAGAAAGGAAGGAAGGAAGAACAGGAGGAAGGAAGGAAAGAAGGAAGGAAGGGAGGAATGAAGGAGAGAAAGGAAGGATAGAAAGGAAGGGGAGAGAAGGAGAAATTGGGGATCCCAACTCATTTCTTAATCCTCCTCTTCTTCGGGTGTCTGAGGAAGGCTGAATCTTAGACCAGATGGCCCAATGGACTGACTCAGACATAGCACACCTTACCATTGATGATATTGTGACTTGTGTTTTCTTGCCAGGTGACCCTTATCTCAGTTTCACTTCCTGAGTGTTCTTGGCCAGGTGAATCAGAAAAGTTTACCAGGACAAGTTATTCAGTTTTGGAATTTACCCTGTTTACTAGGGCAACACATTGTACTCAGTGCTGAATTTGATTTTAGGTCATCAGCTCAGACACAGTCCCTGTCCCTCACGGACTCGCTCTCTAAGAGGTAGTAGCCATAATGGTATTTATTCAATGTCTAATTTGTCTGGGAAGGGAACAGTGATATCTTATGCCTACATGACAATTGAGAAAACTGAGTCCCAGAGAGGTTGAGTGCCTTGCCTGAGTTCACACAGCAGGCAGGTGGCAGAGTTGAGATTTGATCCTGATTCCCAGTCCTGTGCCCTTTCCCGTGGGTCAGCTGCCTCCCTATAATAATAGTAATAATAATGATGGTGTTTGTTAAGCGCTTACTATATGCCAAGCACTGCTCTAAGCGGTGGGATGGACATAGGGTAATCAGGTTGTCCCATGTGGGGTTCAGAGTCTTAATCCCCACTTGAAAGTTGAGGTAACTAAGGCACAGAGAAGTAAAGTGACTTGCCCCAAATCACACAGCTCATAAATGGCAAAGCTGGGATTAGAATCCATGACCTCTGACTCCCAAGACTATGCTCTTTTCACTAAGCCACGCTGTGCTTTTCTATGACCTTACCTATGACCTTGACCTCTCTGGAGCTCCCATCATCCCACTTCTGTGGGCCCACAATCGACGTCCCTCTCCCCATCAGAAGAAATCCTCAACTCTAAGACTGAACATGTCACGGGAGGAGCAACCAGAGACTACGTCAGAAGGACAGTTGTCTTCTTGGAGAATGGGGATGTTGAATTAGTGGACATTAAAACGATGAGTTATCCCTGACTTCCTTTGAGGCTCCCAACGCCCAGCTGGGTGGGATAGACTCTGAACATTTCCCAGTCTTGGAGAACTGAGGACCCCCAAATGTTTGAAGAATATTAATTAAGTCTTAGAAGGCCCGTCTTAGAAGGCCCTTTTGAAGCTGACTTGAATGAATGTGGTTTCTGGGTTCTGGGGTGGCTAAGATGCTTGCCAGGAACTCTCTAGGCTCAGGATCTTCATCTGTCTCTGATCCTCTTCCTATGGACACCCTACATCTGGTTCCTTTCCAGGTCTGATGACTTCATGGGATAATCAAAAATGTCTCTTCTCAGTGGGTGATGATGCACGGGTTCCTAATTCCTTGTTTGGAAGCCATTGCCACCTGGATCATTTTTTCCCAAAACATTGTTTTCCACTCCTCCAAACCTCCACTGGTTTCCGCCCCTCTCCAAACTAAGCAGAGACCCTTGACCCCTGGCTTCAAGGGATTCCACTTATCCACTCTCTCCTCTTACTATACCTCAGCTCACAATCTTCATTCCTTTCTAAGCTAACCTGCTCACTGCACTTGTATAATAATAATGATAATAGCAACAATAATGGTATTTCTGAAGTGCTTACTATGTTCCAAGCACTGTCCTAAGCGTTGGTGTAGACACAGGATCATCGGGTCTTAGTGAGCAGGGTTCTCATCTTCCAACTCTATTGTATTGGACCTCTCTTGGTACAGTGCTCTGCATACAGTAAGCTCGCAATAAATGCTACTAATTGATTGATTGAGTGGTTCTGAGATAATTTTCAATGGCTGATGTTGGACAAGGCCACGCAGGGAGAGGAGCTATGGAAGCCCAATGTTGTGTCACTAACTCAAGCCCCCCGTTGCAGCTAGAGACATTTGAGAAGTAGCCTGGGCTAGTAGAAAGGGCACGGGCCTGGGAGTCAGAAGACTTGGGTTCTAATTCCAGCTGTTCCACTTGTCTGCTGTGTGACCTTGGCCAAATTGCTTAATTCTCTGCTCCTCAGTTACCTCATCTGTAAAATGGGGATTAAGACCGTGAGTCTCATGTGGCAGAGGGAATGAATCCAAAGTGATTAGCTTGTATCTACCCCAGTGCTTAGAGCACTACCTGGAACTTAAGTGTTTTAAAAATAACATAAGACAAATAATATGTCAGTCTCTCAAGGGTTTCTCTCACCCCTCAACTTCCTGGCCCTTTTGCAGCCACAGGAACCCCAGCTTCTGCCCACAGATTGTAGATCTCTGGGGACCTTCATCCCCCTCTCTCCCCATGCCCCCACTGGTCAATGCCTGGGCCCACAGTGGGTGCCCCAGGATGCCCCTGGAGGGTGTGTACCATCCCAGAGGATCCAGGTGACTAGCATTACTTCCTGGGCAAATAATAATGATGATAATAATAATGATATTTGTTAAGTACTTACTATGAGCCAGACATTCTACTAAGTGCTGGGGTAAATACGAGCTACTTAGGTTGGACACAGTCCACTTCTCACAGAGGGCTCACTGTCTTAATCTACATTTTACAGATGAGGTAACTGAGGCACAGAGAAGTTAAGTGACTTGCTCAACATAACCCAGCAGACAAGTGGTATAGCTGGGATTAGAAGCCAAGTCCTTCTGACTCCCAGGCCCGTGCCCTATCCATTAGGCTACTCTGCTTCCATTGGTGAATCCATCAGCTACTGGGCAGCCATCTGGCCTGAAGCCCATGCCAGTCTGGCCTCCACAGCCCACGCCAGTCTGGCTTCCTCTGGGAACCCTCTCTGAGCAAATGGAGCTGCCTCCTTTGGGGCATCCAGACAGTGACCAGTCCAGGACCAGACTGGGCACCCAGGGCACATGAAGTCTGGGAAGTTTTGCTGTCTCCCTGAATTAGAACCATTCCTTGGAGGGTATGTAGGCATGATTGGTGCCCTCCAGAAGCTTAATGTCTAGGAAGGGAGACAAATATTAAAATAGATCATCCAGAGGGAAGGTTGCAAAGTGTGAGGAGAGGGCAAGCCAGTTGGCTCCCACCAACTCCAGAGTCAAAATCCATTACCTTAAAATTGGCAAAACAAGCCTCCCTCCCCTGCTCCCCATTAATATAGGCCTATGAATCAGTTTGCTCTTTTTGGAAGTACTGAACACGACACTCCATCTTTCATAATAAAGAGGCCATTATTCTCACTGGCTGCTCGTTATTCCTGTTAAGTAGCAGCAGACTCTAGGCCCGAGGCCCCGGCTCTAGCCAGGGAAGCCGGCGAGTGGAACCATGGGTCTTGGACTGAGGGCAAGGTGTCTGTCCTGTGCCAGCATGGGTCCAGGTGGAGCGGACAACTCTCACTATCCAGTGTACCCAGGCTCATGTGGACTGACCAGGGAATTAGTAGCTGCCATTCCATGTGGCCTGACTCTGCATGTCTACAGAAGAACGGTCTCCAGCAGTTTGGCCTCCACGACTGCAGCCTCCACCAGGCTTGGCTGGGAAACACCTGGTTGAGTTGAGACCAGCTGGCTGAGAGGACTCCTTTGCCTATCCCACTGCAGATCTCTGCTGAGAAAATTATTGGCTTTGTTTTTTTTCCTTTAGGCACATCTTAGGCTCTCAGGATCTCGCTTCAGTGACCAGAACTGTGGGAGGTGAGAAGGACCATGGGTTCCTTTAATCTAGTTGTGGTATTTGTTAATCAGTAGTATTTATTGAGTGCTTACTCTATGAAGAGCATTATAATCAGAGCTTTGGAGCAATAGAGTCAGTAATGACTGTGGCAATTGTTAAGTGCTTACTCTGTGCCAAGCACTGTATTAGACATAAGAGAATCAGGTCAGGTAGGATCCCTGGCTCACAATAGCCTTACAATCTAAGGGGCATGAAGAACAGCCATTTAATCCTCCATTTTACAGATGAGGAAACTGAGGCACAGAGACATTAAGTGACTTGCCCAAGGTCACACAGCAGGCAAGTGTCAGAGTAAGGATTAGAAATGGATCCTCTGCCCCGACCTGTGCTCTTCCCACTAGGGGCAAGCTGCTGCTCTTGAGCTCTCTCAAGGAGCTTTCAGGCTAGTAGGGGACATAGTAAAAACACATTAGAGGTAGGAGAAGCAACAAGGTTTATAAAGAACCACTGGAGTCGGGATGGCAGTGGGCTGAATCTCCAAAAGCTTAGATGATTCAGGTCTGAAGTAGCCACTAGGGGTAATCAAATGGAGAGAAGGGATGTGATTTCGGAAGGGCCTTGAGGATGAGGAGAGCAGGGGTCTGCCAAATATGAAGGAGGATGGTGGCCCAAGCAAGAGGGAGGGCTTGAATAAGAAACTTGGGGTGAGGGAGAGGAGAGAGGGGAACATGCAGAGGTTGGTTTCAGAGGAGTGAAATGTGCAAGCTAAGTTTCAGTGTGAGAGGAGCAAGGATAGGTAAAGGAGAGAGAACTGCTGAAGTGCTTTAAGGCTGGTGGTCAGGAGTTTCTGCTCGATGCAGAGAGGAATGGGCGACTCTGAGAGAATTTGGTATGCTGAGCACTATGCTGAATGCTGGGGTAGGTACGGTGTAGCAGGGCAGGGAATGTGTCTGTTATATTGTTACATTGTCCTTTCCCAAGCGCATAGTACGATGTTCTGCAAATAGCAAGAGCTCAATAAATATGAATGAATGAATGAAAGACTCCTAATCTAAAAAAGAAGGGTGTGGAAGCATCAATAAATCCATTTACAGAGGAAGAAACTAGAGTCCAGAGAGGTTAGTGACCCACCCAAGTTCACACGGTAGGCAAGTGGCAGAATTGGGATTAGAATCTGAGATGCACAATTCCAAGTCCCATGTTCTTTCCACTAGGCCACCCTTACATTCATTCAATCGTATTTTTTGAGGGCTTACTATATGCACAGCACTGTACTAAGCACTTGGGAGAGTATAATGTAACAATTAGCAGACTCATTCCCTGCCCACAGTGATCTTACAGTCCAGTTAACACCCTTCTTCCCTAAATTCTGGGGGTTTCTCACCCTTGGGCTGACTCTCCTGAATTGTAAGGAGAGAAGGAAGTGAGCTCTGCCGCCCAGTTAGAGTGGGGTTGGCAGTTCTGATCGCTCTGCTTCCGGGGATCCAGATGGCGACATATGAGACCCTTCTAGGGCAGAGCGTGACCAGAACTGACACTTTGGTTACCCTAAGTTTCACTTATCTGTCGCTTTTGTTTATCCTCATTTGCACCCTTTACTAATTTGAGCTGACACAATCAGGGCAAGACCACGAGGAGCAGACGACAGATTTTAAATATTTCATATAATAAGAAAGTACCGAATGCTGTCTCCTGCCCCTTTCTATTAGGATGGGAGATGTGGGCTCACCACCATGCCACGTGGCTGAGGCATGAATTTATAATAAAACTCCTCAAGACATGTAAAATATCAGTCCTTTTGCTAATGGGAATTGATTCTGAATTTGATTCATTTTAACCAGGTTGAATGAACTTTTCTTCTACGTCGGCTCCCAGATATTTGTCCATTAGGGGTCACATGACTAGGGAGAACGATCACGGAGATGATGGTAAATGAGGGAGATCGTGGAGCAAGATCCTTTTGGGTTTCCTCAAAGTGATGCTTCTCCGTTGCATGTGGCAGCCTCTCCGTTGGCCCATGAAAAGTCAACGCAGTTAGGTCAGAGATGACTGGGCTTCGACAGATGCACTTTTAGCCGATTGCTTTGAGGAAGATTAGGGATTTAGAAGACACGTGTCCTGTGTTTATGATGCTGTGTTCTGGATAAGCTGGAGTGGCCTAAACAACTCCTCCAAATTCAGCTCAGCTCCCAGAGGATGCTGAGCAGAGTTTGGGAAGATACCGGAGAAGAGCTCATTGTGGCTCTGGTCTGATCCAGAAGCTTCTGGCAGATAGAACTACCTTCCTGGATGATGTTACATGTGTAGCCTTTCCCATCCTCCTCTCACGGATGCAGCTGGGAGGTGTGATGGTGCGAAGAGCAAGCAAAAGGCATGCTTCGGCAGGGTTCTTAAAAGGAGAGGAGGAGGACCCTCTGCTATTCATCTTCTCCAGGCTGGTCTGTGATCACTGGAGGAGTTTGACAGTCAGGGGAGGGCATTTGGGCTCCCATCTGTCTGTGCTCTGAAGTTTCTTCCTCTTTGGGGACGGGTATCCTGAAGGGTGGACATTGATGGCCCCTAGGGGATACCATGTGCTGATGTACCTTGTGACACGTGATGCATGTCGTTTTGTGAGTGTCTGACTGAGGCTACCTGGGTCTAGATCCCTATCCCGCAACTGGCTCCAGAGCCTCCGTGTTCCCTTCTCAGTTTCCCTTGGGCATAGGAGCCACTTCCAAGCCATGGCACTTGGACTGGTGGAGAAAAGCTGGGCACTGAGCGTAAAACTCCCAGACGAAAGGTGTCCAGTTCGGTATCTGTACTGGATTGGGTGCACACCAGGCTGTCATCATTATTATCATCGATGGTATTTACTGAGAGCTTACTGTGTGCAGAGCACTCTACTAAGTGCCTGGGAGGGTACAACACACCAGAATAGGTAGACACATTCCCTGTCTGACATAAAACCAGGCTGATGGTGCTTGGTTCCCCTCTAGACTGTAAGCTCGTTGTGGGCAGGGAATATGTCTACCAAGTCTGTTATGTTGCACTCTCCCAAATGTTTAGTATGGTGCTCTGCACACAGTAAGTGCTCAATAAATATGATTGATTGATGGTATTTAAGGGGGTATTCTTTATGTGTGCTTTGGTAGGAGCATTTGTCTTAACAAGGGTATTAATGAGCGCCTACAGAATACAGCCTGGCATACTAGGAGCTTGGGAGACTCCAACAGAAGCAAAGCTATGATCCTTGCCCAAGAGGAACTCTCAGAGCCATGTACGTGGACTTTGCCTCCAGGGGAAAATGGCTAGTTTGGGGGCCTAGGTTCTAATGCCGGTTTCACCACTTGGCTGCTATGTGACTTAGGGCAGGTCGCTTTACTTCTCTGGGCTTCATTTTCTACATTTGACAAATGGGGGTTAACTATTTCTTCTCCCTCCCCTTTACACCATGAGACCTGTGTTGGGCAAGATCGGCGCCTGACAATTATCTTAGATCTATCTCAGAGTTTAGTACAGTTCTTGGCACAAAGCTCTTAGAAAGTATTATTAATATTATTATTTTATAATTATTAGGTTGAGGGAAAAGGAGAGCCAGAGCCTTGACTTCTGCTGCTCAGGCACATTTTGCCGCAGGTGACTCCAGGAGCAAATTGAGGCCTTAGGACATCCAGCCTTGACTGGGAAAAAAATGGAGGGGATTGGGCCTTGGGTCCAACTTTCTGCCTTCCTCTGCCCCCCACTGCATCCCCACCCCGCCCCATGCCACCTTGTGGGTGAGTTTTGTCCCCCTAGTGCCGGGGCTAATTCCACCCCCTGAAAATCAAGGCAGGGATCCTGGAACCTCAGAACCCCTCCCACCTCCCAACTCCCAATTGTCTAATGAATCAAGAGATTGGTCTTCTTGTGAGACTGCCTTCTCTCTTCCTGAAACCCTAGATCCCTGGAAGTCAGCTGTGGTGGGTACTGCTGGCAACCCCTGGCAGTTTCCCCCAGCACCACCTGGCACTTTCATTCCTACCTGACAATAGGGAGGGGAAGCTGGGCTCTCCAGGCACTGGGAAACCCTGGAATCACCCCACTGGTTTAGAATGGCTCTGGTACTGCCCTGAGGTGTCTCTGAGGGGCCTCTCCAGGCTAGGTGGGGCCCAGAAACCCCCTGGTTAGAGCTAGCTTTGACTCCCCCCTAAATGAATCTGGTGTCTCCAAGGGATGAGGGACCCCAGGACAGCTGCCCCACCAATTGGATCCTGGGTCACATCTCTTTTCCCTTCCCCTAAGAATCCCTAAATGGCTACCTTGAGCTCTCCCAGCGATCAGAGCTACTAGTCAAGTCCTGAACTTTCAGGTTCAATTCTGGAAGAGCTGGGAAGGAGCGTGGTCCAGTTGAAAGAACATGGGGCTGGGAGTCAGAGTACCTGGGTTTTAATCTTGCCTCTGTCACATGTCTGCTGTGTGACTTTGGGCAACTTATCTGTGCCTCCATTCCCTCACCTGTAAAATGGGGATTAAGATTGTGAGCGCTGTGTGGTTTATGGACTGTGTCCATTCTGATTATCTTGTATCTACCCCAGCACTTAGTCCAGCACTTAGGTCAAGGCCTGGCACATACTAAACTAATACCATTTAAAAGAAAAAAAGAAGGAGAAACCCTCCAGATGTGGAAACATAAGCAAGGCAGTTCAAGATGGCAGTCCTTCCTATGTTCGAAATCAATCATATTTTTTGAGTGCTTATTGTGTGCAGAGCACTGTTCTAAGTAAGCACTTGGGAGAATTCAGTGAATGCTTTCTTGTCTTTCTAAATCACTTGCTGCAGCTCTGAGGATTGTTGGCCACAGCTATTTCCTTTCTTGTGGGACCAGTGTGTTGCCTAGTGCATAGAGCACAGTCCAGTGAGTCAGAAGGACCTGGGTTCTAATCAGAGTTCTATCACTTGTCTTCTATGTGACCTTGGGCAAGTCATTTCACTCCTCTGTGCCTCAGTTACCTCATCTGTAAAATGGACCTTAAAACATTGAGCCCCATGAGGGACATGGACCATGTCCAACATAATTAGCTTATATCTACCCCCCCAGCACTTAGTACAGTGTCTGGCGCATAGTATGTGCTTAAATAGCATAAAATAAAAGCCAAGCAGGAAATCTTGTTTAGGCAGAGTCGTTAAAAATCACTTTTTCTCCTTAAGTAACTAATGTAGTATCGAGGTCCAGCTCAACCTTTCCAACTGTTGAGTGATTTTCCACTCGAAATGAATTGAGGGCTGTTCAAGGTTTTATAGAAGATTTCATTAAATATGTACTGAGAGGGCTTAAGATGGAAATTGTTACAAAAACTGGCCAGGGTTCAGAATATATAACATTTCAGTTCATGATAGGGAATTGGGGCCCTTGCCTGCATTCTGCTCCGACTCCGGCCCGCTTAATTCGGGGATGGTGAAATCAGGAGTATTTGGAGACTAGGATTATTGGAGTCAGGTGAGGGGAGGGCAGGATGTCCACTGACTATGGCCACCATGGGTGTTCTCTCCATGGGGGGCTATGGGGGCAGTGGTGGTCTCCATGGCAGTGTGAGCTGCGATTCCCATCTTGCTCCTCCCGGCTCTCTTATGACAACAGCAACAACAATAATAATGATAAAAATAACAATAATAATGATAACAATATTAACCATAATAATGATGATGATGATAACTAAAATAATGATAATAATGACAATAATAATAATAATGGAAGAAGCAGCAGCGTGGCCTGAAGAATAGAGCAAGGTCCTGGGAGTCAAAAAGACCTGGGTCCTAATCCCAGCTATGCTACTTGGTGCTCTGTGACCTTGGGCAAGTCATTTCATTTCTCTGTGATTCAGTTACATCATCTGTAAAATGGGAATAAAGACTTTGAGCCCTCTATGGGACATGGTTTGTGTCCAGCCTGACTAGCTTGTACCTACCCCAATGCTTAGTACAGTGCCTGGCACATAGAAAATGCTTAACATCTACCATGTTGAATCCTTACTATGTGTAAAGCACTGTACTAAGGTGATAGACAGTCAGATTGGAAACAGTTCCACATGGGGCTCACAGTCTAAACAGGAGGGAGTGGGATATAATCCCCATTTTACAGATGAGGAAACTGAGCCTAGAGAAGTTAAGAGACTTACCCAAGGTCACACACCAGGAAGATATGGGATTAGAACCCAGGTCCTCTGATTCCCAGGCATGTGCTCTCCCCATTAGATCATGCTGCTTCTAAAAAGAGCTCTTCTGTAAAGATACAAAATGGAGAAATTGTGGCCTATTAGCTCTCAGTAGTCTGAACAGAACCAGTCATTCAGTCAGTCATATTTATTGAGACCTTATTGTGTGCAGAGCACTGTACTAAGCACTTGGGAGAGTACAGTGTAACAGTATAACAGACATTCTCTGCCTACAACAACCTTACAGTTTAGAAGGAGACAAACACTGACATTTATATAAATTAATGAATTACAGTTATGGACATAACTTCTGTGGGGCTGGGAGGGGGCTGAAGGAAGGCAGCTAATCAGGGTGATACAGAATGGAGAGGAAGAAGAGGAAAGGTGGGCTTTTCCAGGAAAGGCCTCTTGGAGGAGATGTGCCTTCAATAATGCTTTGAAGCGGGGGAGAGTAATTTCCTGTTGGATTTGAGGAAAGAGGGCATTCCAGGCCAGAGGCAGGATGTAGGAGAAAGATTGGCAACAAGATAGACAAGATTGAGGTACAGTGAGAAGGTTAGCATTAGAGAGTGAAGTGTGTGGGCTAGTTTGTAGTAGGAGAGCATTGAGGTGAGGAAAGAGGGGTAAGGTGATTGAGTACTGGGAGTTGGGTTCTAGTCCCAGATCTGCCACTGGTATGTTGGGTGATCTTGGGTAAGTCTGGGGTTCATTTTCCTGCAAGATGGCGACAAGTGTACTGCCCTCCCTCCTTCTTGGATGACAACCTGACAGGGGACAGGGACTCCGTCCTCTCTGTTTATCTTGGCTCGACCACAGCGTCTAGCAGAGTACTTGGCACTTGGTCAGCGCTTGTTAAATACCACGATTTATGGCTCCCGCTAAAAGCTACGAGGCCTCTAAGAGCTAGAACTCGTTGCCGAAATCCCTCAGGCTGGCGCAGTGCTTGGGGTCGGTGACGTCAACTGAATTTCGCACATTCGTTTCGGCTCAGAGGTCACTTGTCGGCTATTTTTACTCTTTTACAGTAGGCAATCTTGTTTCAAGGACACAAAGATTGTTCATAAACTATGCATAGGTCATGAGAGTGCTTAATGGAGAAATAACCATTTGTTAACAGAACATTAAATGTTTAATAGTCCATTAGCATAAAACCTTTTTTTTTCCAAGATGGAAATATTTTCCCATCGCCCTCATTTCAGCAGCCTGGCAAAGTGTTACGGTATCGGGATTCATCATAATTCCTAATCTTTTGACCCTATGGAAGTCGGGTAAGTTTTCCACCTAATGCTCATCAAATGTCATGCCTAATCACTGGATAATGATCAGTTAAACAGTTGCCGTATCTTCTCCTCGGCCTTCTGCATAAACATTTAGACAATTAGTAGCTGAGTCACATTTGTGATCCCATTAGGGGAGGTGGAGGAGGGGTGGAAAACTATGTCTTCTGTTCAAACTATGCTTCTAAGGCATATGACGACCAGGCTGTCAGAGCTCTGGAAGGAGTCGGATGCCAAGAATGTTCCATTCTCTTAGTTATCATGCTTACTAAGCATCTATGCTGCGCCCTACACTGGGACCCAGAGAAGATAACCAGGTCAGACTCAGTTCTTGCCCTACATGAGGATCTCAGTCTAAGGGTGGGGAGAAAGAGCAACGGGGTCATATCCACTTTTCCTCATCTCCCACTCACTTCTGCAATGTCCTAATTTGCTCCTTTTAATATTCTCCCCTCTCAGCCCCTCAGCCCTTATGTACATATCTGTAGTTTTATTTGTTAGTATTGAGGTCTGTCTCCATCCCTCTAGGCTGAAAGCTCATTGTGGGCAGGGAATGTCACTGTTTATTTTTGTCTTGTATTTTTCCAAGTGCTTAATACAGTGCTCTGCACACTATGAACACTCAATAAATATGACTGATCGAATGATTGAAAGAATGAGTGAATCCCTAGTTGAGAGTTGAGGAAACTGAGGCCCAGAGAGATCCATACTTCACCCTGCTGCCTGGATCATTTTTCCACTGAAACATTCAGTCCATGTTTCCCTTCTCCTCAAAGATGTCCAGTGGTTACCCAACCACCTCTACATAAACAGAAACTCCTTACCATTGGTTTAAAAGCACTCAATCACCTTACCCCCTCCTACCTCACCTCGCTACTCTCCCTACAACCCAGCCCTCACACTTCAATTCTCTAAGGCTATCCTTCTCACCGTATCTTGATCTCATCTGAGAAGCAGCGAGGCTCAGTGCAAAGAGCCTGGGCTAGGGAGTCAGAGGTCATTCTAATCCCAGCTCCACCACTTGCCAGCTCTGTGACTTTGGGCAAGTCACTTAACTTCTCTGTGCCTCAGTTACCTCATCTATAAAATGGGGATTAAAACTGTAAGCCCCACGTGGGACAGACTGATTACCTTATATCCCCCCCAGTGCTTAGAACAGTATTTTGCACATAATGAGTACTTAACAAATACCACCATTATTATCTGTCTCCCTGCTGTCTCCTTGCCCAAATCCTACCTCTGGCCTGGAATGCCCTCCCTCCTCATATTCGACAGGAAATTACTTTCTCCCCCTTCAAAGCTTTATTGAAGTCACATCTCCTTCAAAAGGCCTTCCCTGACTAAGCCCTTCTTTCCTCTTCTCCCACTCCCTTCTGTGTCATCCTGACTTGCACCCTTTATTCATCTCCCCTCCCAGCCCCATAGCACTGCAACTTATTTACATACCTGCAATTTATTTATAAGTAAGCTCATTGTAGGCAAGAAATGTGCCTGTTTATAGTTGTAGTATACTCTCTCCAGCACCTAGTACAGTGCTCTGCACACAGTAAGCACTCAATAAATACAATTCACTGACTGACTGACTGATTGACTTTCCTCAGGTGATGAGGCAGACAAGTGGTAAACCTGGGTTCAGAACACGGATTCCCTAAATCTCCATCCTATGCTCTTTCCACTAGGCCACCCTGTTTCTGTTCAAACTCAGCCTTATCCTCCACATAGTTATTTCTCTAGGCAACAGGGAGACAAACTGAATCCCTCTCCATCTCCTAACACTGAAGAACAGGCTACTTTAGGGAAAGGGAGAACTGGAGGTAAGAGATAAATTCAGAGCCCTGCGAAGCAAGTGGAGAAGATTGGGAAGAAGAAAGGAAAAGAGCAAAACTCTCTTGGAAAGCTGCATGTCCTATTGGCTAGAATACAGGCCTGAGAGTCAAAATGACCTGGGTTCTAATCCCGGCTCTGCGATTTGTCTGGTGTATGACCTTGGGCAAGTCACTTTACTTCTCTGTGCCTCAGTTACCTCATCTTTCAAATGGGGATTAAAACTATGAGTCCCATGGGGGATATGGACTGTATCCAACCACATTCGCTTGATTCTACTCCATTGCTTAGAACAGTTCTTGACACATAGGGTAGTATTTAACAAATACCATCATCATCATCATCATTATTGTTATTATTATTATTACTGGGGCCAAATCCACTTTGCAAAGTCCTTCAGCTCCATCCAGACCCTCTTGGGTACCAAGGGATCATGTGAGCAGAGCAGTGTGGTGGTGGCAGTGTGGTAGACAACCCTAAATGAGACAGTGACCCCTAAACTGTTGAGATGCTCCAGAAATGCATGCTTAGCTCCTCTTTCATTGTCTGGTTAGTCAGTCAGCCAATCATATGTATTGAGTGCTTACTAGATGCAGAACACTGTGCTAAGGGTACAGTGGAAGAGTACAATACAACAATAAACAGAAACTTTTCCTGCCCACAATGAGGAAAACCAACCTCACCTCTGGAGCATGGCACTCTTGCTTAGCAATCTTCCTGAAATCACCAGAATTCAAAGGGTGGCCCACCTCGTTACCCAGGATGCTCTCGGATGACTATTGCGGTCACTTTCACCTGCTGGGTAGAGTCCTGGGAGAAGATGGGTGATCTCTGAGGAAGAATTTCCCGGCCTTAACCAGCAAATGGAGCAGAGTATTGACGTCAGAAGACCAACTGTGGGTTTTTCTCAAGGAATTCACGGTCTCTTCATTTTGTCAATGCTCCCAGAGGTCCTGGAAGGAGAATGTTTCTTCTGATCAATAATAATTAGCAGAGCGAAAGGAGAAAACCTGAGATATAGGAGACTGACCTTGCTCTTTGAAACGTGCCTCAATCCTCCTCATGATAAACGGGAGGGAACTCTCCAGATCATTTCTCAATGATAGTCTGAGGACTGATAATTGCATTTAACTTACCCTTTCCTACCCCTGTCTAAGGAGTCTGTGGTGGAAGTTAAACAACTTAAAATACAGTCTTAGAAGAAATAGAAGTAGGGAATAGAGAAGCAGTGTTGCCTAGTGGAAAGAGCATGGGCCTGGGAGATGAGGAACCTGGAGTTCTGACTCCAGCTCTGCCCCTTGTTGTCTGGATGACCTCGGCCAAGTCATTTAACTTCTCTGTTTCTGTTCCCTCCCCTGCAAAATGGGGGGTGGGGGGGGCGGGGCAAATCCTGTTCTGTTTCCTGCTTAGACTGTGAGCCCCATGAGGAACCTGATTATCTTGCATGTACCCCAGCACTTAGTACAGTGTTTGACACAGAGTAAGTGCTTAACGAATACCACAGTAATTATAATAAGAGAATGCCATTAACAGACTAAAAATGTTAAAGTTGAAACTTTGAGGCAAATAACATTTTCTAAGGCTAACTGCCAATGTGTTTTAATTATCGGCTTCACTGAAACTATATATGTCCCCCCAAATCCAGCTCCCTACATTTATCATATTGACAAAATGAAACATGTTGTTCTATTGAAGCATTCTGTAAATACATTATTCATACACCTAATACCTTCTAATAACATTTTGGAATTGGTTTCTATTAATCTTTCCATATATCAGCTCCAGCGTGACCTCTCCATCTACTCACCCGCCCCCACATATGAGCTGATGAGGACACAAACCAGAACCCACCCACGTCCAAACCTGCAGAAGTTGAAAATTCTCAATACTGAGGATGGAAGAAAAAAATGATTCGTCACGATCATAGACCGTACAGGTAGGTGTAATCTGGGGCGGCTGAAGTGCTAAGAAGACCTTTCATCTTGACTCAATTCCGTACGTTTTAATTGGTCGCAGTATTTATAGAGTTGCTTAATGCTTTAGCACTCTTGTCTTTTTTCAGAAAGTTGAACAACTTCAGCTCCTCAGTGCTTTCCCCCGTGAAAGGACGTCCGTGGGTTTGAAGTCAATGCTGCACTGAAATGAGTGGGCGATAGAGAGAAGAGCTCTGGATTCTGGTCCCGTTCGGCTTCAGACGATTGTATCAAGGCAGGAATTCATGTTTGCTGCAGAGAAGGTGTCAGAACAGTTCGGCCATATCGCTTTAATAAGACGTTGGCCTCTCCGTGGCTGGTTTCAGAAAGCAAGAAGGGATTTTTCCCTTCTTCCAGTCAGAACCCCCAGCTGACAGCCAGCCTTCTTGGGCAGGATGTTTGGGTGGTTTCTGCCAAGCTTCATGGCGGGGGCCTGAGGAGGTCAAGGTGTTTGTGATCTAAAGAAACACTGTGTTTGTCCAGGCATCTCTTGGCTGTGGCCCTTTATGATTTGGGCACCTGTGTGGGTGAACGCACTGTATGTCTCATGCTAATCAATACAAAGGGCTGAATATGTCAGCTCAAAACTCCCTTTTGGAGAATTTGTGTGTACAATGCTATTCTCAGCAACATTTGAACACATAGGGATCTTTTTTTCTCAGCAGTCTGTACTTTGTGTGTGTGTGTGTGTGTGTTTGTGGGGGGATAATTATAATAATGGTAATAATTGTGGTATTTGTTTAGCACTTACTATATGTCAAGCACTGTTCTAAGCACTGTTATAGATATGAGGTAATCATATAGGACCCAGTCCCTTTCCCATGTGGGGCTCACAGTTTTAAACCCCATTTTACAGAGAAGGGAACTGAGGCTCTGAAAAGGGAAGTGATTTGCCCAAGGTCCCACAGAAGACAGGTGGCAGAGCTGGGATTAGAACTCACATCCTCTGACTCCCAGGCCTGTTCTCTTTCCATGAGACCATGCTGTTTCTCATGTGAATATGTATGGTGGGGAAGGAGAGGAGGGGTTCAACCAGTCAAGAAAATTAGCAATCAATAAGTAGTATTTATTGAGTGCTCACCTGTGTAAAGCATGGTACTAAGCAATTGGCAAAGTACAATACAACAGAGTTGGTAAACACATTCCCTGGTCATTATGAGCTTATAACAAAAGCCCAAATGGTCAGAGTCAGAGAGGAATTAGACTGAGCCTAAAAGAACCCAGGCTGAGGACAAGAGTTTGCATAGAACTGGAAAAAATATATTAAAAGTAGCATGCCCTATAGGAGGGAGAATGGGACTGGTAGTTCAAAGACCTGGTTTCTCATCCCAGTTCTGCCACCTATTTGCTGCATGATCTTGGGTGAGTCACTTAACTTCTGTGCCTCAGTTTTCTCATCTGTAAGATGTGGGTTCAGTTCGTGTTCTCCCTCACCCTTGGACTTTGAACTCCATGGGGGCAGGGACTGTGTCTGACCTGGTTATCTTGTATCTCTCCCAGTGCTTCAGCATGGTACTGGGCACATAGTAAGCACATAATAAATACCACCATTTGGTCACTTGGTTTAGCAGACCGAGTATAGGTCTGAGCATCAGTAAATCCAACAACGTCCCAGCTCGGCCACTGAGCTTACTCTATGACCTGGCACAAGGTACCCAGCTGCCCTTGTGCCTCAGTTTCCTCCCCTACACGAAAGGGATAATAACATCTGCCTCTCCCTTCCCCACAGGGATAATGTGAGGATAAAATGAATTCAGCAGTGTGATAGCACTTTGGAGCACAAAAGACATCACAAAAAATACAAGACACTGTGACAAGGCAGTGGCTAAGCCAGCTGCTGGCTATAATCCCTGGACTCGAATTCCATTTGGTATCCTCAGCAATGCTTAAACTCTAATTGTACATAACCTAAAAAGTAACTTAATTCCCCATGTGAGTCCTCGTGTTGGAAACGTGGGGTTGAGATCACACTCATATCTTCTCATTCTGAGGTCAGGTAGGCGGCAGTTTAAGTTCCAAAGCCAAAATCTTTTGGAAAGAGAAATGTTAGGCTCTGTAGTGCAAGCTTGGCAAGGGCCTTAGGAGGTGTTTGCAGAGGAGAGGCAGCATGGCTCAGTGGAAAGCGCATAGGGCTGGAAATCAGGAGATCCTGGTGCTAGTTCCATTTCTACCACCAGTCTGCTGAGGAAGCCTGTTGGCAAGTCATTTCACCTTGCCAAGTCTCAGTTTCCTCATCTCTAAAATGGGGGTAAAATGCCAGTCTCCCCTCCCTTCTCTGACTGAAACTTTCCAAGGGTATAAAAAGACAGCTACTGTGAACCCCATGTGGGACAGGGACTGTGTTTGACCTGATTAGCTTGGCTCTACCCACAGTGCTTTGAATAAAGGAAGTACTCAATAAATACCATCATCATTATTATTATGTGGTTGGGGGAAGCAGGGGAAACTGCTGTACCATGACTTTGGGAAGGAAATTCTGGACACTGATTTTTTTTTGTGTGTGTGAAGCACTTACTATGTGCCAGTCACTGTACTAATCGCTGGGGTAGATACAAGCTAAGCAAGTTGGACACAGTCCATGTCCCCATTGGGCCTCACAGTAGCAATACACACTTAATAGATGAGGTAACTGAGGTCCAGAAAAATGAAGTGACTAGCCCAAGGTCACACAGTAGACATGTGGCAGAGCTGGGTTTAGAACCCAGGTCCTTCTGCCTCTTAGGCCCATGCTCTTTCCCCGAAGCCATGTAGGGTGGTTCTTCAATCCAAAGAGCTTGCCACAGGTGAGAGTCTACCCATAAGGCTCTCTGATATCCCTACTAGGAAGCAGATGCTACTGATATTCCTCCCACCCACTCAGAACACGGCATCCCCTCTGCTGATATAAGTCCCAATTCTACCTGGGGAAGCCATCATAGCCTGGATAACATCAGTTAGTCATTTACTGATGGTATTTATTAAGGACTAACCCTGTACTAAACACTGTGCTAAGTTCAGGGTTCGATACATGATAATCAGATTGCCCACAGTCCCTGTCCACACGCAACTGAGAAGAGCGGGGATCTGATCTCTATTTTACTGATGAGAAAGCTGGAACCCAGAGAGATTAATGACTTGCTCGAGGTCACACAGTGGGTTGGGACTGGGACTCTGGCCTTTTGAGTCCCATCCTTGTGCTCTTCCCATTAGACCAAGGCGACCCTAATATCCACTCTCCAAGAAAGCCAAGGCTCCTACCTTCTCACGTGGCACCTGGGTGTGCCAGAAAAGCATTGTTTCTCTGTGTGGCATCTTCTATCTTTGACTTAACCTTGAGGACAGGACACTGGAACTAGCGACTAATCAGGAATATCAGCCTATGTTTGGCTGAGGGCATATTTTGTTATAGAAAAGAGGAAGGAAAAGAGCCTAAATCTGTTTCTCTCCTAAACTTAATTCCTGTGTAGCCCGAGAGACAAAAGGGGGGAGGGGGAGATGCTGGGTTTTTTTTTCTTTCCTGAAGCTTTCGATTCATCTTGACATCTCATTGAAACAGTGAGTTTATCTACTCATGTCCCCACAGTGCAGTTAATGTAACCTAACACAAGAAGCCGATAGCCATGGTGCTGAAATATCTGACTTGTAATCGTGGAGAAAAACAAGAGGGCCAGTTAGATGTGCAGGCACAAGACTGCATAAGTAAAATGTTTAGTTGTGTGTTTGCTTTTAATCCTTCTGCCCTCCAGAATAATGTTTAGTGAAGTCTAAAGGCCCTCAGAGGAGTGTGTGGGTGTGTGTATGTGGTGTGGGTTTGTGTGTGTGCTTTTCAGAATCAGAGGTGCAAAAGTTAGGCTTCAGGGTTCCTGAGACAACAGTACACAAACACACTGCAGGGATTTCTCCCAGAATGAGAGGAAGCTGTGTCCTGACAGCACCTCACTATTGGGGAAGATGGCATTATAGTAGCCATTGCTTGGATGGGAATTCATGGATTAGGGGCTGGAGAAGCAGCATGGCTCAGTGGAAAGAGCACGGGCTTTGGAGTCAGGGCTCATGAGTTCGAATCCCACCTCTGCCACTTGTCGGCTGTGTGACTGTGGGCAAGTCACTTAACTTCTCTGTGCCTCAGTTCCCTCATCTGTAAAATGGGGATTAAGACTGTGAGCCCCACGTGGGACAACCTGATTCCCCTATGTCTACCCCAGAGCTTAGAACAGTGCTCGGCACATAGTAAGCGCTTAACAAATACCAACATTATTATTATTATTAGAAAATTCAATACCTTTGTGCCTGATATTTGTTGATCTAATATCACTGATATGTCCATCTTTAGGAAAACATTTTAGACCATAGGCCTGTTCTGTTAATTTAATGAATTCAGCTTTATACACTGGAAAAGACAAAGCACTTCATGTTACATACAGGATAGGAGGCAGCATGAACCAGTAGGAAGATTCATTCAATCCTATTTACTGAGCGCTTACTATATGCAGAGCACTGAACTGTTTGGGAAAGTATAATACAACAATAAGCAGTGACTGGAGTGGGAGTCAAGACCTGAATTCTAATCCCAGCTCTGTCATTTGCCTGCTCTGCAAACCTGGACAAGTCGCTGACTCTCTCTGGGCCTCAGTTTTCTCATGTAAAATGGCAGCAAAGTGTCTGTTTCTCCTCACCTCTTACATGGTGAGCCTTTCGTGGAACAAGGGTTGGGTCTGATTTGATTGTCTTTTTTCTACCCCAGGGTTTAGCATAGGGCTCTGGCACTTAATAAGTGCTTAAGAAATTCCATGATTAATATAATAATTCTGAGGGAAAGACTGGAAAGTATGGCAGCTTCACCCCTTGCCCAACATCACTCCCATGCATACAACTCCTTCTTCCTATGCCCAGTGGACCCGGCCAACTTGCAGATTATGTTATACCAGAACTGCCTGGTGTTGTGGGAAGAATGTTCCCTAAATGTCCAGTGGAAACACACTATTTAACTGAATGATCTGTCCGTGTCTGGGGTAGTTAGAAAAAAGTGAGAGGAAGCCATTACCCGGCGTTTGATTTTTGGGTTAGAGAGGAGTGGAGGAGGAGAGGGGGCTCAGACTGATTTCTTGACAGGATGGTCTCAGCTGAACTGGGGTCAACTTTGGGGTCTGGGAACTTCTCTTCTGCTCTTCCCACCCACAAGGCACAAGCTACAGTCTGCTCTGAAGGGAATTCTGGGTTGAGGAGCAGACATCCCAAGGACCATCACAGTGGGCTCTCAGTCAATTAATCAACTTACCTGCAGTGTGACCTTACCCCTCTGTGCCTCAGTTATCTCATCTGTAAAATGGTGATTAAGGCAGTGAGCCCCATGTGGTACATGGACTGTGTCCAACCTGATTATCTTGTATCTACTCTAGTACCTAGTATAATGCCTGGTACAGATTATGTGTTTTATAAATACCATTAAAAAATGGAATTTATTGAGCACTTACTGGGTGTAGAGTTTGGTGCTAAGCACTTAGGAAGAATACAAGAGCGTTGGTAGATATGATCCCTGTCCACATCAAGCTTACAGTCTACATGGAAAGACAAACATTAAAATAAATTACAGATAGGGGAAACTGTAGAGTTAAGAGTTTGGACATAAGTGCTGTGGGGCTGCAGGTGGTGTGAATATCAACTGGTACATATCCAAGTAGAAAAGCAGTGTGGCCTAGTAGAAAAATCACAGGCCTGGGAGCTAGAGGACCTGGATTCTCATCCCTGCTCCATCACTAGCCTGTTTTGTGACCTTCATCAAGTCACTTAACTTCTCTGTGCCTCAGTTCCCTCAACTGTAAAATGGGGATTCAGTACCTGCTCTCCCTCCTCAGATAGCAAGTCCCGTATGGGAGAGGGACTGTGTCTGCTTTGATTATCTTGTACCTACCTCAGTGCTTAGTACAGTGCTTGACACATAATAAGTGCTTAACTAATACCATTTAAATTGGTGAATGGGCTACAGAAAAGAAGGAGCAAGTAGGGGATATGATGGTTTACTTCCGCGCCTGGCTCTCTAGAAGGCTGGCACATGGGGTTGTGTAGGAATTTTTTTGATACAAGAAGACCTCAGATAATTGACAGCATGGCTTCCTGAACTTTCCTTCTAAAGTTGAAACGTTATAAAGTAGAACCACTATTCCTACTGGAACAATGTCCTAAATGGGGAATTCCTGTATCAGAGCTAGCCTGTTTTCATTTGCAGTATTTAGTAAGTGCTCTCTGTGTGCCAAGCACTGGGCCAAGCACCAGGTTCCATGCAGGATAATCAAATCGAACACAATCCCTTTTCCCGCATGGAGTTTACATAGAAGCTGTGGGGACTAGTGGACAGAGCATGAACCTGGGAGCCAGAAGGACCTAGATTCTAATCCAGACTCTGCCATATGTCTTGCTGCATGACCTTGGGTAAGTCACTTAACTTATCTGTACCTCAGTTACCTCATCTGTAAAATGGGAATGAAGATTGTGAACCCTATGTGGACAGGGACTGTGTCCAACCTAATGAGTATGTATCTACCCAAGTGCTAAGTACAGTGTCTGACACATAGTATATGCTTAACAAATCCCATATTAAAAAGAGGAAGGGATAGTAGGAGTCATCTCCCCAATTTATAGGTGAGAAAATTGAGGCACATAAGCATTAAGCAACTTGTCAGGCAGCAGGCCAGAGGGTTAGCTGGGACTAGACCCTGGATCTTGTAAGCTCCTTCATGACAGAATAATGTCTACTAACTCCATTATAATTTCCCAAGCGCCTAGTAAGTCCAGGGCCCTGCACAGAGTAAACTCTCAATCAATACTATTGATTGGTTGATTCTCACTCCCAGTCCTGTGCTCCTCCTCCTAGGCCACTCAGCCCCTAGTTGACCCAGAACTATGTACTCGATCAATTGCAGAAGAGTCACGCTTCTATTAATAGCCAGTCAGAGCAATTCTTCATCATAAGAAAAATAGACACGTCAACGTCAACTCTCCCTAGTGACTGCGCCTGGCTGGGGAGGAGGAGACAAACTGCCGCCCTCCAACCCTTCCCTGTCCACTAGTGCCCCCAGGCTCTCTTCACCACCACCCCCATCCCCTCCATCTTTAAAAGTTTTGCTCACCTCAATCCCAGCTTTGAATATGCTCTATGAAACATTAGGGGCTTTGTTTCCCCAGTTTCCCTCTGCTCCCCATCTTTATCCCCAAACTGGTACCTTAAAGGGGGTAAGGGGTGTTAAACTGACAGATGATCTCTAGACTATGAGCTCGTCATATGCAGGGAATGTGTCTACCTACTTTTTTGCATTGTGGTCTCCCAAGAGCTTAGAACAGTGCTCTGTACACAGGAAGCACTCAATAAATACCACTGATTGACTGATGGATTGATTCAAGTAACACAGCAGTGGTCTTAGCGTCCATTTCATTCATTCAATCGTATTTACTGAATGCTTACTATGTGCAGAACACTGTATTAAGCACTTAGGAGAGGACAATGCAACAACGTTCAAATGAGCGAGAGAGACCCAAGGGCAGGGCCAGTGGACAAATGGGTCACACAGTCCCTGGCTCTTCCCAACCCAAAATTTCCCTCAAAAGTGTAGGGATGAGGTAGTTCAAGAAAAGTGGGGAATGGAAGAGCAGAGGGCTAGCTTTTGTTATGATGCAAGGTGGGTACAATGCCCTTGGATGCTGCCTTGAACATTTCAAGCCTCCAAGCCGAGGCACTCAGTAAAGGGTCCTGTGGGGGGTAGTGAATAATAATTATTATTTTTATTATAATAATGGTATTTGTTAAGTGCTTACTATGTGTCAGGCACTGTACTAAGCACTGGGATGGATACAAGCAAATTGGGTTGGGGACAGTGCCTGTCCCACATGGGACTCACAGTCTTTATCCCCATTTTACAGATGTGGTAACTGAGGCACAGAGAAGTGAAGTGAATCCTTACAGATGAGGATTAACACTGTGAGCCCCATGTGAGACAGGTACTGTGTCCAACCTGATTTGCTTGTATCTACCCCATTTTTAGAACAGTACTTGACACAAAGTAAGTACTTAACAAATACTATCATTATTATTATTATTGTTAGGTCCAGATTGGCGCTGACCCTTACCTGAATGAAAGACATTCTTCAAGCACATGAGGGGGGCCGAGCACTGTTCTGGGTATTTGAGGGGCAGATGAAAAAGGTAATAATGAGTATAATAAGAATGAAAATATGTGGCATTAGTTAAGTACTTACTATGTGCCCAGCACTGTACTTAGGGCTGAGCTAGGTACATGATAAGTAGATCAGATTCAGTCCTTACCCCACATGGTGGTTCAAAGTCTACTCAGGAGGTTGAACAGATAGCCCCATTTTACAGATGAGGAAACTGAGGTTCTGAAAATTTGAATAACTTGCCCCAGGTCACATAGCATGCAAGTGACCAAGCTGGGATGAGAACCCCCTGACTTCCTTTTCTGTGTTCTTTCCATTAGGCAATGCTTTATCTAAAGAGATGATCCCTACCCTTGGGAAGTTTGCATTCTAATGAGTGGCGAGGTAAAAGTATAGTCACTTTTGAAGTCTTATTGAAACCACATCTCTTCCTTGAGGCTTTCCCTGACTACACCCTCATTTTCCCTTCTCCCATTCCCTTCTGTGATGTCCTTTAACTTGGATTTGCACCTTTTATTCTCCCCTCCCTCAGCCCCACAGCACTTGGGTACATATTTGTAATTTAGTCATTTATGTTTAGGTCTATCTCCCTTCTTAGATTGTAAGCTTATTGTGGGCTGGGAATGTGTCTACCTAAGGTCACCCAGCAGGCAAGTGGCAGAGCAGGGATTAGAACCAGGTCCTGTGACTCCCAGGCCCGGTCTCTTTCCAGTAGGCCACACTGCTTCATGATCCCTGGAGACACGATCCCCCGCCCTCATTCCTGAGGTGGCAGGGATGGGGTTTGTGTCTCCATGGTGATGGGGGCGGGGGGTGGAATAGTGATGGGGCCATCTGGGGATTGGGGAACCAGGTTAAGATGGGCTGCTCATCGGAATGGGGCTGGGGGGACAGAAGGTTGCCTGCTGATCGATGCTGAGTGTCCCCGACCCTCTTTGCACCCCGTGACTTTGGAAAGAGATCAGCCCCGAAGGAGCCAGAAACTTGAGCCCAATATTCTGACACTTCTCAGTGAAATAACACTGACAAAGTGAGACACGATCACCACTCCAGCTGGTGGATATGTTTAGCTCGGTGACAGCGATGCCTAAGAAGGGGCTTTGAAAATTCAATTTAAAAGAAAAAAATACATATCCCCAGCCGTATTCAACTCCCGTCTGAATAGACAGCAGCTGCCTATGGAATTCCAACTAATCACGACAGGCTCCCCACAGACTCCAGAGGCAAGATTTAGGCTGAAGGGGAAAGGAAGAGAAAATGTAGCCCAGTAAGGAAATTAGATGGTGGAATTGCCGAAGGCTGTCGTCTGAAGCGTCGTGTCTGGAGGGATGTGAGTCCACGAGCCCACGGAGGATCTTGGAGTGTGATTCAGGAAATTGAACCTCTGTCAACAAGGGGCTGGGAGGGGGCAGCTGGAGTTGGTACATCCTTGCTGACCTTAAAAAGCTGCTCTTCCTCCAGGTGAATGCTCCTAGGGTGGAGTTTGTCTTACCATTGGGGTGGCAATTCTCCCCTTCCCCTGTAGGGAGGGGTGGATGGAACAGACGAGGGAATGCTCCGAATTGCTCAAAGGCATCTGGGTTCTCCCAGCATTGATGTCTGGGGCAGGGAGCGTTAGCCATCTGTCAGGAGGGATCACAGACTCTTGGGTGGGATATGATATGCCTGCAGTGCCCCCGTTGGGCACGAGAGATGTTTTAGTTGTTTTTAGGTTATTAACAGTATAACGATACTTCATAATATTTTTCGAATAATTATGTAATATCAATATGATAATAGTGGTGTTTGTTAAGCCCTATGCCTCAAGCCCAACAGTATACTAAGCAATGGGATAGATACAAGATAAGCATGTTGGACACAGTCCCTGTCCCACAAGGGGCTCTCAAGTCTAAGTAGCAGTGAGAACAGGTATTCAATCCCCATTTTATAGATGAGGTAAATGAGGCACAGATGAGTGAAGTGACTTGCTCAAGGACACAAAGCAAACAAATGGCAGAGGTGGGATTGGAAACCAGGTCCTCTGACTCCCAGCCGCATGCTCTTTCCTTTAGGCCATACTGCTTCTTGTTAGACCCCTGTGATTTTCAAGGCCATTTTCTAAGCCCCTGCTGGATGCGGTTTACTGCACTGGAATTGCTCTGAATCAGTCATCATCATTTGGGAATTGATGATAGAACTAGAAGATCTTCATTCTCTGTGCTCAAGGAGCTTCCAATCCAGCAGATTCCAGGCTTCAGTGCCCAGTGGACAGGATGCACAGCTTCACAAGCTCCCTGGGACACTGGTGCTGAGTTGTATAATATGGATTCGATATCTGTTCTTCCCCAACCCTGGAGCGGGAGTTCCTGTGTAACAGGGACTGTGTCCACCTGGATCATCTTGTATCTACCCTAGTGATTAGTACAGTGTTGGGCTTAGCACATAGTAAGTGCTTAACAAATGCTATTTTTATTTTTAATTATCATTATTATTATTATACCCTCCTTACTCTTCTGCCTTCCCAACCCTTGAGAGTTAAGAACATTCTATTGTAGCATATATAAGAATATACGATATAATAGTATAGAATGTTATTACATTATCTACTATATTGTAATAAGAATGTATATTATATTTTGAAAGAAGGTAATATCAGAATATTCTATCACACAAAATTCCAATGCTTGTCTCTTATTTAGCAGATATTGGCCGTGGTCAGTAAGACAACTGAATGAACGGGAACTCGGTGAGTAGATATTGGGAGTTTCATCCAGTGCTCTGCACAAAGTAAGTGCTCAATAAGTATCGTTGATTGCCTGAGAGATTGGGAGATGGATAGGGGAAAGTAGAGGAAAGAGTAAAGAAATCCAGTCCTCAAGAAGTTAGTAGTATGGTGAAGGAAATACAGTAGATATAAAGCCACAATCTTATAACAAAATATTCAGGCCCTGACCTCTCTCCTCCTTTGCAATCTCCAATTCCTCCTGCCTTCAGGTCACCTCTACATGAATGTCCCACCAGCACCTCAAGCTCAACATATCCCAAACTGTGCTCTTCATCTTCTCTTCCAAATCCTCTCCTCCATTTAACATTCCCATCACATTTGACAAAACCATCATGTTCTCTGTCTCTCAAATCATGTATTCAGCATTATCCTTGATCTTGCCCTCTTTTTCAACCTTCACATTCCATCAGCTATCCAATCCTGTCAGTCCTACCTTCACATCATCTTTAGAATCTGCCCCTTCCTCTCCATCCAAATGGTGACCAAATTGGTTCAGGAACTTGCCATCTTGACTACTGCCTCAACCTCTTTGCTGGCTTTCCTTCTCCAGTCTCTCCCCTCTCGGTCCTTATTTTACTCTTCTCCCCAGATCATTTTTCTAAAACATCTTTCAATACTTGTTATTCCACTCCTCAAAAACCTTCAATGTTTACCCATTCCTCTCCACATCAAGCAGAAATTCCTGACTGTTGGCTTTAAGGCACTCAATCAGCTCTCCCCTCCATTTATCCTGTCTCTTTTCCCACTACACACTAACACTCACTCTTCATTCTATTCAAGCCACATTACTCTCTGTATCTTGTTCTTAGGTGTCTCATTGCCGACCTCTTGCTCATACCCTCCCTTCTACCTGAAACTCCCTCACCCTTCAGTTATGCCAGTCCACTGCTTGACCCACCTTCAAAGCCCTTCAGAAATCACATCTCTTCCAGGAAGCCTTCCTTGACTGATCTCTCATCTCTCTACTTCATATGGTCACCAACTATCACCTCAGCACTTCCTTATAACCTAAGATGAGTCCTTATCATTTTTACTCCATTACAGCCACCTAACTGAATTTATTCTCATGTCTTCTCCTCCATTAGATTGTAAGTTCCTTCAGGATAAGGATTGGGGCTACTAGTTCTATCATATCTTCTCAGGTGCATAGGAGAGGGCTCTGTGCATGATTGGTGCTGAATAAGTATTATTGATTACTGTTGATCAATAGGAGTGAGGACCCAATCATCAAATGATTCACGATAATTCAAATAACAGAAATGTGCTAAGGCAGGCAGAAGTGTTTAAGGACTCTGGATTGATGGGTAAGGAGGGAATCCTACAAGGCAAACTCAAGAGGCTTCATGGACCAACTGGATTTTCTAAGTTTTTAAGAACAATAGAGAAGGTTTTGCAGGGGGATAGCATTCCAGCAGTTTGGTTGGTGGTGGTGGGGTGGGAGGAGGGTGGTAGTGGGAGTGGCAGGTGAAAATGCACAGAGCAGATAGGGAATGGTGAGTGAAGTGACTTGGTTAGCATGAGTCAGGGTATCAGGGGAGATGCAGGATATTTAGGGTTCATCAATTATGTAAATTCATGAATTGCAGGAGAATAGGAGGCAGAGTGAGTGGGACATAGAATCATTACATTTGTAAAATTCTAGTTTATTTCCAGCCTAATTTACAATGCTATCCCTGTGTGGGGTTCAAATGGTGGGGTTACTAGCAGAGTCATAAGCAATCCGAAAGGTTTCTGAAGCTAATTTAAGGGATGTGACTTATACAGGGGTACCTGCTAGACATGCAACGTCCCCGGACATTCACACTACAAGCTCATAAATAGCTGTGTCTTGACGGCTTGGGCAGGAGAGATGATCAGCTGCTGATCCAGGGAGGAGGGCGGTGGGGGGTATGGGCTAAGGGCAGATTGAATCAGTCCTGAGGGATTAACTGAATGAAGTGGTCCAGCTGTTGGGGAGAAGAGGTCCCATCTGCTGCTCTGAGATTGCTGCCAGCCCCAGGGACCAGCTGTGCCATCCTATTGCCGTTCCTCTGATGGGCAGCTCTGACTGGATACAAGCAGTTTGAGAATCAGCCTGGTCTAGTGAAAAGAGCCTGATAATCAAAGGGCCTGGGTTCTCATACCAACTTTGCCACTGATCAGCCGAGTGACCCTGGGTAAGAGACTTTACTCCTCTATGCCTCAGTTACCTCATCTGCAAAATGGGGATTAAGACTGCAAGCCCCATGTGGGAGAGAGCCTGAGTCTTATCTTGAATCTACCACAGGTCTTGGTACAGTAGCTGGCACATAAGTGCTTAATATTTACCATTAAAAAAATATCACTCTGGGTTACAGGCCACAGACCCGGAGATTCACTACTTACGCTCCTTCTTGTCGAACACACAAATGGCTTGAACTGAAACAGATCTGACTCCCCACGATCCTGCTGAGGAAGTTCTGCTTCCCCTTCCTCCCTCTTGGTCCAGGAAGGGCTCAGAGCTACCTGCCCCAAGATACCGGGGCTGGCCACGCTTGGAGGACACAGCAGGATATGTAGTAGCATGAGGGTATCTATTAAGTACTTACCAAGTGCAGAGTGCTGTGCTAAGAGCTGGTGAAGGGCAAACAGCAGGGCATCAGACCAGGTCCCCATGCTACCTCTAAGTCCTGCCCTCATGGAGTCAAAGCCTGTGTGTTCAAAGCAGCACCCAGCCTGATTTGCCAGGAGAGCTGCCAGGCCCTGTCTGATTACTAATCAGCTGAAACATGAAGACATTAAAGCGAGCAATTTGTGGTGCCACACTTTGTTAATCTCAGGCTGTTGCCTGCCACCCAGTTCTGCAGCTCCTAAGGGCTTTGCCATCTGAGTAGCTTTTCCTGCTTTATTATTATTGTGTTATTATTATTATCATAGTAGTAGCATAGTAGTAGCAGTAAGAGTAGCAATAGTATTATTGAGAAATCAGGGTTATCCTTTCCCCATCTTCCCAACAGTTGTCTCATCCTATGGATTTTCTTTTTCATGGTATTTGTTAAGCACTTACTATGTGCCAGGCACTGTACTAAGTGCTGGGGTAGATCCAAGCTCATTGGATTGGATATAGTCCATGTCCCATTTGGGGCTCATAGTTTAAATCCCCATTTTATAGATAAAGTAACCGAGGAACAAATAAATCAAGTGACTTGACCAAGTTTACACATCAGACAAGTGGTAGAGCTGGTAAGGGAAGCCAGGTTCTCGGATTCCCAGCCCTGTGCTCTTTCCACTAGGCTATGCTGCTTCTTATTTGAATCAGATTCAATCAATCCATGATATTTATTGAATACTTACTATGTGCAGAGAACTTCACTAAGCATTTGGGAGAGTACAATACAAAAGAATTAGCAGACATGATCAGACTTAAGCAGATACAGGCTAATCATGTGGGGCACAGTCCATATCCTACATGGGGCTACCAGTCTTAATCCCCATTTCACAGATGAGGAACTAAGGTGCAAGTAAACTAGGTCAGATGGCAGCCAAGTAGCGGAACCAGAATTAGAACCCAGGTCCTTCTGACTCCCAGGCCCATTTCCATCCACTAGACTGCACTACTCCTCTGCATGGACTTGGCAGAAGAGTGTGGATATTTCAGTATAAATCATTCCATTGCTGCAAAAACAAAATCTGACAGTGAGTCATCTCTCCCTCTTACCTCCTGATTCACTACCCAATGATACATTAATCAATGAGATCAAAAACAGAATCAAAATCCCATGAAATTGTAAGCATCTTGAGGGTGGGAATAGTGTCTACTAGCTCAATCAAATCCTCCCAAGTGCTTAGTACAGTGCTCTGCACAGAATAAGTGCTTCATAAATACCATAGATTTGTTGCATTTTCAAAAAAATGGTATTTGGTGAGCTCTTAATATGTGCTAGGCACTGTATTAAGCACTGGGGTAGTTACAAACTAATCAGGTTGGTCACAGTCCCTGTCCTACATGGGACTCATAGTCTAAATCCCCATTTTACAGATGAGGTAAATTAGGCACAGAGAAGTTAAGTGACTTGTCTCAGGTCACACAGCAGACAAGTGTTGGCACCAGGATTATTCATTCATTCATTCAGTAGTATTTATTGAGTGCTTATTATGTGCAGAACACTGTACTAAGTGCTTGGAATGTACAGTTTGGCAACAGATAAAGATAATCCCTGCCCAATAACAGGCTCACAGTCTAAACGGGAGAGACAGCAAAGCAAAACAGAACAAAGCAAAACAAAATAACATCAAGATAAATAGAATCATAGAGATGCACACATCATTAAAATAAATAGGGTAATAAAATATACAAATATGCACAATGCTGAGGGGAAGGGGAAAGAGCAGAAGGTGGGGGGAAGGGAGGGGAGGGGAGGAGGAGCAGAGGTAAAGGGAGGGGTCAGTCTGAGAAGGCCTCCTAGAGGAGGTGGGCTCACAGTAGGGCTTAGAACCCAGGTCCTTCTGATTCACAGAAGGATAGATAGATTGATTCGAAAAGAGGTTAGAAGGTAGAAAGACAAAGGGTGGTGTACGAAAAGCAGCATAGCACAATGGATAGAGCATGGGCCTGGAAATCAGAAGGTGACAGGTTCTAATTCTGCTCCACCACTTGTTCGCTCAAGTGACCTTGAGCAAGTCACTTCACTTCTCTGTGTCTCAGTTACCTCATCTGTTTTGGCACCTGGCTCTACCACTTGCCTGCTGTGTGACCTTGGGCAAGTCTTTGTGCCTCAGTTTGTACAGTTTGCAAGATGGAGTTCAAAAACCTTCTCTCCTTCCTACTAATGCAAAGATCATAAGATGGAGAGTCAGGAGAGGTGGACTCTGCCCCTGGCCATCTCTGTGACCTTAGGCAAATCTCCTCCCCTTACCATGTCTCAGTTTCCTCATCTGTAAAATAAGGAGTGGCTACCAGTTTTCCCTAACTCTTGGATTTTCAGTCCCATGTCGGGTTAGTTCCATGTTAGAATAGTGACTATCTCAGATCTACCTTAGGGCTTCAACACGGTGCTTGGCACAAATTAAACTCTTAATAAGCATAACAATTTAAATTTTAACAGAAATAAATGATACATTCTTAACTACATTGTATAGCAATGGATATTCTAATATGTTTAATAGCATTATCGGCATTGCTCGTCTGCCAGCTATTCACAGGGATTTAGTTCACCAAAGTCTGTCAGCATTTCTGTCTCCCCAACTGTGTGCAAAACACTGTACCAGTAACACATGGGAAAGGTGAAAAGTCATTAGTCACCAGTTCAAGATTCATTAAGATCATCTAATTGCTAATTAGCCCAATTATCACCTCCGGACTTCTTTTCATAGATGCATTAAGAACATAGCACTAGTTGCATCCTTCCCATGAACTGATCCCAAAGCCCTTTCTACTGTGAATTTCTGTTTCAGGGCTAGAGAGGGTTTTCAGATAATCTGTTTTTTCAAAAAAAAAAAATTGGCATTTGTTGGGATAGATACAAACTAATCAGGTTAGACACAGTCCCTGTTCCACATGGGGCTCACGGTCTTAATCCCCATTTCACAGATGAGGTAATTGAAGCACAGAGAAGTTAAGCGACTTGCTCCAGGTCACACAGCAGACAAGTGGAGGAGCTGGGATTAAACCTTCTGCTCTTGTTTAATGTGGGAAAGTTGAGGAAGAGCAAGGAGTGGTCAAAGTTGCTAACTTTTTATTTTGAGTTTGAGAGTGAGAAGGAGGTCAGGGATTCTACTGAGAGTTGGTAGGGGGCTAGCTTCAAAGAAAGCTAGGTGGCAACTTTAGAAAGGCAGTGGGACCTGATGGATAGAGCACAGAAATCAGAGGACATGTGTTCTAATTCCAGTTCCTCTGCTTACCTGCTCTGTGATCTGGGGCAAGTCACTTCAGTTCTCCGAGAGCCACCTGCAAAATGGGGATTTGATACCTGCTCTCCCTCCTTTTTGGACTGTGAGGCCAGTGAGGAAAAGGGACTATATGTAACTTGATACCCTTGAATCTATCCCCTGCTTTGTACAGTGCTTGACACATAATAAATACTTAGCAAATGCCACTATTAATTATTATTATTAATTATAATTATCATTATTATAGGCTGGAAGCTGCCATTTTGGATCTTTTCAGCCTGCATGGCAAGCAGCCTCAGGTTATATATTCAAGGTTTGCCAAAACAAGCCTACCTGGGCGTCCATCTCGTATAGCTGTGAGATGATCATATGGAGTGGGCACCACCAGCTCCACAGTAAAACAGAAACACTGGGTTCAAACTTTATCTTCCAGCATACAATAGTCACATCTTTATAATGATGATAATAAGTTCAGTATAAGCTAAGTGCTACTATGTACCAAGCACTATACTAAGCACTGGGATAGCTACAACATAATCAGGTCCCACACATGACTTGAATTCTAAGCACTGGGGTAGAAGCAAGTTAATCAGATTGAACACAGTCTTGTCCCAAAAGGAACTCGTGGTCTAAATAGGAGAGGGAATTTAGGTATTGAATCCCCCTTCTGTTGTTGAGGAAGCTGAGACAGAATGAAGTTAAGTGATTTGCCCAAGGTCACACAGCAGGTAAGTGGCAGATTCAGGATTAGAACCGAGGTCTTCTGACTCAGTCAGTCAGTTAGTCGTATTCACTGAGTACTTAGTGTGCAGAGGACTGTATTAAGCACTTGGGAGCGTACAATATAACAATAAACTGACACATCCCCTGCTCACAGTGACTCTTAGGCCTGTGCTCTTTTCCACTAGACTACACTGTTTCCCTTGGTCCCTGGTCCAGTTCTTGTGATCCTGACAAAGTTCTTCCTGGATTCAGGGACCATATGATTTGATAGCTAATTTCAGAATCGCAAAGACAGAAGTGTCCGATTCAAAGCTCATCTATTCTAATTAGGGAAGCAAACCCAGGAGCTGCCCCAGGTCTGGTTCATCAAGATGGCCAGTATGTACTTTTCTCATGCTTTTTCCTCAGCGGGGTTTGAATTAAAGGTAAGAAAACATCGTGGCTTCATTTCTGTTAGGGAAAAAAAAGATAATTAAGTTTCTCTTAAATGATGGTGATTTCATCGAGCGGGTGAAAAATTCACTGCAGAAAAGAAACATTTTCCCAAAAACCTGACGTGAGATGGTTCGGGTTTGCCTAAGTCAGAAACACCCTTTCGTCTCCTCTCTGATCCAAAGTTACAGTTCAGTCTCTGCTGCCTCTCTCTGGAAGATACTAGCAAGGGGCCAAAAATCAGTTTTCAGGACCTTGAAGTAAGAATTATGAGTGGGCTGATGGGCTAATTTCCTGGCAAATTCTAGTATAATCACCTAAATGCTTTTGCGAGTTGTTATTTAACAACTTTAGGGCTTTTGTGTTTGGCTGAGGCCAAAAGGAAAGGGTTATTTTATCCTGTTTAGTCTGGTTTTCACTCAAAATTGTCTGATTTCCTGACTCATTCTCTCAATGGAGCCCAGTCCATAAGGCTGCAGCCTGAAACCTAATATGACCGTCTGTTGGTCTCTGTCCGTAAATGGCTTTGGCCCAAAAAATATTTGCGTGCATTTTGAAATGCGTTGCATCCCTGCCCCTTTTCTCGCTCATGGAGCTCCGAGCTCTCAGGGAAACATAGACGTCAGTGAGGGGAGAGAGGTCAAAACCACTGTTGCTAGAATCAATTCAGTCTCTCAGGGTCTCTGCCGGAAGCCTTTGTGACTGCCAGGGCAGGTCCTCCATTTTCGACTGAAGACTCTATACCCCTTGCTGCTGCCCCCATCATCCTCATCGTGATCATTGATTGAACAAGATAGTGACCGGAGCATCCTTGGGTTTAGGGGAATTATGGGTCATTTCTGCCCTGACTCTTTTCCAGGAGAACCCATCGAGGTTCACTGCTTTCCCACTGACCCACTGAGCTTTCCCAAAAACCTATCCAATTTGCATCAGTCTCAGTCACTGAAGGTTTCCAGTCTTGTGATCTTCAAAACTGTCATGAGAGGATCCATTTACATGGCAGGAATGTGACTGAATCTTGCAGAGGCACCCTGACCATATCACCACCGGGGAGGAATGGTAAATTCTCTGTACTCTTTTGTGCCTGTGGGTTAAATGTCCTTGGGATGGTCCACTAGGACAGTTCCATCCTTAGTAGCACAACGTTTTGGTCATGGGGCTGTGACAACTGCATTCTGGGTAGTCGGAGAGGGGTCATTCTTTGGCCTGAAACAGAGGAGGCAGTGCTCAGCCAAGGAGAATGGATGGGGCTGGATGGCAGTTCTTATTTTGGAAGCTCTATTCTAGATTCCACTTGTTGGGTGTTTGTTTGACCTGGTTTTGTGCTGGACAATCAAGGTTTGTCTTTGCCTGTGTGCCAAGTTCCATGGTTTTGAAGCCATTCCACGGTGATGATTGGGGGGAGGGCGATGGCCCCCACAAAAGTCTGAGCTAGGTCCCCAAACTCATTCATCCCTACTCTCTGACACACAAGAGAAGGTGCCATTAGAGACAAAAAGCCCTAAGATGGTGGCTTTCTAGCCTGTAAGCTTTTTGAATCCTGTCAGAACCCAGTCTCTCACTGCCTCCCCCACCCCCACCCCTTTTGCCTTCCCCTTTTGACCCCTGCCCTCCCAGTGAAGGGTTATGACATCTCTGGTCCATGTCCGGGGGAGCTGGGACAAGACACTGATATCCCTCAGGTCAGGGAGGGGATCAAGAGTCTGCCCTGAGAAATGCTGTAGATCTATATGGCCCCCACAGACTTCTGAAAGATAGCGTTTACCACATCATCGTGTAACAGCGTGGCGCAGTGGAAAGAGCATGGGCTTTGTAGTCAGAGGTCATGGGTTCGAATTCCGCTCTGCCACTTGTCAGCTGTGTGACTGTGGGCAAGTCATTTAACTTCTCTGGGCCTCAGTGACCTCATCTGTAAAATGGGGATTAAGACTGTGAGCCCCACATGGGACAACCTGATTCCCCTGGGTCTACCCCAGTGCTTAGAACAGTGCTCTGCATATAGTAAGTGCTTAATAAATACCAACATCATTATTATTATTATTATTAACATAACATCCCTTCCCACTGACAGGGAGAGGGAGCAGGAGGGAGAGCCAGGCTGCGGGCTGGTGGTCCCAGCCCAGGAGTGATTGAGGAGAAGTAGCCGTTGGCTTGAGGAGGCCGGTGCCAGCTCGGGAAATGAATGTGAGTACCCCAGGATGGGATTGGTAATGGCTTCGGAGCAGTGGAGCTCCTCAAGTTCAGAGTTTAAAGCTGATGAATGACGTGGATGCAATTTGCTCTAAATTGTTTTGTTTGATCCCATGACCTCCTTTCTCCCCACCCCTCGGGACTGATCCTCCCCACAGGCTCCGGCATGCGGCAGGCATGACATACAAGGAGGCCAGATGGGAGATGGAAGGGCTACCCAACCCTCTTCTTATCAGACCAAACCCAGACCAGAGTAATGGTGATGCCGGTATTTGTACTGTCACCTCTCTCTCTTCCTCTGCCCCTGGGCTTGCTAATTATTCCCAAGATCTGGGATAAGCCCTGCGATTGACACAAGATTATATGATCAGACTGATCCCCCCTCCCATCCCACACAGCTTTCCTCTCTGGGAGAAAGAACAAAAACTTCTCACCATTGACTCTGAAGCTCTCAATCACCTTGCCCCTTCCTACCTCACCTCCCTACTCTCCTACTACAACCCAGCCCACCCCCTTCACTCCTCTAATGCTAACCTTCTCACTGTGCCTCAATCTCATCTACCTTGCTGCCGACCCCTCATCTATATCCTGCCTTTGGTCTGGAACACCCTCCCTTCTCTAATCCAACAATTACTCTCCCCTGCTTCAAATCCTTATTGAGTGCACATCTTTTCTCTTCTCCCACTCCTTTCTGTGTCTCATTCATTCAATTATATTTATTGAGCACTTACTGTGTGTGGAGCACTGTACTAAGCACTTTCGAGAGTACAATATAACAATAAACACTAAACAGACTCATTCCCTGCCAACAGTGAGCTTACATGAGGGAAAACAGGTATTAAATCCCTATGTTACAGCTGAGGCACAGAGAGGTGAAGCGACTTGCCCAAGGTCACAGAGCAGATAAGTGGAGGAGCAGGAATTAGAACCCGGCTCCTCTGACTCCCAGGTCCCTATTCTTCCCAGTAGGACGAGCCATTAGTATGTTAAGTACCCCAGTGCCCTGAGTGGGAGGAGCAGCTACTTGGACCATTCACTCTCCCAATCTCTGCCCTGTCCACTTGCAGTACTCTCCACCTTTTTAACTGCCACCATCTGCCAAAGCCCCAAACTTTTATGATGGCAGATAAGGGGCAGAAGTGGTTTTGGGGAGTGGTAGGAGGATTCAGCCTGGGAGGGCTAAGAACTGGTGGTAGGGACTGCACTTAGAGATTGGACAGACTTGGTATCAACACGGGGTGGTTGGCATGGATGTTTTCATCCTCACTCTCATCCCTAATTGGATTTTTTTCACAGAGCCAATGTCTTCAATCAATCAGTGATATTTATTGAGTGCTCACCGTGTGTAGAACACTGTACAAAACACTTGGGAGAATACAACACAACAGAGAGGGCAGATGCAAATTCCCTGCCCTCAAGGAGCTTACAGCTTTTTGCTTCAAGTTGGCCTTCATCCTCAAAGAAACTGGTAAGTAAGTGTGGATGGGAAGTCAGATCTAGACTCTGAAAAGGCATAGATAAACCTAGAGTGTTAGAGGGCAAGCTTCTTATGGGCAAGGAATTGTCACTTCTGAGTTTGTGCTTCCCAAGCACTGAGTACAATGTATTGCACCCTGTGGGGGCTGAAAGGGATACTATTACTACTTTTCTACTGCTACTAAGGCCACAGTAACTTAAATTAGTCTATTTCTCCCTACCTTGATGAGAAAATTTGTAGGGCATGATCAAAATCCCTTCTGAAGCATAAATGGATTTCATCTAGGGTTTCTTTTCTGCCCTCAGGCCTAGCTATTATAGAAATAAATTAAGTTGGTCAGATCTGATCTTCCCAGAACAAGAGTGGCTATTTTTCTTAATGGTATTTGATAAGAACTTACTATGTGTGAAGCACTGTTTAAATTTCTGGGGTAGACACATGTTCTAGAAGCAGCTGTGACCTAGTGGATAGAGCACGGGCCTGGAAGTCAGAAGGCCCGGGATTCTAATCCCAGCTCTGCCACTTGTCTGCTGTGTAACCTTGGGAAAGTTACCTATCTTCTCTGGGACTCAGTTACCTCATTTGCAAAATGAGGATTAAGACTGTGAGCCCCATATGGGACAGGGACTGTATTCAACTTGACTAACTTGTACCTACCCCAGCACTTAGAACAGTGCCTGGTACATAGTAAGTGGTTAGCTAATATTACAGTCATTATTATTATTATTAGAGTGTTCTGCACATAGTAAGTGCTCAAAAAATACCACTGATGAGAGTGATGGTGTGCCTCACAGTCTAAGAAGGAGAGAGGTCAGGTATTGAATCTTCATTTTAAAGCTGAGGAAACTGAAGCATAGATAAGTTAAGTGACTTGCCCAGGGTCACACAACAGGCAACTAGCAGAGCTGAGATTAGAACCCAGGTCCTCTGACATCCAGGCCTGGGCTCTTTCCATTAATACACACTGCTTCTGGTTATTCTTCCAGGTATTATAATCAACACTTGAATGATTTCTACAAAGCTGAGTTCAATGGTCTGCAATGCCCAGTTGGTCCTCTCTCCCTGTTTAACTATGGAGATTCACTATGAATATACTAACCACCAGCAGATATGGAAGGGAGCAGGTATCTTCTTTCCATTGTATAGATGAAGAAACTGGAGTCCAGAGTCACTGATTAATTTCTCCGACGTCACACAACAGGCCAGGCCCAGTCTCTTTCCCTTTCTCTTTCCATTAAACTGCACTGCTTCCCCTTTTCCAGCATTCCAATTACTCTTTCATATCTCCACCCAGTTTTGGATTAATAATTATGGAATTTGTAAAGTGCTTACTATGTTCCAGGCACTGTACTAAGTGCTGGGATGGATACAAGCAAAGCCGTTTGGGATTTTATTGGCCTAAGGACTGGTCTTCCCCAACTATCTCAACAAAGGAAAGTGGTGGAACTGAGTCAGGATCTTAGTCATTTGGCCCCCAAACCCTCACATTTGTCTGAAATATCCAAATTATTAGAAGAAACAGTGAAATCCAGGTACTTCTCTAACATGGGAGTTGGTTTCTAGAAGCATCTCTTCTTGTGGAAAAATCACATTTTATTAACCATTGATTCAGTGGGAATCTAAAGGTCAGGGCTGAGATGGGTCAGGGTGAGATGGGTCAGAGCTGAGATGGATAAGGGGTGAGATGGGTCAGGACTGACCTGGATCTGGGGTGAGATGGATCAGGGGTGAGTTGGGTAAGGGCTGACCTGAGACTGGAGTGAGATGGGTCAGTGGTGAATTGGTTCAGGGGTGAGGTGGGTCAGGGCTGAGCTGGTTAGAAGCTTCCACCTCAGCTGACACTTTGGGATACCAATTCCTATAGTCTCGTTACGTCCAGCACTAGCAGAATGATTTATACCCTTGTCACCCATTGCTGTTTTACTCTTTAAAATTGCTAAAATTCCAAGAAATCATCAAGTCCTATGTGGAACCATCTTGTCAGGCTGAGGCAGATGCAAATTTGACCATCACCTCAAGCTTGAACATGACCATTTCCCTCCATCACACATGATGGCTCAAGGCAGCTTCGCATAATGTTAAAGCAGGATAGACTCACCCTGTGGAAAGAATCTCCCCTAATTCTTCCATCACGTTCTATTGGGAAAGCAGTGTGGCCTAGTAGATAGATCTTGGACCTTAGAGTCAGGAGTGCCCAGGTTCTAATACTGACTCTGCCACTTGTCTACAATGTGACCTAGGGCAAGTGATTTCACTTCTCTGTGTCTCAGTTACCTTATCTATAAAATGGGGATTAATCAACCAATCAATGGTGTGTATTGAGCACTTACTATGTGCTGAGCATTGTACTAAGCACTTGGGAGAGTACCATACTCTCCCAATTGATGGACGCATTCCCTGCCCATTATGAGGATTAAGACTCTGAGCACTATGTGGGGCAGGGACTGTGTCCAACCTGATTAGCTTTAATCAATCTCAGTGCTTAGTACAGTGCCTGGCACAAAGTAATTATGATTATGGTATTTGTTAAGCACTTACTATGTGCCAGACACTGTACTAAGGCCTGGGGTGGGTACAAGCAAAGTGGGATGGACACAGTTCCTGTCCCACAGTCTTAATCCCCATTTTACAAATGAGGTAACTGAGGCACAGAGAAGTGAAGTGACTTGCCTAAGGTCACACAGCAGACAAGCGATGGAGCTAGGATTAGAACCATGACCTTCTGACTCCCAGGCCTGTGCTCTATCCACTATACCATGCTGCTTCTCTAGTAAGCACTTAATAAATGTTACAGTTATGGTTATGTGGTGACCACACGGCCATGGCAGAAGTAGGTAAAGGCCGGTAGCTTTGTCTGAGCTCTCAACTCCTGTGGCCAAGATCCCCAACCCCTTCCTGCCTCCATCCCACTCATCAGGCCCACCCCCTCCCACACACCCCCACACAACAGAGCCTTTAGAGCCAGCCACAGACTGCTTCATTCGCATTGATTATCCACTTCCCCATAAAAGTCGTTAAGAACTCTATTTCCATGAAGAAAAGAATGTAAATGAGGTCATTATGAGTTCCACTTACCTTCCTAACCCCATGCATTGTGCTGCCGCTAATATTCCTTGGAGGGAAGCATGAAACTGGAAAAATCAGCAATCGGAAAGTGAATTGCGTAGGGAGGGATGATGAGGGTCATCTTGGCTTGGGGTTCCTTCTCCCTTTCAACATGGGAGAGGTAGGTTGAGAGACGGCCAGGTAGAAAGAGCTTAATTCTAATTGGTTGCTAGAGCTTATTCCAAACCCTTCATTCCCTCTTTGGCCAAATGAACCACTCAGATTTCTGAAGGTTCTTTGCTTCAACAACTCCCATGGGGAAGGCAGAATTCATCCTCAAAAGCTTCACATACCATGCCACTGTTGCACTCTACTGGAGCCCCATGGTCTGCCAATCGATCAGTAGTATTGATTGAACACCACTGAGACACGATGCTCTAAGGAGAATACCACAGATGCAATAAATGACAACAGGTCCCCTTGCCTTCAGGGTGCTTCCAGTCTAATAGAGGAGACAAGAAGCTCCATAGTAATTACAAATAACGGGGACAGCAGGAAGAACAAGGATAAAAGTGGAGAAGCAAGAGCAGGGAAGATGAACTAAGATGAAGAAATTGTGATGGCATAAGTAACATATGGATATAATAATAATAATAATGTTGGTATTTGTTAAGCGATTACTATGTGCTGAGCACTGTTCTAAGCGCTGGATATCAATTGAGTCCATTCTTCTTCTTCAATCGTATTTATTGAGCACTTACTGTGTGCAGAGCACTGTACTAGGAGCTTGAGCAGTGAACTGTGGGCTGAGGGATTTTCATTCAAGTCCACTTTAGAGGGTCAAGAGAAAGATCTTTGCACTTGAGGGTGACATCATGGACGGAGAGATCTCATCCCTGGGTGTGAGTGACTGGAAAGAGCAACGTGGGATTGATCACCCCCCCCCCCACCCAATGGTCATTATTCTGCTCAGTGGTTTGTCCCTCGCTGGGTCTGCCTGCCTCCCTACTTCCAGATCCTCCCAAAGGGTTGTTGCTCAAGCAGAGCAGCTCACCAGGCTGGGCTCTTTGCCTCCAGCCCTGCTACAATGGTCTCCCGTGTTAAATTGCTGTTGTTACATTGTTTCAGACAATGATTCCCTTCTGTACCCTATGCCTCATACATCCCCCTTCCTGGTTCCCCATGTGGCAGCTGATTGGGTAAGGTGTTGTCTTCTATTTTCACATGTCCTGCCCAGCAGCCAGGAGCTGGATTTCAGTGCAGTTAGGCTGACTGTGCCCCAGAACCACTTACCTGGGGTCCTATTTAGATCTTTGACTTTGAAATGGGCTCGTGGGTCTGGTAGACCTTAAACATGGAATTAAGTTTGATCAGTCAATCATTGTATTTATTGAGCAGTTACTGTATGCTGAGCTAAGTGCTTGGGAGAGTATACAATGGCGCTGGTAGACTTAACCCCTGTCTTCAAGGAGTTGTGGGGATGTTTGGGGGATGGGGTACCACAGTGCTTATTAATAATAACGTTGGTATTTGTTAAGTGCTTACTATGTGCAGAGTACTGTTCTAAGCGCTGGGGTATACAAGGTAATCAGGTTGTCTCACATGAGGCTCACAGTCTTAATCCCCATTTTACAGATGAGGTAACTGAGGCACAGAGAAGTTAACTGACTTGCCCACAGTCACACAGCTGACAAGTGGCACAGATGGGATTCAAACCCATGACCTCTGACTCCCAAGCCCCTGCTCTTTCCACTGAGCCACGCTGCTTCTCTAATAATAGTAATACTAATAATGGTATTTGTTAAGCACTTATTATGTTTCAAGCACCGTTCTAAGCTCTGGAGTAGATACAAACTAATCTGGTTGGACACAGTCCTTGTCTCACAGGAGGCTCACAGTCAAATCCACATTTTACAGATGAGGTCACTGAGGCACAGAAAAGTTAAATGACTTGCCCAAGGTCACACAGCAGACAAGCAGCAGAGCTGTGATTAGAGCCCAGGTTCTTCTGTCTCCCAGGCCTGTGCTCTCTCCGCTAAGCCCTGCTTCTTCCCCTAAATATAGGTGATGTGGAAATGCAGAAGTGGCAGTAGAGGATGGGGGTGGGGAGAGGAGAGATTAATCAAGAAAGGCCTCCTGGAGGAGATGGGATTTCAGAAGGGCTTTGAAAAGGGAGAGGGGTAATCCATCAGATGTGGAGCAGGACGGAGGCCCAGGCAAGAGGAAGAGCAAAAACAAGAGATGGATGACGACATAGACGCAAGACTGGAGTTCAGGATGTAGGCTGGCTCCGCCGCCAGGGCTGACCCTCAATCCATCGATGGTCTATACTGAGCACTTAATGTGTGCAGAGCACAGTATTAAGCACTTTGGAGAGTACAGTACAACAGAGTTGGCATTTATGCTCCCTGCCCACAACAAGATCAGTCCAAACAATTACCTTGTGACTCCACAGCCAGTCAGGCAAGCAGATCATAAAGGTTGGGACAATCGCGGCGGGGGAGATCCTGGCCAAGGACGGTCACTGAGAACCCCCGCCCCCCTCCTGACCGCAAGAATTGGCCGGTCCCGGGTGACCGCCTTCAGACCCTGAACTCGAGCTCTGACTGAATCTAGGTATTTTGTCCCTGATGCAAAAACCTCTGAAACGGATGACAGAAGGCAGAAGGGAGCATTAAATTTTAGTCAGAAATGCCAAAAGCAAGCTGAAGATAGATGGCAAAGAACGCGAGGGGAAAGCTTAGCAGCAAATGCTTTATGGGTTAGAGGGAGTAGGCTTTTCAGGCTTTTCAGAAAATAGTCTGGACGGAGGATTTGCGGTGATTACTGCTCTTTCTGACTCAACTTACTTTTGCATAATAGATTAGATGGGCTAGCACTCTGCGCATTCCTGTTTTTCAAAGGAAATGGATTTTAGAAGCTCATTAAAAGGGAACCCAGTCTTGCTGGGCTTCAGAAACTCCGACAAACCAACATTTTGATGATTTAAGTGTGAATGAATCAGAAATATGTGGCTTCCATTTCCTTTCAAATGAATGGGAAAGGTGCTCTTAGCAAAACCCATTTTGCAGCGTTACTGAACCAAAACATCCTAAAATACTGCCAGGCTCAGCTCACCTGGAGCATAGCCTGGGGGGAAACCACAAGGAGTTGGGAGTGACCATTCCTCTGAGGTAGGGGGAGACGGGCATATTTTTCTTGCTTTCCCTCAGACTCGATCACTGGGCCCTCTGACAGCTCCATCTGCCATCACCCCCATTTCCCGACCCTGTTCCAAATGGGAGACGGCAAGGGTTTCCTCTACCCGGCCCGGGAGGGAGTGAAATTGAACACTTTGGATGTTTTCTTTTTTTCCAATCCTGTGGGAGCCCTGAAAGAAAGGAGCGACCAGCATTATTGTAATGTAATGGGTTGAGGCCCAGTCTTAATTTCAGTCTCCTCGAGATCGAGGGAATTAGTAACAGTTCAGGACGTTTCAATTCTGGGACTCGGAAACCGTAGAAGCCATTCAGAGCACCAATCCGAGGCACTGGGGATTCTTTCCGTAATTAGACAGTCCAGGAGTGAGTTTGAATCGGGCTTCTCCGTTTCTTGATTTAACTTGGATTCGGGGAGGGAACACAGCACACTGTTGGGTGCTTGGGAGACTTCGGCTAATTAGACTTGGACAAGACTCCGCGCTAGGGAAAGGCACCTCCTCCCATTTGCTAGTCCTGCCTGCAGAGCATTGTGGGAACTATTTCAGAGAACGCGGCAGCCGGCCTCCTCAGGGGCTCGGAGAGCTTAGAAATGAGGTTAAACCAGTTCCCGACACTGTATTTGAATGTCTGGTAGGACGGAACCGATCCCAGGAGGTCTTCGTGTGCTAATAACAGGAAACCACCGGGATGATCATTCTGTCTCACTGACATTGGTAGGATTGGATGGGATTTAGGCAGATTAGAAATCACCAGGATCGACAGCAGATGTTATGCACCGCCACACGTCAAAGTGGCCAAAAGAGCTTTCACACAGGGAAGGTTTGAGAATGTCATTCCACAGGGGGTTGGGGCGGGAAGAGAAGAATGTGGGAGAAACAGGAGAAAGACATGTTCTGACCACTGTTAGACAACAGAATCTATTGAGCCTCTACAGAGTCAGATGCTATCTGCAACCTGGGTTTTCGAGCGGAAGGAATCTGCTCTTGCTACACCCTTTCCCTCATGCCGATTTTACTCCCTAAATCCTAGCAGCTTCTAGTGGAGATTTCAATACTATCAGCCGGGAGTAGGCTATTTCCCTACACCAGTAATAAATAGTAGTAGAGGTAATAGCAATAGTAGTAGTAGTTAAATAGTAGTGGCAGTGAGAGTGGTAGTAGAAGTAATCGTAGTTATAGTAGTGGTAGCCAAAATAGTAGTAGGAGCAGAAGCAGTGTAACCTGATGGTTAGAGCCTGAGCCTGGGAGTTAGAAGTACCTGGGTTCTAATCCTAGCTCCACCATTTGTCTTCTGTGTGACCTTGGGTAAGTCACTTGACTTCTCTGTGCCTCCGTTACCTCATCTGTAAAATGGGGATTAACTTAACTTCTCTGGGGCTTACGACTGTGAGTCTCTACAGGACAAGGACTATGTCCAATCTGATTAGCACGTATCTACCCCAGCACTTAGAACAGAGTCTAGTGTATAGTAAATGCTTAAGAAATACCATTACAAAACACCATTAGTAGTGGTAGTAATAGTAGTAATAATGTTGGTATTTGTTAAGCGCTTACTATGTGCCGAGCACTGTTCTAAGCGCCGCGGTAGATGCAGAGTAATCAGGTTGTCCCATGTGAGGCTCACAGTCTTAATCGCCATTTTACAGATGAGGTAACTGAGGGCCCAAGAAGTTAAGTGACTTGCTCAAAGTTACACAGCTGACGTGGCAGAGCAGGGATTAAAACCCATGACCTCTGACTCCTAAGCCTGTGCTCTTTCCACTGAGACAAGAAATACTAATAGGAATAGAAAGAGTAGCAATAGTAATAATAGTAGTGATAGTAATAATAGTACTACTTCTTATTAATAATAATAATAATAATGATTGTGGTATTCACTTAGCATTAACTATGTGCTAGGCACTCTACTAAGCACTTGGGAAACATACCAAAGAAGAAAAACAAGTGGTCCCTGTCTTTCAATAGCTTACCATCCAGTGTTGCAGGAAAGGGAGAAGAGGACACGAGAATGGATGGATAAATTATGATTGAGAAAGGACACATCTTCTATAAATAAACAGATGAATATGGGAGTGATAAGACATTCATTTCGACAGTTACAGGACTGAATCTTAAAACCTAGATTAAATCGAGCCACTAGGCCACACTGCTTTCCATGGGGAAAAGCAAAATTTCAGCCTCAACCATAAATCCTGCACAGGTTCCTTCCCACAGGCCTGCCTGAACTTGCTGTTCTAAGCAACAAAGGGTCAATCAATCCAACAATCATATCTATTGAGCGCATACTTTGTGCAGAACATTGTACTAAGCGCTTGGGGGAGTACAACAGAACAGAGGTGGTGGACACGTTCCCTGCCCACAGCAAACTTACAGTCTGACTTAGGCTTACTCTGGAAAAAGGGAACCCAGGTGGCCTGATTCCCAGCCCAGGGCATAACACAATGAACCAAACTGCTCCCAATCTCATAAAAAAGGCCCAGGTGACAGCAAAGAAGACAGCAGATGGATTACTGGGGTGAGCTTCTAAATCAGCATCTCCTGTTTTGAAACTCTCATGAAGTATGAGCCAAAGTGTGGGGCCATTTATAATAACATCGGAGACCAGGATAGATTTCTCCTTGCTAATCCCCCCCGCCCCCATGATGGGTTCATTCACACTAGTGCCAAGAAAGGCCTCTTGGCAGTTGAGGGTCTATCGGCGCTTATATTTGGTGCGATTTATAGCTCAGCCATTTTGATTCTAGTCACATAGAACTGGACAACCAGCTCTCTGACCCTCTTCTCCACTTCTGAAGCTTTCCCTGGACATGAATTCAGAGGAATCTGCTCTGAAAAATGCCAAGAGTGACCAATCAATCAATCAGTCGTTGGAATATTCTACTGGGGGCGGAGCACTGGAATAAGTCAGTGAGTCAATCATATTTATTGAGCACTTGCTGCATGCAGAGCACTGTACTAAACACTTGGGAGACTACGATATAACAATAAAACAGGCACTTTCCCTGCCCACAGTGAGCTTGCAGTCTAGAGGGTGAGACAAACATTAATATAAATAAACTACAGTTATGTACATAAGTGCTGATGGGCTGGGAGGGCGGATGAATAAAGGGAGCAAGTCAGGGTCATGCAAAAGGGAGTGGGAGAAGAGGAAAGGAGGGCCAAGTCAGGGAAGAAGATTAAGCACTTGGGAGAGTACCATAGAGAGAGAAGACATAATCATAACAATAATTGTGGTATTTGTTAAGTGCTTACTATATACCAAGCTCTGTACAAATCATTGAGGTAGATACAGGATAATCAGGTCCCACATGGGGCGCATAGAGTAAATAGGAGGGAGAACAGGTAACAAATAATTGGCATGGGTAGTAGAGACAGATGGGGTGGGCTTCAAAGGAAAGGAAAGAGGGATGGATTGTATGGAAGTAGTATTGTTGGAGGGCAAGAAGGATGCCAACTCTTCCCCCTCTCCAGGTGAGTCTTGGGGAGGGGGAGATGAGATCCTCCTGAGAGATAGTGTTTCCTGGGGAGAGCTAGGTTTTGGTAATGGTGAGGAGGAACAGTGATTGGGTCAAAAACAGGTCAGGGATGAAGGTAAATTTTCCCAAGTTAGAGTAGAGGGTTCCACAGGCTGCACTTGATTGAGGTGGTGTTGAGGGTTAGATGGGAGTGAGCTGGGATGTCAGGGGCTGTAGGGGATGAGGGGCCTTGGGGAGGCTAGAGTGTTTCAGTAAGACAGTCCAGAGTTGCAGCCTGCCTTCAAGTAGCTTCCAATTGGTGCTTGGGAGAGCTCTTCTTTTCCTCCCAGTAGAAACCAGTCTCATACCCACAAGATGACTGGGCGCAGAGGGTTTCACTTCTGAATATTAAATGCTCAGGTCAAAATGCTGAGTCCTGGACATTTGCCAACCTTGGCTCAGGTCCCATAACAAACCCCACAGTATAAACATGCAGGCTGCGCTGTCTGGTCTGGGTGAACACTGGAGAGGAGCCAAAGCACACACACCATTTAGTTGTGCAGGGAAAGTCGCTGTTCTCATCTTTGTAAGGCAGATCATCTGCGATGTCAAGCTGCAAAGCTTGGGGGATAGAGCATTGGCCTGCGAGTTGGAGGTACTTGAGTTCTAATCTTGTCTCTCCCACTTGTCCGCTGTGTGACGTTGGATAAATAATTTCATTTCCCTGGGCCTCAGTTACCTCATCTGTAAAATGGGGATTAAGAGTGTGAGTCCCAAGTGGGACAGGGACTTTGTCCAACCTGATTAATTTGTATTTACTCCAACACTTAGAATGTTACTTGGAACATAGTAAGTGGTTATCTGGAGGCTCATTGTGGGAGGTTATTGTGTCTGTTTATTGTTATATTGTACTTTCCCAAGTGTTTAGTACAGTGCTTTGCACAAAGTAAGTCCTCAGTAAATATGATTGAATGGATGAATGAAGCACTATTATTATTATTATCATTGTGATTATTTCAGCAAGTGCCTGAACTTGGGTCTATGAAGGCTCGTGACTCACGTCCTAGAACAGTTCTCTACACACAGTAGACACTCAACAAATTAGAGCTCATTGTGGGCAGGGAACACATCTGTTTGTTGTTTTACTGTACCCTCTCAAGCGCTTAGTACGAAGTAAGCACTCAATGAATGTGATTGAATGAATGAATGAATGAATTGAATAAGTGGATGCATTTTATAACCTTTGGACTCAATTATTTCCAGAGAAATACAGTTTCCCCTGGTAATTTAGGGCAAATTTTATTTTAGGCTCAATTATCCAGGTTTCCTGGGTGACACAGCCCATTATTCCTGGCTGACACCTAGGTTTTAGATTTCCAAAAAGTACTGGAAAATTGAAGCCTGGTTTCCTGATGGATAGGGTTTCTCTCTCCACAGGAGGCTTGGTCTGGGAGATCTAAGTCAGGTGGAAAACACGGATGGAGCAGGGCCATCGACCGGTCTTTCTCTCGTGAAAGAGGCTAAGCTAGCACCAGTTGGCAGGAATTGACATCAGTCAATCAATAGTATTTATTGAGTGCTTACTGAGTGAAAAACACTATTCTAAGTGCTTGGGAGAGTTCAAGAGAAGCAAAACACAGGCTGCCCTCAGCAACTGTTGAGGTGTATTAAGTGTTTACTATGTGTTAAGCACTGTACAAAGGGTTGGGGTAAATTCCAGACAATCTGATTAGAATCCCTGACCCTCAGGGGCTCAAAAATGAAGAGTTGGCAGAGAGCTGACAATCTAATGGGAGACTATAAACAGATGAAGGTAATTAAAAATTGGGAAGTGGAGGAAGAAGAGAAAAATTACAAGTGGTGGTGCAAATGTATCAGGATGATAGCTGAATGATTAATTGGATATACCATTGCTAATGTCTAAATGGAAATGTTAGGTGACTTAGGTGTAGATTAATCAGAGAAGGCTTCCTGGAGGAGGCAGAATTTTTAGGTGGCCTTTAAAGATGGGGAGAACTGTGGTTGGTGGACTTTTGCTCTCTACGCTCTCTTCAGATTGACAGTGGGTGAGAGAAGAGGGAGGGCCTGGACCTAAGGGTGGAAAGTCAGAGATGACTGCAGTAGCAGCAGTGTGGCCTAGTGAAAAAAGCCCAGGCCTGGGAGTCAGATAGCCTGTGTTCTAATTTGGACTCTGCCAGTTGTCTGTTGGGTGACCTGTGCCTCAATGTCCTCATCTGTGTAATGGCAATTCAATACCTGTTCTTCCTCCTACTTAGATTTTGAGTTTCATGTAAGGCAGGGACTGTGTCTAACCTGATTTGCTTGTATCTACCACAACACTTAGGATAGTGCTTGATACATAGTGAGATTTAACAAATACCATAATAAATAGGAGAAGACAGTGGAAATGTAAGGAGGAGGAAAAGAATATAAGATACTGAGTTTGGAAGGGTTGTTATTCCCTCCCCCATTGGAACCTCAATTTCTCAGTCAGAAATGGGAAATACAGTCATCCTGCTAGAAGGCAGTTTTTCTGTCCTTTATCTCAGCCTTCAGAGAGCTCCATTCACCTCCAAACACCCCAACAACCAAGTTTAGGAGTTTAGAAAACTCAAACTCCAAGCAAGCTGGAGCATGCAGGCAAAAGGAGAGATTAAAGGATTCCACCACGCTGCCTGTTGATTAATTTTTTATATAAAACATTTCCTGCCAGGATAAGCATCTAGAAACTGAGGTGGGTGATGGCTTGTATACCAAAGACCGGGAAAATCCATGACTCAAGAAAAGGTCTGGGAACCAGAGCTACTGAGGCTGCAGTTCAAACTGAAATCCCCGGTCTTTATAGTAATGAGCCTTAGTGGACAGTGCCTAGCTGGTGCCAGTTGACCAGGAGGTTAATGAAGAACAGAAAAAATAAGAAATCTATCAAAAATGCTGGCACTTATTTATATAAGAATCAATAGATCTAGATTCAAATGGCATCAGATCCTTATAGACATGGAACACTCCCATCACCCTGAGTATTGATCAGAGTTAGGTAGGCTGGGAGCGTATTCTAACCTCAAAAGAACACGATTCATGTCTTAAAAATCCCCACAAACCCTTTCCACCTAATGATAAGACACACTTATGTGTCTTGCAGTTCAGACTTAAGAGTATGGTGTTTGACATTATTTATTATCAATAACTGTTCCATTGAAGCTTTTGGAAAGGGGAGAGGAAAGTGTTTTTATCTCATTAACATGTCTTTGCTGTTAACTATTTACAATATTAGCTCCCTTTGATCTTGCTTTTGATTACAGTGTGCAAACAAAGCTAGTGTAATCTGTTATTATTTCCATTAATAACCAAGTATCTCTGGCGGTTGACAGGGCAATTTGTTATTATCGCTGCCTTTGTGCATTAGAGGTTGACTCCCTTCTTCCCATCCAACATGTTTAGAAACAGAAAAAAGGGTGTTTATCTGCCTTTAGGAACCCAGAGACATTGCCCTTTTCAAATCGGTTGAGTGAGACCGGGCAGAGTATTGGGATGACTAGGGTGGACCCACAGTGTAAGTAGGAGGGAGAACAGATATTGAATCCCCATTTTGGAGATGAGGGAACTGAGGCACAGAGATGTTTAGTGACTTGTTCAGGATCACACAGCAGACAAGTGGCAGAGCTGGGATTAGAATCCCGGTCTTCTGACTCACAGGGCTGTGCCCTTTCCATTAGGCCACACTGTTTCCCAACTAGCAGTGGTGGTGGTAGTAGTAGTAGTAATTGTAACAGTACTAGTAGTCATAGCATATATTGAGCAACCTCTCGGTGCAGTGTATTGTATTAGGGGCTCAGAACGTACAGAATGAAAAAGAAACATAGCCCTCCACACTTTCTTAAGGTATTTGTTAAGCGCTTACTCTGTGACAGGCACTGTGTTAAGTGCTGAGGTAGGTACAAACTAATCAAGTTGAATACAGTTCATGTCCCACAAGGGGCTCACAGTCTTAATGCCCATTTTACAGATAAAGTAATTGAAGCCCAGAGAAGTGAAGTGACTTGCCCAAGGTCATACAGCAGAGCAATAGTTAGAACCCGGGTCCTTCTGACTCTCTGGCCCAAGCTTTCTGAAATCTACCAATCAATAAATGGTATTTATTGAGCGCTTGCTCTGTGCAGCGCATTATACTATGTGCTTTGGAAAGTACAATACATTAGAATTGGTTGGACCATCACTACCTAATAGGAAGAGAAACAGTGTGGTCTAGAGGGAAGTAGAGAAGCCTGAGGGTCAGGGGATCTAGATTCTAATACTGGCTCTGTCATTTGCCAGAGTGAAGCAGCGAGAAGCAGCGTGGCTCAGTAGAAAGAGTCCGGGCTTGGGTGTCAGAGGTCATGGGTTTGAATCCCTCCTCTGCCACTTCTCAGCTGGATGACCGTGGGCAAGTCACTTCACTTCTCTGTGCCTCAGTTCCCTCATCTGTAAAATGCAGCGTGGCGCAGTGGAAAGAGCACGGTCTTTGGAGTCAGCGCTCATGAGTTTGAATCCCAGCTCTGCCACTTGTCAGCTGTGTGACTGTGGGCAAGTCACTTAACTTCTCTGTGCCTCAGTTCCCTCATCTGTAAAATGGGGATTAAGATTGTGAGCCCCACGTGGGACAACCTGATTCCCCTCTGTTTACCCCAGCGCTTAGAACAGTGCTCTGCATATAGTAAGCGCTTAACAAATACCAACATTATTATTATTAAAATGGGGATTAATTGTGAGCCTCACGTGGGACAATCTGTTTACCCTGTATCTACCCCAATGCTTAGAACAGTGCTCTGCACGTCGTAAGCACTTAACAAATACCAACATTATTACTATTACTTGTCTACTGGGTGACCTTGGGCAAGTCACTTCACCTTTCTGTGCTTCAGTTTCCTCATCTGAAAATGAGGATTCAATACCTGTTCTCTCTCCCTTTTAAACTGTGAGTTCCACAAGGGAAGGGATTGTGTCTGATCTAATTATTTTGACTCTACCCCAGAACTTAAAACAGTGCTTGGCCAAATTTAGCAAATGGTTAACAAATACCACACATATTATTATTATCATCATTATTAAGGAACTTGCATTTAATTAATAATAATAATTATGGTACTTGTTAAGTGCTATGTGCCAAGCACTGTACTGAATGCTGAAGCAGATAAAAGTCAGTCAGGTTGGACCCAGTCCCTGTCCCACATGGGGCTCATACACATAACTCCCATTTTTACACATGAGATAACTAAGGACCAGAGAAGTGAAATGACTTGCCCAGGACTCACAGCAGAGAAGTGACAGATTCAGGATTAGAACCCAGGTCATTCTGGTCCCCAGGCTCATGCTCTGTCCACTAAGACACACTGCTTCTCTTTGAACGGGGGCGGTTAAATATAAAAATATCAACAACACTATCAAACTAAAGAAATATAATAGATGCACCCACATGAGTGTTATGGGGATTGTAAATAACTTTATAAATCCTAGAGTTGGCTGAAGGGGTGATTTGGATTGGGGACTGGGAGAGAAATCAGGGCAGCCTGGTTGGAGGAGGTAGGATTTTAGGAGAGCTATGAAGTGGGGAAAGCTGTGATCTCTCTGATGTGGGAGGGAGAGGATGGGGCGGGAGAGCCGAGAGAAGTCAGCAACCTCCCCGTTCCATGCTGCGTCCATAAAGTCCATCCTTTTCTGGGCCGATGTATTCTCCATTTGAAGCTCTCCTTGCTGTTTTCCAATCTTCCAGTTGGACTTCCCATTTCCCTAATGACTTCGCTCCCTTCCCCTCATTGCCTGCCACACTTTGCTCCCAGCAGTCTGCCGTTCTGCCTCATTATTTGGGACTCAGTTTCACTCTGTCTTTTAAATGTTTGTTTTGCCCTCCCTGCTTGAGCTTTGCCCTTCCCCCCTTGCCTGTTCAGTGGCTGTGCCATCTTCCTGATGTCATCCTTCTCTCCATGGAGTCAGGTGGCTGTGAGCCTCTCTTCAGGGACAGAGAGCTGTCTTAGCTGCAGAGCTTCACCAATGATGCTCCTCTCTGCATCTGTCGTGAGCAGGGTTGAGAGTGATGTGAGTGAAAATGACAAAATTCTAAAGCCTGGTTTGAAGGGGAAGTCCACTTCTCACCAAATCACCTCCTGGGATCACTTTTCTCCTTTCTTTGTCTCTCTGTGCATCATCGATCAGCAGGCCCCTGCCCAAGTAGCGGAATTCAGTGCCAGTGTTCAGCCCAGACTTTTTGGTGCGGAAATCTGCCCATCAGCCTTGCCCTTCATCTTCGGCCTAATCACCTATAGCAGACGCACAGAAATGGTAAATGACCTATCCAAGGTCAAACAGCAGGGAATATCACAGAGACAAAATGAGACATTCTAACCACTCCCTGGGGTTTTGCCTTGGACTCAGCAGTGTTAACAGCCCCCCAAAAGAGTATTGCTGGGTCAGAATGCCTGCATGGGCAGCATTGCTGAATCAATCAATCAATCAGTCAATCAACAGTACTTTCTGAGCTGCCTGCAGATACTGTACTAAGGGCTTGGGAGAGTACAATACAACAGAGTGGGTAGACATATTCCCTGAACACAAGGAGCTTACAGTCTAGACAGGGAGATGACAATAATATAAATAAATCAACACATTATGGTTATGGACATAAGTGTTGTGTGGCTGAGGGTGGGGTGAATAAGGGACATAAATCCAAATGCAAGGGCGACAAAGAGGGAGAAGAATATGGGAAGCAAGGGCTTAGTCGAAGAAGGCCTGTCACTCATTCAGGCAGGGAATATGTCTGTTATATTGTTGCACTGCAATAATAAATAAATAAATAATGGTATTTGCTAAACACTTACTATGTTCCAAGCATTGTTCTAAGCACTGGTGTAGATACAAGGTAAGAAGGTTGTCCCACGTGGGGGTCACAGTCTTAATCCCCATTTTACGGATGAAGTAGCTGAGGCCCAGGGAAGTTAAGTGACTTCCCCAAAGTCACACAGCTGACAAGTGGCAGACCCGCGCTTATTACATTGCTCTAAGCTCAGTAAGCATTCAATAAATATGATTGATCGACTGACTAAAGGCCTCTTGCAAGAGATATGATTTTTAGTAAGGGAGGGAGAGTGGTGGTCTGTCACATATGGAGGGAAAGGGAGTCCCAGGCCAGTGGGAGGATGTGAGCGAAGGGTCAGTGGATGAGACTGAGGTAGAGTCAGTAGGTTGGCATTAGAGGAGTGAAGTGAGCTTGCTCTGATGGAAATCAGCAACTTATGATAGGAGGGGGCCAAGTGATAGATCAATGCCAGCCCTCCTTTCTGGCCAAGTACCTCCCTCTCAGACATGCGCTTCTAGAGCAGAGTTTCCCTCTTCTCCCCAACATGACTTGGGGACCTCCAGATCACCTCAACCCCTGCACCACAAACCCCTTCCTCCATGTCCCAACTCCCATGCTGTGGCTGTGCATCTCTGGTTGTCTGGGGGAGAAGCAGGTAAGCTCGTTGTGGGCAAGGAATGTGTCTGTTTATTATTGCATTGTACTCTCCCAAATGCTTACTACAGTACTCTGCACAGAGTAAGCGCTCAATAAATATGATTGAATGAATGAACTTCCCATGTCTCCCCAAAGCTGCATTCGGTTGGTGGTGCTTTATTTTCTCATTAAGAAAGCCTTTTGGTTTTTCTCCTCCAACTTCTAGATTACAAGTGCCTTGGGGTTTCAAGAAAAGCACAAAAGCCTCATGTATTCATGTGACAGCCCTGCTCGGAGAGGACAGATGTGAAATAGTAGAGCTCTCTCAACCCTAATATACACTGGCTCCAGGAGACCCCAGCCTTCTAGAAGCTCCGGGTTATTAGCCAGCCTTCTCAAGAACTAATCACCAGCTTTCAAGCTTCGTAAGGCGACTCTGAAGCTTTACTTTAACCCCCCGATACACAAAAATGTTTGTAGTGCTACCCACTGATAAGGATACTATTAACATGCATTAAGTGTGACCATAAATCTTTCCTTTCTGGAACAGCAATAATGCAGCCTTCTGCCAGTCTTAACAAATGCAATATTTAGTCTGCCCCTATGAGAGTGCCTCAATCTGGACTTCAGGAGCAGACACTCAGGGAGGAGCCTGAGGTGTGGGGAGAAGATGTGAGTTGCATGACCTGCTCCCCTGTTTTAGTAGCAGTGTTTGTGTCGGTGATGGTAGTAATAGTAGTACCAGTAGCAGAAATAGTAGTAGTAATAATATATATTACCACATATTCAATCCATCACCAAATCCCATTGGTTCCACCTTCACAACATCACTAAAATCGACCCTTTTCCTCTCCATCCAATCTGCTACCATGTTAATACGATCGCTCATCCTATCCTGCCTGGATTATAGCACCATCCTCCTTGCTGACTGCCCAGCCTTCTATCTCTCCCTACTCCAGTCCATACTTCAATCTGGTGCCCGGAATATTTGTCTACAGAAATGTTCAGGACATGTCACCCCCCTCCTCAAAAAACTCCAGTGGCTGCCCATCCAACTCCATATCAAATGAAAACTCCTCACCATTGGTTTTAAAGCACACCATCACCTTGCCCTCTCCTACCTCACCTCGCTTCTCTCCTACAAACCCAGCCTGCACACTTTGGTCCTCTAGTGCTAACATTCTCACTGGGCCTCGGTCTCACCTGTCTCACTGCCAACCCCTAGCCCATGTACTGTCTCTGGTCTGGAACACCCTCCCTGCTCAAATCCAACAGACAATTACTCTCCCTGCCTTTAGAGCTTTATTGAAGGCACATCTCCTCATTCATTCATTCAATAGTATTTATTGAGCACTTACTATGTGCAGAGCACTGTACTAAGCGCTTGGAATATACAAATCGGTAACAGAGACAGTCCCTGCCCTTTGCCGGGCTTACAGTCTAATCGGGGGAGACGGACTAAATCCCACTTTTCCTTATCTCCCACTCCTTTTTGTGTGGCCCTGACCTGCTCCCTTTGCTCTCTCCCCAACCCCGAGCCCCACAGCACTTACGTACATATCTGTAATTTTATTTATTTGTGTTGACGTGTCTCCCCGCCTAGACTGTAAGCTTGTTATGGGCAAGGAATACTGTTTATTGTTGTACTCTTGCTTAGTACAGTGCTCTGCACCCAGTAAGCAGTCAATAAATACAGTTTAATGAATGAATAGGAGCAGTAATGATATTTATTGAGCACTTATATCCAGGACATTGCATCCAATCTGTCTCCCCGCTTAGACTGTAAGCTTGTTATGGGCAAGGAATACTGTTTATTGTTGTACTCTTGCTTAGTACAGTGCTCTGCACCCAGTAAGCAGTCAATAAATACAGTTTAATGAATGAATAGGAGCAGTAATGATATTTATTGAGCACTTATATCCAGGACATTGCATCCAATCTGTCTTTGTTCTCTTACTCTTGGCTATTGGACAGTCATCCATTTTGAGTTACTGTCTCCAGCCTGATGATCTTATATCTACCCAAACCCAACAGTGCATTGTTTTTTAATGGTATCTGCTAAGTGCTTACCTTACACCAGTTACTCTACTTGAGCTCTGGGGTAGATAGAAGATAATTAGTTTGGACAAGTCTGGTAGAGTACTGGAAACTCTCCAGGTGCGATCCTGAGAGGGAATTGTTATGATTAGACTGAACCTCCTTAAGGGCAGGAATTGAGTCTTGAATGTCATTCATTCAATTCATTCAACTGTATTTACTGAGCACTTACTGTTTGCAGAGCACAGCACTACGTGCTTGGGAGAGTACAATGCAACAATGAACAGACACATTCCCTGCCCACAACAAGCTTAAAGTCTAGAGGGCAGGAGAACTCACTTCTCCTGTGAGTTCCCACTGGACTGTGTTATACGGTTCCAGGGATGGTATAGTTTTTGCAGTGTGAATCTGAGATGAGTAGGATTCAATAAATCATTGCTGTCTGGAATCTGGTGATGCCTGATGTTCCCTGTCTTCAGTGGCATTGAGGGACAAAGGCGGTGGAGAAGACCGCAGCGGTTGCCAAGGCAACCACCTGCTGGGTCACCGAACCAACATTATGGCACTGGCAATGGGCTGCACTCACTTCAATCACCAATGGGTTTGTGGGTAAGTGCTGGGAAGAGTGCAATACAACAATAAACAGACACATTCCCTGCCCACAATGAGCTTACAGTCTAGAGGAAATTCCTGCAAATGCCCTTCTGCCCACTCACTCGTTGCTTTCCAGGCTCCAGTGGGAACATGGCAGGTGTGAGTGGGAAAATGAGAGGCACTGGGCAAACCATCGACACCAGAATCTGTCCTTCCACACAGAGAAGCAGCATGGCCTAGTGGAAAGACAATGGGCTTGGGTGTCGGAGGACCTGGGTCCTAATTCTGGCTCTGCCACAAACTTTGCTATGTCACCTTGGGCAAGTTACTTAACCCCTCTGTACCTCAGTTTCCTCATCGGCAAAATAGGGATTAACTATCTCTGTTCTTACTACTTAGACTGTGAGCCCTACGTGGGACAACCTCATTACCTTGTATCTACCCCAGTGCTTAGAATAGTACTTGGAACATAGTAAGCACTTTACAAATATGATTATTATTATTATCATTAATCTCAGCTCTGCCACTTGCCGGCTGCGGGAGCCTGGGCAAGTTATTTGACTTTTTCTTTAAAGTGGTATTTTCTAAGCACTTACTATGTGCCAGGCACTATATTAAACAATGGAGTAGATACACAAGAATCAGCTTGGACATAATCCCTGTCCCACATAGGCTCACAGTCTTAATCTCCATTTTACAGATGAGATAACTGAGGCACAGAGAAGTTAAGTAACTTGCCCAAGGTTACTCAGCAGACAAGTGGCAGAGCTGGGTTCAGAACTAGGCTTCAGGTCCTCTGATTCCCTGTCCTGAACTCTTTCCACTAAGCAACACTGCTTTTGGGACTTCTCTGTGCCTCAGTTTCCTCATCTGTAAAATGGGGATTGAATACCAATTTCTCCCTCTTAGACTGTGGGAGAGGAACGGTGCCCAACCCATTATCTTGTTTCTAACCCAGAGCTTCGTACAGTGCTTGGAACAAAGTAAGCCCTTAACAAATACCACAATAATAAAATCCCTTCCAGGTAAGTCTGCTGCAGCCATCCTTGTCTCTGTCTTTCACTCCAGCAGAAACCTAGGCCATAGAGATCAAAAGAAGAGACAGAGGTTTGACCACAGTCAGTCAATCAGTCAATGAAAAGTACTTACTGGTGCTTATTCCCTGCAGACCACTGTATTAAATGCTTGGGAGAGTACAATAGTGTAAGTAGACACATTCTCAACCCTCAAGGACCCAAAAGGTAGTAATGTAAATGGGTCTGAAACCATAAATATTCCTACAGTGAGACAGCATGACTTAGGGGAAAGAACATGGGACTTGGAAACAGGAGAAAACTGTTCTAATCTCTCAGACCTGCTGTGGGTTCTAGGACAAGTCACTTAAACTCTTTGGCCCTTGATTTTGTCCTCTGTAAAATGGGGATAATAAGTATTTACCTCTTCCAGTTCCAGGTAAACTGGTGTGAGAGTGAGTTGGAAAATTGTACATCAGAGTTGTAAATTATATACCTATAATTCTATTTATTTGTATTGATGCTATTGATGCCTGTCTATTTGCTTTGTTTTGTTGTCTGTCTCCCCCCTTCTAGGCTATGAGCCCATTGTTGGGTAGGGATTGTCTCTATTTGTTGCAGAATTGTACTTTCCAAGCACTTAGCACAGGGCTCTGCACACAGTAAGCGCTCAGTAAATACGATTGAATGAATGAATGAAATTGATCCCACTTGATAAATGCCAGGTATTACGTCTACTTTAAACAAACCTTACAGGGAATGGCTAATGTCACTTTAAAGTTTCATTTAAGCTCTGCATTCTTAGCTCACTAGAATGTGACGGTAAGCCCTGATCTTCTGAAAAGGAAATGGGAAAATCCCCTTCACAAAGAAAGGACTTTATAGTTATTTCATTACCTCTGCAATTTTTTTGAATCCCCAATTTAACGTGGCTGTGAGTCATATTTGTATTAGCCGAGCCCCTTAGGAAACAAAATAATCGGGTTATTCATATACCGGGAGAGAGACTCGAAAGCCCTTGCCAAATGAATTTTAAAAAAAAATGAAACCTAGGTGATCTTATCACGCTTAATAATCTCCGCAAATGGTATTTTGGTCTCGGTGGGAGGCTAACTATTTGTATGTAATTCCAGGCCCCCGAGGGCGTTTCTTGGGAATAATTGGAAAACTCTCTGCTGGCCCTAAAGTCTGCATCTCCTGTGGGGAGACCTGTCCAAGAGTCCAGGGGTTCCGGAGATGTTTGTGGAAAGAGGAGGCCTTGCCAATTCCTCATACGGACACTAGATGGAGGCTCTCGGCTATTTTGTCACTCTTTTTTGTTGTTTAATGGTATTTGTTAAGCCCTCACTATGTGCCAGGCATTGTAGTAGGAGCTGGGGTAGATACAAGATAATCAGGTTGGACCCAATCCATGTCCCACGTGAGGCTCACAGTCCTAACCCCCATTTTACAGATGAGGTAACTGAGGCCCAGAGAAGTTAAGTGACTTGCCCAAAGTCACAAAGCAGACCAAGTGCTGGGGTCAGAATTAGAACCCAGGTCTTTCTGACTCCCTGGTCCTTGTTCTATCCATTAGGCCATGCTGCTTCTCATTTCTTAGAGTTTGCCATGGGATGTAATTTGACCTGTGCTGGCTTCTCTGACCCTCTCCTGACACCTATCATTATCTTTATTAATACCATTATCATTATCATCAACATCATCATCATCATTATTACCATTACTATTATTTAATGGTATTTGTTAAGTGCTATGTGGCAAGCATTGTTCTAAATGCTGGAGTAGTTACAAATTAAACGGTCTGAAACAGTCCTTGTCCAAGATGGACCTCATACTAAGTGGGAAAGAGAATAAGATTTTAATCCACATTTTAAAGTTGAATCCAAAGCATCGAAGATCACACAGCAGGTAAGTGGTGGAGCTGGGATTACTACCCAGGTCCTCTGACTTCCAGGCCTGGGGTCTTTCCACTAGGCCATACTGCTTCTACTTTATTATTATTATTATTATCTTTGTTAAGTGCTTACCATATGGTGAACATTGTTTTAAGCAATGGGGTAGAAACAAATTCATCAGATTGAAAACAGTCTCTGTCCCATATAGGGTCCACATTTTAAGATAGAGAAGGAGCTGGTAACTTGCGACCATTTTAAAGGTGAGGAAACAGAAGCCCAGAGAAGTTAAATGCCTTCCCCAATGTCAACAGGACAGTGGCAGAGTCAGAATTAGAACTCGCATCTCATGACTGTTAGTTCTCCATTCTTTCCACCAGCCATGGTACCAGACCACAGTGGTCAGCTAGATGGTCTAACAAGTGGCCCCAGTTCACCTGACATTCGGATGATATTTATTTACATTTCAGTGGCCAGCCTCCCAACTTCCATTGAGTCCCCTGGCTCTGACATAGCACCAGTGTTCACAGGATCCAAATGTTCACAGGGTCCCAGGAGAGGAATGCAACACCTCTGGAACAAGAGAGGAGATTGGCATTCCCGCAAGAAAGTTCTAAGATTGGGAAATGTATGTGAACTTTAGTAAAATGGTGCCTGTGACATCATCATGCTAGGCTGCATGTTTGGCATAACACGTGTGTTGTCTCTTGTTACCTCTGGGATTTGTGAGGACTGTCAGCGGACACCCGAAACCCAAATCCCTAGGCCCCAGTTAAGCCCCCAGTGGAGAAAGAAATACCAGAAAACTCCCTTTTCTCCCTCCTCGATCCATCAAGTTTGGGGAAGAAATCGCATTAACTTCATGCTGCAGTGAAACTCATTAATTAGATATTGGTTCTCTCAAAATAATGTCTCAATTTAATCAGGGGGCTCTTCCCCAGAGGACTAATCACGGCTTTTCCCATTTAAATTTCTGCATTAAGAGGAAGGATGGATGATATTTAACTGAAAGTGAAAACTGATTCTCCAAATCCTGAACCTTCCGGGATTGGTGGGTTAATTCAGCAGAAGGTTTCCAAATTGGGTGTGTGATCCAGTCAGCTACTTCTCGATGAAGGGTAGGCAGAGCAGGGAGAGGGACATCTGCTTTGGAGCTGCGTCTCTGGGCTCTTATCCCTAATCACCCAGAGGCACTGTAATGAGCGCTCTGGAGAGTAATACAGTAGTAGCTTCATTGCCCCACCCTCTCAATTTGTAAACTTGTTTTGGGCAGGGAATGTATCTACTAACTCTGTTATTTTGTACTCCCCCAAGCACTTAGTGCAGTGCCCTGCACACAGTAAATGCTCAATAAATACCATTGATGATGATGATCTTCTCCCTCCCTACTCTGTACTGACCCCCCTCCTACCCTAAAGCATTTATATCTTTATCTTTATATTCGTTTGACTTCCCTATTTGTAATTGATTTAAGTGTCTGTCACTCCCACTTGACTGAAAGATCCTTAAAAGTAGAAATCATGTCTAGCCACATATTGGGGTCTCCCAAACACTTAGTACAGTGCTCTGCACACAGTCAGAACTCAATAAATATCATCAATTGGTAGCAAGACCCATGTTCCCTGCCTTTAAGAAGCTAACAATCCGCCTAGCGGCAAAACCACGGGCTTGGGAGTCAGAGGATGTGGGTTCTAATTCAGGCTTTGCAAGTTGTCTGCTGTGGGACCTTAGGCAAATCACTTCACTTCTCTATGCCTCAGTTACCTCATCTGTAAAATGGCGATTAAGACAGTGAGCCCCTTGTGAGATATGGGCTATGTCCAACCTGAAAAGGTTGTATCTATCCCAGCCCTTAGCACAGTGCTTGGTACATAATAAACACTTGCCAAATTACATAGTAAGATCATTACCATTTCCTTGTCCCAAATTAACAGAGACAGCCCTTCTCTGCTTGCCTGTGCATTTACAGGAGGAAATTGGATGGACATTGCAGCAGAGGTGGGGACAGGACACCCTAGTTATTGAATTGATCATCCAAAGTATTGATCAGGTGCTTTGAGGGTATGGAGCACCAAACTAAGCAGTTGTGAGAAAAACTAAATAGAAACCTGTGGTCCATGCCCTCCAGGACTTATGATCTGACAGTAGGGAGGGCAAGCAGACACACATTTTTGAATACACAATCGATAATAATAATACAGTTCTTTGCACAGATTAAGTGTTTAACAAATACTACCATTCTTCTTATTACTATCATTGTTATTATTATTATCTTGTACCCACTAACTGTACCCACCAACTATACCCACCAACTACCAGTCAGTTGGTCAATAGTATTATTGTTTACTGAGTAATAGAGTGAAATAGAGATAGAAGATCTAATCCCTGCCCTGACAGAGCTTGCAATCTAGTAGGGGAGACAAACAAAATCATTCACAGAAAGAAGATTTTAAGTTAGAGTGGAAGCTCCTGAAGGTCAAGGATACTGTCCATTAATTCTACCATACACTCTCTAGGTGTTCAGTAGAGTACTTGGCATGAGTAGGTACTCAATAAATGCCTTCCAGTAATTAACATATAGATGAGTAAGGTCCACTATGACTCAATCAATCAACTGTATTTACTGAGCACTGACTATGAGTAGAGCACTTACTAAGTGCTTGGCATTGGTGGAAGAGAAGGAGAAGCTCAGGTCTACAGAAGAAGACAAGAGGTCACAATAACTGTTTGGGACAATGGATCCTGTTGCTATTTTCTCTGCTGGGAGTAAATATTTTCTGACCTGATTATGCTGTTCTATCCCAACACTTAGTATAGTGCTTAGTACATAGTAGGTGTTTAAACAAATATGGCAGTGATTAATCTTGTTAATCCCCATTTTCCCTGGAGGTGCAGAGAAGTGAAGGGACTTACTCAAGGTCACAGAATGGGATTAGAGCCTAGGTTCTCTGACTCCCAGGCCCAGGCTTTTTCCACTGGAATACACTGACCTCTACGTGTTCTTGTGCAACATCTTCCATGATCCATTTCCTCCATCCCTCATTATACCATCGACTGGAGTGAGGGTCTACAAGAACATCACCTAGGCATCCTTAACCTCTCCTGGACTTCCTGCCTCTTTTTGGATTGAACCTCTCTGGTCAGTCTTTCCAAAGATGGTCTTCTCTTTTTTTAAATTGATTTCATTTTCCTTGTAATGGTATTTATTAAGAGCATACTGTGTGTTAAGCACTGTTCTAAGCCCTTGAGTAGATACAAGTTTATCAAGGTGGACACAGTCTCCATCCCACGTGGAGCTCGCAGTCTAAGAAGGAGGGATAACAGGTATATAATCCCCATTTTACAGTCCAAGGACACGCACCAGGTAATTTTCAGAGCTGAGATTAGAACCCAGGTCCTTTGTATCCCAGATCCATATTCTTTGCCCTAGGCCACATTGCTTCTCATTCTCTGCTTCTTCTTCCTGCTCTTTCTCCTCTTCCTCCTCCCCCTGGGGCTGAAGGCCTGGAGAAAGGGATGAGGCAGGGGTCTAGAAGATATAAGCACAAACAGGAGGTGATCAGGTGGTTGGGAAGAAGAGGCTCAAAGACAGATATTTCTGCCCAGGTTTTAACTATAGAAAAATCCCAGAAGAGTTTTCAAATCTAGGAGTTTGGTCCCCAGCCAGATCCTCTCCAATTCCACTGCCCAGGGTGTACAGTGTTTTTCAAGGGAGTTCACATGCATGCTCTATACAGGTGACATTTTCATCCTGGAAATGTATCGTCTTCCCAATTCAACTCCTGCCACAGGGCACAACAGCCAACTTGGAATGCACATTCAAATATCCCCGAGTCGTTATATTAGAGGCTATCAGAACGTATTGCTTGAAAACAAAAAATTAATCAAAATGTCCCATTTTAGCATTGCTAGCAGCAGCAAATCACAGCAGTACTGCAGAACTGATTAACTACTTATTAAATAATAACAGTGGGGACAGGGTTTTAAAATATCAAATTAGTCTAGAAAAGCTCCCAGCAAAATGTCAAAATGGGGGCTCAATCCATAATGCGTTCCCAACAGGAAATAATTCCTGAAGGGTCATGTGATACTCCAGAGATATAAGCTTCCTGAAGGCAGGAATAGTATCTACCAACTCCATTGTAATGATGATAATAATAATATTAGTAGAAGTAGTAATAATAATAATGATAATAATAATGTTGGTATTTGTTGTGCACTTAACATGTGCCAAGCACTGTTCTGAGCACTGGTGTAGATACAAGGTAATTAGGTTGCCCCACGTAGGGCTGTCAGTCTTCCTCCCCCTTTTACAGATGAGGAAACTGAGGCACAGAGAAGTTTAGTGTCTTGCCCAAGGTCACACAGTTGACAAACGGCAGAGCTGGGATTAGAACCCTCGACCTCTGACTCCCAAGCCCATGCTCTTTCCACTGAGTCATGCTGCTTGTTAAACATTTGTCAGTCAATTGTATTAATTGAATATTTACTGTGTGCACTCACTGTATTAAGCACTTGGGACAGTACAGTAGAACAATATAACAGACACATTCCCTGTCCACAATGAGTTCATGATCTAGAAGGAGGAGACAGACAATAATATGAATAAAACAAAATAAGATTACAGATAGGTACATGAGTGCTGTTGGGCTGGGAGGGGAGATGAATGAAATGAGCAAGTCAAGGCAACAAAGAAGGGAGTGGGAGAAGAGGAAAGGAGGGCTTAGTCAGAGAAGGCCTCTTGGAAAAGTTGTGGCTTCAATAAGGCCTTGAAGTTTGGAAGAGTAATTGTCTGTCAGATATAAAGAGGGAGGGCGTTTCAGGCCAGAGGCCTTTATTATATGCTAAGCATTTTACCAAGTGCTGGGGTAGATACAAGTTGATCAGTTGGGACACAGTCCCTGTCCCACATTGAGCTCGCAGTAGAAGAAGGAGGGAGAAAAGGTAGTGAATGTCCATTTTACAGATAAGGAAACCAAGGCCCAGAGGTCCGCCCAATGTTACAGAGCAAGCAAATGGTGGTGAGCACTCTCTCAAGTGTTTAGTGCAGTTTTCTACACACAGGATGTGTTCAGGAAATAACACTTATTGATTGCACTACCCCATTGGACTGGAGGCTGTTTGTCTAACAACTGCATTGTACTCTCCCAAGTGCTTAGTACAGTGTTCAGTACACAGTAATCAATCAATCAATCAATCAATCATATTTATTGAATGTTTCCTGTGTGTGGATCATGGTACTAACCGCTTGGGAGAGTACAGTGTGACAGAGCTGGTAGACACGTTACCTGCCCACAGAAGGAGCAGTGGAAGAGAAAAAGAAAGAAGACACCCTTGCCATTTTCCCCTCACTGTCCAGCACCGACTGCCAGCTCTTCTAAAGTGAGATCGCCTCACGCCACACTTCCCATGCTCATTTGGCAAGCGGGGGTGACCTGTGACCTCCCACCTGTCAGGAGTGTGTTCGGGGCCCCGGGGACATGGCGGGGTGGGATTGGCGAAGGAAGCTTGTAGGCTGCAGGATCCTCTCAGGTGAGCTCTCCTCTGAGCCTAATTGGGACGACCTTGGGTGTAGCAGTTTCTGGATATCTTTGACATGCATCCGCTATGAAGATGAATGAGTTATTTAGGTAGCAATCAGCTTTGCCGGTTTAGCCAAAGTGCATCCATTCCTCTTCAGGCCTATTAAGGCTAGGATGAACTTTCCAGCTAATGCACAGCGCAATCACTACCTCTGCGGAGGTGTCAGACCCCTAAATATTTTGTATTCACTAATGAAAAACTTCTTTAAAATAAGAGAGCCGGAGAGAGGTTGGGAGGGAGTTGAGGGGGGAAGAAAAGTCAATAAAGAGCCAGAGATTCAATTAAGAGTTTAGGGAGCTGTCGGTTTTCATTAGCTCTGACTCTGACTTATATCTCTAAGGTCAGCGAATGGTCAGTGTGGTGATGTGGAGGGGGATCTTGGATTCAGAACAGACTGGGTTTTTAACAGGATGATCCCAGATACTTAAGTGCTTATTATGTGCCAAGCACTGTACTAAGCACTAAGTATTAAGGGAAGCAGCGTGGCCTAGTGGAAAGAGCAAAGGCCTGGGAAACAGAATGTCATACAGCCTAACCCTGCCTCCTCCACTATCTTCGGTGTGACTTTGGGCAAGTCACTTCATTTCTCCATGCCTCAGTTACCTCATTTGTAAAATGAGAATTCATTCAATCGGATTTATTGAGCGCTTGCAGTGTGGACAGCACTGTACTAAGCACTTGGAAAATACAATTCAGCAATAAAGAGAGACAATCCCTGCCCACACTGAGCTTACAGTCTAGAAGAGGGGAGGCAGACATCAAGACAAGTAAACAGTCATCAATATAAATAAAAAGAATTATGGATAGATATACATCAAAACAAGTAAACAGGCATCAATATATAGATTTATATATATCTATATCTATACATATATAGATATAATACATGCATATTTACATAAATGCTGTGGGGCGGGGAGGGGGGTAGAGCAAATGGAGCAAGTCAAAAAGATGCAGAGGGGAGGAGAAGCTGAGGAGAAGGGGGAGAATTAAGACATTGGGCCCTAAGTAGAACAGGGACACTGTCCAACCTGATTAGCTTGTATGTACCCCAGCGCTTAGAACAGTGCTTGACACATAGTAAACACTAATAAATACCATTATCATTATTATTATTATTACTCTCATAGAAAAGATGCAGTTCTTGTCTCAAATGGAGCTGAGAGAGACTCAGAGGTCCTGGCCAGCCTCATTACAAGAGTTGCTTTAAATAAGTTGAGAATTGGAGAGCTGAAAGAGAGTCTGTGTTCCAGTGTCTTATACGTATTATACATACTGTGGTACTTGTTCAGTGCTTACTATGTGCTAAGCACTGTTCCAAGGGCCGGGATAGATACAAGGTAAACCGGTAGTCCACAGTGCCCTGTCTCCATGCTGGCTCCTCCTGAGAGAGATGAGCTGGCAGGGTACTCACCTCCACTCCTGCTGGCATCCGGGACTGGCAGGTTCTCAGAGGGTGGCCAGTTCAGAGTCTAGTGGGAAAGAGACTCTGGCATGCTATGGGACCACCCCAGCAGCTTCAAAGCCTTATTGAAGGAACATATCCTCCAAGAAGCCTTCCCTATACCTTCATTTTCTGTCTCCCACTCCCTTCCATGTCACCCTTGCACTTGAATTTGCTCTCTTTATCTACCCTTTCCTCAGCTCCATAGCACTTATGTAAATATCTGTAATTTATTTATTTGTGTTAATGTATGTCTGTTTGTTGAGGTTATATACACTCAAGGAACACCCACAGCTCCCATTCCACTAGACCACACCTGTGCAGCCCATAATCTTCTAAGGTTGACCCCAGTCTTCAGGGCCTGCTGGAGAAATAGAGAATGCAGAATTCAGACCCTTTTAAATTTTAGATGTAATAGATTAATTAATTCATTTATTCAGTAGTATTTATTGAGCACTCACTATGTGCAGAGCTCTGTACCAAGCACTTGGAATGTACAATTCAGCAACAGATAGAGACAATCCCTGCCCAATAACGGGCTCACAGTCTAAATGGGGGAGACAGCAAAGCAAAACAGAACAAAACAACATCATCAAGATAAATAGAATCATGGAGATATATACCTCATTAACAAAATAAATAAGGTAATAATATATACAAATATTCATACGAATGTCTGTCTCCCCTTCTAGACTGTAAGCTCATTGTGGGCAGGGAATGTGTCTGTTATATCATTGTGCTATACTTACCCAAATGCTTAGTGTAATGCTCTACACACAGTAAGCACTCAGTAAATACTATTGACTGGCTCACTGATAAAAGACTCTGCCAGAGAATTCTGGGTGTTCCTTAGCTTTTAAGCCTCCAAATAAAGTGTGAATAATTGCAAGCTCCTTGAGAGCAGTTAATATGCCTTGTGCTAGTTTTTTAAATTGTTCTTGGGGTAGTCATCAAATGCTTACGAAGTGTCCCAGCACTGTGTCAGATTCATTCACTAAGTCATTCAGTTGCATTTATTGAGCACTTACTGTTGCAGACCACTGTACTAAGTGTTGGGAGAGTACAAAATAACAAAAGACAGACACACACTCTGCCCACAATGAGCTTACAGTCTAGAGAGGGAGAAAGATATTAAAATAAATAAATTTTAGATGTGAGATAATTATACCCAGCAGAATCCCCACCCCATACAGTGGAAGGGAAACCAAGGATAATAATAATAATTTTGGTATTTCTTAAGTATTTACTGTGAGCTAGGCACCATACTAAGCACTGGGGTGGGTACAAGCAAATTGGGTTGGACACAGTTCTTGTCTCACATGGGGCTCACCATCTTAATCCCCATTTTACAGATGAGGTAACTGAGGCACAGAGTGGTTAACTGATTGCCCAAGGTCACACAGCAGATAAATGGTGGAGCTGGGAATAGAACCCAGGTCCTTCTGACCCCCAAGCCCGGGCTCTATCCAATAGGCCATGCTGAGTTGAGGAAATTGTGGCCCAGAGAGCTTAAGCGACTTGCTCAAGAGAGCACAGCAAATCAGTGACAGCTGGAGTTAGAATTCTGGTCTCGTAATCCCAAACCCATACCCTTTCTACTGGACCACACTTCTTACTTCTCCTACTCAATAAATACCAATGCTACTTCTCTGCATGTAAAAATCCGGCTGGTTTTTACACTACAAGTTAACAACCCAGCTGATATCTGTCTCATTAACCAGAAACACAAGGTGGGTTTAGCTCTAAGGCTTTTAGTCATAACTCATTGAAGATCATGAAGACCATCTTTTCTAGGTGGTAGAGCCTGGAAGCGAGTCTCCTGATTGGTCTGTAGTCTTCTTGATTGACAGCTATTGCCAGGAGAGGAGTGGGGAAGGAGGGCTCCTTCACCTGACCTTGACTTTGCCTGGGGTCTGGACCGCCCCCGTTGCTAAAAACAGTGGTTGTAGGAGAGCACTGTGACCTGCTGGCTAGAGGGTGGGCCTGAGAGCCTGTCTCCCCCTCTAGGATGTAAGCTCATTGTGAACAGGGAATGTGTCTACCGTCCCTATTATATTGTACACCCCCAAGAGCTTAGTATAGTTATCTACACATATTAAGTGTTCAATAAGTACATTTGATTGACTGATTGAAGAATTCCAAGAGCCCTAACAAGTGATTTGAAGCTGCAGGTCCGTGGTCTCCTGGAAACACTGCTGAAAGACGATGATGGTATTTAAGTGCTAACTATGTGCTTGTCATTGTTCTAAGTGCTGGGGTAGATACAAGCTAATCAGATTAGACACAGTCCATGTTTCACATGGGGTTCACAGCATTAATCTTCATTTTAGAGATGAGGTAACTGAAGCACAGAGAAGGAAAGTGAATTGCCCACGGTCACACACCTGACAAGTGGCGGAGTTAGGATTAGAACCCAGGTCCTTGTGACTCCCAAGTCCATTCTCTATCCACTAGGCCATGCTGCTGCCTGCTGGGACCAGACCTGGAGTGACTCTCCAGCAGGGGAAACCAGTAAATCAGACCCTCTAAGACCCAAGCTTTGAGTGAAGATTGTAGAGGGCTAGAAGCAGGAGGCTGGGTGCATTTCCAGAGCTTTTCAACCAGATGGGAAGTTCTCACGGGATAAAGGAAACCTGACTGGGATAGTGGATATGACATAGAGCGGACTGAAACGTGTGTGTCTGTGTGTGTGTGTGTGTGTGTGTAAGCATCAATCAATCAATGGTATTTATTGAGTACTTACTATATGCAGAGCACTGGACTAAGTGCTTGGGAGAGCACAATGTAACAAAGTTGGAATACATATTCTCTGCCCACCAGTAATTTATAATCTAGAGGAGGTGATGGACAATAAAATAAATTACAGATATGTGATGAGGGGCTGAAGGTAGGTGGAATATCAATTGCTTAAAGGGGACAGATCCATAAGCACAGGTGTTGCAGAAGCCAGAAGGAGTGGGGGAAACCACAGGTTAGTCAAGGTAGGATTGTTGGAGATATGATTTTAATGAGGTGGGCAGAGTGGTGGTCTGTCTGAAGGGGTAGAGGGAGGATGTGGGCAAGGGGTCAGTGGTGAGATGTGGGCAGGTTGGATTTGAGGAGGGAAGTGGGCAGGCTGGCCTATATTAGGAAATCAGGGAAGTAAAGTAGGAAGGCTGACCGGATTGAATGATTTAAAGCTCATGGTGAGGAATTTCTGTTTAATGTGGAGATGGATGGGCAACAACTGGAGGTTCTCGAGGAGGAGGGAAACATGGCCAAATGGTATGCTAGTCCCTTTCAGTGGTGCAGAGGTGGGGTGAGGGGCCAGACTGTGATTATGTGACTGTATCTGATAAACTTCCTGCTTCGCACCTTCTGACTCCCACCAGCCAGCAATTAAATCATCTCATCTATAGAAACCACCTGCCAAACTTGAGTGTCAGAATCGCCGCTGGTCAAAGAATCCTCCCTTTCCCAGAGGGGTCAAAGGGCAGAGAGAAAGAAGCTTGGGATGATGGGAGTTCTAGAGAGAAAATCAGAGCAACTTACTCAGAGAGCCTCAGGTTTTCTCTCTCTGACTTAAGCCGGGGAGGAAGATGAATCCATATTAATGCTGCAGAGACCCAAGGGTCAATTCACAAAGAATCGTGACTGCATTTTGCAAGCCTATGAGTTCTGAACCTTGTCCCCAGAAAAGGCCTTGGAGAGCTGCATGTCTCTAATTACGTCTCTCTGCGCTTTGGACAGGAATTGCTGTTCTCGCTTCTAACAGCACAGCAGACTTCAAGCCGTCCGTCCGCCGGGTTCCAGGTAAACAGCGAGACCCAGATGGTACGTGAGGGGGATAAGGAGTTGGCCAAGTGAGTTGGGGAATGCTTTGTGGGTGGCTCCTAGGAGGACTTTCTCTCTGGCCCATGGTGCTGTATTGGAGGAGGCTGAAAATTTAGATGGTCCCTTGATGAGGCCTGAAAGCTGGGGGGCTCTGGGGTAATCCCACCCCATGAACCCTGGGTCTGCCCAGAGTGCAACCAAGCTGGCTTCAGGTGGTAAGCCACCTCAGGGGGTACCACATTAGGGGATGAGCCCTGTAAGGTGGGGTTGTGGTGATTTTGGATGTACTAAGTGTTGGGAGAGGACAGAACAACAAGAGTTGGTATATGTGTTAACATAAGGAGCTGATCTTTAAACTCTGCTGCTTCCCTTACCTGTAAATTGTTTCCATGCCTGTCACCCCTGGCTAAATTGTACATTCCTGGAGGGTATTTTTTTAAATGATATTTGTTAAGTACTTACAATGCTCCAGGCAGTGCTCTAAATTCTGAGGTAGATACAAGCGAAACAGGTTGGACATATTTCAGGTCCCACATGGGGCTCAAAGTCTTAATCCCCCTTTTTCAGATGAGGTAACTGAGGCACAAAGAAGGGAAGGGACTTGTCCAAGGTCAAACAGCAATAACAATCATGATAATTGTGATAAATGATGGTACTTGTTAAGCACTTACTGTGTGCCAGGAACTGTACTAAGCACTGGGGTGGATGCAAGCTGATCGGGTTGGACACAGTCCCTGGGGCTCCACAATCTTAATCCCCATTTTACAGATGAGGTACCTGAGGCACAGAGAAGTGAAGGGACTTGTCCAGTATCACACAGCAGGCAAGTGGGAGGAGATGGAATTAGAACCCAGGTCCTTATGACTCCCAGGCCAGTGGTCTATCCACTAGGCCATGCTGCTTCTCTTAGGAGGATATCCAGTGTGATGCTGTTGCATGATGCTGCGTGGCAAACGTAACACATGTGGTGTCACATGTGCCATGGTGGTCTCCCTAGATGTGAGGAGGAAAATATTTTCCCTCCTCAGCGTGGATATATCCATCTGGAATGGATGGATGATGATGGCTGAGTGGAAATTATGGAGAAGTTTCTCCTTTATGCTTGAGGATAGCAGGGTCAATCAATTAGGCAATCAATCATATTTATGAGTACTTACTGGCTGCAAAGCACCATACTAAGTGCTTAGGGACTACAGTATAACAGAGTTGGTAGATATGTTCCCTATCCACAATGAGCTTTCAGTCAAGAGGGGGCAACATGCCCTTCCTGAATGTAGCCCACCCAGCCCCAGATTAGATGATCCTACTAGAATATAAGCTCCTCGGGAGCAGGCAAAACTATTTTATTGTACTATCCCAAACACTTAGAACAGAGGTCTGAACCCAGCATGTGCTTAGTGGGTACCCTTGATTCATTGGTTAGATACTGTACATATCCCATTTAGGTACAATCAATTGGTGAATCATTTATTGAGCATTTACTGTGTGCAGAGCACTGTACTAAGCACTTGGGAGAGTTGATAGATGCATTCCCTGAAGACGATGAGCTGATTTTCATACTCTGCTGCTTTCCTTACGTGTAAATTATTTTAGGGCTGATCTCCCTTGGTTAGGTTGTCTATTCCCAGAAGGCATGGATGGTCTCTTCTAACTTTAATGTACTCTCCCAAGAGTTTAATACAGTGCTCTGCCCCCAGTAGGTGCTCAATAAATACCAGTGATTAATTGATCAGTGGGTGGGTAAGCCCAAATCCTATTCTGGCAAAACAGTAGGAGGAACTACTGAGAAGCAGCATTGCCTAGTTATTAGAGCAGAGGCATAGGAGTCAGAAGGACCTGGGTTCTAATCCCAGCTCTGCCACTTGGCTGCTGTGTGACCTTGGGCAAGACACTTCACTTCTCTGGGCCTCAGTTACCTCAGTAAAATGGGGATTAAGACTGTGATCCCCAGGTGGGCCACGGAATGTGTTTTACCTGATTAGGTTGTATCTGCTCTAGCACTTAGAACAGTGTGTGGCACAGAGTAAGCACCTAACCATTACCATTTAAAAGAGAGGGAGAGCATTATAAAAGTGGTGGGGGGCAGTATCCTTTGAATGGACAAAATAAACTTTAATTTTGGTGTCCTGAGCATGACCTATTGGAAAGAACAAAGGCCTAGAGTTAGAGACCTGTATTCTAATCCCAGTTCTGCCACTTGCCTACAGTGTGACCTTGACTAATAATAATTGTGGTATTTATATGCTTACTATGTGCCAGGCACTGTACTAAGTGCTGGGGTAAATACAAGCTAATCAGTTTGGACACAACCCATGTCCCACATCTTAATCTTAATCCCCCTTTTACAGATGATGTAACAGAGAAGTTAAGTGGCTTGTCCAAGATCACACAGCAGACAAGGGCAGAGCTGGGATTAGAACCCAGGTTGTTCAGACTCCCAACCCCATGTTTTATCCTCTAGGCCACACTGCTTCTCTAAGCACTTAGCTTCTTTCTGCCTCAGTTTCCTCATCTGAAAAATGAAGAATAAATCCTTGTTCTCCTACACTGTTGACTCTGTCTCATTGGATTTTCTAATATCTGCCCCAGTGCTTATTGGCACATAGCCAGACTGAGTACCATTGTTATTATTATTATTATTTCTATTGATTGGTGGGTGGTAGAGGAAAGCACAAAGGGAATCCAAAAGGCTGGTCAAGTAAATCAGTTATTTATTCAGTGCTGACTCTGTGCAGAGCATTGTACTAAGTGCTTGGGAGAGTACAATACAGCATAGTTGGTAGACATGTTCCAAGAGGAGGAGAAGGGACCAAAAGTAGTAAGCGGTTCTTGGCTTGAAGCCAAAAGCTGAGTGGATTTTGTCCTTTTTTATTTCTTTCTTTGCAAGGTGACAGAAATGCTAATTCTGCCATTTTGAAGTTTTGTTAAAGTTGAAATCAATAAAGAAAAAGTAGGGAAAAAAATTGAAACGACTAGGGAGTATAGTTTGGATAATGTCCACTGTGTGGTTCATTAATTGTGCAGGCCATTAATTAGCTTACCACATCCCCTGAAGCTTTGAGGTAAGAGAGGGAAAGAGCTGGTTGTGCAGGCTGGAGGAAGAGGAAAAGGAGGCAGACCAGCAGCATGTGAAATACTCCCTGCCCTTTCTCTCCTCTGTGATAATGTTGGGTTCAGCCATTCTAGGTGTTCAAAATTGGGGGAAAAAATACTAACTCATATCAAGCTCCATCTTTTTTTTATGTGCTTACCATGTGCCAAGTACCATATTAAGTGCTGGGATAGATACAAGCTAATCCGGTTGGAAACAGTCCGTGATTCATATGCGGCTCATAGTCTTAATCCCCATTTTACAGAGGGACCAACTGAGGCAGAAAGTGAAGTGACTTGCCCAAGGTTACACAGCAGATAAGCGCCAGAGTCAGAATTAGAACACAGGACCTTCTGACTCCCAGGGCCCTGCTCTATCCACTAGGCCAAGCTGCTTCTCATACCATGCTATGTTCCATACACAAACACTTAATCCAATGCTCTGCACATGGTAAGTGCTTAATAAATGCCATCGATTGGTATCCAGAGCAGAACTTCCTGTTTAATATAGGAACCATCACCCAGGTGCCCATTTACTCAGTGGCCCGTGGTTTTAACTTCACCTTGCAGACCTGCTGATTCCCCCAGTAGGTTAAAAGACAGGATCAATATCAGAAAAACACTTCCAGAAGCCACCTATCTTGATTTCTAGACCCTACAGTTATCTTGTATATCAAATGCAGTCTCTTTGGTGGACACCGGAAGAAGAACAGGGATGAATTCTGGATGGAAGGGGACAGAGGAGAAAGGATGGGAAGAAGTAGGGCCTGGAATGCCCTCCCTCTTCAAAGCCTTATTGAAGGCACATCTCCCTGACTAAGCCCTGCCTTTCTTCATCTCCCACCCTCTTCTGCATCACCCTGAATTGCACCCTTTATTCACCACTTCCAACCCAGCCCCAAAGCACTTATGTAGATATTTGTAATTTTATTTATTTTGATGTCTCCCCCTCTCATTGTGGGCAGGGAATGGGTATGTTCTATTGTTATGTTGTACTCTCCCAAGTGCTTAATACGGTGCTCAGCACAAAGGAAACTCTCAATAAATATGAGTGATATGGCCCTCCTATTTTTTTGTTTATGGTATTTAAGTACTTACTATGTGCCAAGGACTGTACTAAGCGCTGGGGTAGATGTGAGGTTGGACACAGTCACTGTCTCACTTTGGGGTCTTAGTTTTAATCCCCATTTTGTAGATGAGGTAACTGAGGTAGAGAAAAGTGAAGTGGCTTGACCAAGGACACAGCAGACAAGTGGCAGAGCTGGGATTAGAACCCAAGTTCTATGTCCTTTATTAGTAATGATAGTATTTATTTAGATAAAAGTTTATTCGAACGTACAGTGCCTTTCATATTCAGGGCCCATAATCTATCTTTTTCACTCCCTTCTTCATCACCCTGACTTAGGGTGGAGGTAGAAAGTAAAGAAACTCAACCCCACAGCACCAGTGTCCATATCTGCAATTTATTTATATTAATGCCTATCTCCCCCTCTAGATTTTAAACTTGCTGTGGGCAGGGAATGTGTCTTTTATATCATACCCTGCCAAGCACTTAGTACAGTGACCTGCACACAGTAAGTCCTCAATAAATAAATATAATTGATTGGCCTCATTTTACAGATGAGGAAACTGAGGCATCGGGAGGTCAAGTGGCTTGCCTGAAGTTGCCATGCAGGTCAGTCAGTCAGTTGTATTTGAGCATTTACTGGGTGCAGAACATTGTACTAAGTGCTTGGGAGAGTACAATATAACAAACTCCAGACTATGAGGTCATTTTGGGCAGGGATTGTCTCTCTTTATTGCTATGATGCAGAACTTCAAGGGCCCAAGGAAAACTGAGGCCCATGAGAGGGGTCTTTCCACACTGCTTTGGGGAAGGTCCAATCTTTCCACCTTCCACATCTCTCACTGGCAGGTTCTGGTGTCTCTAGCTCAAGCCCCCTTGCAGAGCAAACATCACAATTCACTTATCTTCTCTGTGTCTCAATTTATTCATCTGCAAAATGGGGATTACAGTACCCGGTCTTACTCCCACTTAGACTCTGAGCCCTGTGTGGGAGACAAATTGTATCTGATTGTATTATGTTTACCCCATTGCTTAACTTGGTGTTTGACACATAAACACTTAACAAATATCCTACTCATGTATTATTATCATCATTAGTCATATTAGTTATTATTATTGCACACTGATATAGGTATTGTTGCTGATCCTGATTCTCCCCACCTTCTGACCCCTTCCTCTGTGTCTGGAACTCCCTACCCCTTCAAATGCTTTCCCTGATTAATTATCTTTTCCTCAGGTCATATCCTCTTAACTACCACCTCAGCACTTAGGAACTCACAACCACCTGTATGTATTGATTTATGTACTCTACTAATTAAGTACTTCCCCACTCACCTATCCATCTTTCCATTCACTCCTTCCTTCCATCTGTGTACTACTCTGTGTGTCTTCACTGACAAGGGGTCATCTCTTCTCTATTGTAACTCTTCCAAGCCCTCAGTCCAGTGCTTTGCACCCAACCATTTCTTAAAAATGACAATGATTGATTGAAGGAAAAAACCCTGAAGTACTTACCATCCAATTAAGTACACAGGTCTGGCTCTAAAGTATACTGTGACCACAAGGGACAGAGAACATATGTACCAACTCTGTCGTATTTTACTCTCCCAAGTGTTTACTTCAGTGCTGTGCCCAGTAAGTGTTGGTAGTGGGCAGGGAACGTGTCTATTTTGTTATTTTATTGTACTCTCCCAAGTCCTTAGTACATTGCTTTGCATGATGTAAGTGCTCAATAAATAAGTTTGAATAAATGCCATTGATTGACAGAATAATAATTATAATAATTGTGGTATTTAAGTTCTTACTACGTGCCAGACATTTCCTAAGTGCTGAGGTATATAAAAGGTAATAAGGTCCCTGTCCCAGATGGGGCTCACAGTATTAATCCCCATTTTACAGATGAGGTAACTGAGGCCTAGAGAAGTAAAGTGCCTTGTCCAAGGTCACATGGCAAACAAGTAGAGTCAGGATTAGAACCCGGATCCTTCTGATTCCCAGCCCCATGCTCTGTCCACTAGACCATACCACTTTTATAGTTCTTTTACGGTTTTGCAGACTCAAATAAACATCACTGACATCTATATCATTGGGTTATTGAACCATTCTCTGTCCAAATGTGCTAAGTCACAAAAGAAGTCACAAATGCAGAACAAGGTCGCACAGCCGACTAGAAGCAGACCTGGGATTAGAACCCAGGCCCTTCTCACTTCCAGGCCTATGCTTTATCCATTAGGCCAGGCTGCTACATTGCTTAGCATAAAGCCAGTGCTTAAAGAATACTGCAATTACTATTATGATTGATAGGTAGATGACAGGGGAATGGTATAAAGGGAATCCAAAAGACTGTTGAAAGAGCAGGTTGAGAAGGACTAGATCAGTCTGAATCTCATTTGGGGTTCATATGGTAAGTAAGAGGGAGTATCAATCAACCATCAACCAAAGAGAAATGTACTAAACACTTGGGAGAGTACAATACAACAGAGTTGGCAGACATGTTCCCTACCTACGAGGAGCTTGCCATCTAGCAGGGCAGGATTTGATCACCATTTTCCAGATGAGGAAACTGAGACACAGAGATGATGGTAAACTCATTATAGGCAGAGAATATGGCTGTTACACTGTTATATTGAACTCTTCCAAGCAGTTAGTATGGTGCTCTGTACACAGTAAGCACTCAATAAATACTATTGATTGAAGAAGGCGGCCTTCCCTGGCTATTTCTAGTACAGGCTCCTTTTGATTCCATCGATTGGGGCCCCCAAGCTAGGAGGCACAGAGGGGCTTGAACGCTGAGTACGTGTCCATCCTCCTCAAGAGTCTTCAGCCTTACCAGCCCTCATGGATGGGCACCTGAAGACCACCCCCAGATAGCGATAAGGGCCCTCCCCCTACCCCCTGCAACCAGCATCCCAGAAGGCCCCCCACCTCACTCTCCTCAGACTGGCAGTGGCAACAGCTTTGAGCAAAACAAATCAGAAACTTGGTGGCTTGACTTTGATTAATACAAATGCCAAGTAGAGCAGGGAAAGGCAACATCAATGTCAATATGTCTTGAAATATTAATGAAAGTAATTTTGGAAATAAGATTTTTAAGTGGTATTATACCCATCAAGTTTTTCAATACCTAATCAACAACTGAGTCATTTGAAAGAAAAGTTGGAGGTGGGAGGAGAAGGGGGGTAATAGTGGAATAGCATTATGTCATTAGATCGATGGATATAGGGTTTTAATCTTTTTTTTTTCTTTCAAAACTTATTTGTGCCATTCCTAGCTGGGAGAACCTTTTGAGGGTTTGTGGCTTCAAAAATATCCCCAAAATAAATTGAGGTGAGAATTGTCCTCTAAGGGAAAAAGCATAGGACTGGGAGGTAGAAGATCTGGATTCTAATTCCAGCTCTGGCCTGCTGTGTGACCTGGAGTGAGTCACTTAACCCCTGTGGGTCTCAGTGTTCTGATGAAATGGGGATAAGAGGCCTGACCCAGAGAGGCCACAAGGAGAAGAGACTGGAGATATAAAGGCACTCATAGATGTCTGTCTCCCCTACTAGACTGTAAGCTCATTGTGGACAGGGAATGTGTCTACCCACTCTGTTATATCGTACTCTCCCAAAGGCTTAGTACAGTGTTCTGCACCCAGTAAATGCTCAATAAATATGATTGATTGACAAGGTGTGATCTACTTCCATTGAGTTATTCCAAGCCAGACACCAAGGAATCATTCCTATTTAGGAAAAATAAGTCCTTATGCTCTCAGAATTGGAGGTATAGCGATTAGAAGTCTTGTTCAAAGTCAGTGGCATCAATGGGATTAGAACCCAGATCTTCTGACTCTAGTAGACCACATTGCCTCCCTAGAGGAGTTGCCTATCAATCAATTAATTGTACTTACTGTGTGCAGAGCACTGTTCTAAAATCAAAGGGAATCTGCATTTAGAAGGTCTAGTCAGTCATGGGATCCAGTAGGCAATGCTCTTAAATGGGAGAGGGAGAGAAACCCTCCAAACACCCCTGGCCACTGGGTGACCAGTTCAGTATGTTGCCCTCATTCTGATGATGCTAAAGATGATGAGAATGCTGAGGTGACTGGATCTTCCCCTTTCATTCAGTCAGTAAATTTTAATCATTGAGCACTTACTGGCTGCAGAGGACTATATTAAGGACTTGGAAAGTACAATTCAGCAATAAAGAGAGAAAATCCCTGCACGCCCTGGGCTTATAGTCTAGAAGGGGGGAGACAGACATCAAAACAAGAAAATGTGCATCAGTATAAATGAATAGAATTATAGATGTAGACAGACACATCAAAATGTGTAATCAGGCAACAATATAAACAAATAGAATTATAGATAAGTACATATATACACAAGTGCTGTGGGGCAGGGAGGGGGATAGAGCAAAGGGAGTGAGTTGGGGTGATGCAGGGGGGAGCAGAGGAAAAGAGGGGCTTAGTCTGGTAAGGCCTCTTGGAGGAGGTGAGCCTTTAGTAGGGCTTTGAAGTGGGGAAGTGTGGTTGGCGGATTTGAGGAGGGAGGGCATTTCAGGCCAGAGTTGGGATGTGAACCAGGGGTTGATGGCAGGACAGGCAAAATGGAGGCCCAGTCAGAAGATTAGTAGCACCAGAGGAGCAGAGTGTGTGAGCTTGGCTGTAGAAAGAGAGAAGGGAGGAAAGGTAAATAGGGACAAGGCGATGGAGAGCTCTGAAGCCAGTAGTGAGGAGTGTTTGGTTGATATGGAGGTTGATAGGCAAACACTGGAGATTTTTGAGGATGGGGGTAACATGCCCAGAATGTTTCTGTAGAAAGATAATCCAGGCAGCAGAGTGAAGTATAGACTGAAGTGGAGAGAGACATGAGGTTGGGAGGTCAGAAAGGAGGTTCACGCAGTAATCCAGGTGGGATACGATGAGTGATCTTTACTAATGTGGTAGCGGTTTGGAGAGTAAAGGGTGGATCTTGGCAATGTGAAGGTGAGACCGGCAGGCATTAGTGACAGATTGTATATGTGGGGTGAATGAGAGAGTGGAGTCAAGGATGACACCAAGGTGGTGGGCTTGTGAGACGGGAAGTATGATTGTGCCATCCACAATGATGGGAAAGTTCGGGAGAGGAAAGGGTTTGGGAGGGAGGATAAGGAGCTTTGTCCTGGACATGTTGAGTGTCAGATGGCAGGAGGACATCCAAGAAGAGGTGTCCTCCAGGCAGGAGGAGATGCAAGCCTGGAGGGAGAGAGAGAGAACAGGGGAAGAGATATAGATTTGATTGTTATCTGCATAGAGATGATAGGCGAAGCCGTGGGAACAAATGAGTTCAAGGGAGTGAGTGTAGACCAAGAACTGACCCTTGCGGAACTCCTACAGTTAGGGGGTGAGTGACTGCTTTGGTGAATACCACTGCCAGGTTAGCAATCTTCTCAAGGGAGGCAGTGTGGCCTAATGGGAAGAACCCGGGGCTAGGGGCCAAGAGACCTGGGTTCCAATCCCAGTCGTGCCACTGACTTGCTGTCGAGGTAATGTAGGATGGAACACAGTGACTGAGTTATTTAAAGGAGTTTCCATTTGATGTAGAGGTGGATGGGCAACGTGGAGGTTGTGGAGGAATGGGGAAACATATCCTGATTAAGTGCTTACTATATGCCAGGCAATGTTCTAAGTGCTGGAGTAGATTTTCAAGATAATCATGTTGGACACAGTCTCTGTCCCACATAGTATCCACCATCTCAATAACCCCTTTCTAAAATTCTGTCAGAGACATGTATCATGATGCTACCCCATGAAGAGTGTATACTCCATTGAGGCAGGAAACATGTCATTACCTTATCCTTATTTTTTTTGAATAGTATTTGTTAGGCACTTAGTATCTGCCATGCACTGTACTAAGCACTGAGATATATACAAGTTAATCAGGTTGGAAACAGACCATGTCCCACATGGAGCTCACAGTCTTAACCCCCACATTACAGATGAGATGTTTCCACTGGTAGGAAATATGTCACTGCCTTAGGCTGTTCTTTCCAAGGCTTGATACAGTGCACAGCACTGAGTGGGTGCTGGAAAAATGCTGCTACTACTTGCCCCACCACTATTTGCAGTCCTCCATCTCTTCTCAACTCTATGTCCACCCCCTAAGCGCCCCCCCCATCCGTCTCCCCACAGGGTTAAATGAATCTGACCTTTGGGATAAAGCAACAAGCTATTCGAACAGCCGCTAATGCCACCCTCCTATTTTTACTTTTGAGTCCTCTCTGGTAGTGGCTCCGGTTGCCCTGTAAAAGAGACAATGATTCATTTTATCTGCCTCTCTTTTTCATTAGGAAAGCAAGAGGGGGGAACTGTCAGTCAGCTTGGATGTTCTTATTGTGTGCAGGCTTTAGCCCCATGAAAGCAAAAACACACTTATCGCTCAGGTGGCTGAGCCAGAGGCTGGGTTAAAAACGCTAATAGCAGCATCAGCCTCTGATATTCTGTGAAAGGAACGGTTTCTTTCATGTGCTCTGAGGATGGAGTCGCTAGGAGGTAATAAACCCCATGTTTATTGGAACTCAAGGCTCTTCTGGACTGGCTGGAAGAGCTAACAGGCACTCAGAGTGTTTTGCCGAAAGAGATTTATCGTTGTCGTTATCAGTCTCCTCTTGGAACCTCCATCTCTTCTGTCTCACCTCGGACTTTTTGTTCATGTCCCACTTCCGCCTGGAACTCCCTGTGCCGTCATATCCAACAGAACACCCCTTGCTCTCCCCATCTCCAGGGTCCTACTAAAAATCACATCCTCTCCAGGAACCCTTCCCTGGCTATCCTCTTGTTTCGCCTCACCATTTGCCCTCCCATCTACATTGCCTGATTACTTGGGTCTGAACCCCAAACTCACTCCCCCTTCAGAGCACTTACGTCTCTATCTTTACACTCTGCGTTCCCCTTTCTCTGTTTTATTTTAATGTCTCTCTTCTTCAGATTTTTAACTCCTTAAGGGCAGAGATGATTGAATTCTCCCAAGCACTTAGTACAGTGCTCTGCTCAGAGTAAGTGCTCAATAAATACCATCGATGTCTTGATTGATCCTGATGGGTTGAGGAGGGTAAGGAAGCAGCAGAATTGGAGAGCATTTCTGTCCCCTCATCGCATCCACACTAGTAGAGGCTAGTCTTCCTCCACCTGCCCCTGCTAGATCTCAGTTCTCTTGTTGACCTAATGAGAGAACACTCCCAGAGTGCTTTGCGATCTCCTTGGAGTGTTCATTCAATTGTATTAATTGACTGCTTACTGTGTGCAGAGTATTGTACTAAGTGCGTGTGAGGGTACAACGATAAACAAACACATTCCCTGCACATAATGAATGAACAGTCTAGAGGAGCGGCAGCGGTGTAACAAACATTTTCCTGGTTTGATTTTTCTTCTCCCTGGCCACACCTTCCTGCAGTGAGTTCACTTCAACACTTCGTACCCCTCAGCACGGTCTCCAGCCCCCTTAGCATTTCCCCCCATAGCAATTAATCTATTTTATTACTTAAGCCCCTTTGCAGCCTATTTTTACCCTACTTTGTGTCAGTTTTCCCCCTTTCTGTGGAAGGGCAAACTCCCCGAGGGCAGGGATGGCTTTTTGCCACTTACTCTAACATGACACACCTCAGTGCCACATCTGATTGCTTCCTGGGTTATTTCCCCCTCTGGTGATTAACAGGGCATATTTCAGTCACTTTCTGGATAGATGTCTATCCTTTTAGTATCAGCTCATTGTGGGCAGGGAATGTGTCTTGTACTGTACTCTCCCAACTGCTTAGTGTGGTGCTCTGCACACAGTGCTCAGTAAATACTATTGACTGACAATTCCGAGTGTAAACTTCCAGAGGGCAAGGCCCAGGTTGGGTTAATTTGATCTGTTAGAAGGGCCAAGTTCCAAACAAACAGCTACATCACTGATCCATCCCAGCCTTGTTCATCTCAATCTGCTCAGTGAGCATAGTGTCTACACTCCACCTCCCATGTAACTTGTTGAAATCACTTTGGTTTCCCATGGGACCTTTCACTGGGTTGCTGGCAGGAGGTATCCCTGGACCTTAATCCATCAATCCAGAATACTTATGGAGCACCTATTGGGTTCTAAATGCCAGGGAGAGGGTAAGAGATATGAGGACAGAGGGCGTTTCAGGCCAGAGGCTGGGTATGGGCAAGAGGTTGGTAGTGAGATAGATGGAATCAAGGTAGAGTGAGAAACAGCGTGTCTCAGTGGAAAGAGCACAGGCTTGGGAGTCAGGGGATGTGGGTTCTAATCCCGATCCACCAGATTGTCCTGCTCTTGGGAACTTGGTAAGTCACTTAACTTCTCTGTGCCTCAGTTACCTCATCTGTAAAATGGGGATTAAGACTGTGAGCCCCAGGGGGGCCAGGAATTGTATCCAACCCAATTCGTATCCACTTCAGCATTTAGTACAGTGCTTGGCACATAGTAAGTGCTTAACAAATACCACAACTATTATTATTATATAAGATAATCAGGTTGAACATAGTCCCTGTCCCACATAGTGCTCTCAGTATCAATTCCCAATTTACAGATGAGGTCATTGAGGCACAGAGAAGTTAAGTGACCTGTCCAAGGTCACACAGCAGACAAGTGGCAGAGTTGGATTTAAAACCCACGTCCTTCTGACTCCCAGGCCCGATCTGTATCCACTAAACTGTGCTGAGCACTTATTGTATACAGTGCAGGGAGACAAGGAGTGAGGGGGGAATCACCCAAGGATTTGAGGAGTTGGGTAGGTGACAAGAAGCAAAAAGGGATTAAAGCAACAGACAGAGAAGATGGCTTTAATATCTACCACCTTCCTACATCCCGAGGGTATCGGGTGAATTAATGAGCTAATATCTCTGAAGCACTTGGAGACAATCAAATGAAAGTAACTCCAGAAGTCCCAAGTAGAATTAGAATTTTATTAAACATTTATTGAACATGGTACAGAATATATAGGGGAATGTGGTCTCATGCCCAGTGGGCTTAGAATCTAATTGGCACAATTCAGATTAATCAATCCCGACGCAGGGGGAATAAGGGGCTATGAGACATTGGAGGAGCCCAGATTCCCAAGAGTGAGGTGGAGAAGCAGGATATAATCTGGGTTTGTATTCTGTCATTGAATCCCGGCCTGCAGTGCTCAAGGGAGTGGCCGGGGTTGGGAAGTCAAGGAAGGAAATGGACAACAGGGAATGTGTCTGTTTATTCTTATATAGTACTCTCCCAAGAGCTTAGTACAGTGTTCAGTGCTCAGTACTGAGCACACAGCAAGTGCTCAATAAATACCATTGATTGACTGACTGGCATGGGATGCAAGCATTGAAAGAATGGGAGTGGCTCAGGGTGGAAGTGCCCATGGGTGAGAGAGGCCAGGGGTTGGAGTGGCCAGGGACAGGATGGTGACAGTGATTCTGATCTTGGAAGTCCAGTGTCTCCTCACCTCAGAATGAGATCTGTGCATACATCCACTTTACTCTCTGATACAAGTGTGTTCATAGCCCCAGGCATCAAACAGGGTCCTTAATAGTAACAATAATAATAATGATGAGGGTATTTGTTAAGCACTTACTCTGTGCCAAGCACTGTTCTAAGTGCTGGGGGGAAGATACAAGGTAATCAGGTTGTCGGTCATGGGGCTCACAAGCATAATCCCCATTTTACTGATGAGGTGACTGAGGCACAGAGTCACACAGCTGATAAGTAGCAGAGCTGGGGATTAGAACCCACGACCTCTGACTCCAAGCCCATTGCTCTTGCCACTAAGCCACATTGCTTCTCCTTAGGCTTTGTGGGGGGGGGCTCAGTCTGTACCTCCCACTCACTGTCTGTAAGTGACCCAGGCCCGTTCCCAGATCCTGTGGTTCGGTATGTGCTATGGGGCTTTTGACAAATCATTGACAGGATTCAACATCAATTCTTTTGAAATGTGGTGTTGGAGAACGCTTTTGCAAATACCATGGACTGCCTGAGAAACAAATGGGTTTTGGAGTAAATTAAGCCAATGTGGTCTTTGCCAGGCCAAATGACTCGACTTAGATTAGCATATCTTGGACCCATCATCAGGGGGACTAATTCTCTGAAGAAGACACTAATGCTAGGAAAAGTCCAGGGAAAACATGGGAGAGGCAGACCAGCAGCTAGATGGATAGAAACCATACAATGATAATGGAAGAACCGTTAGCAAGGTTACAGATTATGGCAGAAGACAGGATGCTCTGGAGAAAATATATCCATAGTCGGCATGAGTTGGAAATGATCTGATGAAACTTGATGACAATAATTATAATTAAGTGGTTACTGTGTATCAGGCACTATTCTAGCACTGGGTGAAAGTACAAGCTAAGCAAGTTGGACACAGTCCCTGTCCCACACTGGACTCTCAGCTTTAATCCCCACTTTACAGATGTGGTAACTAAGACAAAGAGAAGTTAAGTGACTGGCCCAAGGTTACACAGCAGACAAATGGCAGAGCCAGGATTAGAATCCACCTCCTGACATTCAGGCCCATGCTCTATCCACTAGGCCATGTTTTTAACTCCGCCTCCTCTTGGAAACTGAAAGGCAAACGTTTGTTCCCAATAACAGTCTTTGAGAAGACGGCGACGTCAATATTATTAAGCAATCCATTTGACGTCCATTTAACAGCATGCTATGCCTGGTGAGCTGACCTAATCTTTCAAGTTATCTGTGTTTGGACAGCAAAAGCTGTTATCTCTCAGTCCATCTTCTCCCATTCCCAGTCAGGCAGCGTGATCACTTCCAATCCCCATGACAGGGATATCATCATCAGTTGCCATGGGAACGTCTCCGCGTTGCAAGAAGAAGAATGGAGTTCTCTGTAGTAAACTCTAATGCATTCTATTACTCTCTCCCCATTGATCTTCCCTGGGATCTCTCCAGAGAAATAGCGTGGCCTAGCTGAAAGTACGTTGGCTTGGCAGTCATAGGATCTGGGTTCTAATCCCACTTATACAAATTGCCTGCTGTGTGACTTTGGCCAAGTCACTTATCTTCTTTGTGTCCCTGTTTCCTCATCTGTAAAATAGGGATTCAGTGTCCCTCTCCCTCCTGCTGATTGTGAAGTCCATGCGGACAGGGACCTTGTCTAACCTGATTATCTTGTATCAACCCTGACATTTAGAACAGTGCTTCACACAAAGTGTTTAACAAATGTAATGGTAATATCAGCAGGTTGTATGCAATGCCCTGATCAAAGTAATAGTTATTGGACTCTATGATTTGTTATGTTCCTGGCTGTAGGATTCCTAAGATTATGTCAGTCAATCAGTGGTATTTCTACTGAGGGCTTACTGTGTGTGGAGCAGTGTACTGAGTGTTTGGGAGAGTACAATATGATAGAGCTGGTGGCAATGTTGGTATTTGTTAAGCGCTTACTATGTGCAGAGCACTGTTCTAAGCGCTGGGGTAGATACAGGGTAATCAGGTTGTCCCATCTGAGGCTCACAGACATTCTTCCCACAGCGAGCTTACAGTCTAGGGGGAGAATTCTGATGATTTCAACTTCCTTTTGAAGAGCAGGGTGGGCTGGGACTGGAGGTGGTGGAGCCACTGAGATCCTAATAATAACAATAATGATAATGATAATTGTGATATTGGTTAAGCACTTATCATTCTTCACACCTTATCAAAACAGTTGCCCCCACCCTCCTTCCCTCCATAACTGCCATCTTCAACTGTTTATTCTCCAATGGTTTCTTCCTCACTGCTTACAAATGCACCCATGTTTCCCCTATCCTAAAAATAAGTCCTCCCTTGATCCCACGGCTCCTTTCCAGTTATTGCCACATCTCCCTCCTACCTTTCCTCTCCAAATTCCTCCAGTGAGTTGTCTAACCCTCTGTCTCAAGTTCCTCTTCTCCAGTTCTTTCCTTGAACCCCTCCAACTGGCTTCCATCCTCTTCACTCCACCAGGAAACCCACCCTCTCACAGATCACCAATGATTTTCTTCCTGTCAAATTCAGTGGCCTCTACTCCATCCTAATTCTCCTCAATCTCTCAGCTGCCTTTGAACATTGTTGACCACCCCCTTCTCCTGGAAACATTATCCAACTTTGGCTTCACTGACACTGGTCCTCTCCTGATTCTCCTCCTATCTCTCTGGCTGCTTATTCTCAGTCCTTTCATGGGCTCTTCCTCTTCCTCCCAGCCCCTAATGAGGAGCTGAATTGAATCCAGGTGAGTGAATGAGTTCTCCAGGGAGTGGTGTAGATGGAGAATAGAAGGGGATCCAGAAACTGAACCTTGAGGGACCCCCCCACACACTCCCAGTGGTTGCCCAGGCACCTCCACATCAAACAAAAACTCCTCACCATTGGCTTTAGAGAACTCTATCACTTTGCCTCCTCCTATCGTACCTTGCTACTCTCCTACTAAAATCAGTCCACACATTTTGCTCCTCTAATGCTAACCTCCTCACTGTATCTTGATCTCATCTATCTCATCATCAACCTCTCATCCACATCCTCTGGTGTGGAGCACCTTCCCTCCTAATCCTCTAGACTCTAAGCTTGTCGTGTTGTTAGAGAATGTGTCTGTTGTACTCTCCCAAGCGCTTAATACAGTGCTCTGCACACAGTAAGCACTCAGTAAATATGATTGAATGAATGAATATCGGTCAATGAATTTCCCTGCCTTCAAAGCCTTATTGAAGGAACATCTCCTCCAAGAGGCCTTCCCAGACTAAGCCCTTTTTTCCTTTTCTTCAACTACCTTCTGCATCACCCGGATTTGTTCCTTTTATTCATTCTCATTTCCAGCCTTACACCACATATAAAAATATCTGTATTTTATTCATTTATATTAATGTGAGTCTCCCCCTCTAGACTGTAAGCTAGTTGTGGATAGGGAATGTGTCCGTTATAATGTTATACTGAACTCTCCCAAGTACTTAGTATAATGTTCTGCACCCAGTAAGCACTCAATAAATATGATTGACTTATTGACTGACTCTCAGGTCTATGTTCTTTCCACTAGGTCATACTCCTCCCCTATCAATCAATACCATTGATTGAGCTAAATAGCTGGTCTACCATCTGACTTCCCCACTGTTCATGGATCTCTTCTGGCTTATTTGGCCCTTGCTGCCTCAGTTTGTCCATTTGCACAATGTACTAAATGACATCGATCTCTCTAAGGCATTGAAAACCTATACAAGACAGTGCAACTCATGTATTTTGAGTGCAGGTGAAAGAGACTTTCTGTATTCCAGGAACTGTTTTTGATGTGCTTAGAAATCTGTTACACCTCAGAGCTCCTAATTGTCTCCATCAAAATAGTGTTAAGGAAAAGAGTAGCTAAAAAAGTCCATTTTCCCGTGGGAAATTCTGTTAAGTGCCTTAATGCTTTTCTAAGATCCAAACAATTGGCCAAGATGATGTGAAATAATAGTAATAAAAACACAAGAAATATCATTACATGTTTAAAGCGCAATGTAAGTATGCACCAATAATGAAAGATTTTGAATCTGTGTTCATGTACAGATGTAAATACTGCCTTTCATTTTCCAAGTGGGATTTTTCTCATCCTGAGTTATTGTACCTTAGATCTGCACCTATCAATGATGAATAGATGTGCCATTGTCAAATGCTACTTGAAATAGGTTTTCATCACTCCATTCAAGTCAGGCTGAACATTTTTAGGCCAAGGTAAACCTTGCAACTTCCTTAAAGTGAGAGAGACCCTAAGCAATACAAGCATTAAATGCCATAGCACCACAGGGAAAGACCATTCAAAGAAGCGCCTTATAAAGGTGGTTGGCTTTTTGAATCATCATATAAAGCAGTGTGGCCTAGTGAAAAGAGCATGAGCCTGGGAGACAGAGGACCTGGGTTCTAATCTCAGCTGTGCTATGTATCTACTTGTGTGACCTTGGGCAAGTTACTTCTCTGTGCCTCAGGTGCCTCATCTGTATAACAGGGATTAACTCCTATTCCCACCTAGTTAAACTGTGAGCCCCAGAGGGGAAAAGGACTGTTTCCAATCTGATTAACTTGGATCTTTCCCCAGCTTCTAGTACAGTGCTTTTCACATAGTAAATCTTAACTAATACCGTAATTATTATTAGAGAAATTAAGAGACTGAGAGACTGAGACACAGAGCGACTGGGGAAAAAATGAGAGGCAGATCAGAGGAGTGATTAAAAGAAAGAGACGGAGACAGATACTGAGTGAAATAAGAGAAACTCTGAGAAACTGAGACACTGAGGTTGAGAGATTGAAATGAGAGACCCTGAGAGCCTGGGATAGAGTGAGCCTGGGGGAGAAGTGAGGATCAGAGAGGAGAGTATGAGAAAGCGACTGACAGAGACTGAGAGAAATGAGACCTAGAGAGACTGAGGCATAGACATAGAGAGACAGACAAAAAAAGAGGAACAGAAATAGAGGCTGAGTGTAATGATAGGTGAGAGAGATGGCCCTGTCTTAGGCTGCAGGGTGTGAGCCTTTGCCCTTGTGCCAGTGTGGTGGTATCCAACAGCCTATGTGAGATAGAATGCTCTCACTTCTGCCAGCTGCTGCTGCATTTGCCACTTCCAGAATCTGTCTCTGGTTTCAACTCTGCCCACTGGTCTGTCCTATCCTTCCTCCAGGCACATCAGTCCGCAGCATCCCTGCCCTTTGAAAACAGCCACGAAGGAGATTGGTCTTTCACTGCTATGTCAATGGGCCTCTGCTCCTCTGTCCTGATCCAGTCAGATCAGCTGCACTGGGGCTTTAAGTAGTTCACTTTGCCATCCCTGCAGGCACCTACAGACCTCTGCAGCTCCCACATTTTATCGTAGGCATCCACAGCTCCCTGCAAGCTCCCGCAACTACATTTAGGCTCCCGTGGGTCACTGCAACTTCTTGTAATTCATTGGAGGCACCCATGGTTCACTAGAGGCACCCACACCTCCTTTCAGGCACCTACAGCTCCCTGCAGGCTCCCATTATTCACAGAGGGCATCTATGGTTCACTATAGATATTCATAATTCACTGTAGACTCTCACAGTTCACTGTAGGCCCCCTTAATAATAATAATGTTGGTATTTGTTAAGCGCTTACTATGTGCCGAGCACTGTTCTAAGCTCTGGGGTAGACACAAGGGAATCAGGTTGTCCCACGTGGGGCTCACAGTCTTAATCCCCATTTTACAGATGAGGTAACTGAGGCACCGAGAAGTTAAGTGACTTGCCCAAAGTCACACAGCTGACAAATGGCCGAGCCAGGATTTGAACCCATGACCTCTGACTCCAAAGCCCGTGCTCTTTCCACTGAGCCACGCTGCTTCTCTGCAGCTCTTCCCTTAGCTCTCTGCAATCACCCACAGCTCTCTTCAGGCTCCCACGGTTCACTGTGGGCCCCCATAGCTTCATAGGTGCCTGGACCCTTATGGAAGCCACTGGTCCAAGGGGCTTCCTTCTGGTCTGAGGGGATTGGTAGCCATGGAGGTTATGGGGTAGGTGTTGGTTTTATACTTTGATCCGCTGGAGGTTGAGGGAGCTTTCAACTTTGGTTACACTCAGCCCTTGATCAGTCTAGAAATCACCAAGAAATCACCTGGTGAAATTGCCCTTCTACCTTGTGGGCTTTGTGCAAGATGAGTGTTTAATAATCCATCAATTTGTAATAGTTATTGTGTCCCTATTGGGTGCAGAGCCCTACTGAGTTTATGGGAGGGTATAATACAATGGAGTTGGCAGGTAAATTCCCTGCCCTCAGGATTTTTCAGTCTGTAGGGGAGATAAACATTAAAATGCTCTATAGATAGGGATGTAAGTGCTGTGGGGCTGAGGGTGGGGGGATATCAAGAGCTTAAAGAGGACAGATCCAAGTGCAAGGGTGATGTGGAAAGGAGACAGGGAACAGAAAATGAGAGTCGGGAAAGCCTCTTGGAGGAGATGTAATTTGAATAAGGCTTTGCAAATGAGGAGAGCTGTGATCTGACAGATATGAAGCAGGGAGGGAATTCTAGGCCAGAGGCAGGCCGTGGGCAAGGGGTTGGAGGTGAGGTAGAAGAGATGGAGCCACAGTGAATTCGTTGGAATTAGAAGAGCAGAGTGTGTGGGCTGTGTTATAATAGAAATTAGAGAGGTAAACTAAGAGGGGGTGAGCTGATTAAGTGCTTTAAAGCCAATGGTAAGAAATTTGTTTGTGAAGGTGGATGGACAACCACTGGGGATTTTTGAGGAGTGGGGAAATGTGGATTTAATGTTTTTGCTTGTTTTTTGCTTTTTGTTTTTTTAAATAATCTGGGTAGCAGAGTGAAATTTGGACTGCAATAGAGAGAGACAGGATCAGGAAGTTCAGCAAGGAGGCTGATGCAGTAGTTAAGGCATAATAGGATAATGTTTGAATGAGTGTCATTGCAATTTGGATCGAGAGGAGGGAGAGAACTTAAGCAATGGTTCGAAAGTAGAATCCTCAGGATTTGGTGACTCCTCCTTCTCCTCCTCCTTCTCTTCCTATAATAATAATAATAATTTGGTATTTGTTAAGCGCTTACTATGTGCAGAGCACTGTTCTAAGCACTGGGGTAGATACAAGGGTAATCAGGTTGTCCCACGTGAGGCTCACAGTTAATCCCCATTTTACAGATGAGGTAACTGAGGCACAGAGAAGTGAAGATACTTGCCCAGAGTCACACAGCTGACAAGTGGCAGAGCCAGGAGTCGAACCCATGACCTCTGACTCCAAAGCCCAGGCTCTTTCCACTGAGCCACGCTGCTTCCCCCGAAGCAGTTCCTAATGTTACTAATATTATTACTACTACCATCACTACTTCTATTAATTCTACACTAACAAATTGTTTGGACAGTAAAGTCCAAAAATCCACACTACAGCTTCTGTTGCCCTGATAGCCGAGAATGAAAATGAGTTTCAAATGAAATATCCACCTCCAGATTTTCAGGTGAACACTGGGTTCTATTGGATTCTGCTGTCTCCAGCAATCAGTACAATGTTCAGCCCACTGTAAGTGCTCAGTAATACCACTGATTAATTGATCAATTCATGGATTGATTATTTGAAGAGCCCCTTTCAGTTGAGAGGCAGGGCATAATTCAGATAGTGTGCAAGGTAAAGTCACTGCCTCTGGGGGTAACACCAGAGGGGGTGTGGCCAGGGGGACCCTAATAGCTCTAGAACCAGGGGTTAGGAGGGAAGGGTCAGGGGTTTTCCTGGAGAAATACCATAGGCTCACCGTGAGGTCGTGAGGAATTTTTGAGGAGTGTAGGAGTACTGAAGCAGCATGGTCTAGTGGGTAGAGCATGGGCCTGGGAGTGAGAAGGACCTTGACTTTAAACCCCATTCTGCCACTTGTCTGCTGTGTGATTGGGTCACTTCACTTCTCCGGGCGTCAGTTACCTCATCTGTAAAATGGGGATTAAGACTGAGAACCTCATGTGGAACAGGGACTGTGTCCATCCTGACTAGTGTGTAATTACCTTAATGTTTAGTATAGTGTGTGGCATGGAATATGCGCTTAATGAATACCATAAAATTAAAAAAAATTTAAAAGGCCACAAAGAGGGGGAACATCTGACCGAATCCTGTGCTCCATGAGCAGTACTGTGGGCTAAAATTGCACAAAATGGGAGTGGCTGGTAGAATCAGGTGACCCAAATGCTTGAAGGCGATCATAAACTGAGGAGGTGCCAGACTGATCTTCCATGAAGAAACTTCCTGCCTTCTGTTTGACTGACAACTTCCTTCAACCTGTAATTCATAGAGCATGGGCCTAGAAATCAGTAGGTCATGGGTTCTAATCCCGATTCTGCCACTTGTCTGCTGTGTGGCCTGGGGCAAGTCACTTAACTTCTCTGGGCCTCAGTTACCCCATCTATAAAATGGGGAGTAAGACTATGAACCCCATAGGGGACAGGGATTGTGTTTCAACCCAATTTGCTTATATTCATCCCAGTGCCTGGCACACAACATTTTAACAAATACCACAATTATCATTACTGTTATATTGTACTCACCCAAATGCTTAGTATAGTGCTCTGCACACAGTAAGCACTCACCAAATATGATTGACAATAAGTGATCAATAAATATAATTGATGGTAAGCGGCCACTAAATACCATTTATTGGTTGTACTGTGAACACATCTGCACATATTTACTGTGAGTAGTATCAACCTACTAAAGCAAGTCATGTGACTGGATCCCAGAACAGCAGCTATTTCTAGGACTAAATCCAGACTACGGCATAGAGACTGGGGAGATTCAGCCTCTGGGCAACTGATTATACTGTCTGTGAGAGCCAGAAAAAAGGTGTTTTGTGTCTTGGCTAAAATTCCAAGGTTTCCTCGGGCTCCAAATATCACCTCTGGTTTTCTGAGAAACTCAAGGAGATTAAAAAAAAAAAAAGAACTCTTCATTTATGATTGCACGAAGAGGCTTTTCCACAGAGACAAATGTTATCTCTTGGTTCTAGCATTGATTTAGCAGCAAAGGGTGGACGGAAGTTGGCAGTCAACCAGGAGAAAAGAAGCTTCTTCGTGGAAGATCACAATGAGTTTACAGTCTAAAGGGGGAAATATACATTAATATCAATAAATACATTACTGACATTTACATAATTGCTGAGTGGCTTAGGGAGGGGAAAATAAAGGGTGCAAATTCAAGTGCAGGACACTGGCTACAGAATACTATGCCACACTCCAGGATCAATCCTTACTGTGTGACTTTTCTTGTTAGCCTGCCTCTTTTCCAGTATTCCTCTTGGCATTCCAGTTTCAGAAAAAGATTTGCTTAAGGAGGGTAACTCCTCTTCCAACTGCTGCCTATTTATCTGCTACACTGGCCTCTCAGCAGCCCACCCTTATTTCACCATTTTAGAAACTGGGCTTCATCGTCTCTACTATATTCTCCATTCATTCATTCATTCATCCAATCTTATTTTTCACTTGTATAACTGCTTGGAAAGTACAATTCAGCAAATAAGAAAAACATTCTTCAAGGGGAGACAGACATCAAAGAAGTAAACAGCATCAATATAAATAAATACAATTATAGATATATGCAAACAAAACAAACAGGCATTAATATAATAGAATTATAGATATTTATGTATACACAAGTATTGTGAGGAGGGGAGATAGAGGAAAGGGAGAAAGTCGGGGTAACACGGAGGCAGGGAAAGCTGAGGAAAAGGGCGGCTTAGTCTGGGAAGACCTCTTGGAGGAGGTGAGCCTTCAGTAGGGCTTTGAAGGGGGGGGAATATGATTGGCAGATTTGAGGAGGGAGGGCATTCCAGGCAAACGTGGGCCAGGGGTTGATACGACAGGCAAGAATGAGGCACAATGAGGTTATCACCAGAGTAGCGGAATGTGTGGACAGGGATGTAGAAGGAGAGAAGGAAGATGAGGTAAGAGGGGGCATGGTGATGGAGAGCTTTGAAGCCTAGAGTGAGGAGTTTTTGCTGTGTCCCCTTTCACAGAGCCACAAAGCAGTAGTTTGAGTATCCTGCTGTGATCCATCCTTCTCACATCCTCCCCAGTGCAACTGTGTCACTGCTAACATTTTGCTTCAGTGTCAGGGAGCTGATGGTGTTCTGGGACTGCCACATAAAGAAACACAGGGCTTTGAATGTAAGGTGTATTTGCCATATAATGAGGATGATGTGTAATGGAAAGGATTAAGTTGTGGTTGGGAAAAAGTCTTTGTTATTTAATCCAACTCTCCTGGCAACCAATCTAGTGGTAATAAGAAAAGGAAGTGTTATTTCAGCTACCTCCTTTGCCCAGAACACTAATAGCTACACAAACAATTATATTTTTTTTAATCTCCCTACAGTTTCCAGATGTTTGCAGGAGCTACTTCTCATTTTTTTTAATGGTATTTGTTAACTGCTTACTATGTGTCAAACACTCTTCTAAGCTCTGGGGTAGATACCAGTTAATTAGGTTGCACGCCGTCCTTATTCCATATGGGGCTCACAGTCTAAGTAGGAGGGAAAACAGGAAAACTAAGGCACAGAGAAGTTAAATGACTTACCCAAGGTCCCTCTTCTGGAGCTGACCCTCCATGGTGTTGGCGGGGGGAAGTGGTCACAGAAAGCCCCACTTCCCTTTCCCCTTGCCCCCCACAGGTCACAAGATCAGACGACTGCCTAATTTAAACTATGAAGTCTATTGCAATCAGGAGCTGATATAAACCACTCGTTTACTGCATCACCAAGAAGGGTCTCACTGATTAACATATTGTGGTACAAAATACACCAATCTGTGGTGGAACCTGAAGGGGAAATTATAACTGTGCTGGACTGCGCTGAGAACCAGTGTGGCCTAATGGAAAGAGCCCAGCCCTGGGAGTCAGAAGGATCTGGGTTCTAATTCCAGCCTCGCTACTTGTCTGCTGTTTGAACTTAGGCAATTCACTTCACTTCTCTGTGCCTGTTACCTCATCTGTAAAATAGGGATGAAGACTGTGAGCCCCATGTGGGACAGGGGTCTATGTCTAACCTGATTACCTTGTATCTGCCCCAGCAATTAGTAGGGTGTCTCGCACATAGTAAACGCTTAAGAAATACTACAATTATCATTACTATTATCATTACTTTCCCAGAGGAAGAACGGGAAGGGATACCAAGAGCCTGCCCCAAGACCTGCTCCCTTGTGATGTCACAGGAGATGTCTCCAATCACCAGAAGCCTCCCCCCAGTCAGTCCACCCAAAGGCAACGTGCCTGCTGTCTTGGGCGAGTCATTTAACTTCCTTATGCCTCAGTTTCCTCATCTGTAAAATGGGAATTAAGTACGTATTCCCCAACTTCCAACTGGGGACACAGACTGTGTCCAACCTGATTATTTTGTCTCTACCCCAGTGCTGAGTGCATAGTGTTTGGGACATGATAAGTGCTTGACAGTTACCACCATTATCACTGTTATTATTATCTCGGGAATGGGCCCCACCTTCCCTGTGAAAGTGATCCAGCTCCACCTGTGGGAAGTATGGGGACACCTCCAATAGGATCTCTGATCTCTAAACTCATTGTTCTTTCTGTATCCCCCCAAAAGGAGATTTTTCCCAGCGCAGGCTTTTTCCAGTGAATAATTCCATCTCATTTTTCAGAGCAGCGAGCAGAATACAGCCGTGAAGCTCAGCTGTCAGCATCATCTCGTTCCAGATCTAAAAACAGTCCTCTCTCTTCCACCCAGGAGCTGAGCTCTGTGCAGGCAATAAAGTAACTCCACGGGGTTTGGTGGAGGGGGGGAGGGGCAGGCGTTTCGCTTCCCTGGGGTCTTGCCGACATTTGGCAGTTGGTACCACTGCATCTCTGCAACCCCCCCTCCTCCCCGGCCTTCTCATCGCTCGCTTCATTTACATTACTACTTCTTTTTTCCAATCTGGAAAATTGGAAAGTTGAATTGTTCCTTATATTTGGGGAGGGTGACGGTTTCTGACACTGGGATCCCAGGCCTCGTCTGGCTCATTGGCTCAAATGTTGTTTGCCCTCCCCCATGCAGTGCCTTCTGGTCCTCAGATGGGCAAACCAAAGGCAAGACCCAAAGATAGCCAGGTTTCAGCTCCATCAGACCCACCCAGGTTGAGGTTGTAGACCAAATGAATACCCACAGAACTGAAGAGCTTCTCTCTGGACCGGAGAAGGACAAAGAGCCACAGAGAAGACAGGTGGAAACTTCTTAGCTTTGGGTGTCAGAAGATCCTAGTTCAGATCCCCACCCTGCCACTGTTCTGCTGTGTGACCTTGGGAGACTCAAGCAACCTCTCTGGGCATTTCCTCCTCTGTTCTCCCTTCCCCTTTGCCTGGGAGTCTCTGTGAGACAGGGACTGTGTATGATCTGATCATTTTATACTTAACCCAGGGCTTTGCATAGTGCTTGGCACACTCAACCACTTCATAGAAGCAGCATGGAGTAGTGGATAGAGCACAGGCCTGGGACTCAGAAGGTCATGGGTTCTAATCCCAGACCTGCCGCTTGTTTGCTGTGACCTTGGGCAAGTCACCTCGCTTCTCTGTGCCTCAGTTACCTGATCTATAAAGTGAGGATTGAGACTGTGATCCCCATATGGGAAAGGGACTGTATCCAACCCGATTTGCTTGTATCCACCCCAGCACTTAGTACAGTGTCTGGTACACAGTAAGTACCTGACAAACACCACAATTATTAATTATTGTTATTATTATTATGTCTATTACTGAGAAGCAGCATGGCCTAGTGGAGAGAGCAAAGGACTGAGACCTGGGTTTTGAGTCCCGTCTTCACCAATTGCCCACTCGGTGACCTTCAAAAGTCACTGATCTTTCTCTGAGGCTCAGTTCCCTCATCGATAAAAATGGAGATCCAATCCTTGTTCTCTCTCCCAATTAGACTGTGAGCCCCATGGGGGACAGGGAAGCAGCATGGTGAAGTGGATAGAGCACAGACCTGGGAGTCAGAGAGGTGATGGATTCTAATCCCGGCTCTGCCACTTGTTTGTTGTGTGACCTTGGGCAAGTCAAATCACTTTGCCTCAGTTACCTCATCTGTAAATTTGGATTGAGGCTATGAGCTCCATGGGACAGGGGTGGGTGTCCAACCCAATTTGCTTATATCTACTCCAGCGCTTTAGTACAGTGCTTGGCACATAGTAAGCACTTAACAAATATCATAATCATTATTATCAATATCTTGTATACAGGCACCTCTTCTGGAAAAATTCCAGGGTCAACTCAACCCTGCCTGGCCCCTCAAAATTGCCCCTCTCCATCCCCTGCAGGCAGAAGCCCGGTCGTTTACTCAACACAAGTCCCCAGTTAGTGCCCTGAACAGATTTTTGCATGCAGACGGACTCTGAGCAGCAGTGCTATAATCAAGTTAATCGCCTGCTTCCCAAGTCACCGATATAAAATCTGCTTCTCCCTGGTTCACGCAGCACCCATAAAAACAAAAACTTCCATTTGAGCCTTTTCTCCTCTGCTCCTGATTGGTCTCAAGGTTATGGTGTTTATCGAAAGCCTTATTTGTGCCAAAGCATTACGCTAACCACTAGGGAAAAGACAAACAAGCGGGAAGCACAATCTAAGAGTTGAGGCGACAGAGACAAAGAATTCTAACAATGGTTTGTGGAGAACAATAAGTAATGGAGGCAGTAGTGTCAAGAAGAATAAATTGTTGTGGGCAGGAAGCATGTCGACCAACTCTATTACACTGCTCTCTCCCAAGCGCTCAGTACACAATAAGTGCTCAGTAAATGACTGAATAAAAAAAGAATTGGAAAGGTTGTCTTCCATGCAGTCCCAGCCTCCTAAGTTGATCAATCAGTGGTAGTCATGGAGTGTGTACTGAGTTCTTGTCACTGTATTGAGTGCCCGGGAGAGCACGACAGCTGCAAGACAAACGTTTCCCTCTCCTCAAGGAACTTACCATCTAATGGCAAAAACACCTAGAACTGATGTTTATTGGTATTCATTGAAAATCATCTGTGTGCAGAGAACTTTCTTAAGCACTTGGGAAAAGAGAAGCAGCATACTGCTATGGTTAGAGCAGGGACTTGGGAGTCATAAGGACCTGCCTTCTAATCCTGGCTCTGCCACTTGTCTGCTGTGTGACCGTGGGAAAATCACTTCACTTCTCTGGGCCTCAGTTACCTCATCTTTAAAACAGGGATTAAATTGGTAGCCCCTGGTGGACAGGGACTGTGTCCCATTTGATTAGCTTGTATCCACTTCCAGCACTTCGTACAGTGCCTAAGCACATAGAGCTAAAACAAATACCATTTTAAAAAGAAGGATAAAGACACCCTGCCTCACGGATCTTCCCATCTAATGTGGGGGGCAGACTTCTTAGTCTGTCCTTTTCTCTCTCCCCAAAGTCTGGCTAAATCACCTACATTCTCTATCGAATGGCTGTTAGCATAGGGTTCGCCCATCCCCTCAGCCCTCTTTTGGCTGTGGCTTGGCTTTGTTTGGACAGTACCACTTCCATCATCCCCAAGAAGGCTAAAGTATTGGTTGACTCTTTTCCAGTCCTGTATTACAAGGTGGGAGATGTATTCTTGGTACTCCAATCATTGCTTAGCGATGGAAGAGATTTAGAGAAGTCTTCAAGCCCAGACCCCTGTTTTCCCCATCCCAGCAGAGAAATTTCAGACTTTTCTGAGGAACACAAAGGGGTTTGGGCAGCAGGAAACTGCATTTTAGTAAAGATAGTATGTACTGAGGGACAATAATGCTTGTAGTAATAATAATAATAATAGCGTTCAGCTCTTATTATATCCCAAGCACTGTACCAAGTATGGGAGCAGGTACAAGATAATCAGATCAGATAGAGCTCCTGTCTCACATGGGGCTCACAGTCTAAAATGGAGGCAGAGTAGAGAAGTTATTCCCATTTTTTTCAAGGAAGAAACTGTGGCACAGAAAAGTTAAGTAATTCAACCAAGGTCACATGCGCGGCTGGGGATTAGAACCAGGGTCTTCTGAATTGCAATCCCATGTCCTCTCCACTAGGCTGAATCTAAATTCTGCTACTAATTTGAGGTGTGACCTTAGTCAAGTCACTTGACTTCTCTGTTCTTTATTTTAATTTCCTAATAATAACACCTGCCTCTCTATACCTCAGGGACATGGTGAGGACAAAAAGGAATACCACATGTGAGTTTCCTTGGGTAAAATCTAAGATCTATTTTTTTAATGGTAATTGCAAAGTGCTTACAGTGTGTCAGGGACTGTACAAAGCCCTAGGGTAGATGCAAAATAATCAGATTGGGCACAGTCCCTGTCCTATCTCACAGTCCTAATCCCTATTTTACAGATGAGATAACTGAGGCTCAGAGGTGTTAACTGACTTCCCTAGGTTCACACAACAGATAAGAGGCAGAACAGTGATTAGAACCCAGGTCCTCTGACTTCCAGGACCACACACTTTCTACTAGGTAACACTGATTCCACTCTCTATAGAAAGCCAACCTGTTGTTACCGAAGAATAATGATGATTAATAATGTATTTATCAAGTGCTTACTATGTGCCAAGCATTCTACTAAACACTGGGGTAATCAAGATAATCAGATTGGAAATAGTCCAGTCTCACGTGGGGTTCACAGTCTAAATTGGAGGATGTAGGAATTTAATCCCCATTTTACAGATGGGAAAACTGAAACACAGAGCACTGAAGTGACTTATCCACAGTACCAGAGCAGGTAGGTGGTAGGGCTGGGATTAATGATAATTGTGGTATTTGTTCAGTCCTTACTATATGTCAGGCACCGTACTAAGTGCTGGGATGGATATAAGATAATTGGGTTGGACCCAGTCTCTGCCCCATAAAGGGCTCTCAGTATTCATCTCCATTTTGCAGAAGAGGTAACTGAGGCACAGAGAAGTGAAGTGACTTTCCTCAAGTCGCACAGCAGAAAAGTGGCAGAGCTGGGATTAGAACCCAGGCCTGCCCTCTATCCACTAGACCACGAACCCAGGTCCTCTGACTCCCAAACCTGAGGTCTCTCCACTAGACTACACAGCTCTATCATGAAAGACTTAGAACGAAGGACCAAACAGTTCCAAGAACCAAAGCGACACTTTGATGGGACACTTGCTTCTCTCCATCTCCTCAGTGTTGCAGAAGCCCCGGGGCTCTCCCTGCAGGAGACTTTTCAGCTGCCGTTGCCCTCCACAGCATTTGTGGCACAGACCGAGTGGCCTCAGTCGTGGCAGTCTATAAGAGCTTCCCCGGGGTGTTTTGAGGGAGCATTATGGATTCACATTATGCAAATGCATTAGGTGGTTAATTCAATTCCCCAGAACCAGCCGACACTTGAAAAAGAAGTTCAAAAAACATAAAGGCTGATAATAAGGAGCCTCCACACCTGATGGCTCTCTCGGTGGGACTGGGATCATCTTGAGCTGTCAAAAAAAAATGAAGAAAGAACAGGTTTTAATGAGAGGGAAAATTCACTATGCCTTCTTAAGAGAAATCGCATTCCCTTTCCCTAGGTGGCAGGGCTGTGGGGGCGTTTGGGGGCACAGATGGCAGCCCTAGGGCCCACGGCTACATCAAGGATGCGGTACTATCTTGCTGAGAAGCTGTGTGGCCTAGGGGATAGAGTCACGCCTGGGACCAGGGTTATAATCCCAGCTCCACCACTTCTTTGCTGGAGCACCTGGGGCAAGTAGTTTAACGTCTCTGGGCCTCAGTTCCCTCATCCGCAAAATGGGGACAAAATACCTGTTCTCTCCCTTTATTAAATAATGAGCCCCATTTGAGATGGGGATTGTGTCCGATCTGCTTATAGTGCTGCAATCCTAGGGAATAGGGCAGTGCTTTACTCACAGCAAGTGTGTAATTATTACTAGTTATTATTACTAGTATTATTCCTCCGCAGAGGCCGGGTCCTGCTTCCCAATGAACTTTTGGCCAAGCTCAAGAAGCTGCCCCGGGCTTCCACCCCACGGACCATCTGTCCATCAGCAGGGTCTTCAGACCACTCCCTTAGGTGGAAAGGGGGCAGAGATGGACCAGGAGACACATGCGAAGGCTCATATGTGCCGCCGGACACACAGCACAACGTGAGATCCAGCGCTTAGTACAGTGCCTGGCAAATAGTAACCACTTAACAAATACCATTATTATTTTTATACGTATAATTTATCAGGGTCTTATCTGAGGAGTCAGTTGGGTCCACCTGAACCAAGAGTGTTTCTCGGGGGTGACCCCTGACCCACCGCCGACGATCAGTCTCCTGTGTTTCCCCCTGGGGCCACTGGGCTTTCTGGAGTTCTGTCTGGCCTGGAACTCAGAAGCAGCCAGGCCCAAGGCAAGTGGAGATGGAGCCAGGAAAATTTGAACACACCCTGATGTCATATCCGTAGGCAGTTGGAGCAGACTGGCTGAAAATCAGATTATCCGGTACGATCACCCCAGTAAAGGATGGCAGCCAGCCCACAGTGCTTCGGGTCCAAATGACTTCAGCTCTTAGACTACTACTACTACTAATGATTGTGGTATTTGTTAAGTGTTTTACTATGTGCCCAGGAACTGTACTAAGCGCCAGGGTGGATACAATCAAATGGGGCTGGACATCTTCCCTGTCCACATGGAGCTCTCAGTCTCAATTCCAGTTTTACAGATGAGGTAACTGAGACACGTAGAAATAAAGTGACTTGCCCAAGGTCACACAGCAGGCAAATGGCGGAGCCGGGATGAGAACCCATGACCTTATTGGCTCCCAGGCCCTTGCTACTGGGGTGACCCTAGATGAACACGCTCAGAGAAGGGAAGGATATTACCTTCATCCTCAACATTATCATCAATGTCATTATCATCCTCAAATCATCATCTGTATCAGCATCATCATAATGATGGTGATCATCAGCATCATTATAATCTTTAAATCATCACTGATATAAGCATATCATAATCCCAATCAAGGTCATCATAATCGTCACCATCATCATCACCACCACTATCATAATAATCACTGTGGCATTTGTTAAATGCCTACTATGGGTGAAGCACTCTACTAAGTGCTAGGGTAGATAAAAATCAGGTCCCACATGAGATTCACAGTCTAAATTGGATGGAAAGAAGGTATTGAATCCCCATTTTCCAGATAAGAAAATTGAGGCGCAGAGAAGTTAGTGACTTACCCAGGGTCACACAGCAGACAAAAGTGAGAGCTGGGATTAGAACTCAGGTCTTCTGACTCCTAGGGCATGTTCTTTCCTCTGTCCCTATCTTTCTTCTATCCTCTCTTTCCTCTATCAAGGTGCTTCTTGTCAGCATCATCACCAGCACCACCACCATCATGTCTAAATGCCTGTCTACTTGTTTGGTTTTGTTTCGTTGTCTGTCTCCCCCTTTTAGACTGAGACCGTTGTTGGGTAGGGATTGTCTCTATCTGTTGCCGAATTTCATTTTCCAAGCGCTTAGTACAGTGCTCTGCACACAGTAAGCGCTCAATAAATATGATTGAATGAATGAATGAACAAATCATTACCACCATTATCATCATTAGAGAAGCAGCGTGGCTCAGTGGACAGAGCATGATCTTGGGAGTCAGAAGTCATGAGTCTAATCCCAGCTCTGCCACTTGTCAGCTTTGTGACTTTGGGCAAGTCACTTCACTTCTCTGTGACTCAGCTATCTCATCTGTAAATGGAGATTAAGACTGTGAGCCCCAAGTGAGACAACTTGATTATCTTGTATCCCCTCCAGCCCTTAGAATAGTGCTTGGCACATAGTAAGCACTTAACAAATACCATTATTATTATTATTATCATTGGCATCATCACCCCCAGCATCCTCACCACCATCTTCATCACTGCCACCATCATCACCACCACCACCATCACTGTCATTCTTAATCACCCCTGCCCTCATCTCCGCTGTCATCACCCACAGCATAAACCCCTCTCAATAAAGTCAGAGTCCATCATTCTGATTCCTAGACAGTTCCTGTTCTCTGGTTGCCCTTATCTCCCCTCCTCCACCCCACTCCCCTCCCCCCCCCCCCACCACCGTAAGCCCTTTTTCTACCTAGTGGAAAGTTTTCTGCTTCCCCAAACTCCAGATTCGCATCAGCCAGGGTGCCATTCTGAGCACCGCTCTCCCTGGCAAAACCATCAAAGGAATTCATCATCATCTCTTTCAAAGCCCCGTGATTGATGCTGTCAGAGCCGCCTTGTGGAAGATCATTAGCATGGACATTTCTGTCCGCCTTGCTTGATAACAGGAAAGCTTATTTTTCTGAAAAAATCAGGTTAATAAAACTATATTCCTCTCTCCTTTCCAACTTGAATACATCTTCCACCGCCCACAAAAGGGAGAAAAAAACCCCACCAATACAGTAGAACTTGTCACACCGGCACAAATAAATCTGAGGGAATTTTGATTTGATTTATTTTTTTAAGGCAGTTGGTTGGAAGCAAAGATGTGAGACGTGAGTTTGGATTCCAACCGCCTCTATGAATCACTCCATATCTGATCAGAGCTCTTAAATTGAGTGAAAAAGGTTGTGACACTCAAATCCCAACTGGGGCCCGGGTCACGTGTGGACTGAGAGAAAAGACCAGCGAGGCCTTATGTCCATATCTTTGTACTTGGCTGCATCCCTTATCTGGAATTTATCTTGCTATCTATCTCCCCAACTAGTTTGTCAGTTTTTTGAGGACCGGGATACTGTTTTCTAACTCTATTGCCTTCCCCAAGCACACAGCACAATAGGTGCTTAATAATGAAGAGGACAGGCCTAGGAGTAAGAAGGATCTGGGTTCTAATTCCTGCTCTGTCACATGTCTGTTTTGTGACCTTGGGCACATCACTTCACTTCTTTGTGCCTCAGTTAACTCATCTATAAAATGGGGATTAAGACTGAGAGCTCCTTGTGGGACAGGGACTTTTTCCACCTTGATAAGCTTGTATTTACCCAGGGCTTAGTACAATGCCTGGCATTTCCCCTCTAACAAATACCATAAAAGAAAGAAAAATAAATTCCATTAATTGACTGATTCGGGGGCTAGACAGGCTGGCTCTTAAAGGGTCTTTTCTCAGAAGTGCTAAGATTTTGTAACGAGACTGTTTTTAGACAAAACGTTCAGATTTGAGCAAAACTGTGCCATCTGATTCATAAATCCTGAGCTCTGCTCCCACCATCTCTCTTACTGCTTGATAAACGTAATACAGCCTTATAGTCTGTTGATAGTGCCGCTTCCTTTAAGCAGAAATATCCTAGAGACATGGGCAAAGAAAATAAAGTACAGCTGAGGAGTGAAATCAGCATCCTCCATTCACATTTGTTGCAGTATATGTTGCGTACTTGCTGGGTGCCACGGAACTGTGCTAAGCACTAGGCTGGATCCAAGACAATCAGATGAGACCCTGTCCCATAAAGGATGTACAGTCTAAGAGAGAGAAAGATGGAGGCTCTTAGGTGAAATTCACATGTGAATTTGAAGTACCCAAAAGTAAAGCCAATTATCATTTTGATGCGCATTTTATAGCTCAGGACCTGGGTGCTATCTACTTCTAATTGCCTATCAAATAAACAGGTGATTTTTATCTCTTGGTTAACAGATGGTGTTTATTGAGCACCTACTCTGTACTGAGCACTGTACTAAGCGTTTGGGAGAGTACAATGCAACAAAGTTGGTAATCACGTTCCCTGCCCACAACAAGCTTACAGTCTACAGCTTACTGTAGGGGTAGAGGCATTCTAGGCTGCTAACTCGTTGTGGACAGGGAACATTTCCACAGTTATATTGTGCTCTCCCAATAGCTTAGTACAGTGCTCTGCACATAGTAAGCACTCAGTGAATGCGACTGACTGTCTGAATGCCCACAGGGAGCTTACAATCTAAACAGAGAGTCAGACATTAAAACAAATTACAAATGGATTTGGATAGAGGATTAGAGATAATGACCTAAATGCTTGTATCATTACAATTTCTTACTAAAAGATGAATCTGAGGAAAAAATCATAATTACAATAACGATTCTAATCAGGCACATCCAATCATCCCTAACTGATCTAATGTTGATTTTAGAACATCCTGGAAATCTGTGAGATACCTGACTGAATATTTTGGGGACTCATCCCTCCCCCCAGTTATGGGGACTCTCATGCCCATATCCAACCAATCAATTGATAGCATTTATTGAGCACCTACTGTGTGCAGAATGCTGAGCTCATTGCTTAGGAGTCTTCAACAAAATAAGAGACAGGATCTGTGCCTCTGAGGAGCTCACAATTGTATTTACTCTATTCTCCCAAGCGTTTAGCACAGTGCTCTGCACACAGTAAACACTCAATAAATACCATCTATTCATCCCTTCTGGATTGTGAACTCACTGTGGGCAGGGAATGTGTCTGTTTTTGTACTCTCCCAAGTGCTTAGTACAGTGCTTTGCACACAGTAAGCCCTCAATAAATAACGACTGAATGAATAGAATCGACTGATGCAACACCCAAGTAGTTGGAGAAGAAGGACACTCTGCTCCAGTTGCTGATGACAGAAGTGTAAATCATTAAGTAGAGGTAAACAAGTACAGTATATATGCAAATTGGATAGATGCAGCTTGAGAAGGTTTAGATTCCCTGAGAAAGGCCTCCTGAATGAGGTGGGATTTCCTCAAGTGACTAGTTACCCATTTTATCCTGGACAGTCCAATTTGCCTCCGGTCCATCCCATTCCTGGTACTGATAAGGAGCCTTTGTGTCTACCTAGTATTTTTAGTCTCAGGGCTTCTCAGAGAAGCAGCTTGCCTAGTGGATAGAGCTAGGATTTGGGAGTCAGAAGGATCTTGGTTCTAACTCCATCTCCGCCACTTCCCTGCTGTCATTTCACTTCTCTGTGCCTCAGTTATATTATCTTTAGAATGGGGATAAAGACTGTGAGCCCTACCTGGGATAGGGACTGCGTCCAACCTGATTAGTACAGATCCCAGGATTTAGATTGGTGCTTGACACATAGTAAGCGCCTAACAAATACTCTCATTATTGTCATCAGCCCAGCTTCCCTCCACCCTGGCTCTCTTCAGTGAGCGCTGCGGCTTGGAAGCGGTGCCGTGCCCGTGGGGTCTGGAGAGATGCGTGGGCCTGGAAGGAATGCTCTGGTGTGGGCAGACTCACAGGGGCTTCCACAAGAGAGCACGGAGATGTCATCACATCCCGCCGCTGGCCTGCGGTGACACGTGTGATGTTGCATTGCATCACCTTGCCACGGTGACTGCCAGGTTAAGGGGTCATACAACCGACCAGTGCCAGCCTCCTGGATAGAAGGCTACTGCCATCTCATCAGCTTTGTTGCCCACTGTGGGACCACGAGAGCTCAGTAGAAAGCAATTGACTACTTCCGCTTTCTAGTATCATCTATTGTGGTTAAACCCTGCCTCCTTTTCCTCCTCTTTCTCCTACTCTTCCTCCTCCTCCTCCTCCGCTGGGCTGAGGGGGTCCAGGGAAGAGTCTGTCTGGGGTGAAGTGGGACAAGGAGGGACCCGGGGAGGGGCCCAGTTGTTTTCCCATGCCCAGCCTTTGCCCCACACACCCACGTGGCCCCTTTAGGATGGACTCACAGATTCGTCTTGTCCTCCTCCTCCTCTACCTCCTTCTCCTCCTTTATTATCACTGTTACAATTGTTACAATCACACTGAGCTTTTGCAAAAGCCTCTGGCAAAAACCTTTAGGATCTAATTTCTACCCCCAGACAACTGAAGCAGAGATTTTTCCTCAGGTCAGCCATGCAAACCAGATTTTGAGAGAACACACTCCCCTTTGTACAACAGCAGGAATGACGCCTTTGCCACTGCAATTTTAATTTCATAAAGCGGCTTTCCCCCCAACCCTCTCCCTGCCCCACTCCTTTCCCTGATGTACACAGCTCTTTAAATCTCCTCTCTCTGCTGGTGACAATTCGAGCTCTGAAAGACCTTAACCCCAGTAGTAATTGGTGGTTGCAAATTATTCAAATACGACTTCACTTATTTCTCTGGAGATTACTTAAGACTCTTCTCCGCTGCAGCTCTTTTTGCAATCATGGGAGGCAAGAGGGGAAGATGGCATTACATTACATTTTTAATAAAAATAGAAATGAACGATGATTCCCTTAGCAACACTTTCATAAACGGGACTGGGTGGTGGGATTTTATAGCTAAAAGGAGCCCAGTAATCCCATAATTAATGACTAAGAAGCATCATGGACTAGGTGGAAAGAGCCCATGCCTGGGACTCAGATGACCTGGGTTCTAATCCTGGCTCTGTCACCTGCCTACTGGGTGACCTGTACTAAGTCACTTAGCTTCTCTGTGCCTCGGTTTATCTGTAAAATTGGGATTTCAGTGCCTTTTCTCCCTCCCTCTTAGACTGTGTGCCCCAGGTAGTTGAGACACTGTATCTGACCTGATTCTCTTGTATCTACCCCAAGTGTTTAGTGCAGTGCTTGGGACATAGTAAACATTCAATCAAAACTATCATTATTATTATTTTTACCATTAAGGAGCTTACAATACAGTAGGGGAGATAGAGATTAAAAGGGAATGCAGAGAGGGGAAGCAATAGAGTATAAGAATATGCATAAATACTGTGGGGGCAGGGGAATATCTAAGTACCTACAGGATGGGATTAAGAACATGGGAGAGAAGGTAGGGAAGGAAAATATGGTGGGGAATGAAAATTTAGGGATGAAGCAGTGTGGCCTACAAGAATACACCCAAGCCTGGGAGACAAAGGACCTGGTTTCTAATCCAACCCTTGCAACTTGTCTGCTGTGTGATCTTGGACAAGTTACTTAATTTCTCTGTGCCTCAGTTTTCTCAACTGAAAAATGGGGATTCAATACCTGTTCTCTCTCCTGTTTAGGCTGTGAGCCCCATGTGGTCCAGGGACTGTAACTGACCTATTAACTTGTCTCTACCCCAGTGTATAGAACAGTGATTGGTACATTCTGAGCATTATTAGGGAAGGCTTCCTGTTGGAGATATGATTTCAGTAGGGCTTTGAAGATGGGAAGAGAGGTGGTCTGTCAGAAATGTAGGGGGAGAGAGTTCCAGGTAGGAGGAAGGATGTGAGGAAGGCATCTGTTGTGAGTTAAGATGAGAGCAATGGACCATGAGTAGGTTGGTTTTAGGGGAGCAAAGTGTGCAGGCTGGGTTGTAATGGGAGATGAGCAAGATAACTAAGAGGGAGAGAGCTGATTGAGTGCTTGAGTATGATGGTGAGGAGTTTCTGCTTGATGCACAGATGGTGCAAAACCATAAGAGGTTTTTGAGGAGCAGGGAGATATGTGCAAAGTGATCCAGGCAGCAGAGTGAAGTATGGACCTGGGTGGGGAGAAAAGGTTCTGAAAACAAACAGTCATGTGTCCAGAATGGTTAGCCACCAGAGATATAACCTGGTGGGTTGGTGATAAGAATTGATGGGGGGGGAATCAATTAATCAAACCATCAGTGGTATTTCCTGAGTGCTTACTGTGTGCAGAGTGCTGTTCTAAGTATTTTGAGGGATGCAATATAAAAAAAGGACTGGAGGCCAGGGGAAAGAAATCAGGCTTGCTCTTCATAAATGGACAAGTCTATCTTGGGCTCCTAAAGGGAGAGAAGCTCAGCTGTTAGTCCAGGTGAAAGATCACAGCTCCGGGAATTGGGAGACCTGGGTTCTAGTCCCAACTTGGCAAGTACGGGAGTGTCTGCTTGGATCAGGCCATCAGGGGTGAAGTTTTCGGACCAAAGAACCACCTGGGGTGTTCCGCAAGGTGAATGAGCTCAGCAGAAACCCTGAAAAGTAACAAAAATAATACTAGTGATAATAATAGTTGTGGCATTTGTTAAGCACTTACTATGTGCAAGACACTGTACTAAGCACTGGGGGAGATACAAACAAATCAGATCGGACAAAGTCCCTGTCCCATATGGGGCTCACAATTTGAATCCCCATTTTACAGATGAGGGAACGTGAGGCGCATATAAGTTAAGTGACATGCCCAAGGTCACACAGCAAACAAGTGGTGGAGGTGGGATTAGAAAAGTAGCTGGTTGACATGAGCAACAAAGACCACAATGACTACCATGGCAACTACCTGACGGGTCCTGGAATTTAGGCACAGAATCAGCACAGTGCAGCATCTCCGGTCCCCAATGTGCCCTGGGCATACAGAAACCTTTTTGGGTACTTTTTTTTTTTAATGGCATCTATTAAGCACTTACTATGTGTCAAATACAATTCTAAGCGCTGGGCCAGGTACACTTGAATTAGGTCGGACACAGTCCCTGTCCTGCATGGGGCTCACAGTTTTCCCCATGCAACCCATCCTCCTCTTCACCCATTGTACCTAGTGCACGGATGGGCCTGGGCCAGAAGCTGCAAGGGACCCACACAAGCATAACGGCACCACCAACCTTCCTGTCTTACAACTCCTCAAGTTTAGCATCATCCTTAACTCCTCTTGCTCTCTTTTTCATTTGACCCATATATTCAATCCATTCTTAGATCCTGTCAGTTCTACCTTCACAAGATCTCTAAAATCCCCCTTTCTCTTCATTCAAATTCTGCTACCTCTGCTACTACATTAGTCTGAACTCTTATCCTGTCCTGCCTTGATTACTGTCGCAGCCTCCTTGCTGGCCTCCTGTCTCTCCCCACTCCAGTCCATTCATCACTCTGCTGCTCCAGTCATTTTCCTACAGAAACATTCAGGTCGTATTTCCCTACCCCTCAAGAAACTCCAGTGGATGCCCATCCACCTCTGCATCAAACAGGAACTCCTCACCGTCAGCTTTAAATCACTCAATCATTTTGCCGCCTCCTATTCATTCAATAGTATTTATTGAGCGCTTACTATGTGCAGAGCACTGTACTAAGCGCTTGGGATGAACAAGTCGGCAACAGATAGAGACAGTCCCTGCCGTTTGACGGGCTTACAGTCTAATCGGGGGAGACGGACAGACAAGAACAATGGCACTAAACAGTGTCAAGGGGAAGAACATCTCGTAAAAACAATGGCAACTAAATAGAATCAAGGCGATGTACAATTCATTAACAAAATAAATAGGGTAACGAAAATATATACAGTTGAGCGGATGGGTACAGTGCTGTGGGGATGGGAAGGGAGAGGTGGAGGAGCAGAGGGAAAAGGGGAAAATGAGGCTTTAGCTGCGGAGAGGTAAAGGGGGGATGGCAGAGGGAGTAGAGGGGGAAGAGGAGCTCAGTCTGGGAAGGCCTCTTGGAGGAGGTGATTTTTAAGTAAGGTTTTGAAGAGGGAAAGAGAATCAGTTTGGCGGAGGTGAGGAGGGGGGGCGTTCCAGGACCGCGGGAGGACGTGACCCAGGGGTCGACGGCGGGATAGGCGAGACCGAGGGACGGCGAGGAGGTGGGTGGCAGAGGAGCGGAGCGTGCGGGGTGGGCGGTAGAAAGAGAGAAGGGAGGAGAGGTAGGAAGGGGCAAGGTGATGGAGAGCCTTGAAGCCTAGAGTGAGGAGTTTTTGTTTGGAGCGGAGGTCGATAGGCAACCACTGGAGTTGTTTAAGAAGGGGAGTGACATGCCCAGATCGTTTCTGCAGGAAGATGAGCCGGGCAGCGGAGTGAAGAATAGACCGGAGCGGGGCGAGAGAGGAGGAAGGGAGGTCAGAGAGAAGGCTGACACAGTAGTCTAGCCGGGATATAACGAGAGCCCGTAATAGTAAGGTAGCCGTTTGGGTGGAGAGGAAAGGGCGGATCTTGGCGATATTGTAGAGGTGAAACCGGCAGGTCTTGGTAACGGATAGGACATGTGGGGTGAACGAGAGGGACGAGTCAAGGATGACACCGAGATTGCGGGCCTGCGGGACGGGAAGGATGGTCGTGCCATCCACGGTGATGGAGAAGTCTGGGAGGGGCCTCCTATCTAACATCACAATTGCCCTACTGCAACCCACCCCACACACTTCGCCCCTCTAAAGCTAAACTTTTCCTTGTTCCTCTATCTCGTCTATCTCACAGCCAACCTTTTGCCCTCACCCCACCTCTGATCTGGAACCCTCCCTCTTCATATCTGACAGACAATTACTCTCCCCCCTTTCAAAGGCTTGTTGAAGGCATGACTTTTCCGACAGGCTCTTCCTGTAGAAGCCCTCCTTTCTGCTTCTCCCACTCCCTTGCCCTGACTTGCTCCCTTGCTCCCCACTCCCAGCCCCACAGCACTTATGTTTGTATCTGTAATTTTATTAATTTATATTAATGTAAGCTGTAAGCTAGTGGTGGGCAAGGACTCTGTTATATTGTTATATTGTATTTTCCCAAGCACTTAGTTCAGTGCTTGGCACACAGTAAGGGCTCAATAAATACCACTGACTGACAAATTGATTGACTAATAATAATAATAATAATGTTGGTATTTGTTAAGCGCTTACTATGTGCCGAACACTGTTCTAAGCGCTGGGGTAGACACAGGGGAATCAGGATGTCCCACGTGGGGCTCACAGTCTTAATCCTCATTTTACAGATGAGGTAACTGAGGCACAGAGAAGTTAAGTGACTTGCCCACGGTCACACAGCTGACAAGTGGCAGAGCTGGGATTTGAACTCATGACCTACGACTCCACTCCCTTTCCACTGAGCCACGCTGCTTCTGACTACCATGTAGTTCAATACAACAGAGTACAATACAACAGAATTTGTAGACCATTCCCTGTCCAGAAAGAGCTAACGATCTCCCTGGATCTAATCCAGGAATAGCCTTGTTCATTCCTGGATGATCCTGGGACCAGAGAATCCAACAGGGGTCTCACAATCTTAAGTTCCCATCCTGGTTTGGTTGATACTCTGTCCTAGGATAGTGGGAAAGAAAATTCCCTCCATCAGGGGTGATAGTGATCTCATTTGTTTTTTTTCAGATCTTTCTTTTGATTGCTTCTTGCTTCTGTCTGTCTGTCAGTTACCTCGGTGTCGGTCTCGCCTGCCAGACTGAAAGCTTTTCAAAGCTGACATCTTGTCTACTTACTCACTTGTACTCTCCTAAGCACTTAGATCCGTGCTTTGCACATAGTAGATTCTAAATAAATAGTATTGATGGTTGACCTTCCCGGTTGTGAGGAGTCACCTAACACCTCAGCCTCAGAGGTGCTGCGTGGGCCAAGCACAACCTGAAAATCAGTGTGGGGGTGTAGTAAATTGCTGTGAGGTTTCTGGAAAATTCCTTAACCTCTCTGGGCCTGTTTTTCTCAATTAGAGAAATAGGAATAGTGACACAGGCCCAGCCTGTGCAGAAAGGATTCTGTAAAATATTTTCAAGATGCAAAAGGTCAGACAAATGCCATAAAATTCATTAGCAGGGACCAATGGGCTGCTTATCATCTCAGGAAGGTCATAATGGGGCCGTGCTTCCCTCCGCAGGAGAAAAAAAACACCACACCCTTCAGGCACAATGGCCCTTTTCAATTATTTATACAGTTTAATCCTACCGATAAAGCACTTTCTCCCAAGAACACCCCCAGGTAATGTACACTGCAACGCTTGTCTGAAACCTAGGAGCTGATGCTTATGTTTTGTGCTTACTGGAGTCTGAGCTTGACTTTCTCTGAGACCTAGGCCATTCAATAGGCAGTTTGCATGAATGATAATAACCAGGCCCCTAGGCTCCATCTTCAAAGAACTTTAATTAATCCTTGCAACCCCCTTATGAGCTACCAGGTAAGTGTTATTATCTAGACTTTAGAGGAGGGAAAACAGGGGCACTACCAAGGAAGGGACCGATTTTCTAAGAGGAAGACTTTAGTCAAACTGTTTTACCACAGAAAGAGATTAGACCTCAGGATCGCACAATATGACCCTCACTGAACTAAGCACTTGAGAGAGTAGAAGTGAGTGTGTAGACACCATTCCACCTCTGAAGGAGCTTTCAATCTGGCAGGGGACACCTAGACTGAGGTAACTGACAGGAGGAAGATGTGATCCAGAAGAAGATTGGAAAGAACAGTATCACCCTCATTTTCTAATGGAGGGAATTCTCTTTCCCACCATCCCAGGGTTTCTGACAGCTTTGGGACAAGTCTAAAATAGCAAAATACCCTGATCACTAGGCACATAGTAGTAAACACCACATTTGCAGATCGATCAATCAATCAATGGCATTTACTGAGTGCTTACTATGTGCAGAGTACTGTACTATGCACCTGTGAGAGTTCAACAGATTTAGTGCATACATTCCTTGCCCATCACAATTTTACCATCATTATGATGGGGAAACTGAGGCACGGAGTAGTTGAGTGAAGTGCCCAAGGTCACACGTCAAGCAAGTAGCAAAGCCAGGAGTGGAACCCTGCTCTCTTGACTTCCAGCCCCAGGCTCTTTCACTAGGCTATTTGGGAATCAATCTATCAATCAATCAATCCACAGGAGCAGTATGGCATAGTGGATAGAGCATGGGCCTTGGAGTCAAAAGGTCCTGCGTTCTAATCCCAGCTCCACCACTCATCTGCTATGTGACCTTGGGCAGCTCACTTCACTTTGCCTCATTTACCTTATCTGTGAAATGGGGATTGAGGCCATAAGCTCCACTTGGACCAGGAACTATGTCCAACCCAATTTGCTTGTATTTGCCCCAGTGCTTTCTACAGTGCCTGGCACATAGTTAGTGCTTAACAAATACCATAGGAATAATAATTATTATTATTATTATTGGGCACTTGCTGTGTACAGAGCTTTGTACTAAGCACTTGGGAGAGTATAATTCAATAGAATTAGCAGATATGTTCCTGCCCAAAACTAGGTTACAGTCTAGAGGGAGGTCCAGATATGTTTCCTGCTCACAAGAAATTTTCCTTCTAATGGAGTGACACATAAATATGGGAAAGTGAGAGGTGGCCAGAAGGTTGATAAGATTCAGGAATTTAATAAGATGTGTTAAGAACCTGTGAACCTAAATTCTCTCCCTTGTCCTTTCTGCATCCATTCTAGGCAAGCCTCCTCTTCCTCAGTTCCTCCATGACCTAAGTAACAAAAACAAGCCTTGGACTGGAGCTGGAGCACAGGTGAGGGTTGGGAGTGCACACATATGACCAAGCCAGCCCTCTTTCTTGAACCTTCTCCCTTCTTTTCCTCCCATGATTCTCCTCTACCTTGGGCCCAGAGCTGCCCTGTCAGCTCCCTTCCTCCTCTCTCACCCCGCTCCAGTCTATTCTTCACTCTGCTGCCTGGCTCATCTTCCTGCAGAAACGACCTAGGCATGTCACTCCCCTTCTTAAACAACTCCAGTGGTTGCCTATCAACCTCCACTCCAAACAAAAACTCCTCACTCTAGGCTTCAAGGCTCTACATCACCTTGACCCTTCCTACCTCTCCTCCCTTCTCTCTTTCCACCGCCCACCCCGCACGCTCCGCTCCTCTGCCGCCCACCTCCTCACCGTCCCTCGGTCTCGCCCATCCCGCCGTCGACCCCCGGGCCACTTCCTCCCGCGGTCCCGGAACGCCCTCCCTCCTCGCCTCCGCCAAACTGATTCTCTTCCCCTCTTCAAAACCCTACTTAAAACTCACCTCCTCCAAGAGGCCTTCCCAAACTGAGCTCCTCTTCTCCCTCTACTCCCCCTACTACCCCCACTTCACCTCTCCGCAGCTTAACCCTCTTTTCCCCCCATTTCCCTCTGCTCCTCCCCCTCTCCCTTCCCATCCCCTCAGCACTGTACTCGTCAGCTCAACTGTATATATTTTCATTACCTTATTTATTTTGTTAATGAAATGTACATCACCTTGATTCTATTTAGTTGCCATTGTTTTTACGTGATGTTCTTCCCCTCGACTCTATTTATTGCCATTGTTCTCGTCTGTCCGTCTCCCCCGATTAGACTGTAAGCCCGTCAAATGGCAGGGACTGTCTCTATCTGTTGCTGACTTGTTCATTCCAAGCGCTTAGTACAGTGCTCTGCACATAGTAAGCGCTCAATAAATACTATTGAATGAATGAATGAATCAGCAGAGTTGGGACGGATGGCAGGCGGGTGGTGGGGAGTGGAGACATTAAAGTGAACAAAGGGATTGTGTCCTCATCCCTCCCAGGCCCAATCATGGCCTGGATGCTCTTTCACATGCCAAAGCTTTGCCCAGGCCAGATTAGTTGATCTGGGGAGGTCTTCCCAGCGTCACAGGTAGAGTTCATCCCAAGTTTGGTGAGTCTAGGACATAGGTCATTGACAAATGGGAGAAAGCTCAGAGTTCTGTCCTATCTCTCAAATCAGCCATCCAAAAGAAGGATTATTGAAAAGAAATGGATAAATAAATGATGATATTCTTGGGAGAAGATGAAGCAAACCAAGAGCATAATAGTCACTGCCAAATAAACACCTCCCCTCTGCAATTAGCACCTCAAAAAATAAACATCTGAGAAAGGAAGAAAAAAAAATGATGCTAACACTGTGCAATTGCTTATCTGGGGTTTCATTGTATTTTTAATTGTGCTTACTCCCTTGGGCTGTTACTTATTTGTTTAATTGTATTTATGCCCTGGGGTTATTAAAAAATCCAAAAGCATAATTATTTAAAGTCACTTAACCTCTCTGTGCCTTCGTTGACTCATCTGTAAAATAAAACACGTCCACTAGATAATGCGCTTGATTCTACCCTTGAGGAGAAAGGGAACTGCTCACATTGGCAGTCTTTATCCAGGCCAAGAAGCTATTAGGGCTTCTTGATTGATTCAGGCATGGCTTCTAGTACAGAGTATCACAGTAGTGGAGGATAGTGTCAAAAATATATGTAAATGTATTTTAAATATATTAAACATAATTAGTATTTTACATATATTTAATTACTTAAAACACTTGACCTTCATCCCACCCTTAGCTCCACAGCACTTCTGTGCAAATACATAATTTATTCTGTCTTCCCCTATAGACTATAAACTCCCTGTGGGCTGAGAAGTTGTCTGCCAGTTCTTTTGTACTATACTCTCCCAAGGTCTTAATGCAATGCTGTGCACACAGTAATCCCTGTTATCCCCTTATCTGTAAAAGGAGAATGGAGACTGTGAGCCCCATATGGGGCAGGGAATGCATCCAACCCAGTTTTCTTGTATTCATTCCAGTGCTTAGTACCGTGCCTGGCACATAGTAAGCACTTAACAAATGCCATAATTATTATTATTATAACTTAGACTGTGAGGCCCATGTGGGACAGGGACTGTGTCCAACCTGATAAATTTGAATCTACCCCAGCACTTAAAACAGTTCTTGACACATTGTAAGTACTTAAATATTTTAAAAAACGAATCACTCAATTTAATGTCATTGATCGATTGTGCTGTCAGTGTAGGTACACAAATACACTTCTATGTGTGTATGTGTATATACATATATATATGGGAAAAAGGTGTGACTGTGTTTAGCTATAAGTATGTTATTACATCTGTATATATGGAAGAGGAGAGGAGCAGTTTGGTCTAGGGGAAAGATCTCAGGACTGGAAGTCAGGGGACTTAGACATTAATCCCAGCTCTGCCACTTGCCTGTTGTGTGACCTTGGGCAAAGTCACTTGACTTCTCTGTGCCTCAGCAACAAAAGTGATCATGGTGGTATTTGTTAAGCGCTTCCTGGGAAAGAATATACAAGTGGGAATTAGATATGGTCCTTGTCCCTCAGGGAGCTCACAACATGAAAGGGAAAAGTTTTCCCTTTCCTAGAAATGGGAAGGAGCATGGCCTAACCAGGAGAGCAACGGTCTGTAAGTTAGAGGACCTGGGTCCTTATTCTGGCTCCACTCCTTAGCTGGTGGGTGATCTTGGGTAACTCCCTTAACTGTTCTGTGCCTCAGTTAACTCAGCTGTAAAATGGAAATTGAAACCTAGTCCCTCCTGCTTAGACTGTAAGCCCTATGGGGGACAGAGACTCTGTCCAACCTGATAATCTTATATCTACCTCAGCACTTAGCACAATGCTTTGCACATAACACTTCATAAGTGCCGACAAAAAAAAAGTAGTTTAGATGTCCAGAGGCTGGGGGATAGACCCGATGATCCCCTGAGGACACTTGCAGGTCCAAGATGACATGATTCAGTGTTACTCTAAGATTGGAAGCTGTTTCTAGAGGAGACAACATTCTGATTTTTAGCCCTGTGACCTCGGAAGGGCAGGTTCTTACACCTATCGTTTTTTTCTGGTGGACGGCTCCACCGAGACTTCTTATGTTCAAGTCCAGCCCCACGACTCCGTTACTGTTTCCGAATGCCCCCAGACCTCTTTGGACTAGAGGCCACAGATTCCCGGGAGCTGGAGTAACCCAATAACATAGGCATCTTAACCATTTTAGAAGAATGAAAGCCACTTAACCCCCAATGTAATGGCTGAAGCTCCTGTCTGGAAAGAAAATAAATTGGTTTTAACTCACGGTGTTTGGCCTCAGAGGGAAATAAGGAGGCCAAATGGAAAGGGAACAGTGTCGCGAATCTCTCCGATCTGCCTTTCAGCGGCTCGGATTTCCGTCTCCGAGAAATGCCGGTAAGGGCCGAATCTAATCACATCCAGCCACAGCCCCCGTAGTAAACAGAGGAGCGGAGAAAGATATTACAGGGTTGTAATCTTCTGTCGGAGAGAAGCCTGGAAGAAAAATCCGGTAAAAGATTATGAACAGAGCTGACCCGCGGCTTGGGAGGAGGAAGAAGTGTCTGCCGGGCGGACGTGTCCCCGACTGGGTCTACGTGACAGACACCCGTGCCTGGAAAAGTTCATTCATTCATTCACTCAATGATATTTACATAGTTCTGTATGCAGAGCACTGTACTTCGCACTTGGGAGACTACAATAGAACAATAAACAGAAGCATGGCCTAGTGGAGAGAGCAAGGCCTGGAAGTCAGAAACTCATGGGTTTAAATCCCAGCTCTGCCACTTGTCTGCTGTGTGACCTTGGGGAAGTCACTTCACTTCTCTGGGCCTCAGTTCCCTCATGTATAAAATGAGGATTAGGACTGTGAGCCCCATGTGGGACAGGAATTGTCCAATCCTATTCTCTTGTATTCACCCTAGCACTTAGTAAAGTGTCTAACACATAGTAAGGACTTAACAGATGTGATTATTATTATAATCATCACTATTATTAAACTGACACATTCCCTGCCCACAAATTTGCAATCTAGAGGGAGAGACAGACATTAATATACGTAAGTAAATAGATAAATTGCAGATATAGATATAGGTCTTGTGTGGCTGTGGTGGGAATGAATAAAGGGAGCAAGTCAGGGTGACACAGAAGCGAATGGTAGAAGAGGAAAAGAGGGCTTAATCAGGGAAGGCCTCTTGGAGGAGATGTGCCTTTAATAAGGCTTTAAAGGCTTTAAAGGACATGGCCCCCAAAACAGCCCAGATCCAGGGATTTTCACTGTTGACGCTTCTGGCTCTCTAGCTCTTGATGGGACCCCAAAGAAGACAGAACATTTTAGTCAGTCAGTCAGTCTGTCAGTGGTATTTATTGAGCACTTACTGTTTGCAGAGCACTGTTCTAAGCACTGGGTAGAGTACAATATAACAAAATAACTGATACATTCCCTGCCCACAGTGAGCTTGAAGTCTATTGTCTAAGATCCCCTCCCTGGCCTTTCCCTAAGAATGTAAGCTCCCTGAGGTTAGGAAACCTCTGCATGTTCTACACTGTTCTGTCTCCTCCTATCTGTAATCTGTCTGTCTCTGCTGCTGAATTGTCAGCTCCCTAAAGGCAGGGATCCTGCCCAACTACTTTTTTGTATTTTGCCAAAGGCTTAGCACAGTGTTCTACACAGTCAGTGCTCAGTTCTCTCCTACCCCAACCCAGCCTGCACACTTCATTCTTCTAATGCTAACCTTCTCACTGTACCTAGATCTCACCCCCAACCCCTTGCCCGCATCCTGCTTCTGTTCTGGAAATACCTCCATTCTTATATCTTTTAGACAATTATCTCTCCTCCTTTCAAAGTTTTACTGAAGGTACACCTCCTCCAAGAGGCCTTCTTTGACAAAGCCCTCCTTTCCTCTTTTCCCATTCCTTTCTGGGTCACCCATACTTGTTTCATTTATTCATCCCCTGCCCCCCACCCCAGGCCAACAGCACTTATGTACATATCTGTAATTTATTTATTTATATTACTCTCTGTCTCCCCCTCTAGACTGTAAGCTCGCTGTGAGCAGAGAATGTGTCTGTTTATTGTTGTATTGTACTCACTCAAGTGCTTAGTTTTGCACACAGTAAGTGCTCAATAAATGTGATTGAATGAATGAATGAAAGAGTTCTGCAAATGCTAAGCACTAAATAAATACAGTTGATTGACAGACTAAATACTAATGATTGACTGATTGGTAAACATGGTATTTATTAAGCACTTCCCATGTGCACAACACTGTTGTAAGTTCTGGGAAAAGATGGATGAACATTTGATAGGATCCCTGGTCCCCAAGAGGCTCACAGTCGAAGAATACAGGGAGAAAGGGAACAGATGTCTAAAGGGAAGCAAAAATATAGAAAGAACATAAAAGACAGGGAAAATAGAAAATAAAATTGAAGCTGCAGGTGTCTGGGGTTGAAAGAGCAGAATTTCAGGATTCTCACAGCGTGGAGTCCAGCAGTGTTAGCCACGGTGACTGCCAAAGCGGCGGCCTTCCAAGGGGTTGGTGTTCTGAGGAGGCGGCTCACTGCTGCTGCTGCTGCTACTACTGGTCTTGTCTCCCTGCTGTTGAGAGAGAGCAAGGCAGGTTGGGAAGGAGGCCCCCAGGATCACGGGGCTTGGGAGAGAGGTGGGAGAGGCCTCTGGGTGCACACTGATGATTCTTCTGTCCTTCCATTAAATAATAATTGTGGTATTTCTGAAGTGCTTACTAAGTGCCAGGCATTGTACTAAGCTCTGGTGTGGATTCAGTCAAATCAGGTTGGACATGGTCCCTGTCCCCCTTGGGTCTCACGGTCTCAATCCCCATTTTACAGATAACAGAGGCACAGAGAGATTGATTCATCTCCCAAGCACTGAGCCGAGATCTTTGCATTCAGCAGATGCTCAAATAATACTGCTGGTTGATTGATTGATTGGAAAATGCATCTTGAGTCTGTTGTCCTCTCTCAAATGCTTAGTACAATGCATTGCATATGGTGGGTGCTCACCCATTGATTGATTGGTATTTATTTACTACCTAAGTTTCCATGGGAATTGTAAACAGCCTCATTTATTGATTTCATTTGGAATGGTCTCCACTTTAGCAGTTGGACTCAAGATTCCCAGCTAAAATAATGGTTGCCTCTGCCTCTCTGGTTAGTTTAGGTTGCTAATTCCTATCTACTATCCCCCTCCCTGCTGCCTGTTGTTCTCCCACTGGGAGCAACCAGTGATTTTGGAGGTCGACCTTAAGGCTCAGTTTTTCCTGCTCTATCATATGTTCACTCCGTCACTCTTTGCAAGATGTTTAATTCTTGCCTGTCTGTAAAGTGAAACAATCAACTTCATATATCCAATTACCCAAGTGAATTACACTGGCTATGTTGGATTTTTGCCCATAATTATCCCCATTTTTCAAATGAGAAAACAGAGGGCCAGAGAAGTCAAGCGACTTGTCCAAGATCATGCAGTCAACAAGTGGCCGATCTGATATTAGAACCCAGGTTTCCCGACTCCCGGGCCTGTTCTCTTGCCTGGAGGCCATGCTGATTTCCAGATGCAAGCTAGTTTCTGCTCAGTGTCCAGACTGGATCAGAGCTGTCCTGGAGGTTGCCACTTTAGGCGTATGCTGGCACCTGGTCAGCGGTATCAGTAGTGACCTGGCACAATAAGGACCCTGGACCATGCCCAGCCTTCTCAAACAGAAGGAATGTGAATACACTCCAGGAACGCCAGGGCCCGGGAGATAGCTGTCAAATCTAATCTCTTTGTTCAGATCAGATGGTCAGTCCTCAAACCCCAACCCATTAGCAAAGATGGATCTAGCAGCCCGTAATGAACCCATATGGATGCAACACTGGGTGAAAAATTTAACTTCAAGCAATATTTATTTGACTCCTCACCATACAAGACGATGAATACCGAGCAGGCAGTTAATGCTTCCCTTCATCAGCTACTAAATATGACTTAATCCCTCCACACCCACACTACCATTCTAATCCTCTTTTCTCATGCCGGGGAGTGGGGTTGCTGTCCAGTATGGAGATCCTGGAAGAGAGCTAATGCAGGGAGGCAGAGTAGCCTGGTGGAAAGTGAAAATCAGGAGATCTGGGTTCTGGTCCCTGTCAGCACCCTGGTATGCTGAGTGACCTTGCCTTTCTGGGCTCAGTTTCCTTACCTGTAAAATGGGAATATTCATGCCTGCCTCTCCCTCAGTCATAGGGATGATGTGAAAGTAAAAGGAGATGATTAATGTGAAAGCAGTTCGGGAATCTGTAACTGTTAAATGATTGCAAGGTGTTACTACTTGGACTCCGAATCAACACCTCTTCAGTCAATTCCCAGGGGATGTTTCTCCACTTTCTTTCATTAATTATTTGGGGAGTGATGTTTATAGAGCACGCCTGAGCTACACAAGTGGTATTACTATTAATAATAGTAATTGTCTCACTAAATGTAAATTAAAAGCTTAGAGCCTGGGGAACATTCATTTGAAGCCTCACTGCACAGTCGGTACCCAACATCACACAACGGAAGATAGAAAAATCTTTCTTTTCATTCATTCATTCATTCATTTGATCATATTTATCAAGTGCTTACTGTGTGCAGAGCACTGAACTAAATGCTTTTCTATCCTGGGTAGAGAGAATGGCAACACAGAAGCAGTGTGGTCTTAGGGAAAGAGCACAGACCTGGGAGTCAGAGGAACTGGGTTCCAATTCTGTTCTGCCACTTCAATGCTCTGTGGCCTTGGATAAGTCACTTAACTTCTCTGTGCCTCAGTTACCACATCTGTAAAATGGTGATATAAGACTATGAGCCCCATGTGGGAGATGGATTGTGTCCACCCTGATTAGCTAGTATCTGCACCAGTACTTAGTACAGTACCTGCACTGTATGAGAAGCAGTATGGCTCAGTGGAAAGAGCCCAGGCTTGGGAGTCTGAGGTCATGGGTTTGTATCCTGACTCTGCCACTTGTCAGCTGTGTGACTATTGGCAAGTCACTTCACTTCTCTGTGCCTCAGTTACCTCATCTGCAAAATGGGGATGAAGACTGTGAGCCTCACGTGGGACAACCTGATTACCCTGTATCTACCCCAGTGCTTAGAACAGTGCTCTGCACATAGTAAGTGCTTTAAAAATAAAATAGAAATAGAATACCTGGTACCTAGTAAACGCTTAACAAATACCATAATAAACCCAGAACAACTGGCTTGTAAATCTGGATCATGCATGAATCATTCTATCACTGCCTGCTGCTTCCTCCTTGATGTGGGACAGGACTACTCAACTGAGAGAACCCAGGTGTGCCCCCACTCCTGCCTCCTTCATCCCTTCCCCTAGAGGCTCTCCCCGTCACATCTTCTCACTCAGTCGTATTTATTGAGCACTTACTGTGTGCAGAGCACTGAGCACTATACTAAGCACTTGGGAAAGTACAGCACAACAGAATTAGCAGACACATTCCCTGTTCATAATAAGTTTATAGTCTAGAGAATGAGCTTACATAGGTTTACTTGTTAATTTTGATTTCTTCTGCAGCGAGTATGTTTAGAGTGTAAACTACTTGTGGTTAGGAAATGCCTCCCTTCTTGATGTACATTAAACACAGCAACACAACAAGGGACTGCCTTTTTGTGTGACCACTGTGACTGGGACTGTATGTTCCTCATTGGCCTTTTCGCCCATACATTCATTCATAAGTCACTGTCATGGTGCCTTCTTCAAATACAAAGAACAATATGCACTTTGTGTTATCCTTTCCCCAGACTTTAGTAAACTGCATTATATCCAAGAAGTGCTCTGTAAATACTATTGCATGACCTAGTGGAAAGAACCCACATCTAGGAGACAGAGGTCCATCTCTGTTGTTTGTTGCATGACCTTGGACAAGTCATTTAAGTTCTCTGGATTTCCTCCTCTACAAAATGGAGATTCAAGACCTGATCTCTCTCCATTTTAGATTGGGAGCCCCATGTGGGACAGGGACTGGATCCAAGCTGATTATCTTTCTTGTATCTATCCCAGTACTTTATACAGAGCTTGGCACATAGAAAACTCTAAACAAACAGTCATGGCCCTGGCGAAAGCCCCCTCCCCTTTCTGCCCATGGCATGATTCTGATTCTGAGTGCCTCTGTCAATGCTCTGGTAACTGGCACAAGTCAACAGGGAGGACTCTGTGGCCAGCCACTGACCACCCCACTGACCTGTGGTCCTGGCCATGCTGAGAGGTTTTCCCTGTTTCACCGTTCCTTGTTAAGCACAAGAGCGTCTGATTATAGTAATTACCTGGGCAGCCTCTGACTAATCTGCACCCGTAGGACACAGGGCTGGAGAAATTATTTCTGGGGCGTGAGATGAATGGCCATGGTTAAACTGTTGGGAGAAACAGAAGAGCCCGCTTAATTCTGGATGGGTTCCCGGGATTCATAAGCCTCTGCGTCTTTCAGAGTTACATCGATAATAGAGCTTCACTTTTATGGAAACCGTACCCTGTACGGTTCTCGAAACACCCTCTGGCGGGTCTCTTGCCAATTTCCCTGAATTGGGTCACTGGCTCCTTTTCCTGGGGGGAAAATCAGATCTGGGTGGAAGTTGTATTAGTAGTAATAGTAATAGTAGTTGAGGAAGTGTAGTAGTAATAGCAGTCTTAGCAGTTGTGTTATATCCATTTTGAAAGCAGAGGGGAAGAATTTTTGGAGAGTGAACAGTTGAAGATGGAGGTCAGGGAGGGAAGAAGTGAGAGGGAAAGCACTTCACATTTATGTGAATTCGTGATTCCCTGCCCACAAGAAGAGTACGGTCTAGACAGGGAGATAGACACTAATATAAAATAAATAAATTACGAGATGTACTTAAATCGCTGTATGGCTGGGAGCAGGGATGAATAAAAAGAGTAAGTCAGGGAGACATGGAAGGGAGTGGGAAAAGGGGAAAAGAGAGCTTAGTTAGGGAAAGCCTTTTGGAGGAGGTGTGCCATCAATAAGGTTAGGAAGTGGGGGAGAGTAATATTCTGTTGGATTTGAGGATCGCACACAAGCCAGGCCAGATAGAGGATGTGAGCGAGGGTTCGGTGGTGAGATAGATAAGATAGAATTGGAGTGAGAAGGTTAGCTTCAGAAGAACAAGGTGTGCGGGCTGAGTTGTAGTAGGAAAATAGCGAGGTGAGGTAGGAGGGGGCAAGGTGAATGAGTGCTTTAAGAGAATGGTGAGGAGTTTTTGTTGCATGTGGAAGTGGGTGGGCAACCACTAGAGTTTCTTGAGGAGTGGGGAGACATGTCCTGAATGTTTTTGTAGAAAAATGATCCAGGAAGCAGAGTGAAGTATGGACCGGAATGGGGAGAGACAGGAGGTTTGGAGGTCAGCAAGAAGGCTGATAGAGTAATCAGGGTAGGATAGGATAAGTGACTGTATTAATGTGGTAGAAGTTTAGATGGCTATTGCATTGAATTCTCCCAAATTCTCTGCACACAGTGAGTGCTCAATACATACCATTGTTGAATTGACTGATTGAAATCTACAGAATAACACAAGACATGTACAGGGCCAACTGGACACCGGATTTTACAATATCAAGATGAACAGGACACTTACTAATGCTTAAGTGCGGTAAATTCAAAGCAAACAAAAGGAAACACTTTGTTTCCATCCAGTGTGTGGAAAGCATACAGAATTCATTAGAACAAGATGTTCTGAACCCACAGCAAAGAGCTTGGATCAATTTATGGATGAGTGATCCAAAATGGGTTACTAGAGGGAAAGTTAAGAAAGATAGAGGAATAATTTGGGCTATGTTATAGGTGATACTGCCATAAATATTTGGATTGATGCCAAAGAGTTCTCCTCCTCCAAATATCCTGCGCCTGTTGATGGAAACACAGTGCTTGGCTGAATGGGTGATCAGACTCAAGAACAGCATTTATGTTTTTAATTAAGGAAGAACCTCTGTGCTTTCTCATGTGGGCCGGCTGAAGGATCCTGGGGTTGGCAGAGATGTAGAGCTGCCCATGGGAGCCCTGGGCTGTGGGGTTCTGTCTTTGGAACAGCCCCCTCCCCCACACTATGTGGCTACCAGCCACCCTGACCACCTGTAGCCTCCAGAATGAGTGGACAGGATGCTCCAAGCCGGCTCCAAAGGCCCATAAATCTTACTCTCTGTCCTCCACACTTCCCCAAAATCTCCCTGCATCCCATTCTGCAAAATTTGCCTTCCTTCCACTTCTCCTTTTCTTGAGACCCCAGCTAAGGCTAATCTCCACAGAGGGCCCGGAGTATTTTTTCCAGGGGTCTTTGGGGGAGCGTATGTTCTGAAACACTTTTTCTGGATAATGCCTTCCCAAATTCTCATATGAGAATCCACTGTCAAACAATCAGAGGGCTTAGCCTGGAAAACTCTCAATGATCATGCAAGGGAGACCAGAAATAGAGGGTAGAGAAGCCACCCACAACTTTATATGTCTGTGAAAATCCTGCCCTCTTCTGATGGATCATAATAACAATAACAATAAAATAATACTGCTAATAATGTTAACAAAAAATAGTAATAAAAATAGTGGTATTTGTTAAGCACTTACTCAGTTGCTGTAATATACTCCAGGGTAGATACAAGATAATCCAGCCGGACAGAGTGTCGGCCAGAAATTGAAATTGAAATTGACCCATCAGTTGATCCTTTAATAGAGTTTATTGAGTGTTTATTCATTATCAAGCAAGCACAGGGAGAGTACGATAGAGTAGACACCATCCCTGCCCTCAAAACTTAAAATCTAGTGTTGAAGGCAGATGGTAAAATAATCTGATTTGATTGTAGAGAAGCAGCGTGGCTCAGTGGAAAGAGCACGGGCTTAGGAGTCAGAGGTCATGGGTTCTAATCTCAGCTCTGCCACCTGTCAGCTGTGTGACTTTGGGCAAGTCACTTCACTTCTCGGTGCCTCAGTTACCTCATCTGTCAAATGGGGATTAAGACTGTGAGCCTCATGTGGGACAACCTGATTACCCTGTATCTATCCCAGCACTTAGTACAGTGCTTGGCACATAGTAAGCACTTAACAAATACCAACATTATTATTAAATGTATCTATTGCAATAATCCAGAATGGGAAGAATCCAAGCCTATCTGGTTCATAGCCTCTCTGTTTAAGCTCACCCCTAGAATGGGGTCCTTGTTGTAAAGGTTAGAACTAGGGTTCCCCCAGGCCCATCAATCCACCTTGGCAACTGTTCCAGAAGTGCTTGAGGATACCCTAGCCCCTCACTGATGATAATCCACCTTGAATTTCCGGGAGGTTTGCTTTCATCTCAGTTTCATCTTCATAATATCCCTGGGAGGTTGGTAGAGGGGAATATTATTATTCTCATCATACAGATGAGGAAACGCAGGAATAGAGTGATGAAGTGACTAACCCAAGGTCACCCAAGGCAGTGGTAATAATAATAATAATGTTGGTATTTGTTAAGCGCTTACTAGGTGCAGAGCACTGTTCTAAGCGCTGGGGTAAACACAGGGGAATCAGGTTGTCCCCCGTGGGGCTCACAGTCTTCATCCCCATTTTACAGATGAGGGAACTGAGGCACAGAGAAGTGAAGTGACTCGCCCACAGTCACACAGCGGACAAGTGGCAGAGCTGGGATTCGAACTCATGAGCCCTGACTCCAAAGCCCGTGCTCTTTCCACTGCGCCACGCTGCGTCTTCTGACTCCTGGACTCAAAGAAAGCTATTTTGTTGGGGTAACCAAATCCCGGTCTGACATCTGCCCAGGAAACTCCCCACAGAGGTCAGGACAGCTTCTTTTCATTAACATTTGGAGGGCCCTGAATACTCAGAATGAGTTATAGCAATTAAAACTAAAAGCAAAACAAAATAGAAAACACACTATTCTGAGGGTTTGGGTTTTATTAATGTTTGCCCCTTCGATTAAGGCAAAGACAAACATCCTCCTTCGATTTTTTAGCTCCAACTATTCATGAAAAAGATCAAATTAAGCCTCTTCTTTTGCGTGGGGGCAGGGGAAGGAAAGAGTGAAATCTTCTCAGCCTCGACCCCATCAAACAATCCTTCATGGTGTACATGGTGACACCTTCATAAGAAGGCACTGCAAGAGAACATTTTGCTGAGAAAATCATCCTTTTCCTGGAGAGCTCTTGTGTTAATAATTTAAAAGTCAGTGATTTCCAAACCAAATTATTCTTGGCTTGAAATCCCTGATCCCGATATCACCCCATCAAGGCATTGCCGGTGCCTTAATCCAGCCATCAATGGTTTGATATGCAGAAAGGCAGTGGAATCTTAGATAAATGGAAAGTGACCTGTTCCTTTATGAAATCAATCAGTTGTATTTTATTCAGTGCTTACTGTGTGCAGAGCACTGTACTAATGGCTTGGGAGAGGACAGCACAACAATATAACAAATCCATTCCCTGCCCAACAAGAGCTTGCAGTCTAAGATTTGTTTCCTCTGTTCTATTCTGCATCATCATTCTCATCGTTGTCATCATCATCTTCATCATTAATAACTGCAGGATCTGTTAAATGCCAGGAACTGTACTAAGCACTGAGGTAGATACAAGGTAATTGGGTTGGACGCAGTCCCTGTCCCACAGTAGGGCTCACAGTCTTCATCCCCATTTTACAGATAAAGGAACTGAGGCCCAAAGAGGTGAAAGAACTTGCCCAAGGTCACACAGTAGAAAAGTGGTGGAGCCAGGATTATAGCCCAGGTCCTCTGACGCTCAGGTCTGTTTTCTCTATGTCATGTTGCTTCTCAATTCTCAGAAGGGCTTAATATCATCCGTGGTATTTATTAGGTACCTACTGCACATGGAGCCTTGAATCTGTTGCTTGAAAGAGCACAGTGAAAGCAAAAAGATCCCAATTATGGTGGTGCTTGCAAATCTAGCCAAGGAAACGTTGTCTACCTTTGGCCCAGAATGGGACGGTATGAGAAATATGCTATCTTGAAATCTCTTTTGCTACCCTGCCTAATTTTCCCTCTAGTAACCCATTAAGGACCCCTTGTCCTGGGGCATATACAAACCTGTTTTGGACATACTGTGATGTCCAGCCTGCACAACTTCCTGTGGGAAAGAATCCCATACATTGATCCCTCATTCGGTGCAGAAGTTACCTTTTGTTTGTTTTGGATTTACAAACTTCCCCCTCCCACGTGTACCTCTCACCTGGGGGTCAGGGTGGGGGATTGGTGAATAATCACCCCTCCCACCATCCAGGTCCCTCCAGCAGACTGCTGGGGTGGAAGTCCCACCCCCTAACTGCCAGCGAAGGGGTCAGCTGCGGCAATTCTGGTGGCAGGGAATATGTTGTGTCATACTCCCTGAACCAATCATTGTCACTTACTGAGCACTTACTATGTGCAGAGCACTGTACCAAGTGCTTGGGAGAGTACAATACAAAAGAATTAGTAGTCACGATTTCTGCCCACAATGAGAAAAAGATTCTCCTCAGTTTCTCACACCAAAACCAGGCTCTGAGTCCTTAGTCCATTCTCATTAGCCACCAGGATTCCCCAGAACACAGATTAGAGCCAAAGTTTGGTTCTACATGGGGCCCATCTCCTCCTCCTTGCCCAACCCATCCTCAACCCACACTTCTTTGTGGGTTTGCTGCAGAGCAGAATCAGGAGACAAAGGGGTGAGGGCCACAAGGTGGGCAGAGGCATCATCTGGGTTCCACCTTCGTTGTTCACCCAGTTCTCCTAGGAAATGAGGGATATGTCCTTGCAAAACGGGAAGTCTCCCAACTCACACTGTGTGTGAAGCCTCCAGGTGTGTGCACAAACTGTTTCTCAGCAGGCCAAGCCCAAACAGGCTGGGCTTGTCAGAAGAACATTATTTAATTCCCTAATATGTTTGCTCCAAAATGCACATAGGAAAAACACATGGTACAGGAAAACTGAAGGGTTCTACTTGGGGGCACTGTATCCATCCTTTAGTTCCTTACAGAGCTGCCTGACGGAAAGCTCCTGAGTTGATGGACCTTGAAGGACACCCCCAGGCCACTCTGGGCAATGAGCCCAAGAAATGTAGAGAATGGGGCCAGCTTAGAAGCTGGGTTTTTTGGGTTTTTTTGCATTCTCAGGATTCTCCATTGCTACACAAGATAGGCCATTCCCCTCCCTGGAAATCTGAGCCAAGAAGCTTCCAGTATTTGGCCAAGGACAAGTGCTGCTTGGGGAGAATTCCCCATTTGCCAGCTGCCATGCTTTCAGCTCTCTTCCAAGGGAAGGACAATTGGGATTTTCCAGTCACTCCCTTGTCAAGAATGGTGACCCTGGAGCTACCACAGGATGGAATTCCTTCTCAAAAGAGAAGCAGCATGGCCTGGTGGACAGAGAACAGCCCTGGAGTCAGACGGTCCTGGGTTCTAGATTAAGCTCTGCCAGTTGTCTGCTGTGCAACCTTGGGCAAGTAATTTCACTTCTCTGGGCCACAGTTTTCTCATCTGTGTTTTGGACATTAAGAATGTCAGCTCCTCATGGAACAAGGACTGTGTCCAATCAGATTAGTTTATATTTTCCTCAGGGCATAGAAGTATCAGAAGTATTCAGAAGTATCCTAAGGCCCTCTTGGGCTTTGAGGGCCTTCTCAAGGATATCAAAATAGCAGTAGTAATAACAGTAGGAGTAGTAGAAGAAGAAGTAGTAGTAGCGTTCATTCATTCATTCAGAAGGATTTATTGAGTGCTTTCTATGTGCAGAGCACTGTACTAAGAGCTTGGAATGTACAATTCGGCAATAGAGACAATCCCTGTTCAATGACGGGCTCACAGTCTAAACGGGGGAGAAAGATGGCAAAGCAAAACAGAAGGAAACAAAAGCAAGACAACATCATCAAGATAAATAGAATCAAGGAGATGTACACCTTATTAAAATAAATAGGGTAATAAATAACATATACAAATGAGCACAGTGCTGAGGGGAGGGGAAGGGGGAATTGAATGGGGAAGAGCAGAAGGTGAGGGGAAGGGGAGGGGGAGTATAGGGAAGGGGGTAAGGAGGAGGCAGCAGTATAGCATATAGCAGAATAGCAGGAGTAGTAGCAGCAATAACAGAAATAGTATAACAGTAGCAGTAGCAGTAGTAATAGAAGTAGTAGTACTAGAAGACGTAGTAGTTTTCTAGAAGACATAGTAGCAGTAGTAGAGAAGCAGCATGGCTCAGTGGAAAGAGGTCAGGCTTGGGAGTCGGAGGTCGTGGGTTCTAATCCCGTCTCCCCCGATTAGACTGTAAGCCCGTCAAACGGCAGGGACTGTCTCTATCTGTTGCCGACTTGTTCATCCCAAGTGCTTAGTACAGTGCTCTGCACATAGTAAGTGCTCAATAAATACTATTGAATGAATAATCCCCCTGCACCACTTTTCAGCTGAGTGATTCTGGGCCAGTCACTTCACTTCTCTGTGCCTCAGTGACCTCATCTGTAAAGTGGGGATTAAGACTGAGAGCCCCAGGTGGGACAACCTGACTATCTTCTATGTGCCCCAGTGCTTAGAACAGTACTTGGCACCTATTTAAGCACTTAACAAATACCAAGATTATTATTAATAGTATATTAGCAATAATAGTAGTAGCAGCCCCCCTCTCAGGGTAGCACTTAGAGAGTTTCCAGTACTCTACAAGTCACGACTACAGGAGGGGGAGTCAAGCAGAGGCCTACCATTCCATTCCTAGCTTGGCAGTGGCTAATGAGTGGAAAGCAATCTGCTACAAATCAAAACTCACCCATGCTGGACAGCAGCAGCATGGGAGAGTAGAAGGCGGAGACTCAGGTTTACTGCACATAAGGAGGCAGTGGTAAACTGCTTCCGTATTTTTACCAAGAAAATTCTATGGTTGTGCAACCAGAACGATTGTAGATGGAAGTGGGGTGTTCTAGGACAGATGTGTCTTTGGCATCACTGTGGGTCAGACACGACTCGACAGCATAAGACAACAACAACAATAGTAGCAGCAGCATTTATTGAGGGACCACTTAACACGGTGCACTTGCTAGGGAAATATGCCAGGTAACAACAGAAGGAGCTGACACTTTGGTCCACCACGGGGATAGTTATGGTATTCATAGTCATAGCATTTAGTAGTTTGGGTGTCGATTAAGCATTTACCATGTGCCAATCACTGGACTTTTCGTTACCCTATTTATTTTGTTAATGAATTGTACATCGCCTTGATTCTATTTAGTTGCCATTGTTTTTACGAGATGTTCTTCCCCTTGACGCTGTTTAGTGCCATTGTTCTTGTCTGTCCGTCTCCCCCGATTAGACTGTAAGCCCGTCAAACGGCAGGGACTGTCTCTATCTGTTGCCGACTTGTTCATCCCAAGCGCTTAGTACAGTGCTCTGCACATAGTAAGCGCTCAATAAATACTATTGAAAATAAATAAATACTATTGAATGACTTTCAGCCAATCTCATTCCTCCTTACCACTGTTGTTCTGGGGTGGACAGCTTCCCAGAAGCGTCCTGGTGTAAGAATCTTTTCCATTTGCAGGAGAGGCATTCAGCCAAAATAGAAAGCATCTATTGACCCTCTCGGTCCTAAGGGTTCGATATCCTCTCCCCGCCCATCCTTGGGAAGCTCAGACCTCCAAGAGGAGTCGATAACCCCCGTGGGGAATTGGCGAAGATTTAGAAAAGGCGTATTAAGTGGAGCCCCTGGCAATATGAGTCACTGACCCTTTCCGATTACAGCTTCCAGAGTGGCAAGTTGGAATCCCTGGGTGGTCCTTAGGAGCTGGGAGGTAATGGAGCTACTTGAGGGCACTGAAATACAACTGGCTAATGGTGGAGAGATCACTCCCGAGAGAAAGGTCCACCCGCTGGTTGCAGCCCAAGACAGAGAACTGGACCATCAACCATTCCACCTCAGAAGCTCCATTAGGACTCTATCTCCTCCTGTCAATCATTTGTGAGTCCCTGGAATTCAGTGAATGTCTACACGGCAACCTAAGTGCCTAGGAGAGTACAACAGTAGCAACACTGTCCATCCTTTTGAGTGTAAGCTCAATGTGTGCAGGGAATGTGTCTGTTGTTGCATTGTACTTTCCCAAGTGCTTAGTAAAATGCTCTGCACACAGTAAATGCTCAATTAATACGATTGAATGAATGAATGAATCCCTGCCCTCAGTCACTGGTATTTATTGAGCGCTTTCTGGGTGCAGAGCTCTAGACTACGTTCTTGGAAGAGTACAATACAAAAGATTAGAGTACAGTAGAGTTGAGGTCTTTACGATCTAATTAGTACATGATTTATAAATAGGGCTGAAGAGGGTGTTGGGCTGATTTACTGAGTGCTTACTATGAGAGCAGAACTGACTAAGCACTTGGGAGAGTACAGCATAATGATATAACTGACCCATTCCCTGCCAGCAATGTTAGTGGGATGCTGTAATTAATCAGGGAAGACTTCCTGGATGAGGTGGGGTTTCAGGAGGGTTTTACCAAGGGGGAGAAGTGTGGTGTGGCAGATTTGAGAGAGGAGGGAATTCCAGGCTGGGAGGAGAAGGGATCAAAGCTGGAAATGTCAAGAGAGGGGTCAATTTGAAGTATAGCATGGAGGAGAGAAGAATACAAGCCTGGGAGTAATAGGGGAAGACCACTGACTCATAAATTGGGAAGAGCTGGTGGAGAGTCCAGTGTCAGCATGTTTTGACATTTTCACCAGAACATTCCAGGCTTTCTTCTCCATACGTTCTGATCGAAATAGGGACTGCAAGCTCCATTACAGTATAAGTTCCTTGAAGGCAGGGATCTTATATGCCAACTGTATTGTACTCTCCCAAGCACTCTGTACAGTGTTCTGCCCCAGGCAAGCACTCAGTAAATATGATGGATGGATGGATCGATTGATTAAAGAAGTGTGAGCATTAATAGCGTTTGCCTTCCAAACAGTGAGAAACCCAACCCTTTCGAGTCAGCGCTGTTCCATTGTGGACACATTGTTCCACACGGACACAAGTGATTGCTAACAAATTTGACAGTTTCAGTTTGGCTTCTCCACACAGTCTGAGAAACTTCTGCCCTGATTCTTTTTAAAGCTATCTCAGGCATAACCCCCTGAGGGGAGTCAGACAAGGTCTTCTCCGGCCTTGTGTGGGAAGCTTTGTCCTTCTTCCCCTCAGCCTATTAACTTTCATTCATCTGGAGCAGCAGTGACCCCTCGCCGTGACCTTTTGCCAACCCCTGTAAAAGGGACTCAATCTGTAGATTTCCCTCAGGTTTACAAAGGCCGAGAGGGTGTCCGTTTATGGTCCAGTCGGCTCGGTCGGGGCGAGAGCTGGGAGTCCAGGGCAGGGAAATAAAATAGACTTCTGGCCTCATCGGTGGGGAGACCGGCTGTTACCTAGCAACCAGGATGATGGACAAGGGACTGGTCCATAGCCCTGGTGCTCTGGCTCCACTAAGAGCAGTGGCCTTCAAGAGGGACCCTCGGATGGGGGGAAGAGATGGCCATTACAGTGGCCTAGCCAGAATTGACTGTTATCACCACTGCCGAGGAGTTACAAGGCTGTACAGCAGAGTCCCTGTGGATGCAAAAAGTGGGGATGTAAAAACTCCAGGGTTGTGTGTATGTGGTGTGGGAGGATCTTTTTAGAATCTATTGATTGGAGGAGAATACTTGTAGGGAGGAGCTTTCAGGTAGCCTAAGAGTGAGGTCAGTATCTGGGTCAGGAACAATAGCACAGGCTGAGGGCTGTAATTAGTCAATCAAAGGTTTTTATTGAGTGCTTACTATGTGCAGAGCACCTTGGGCAGGGAATGTGTTCGGGTTATTGTTGTATTGCACTCTCCCAAGCACTTAGTACAATGCTCTACAAACAATAAGAGCTCAATAAATAGGAATGAATGAATGAATGTTTGAGAAGAGTACAATACAACACAATTAGCAGACCCTTTCCCTGACTCTAAGAAGTAGTTGGGGAACCAACAAAAGAAATACAAAACAAAATCCCAGCCTGAAAGGAGCTAAGAGTCCTGTGAGGGAGATAGAAGAAGTACATTGGTATCTTTACAGTAATTAGAACAGTTACTGAGTAGAGTCAAATAATGGAAAGGAAGTATAGTCGTAGTGGTGGCAGTAGTGGTGATAATCTCAGGCATAGTTTCTCCCCTTAAGTATGTGACAAAATTCTGCAGTCAGACACGTTTCCAAGAGAGGCAGTGTGGCCTATTGGAAAAAGTGCAGGCCTGGGAGTCGGAAGACCTGGATTCTAATTCCAGGTCTGCTATGTGACACTGGAGAGGTCACTTAACTTCTCTGTGCCTCAGTTACCTCATCTGTAAACTGGGATGAAGACTGTGAGCCCCATGTGGGCCATGGGCTGGGTCCAACCTGATTATCTTGTATCTACGACAGAGCACAGTTCAGTGCCTGGCACAGAGTAAGTGCCTAACAAATGACATTTAAAATAACAAAAAACAAAAAAACCCAGAATGGCATCACTTCCATCTTACAGGGAAACCAGGCTGGATCCACCAAATAAATCCCAAATGGCATGCTTTCTCTCGGGGCAGGTGGAACCAAGAGATGAAGGCTTTTCTGAGGATTATTTTTTTTTCTTCAGCAAGTGTCTTTAGCCATCAGGAGAACATAAAACACACAAGTTCAGCCTAGAGAAAACAGCTGAACATAACATTTGTCTAGCTAGCATCAATGCCCAAAGTATTTGGCTTGGAAATAAATCAGTCAATCTATCAGTGGTATTTATTGAGTGACTTGGGAACCAGGCTTCTGATCTCCCCGTGTTGGGCTGCATTCAGGACTGGAATCCCTCATCCCTTGTCCTCATGAGCAATGAAAATATGGTTGGATTGGCTCGTGGCCCGAAAGCAGATCTACCCACTTTCCCAACCACCTAGGACATAGTAAGTGCTCAATAAACACCACTGATTGATTGATGGACTCCACCATTGAACACCTTGCCAAAGGGCAGGAACAGCATCATGCCTATGGAAGTTGGGGACCAGGAGAGGGTACCATACCATACTTACCTCAAGTTGGGAAACCCCAGAGGGGAGGCAGTCAAGAGTTAAAACAGTCTCTCTCTCTTCAGCTTTCATCTTCTAAGTTCAAGGCAGCAATAGGGCAAGACCACACCTATGTCTTGGAATTCATTGTATCTTCATGTACTGTGCTTTAAGCCCTTGGTTCAGTACTGTGCATACAGGAAGGGCTCAATAAATACCATGGACTGATATTTGTGCCTAAATATTCTTCCACAGAAAGTCGTTTTTAGACCTCCCCAAAATAAACAAATAAAAAGGAAAGCTTCAGACTAGAAAGGACATGCAGAGGTCATCTAATCCCTCCCCCTGCCTCCAGGCAAGCCCCATTCAAACCAGCCCTGTCAACTCATTTACCAGTAATCGATTGAGTCCTCCAGGGCAGTATAGGAAAGTTGACAAGCAGACAGGCTTCACAGGAGAACCTAACAGAAAAGGCAAGTGGAGTGAGTTTCTTCCGGAGAAACAGGGAGTCTGAGTCTCCTCTTTAAGAAATGTGGCTCATTTTCTGTCTTAGCATTGTGGTTCTGGTGGTCTAAGTGATCTCCCCTCCCCCTATTTCTTCCATGTAAGTGAACCTCACTGACTGGAGCTAGTGGGCTCATAATGACAATAATAATTGTGATGTTTGTTAAACATTTAGAATATGCCAAGCACTGTGCTGAATGTTGAGGAAGATGCAATCAGACCAAGACAGGCCCTGTCCCACAAGTGTCTCACAATCTAAGTTAGGGCAGCATGGGAACAGGTACTGAATCCCCCTCTATAGATGAGGAAAACGAGGTCCAGAGAAGTGAAATGACTTGCTCAAATCCAGGCAGCAGCCAAGTAATAATAGCTATTATGGTATTTGTTAAGGGCTTACTACATACCAGACACTGTTCTAAGCGCTGGGGTAGACACAAGATAGTCAGGTTGGACACAATTCCTGTCCCACATGGGACTCAGTCTTAATCCCCATTTTACAGATGAGGAAATGAGGCCCAGAGAAGTGAAACGACTTGCCCAATATCACACTGCAGACAAGTGGCGAAGTCAGGATTAAAACTCATGACGTTCTGACTCTCAGGCTTGTGTTCTATCTACTGGGCCATGCTGCTTCTCACTAGAATTGGAAATCAGGTCTTCTGTTTCTGAGTCCTGTATTATTCCCACAAGGAAGGTCACAGTGCTGCTCCATTTATGATTGATGTTTGCAAGACAAAGGGAGCAAGCAGAGGCGGGCTGAAGGAACCAAATTCCTGGATGGAGGTGGTCCTACTATTTGGGGACAGTGAGCATTTTTTCTAGACTCCACACTAATTAGTAGTTGTGACTTTAAAAAATTTAGCATTAAATAAGGTCCTCAAGTGACTGTCTGGGGTTGGAAGGAGGGAGGCAGGTATCATCAAAAACAAGACTGGGTGTTTTCCACATGATGCCTTCCCTTCCTCCAGCCCTATGGGGAGGAGTAGGAAAAGGGCTCCTGAAGGAGAGTGGGGTGCTCAGAATGGGAGGAGGGAGACCCAGGTCCTCTCAGTTGTAATGAGGAGGAGTCGAAGGATCAGCAAAGTTGGACTTTTTGAAATGTGGTATTTGTTAAGCCCTTGCTATGTGCCGCATACTGTAGAGAGTGCTGAGGTAGATACAAGATAATCAGGATGAACATAGCCCAAGTCCTATGTGAGACTCACAGCCTTAATCCCCATTTTACAGATGAGGTAACTGAGGCACAGAGAAGTGAAGTGACTTGACCAAGGTCACACAGCAGACATGAGGCGGAGCCAGGACTATAACTCACATCCTTCTGGCTCCCAGGCCTGTGCTCTAGCCACTAAGCCACACTGCTTCTCAAAAGGGCATTGGATAGAAGGAGGCAAGGTATAAGGAAAGGAAAGCTGCCTTTTCTCTAAGCAACCTAGAGAGAGACAGATTAGTGCATTTAGGATTTTGACAACAAACCTTTTGTTTGAAAGGGAATCATTTTCCTTAAAATGCAGGTAGTTGTCAGTGGGTCTATTGGTGATACATCACCTCAGTCAGTCAATGGTATTTATTGAGCACTTACTGAGTGCAGAGTACTGTACCACCTCCAATGTTAGAACAAGAAGAAATCAATTTAAGTGAAACAGGAGGGACTTAGGCTAGACTTTAAGCTAAAAGACTAAGAGATTAAGAAATGAGTGATGAAGGGAACTTTAAAAAAAGATGGAGACACCCTCCCTGCCCTCCTCACTGCCTGGGCGAGGTTGGGGGAAGACTGGTTAGGAGACAGGGGATTGGATGAGATGACCTCTGGAAACTCTTCCAGATTTAAGTTTTGATTCCCTTTCGAACGAAAGGTTTGCTGTCAAAATCCTAAATGTGCTCCACACTCTCTCTCTAGGACACTTAGAGAAAATGCAGCTCTCCTGTACTCATACCTTTCTGTCTCCTGTCCAATGCCCCTTTGAGAAGCAACGTGGCTTAGTGGATACAGCACAGGGCCGGGAATCAGGACATGGGTTCAAGTCCTGACTCCCCCACATGTCTGCTGTGTGACCTTGGTCAGATCACTTCACTTCTCTGTGCCTCAGTTACCTCATCTGTAAAATGGGGGTAAAGGTGTGAGCCCCATGTGGGTCAGGGACTGTTTCCAACCTGATTAACTTGTATTTACCTCAGCTCTTAGCTGTATTTGGTATACAGTAAGTGCTTAACAAGTACCAAAATTTATTTTTTTATTTTTTACAGTCAAGGCTTGCCATCACTGAGGAATAAGAGGAAAAGGAGGAGGAGTGGATTGAGGGTCAGGGAGAGGGAGGAGAAAATGGGGGAGATCAGAAATGATTAAGATGATGGATGAAGAAATGAAGAAGGAAAAGATGGTGGGGTTGGTTGAGGTGATGGTGTTGATTACGATAATGGAGTGGGAGGATAAAGGTGGTGGTGGAGAGAATGGTGATTGCAGTGAAAGGAGGGGAGAATAATAAGAAGAAGAAGAAAAAGAAGAAGCAGAAGAAGAAGAAGGTGATTATGTTGATGAAGGCGTAAGTCAAGATAGATGTTGAGTGGAAGAAGAGAGAGGAGGAGAAGTCCAGTCTAAGATTATTCCAGTAGACAAAAGGACTTCACCCAGTCACAGAGCCCTGGGACTCTCAATCATTGGTATTTATTGAACACTTACTGTATGCGGGGCAATGTACAACTGTGTTGATAGACACGGTCTCTGCTCACAAAGAGCTTACCATCCAGCTAGTTATGGATAGAGAACGTGTCCACTAATTCTGCTAAATTATACGCTCCCAAGCACTTACTACAGTGCTCTGAACATAGTAAGTGGTCTATATATACCACTGATTGATTGAATGATTGATTGAATCAGGGCTGGTCTCCACTTCACTCTCTTGCCTTCCCCTGTACCCCTCCACACCTCCCCTCTGGCCCAGGCCTAAGATTTGACTGTTGTGGATTTCCAGTGCCTGAAGCCCAACATTCATATCTTGTCTAAAAGAGAATAAATAAATAGGAAATATCTTTTTAATATGATTACCTGGACAGACCCAGAATACTAACAAACTAAAATCGATGCTGCAGAGAAGTCACATTGGGCAGTATTGACAGCCATGCTGGGTGTATTTTTCCTCTTGAACTAGCAGAATGAAAACTAAAAGCTGCACTCGTTTTTTTTGTTGTTGTTGCTGTTGGTTTTTTTTAATTAAGACTCTGGCATTATCAGGCTTTAGAAGACAGAGCGGAATGCACAGATGAATTACCATTTAATTAAGCTTTCCAAGAAACTTTTGAAGGCTGCAGATTAAATATGGACTCAGGTTTCACAGTGCTTTTTTAAGAGGTTTTAATTGTTTCCCCTGTGATTGTTAAATAAATAAATTAATTAAAGCATGATCTGAGAGAGAATGGGGGCACCCACTTTTCTTCCCTCCGGTTGGAGGAGGAAGCCAGCAGCGAGATTCATGTGCATGGGATCGGCCTGAATGATAAAGTAAATCAGTTGTACTTAATGAATGCGTACTGTGTGGATAGCACTCCACTAAGGGTGTGGGAGAGTACAGCAAACGCTTAGCACAGTACAACAGTTTAGTACAGTGCTCTGCATTTGCACAAAGTAAGCTCTCAGTATCATTGACGATAATACAATAGAGTTAGTAGGCATAATCCTTTCTCTCAAGACACTTACAGTGTAAGGAAAACGCTTCAAGGAAATGTTACACCATAGGGCATAATGGGAAAAAGGTGTCCTGTTGGTAGCAGGAAGAGATATTGGTTAGGATATTAGTCAATCAAGTAATGGTTTCTTCTGAGTGCCTGTTGTGGGCAGAGTTCGGTACTAAGCACTTGAGAGAGTAGCGGAGCGGTAAAAGATGCATTCCCTGTCTACGACAAGTTTACAGTCTGTTGGCGGACATAGACGTAGAATGATATACATCTAAGAAGAGGTGGTGCATAAATAATAGCATGTGTGAATTGATATTTACAAAATGACTTAGGGACATAGAGGGTGCCAAAGTGCTGAGATGGTAGTTTGGAGGTTGTGAGGTGAGAAGAAGGATTGAATGGATGAACGAATGAATGAATGGTTGCTATTTTTAGTGGTATTTGTTAAGCACTCAATTTGGGCCAGGCATTGTGCTAAGCGCTGGGGTAGTTTTTTTATGGTATTTGGTAAGTTCTTACTATGTGTCAGGCACTGCACTAAGTGCTGGGCTAGATACAAGCTAATTAGGTTGAATACAGTTCTTGTCCCATGTAGGGCTCACAGTCTTAATCCCCCTTTTACAGATGAGGTAACTGAGGCAGAGAGAAGCTAAGTGATTCCCCAAGGTCACACAGCAGACAAGTGGCAGAGTCAGGATTAGAACCCAAGTCCTTTTGACTCCCAGGCTCACGCTCTATCCACTAAGCCAGGCTGCTTCTATATTGAAGACAGACTCTAGACTCAAGATTCTAGGTAGTCTGATTGGACACGGTCCTTGGCCCACATAGGGCTCATAGCATTAATTCCTATTTAACAGAAGAGGTAGTTAAGTCACAGAGAAGTAAAGTGACTTGCCCAAATTCAAACAGCAGGTAAGTGTTGGATTCAGGATTAGAACTCAGGTTCTCTGATTCCTAGGCCTATGATCTGTCAATAAGGCCATGCTGCTTCTCAATAGTTAATCAAGAAAAGTCTCCTGGAGGAAGTGGGATTTCAGCAGGGGTTTGAAGATGGGGAAAACAGAGAACTGACAGATTTGAGGGGGAAATAGGTGAGTCAGAAGGTCATGGGTTCTAATCCCACATCTGCCACTTGTCTACTGTGTGACCTTGGGCAAGTCACTTCATTTCTCTGTGCCTCAGTTCCCTCATCTGTCAAATGGGGATTGAGACTGTGAATCCCACGTGGGACAGGGACTATGTCCAATCCCATTTGCTTTTACCCACCCCAGTGCTTAGTACAGTACCTGGCATATAACAAGTGGTTAACAAATACCACAGTTATTACTAGTATTACTCCAGTCAAGCAGAAGGGCCTGATCCAGGGTCTGTGATGGGAATTTCTGAGAATGAGGAATAGTGAAGAAGTAAGCTGGGGAGCAGGGTGAGTGACAACTGAGATACAGTAAAAGAGAGAAAAAAGGACCAAGTGTGTTCAATTTTCATCATTCAATCAATCAGTGGTATTTATTGAGCACTTATCGTGTGCAGGGCACTGTACTAAGCACTTGGGAGAATTAGCAGATATGTTCTCTGTTCATAAGCTTTTGAAATCATTCAGGGCTGAAGATGGCCTCCTGTCCAGGCCCTTGTATTTAAAAATATAGTGAGTTAACAAAATTTTAGAACTGGAAGTGATCTCCAGGGTCAACAGGTCCAACCCTCTGCCTTCAGTCAGGTCAACATTAAATTATCTAGGACCAGTGGTTGTCTCAGCAAGTGGGATGTTGGTGAGTACAGAGTCAGTCAGTCATTCAATCACATTTATTGAGCTCTTTCTGTGTGCACAGTACTATCCTAAATGCTTGGGAGGATGAAATACAAAATAAATAATAATAATAATGTTGGTATTTGTTAAGCGCTTACTATGTGCCGAGCACTGTTCTAAGTGCTGGGGTAGACACAAGGGAATCAGGTTGTCCCACGTGGGGCTCACAGTCTTAATCCCCATTTTACAGATGAGGTAACTGAGGCACCGAGAAGTTAAGTGACTTGCCCAAAGTCACACAGCTCACAAATGGCCAAGCCGGGATTTGAACCCATGACCTCTGACTCCAAAGCCCATGCTCTTTCCACTGAGCCACACTGCTTCTCATAGATTCCTGACCACAATGAACTTACAGTGTAGAGGGAGAGTCAGACATCAATATAAATAAAGTACAGATATGTACATAAGTACTGTGGGGCTGGGAAGGGGCATGAGTTTAAAGGAAGAAGTCCTTCCTCTTCCATTTTTTAATTGATCTTAGGTCTGTCTTTCAATCTGGGATATAAGCTCCTTAAGGTCTGGGATCATATCTTTTAGCTCTATTGTACTCTTCCAAGGGCTCAGTACAGTGCTCTGCACATAGTGCTTAGAGCCTTCCCCAGCTAGGCCCTCATTTCTTCTATTCTCCTACTCATTTCTTTACTCTCACTTCTGCATTGCCTATGCACTTGGATCTATATCTTTAAGCTTGTTATGGGCAGGGATAAGTCTATCAACTCTGTTATATAGAACTCAATCAGGCACTTAGTATAGAGCACAGCACTGAATAAGTGCTCAATAAATACGATTGAATAATTGATGAATTAAGCACTTAATATTCACCTTACCCTCAGCCCCAAAGCACTAATGGACATTTGAATCTTTATCTCCCCTTCTAGGCTGTAATCACAGAGGGCAGGGAATGTGTCTACCAACTCTGTTGTACTGAACTCTCTCAATTGATTAGCAGAGTGCTCTGCACACAATAAGTGCTCAGAAAATTGGCCCTCAGGCCCTTCTGCTTCCCCCCCCCCCCCCACCCCCCACCAAAAAAAAATCCCAGGGGAATCCAGGAAACAGACTCTGCCTCGCATCACCTGATCTGAGCCTGGGACTTGACACCACGGAGACTGAGCTTCCCCGTTCACAAATTCAACAACCAGGCAAGGGTTTCCTGGAAATCCTCACCTAACTATGCTTTCAGATAATGTCTTCATTTCACCTGCTCCCAGTTTCCCTCCACTTATCCCAGAGAGTCAGAATGGAATGGATTAAAGTGCTAGATCATAATTTCATCTGCTCTCCCGTGAATCCGGGCAACAGGCCGAGGAGTTAAATGTGGGCTGGGTGATCTGGGTGAATTATCGTTTGTGTCTGGGGGTGGTACCTGGGGTGATCCCTGGAAGGGGGTTTGGGTTATCTGGTTCCTTCCTGGGTCATTGATATCCTGGGTCTGTTTCTGTGGTGTTAAAAGAGAGAAGAGGAATTTTCTAATTGTTTCAGTGAATGGCAGTGGAAGGGAAAGGTATCCAAAAAACGTTAGTATGCAGCACAAGGGAGGAAAGGATGATGATGAAAATAATCCCCTCAGCACTTGCGTTCATATATATAAATCATATATTATTTATATTAATGACTAACCTGTACCTACCCTAGCGCTTAGAACAGTGCTTGGCACATAGTAAGCACTTAACCAACACCATCGTCATCAAACAAGGCTTGTGGAGCCTGGGATTTGAAAGCTGAGTGGGCTCTGTTGGTTCCAGCCCTCTTCTCAAGCCCCTCAGCTACCACCAGGCGCTAGCCCACTTCCAGGACGAGCCAGCCGGGTGGTGGTGGTGGGTCTGGCATCTCACGTAGAACATTTGCAGGCCACCGGCCTGCAGAATCACCTTGGCTGCCCTCTCCACCACTTCCTGCAAGGACCACAGATGGACCTGTATGAAGAGGTCTCAGAGGACCAGCTGGGCAGATTTGCTGCCGAGAGTTACACTCGTGGCCTTCGGCAGGAAATGTTCTAATCATGTCGACCAAGCGGAAAGAGCAGGCACCTGGGATTCAGGAGTCTTGAATCCTCTCCCGGGCTCCATTCCCGACCTGCTGTGTGACCTTGGGCTTTGTGCTGAACTTCTCTGGCCACTGGTATCTTGTTAAGGAAACAGGGGTGGCCAGAGCTATTCAGACAGAGGAAACGATGCATGACAATGTTAAGCCGGCAGCCAGAGAATCTGACTTAATCTTCCTCGACCTCTCGGCTGCTTTTGACACTGGGGACCAATCCCTTCTCCTGGAAGTGCTAACTGAACTTGGTTTCTCTAATGCGGTTGTCTTCAGGTTTTCCTCCTATCCCTGTGACAGTTTCTTCTTGGTCTTTTTTGCCAGCTCATTCTTTGTCTCCTTAACTGTACACAGAGGTTAAGTCCAAGGTCACATAGTACACCAGTGGTAAAGCCGAGGCTAGAAGTAGGATCTCCTGATCCAAGCTTCAGATTCTGTATACTACATAATGCTGAAGAAATAGAAGGAGGGAGAGAGAAAGAGAGCAAGAAAGAGAAAAAGAGAGAGAGAGAGATCTCTCGTATACAAGGATAGAGAATATCTATGTATCCATTTATATGAATGTGGATTTGTGCATGAATTCTCTAGCAATGTTTATGCGTGTTTTAAAAAGCATCATTCTGTTTTGTCCACCCACAGCCAAAGATTTACAAGGATCATCCCAGGATTCAGAGCACTGCCAGGGAACGTAAAGAGTTAACAGTCCAGAGCATTTCATGGTTTTCATCTCCAGTCCAAATTGTTGCTTTAATACTTGAGTTTAATGCAGAATGTTTGGGTAATTTAGCCAGCAGCGATAAACAATAAAGCCCTCAAAATAGAGTGACACCACATTGGACATGGGGATCGAGAGGAATAGGAGGGTATTTCTAAAATAAAAATGCAAAATCCCTCTAAGCATTTGAATCATGCCCAAAACTTGCTAGTTTTACCGGTGGTTTTCTGGCCAATGGGTACTGATACCATTATGTAATGCAAATTACATGGAAAAAGCCTTAGAAAAATATAATTTCTAAAAGGAAGCTAAAGTCTCCAGCATTCTCCCCAAGGATCTTCCCTAGGACGTGGCAAAGATAACAATGATTGACTGTAGGAAGCTCCTTATAATTTTCCATCCTGAGAGATCTCAAAGCACATGACAGACCTTAGATCCCAACTGGACCATTGTCTTTCCTGGGGCTTTCAGCTGCCTCACACTGTCGGCAATGATGGATCCGCTTTCATCCTTACAAATTGGGGGCGGAAAGTTCCATCTGCTCCAAACTGCTTCTCGTCCCTCAACCAAGCTGACTGAGGGGAAAGTTCCACCTAGAAACTGTTCTCCTGTCAGGGCCGGGATGCTGTATTAGGCATCACAGAGTACACTTATGGGGAAAAATCTAGTAAAGGGCCAAAACCATGTATGAGTGCTATGACTACTTGTTTGTTATTGTGGTGCAGATGAAGAAGGTGGTTCTGGACCCTTCATGGCATCCGGCTGGTGAAAATGGGATTGTATAACTACTGCAATATTTTCTTGTAGCTAATGAACCCAGAATTCAAGTTCTACTCTGCTTGTTTTGTCCCCTCCCAAGCACTCAGTACAGGGTTCTGTGCTCGATAAATACATTTAATGATGATGATGGTGATGCAGGGAGAGGAGGTTCCAACCTTGTGCTTTTGGGGGTACATTTAGGTCTCTTCGAGAACTGGGGAAGCTCCCTGTTATGTGGCATGGCCTAGTGGAAAGATCCCAGGGCTGGGAGTCAGAGGACCTGGCTTCTAATCCCATCTCCACCACTTGTCTGCTGTGTGACCTTAGGCAAATAACTTGACTTCTCTGGGCCTCAGTTACTTCATTTGTAAAATGGGGGTTAAGATTGTGAATCCCGCGTGGGACATGGGCTGGGCACAACCCGTTTTGTCTGTATCCATTCCAGTGCTTAGTACAGTGCCTGGCACACAGTAAGCACTTATCAAATACCGGAATTATTATTTAGCCTGTAAAGAAGTTCTCCTGTGGGTTAGCCTGGATTTGGGGGACTTGAACTGTGGAAGATGATACCACTTAACTCCTTAATTAGATTGGAAGCTTACGGCTGGCAGGGCATTGTTCTTATTGCAGGTCTGTTGAGCACTTATTATGTTTCAAGCACTGGAGTAGAGATGAGAAGGAGCATAGCCTAGTGGAAAGAGCACAGGCTTGGGTTCTAATCCTGGGTTCTAATTCTGGCTCAGCCAATTGTCTGCTGTATGTCCTTGGGAAAGTTACTTAACTTCTCCATGCTTCAGTTCCCTATCTGTAATTTGGTGACTAAGGGTGTGAGCCCCATGTGGGAAGTGAACTGTGTCCAAACTGATTAGTTTGTATTTATTCCTGCGCTTAGTATAGCGCCTGGTACATAATAAGTGTTTAACAAATGCCATAAAAAAAATGTAGCATGGGTCACTGGGATTTTTGAGACTGAGGCAAGAACCCAGGCAGATCTGACCTCCTCCATGGGCACCAGTGAATGGATGAAGCCAACCCAACTTTCAGCCCAGCTCCTGACTCCTCTGGCTTCACTGTCCTCTTCAGCTAATTCTGCTGTCTCACCTTGGTCTACCGTAAAGCCATTCCCCATTGTAGGAGGTTTCTCTGCAGCTGCTTCTGCCTCATGGAGAGAACTCCCTGGTTTGCTCAGGGCATTCATTTCCATCCCTTACATTCATAATAATAATAACAATAATGGTATTTTTAAGTGCTTAACTATGTGCTAGGCACTGTACTAAGCGCTGAGATGGATACAAGCAGATTTGGTTGGACACAGTCCCTGTCCCACATGGGGCTCACAGTCTCAGTCTCCATTTTACATATGAGGTAACTGAGGCACAGAGAAGTGAAGTGACTTGCCCAAGTTCACACAGTAGACGAGTGGCAAGGCCAGGATTAGAACCCATGACCTTCGGACTCCCAGACCCGTGCTCTATCCACTATGCCATGCTGCTTCTGTGACCCAGCTGAGTCACGGTACCCGTCGAGATAGACAAGGGGGACTCTTCTTGGTGTTGAACTGATTGACCGAGGGAGAGATAGATTGGGTTTTACGTTGGGAAATCAACAGTTTGGAAATGTTTTGGTGTCTACTGACATTAAAACTCTCCCTTTCTCCACCAGCTATTAGGCAGGTGGCGTTCCCTCTGCTGAGGCTGAAGAGAGACGCTTCGGAGAGCCAAATTACAGGGGCCGTTTCCACATTTTGTTTTGTTTTTTCATGGTATTAAGCATTTACTATCTGCCAGACACTCTACTAAGCACCAGGGTAGATACAAACTAACCTGGTTGGACACAGTCCATATCCCACCCAGGGCTCACAGTATCTATCCCCATTTTACAGATGCAGTAATTGAGGCACCGAGAAATTAAGTGACTTTCCCAACATGATGCAGCGGATGTGTAGCGGGGCTGGGATTAGAACCTAGGTTCTCTGACTCCCAGGCCTGTGCTCTTTCTATTAAGGTGCTTCTCATATGTTTCTGAGTTCCATTCTTCACCATCTCTCCACTAAACTGCCATCTCAGAATGTCACATCACTGGTCCTCATTTCAAAAAGAAATGAAATAATTAAAAATTGAGCTACACCCAAAGGGGGAAAGAGGACGGATCCCGTAAATTATTTAATAACCGTAGGTTGATGGGGGAGAGAGGGAGAGCTTTTCTCAGAGATTAGAGGAATCCAGTTGTATTTGTATAAAGATAATATTACCTGGAATTTGTCTCACGGTTTCCAAAGACCTAGTATGAGAGTAATCTCATTTTACCTTCACACCAGCTCTGTGAGGTAGGTATTTTAATTCCCACATTTTGGTTGAGGAAACTGAGGCCGAGGAAGGTTATGCAACTTGCCCAAGGTCACTCAGCAGAAGGCCAGAGCCAAAGCTCTGGGTCTCTTGACTCCCGATCTCACATTTCTTCCTCTAGGCCACACTGCTTCTCATGATCCCTTGCACTAATGCAATTTTCAAGATGGCTTCCTTAGCAAGGCCAGCCTGGATAATTTCTTCCTTCAGGGAAGTAAAGCTCTTCCACTGTGAGCCTTGACCAGTTTGATTCAAGCAAATCAGATTAAGGTAGTTAGGTCGGACTTGAATTCCATAGAATTATAGAGTTGGAAGAGTCCCAGGGATGTGCATGACTCAACTTTCCAAGGCAGAGAGTTGTCTTATTACTGAATATTACATTTCCAGGAATGGAAACTCCCCAGCCTCTCTCTGGAGCTGGCCCAGGATTTTAACCCCCAGAGTTCCACGGAGTTCCTTCTGAACAGCCCAGCTTGGGGTCCAGTGGCAAGAAGACTGCTCTGAAAGTCAGGACACCTGGGTTCTAATTCCTGCCCAGCTTGCTGGGGGTGATGATGATGATGATGATGATGATGATATTTGCTAGGTTCTTATTATGTGCCAAGCAGTGTTCTAAGCACTGGATGGACATTCTGTGCTCAGCTAAAGACATAGGACAACATACAATAATGATACTAGGGACATTTATTAAACGCTTGCTATGTACAGTGCTAGGTACTGTTCTAAGCACTGGGTTAGCTATAAGGTAATCAGGTAAGCTCAGTGGGGGCAGGAGATGTATCTGTTCACTGTTATATTGTACTCTCCCAGGCACTTAGATACAGCTCTCTGCACTCAGTGGGCTCTCAGTAAATATGACTGAATGAAGGTTGGAGACCCCACTATCCTCTCCACACTGCCCCTCAAGTGGAAATTTGTTGCAGCCAACTTTGTTCGTCACTGATGACTCTCTCTTGCCAATGAATGCTAAATATGGCAGACTGGAGTGTTGGTGGGATCATTCCACCAATCAGTCAACCAATTGAGTGTTTACTGTGTGCAGAATACTGTCCTAAACACCTGGAAAAGTTCAATGAAATACAGTTGGTGGACATGATCCCTGCCTTTAATAATTATTATTATTATTAAAATGAAAAATTATAGCATTTTAAGCACATTATTTGCCCAGCACTGCTGTAAGCATAAGGTAGATTTGTTTATTCATTCAGTCATATTTATTGAGCACTTACTATGTGCAGAACACTCTACTAAGCACTTGGGAGAGTACAACAATAAACAGATATATTCCCTGCTTATAATGAGCTTACAGTCTAAAGGATGATACAAGATAATCAGGTTGGGTACAGTCCCATGTCACCTATGGGGCTCACGATTTAGGCAGGAGGGAGTAAGATTTCATCCCCATTTTACAGATGAGGAAACTGAGGCACAGAGAAGTGAACCTACTTGCCCAAGGTCACATAGGAGATAAGTGGAAGAGCCAGGATTAAGATCCAGGTCTTCTGACTCGTAGGCCCGTGTTTTTCCCATTAGGGCCATGCTGCTTACAATCAAGAGTTTTGAAGCACTGTTCAATCCATCAATCATTCATCAGGCCAGGACTGTGAAGAGGATGGACAAGAACAGCATGCCTATACCATTCTTCATGGGTGAGCTGACATGGGGTAACTGCAGAAAAAGTGGACCTGTACACTTAGAAACTTTAAATGAAAATAGTGGTATCTTCACTCTGGAAGCACAGTTTTTTAAAAGATCTATGTATGTATTCTATATAAATAGGTTCATATATTATTTTTTATAAACATAATTCTAATTTAATAAGAGATAAATATGTGTGTAAGTATCTTTACAATATACATATATATATATATATACATACACACATATTTTTACCATATATATACATATCTGTATACGATAGAGCCAAATGAGATAGTATAAAAGATGGCACAGCTGATTAACAGCCCCTTAAGCTGAAATTATCTCTCTGAAAACTGGCAGTCACAAAGATGAGTCCTTGTCTCTCAAACTACGATTCATGATACATTTAAACAGAAAGCAAGCTGTTAATGGTAGCTTCGACTCTAAGCAATTTGAGTGCAGGGCCTGTGACTTCTATTTTTACTGTATGCTCCCAAACTCCTTAGTCCAGTGCTCAGCCCACAGGAGGTGTTCATTAACTGTGGAACCTGATAGTAATGATCATTGCACTGTCTTGAGTGGAGCGGTACAAAAGATAAGCAAAAGAGTAGATCTGTGAATGAGTTTTAAAGGAAGTCCAATCACAGAACTGGTGAAAAACAGTTAGCCAACTTCATTGAAGTCTATTTAAGTGAAGATCTGGTTTTCGATGCTAGGGACTCCCTCCAAGAGTGAAATAATATTTTCTTCTTGGGAATGATTTCAATGGAAAAGAATGGAGAAATTGTTTGGATCCTGAAAAAGCAGGAATGTTGGATATCAAGAAGCAGCGTGGTCTAGAGGAATTAAAGCAGGCCTGCTGGTCGGGAGACCTGCATTCTTGTGCTGGCTCTGTCCTGAGCCTGGTGGGAGACCTTGGGCAAGTCATTTCACTTTTCTGGGCCTTGGTTTTGCCATTTGTAAAATGGAGATTAAATTCCTCCCCGCTAGACTGTGAGCCTCACATGAGAAAGGGACTGTGTCTAATCTAAACTACTTTATATCTACCGCAGTGTTTAGTACAGGGCTTGGCAAATGTCAGTCAATCGATGACATTTATTGAGCTCTTGTTATGTAGAGACCACTGTACTAAGTGCTCGGGAAAGTACATTCCAATAGAGTTGGTGGACATGATCAAAGCCTTTAAGGAGTTTATATTCTAGGAACGTAGTAAACATTTACCAATACCATTGTCATTATTATTATTATTATTCTTGATCAATCAATAAAGAAGAAAAGAAAGGTTGTGAACTGCTAGCTCACCCAAGAATTTATTTGAGCATCCTTATTACTGGTTAAGTGCACATTTCATATTTACAAGTAAAACTGTTAAATAACAAAGACAAGCACAAGGTTGTTTGCTGAGAAGAAGCAGGCACAATTCTTGTTGATGAAAAATACCCAAAGATTTCATCTTGCTGATTTTGTCAAAATAATTTAAATGTCTTTGGTCCGTATTGTCCTTCTAACAGAAAGGGTGACAAAAACATCCCTCAAACACCACAAATAATCTAGTGAATTTTAGATAGTTCACTTCCCGGTGCCTTCCCAAATATATGTTTCAATTAGTTCAGCTAATTAAAATAATCAAATCATAATTCAACTTTCTGAGATAGCAGCAAAATTAATCTGGAAAAACATCAAATAAATTACTTCTTTAAAATAGGTTCCCTGGACAGCTTCTCAAAATGAAACTTTCATCTATCTCCGTGTTACGAATAACACATATTAAGGTTACACCAAACAACAGGAATAATGCATATGTTTTGAAGAAAACGATGATTAAATTGAAGCTTCCTGTCCAGTAATTGACATTGTGATTTAAATCCTGATTTAGGTACATTTCATTTCAAGTCAAATCTGCCGTGCTTCTAGCCTGCTGTAAATGGATCGTTTGTTCGGCTGTGCAATTTTCCTAGGTTTCTCCCTATTATTTCTAGGGTCATTCTTTTGTCTCTGTTTAAAAGTAGAATTTTTTGAAATCTCTCCGCCACTCTGCACATCCAAGTTGATGAGGATCATGACCTCCTCTGTCTCCCGTGTATCATAAGACACGAGATCATTTGATTTTTAATATATCACTCAGCTATTTCTTTCCCAAGCTATAGTGGTTCTCAAACCATATAATAATAATTATTATTATTATTATGGTATTTGTTAAGTGCTTACTATGTGTCAGGCACTGTTCTAAGCCTTGGGGTAGATACAAGAAAATAGGGTTGCGTACAGTCCCTGTCCTATATGGGGCTTACAGTCTCAATCCCCATTTTACAGGTGAGGTAATTGAGGCACAGAGAAGTGAAATGGTACACAATAGGCAAGCGGGGGAGCCAGGATTAGAACCCATGTCCTTCCGACTTCCAGGTCCGTCTTCTATCCACTAAACCAAGCTGCTTGACAGGCAGTGATAGCTCACTTGTCATCCCACCTCTTGGCAGGCTTGGACAATTCTCTTCCCGTCACTAGCCTTTGTGCAACTTCTTACCAAATCATCCGGTTTTCAGCTGAGCTAGCCCTTGCCCACTACTGAAACTACACCAGATGTCTTTGGGCCCAGTAATTTTCTTATTTTAATACTACTACTAATAATAATAATGATTATTGTGACATTTAAATATTTACCCTGGGCCAAACAGTGTACCAAGCACTGCCTCTGACCATTTCCTGGAGAAGACAGAGTGTAAAAGAGCCCAGAGCAGAAGAGACTGGCTTATGTCTGCCTCTTGCTTCTGGCACCCTGGAGAGAGTCAGTCAGTCAGTCAATCTTATTTAGTGAGCGCTTACCGTGTGCAGAGAACTGTCCTAAGCACTTGGAAAAGTGCAATGTAACAATACGAAGACACATTCTGTGCATATAATGAACTTACAGTCTTGAGAGGGAGACAGACATTAATATAGGTAAATAAATTAGAGATATGTACCTAAGTGCTGTGAGGCTAGAAGAAGGGATGAATAAAAGGAGCAGGTCAGGGTGATGCAAAAGGGAGTTGAAGAAATGCAAAAGAGAGCTTGGTCAGGGAAGGCTTCTTGGAGGGGATGTGCCATCAATAAAACTTTGAAGCAGGGGAGAGTAACTGTCTGTTGGATATGAGGATGGAGGGCGTTCCAGGTCAGAGGCAGGACATGAGGAAGAGGTTGGTGGTGAGATAGATGGAATTAAGGAACAGTGAGAAGCAGCGTGTCTCAGTGGAAAGAGCACGGGCTTGGTGGTGAGATAGTTGGAATCAAGGAACAGTGAGAAGCAGCGTGTCTCAGTGGAAAGAGCAGTGGAAAGGTTGGTGGTGAGATAGATGGAATTAAGGAACAGTGAGAAGCAGCGTGTCTCAGTGGAAAGAGCACGGGCTTGGTGGTGAGATAGATGGAATCAAGGAACAGTGAGAAGCAGCGTGTCTCAGTGGAAAGGGCACATCTCAGAGGACGTGGGTTCTAGTCCCGCTCTGCCACTTGCCTGCTGTGTGACCTTGGGAAAGTTACTTAATCTCGCTGAGTCTCAGTTACCTCATCTGTAAAATGGGGATTAAAAGAGTGAGTCCCGCATGGGACAACCTGATTGCCCTGTATCTACCCCTGTGCTTAGAATAGTGCTTGGCACATAGTAAGTGCTTAACAAATACCATAATTATTAAGATTGGCATTAGAGGAGTGAAGAGGAACGTAGGACTCTGATTTGAGAGACAGGATGTGACCCCAGTTTCTAGAAACTGTCATCTACTGCCCCCTATGTCCCACCTCAAATTTCTTTAACTATTCTGATCCCTTTTTCATATTCCTTCCTTTTCTCTGGCCCACACTGAGCCTTGGGGTATTCTATAGCCACATAGATATTCCTGTTGACCCTTAGAAGGAGGTGGAGGAGGAAAAGAAGGAGGAGAAATAGGGGGAATAGAAGGAATATGAGGAGGAGGAAAAGGAGGAGGAGGAATAGGGGGAATAGGAGGAATATGAGGAGGAGAAATAGGGAGAATAGGAGGAATATGAGGAGGAAGAGAAGGAGGAGGAGAAGGAGGCGGCAGAATAGGGGGAATATGAGAAGGAGGAAGAGAAGGAGGAGGAGGAATAGGGGGAATAGGAGGAATATGAGGAGGAGGGGGAATAGGAGGAATAGAAGGAGAAGGAGAGAGGGGGGTTGTAAACTCGGGAGGACGTTGCGTTGGGACGATTTGGGGGCCGGAGGGAGATGCACCCTCGGCAGCTGGGACCCGTGTCTGATGCACGGGCTCAAGGGACCCTGGTCCCCAAGGAATGAGCGTGACTCAGTGGGCCCACGGGCCTGGGAGCAGAGCGTGGCCGTCCTTGCCCGCGACCACGCGGCCGTGGGGCTCCACTGCCCCCTGCTGGCCGCCCGAGGCTCTGCTCGCAGCCTCGCCTCTTTCCCGCCGATCGGGCCCTGAATCCCTCCCCTCCGGAGAATCCGGGCTCCGAGGCCATGCAGCTCTGGCCTGGTGGGAGTTGAGGGTTCTGGATCTGATTCCACTCAAACCGGTACTCTCCCTGCCCTGGAGGAGCTGAGACTCTGGGGCCCGAGACCACACAGCCCTATGCTCTCCCTGCCCTGGTGGGAGTTGAGAGTTCCGGGGTCTGATTCCACGCAACCTAGTACTTTCCCTGCCCGGAGAGAGCTGGGACTTTGGGGTCCAAGGGTTCTGCAGATGGCAGGCTGAAATGCGGGGGTAGAAATCGGCAGAATTGGGCACTCTGCCCCCCGTGCCCATTCATCTCCCTGCCAAGGCTCTAGTAGCACTCCTACCCCTCATGGGCACTCAGACCTGCTCCCCAGGGGTCAGCTTTGCCCTCTTCTTGTTCCTAGTTTTAGGTCTCTGCCCTCTCCCTTGGCCCCATCTCTTGTCCTTTCTTCAAGTCTGGTAGCACCTGCCCTTTGCACCGCCCTGCCAGTCATCAGTCACACCCTGGGAGTTTAGCCATCCTGAGCCCCAGGTGGTGATCCGAAAGGAAACCACCTTTACCTTAGGGAGACACAGGTAGGAAGAGAGGAAAGGAAGAAATACAAACTGGTAATGGAGGAAATTCTCTGAAGGAGACAAGAATATGGAGAGATTCCTGCTTGGCTGCTGCTGGTAGCCACAACCTCCGGCAAGGACCGTTTTCAGGTCAAATTCTACGGACCTCTCCTTTCCGATGAAGGGATTCAGAAACCTGCCTACTTCCTCATGTCAAAATTCCTTGGTGGTCCTAATCACCCATCCAACCATCCATCCATCTCTCGTTCTCTCACGGGGTGCAGTGTCCAATTCTGAAAGATATTTATATATACGGAAGAAAGTGATCTCTCTATACGTAAAGATTTAATATCCATAATTCATTTATTGTATCTGTAATTTATTCATTCTATCTGTAATTTATTTATATTAATGTCTGTCTCTCCTTCTAGACTGTAAGCTCACTTTTGGCAGGGAACATGTCCTCCAACTCTCTTAAGTGTTAAGAACAGAGCTCTGCCCACAGTGAGTGCTCAATAAATACGATTGATTGATAAATAAGTATGATTTATTGTTATATAAAGAGATAGCTTTCTTCCATGATATTGCAAGCTCCTAGAGGGCAGGGACAATCCCTTTTCTACTCTGCACTACGTCAGAATTCAGATAGACCTGATATTTGTGTGCAAATGTGGCTGAAAGGACTAATATGGGATCAACATATCTTCTCTGCATTATTCAGCAGAAAGATAAAAGTGGTCCATGTATAAGCCAGTCGTGAGTTTACAGAAGTAGGTCACATATCGGCCCCCCTCAGTCCAGGAAGACCAGTGCCTTCCTAAATAAGACCGATCACACCCTGGGGTCTCCCACCTTTACCTCACTCCCAGAACCAGGATGACCACACATCCCCGGTTAGCTGGGCAGTCCTGGATTTAGGGCTGCATTCTGGGACTCATAGAGAGACAGGCAGTCATGCTCAGTTTGGGTTGCCTGGGCTGCAGATCTCTGAGGAAGCCGGTCGTTCCTATTCTTAGCTCTTCCCAGCATCCTGCGGGGTCTTTACTCAGCCGATGTCTCTTGGGGACCATAGTTGCCTAATCGAATGGGAATGATGAACGCAGGGCTTCGGGCCGCCTGGCTGGATTGGGCGGGTTTACCTCAGGCCCTTAGGGGGTGGCAGCTGGTGATGTCATCGATCCCCTTCCTGGATGATGGTGTCTCCTACATGCCTTGACAAAGTTGCTGTGGAATGCCTTTCTGGGTCCAGACCCTGCCATAAGTCCAGTGGAAAAAGCACAAAGCTCCTGGGAGGCAGGAGACCTGGGTTCCGGCCCTGGCTCTGCCTGTGTGCCATAAGATGGTGAACGTTTCTGACCTAAGGACCGCCAAGGGAGTTCAATGAGATGGACAGGCCTGGCGGGAGTCTGGACGAAGAGTCTGGCGGTTACTGAGGCAACTGTCTGCCGGGTCGCCACACCCTGGGCCAAGGTCAGGCCTGTGCTGTGGTCACTTCAGCTGATACCACATCCTGTGTGTGCTTTTTGCAGGGGGCCTCGCTCTTGCCCGCTTCCTCTCTTGTTGCACCTGGAGCCCCAGCGGGAAGACGATAGGCAGGGACCCGAGAGTAAGGTTGGCACCTTGCAAACCACCAGCATTGCAATCAGTCCCTCCCCTCAGGTTCTCAGGCACTTTCAGAGACTCTACTTCCCTGGACTCAGACTGCCTCAGTTTCCCTCATCCTCAAACCAACTCCCTCTCAATGTCCCGCTTTTCTCTTCTTAATTCCATCTCCTCCGGGAAACTTACCCTGATTTAGCCACCCCCAATCTGCTAACTACCTTCCCCTCAATGTACATTCATTGTATCTATGTTCTTGTTTTGTCTTGCCTCTGCTATTAAAATGAAAGCTCCTATTCAACACACATCCTGAGCATGCTCAGTAAAACTTGATTATTGGATGTGGCTCTTAGACTAGGTATCGTATAAAATATAGAGAAGTAATGTGTCCTAGTGGATAGAGCACAAGTGTGGAAGTCGGAAGGACCTGGGTTCTAATCCCGGTTCTGCCACTTGTCTTCTTTGTGACCTTGAGCAAGTCACTTCACTTCTGTGTACCTCGGTTACCTCATCTGTAAAATGGGAATTAAGTCTGTGAGCTTCATGAGGGATATGGACTATTCTGATCTGATTACCTCATATCTAACCCAGTGTTTAATATAGTACCTGGCAAGTATTGTAAACTTCTAATAAAATAGCATAAAAATACATACGTATATAAATATACACATACATACACATTACATGTCTTCTGCCCTCTGGAGTTTACATGCTAAGGTGGCATGATCCATATGTGTCATGTATGTTCATTCTCACATCTGTTCAGGGTAATAGTAGTAGTGGTACTAAGCACTGATATGTGCCGAACACTGTACAAAGTACTTAGGGAGAAGACATAGTGGGAATTAGACACAGTTCCTGACTCTTGGAGGGGCTCACAATCTAGGAGTTAAACTGGGGAGAAGGAATAGGAGACAGACTCAATCAAGAACGATGAAATATTAAAACACAATATGGACAAGCACATAAAATGGACTCAAAGTCTTGGCAGGGATTGAGGAGGCAGGAGCAGCTTTTATCCTGTGCCTGTGGATGCAGACCAAGCTGGCAGCAGGCACCCCAGGAGGGAAGGTGGTGGTTATCTTAGTGCTTTTCTCAGGGTGTGGAGTTGCGAGAGAGAGAGAGAGAAAGACAGAGAGCATGCATACATATAGTCCTCAGGCATTTGCAGATCAGGTTGATTTTATTTCCTATTATTATCTCAAACACTGTTCCCAGTGCTGGGTTAGTACGAGTTCATTAGGTTGGAGACAGTCCCTGTCCCACAAGGGGTTCACAATCTAAGACAGAGTGAATGGGGGAGTCATTTGGGGCTCTGGGGCTAGGCTGGTCCTGGCTGGATCAGGCAGACATCCGCACAGATGGCAGTTGGGTATCATCATTGCATCAGAATTTATGCTGGCATAGGTAGCATGTGTATTTCGGTGTGCATATGTGTTGTCACATGTCTTGGGGGATTTTTTGTGTGTGAAAGTGTCACGGGCCACTCTAAGTGAGCCTCTTTAATGTCATTCTCTCCTTCCTTTTTGCCTCAGCCTCCCTACCACTTTACCTCCAGTAAACCTTTGCTCTCCCTGTTTTCAAGGCGCTGCTGAGAGACAGCATGGTCTAGTGGATAAAGCATGGGCCTGGAAGTCAGAAGGATCTGGGATCTAATTCTGACTCTGCCACTTGTCTGCTTTGTGACCTTGGGCATGTCACTTCACTTCTCTGTGCCTCAGTTACCTCATCTGTAAAACAGGGATTATGATTGTGAACCCCATGAGGGACAGGGACTGTGTCCAACCTGAATTGCTTGTATCCACCCCAATGCTTAGAACAGTGCCTGGCATATAGTATTTAATAAATATAATAATTATCATTATTATTATTATCCTGAAATTACATCTCTTCCAGGACAATGCTCTGCACAGAGTAAGTGCTCAGTAAATAATACTGACATTGATAACAGGGATTCTGTCTATCAACTGTAGACAAGAGCTTAGTAGAGTGTTCTGATCAGAGTAAGTGCTCAATAAATACTACTGATTTGAAACACTTGAGTTTCAGTCGATCAATAGTATTTATTAAATGTTTGGTGTGTACAGAGGATTGTAATAAGCACTTGAACAAGTACAAGAGAGATGTCACACAAATTAGTGAAGCGTTCCATATTTTTTTAGAGAAGCAGCATGGCTTAATGGTAAGAGCACGGTCTTGGGAGTCTGAGGAGTCAGAGGTCGTGGGTTCTAATCTCACTTCCGCCACTTATCAGCTCTGTGACTTTGGGCAACTCACTTAACTTCTGTGTGTCTCAGTTACCTCATTTGTAAAATGGGGATTAAGTCTGTGAGCCCCACACTGGGCAACTTGATTACCTTGTATCTATCCTAGTTCTTAGAAGAGTGCTTGGCACATAGTAATCACTTAACAAATACCAACATTAGACTGTTGCATTCCCTGTCCTACCCTCAAGGAGCAGCCAGTCTAATGAGGTGAAGCAACATGGCCTAGTGGTAAGACTACAGGCCTGGGAATCAGAGCACCTGGTTTCTAATCCTACCTATGCGGCGTGCCTGTTGTGTGATGTCGAGTAAATGTTCTCTGACTCAGTTTCATCTGCAAAATGAGGATTCAATCAGTACCAGTTTTCCATTCCACTTGGACTTTAAGTCCCAGGAGGGACAGGGACTGTGTCTGACCTGACTTCGTTGTATCTTGAGTAGCAACATGGCCTCCTGGAAAGTGCATGGGCTTGGGAGTATGAGGATCTGGGTTTGAGTCCTGCCTCTGTCCCGTACCTGTTCTATGATCTTGGACAAGTTACTTCTCTGTATCTTAGTTCCCCCATCTGCAAAATGGGAATTCAGTGCTTGTCCTCCCTCCTACTGAGATATGGTTACTCTGTATCTATCCCAATGTTCAGTACAGTGCTTGGCACATAGTAAGCACTTAAAAAGTAATGCAGTTATTATCGTAACTACCCCAATGTAGTGTTTGGCACACAGTTAACACTTAAAAAAATCACACACTTTTTATCATAACTACTCCAGGACTTAGTAGAGTGCCTGGCACATAGTAAGCGCTTAAAAAATAGCAAAATTATCCTTGTCAGAATCCCAGTGCTTAAGACAGAGCTTGCCACATAGTAAGTGCTTAAAAATAGCACAATTATTCCAGCACAAAGGACCATGCTTTACACAAAGTGTGTGCTTAAAAATAGAGCAATTATTATCATCATTAATAGAAAAAGAGAGTGGAAAAGTGGCTACAGGAATAAGTATCTGCCCCTGACAGATACTTGGCCTTAGTATACTTTCCATTTAGTGTTCCTTCCTCTAATACTGGCTTGGTTCTGATGGGTACTTTGTCCCCCGTTAAAGGAAATTTTCCACTGGAAATTGTCCTGTCTGTCCAGCCAAATTCCTTTAAGTGCTCAATAAATGCCACTGATTGATTCATTTTTCAGCTCCCCTCTCTGACAATGCAATGCTGGGGCAGACCTTGCTCACTATAGGTCCCTTCACATTCTGGGAGTTGGACTTCAGAGAGCCCAGGGAGGCCTTTCCCTTCCTGCCTCCACTTGCCCTCTCTTCTCTCCAGAGGGATGGAGAAGCCTCCTGGTGTCCCTTTCACCCCAGATGAGACATCCAGCCAACATCTGGTCATCGTTTGAGCTGAGCCTCCATCGGACAGACGGAGCCGAAGGTGACTTTTTGGCCCATAGCCGATCTGTGCCTAGCAGAAGGAATCCCCTGGCAGAAGGAACTAGGATATTTGGAATCTGTTTATGCTTGTTGCTCATCCAAACCTCTGAAATAATTCTTTCTTTTTACTGAACAGCAGCTATAAGCCCCCTCCTGCCCCCCGTCAGCTAGGATGTAGCTGCCCACTAAAATACTGCTGCAGGAAAGCATTGCCAAGCCATGTCCATCTGGCAGCTCTGAAACCATCGGGGCTTCCAGCTGGATCCATGGCCCAGCGCTTCATGGCCACCCTCTAGAATCTTGTCGACTCACCGGATTCCGCCCCATTGCATAAAGGGAAGGGGCAGAAGTGTTCTCCAAGGCCGTGGTCCCTGCCTCAGATTTCCCTGCCTACTTCGCTGAGGTAGTTAGGCACAAGACTGTATGAAGCAGCATGGAGTAGCGGAAGGAGCATGGTCTTGGGAGTCACAGGGCAATCCTGCCTACTCCACTTGTCTGCTGTGTGATCTTGGGCAAGTCACTTAACTTCTCTGTGCCTCAGTTACCTCATCTGTAAAATGGGGATTAAGACTGTGAGCTCCACGTGGGACAACCTGATTATCTTGTATCTCCCCCAGAGCTTAGAACAGTGCTTGGCCCATAGTAAGTGCTTAACAAATACCATTATTTTTATTATTAATAATGATGTTATTATGGTAAGCACTTAATGAATACCATCATTTTTATAATAATAATAATAATGGTATTTGTTAAGCACTTACTAGGAGCCAAGCACTGTTCTAAGCGCTGTAGGGGATATGAAGTAATCAGGTTGTCCCACTGTGTGGGGCTCACAGTCTTAATCCCCATTTTACAGATGAGGTAACTGAGTCACAGAGTAGTTAAGTGACTTACCCAAAGTCACACAGCTGATAAGTGGCAGAGCCAAGATTATACTGCTTGAGGGCAGGTATCACATCTAGAGTAGCCACGTGGCCTAGCAGATGGAGCATGGGCCTGGAAGTCAAAAGGACCTGGCTTCTAATCCTGGCTCTGCCCCTTGTCTGCTGTGTGATCTTGGGCAAGTTGCTTCTCTGTACCTCAGTTTCCTCATCTGTAAAATGAGGACTATTAATAATAATAATTGTGGCATTTAAGTGCTTACTATGTGCCAAGCACTGTATTAATCACTTGGGCGGGTACAAGCAAATCGGGTTGGACAAGACTGCAAGCTCCATGTGGGACAGGGACCAAGTTCTACCTGACTATCATTTATCTACTCCAGGACTTAGAGATGGCTCTTGTTCCACAGAACGACACAGCTCAAAACATTTCCTACTTTGGCTTCAGATAGTTTTTATTGAATGTTTTCTCTGGGTGGAGTCCTGTACTAATGGAAAAGTACTCTAGAGTTAGTAGAAGTGGATACTGCCCTAAAACTGTTTATAATCTTAGAGAAGCAACGTGGCCTAGTGAAAAGAGCACGGTTCTGGGTTCTAATCCTGGTTCCACCACTTGTCTGCTATTTGACCTTGGGCAAATCATTTAGCTTCTCTGTACCTCGGTATTCTTATCTGCAAATGTAAGCCCCATGTATTCATTCATTCAGTCGTATTGATTAAGAGCTTACTGTGTGCAGAGCTCTGTACTAAGAGCTTGGAAAGTACAATTTGGTAACAGATAGAGACAATCCCTACCCAACAACGGGCTCACAGTCTAGAAGGGAGGAGACAGACAATAAAATAAAACAAAGCAAGTAAATAGACATCATTAGCATCAATATAAATAAACAAAATTATACATATATATCATTAATAAAATAGACTAATAAATGTGTACATATATACACAAGTGCTGTGGGGGGAGGGAGGGAGAGCAGAGGGAGGGAGTTGGGGCAATGAAGAAGGGAGAAGGAGCAGAGGAAAAGGGGGGCTCAGTCTGGGAAGGGCTACTAGAGGAGGTGAGCTTTCAGTAGGACTTTGAAGGTGGGGAAGTGTGCTAGATTGGTAGATATGGGAAGAGAGGGCATTCCAGGCCAGACAACGTGGACTGTGTCCAACCTGATTAACTTGCATCTATACCAGTGCTTAGTACAGTACCTGGCACATAGTAAGAGCTTAACAAACACCACAAAAAAAGTCATAACACAATAACAGAGGGGGGAGATAAAACATGCTTCCTCTTGCCCATAGAATGTCTCTGTGACCTAGCAGAGAAGAGGAACAGGATGGGAAAATTCATTCATTCATTCATTCAATAGTATTTATTGAGCGCTTACTATGTGCAGAGCACTGTACTAAGCACTTGGGATGAACAAGTCGGCAACAGATAGAGACAGTCCCTGCCGTTTGACAGGCTTACAGTCTAATCGGGGGAGACGGACAGACGAGAACAATGGCACTAAACAGCGTCAAGAGGAAGAACATCTCGTAAAAACAATGGCAACTAAATAGAATCAAGGCGATGTACAATTCATTAACAAAATAAATAGGGTAACGAAAATATATACAGTTGAGCGGACGAGTACAGTGCTGTGGGGATGGGAAGGGAGAGGTGGAGGAGCAGAGGGAAAAGGGGAAAATGAGGCTTTAGCTGCGGAGAGGTAAAGGGGGGATGGCAGAGGGAGTAGAGGGGGAAGAGGAGCTCAGTCTGGGAACGCCTCTTGGAGGAGGTGATTTTTAAGTAAGGTTTTGAAGAGGGAAAGAGAATCAGTTTGGCGGAGGTGAGGAGGGAGGGCGTTCCAGGACCGTGGGAGGACGTGACCCAGGGGTCGACGGCGGGATAGGCGAGACCGAGGGACGGTGAGGAGGTGGGCGGCAGAGGAGCGGAGCGTGCGGGGTGGGCGGTAGAAAGAGAGAAGGGAGGAGAGGTAGGAAGGGGCAAGGTGATGGAGAGCCTTGAAGCCTAGAGTGAGGAGTTTTAGGTGGGTTGATAGAACTGCTTTTCCCAAGATCTCCCAGAGTCCTTAAAAGATAAATTTTGCTCCGCTCGGTTCCAGGTGTCCCCATTAGAGAGCTGCATCGAATGGTTTCTTCAGAGCTCTCTGGAGACTCAGTGGAAATGGTGTTCATGCTTGTCAGAGAATTGAACTGACCCCGGGGAGCTGGACGACTTCCCTTCAGACCTGGCTAGCAATGTCCAGGCCATGGAAACCCAAGCTCCCAGTGAAGAGAGTGTTGGAATAACAAGTTATTCCAGGGCCGTGCACCGTGAGACCAGTATTTCAACACAGCCTTTTCTGGTAGAGAAGTTTTGACGTGAATAATGATGATGGTGGAGAGAGAGAAGCCTCCAAAACAAACTATCCATTGTGGTGAGGAGATGGCTGTCGGGCTGGAAACTATCCTGGCCTTGCACCTCACCTTGGCCTCCAGTGCTCAGGGGGGCACTGACAACTTTGAGCTGGAGGAGATGAGGGGGGAGAACACACAAACGCAAACATGCACACAAACACAAACACACACACAGCCCAGTGACAAAGTGATAGCAAGGGAGAGAGATTGCAGCTGGTGACCTGTGCTTAGGATGAAGAATAATGAAAAAGAGGAATCAGAAACTGACTGAAGGGGCAGAGAAGCAGAGTTGCCTAGTGGAAATAGTTCTGGTTTAGGAGTCAGAGAGCCTGTGTTCTAATCCCGGATCTACCACGCTCTTGCTGTGTGACTTTAAAGTCACCTAACTTCTCGGTGTCTTCGTTTCCTCATCCGTGAAATGGAGATTAAATTCATTCTCTCCTATTTAGACCGTGATCTGTGGAACAGGGACTATGTCCAACCTGCTGACCTTATATCTATCCTGTTGGTTTGTACAATGCTTGGTAAATAGTAAAATCTAAACAAATATCACAAATATTATTTATTGTTGTTGTTATTGCTAGCATTATCATTATTCCAGACCCTCTTGGAAAGAACTGAATTTTGGTAAAAGACCTCAGAGACAGAAGTACCCCAGGGAGTGAGACTTAGACAAGTCCGTATACTCCTTCAGCCTACAGCCATGCAGCCATGCAGCCATGCATGCAGGCAAATGGCAAAGGCAAGTTTTGCTCCCCTGAGCTTTGCAGAAGTTGCTTTGCTTTCCTTCATTTTCCAACTTGATTTATCAAAAGGGTTCTCACTACCCGCAGGCTTCTGTGTTTGTGCACAAAATCCAACCAGGGCATTTAAACTCCCTTCAGATGTTAAAACACCAGGGAAGGGAAAGATGACAGACTAACCCTTTAGATTGCCAAAGTAGAAGTCCAAACATATAGTTCTGCACAAACTATAGATTCTAGCTTCCACACCTCTTAATATGGATCATGAGCTCTTTTTCACTAACAGCAAACTGCCACAGTATACCACTAGTCAGTCTCCATTCAGCATGGATGGATCAAAATTATTCGCTTTCAATCACAGGTTCTGGACCCTTCCCTTTTGTAACACTTCCTCAAACCAGCTGTCTGAATGGCTCAGAAGGCCATTTGTTTGACAGCTGCCGCCTGGGGTTCTTGGGGATTCTGGCTGCTTCCTGCACTCCTTTGCCAGGATATTGGGGATTGGTTTGAGACCCTTCAGAATGGTAGGGGGCCTTAGGGGCAGGACCAGTAGGTTGAGAAGTTCAAAGCCCTCTCTGTCCATTCAGGCAATGAGTTAACAAAACAGCTCGTGCACGGGGCATATTCCGAGCCCGAGTCAGTAGCCGCTGGCCCCCAAGGGTCTCGCCTTGTCCATTCATCGTCATATCCCCTCCTGCTATCATCACCCTGAAGGTAGCTTGGGTGTGGGTCAGCTGGGGGAACCACTTGACTGGTCAGTTCGGGCATCTGATGGTTCACACACTGACTGGAAATGTAATAATAATAACTATGGTATTTGTTAAGCACTACTATGTGCCAGGCACTGTGCTGAGCACTGGGGTGGATACAAGCAAATCAGGTAGGACCCAGTCCCTGCCAGAGGTATGCTTTAACAATACTGGGACAGACCAATCGTCTACCCAGCCCATCTGTCTCAACAGCAATGTAGAGTGCACCATAATGGATCCCAGTTTTTCCTCTATTATTTTCCCTGGGATTATCTTCGAGATGCAGAATCCTGTCCCGTGCATTCTCTCTGATGAATAAAGCAGGGGATGGAGGTTTTCCTTGCCAAGTAAGATAGTCGTTGAGACCTTTATTGCCAATGGGGTCTGGGAGTCAGAAGGTCACAATTGTGGTATTAATTAAGTACTTACTATGTGGCAGGCACTGTGCTAAGCACTGGGATAGATCCAAGCTTCTGGAACATTTACTTTTGTCTATCTGTCGCCAGGAGATCTAAACCTCCAGCAACTTCTCATTCCCTTTGAAGAAGTGCGCAGCTTCCCTCCCCGTGAGACAAGCGGGCAACCAACAGCCACAGAAAATCAACCACTAAATTAAATCTCTTGTTCTCTCGCCACTGTAGATTGTTCCTGCTGTTTCTCTAAAGTTCAGGAGGTGTCTATCTTATTGTTTATATATTAACTTAAAAAAAAAGAATGGATACATGTTCCTGGTATTTTCCTTTTGAGCAAAGGTTGATGCTGCTCTGCGTTGGAAATAGAAGCAGCAGAAGCAGTGTGGTTTAATGGACAGGGTATAGTCCTGGGAGTCAGAAGGACCTTGCTGAAGGGAGGGAATGTGTCCTTTGTTATAATGTACTCTATCAAGTGCTTAGTGCAGTGCTTTGCTTACAATAAACGCTCAATAAATACAACTAAATTAATGAACCTGGGTCTAATCCTGCCTCCTCCAGTTTACAGATGAGGTAACTGAAACACAGAGAAGTGAAACGACTTGCTCAAGGTCCCAAAGCAGATAAGTGGCAGAGTGAAGATTAGAACCCAGGTCCTTCTGCCTCCCAGGCTCGTGCTCTATACACTAGACCCTGCTGCTTACTGATGCAAATCCCAGCTAATTGCCCTCTTAGATCTTGTGCCCGGCCTTATGGGGTCATATTTCCATCTCTCCTTTCCTGCTGCCTCTTGCCAGGCATTCATTCAAATTCTTCCAAGCCTTGCTAGAGCGGGGGCTGACAGTCCTTAACAACCCAGCCCACACACTTCACCTCTCTAATGCTAACCTTCTCACCGTTTCTCCATCTTGTCTATCTCGCTGTCGACCACTTGCCCACGTCCTGCCTCTGGCCTGGAATGCCCTCCCTCCTCAAATCTGACAGATGATTACTCTCCCCTCCTTCGAAGCCATACTGAAGGCTTATCTCCTCCAAGAGGTCTTCCCTGACTAAGCCCCCCTTTCCTCTTCTCCCATTCCCTTCTGAGTCACTGTGACTTGCTCCTTTTATTCATCCCCCCTTCCCAGGCCCACAGCACTTATGTTCATATCTGTAATTTATTTATATTAATATCTGTGTCCCCCTCTAGACTGTAAGCTCATTGTGGACAGGCTTATTGCTCTATCGTACTCACCCAAGCACTTAGTATAGTGTTCTGCACTCGGTAAGCTCTCCATAAATATGATTGAATGAATTATGTTAGCTCACAGCTAATAGCCAGACTATGAAATCACTCGGCTGGCTAATCCCAGCCACGTGACCTAATGTTGCAGCAGATTTTCCTCCTGTTGATTACCATGGAGGCCAGGGAGGAGGCTAGGAGAGGCAAGGAAACTGCCGGCCAGGCCAGGCTAGCTTTCTCCCCAGGCAATTGAAGTGAGAGGGAGGGAGCATGGCCCAGGTCAGGGGCAGATCTCATAGGAGGGGCCAGGGCCGCCCATCCTGGACTGATTAGGGGGCAGGAAGTGAAACCTGACATCGCTGACACTTAACACCCACCCCCCACATCCTGTCTCCTAGACGATGAGAATAAAGATATTGTCCTTTCAATGGCGCTGACATTTTTATACCTTGAAATGAAAGGCGAAACTCCTATCCACCGCTGGTGGGAAGGAGGAGGGAGTGGAGAACTCCCTCGGCCCATCAGGGGAAAGAGAGGATCTGCGTGGGAAGTTGTATACAGGGAAGAAGCATCAAATGCCATCCCGTGGTTTAATAAAGCCTCGGCCTTAGCCGCCTCGTGAAAAGAAGTTGGGGGAGAGAGAGGAAAAAGCCACTTCCAAAGGGAGAAATGGAATAATACCACCTTGTAGTTGAGGAATGCTTTTATTTTTCCAGTGTGCTTTCACATCAGTTGTCTCATTTTACACTCACAACCTCCCTTGAGGGAGGGGCAGGCAGGTACTATTACAGAGGAGGAAACCAAGGCCCAGAGAGGTTAAGCAATCCGTCCAAGGTCCCAGAGCAAATCAGGACAGAGCTAGGACTAGAATCTGGGTCTCTGGACCTCCAGACCTCCCTTCTTTCCACCAAGCCTCTCTGACAGGAATATTCCTGAACATCAGTGCATTTAACCTTGTCAATGAAGATTTTTCAGCAAGGAAAGGGGCCCTGGCCTGGGAGTCAGAGGACTTGGGCTCTACTCCAGGCTCCACCTCTTGCCTGCTGTGTGATCTCAGGCAAGTCACTTCAGTTCACTGTGCATCAATTTCCTCAACTGTAAAATGGGGATAAAATCCTACTCTCTTCTACTTAAGCTGTCAGCCCCATGTGGGACAAGGATTGTGTCTGACCTGATTATCTTGTATCTACCCGGCACTTAGAACATAGTAAGCTTTTAACCAATATAATTATTATTATCATTATTATTATTATCATTATCATCACCATCATTCTCACCTCACTCTGTAACTGTTGATCCAAGCCTGAAGAAAGCCCACTGACCATCCCAGGCATCTAACAGATGTATCTTAGGAAGCTTCATTGCTTTTGGGCAGGCGCAATCCCTTACTAAATGGACCCTCGATGGCTCGCAAGAGTTATTCAAACTTCTAACAGTATGGGGTGAATCGTTTCTCCGAGTGACAAATCAAGTCCAGTTGGACATCTCTCTGTTCAAACTCTGTCAATGAGCTGGGGGCTAAGGGAGGGCTCCAGCCACTGGATTTACTTTGGAAAGGGAATGTTGACAGCCCCTAGACTTTCCCATTGAGTTCACTGGAGGGGCTTCCACCTTGAGCTCTCTGCTACCGGAGTACCACAAGCAAATACGCGGGCAGGGGCACATAACAATGCCATCTGCACCCAAAACTCTTTAATGGATGGAACCAGCTAGCGGGTAGCTCCTCATGAGTAGGGACCACATCTGCCAACTCTGTTGGACTGTTGTCAGTCAGTGGTATTTACTAAGCACTTTCTGTGTGCAAGGACAGTACTAAGTGCTTGGGAGTGTATAATATAACAATAAACAGACACATTTCCTGTCCACAATGAACTTACAGTGAAGAGGGGAGGCTGTACTCCCCCTGCCTCTGGAGTACTGTATTGTACTCTCCCATGTGCTTAGTACAGTGCTCGGCACACAGTAAGCACTCAATAAATACTGTTGACTGACTGACCGGCAGGACCCTCTGATGGTCAAAGTGAGCACAGCTTGGTGCCAATGCTGGGCTGGATCGACGGGATCCAGCAGGTGGTTGCCTTGGTGGTCACTGCCATCTTCGCTGCCGGTCAGCCATGACTAGCCTGGCTCACTTATAGGAAACCCTCGGGAATTCTCTGGTTGGAAGAACCACTGATGGATTAGCTCCAGCAAGCAGCCCGGTCTCCTGACTTCCAGCACCATAATCTTTTTGCTGTACTCACAACAGAGGGACATAATAATACTAATAGTGGTATTTGTTAAGTGGTTACTATATACCAAGCACTATACTAAGCTCTGAGGGGGAAAACAGGCAAATGGAGTTGGACACAGTTGTTGTCCCACATAGGGCTCACAGTTATTATTATCCCAAAATATAGGAAAACTTCAACAGCAAAACCAGTTGTCCTCCTCAACCCCCGAGGGTTCCAGCTACTAGCGTGCTCTGACATGCACTTTTGGCATCCCCCTACACCATGACTGGACAGATGCCCACAGTGCTCCCTGCTGGTACTGGGTGTAGTGGATAGAGCCCGGGTCTGGGATTCAGAAAGTCATGGGTCCTAGTCCCGGCTCTGTTAATTGACTGCTCTGTGACTTTGGGCAAATCACTTCACATCTCTGGGCCTCAGTTACCTCATCTGTAAAATAGGGATTGAGACTGTGAGCCCCCTAGTGGGACAGGGACTGTGTACAACCCATTTTGCTTGTACCTACCCAGCTTTTAGTACAGTGCCTGGCACATAGTAAGTGCTTAAGAAATATCACAATTATTATTATTATTAGCTCTCCCCCACCCCACTGATGAAACTCTATCCTGTCCACCCTTCCACTGCCACAGAGTGAAAGAGAGAGACAAGACCCTGGGAAGATTGGTGTCTGCTGCGGTGGTCTCTGTGGCTATGGATCTCCTTGGACTCTGAGTCACGAGGAGCCTGAAATTATTCTCTAACCACTGCACCCTGCTAATTTTGTTTTTATTTCATGGGTGGTTGTCAGTGGTTTTTAATTTTTGTTTATGGTATTTGTTAAATTCTGGTATTTATGAAGTGCTTACTATGTGCCAGGTACTGTACTAAGCACTGGTTAGATAATAATTGGGTAGGGCACAGTCTCTGTCCCAGATGAGGCTCCTAGTCTTCATCCCCATTTTATAGATGAGGTACCTGAGGTACAAAGAATTGAAGTGATTTGCCCAAGTTCAAGGAGTAGGCAATTGGCGGAGCCAGAATTAGAACCCAGTTTCTTCTGACTCCCAGACCAGTGCTCTATCCACTGGACAACATTGTTTCTCACCACCGGGCTCCTCATCTTTACTCCAGGTTTCTCTATCCCTGGAACAGCCTTCTCTGCCTGACTGATTTTTGCATCTCCTCTGCCAGCTCTTCGAATGCTATGACAAAGCACCAGGCTCTTTTCATTAAGAGGTCTGCTGGCCGCTTTCTGAATCCTCATTCCCCAGGCCTATTTTTTCTTGATTGCTCCAATTTCAGAATCTCCTCTCCTCTCCAAAGATAGCCCTCCTCTCGAAATGAAAATATTTCAGCAGGGCCCCCCGGTGCCGAATATTGTATTATTATGAAGTGTCGCTTTAACAAAGTGTGGAGTAAAGTGCTTTCTATAGACTTCTGGTGTCCGTAGCCTTCGGTCTCTTTGGAATTGCAATAAAATTCTCCCAGTTTGAACTCACCTCCAAATATGTGTGCTTTGGGGAGGGTAAAGCCTTCCTTGTCAGCAGTAGTTAAAGGACAATTAGGGTGGTGTGGGGGTGTAAGCCTGCGGTTGCTCAAAATTGTACTCCTGGCTTCTGTTTGGCTTAACTTCTGATGACATTCTGCTTTATCTTCTCCTCCAGAAATTGTATTTCAAATGAACTGCGAAGCTGCGTGTCTTAGTGGAAAGAGTACGAGTTTGGGAGTCAGAGAACCTGGGTTCTAATCCAGGCTCCCCATTTGTCCTGTGTGACTTTGGACAGTCATTTGACTTCTCTGTGCTTCAGTTCTCGTGTTTTCCCTCCTACTTAGATTGTGAGCCCCATGTGTGGACAGGGATTGTGTCTAACCCAATTAACCTGTATCCACCCCAACGATTAAAACAGTTTTTAACACATAGTAAATATTTAATAAGTATCATGAAAAAAAAGGAAAAAAAAAAATTGTTGCGTAGCCCTGAGCAGTGTAGCCCAGGGGAAATAGCACAAGACTGGAAGTCAGGGATCTGGGTTCTATTTCCGACACCACCACTTCAGTCAATATTTATTGAGGACTTACTATGTGCAGAGCACTATACTAAGCACTTGGAAGAGCACACTACAACAGAGTTAGTAGACATATTCTCTGCCCACACAAGCTTACAGTCTAGAGGGGAAGATAGAAATTGTTATAAATAATGTATAGATATGCATATAAATGCTCTGGGGCTGAGAGTAGGGTGAATACCTAATGCTCAAAGGGCACAGATCTGAGTACATAGATGACACAGAAGGGGAGGGGGCCACTTGCCTGCTGAATGATCTTGGGCAAGTCACTTCACTTCTATGGGTCTCAGTTTCCCCTTCTATAAAATAGGAATAAGACATCCAGTCTCCCTCTTAGATAGAGGTTCCCTTGTGGGCCAGGACCTGAGAAGGATGAGGGCAAGGATTGTGTCTGTTTATTGTTGTACTGTACTCTCCCAAGCACTTAGTACAGTGCTTTGCACACAGTAAATACAATTAAATGAATGGATGAATGAATCTAATAAATTTTCTCTCAGCAGTAGCATCTAGTAGGTATTTAATAAATGCCACCATTAATATTTTTCTTGGTCGTAAAAGATCGTGGGTTCTTCAGGTAGAGTGTCCATGTCTACTCTTTCCCAACATTTAGGACAGTATTCTACCTACATTAAGCATTTAATAAATAACTGTTACTACTACTGTTATCAAAGCCAGTGCAGTTGCTCATTTGTAATATTTACTGTGAGCAAACAGATATTGTCCCGGGAGCAGTCACATGGAGGAGAGCTAGTAATGTTTGTGGGAGGAAGTGAGGGATTATTCACTCAATTGTATATATTGAGGACTTACTGTGTGCAAAGCACTGTACTAAGTGCTTGGGAAGGTGCAATATAACAATAAGCAGACACTTGCCCTGCCCACAATGAGCTCACAGTCTAGAGGTATGAACCCTCTCCTCATTTCAACACTTTTCTGCACCTTCCTCAACTCTGAGAGGAAGGGGGATGGGGACATTTCGGACTAATAGGAGAGCATAGGGCCTGTGGCTTACTGAATGGAAGGAGAATTTGTATGAAAATCCACCTAATAATAATGATGATTTTTGGCCTATTGGAAAGAGCTCAGGGTTGGGAGCCTGAGAGATCTGAGTTCTAATTCTAGCTCTGCCACTTGTCTGCTCTATGACCTTGGACAAGTCACATCACTTCTCTGTGTCTCAGTCACTTCATCTGTAAAGTGGGGCTTAAGACGGTGAGCCCTATGTGGCACCCAGACTGTGTCAAACCTGATTAGCTGGTACCTGTCCCGGCACGAAGTGGAGCCCGTGTTCTCTGGGACCTGGATCATGGGGGCGGGGTAGGGCGAGAACACAGCAGCGAGTCTGGAGGAAGAGTGGGAGACCAGAGTCCCCTCAGAGAAATGCACAGGATTCAAACAAACTCAGGATACCTCCACCAAAAGACATGCAGAAGTGCATCAAGAGAAGCAGCGTGGCCTAGTGAGAAGACCACGGGCCTGGGAGTCAGAGGAACTGGGTTCTAATCCCATTTCCACCACTTGCCTGTCAGTCAGTCAGTCATTTTATTCACTGAAAGCTCACTGGGTGCTGAGTACTGTATTAAGTGCTTGGGATTCACTCCTTCATTCATTCAGTTGTATCTATTGAGTGTTTTCTGTGTGCAGAGCACTGTACTAAGCACTCGGGAGAGTACCGTAAAACAATAAAAAGACATGTTCCCCACCCACAACAAGCTTACAGACTAGAGGGTGACCTTGGGCAGGTCACTTAACTTTTTTGTACCTCAGTTCCTTCATCTGCAAAATGGGGATTCAATCCCTCTTCTCCCTCCTATGCAGACTGTGAGCCCTGCATGAGACCTGATTCTCTTGTATTTACTCCAGTGCTTGGTTCAGCATTTGGCACATAGTAAGTCCTGCACAAATGCCACAGTGATTATTATTATTTTCAACTTAACGTGTGTGTCCAAAATCAGGCCCTTAGCGTCTGGTACATTCCCGTGACATTATTTTTGAGGGGCACCCTTTCCAACACAGGAGAGTTTTGGGCAAAAAGTAGCCAGTACCCAAGCCTCCTTTCTGCGCTTTCTGGAAGTCTGAAAGCTGTGGTGGAGAGGAAGGATTTATTAAAGGTCAGCGATCATCAAAGGCAAGAGGAGGAAGGCGGGGTCACATTGTGAAGAAAGAGGCTGTGGTTGATGGTCAATGTTGATAGCACCTTAGTCACTATTCAATAAGACTCAAATCCTCTTACAAAATGAGTCCATTAAATCAGAGTTAAGACTACATGCTTTGAAGTTACAATCCACCCTTTTTATTTATTCCAGCGGATTCAATACATCAGTCATATTTCTCAAGGTCCTACTGGATGTAGAGCACTGAAATCAGCACTTGGAAGAAAACAGTGTAACTGAAAGACATCGTCTCTGCCACTCAGGACTATATAATCTAAAGGGGGAGAAAGGGAGACACTTTTGATTTCATAAACAGTAATTGGAGAAGGAAAAAGATTAGAACAGGTAAGAATAGGAGAGAGGAAAGCTACAACTTGTGGTAGCAGGACAGAGAGCAAGATTACAACTGGTAGTTGCAAGAGAGAGAACATTGCTCCAACAGACAGCGGTTGTAGAAAGAAAGAGGCTACAACTGAGAGTAGCAGGAAACAGCAAGACTTCAACTGGTAGTAGTTGGAAACATAGCAAGGTCACTACCGGTAGTACTGGGAGAAAGAACATGGCTACAACTGGCAGTAGCAGGAGAGAGAAAGGCTACAGCTTGTAGTCGTTGGAGAAAGACCAAAGTTACAACTGGTAGTGGAAGGAGAGAGAAGCAAGGCTAGGGAAGGACAGTGTCTTTCTGCTTCTTGTAAAACCAGTAGAAAATGAAACAAAAAAAAGAGAAGTTGGATGGAAATTCAAGGTGAACATAAAGACTCTTGCCTTCCCGTGTGCCTTTCTTTAATCCGTGTATCTCCTGGACTCTATGCCTTCTTACCAAGTAGCATGGCCTAGTGGAAAAAAGTGGGAGTCAGTAGATTTGAGTTCTGGTTCAGGCTCTGCCACTTCTCTGCTGTGTGACCTTGGGCAAGTCATTTATCTTCTCTGTGCCTCATTTCCCTCGTCTGTAAAAGGGGCATAAAATATATCCCTTCCTTTGTGAGGCCTTGAGCCCTCTGTGGGACCGGGCCTGTGTCTTATCAGCTTACCTCGTAGCTACCTCATTCATTTATACATAAGAAATGCTTAATAAATGCAAAGCCTGAGATGGGGAGATCAGAGGCTTGGTGCCTTCCTACTACCAGCTCTGCCACCGGCCTCCTGTATGACCTTGGATCAGTCACTTTACCTCTCCAAGCCTCAGTTTCCTCACCCACAAAGTGGGGAGAAGGTAATAATAAGACTGTGGCATTTGTTAAGTGCTTCATCTGTGCCAGACACTGTGTTAAATGCTGGAGTAGATACAAGCAAATTGGGTAGGACACAGTACCTGTCCCACTTAGGGCTCAGAGTCTTAATCCCCATTTTACAGATGAGGGAACTGAGGCACAGAGAAGTCAAGTGACTTGCCTGAGGCCATACAGCAGACAAGGGGCAGACCCAGGCTTAGAACCTATGAACTTCTGACTCCCAGGCCTAAGCTCTATCCACTACTCCATGTTGCTTCCGTCTTCTGCTTCCTCCTCAGACTGTGAGCTCCTTGTGGTAGAGGGATTGTGTCTGATTAGTTAGATTAAATCTATCTTAATGCTTACCATAATGCTCAGCATCTGGAAAGCGCCCAACCAATAACATAATTAATATTCAAGATTTAGCCACAGAAGGGAGTTTGTTGGACCTATTTCTTCTCTGAGGAAGCATTTTCCCTGTAGGATCTGGGACAGATATGGACAGAAACTGGAGCAATCCACTTTCCAGCCCAAGCACGCATGTACACTCACAAACACATATATTCACATGCATGCACCCGCATACACACCTGTCTGCTGTGTGACCTTGAGCAAGTCACTCCACTTCTCTGGGCTTCAGTTATCTCTTCTTTAAAATGGGGATTGAGACTGTGAGCCCCACATGGGATGGACTATATACAACCTGATTAGCTGTTATCTGCCCCAGTGCTGAGTACAATGCCTGGAACATAGTAAGCACTTAAAAATTACCACAGTTAGTATTATTTTTATACACAGATGCACAATCATGTCCACATACATGCAGACACACATGAGCATGCACCAACATGCACACACTCCCTTATGTGCATTCTGGGGTTACAATGATATTCCCAGATCTGAGACTTGCCGGGGTTGCAGTAGACCTTGGGAAGCAGCTCTGAACTCACTGCTTCTATTTGCCAACTGCCGGCCTGTTCTGGCTCGTTCCATTCTCCTCCTGTGTCACCCCAGATCCGGTGCCATCTCCGGGTAGATAGATCCAACTTTGGAACCGATGCCAGCGATTCCTGGCCCAGAGGGGATACAAGACAAGAATAGATGTGTCCCTTTAGATGGTAAGCTAGTTGTGGGCAGGAAATGTGTCCTTTTATTGTTCATTCATTCATTCATATTTATTGAGTGCTTACTGTGTGCAAGGCACCCTAAGGGTACAACAAACAGACATCTACAGTATTAATATATTGCACTCTCCCAAGCGCTTAGTACAGTGCTCTGCACACAGTGAACGCTCAATAAATACAATTGAATGAATGAATTATTGAAGAGATCCGGGTGAGCTACCCCTACAGGCCGGCTATCTTGCTCCATGCCCAACCCACCCGGAGATGAAAAACTGGGACCTGGGCTTCTGAAACCTGACACTCACCAAAGCAGAGGGTCTGGAAAAACAGGCCTCAGAGTTGGGGGGCCTGAGCTCCTGCTGCTACTCACTGGACTGGCAGAAAACTAAAACTCCTACTGCTGCTATTACTACTACTGGCAGTATTACTTACAGCTCCTGCTGCTACTACTACTAGTATTACTCTGGCTGCTTCTGCTACTACTACTGCTCCTCCTCCTAATAATTATACTATATAATATAATACCACTGCTACTAACAATGTTACTTCTGCTGCTGCTGCTTCCACGACTAACTCGCTTAACTTCTCTGTGCCTCAGTGACCTCATCTGTAAAATGGGGACTAAGAGTGTGAGCCCCACGTGGGACAACCTGATAACCTTGTATCCACCCCAGTGCTTAGAACAGTGCTTTGCACACAGTTAGCGCTTAACAAATACCATAATGATTATTATTATTACTGCTGCTGCCTCTGCTGCTATTACTATGACTACTACTGGTTTTACCACTACTACTACTCTGCTAGTGATACTACTATTACTCCTGCTGCTGCTACTACTGCTATTACTAGTACTGGTCCTCCTATTGCTGACATTGCTGCTAATTGCTGCAAATCCCTATCACTTCTACTACTGCTGCTGCGGCTTCGGCTGCTACTACTAATACTATGACTGTCACTGCTGCTACTCTTGCTGCTGCTGCTGCCACAACTGCTAGGAGTAGAGTCCCCCATTTTGCCTTCCAAAGTGGTGATCCAGGACAGTAATTATCATATTCATTTACTCTGTTTACTATGTGCCAGGCATTGTGCTAAATGCTGGGGGAGATACACGCTAATCAGATTGGTCACAGTCCTTGTCCCACCAGTCTAAAAGGAGGGGAAGAGGAAGTATCCCCATTTTCAGATGGGAAGACTGAGCGCCCATTGGGTCTAGATGACTTGCCCAAGGTCACCTAGCAGGCCGGAGGCAGATCTGGATTTTGAACTCAGATCTTCTGATTCCCTGACCTGTGCCCTTTCCACTAGACTACGCTGCTTCCCTAAAGACAAAACTCTCTAGGCCCATGATTTTCCTTAGGCTTTCAAACCTCAGGCAGATGAAAAGCCAGACTTGATGTTGAACCCCTCCTTTAAAAGAAAAATGGTATTTGTTAAGCACTTGCTATGTCATATAATAATGTTGGTATTTGTTAAGCGCTTACTATGTGCAGAGCACTGTTCTAAGCGCTGGGGTAGACACAGGGGAATCAGGTTGTCCCACATAGGGTTCACAGTCTTAATCCCCATTTTACAGATGAGGTAACTGAGGCACAGAGAAGTTAAGTGACTTGCCCACAGTCACACAGCTGACAAGTGGCAGAGCAGGGATTCGAACCCATGACCTCTGACTCCAAAGCATGTGCTCTTTTCACTGAGCCACGCTGCTTATGTGCCAGGCACTGTACTAAGTGCAAGGGTAATCAAGTTGGACACAGCCCTTGCCCACTTAGGACTCACAGTCTTCATCTGCATTTATAGATAAGGTAACTGGGGCACAGAGAAGTTAAGTGACTTGCCCAAGGTCATACTAAAAACGAAAGGTGTAGCAGGAATAAAAATCCAGTTCCTCTGGCTCCTAGGAATGAGCCCTTTCCTCTATGCCATGGTGCTTTTCAATTTCCTCCTGGAAATTTTTCCACCTTGCATGAGGTTTCCCTCCAATCATCATTAGGAAGCACTCTATAAACCAATCAGGGGGCTGCTTTCATCCAGTTATCCATTAGATAGTGCTTTCTTTCTTACATCGAGGATGTAACTTTAAGCTGGAATAACTTGTAACATATGTAGGATGAAAAGAAAATTTAAATAGTATTGGAAAGCTTAATGAATAGTGTTTTTCCTACAGTGTGGATTCATCTCTGACTTCACTGACTTCAGTTCAGCTGACCTTCGCACACATCTGAGAAGCAGCATAGCTTAGTGGAAAGAGCATGGGCCTGGGAGTTAGAGAGCCTGGGTTCTTATCCCAGCTCTGCCACTTGTCTCCTGTATGACCTTGGGCAAGTCGCTTAATTTCTCTGAGCCTCAGTTTCCTCATCTGTAAAATGGAGATTAAATACTATTCCCCCCTATTTAGATTGTGAGCCCCATGTGGGACAGGGACTGTGTCTAATCTGATTATCTTGCATCTACCCCAGAGCTTTGCACATAGTAAGTACTTAACAAATGCCAAAATTATTATTATCATAATTATTATCATCTAACTTTTTCAATGCCTAGTTCGTATGTCGAGGATCTGAAATTAAAATATGGGACTTTAAGCTTATGGTTTGTCAGTGATTCATTAAAGCCGTAAAAAGACTATGATAAATGAATCAATGAAGTGGTCTTCTTATGCACCAAAAGCCAAGTCTGAATTTGCGCAAAGATTTTATGAACACACTGAACTGTAAAGAGATGCAAACCCCAACCCCTGATTCCCAATGCAGTTCAGCTGTTTAGGGAATCTGGCTGGCTTTGATCCTGCAGGATCTAGACCATGAGTGAGTTCTGCTCCATTTGGTTTGCAGAGGTAACTGACCCCTAGAATCCTTTGCATGCAAACGACCAACCCTTTAGGGTCTCGCCTAGTTCTTGACTCTACCTTTGAACATTTGACCTCCCTTAGGTAGGAAAACCAATGTTCCCCCATCCCTGCCTGTGTGAAATCATCGCATTGTGATCCGTGTGCCTGTAGTTTAGAGTAATGCTGTCATACATGACACTTAGCAGTAATGGCCTAGGGAAGCAGTATCTCCTAATGGATAGAGCCCCAACTTGGGAGTCAGAAGGATGTGGGTTCTAATCATGGCCCTACTACTTGTCTACTATGAGAACTTGGGCAAGTCACTTCACTTCTCGGTGCCTCAGTGACCTCATCTGTAAAATGACTGTGAGCCCATGTGGGACAGGGACTGGGTCCAGCCTGCCTAGCTTGCATCTACCCCAGTGCTCAGAACAGTGCTTGACACATAGTGCGTGCTTAACAAATGCCATCATTATTATTAGTAGTAGTATTGTTTAGCAAAAGTCCATCCTAAGGGCATTTCTCTGCTGCGCCCCTCCAAGGAATTCAGGAGAACTCGCCAGCCATCTCACAGACGGATAACATCCATCCTGCCAGACCCCCAACCCTATAACTGCCATCTTATGGGAGCACGTAGCCATTGGTGCTGCCATTTTTGTGAGGGGCCCTTCACCACCTCTATTCCCCCCAAGGCTGTAGCTTACCTTGTTTTCTGACTGAAGCCAGCCCTGCCCCTAACTTCCAGGAAGCTCTCTTGCAGGTTGAGTTGGAATTCTGGCCAAGGATCTTGGCAGGGGCTTTCTAGGTTCTGCCAACGGATGCAGCTACCACATCTCCCAGGCCTGGAATATCGGGGGGGAGGCAGTACCCGGAACCTCGGGTTCACACTTCTCATTTCTCTGATGATGGGATCAGCCTCCGGTCACCAGGGTGACACATCCTGACCTTTACACTCCATGTAATTCCCTTCCAGTCCCAAACCCTGAGGGTGACTGATTGGAGCGGCTCGCCTGCATTTCAAAGAAACTCGATTTCACCTCCTCTGCAGAGGAAGATGCTTCAATGTCAAGGAGAATAAATGTTCCACTGATTCGGAATAACATTGGTCCCAGGGAGGGAGGGCAGGGAGCCCCAGCTGCTTTCACTCCATCTCTCCAGCTGTAGCTCTCAGCCAAGAATGAAGTCAGAGGAATTTGGGGGTGGCTGGCGACTCGCAATGAAAATCTGCAAGAAGCAGATCACCTCACCTTAGGAGGCTCCCGGAGAGCGAGGATAGGGGTTCCTGGTTCAGGTGTGATCAGGAAGGGTGAGCGCTGCTCTCTGCAGTGGTGGGGTTCTGTCCCTTTTGAGCGAGATCCAAAAGTATTGGTTTCATACATGCAAAGTATTCTGGGTGTCAGCTACCTCTGCAGACCAAATGATTCAGAACTCACTGTCTAGATCTTGCAGGTCTTCCTGCATGCTAGCCTGGGGTGGGAGATGCCTGTTAGCCATTTCCAATTGCATTTGGCTCTGGTTGAGTATACAACCAAGTGGCACTGATGCCCCAAAATTTCCCTAGTTTATTTCCCTAGTACTCCAACCAAATTGCTGAGATCCACTTGTGTACAGCCAAATGTGTAGAGCACAGGCTTGGGAGTCAGAGGAACTGGGTTCTAATCCCAGCTCTGCCAAATGTTTGTTTTGTGACCTTGGGTAAGTTTCTTAACTTCTTTGTGCTAGAGTTCTCCTGTTCTCCTTCCTACTAAGACTTTGAACATCATGCAGGACAGGGACTGGATCCAACTTAATTGTATCGACCCCAGCAGTTAGAACGGTGTTTGACACACCATTAAGAAATACCATAAAAAGCCTCCGCCTATGTCATGGGTGTTTAAAAGAATGACAGTGAGATTGTGAGTTCATTGAGAGCAGGCACTGTGCCTTCTTCTTCTTCCCATAGTAGTGGCCTTAGTAGTAATAATAGCAGTAATAACAACAGCTGTAGTAGCAGTAGCAATACTAGTAGTAGATGTGAATGTGCAGGACTCACTCCCGGCACAGATGACCGCAGCACAGTGCTGATGTTGGGCCCTAGGTCCTGGACCCACCTGTGGTCACCGTAGTAGCTGCCGTGGTTTGTCGCCCATGTTAGCCAGATCTTTTTCAGGTTTCCATCTGACCTGTACACCTTGAAGAACACCCATGGGGGTGCTCTTTGTCCAGAAACCTTCCCCCTACTAGTGGTCGGGCTCCTGCAGGGAAATCCTTCCTCATGGAACTGAGACTCCTACATGTGCTTACATGTGCAAAGCATCACACTAGGTTGGTTGTGGGGTAGGTTCAAGATTAGCAGGTCTCACATGGGGCTGACAGTCGAAGTAGGAGAGATAACACGTTTTGAATCCCCATTTTTCAGATGAGGGAACTGAGGCACTGAAGCATTGAGGGAACTTAGAAGTGTAGTGATTTGTCCAAGGTCCCTCTACAAGAAAGTCTCAGAGCTGGAATTAGAACCCAGGTCCCCTGACTACTAGGCCTGGGCTCTTTCAATTAGGCCACTCTGTTTCCTCTAAAACACAATTGCTTCCCTTACCTGTAACTTACACTGTAAACTCTTTGCAGGCAGGGTTCTGATCCATTTACTGTATTCTACTCTCCCAATGCTTAATCCAGTACTCTCCTCACTGCACAGCATGTACTCAATAAATCTTGATCGATTAATTGATCAGGAGACGCTTTCTCCCGAGATTGGAGCTGGTCAATGCCTACTCGGGGAGATGGGGAGAGCGAGGTGGGGAGGGAGGCCCACTCGATCATTTAGGCAGCATCGGTTCTGTGTGGAGAAACACAGCTCCTCAAACAGACCCAAGCGGACTCAAGAAAGTGGCGATCCCTAATCTCTTAAGGCCGAACAAGTCTGCCTCATAAATTGTTCATTTTGTATATCAGCTGGCCCCTTTATCCAACCCTTACTGTTATTCTTCCTGCATCTGGTTGCAATCACTTAATCCACAGCTCCGCACGAACAGGCAGAGATATGCAGACAAAAACAGCCACTGCAGCAAGGAGAGAAAATTCCTCATTTACTCAGGCATGCTTCTACCCCTTGAATGAGGCAATTTCCTGCCAGGGTAGCAGAATCTGGACTGCCGAGCTGTAGCACCTCATCATGGCATGTCCTCATCCCTGCTACCTCCACAACCATACCCCCCAGCTCTTTTTGAAAGAATAGCAACAAGGTGCTTTCAGAACCAAGCCTGCTTTGTGTCCTTGGAAAAATCACTTGACCTCTCAGGACCTCATGTTTCCTTATCTGCAAAATGGAGGTGATACCTTAGCTGTCCCTCCTTCTTAGCTTTTGGACCCCATGGAAGACAGGACCGGGCCTTATTGGTTTGACTTCTATCTAGCCCAAAGCTTAAATGCAGTGTTTAGCCCATAGTAAGTCCTGAATAAGTACAGTAAGGTTTGAAGGTTCTGTTCAGGGACCTTACTTTCCTTTGGAGGTCCGGTGGTCCAGGAAGAAGTGCCCAGTTGGGCTGGGAGGTAGTAATGCCAGCTAAATCAAAGAATTTGTATTTATCAAGCACGTACGGTGGGCAGAGCGTTGTACTAAGCTCTTTGGAGAGTTGGTAAACAAGATCCCTACCCTCAGGGAGCTTTCGTCTCATGAAGCAGATAGACATTAAAACAAAATACAGATAGGAAAAGCCATAGAGTATAAGGACAAAGACATAAGGGGAATCAGCATGGTCTGTTGGATAGAGCACAGGCCTGGGAGTCAGAAGAACCTGGGTTCTAAACCTGACTCCACCACTTGTCTGCTGTGCGACCTTGGGCAAGTCACTTAGCTTATCTGTTCCTCAATTATCTGTAAAACGGGGATTAAGACTGGGAGCCCCATGTAGGACATTGACTTTGTGCAAGCTGAATATCTTGTATGTACCCCCATGCTTAGTACAGTGCCTGGCACATAGTAACCAGTTAACAAATGCCATAAGAAAACAAATAAATAAAGAGCTGAGGGGATGAAGGAGGGGTGAGTATGATGATGATGATGATGATGATGATGATGATGATATTTGTTAAGCGCTTACTTTGTGCCAAGCAGTTTTCTGAGCGCTGAGGTAGATATAAGGTAATCAGGTTGTCTCATGTGGGGCTCACAGTCTTAATCTCCATTTTGCAGATGAGGTAACTGAGGCACAGAGAAATTAAGGACTTGCCCAAAGTCACACAGCTGACAAATGGCAAAGCTGGGGTTAGAACCTACGACCGCTGACTCCCAAACCTGTGAGTATCAAAATGCTCCTGAGGGAAGAGTCTAAAGCTGCAGAGAGGACCAGATGAAGGAGAAGCAGAGTAGCCTAATGGAGAGAGCATTAGATTGGGAGTCAAATGACTGGGGTTCTAATCCCAACTCTGTCAACTGCTTGCTGTGAGACCTTGGGCAAGTCATATGACTTCTCTGTTACTCAGTTAACTCATCGGTAAAATGGGGATTAAATCCTCCTTCCTCCAATTTAGATTGTGAACCCCATGTGGGACAGGGACTGTGTCCGACCTGATAAACCAGCATCTGCTCCAGTGCTTGGAACAGTGCTTGAAACATAGTAACCACTTAAGAAAATACTATCAAAAAAATGTGTCAATGATTTAGGGGATAGAATGAGCACCTGTCTGCCAAATGTTTCTTTCCTTCATTCCTAAATGCGGGGAATATGGGAAAGCTACTTCAGCCAGATGCATTTTATTGATTCCCACTCACACAACCCAGAATTCCTCTGTACAAGTTATTTGGTGGGCAATAGCCTTTTGTGCTGTTTTATAGTCAGGTAGGCCTTTGAAAAATAGGAAAGACTGTTTCCCCAAGTCAGAGGGAAATCACTTTGAAATCGACATTCCCAGTTAAGACAGAAGACTCTTCATTTCCTCTTGAGCTCACATCCACCTTCCCTTAAGGGTGAGTCTGTCTTAACCCAGTTTTATATATGAGGAAACATGCTCAGACAGGTTAGGTGTCTCATTTATACTATTACTGCTACTAATACTACTACTGATGATAACAGTAACAGTGCCTGACACATAGTAAGTGCTTAACAAATACCATAATAATTAATAATATTTATTAAGAACTTATGCAAAAGACTGTGCCTAGATTCAAGGTAATCAGATAGGATATGATTCCCCTCAACTAGGGTTTACAGTCTATTTTCTCTCTATTTTGAAGCTGAAGGCATTTAAGTGACTAATTATAAACATTAATATGATGTTTATTTATTAAGCCCTTATCCCAAACATTGGGTTAGATATAAGGTAATCAGACCAGACATGGCCCCCATTCATTCATTCATTCATTCATTCATTCATTCATTCATTCATTCATTCGTATTTATTGAGCTCTTACTGTGTGCACTTGGAAAGCACAATTCAGCATCAGAGACACTAACTCCCCACAATGGGCTCATGGTCTAGAAGGGGGAGGACAGCAACAAAACAAGTAAACAGACATTAATAACATCAATATAAATAAATCGAATTATATATATACAACATTAGTATAAATATATAGAATTATAAATATGTAATATATGCACAAGTGCTGTGGGGGGTCAGGTAGAGCAAAGGGAGCAAGTCAGGGCGATGGGGCAGGGAGGGGGAGCAGAAGAAAAGGGGGCTTAATCTGGGAAGGCCTCCTGGAGGAGGTGAGCTTTCAGTAGGGCTTTGAACAGGGGTGCTGTAAACTCAAGGTTTACAATCTACTAGAGAGAGAAAGCAATATTTTATCCCCATTATATGGATGAGGAAACTGAGATCAAAAATGGTTAATTTTTCAGGATCTTTATGAATGGGGCCCATGTCTGGTCTTATTACCTTGTGTCTAGCCCAATGTTTGGGATAAGAGTTTAATAAATATCCTCATAATAATGTTTATAATTATTGTTAACAATTAATCAACTAAACTCTCTTGGTCTCTGTGCCTTCATCTTCAAAATAGAGAGAATTGTAATGCCCATTAGAGTAAAATCTCCCTGTGGACAAGGCTCACGACTTCAGCCTCAGTGGTGCTTTTCCAAGTGATCAGTACAGAGTACTATACTCAGTGTGAATTTAATAAATACCAAGAATATTTATATCACTACCACTACTCCTACTTCTACCACTAGTCAATCAGTTGACTGTATTTGTTGAGCGCTTACTGTGTGCGGAGCACCGCACAAAGCTTTTGTGAGAGTGCAATCCCACAGTTCGTAGACACATTTCCTGCCCTCAGTGAGCTTATGGTCTAGAGGGGCAGACAGATATTAATATACATGAATAAATTACAGATATGTACTGGAGTGCTGTAAGGCAGGGAGGGGGGATGAATAAAGAAAGCAAGTCGGGATGACGCGGGAGGGAATGGGAGGGTGAGAAGAGGAAAGGGGGCTTTGTCAGGGAAGGGCTTTTGGAGGAGACATGCCTTTAATGAGGCTTTGAAGAGGGGGAGAATCATGATGGGTTGGATATGAGGAGGGAGGGCATTCCAGGCCAGAGGCAGGACTTGGGTGAGAGGTCAGTGGTGATATAGACAAGATCGAGGTACCACTACTGCTACTATTATCATCACTACCACTAGTATGGCTAATGTTTCTACTACTACTTCTACAAATACTACCTCTAACACTATCACCCACAGTATTAGAATTGTTACTCCTTCTCCTACCACTCCTAATTCCACCACTACTATCATTACCATCAGTACCACTCGTATACCCCTCTTAGGGTCTCACCTGTACAGTTTCCAATCCTCTACCTGTCTCGACTACAGGAGGGAGAGTCATGCAGAGGCCTACCCATTCCATCCCTAGCTTGGGCAGTGGCTAGTGAGTGGCAGGCCTTCTGCTACAAGTCAAAACTCCCTTGTGCTGGGCTGCAGCGGCACGGGAAAGAGTCGAGGGCAGAGACTTGAGTACACTGTGCCAAAGGCAGCAGTGGTTAACCACGTCCGTATTTTGAACAAGAAAACTCTACAGATATGCTACCAGAATTATTGCAGGTGGAGGTGGGGTGTTCTGGGAGAGATCTCTCCATGGTGTCACTATGGCTAGGAGACGACTCGACAGCACAGGACAAGATGAGATCACTTGTACTGCAAATACTAGTACTTCTGCTACCATCAGCCTACTACTACTACTACTACTATTTCTGCTACTTCTCTTAATACTTCCACAACACTATTACTACTGCCATTACTACTACTATAATTGCTGCTGCTACAAATACTACTATCAGTGCCCAGCAGTGGCATCTCTTAAGTACCGGTGGAGTAGAAGGAGGAAGAATATGTCCAAGGGTTGAGACCTTCTTATAAAGGCACCCATCCCTCCCTCCCTCCCTCCCTCCCTCCACTCCCTCCTTGGCTCTGCCCTAAATCAGACAGAAACGTTTATGATGATTACGCCTTCGTGGTTTCAACCTGAACCCCTTGGGTCCGAGCGATAAAAACCCAGACGGTAAATCAGCGGTTACATCACCCCTGGCAAGACTGGGGCTTGGGTTGCCTCTGATCCTAGCTCCCACTTCTGCTTTATTTCAAGATGCCGTTTTCTGTGGGCTAATCCCGAGGCTCCTTCCCCTCCCTCCAGTCTCAGCTCTGGAATTCCAGCGGAAACCCAGGGGCAGTTTCAGTTAGGATATCGCTCCTCCTGCTCCCCCTTGCCTGAAAGGAGGACCAAAGGTTCTCCGGAAGACTTCAGAGTCCTGCCCCTAGAGTCCATGGGGTCTCCCACTGGCCTGAACCCCAGCTACATACAGAAGTTGTGGGGAGAAGCCACGTGGCCTAGTGGAAAGAGCAGATGACTTCATGCCTCCACATGCTTGCTTCTCCACGTGCTTGCTATGTGACCTTGGGCAAGGCCCTTTACTTTGATTGTTCCTCCATTCCCTCATCTGCAAAATGGAGATTTCATTCCATTCATTCATTCATTCAATAGTATTTATTGAGTGCTTACTATGTGCGGAGCACTGTACTAAGCGCTTGGAGTGTATAATTCAGCAACACAGACAATCCCTGCCCAATAATGGGGTCATAGTCTAAATGGGGGAGACAGACAGCAAAGCAAAACAGAACAAAACAAAACAAGAAGTCTAGCACAGACATCATCCAGATGAATAGAATCATAGAGATATACACATCATTAACAAAATAAATACGGTAATAAATAATATATACAAGCTGGGGTAGATGCAAGTGAATTAGGTTGAACAAAGTGCTTGTCCCATATGGAGCTCACAGTCTAAGTAGGAGGGAAAACAGGAGAACTGAGGCACAGAGAAGTTTAGTTATGCCTGAGGTCACACAGAAAACAATTGGCAGAACTGGGATTAGAACCCAAGTCCTCTGACTCCCACGCCCATGCTCTTTCTATTGGACTATGCTTCTTTTGACTCAAGATTGGTAGAAATCATAGACTGCTCAGACAAATCCATTATACAACAAAATGCCCCTTATGCAAACACACCCCAGTCACAGAGCAAGTGACGACAATAATAATGATGACAGCTTAGACGAGGATGATGGTGGCAGTGTTAATGATGACAAAGTTGTTGATGTCGATGAGGACAAAATGACAAAGAGATGCTGATGTGAAGAAAATTGATTGGTACAACTCCTTAGACTGGTTAAACCTGTGAGTGGCCTGGTAATTTTGGTCATTATCTTCAAAGACAGCTTTAGTGCCCTTTATCTAGCCTAGTTTTAATGGATTCATTCCAGGGAAAGGGTAGATCTCGACTTTATAAATCTCGAAGGCTTGAATGAGTTTCCTTTGATGGCTGACTCCAAGGTTTTGCTCATCCCTATTCTCTTACGTGTGCTCTCTAGTAGAAAAAGCACAGACCTGGGAGTCAGAGGTCCTGGGTTCTTCTTCTGGCTCCACCAATTGTCTGCTGCTTGACTTAGGGCTAATCACTACGTCTTCTGGGACTCAGTTACCTCTTCTGTGAAATGGAGATTTAGACTTTGAGCCCTGTGTGGGACAGGAACTGTGTACAACCCAAATATTTTGTGTCTAGCACAGCATTTGGTACAGTGCCTGGCACTTGGCAAGAGCCTAACAAATGCCATAAAAAAAAAAGCAGGGCTCTTTGGATTCTGATTCAGTTTCTGCTGCTAGTTAGTTGGTTGTGGTCTATATTAAGCACTTTTTTTGCTAAGTGGTGAGGTGATTACTAGGCATAGAATTACAGGGCTCACAGTCTAAATGGAGATAAACAGAACAATAGAACAATGGGACAATTTTAAAACAATGGGACAATGGGAAAAGAATATAAAAAAGACAATAAATTTCAACAGTGCAGACAAAAAGATGTTAAACCCTGTAAACATAGTTTTGGGAGCAAAGAGGACTCAGGCTCATCAGAACTCCAGGCACATTAGCCACAGACAAGGGTCTTTAGCCTCTTCAATCAGCCTTCATTCCTTCCTCTGTGATGATGCAGCGGAGACTCACTTCTGAGAGTTAGGGTCCCAGAACCCATATGGAGAAGAATGCATCAGCAAAACCTTGGAGTATTTTAATAGTATTTTAAGGAGAGAGTGGTCAGAAGCAGCTGAGAAGGCCAGGAGCATCAGGACGGCTATAATGAGGTGGTTTTTGACCTGGTGAGAGCAGTTGCAGTGGAATCTCGAGAGGAAGTTGGTGGGGAGGAAATTAAGGAAGCAGGTGTTTATGACCTGTTCTAGGAGGGTGGATGGGATTGGAAGCAGTGTGGGGTAGTGGAAAAGAGCACAGATCTGGGAGTTAGAGGACCAAAGTCTTGCTGTGTGACCTTGGGCAAGTCATTTGGCTTCTCTCTGGCTGAGTTTCTTCATGTGGAAAATGGAGATTCAATACCCTCTTCTCGGACTTTGAGCCCCATGTGAAAAAGGAACTGTGTCCAATCTGTCTTCTACCTACCCCAGGGCCTGTCAGAGTAAACATTTTAAAAATTCCCTTATTATTAAGATTATGGATGAGGCATGGCTGGAAGGGAGGGCTGCTTTAGAATGGGGGATACTTGTTTGCATGTGTGAAGGCAGAGTCATTGGAGAATGAGAGGTTGAAAATGAGGTTGAAAATGACGTGAGATCAGGGAAGAGAGCAGGGGACTTTAGAAGGCGAATGGAGCTTGGATCAGAGGCAGTGGTAGAGGGGGAGGATTAATTTAAAGAGCAAGGGAGAGAACCTGTGGGAGACAGCTGAGAAGCAGGAAAAAGATGAGGAAGCAGGAGTAGAGTGTTGAAGGGGTGTGGGGAAAATTTGAGGAAGTCATGTCTGATGGCTTCAATTTTCCCAGAAAAGTCGTTGGTGAGGTGCTTGGGAGTTAGGGTGTAAGGTATGGGGGTCTGGGGGATGAGGAGGGTGTCCTTGAGGGAGAGGAAAGTGGGGAGTTGAAGCAATTACCCAGTTACTCCAGGTTTGCCTATGTCCAGGTATGTTGGTGATTTGACTACATATCTCATTATACCTCCCCAAGCATTTAGTAGAGTACTCTGCATACAGTAAATGCTCAATAAATACAATTGACTTTCTACTACAGACACTTGACTCCAAGTGGACGACTAGCCTCACTCCTCCCAAGGTTTGGGCAAGACCCTAGAGTTTCTCATCAGGGCTGAAAAGATTAAAAATGGTGGCCTTTGGCTTGTTCTTTCATTCAGTTGAATTGCATTCAATCATATTTATTGAGCTCTTACTGTGTGCAAAGCACTGTACTAAGTGCTTGGAAAGTACAATTTGGCAACAGATAGAGACAATCCCTACCCAACAACAGGCTCACTGTCTAGAAGTTGCTGTGTTAGTTGTTCAAAGTCCAGCCTGCTTCCAGCATCCAGTCCCACCTCCACAATCCCTGGGCTCAGGATGGAAAGCACCCCCACTGCTTATTTGATCAGATTCACTAGTTCTGAACAGTGAGCGGGTGACAGCGACACCCTGGGACCCTCCTCCATCATGCTCCAGATCAGCGTAGCCTGCCCCATCTAAGAGGGTGTGGGGACAGACACATTTCCACCTCTCAGGCCAGAGCAAGGGCTTTGGGGTCTGGATGTAGAATTCTTGGCTCTTCCCCCTCAACGGTTCTGGGAGTTCACCTCCTGACACTTCCTTCTCAGTGGTTCTACCCAGCCCCACAGTAATTATGCATATATATGTGTAATTTATTTATTTATATTAATGTCTGTCTCCCCTCTAGACTGTAACCTCATCAAGGGCAGGGAATAGGTCTGTTTGTTGTTATATTGTACTCTCCCAAGTACTTAGTACAGTACTATGCACACAGTAAGCACTCAGTAAATACAATTGAATGAATGAATGAATGATCTCCCCCCCTTCCTGGAAATCATTCAGTTCTGAGGGTCTTGGTAACCTTTGCTCACCGCTCAGTCTGGGCAAACATAATTAGCTCTTTTTATCAATAATAATGGCATTTGTTAAGTGCTTACTGTATGCCAAGCACTGTTCTAAGCACTGGGGTAGATACATTGTTATCAGGCTGTCCAACATGGGGCTCATAGTCTTAATGTTCATTTTACAGATGAGGTAACGGAGGCATAGAGAATTAGCATGGCCTAGGGGAAAGAGCACAGGCTTGGGAGTCAGGGGTCATGGGTGCTAATCCTGGTTCTGCCACTTGTCAGATGTGTGACCTTGGGCAAGTCACTTCACTTTGTTCTACCATCATTATTATTGTTATTATTATCAATCATTTGGGGATCAAGTCCTAGTTCCTGCTTAAGTCCCTCTCTGTTGTGAAACTGGAGATTGAGTGAAAGGGAGAGACTCAGAGTTGGGGCCAGGGGTTTGTGTGTAAGGATATGGATGGGGTAGGGAGAGGGTGCTCTCCTTAGAGGGCACCTTCAGTGATGCTTTCTGGGGACAGCTGGAAAGAAGAGCCCATTTAACCCAATCGAAACAGGAAACACACACATTCGGGAAAAACCCAGAGTCAGCTGCCATCAGACAGCCAAAAGTCCCTCTAACGATTGCCCTGTCTACCCCTTGTCCAGATGATTGGATACACTCCCAGAGGTGCAGCGAGATGGAGGAGCTGGGAGTGGAGGCGGGGAGAATTATGGACCCCGGAGACTTGACCCTCAAGGCTGTCTGAACCCCGACAGCAGAGGCCAAGATGAAGTCAAGAGGGGCCCGGCTTGCTCAGCTTCTCAGACCCCGATCGATAAGGTACAATTTCATAGCTCATTATTCCTCAACTTGTGTGTGCCAGAGCCAGGGCAGAGTCAAGGAGGGGGTTGGGGGCAGGGGAGATGGCACATGTGGAAGCAATTAGTGGAGGTTTCGTTCAAGAAAACATTAAGGTGCTTGTAGCATTGAAGCTCAAGTGACCCCTATTTTGGGACCATAATTCACCAACACTTAATACCATTTACCCTGCAGATGTGCATTTTATACAGAAATATCAGCTTACCGCTTTGAAAAATTAACCTATTGAAGGCTGTCAAATTCTGAGGACCCTTGTGGGGCTGGGGGGGGGGGGTTGGGGGAGGGGGAGACCTTGCTCTGTTGCCCTCTTTTCCTTGGGGAAGTGGGAGACTGGTAGGATCTGGGGAGAGTGAGTGATCTGCTGAGGGCTGGAGAAATCGGGGTGCTCAGCCCATTGTATAAGTTGGCCGGTTGCCCTGCCTGTCCTTGGTCTCCTGTCATGGGTACTGGCAGCCCCCTAGAGACTGTAAACTCACTGTAGGCGGGAGATGTGTCTACTACCTCTGTGGTATTGTACTCTTCCAAGTGCTTAGTTCAGTTGTCTGAACAAAGTAAGCACTCAATAAGTACCATTGATTTCTTAGTCGATACCACAGTGATAAAAAAAGGCTCAATAGCCAGTGGTGAACATCTGTGGGACTTCTTCTTTGGAGCTTTCTCTCTGGGGGTTTAGATTGGGGACAAAAAGTAGCAGATCAGAAGATCAAGGGCCCTGAGCCACTTTGCCCTTCTCCCTGGCACCAGCCAGCCCGAAATCTTCTTGAGCAGCCAATTCCTGTGTTGAAAAACCCTCATCCTCATTTTCATCTTTAACATCCCCATCTTCTTTTTTCAGTTAAGCACTTACTATGTGTCAGGCAGTGTTCTACTACTGCTGTAGAAACAAGGTATTATGGTTAGGCACAGTCTATGTCCCACATGGGGCTCACAATTTTACAGATGAGGTTACTGAGGCCCAGAGAATTGAAGTGATTGTGTGACCATGCCTCACAGCAGGCAAGTAGCAGAGCTTGGATCAGAACTCAGGTCCTTCTGACTTCCAGCTCTGGGCTATAACCACTGGACCACACTGCTCCTCATCTTTTTCATCTTCCTCATCCCCACCATCAGTATCACCATTATCATCATCGTCGTCACCATCATTGTCATCATTTCATCGTCACCATTATCATCTTCACTGCTACTATCATCATTCATTCATTCAATCATATTTATTGTGTGCAGAGCACTGTACTAAGCGCTTGGAAAGTACAATTAGGCAACAGATAGAGACAATCCCTACGCAACGATGGGCTCACAGTCAAGAAGTGGGGAGACAGACACCAAAAGAAAACAAAACAAGTAGACAGGCATCAGTAGCATCAATATAAATAAATAGAATTATAGATATATAGACATCATTAATAAAATAAACAGAATTATCAATATGTACATATATACACCAATGCTGTGTTCAATAGTGACATCCTCCTTCCCCTCATCTTCCTCTTCCTTCTCCTCCTCTTCCTCCACTTCCTTTTCCTTTTACTCGTTTTTCTTTCGCCTCCTCCTCTGTCTCTCTTCCTCCTCCTTCTCTCTTCCTCCTCCTCCTCCTCCTCCTCCTCCTCCTCCTCCTCCTCCTCCACTTCCTTCTCCTTTTATTCATTTATCTCTTTCTCCTCCTTCTCTTCTTTCTTATCCTCCTCTTCATTCTCCTCCTCCTTCTTCTCCTCCACTTCCTTCTCCTTTCACTCCTTTTTCTCTTTCTGTTCCTCATTTCCCATCTCCTTTCCTGTTGTTGGGCAGGGAATTTCTCTATCTGTTGCCGAATTGTACATTCCAAGTGCTTAGTATAGTGCTCTGCACATAGTAAGCTCTTAATCAATATGATTGAATGAATGAATCCTCTTCTTTTTCCTCCTCCTCTTCATCCCTGCCAGTATTGTATCTTCTACTTTGGGGAATTTCTGATATAGTCTCTGTGGGAAATTTACAATGAGGTTATAGGTCTCAGGGAGTATAAACATAGTAGAGGAGTCAGGATAAGACACAAATACAACTTGTCGTGGGCAGGAAATGTGTCCACCAATTCTGTTGAATTGTACTCTCCCAAGGCCTTAGTACAGTGCTCTGCACACAGTATTTATTTATTGCCATTTATTTATTGCCATCTGTTTATTGCCATTGTTCTTGTCTGTCCGTCTCCCCCGATTAGACTGTAAGCCCGTCAAACGGCAGGGACTGTCTCTATCTGTTGCCGACTTGTTCATCCCAAGCGCTTAGTACAGTGCTCTGCACATAGTAAGCGCTCAATAAATACTATTGAATGAATGAACAGTAAGCACTCAATAAATATGATTGATTGATTTAAATATAAAAAGAATTGGCATAGAAAGACAAACTGGGACTGAGCCCTTAGTATCCAGTGTACTAGTGCTGGGGACAGAGAGCTGGAAAACTAGCAGAATTACCATCAGACCCGAAGCTCCTTGAGGGTAGTGAAATTGTGTCTTCCTTCTATTGCGGTGTCCCAAATGCTTCGTACAGTGCTTGGCATTCAGTAGGTGCTAAACAGATGCCTTCAAGCGACTGAACAACTGACTGATTTTGTGACACCTCCAAGCCTGGGTTCCCCCACCCTTCTCTCTCAGGACAGTAGGTGACAGAATCTTCCTGGATCCCACGGTCCTTCCTGATCACTTGAGAATTAATTATGACATTTAATTATGGTATTTGTTAAGAACTTACTCTAAGCACTTACACTAAGCACTGTACTAAGCGCTGGGGTGGACACAAGCAATTGGGGTTTGACAGAGACCCTGTCCTGTAAAGGGCTCACAGTCTTAATCCCCATTCCACAGATGAAGCAACTGAGGCACAGAGAAGTAAAGTGACTTGCCCAGGGCCACACAGCAGACAAGTGGCAGAGCTAGGACTAGAATCCACAACCTTCTGACTTCAAGGCCTGTGCTCTATCCACTACTCCATTCTGCTTGCCTAGGAGGAATTTCACCCAAAGAGGCCACAGCCCCGGGATACCTCACATGCTCACTACGTGTCAAACTCTGTTCTGAGCACTGGGGAAGATACAAATTAAGCATCAAACACCTTCTCCATGGGCCCGATCATCACTCCCCCCCATCCCCTAGACCATTGAGAACACGACTCGGAAAAACGTGAACTCTTTTATTCTATTCAAAACCTTTTTCTTTCTAATCCAAGCCAAGTGGATTAGGAACCCGGTCTCAGGCCTCCAACGCTTACTCTGCATGCTTCAGCATGGGGGCTTTCACTGTGAAAGAAGGGAGAGCCTGACCTCCCAAGAACAATGCCGTGCAGGAAACAAAATCCCTCTTTGTCCAGGACAAATGGAATCTTATCAGAGCCTCCCAGGACAATAACAGGAAAGGGCAGGGAGTCGTGGAAAGGGGGTGGGGATGGGGTTGAAAGGAGCAGAGAAGAATTGAGAGCAAGAGTTCTGTGCTGTGGCCCCTGGAAAGGCCTTTAATCAGAGGTGGTGGGCAGCCTTGGGGCTGGTCCCTCTGGAGACCCTCAGGCAGGAGAGAGATGGCCTGGTCAGGACTGACCCCCATAGAGCTGGCCTCACAAAGAGCTAATCGTGTCCAAAAGGAAGACCCATCGCCAGGAGGGCCTGGTGCAGAGCCAGAATATGTCCAGAGTCCACTGTCATGGCAGCTTGACCTCTATTTTACTCATAGGTTTCTTTCTTTTATAATATTGAGTTAATACAAATGCCCTCGGACACCTCCACCAGGCATACATGAATTGGAAAGTGTATGCAAGTGAAGGATACAAAATATGAACATGCTAGATTAATTTTGCCTTCGAGACTGGATTTTTAAATATACATGCACACACATAAACTCATTTCCCATTCCACTGATTTTTTTCATTATTATGATATTTAAGTGCTTACTATGTGTTAAACACTGTTCTAAGCACTGGGGAAGGTACAGATCAATTAGATGGGAGACAATCCCTGTCCCACATGGGGCTCATAGTCTAATTAGGAGAGAGAACAGATACCCCCATTTGGAGGAAATTGAGGCACAGAGAAGTTAATTGACTCTCTTAAGGCTATACAGCAAGCAATTGGCAGAACCAGGTTTAGAACTCAGGTCCTTCTGCCTCCCAGACCCATGCTCTATCCATTAGACCGTGCTACTCAATAATGTTGGTATTTGTTAAGCACTAACCATGTGCAGAGCACTATTCTAAGTGCTGGGGTAGATACAGGGTAATCAGGTTGTCCCACGTGAGGCTCACAGTCTTAATCCCCATTTTACAGATGAGATAACTGAGGCACAGAGAAGTGACTTGCCCACAGTCACACAGCTGACAAGGGGCAGAGCTCAGGCCTAGACATGCACTTGGGGCATGTTAGTCTCACAGTGAAAGACCAACCAGATATCCAATAATATCATAATGGCCCAAAGCAATACAGTAAGGAGCAGCATGCCCTAATGGATAGAGCATGGGCCTGGGAGTCAGAGGACCTGGGTTCTCACCTCAACTCTGCCACTTGCCTGCGGTGGCAACTTGGCTGTGGCACTTAACTTCTCTGTGCCTCAGTCTCCTCATCTGTAAAAGTGGGGATTCAATACCTGTTCTCTCCCATATTTAGACTACGAGCCCCATGTAGGACAAGAACTATGTCAAACTTGACCAACTTGTATCTTCCTCAGCAATTAATACAGTGCTTGACACATGGTATGCACTTAAAAAATACCCTGATAATAATAATAATAATAGTACTAATGATAATAATAATAGCTATTTTGTCATCCAATTAATTTACTGCTACTCCTCTAGTCTGTTACTCTGCATGTGAGTTTTCCAATGGAGTCTCCCATAATAAATATAACTGTGTATCTGTTAAGTGCTTACTATAAGCCAATTACTATACTAAATGCTGGGGTAGATAAATGATCACCAGGTCTCCATGTGACTGTAAGCTTGTCCCTAGACTGTAATCTCATCTCTAGCCTGTAAATTCATTGTGGACAGGGAATGAGTCAGTTTATTGTTGCACTGTACTCTTCCCAGCACTTAGTACAGTGATCTGCACACATCAAATGCTCAATAAATACAATTAACTGAATCATCGAATGAAGTCAGAATGAGGACAGGAATTGAACCCCCATTTGGCAGATGAGCGAACTGAGATACAGAGAAATTAAGTGACTTCCCAAGGTCACATAGCAATAAGTGTTGAAGATGGGATTGGAACTCAGCTCCTCTGACTCTCAGGCCCATTCTCTTTCCACCTACTAAACCACATTGCTTTCCTAAGATGGTTCAGCATCAATGCTGAGGCATCAGGTCAGAGAATCAATGAGAAGGAGTGGATTCTAGCTCTGGGGGTAAACATAATATCACTCACACTCTCTTATACCCATCCATCTTGTTCCCACTGGGGCATGGAGACATAGCTGTTGTTTATTAAGCCCCTACTGAGTGAGGTACACTGTATTAAGTGCTCCTGAGACTACAACAGGATAACCAGACAATTTGAGCTTCCATTCTTGGATGGAAAGTTAGGGGTGGAAAGAGAAAAGTTTGGAACATGTTGGCGAATAGGGTGCAGCCGATGTGCATGTGAAAAGTTGTTTTTTTGTTTTGCTTTGCTTTTATGGTGCTTGTTAAGGGCTTACTATGTGCCAGGCACTGAACTAAGCCCTGGAATAGATACAAAATGATCAGGATGGATAGAGTCCCTGTCCTGCATAGCTCTCACAGTCTAAGTTGGAGGGAGGAGGATTAAAGCCCCATTTTTAAATAGCATTTGTTAAGCACTTACTATGTGCCAAGAACTGATCTAATTACTGGGATAGATACAAGATAGGTTGGACACAGTCCATGCCCCACATGGGTTCATAATTTTTTTATCCCCATTTTACAACTAAGGCAAGAGGCACAGACAAGTGAAGTGACTTGCTCAAGTTCAAATAGCAGACAAGTGGTGGACCTGGGATTAGAACCCAGGTCCTCCAGCTCCCAGGCCCAAGCTTTTTCCACTTGGCCATACTCTTTCTTAATTGTTCCTTAATTAATTTTCTTAATTAAAAAGACCAGGACAAGAATCTTTTAGGAATCATTCAATCAATCAGTGGCATGTATAGAGCACTTACTTTGGGCAACTATACTAAACACTTGGGAAAGGACAGTAAATTTGATAGACACAATCCCTTGCCAAAAGGAGCTTGCAGTCTAGAGGGGGATACAGTCATTAAGCTAAATTCAGTTAGGGGAAGGGGCAGAATCTAAGGATGGGTACATAACTGATCTGGTGCTGGGAGATGGGTGACAAAGTGCTTGAGGGGTACAGAGTCAAGTGCATAGGTGATTTAGAGGGCAAGTTAGGGTTTAATCAATGTGGGCTTCTTGCACACAGTAAAACGCGATGACTGTGACTGATTCCTTGGTTTCCCCTCTGCCTGTTGGGGCTGGGCCTCCAGACCTGAAGGTTTCTGACAGAAAAACTACCTAGATTGTTCTGTGGAGTGGACAGGCCTGGCAGAAATCCTGAAAAGTAGATGGCCAAGGTGGGCAGTGAAAACTGCAATGGCTACCAAGGCATCCATCAGCTGGTTTACGGGCCTACAGCTCAGTGTCCTCACTATGCTATAGTCACTTTGCCCCTAAATGGGTCCTGCTGATAAAAAAAGGAGATTCTGATTTAGGTATTTCATCTTCATCTTTCATCATCATCATCTTTCATCTTCCCATCTTCATATGTCCAGAATGAAACATGAAATGTCTGTGATTCCTTGCTCCATGGAGTCTGTCCCCTTCATGGGTCATTTTGGATAGAAGCATAGCATATTGGGTAGAGCATGGGCCTGGGAGTAGAAGGTCATGGGTCCTAATCCCAGCTCCACCATGTGTCTGCTGTGTGACCTTGAGCAAATCACTTCACTTCTCTGGGCCTCAATTACCTCATCTGTAAAATGGGGATTGAGACTGTGAGGTCCAGATGGGACAGGGACTCTGTCCAACCCAATCTGCTTGTATCCACCCCAGTGCTTAGTATAGTGCCTGGCACATAGTAAGTGCTTAACAAATACCATAAGTATTATTATTATTATGTTGGGGATGAGAACTAGCTGAAAGCCCAGGAGGCTAGAAAGGACTTTTCTTCATCAACAGCTCCTTCCCCTGGGATTCTGCCCTGGCCCTTGGGCCTCCCACATGCCTAGGCCCAAAAGAAAAATTGACAAGGGCAAAATTCTTCTAATTCTGAGGACCCTTTGACTGTGGTCTGAAGAATGGGGAACCCCAAGAGCAGATGGGCCTCTGAGGTGAGCTCAAAGCCCTCTAAGATCAGGAATTATGAATTCAGTCAGCAGGATTCTGGTCCGAGCAGAGGTACCCGAGCAAGCAGCATCCAGCCGGCACCAGGCCCACTCGCCCACCAGCCAGCACCGCTGGTCCCTTCTGGCCCTGAAATGTGTTGCAGGTGTTTCCATGAGGCAGAGGGATAATGAATCCAACATGTCTACCGCTTAGGTTCCAGAAGAAGTGACAAGTCTGAATTGGATGACTTCAGGAATGATATGAAATATGAGTTTGAACTCATCTACGGAGACCATAAGTAGTCCAAGATGTTTCTGCATGTCCTGCCACTCGAGGTTTCCGGCTGACTCGGAACAGGAGAGAGAGAGAGAAAGAGAAAGAGACAGAGAGAGTGAAGAGAGCCGATTGGAAAGCAAAGAGTCGAGCCGTGTCATAGGCTGACTGGGATGGAACGCGTGGGGTGCGCTGGCAAAATCCCTCCTTGTCAGTTTGTTTTAACCCAGAGAGGGAAAGGAAGAGGAAAAACAATTTGAAAGGCAGCTTTTATTCTACCCGGACATTCTTGAAAATCTCTGGAGTTTTGGATTATCCCTTTCACTATGAGGTCACCTTGATTTTTGTGGACCGAAAGGAAGAGGAATTTGACTTTGTATTCTCATCTAGAAAGGGTTACACTTTTGTCCAGAAATGAGTCTCTCTGTCTCCCTCTCTCTGTCTCTCCCTCCATCTCTATCACTCCATTATTGTCCCTCCATCACTGTCCCTCTGTCCCTCCATCTTTGTTCCTCTGTCTTTGTCCATCTGTCTCGGTTTCTGTTTTCCTGTGTCTCTCTTTGTGTCTCTCTGTCTTTCTCTGTTTTTCTCACTCTCTCTCTCTCTCCCTTAAGTGACATAACATCCTGCAGCTTTTTCTCTCCAGAGCCTGCATTTTTCACTGTCCCTGTGAATTCTGGGAATATCCAGCAGAGGATGCTGTAGCACCACTATTTTCTAACTGTGGCTTCCTTCCCAGACACCAGCACTGCTGGAAGCTGACCAGCAGACTTGAACTTTGATTTCCCTTATTGTAGCTGACGCCTGTCCGGCTACTGGCTGTGAGGAGCCATTAGGGATCGGGCTTGTCCAGAGTAGGGCAGACCAGGCGAGCTTCAGACCCCTGGCTCCCATGGCTGGTGGAGCAGTCAGTTAACGAGTTCTTTTGGAATGTTGTGATAAAATACAGTCAGATCATGACCAGGGCTCTGGGGATTTTTGTTCTTTTAATGGTATTTCTTAAGCTCTTACTAGATGTCAGGCACTGTACTAAGTGAGGGGGTAAGGGGGTTTTGATTTTTTATGGTATCTCTTAAGCGCTTACTAGGTGCCAGGCACTGTAATAATGTTGGTATTTGTTAAGCGCTTACTATGTGCAGAGCACTGTTCTAAGAGCTGGGGCAGATACAGAGTAATCAGGTTGTCCCACGTGAGGCTCACAGTTAATCCCCATTTTACAGATGAGGTAACTGAGGCACAGAGAAGTTAAGTGACTTGCCCATAGTCACATATCTGACAAGTGGCAGAGCCGGGAGTCGAACCCATGTACTGTACTAAGTCACACTGTACTGTACTAAGTTGCACTGTCGCACTGTACCAAGTGTGGTGGTGCATACAAGCCAATCAGGTTGGACACAGTGCGTGTCTCACATGGAACTCAGAGTCTTAATCCTCATTTTACAGATGTGGTAACTGAGGCACAGAGAAGTAAAGTGATTTGCCCAAGGTCACACCCTGGAGACAAGTGGCAGAGGTGGAATTTGAACCTAGTCCTTCTGGCTCCAAGGCGCTTCACAACATCACTTAAATTCTCCCCTTCCTCTCCATCCAAACTGCTATCACATTAATGCAAATACTTACCCTACCCTGCCTTGGTTTTGTATCACGTTTCTTGCTGACCTTCCTGCTTCCTGGCTCTCCCTGCTCCCATCCATACTGCATTCTACTGCCTAGATTATTTTCCTTCAAAAATGTTCAGACCATGTTTTCCCACTCCTTAAGAAACTCCAGTGGTTGCTTATCCAACTCCACATCAAACCAAAAACTCCTCACCATTGGCTTTAAAGCTCTCCATCACCTCGGCCCCTCATACCTTACCTCGCTACTCTCCTACCACAACCCACACACTTTGTAATGCTAACCTTCTCACTGTACCTCAATCTCACCTAACTCAAGATGTCTGAGTTGATGCCATGAGATGTAGTTAAGTCAGAGGGGAGCCCCCAAACCTAAAACAGTGCTTGGTGAGGGAACTCCTGATCACCCCCTTATTCCGCACCCAGGCCCCGTTTCCCCCAGGTCCTGTTTCCAACTCAGGCGTAGGTAGGTGGGAGGACTTTAAACTCTCAACTGTTTCCACTGGCACAGCTCCCCTGAGATTACCCTCTGTGGCTGAGCACGCCCAGCCTGCTGCTTCCCTCACTTCCCAACAGAAGTCAGCCCTGCCCCGTCCCTTCCACGTCTCTTTGCTGAAGCAGGGACAGCATCCACTTGCTTCAGAAGAGTCAGGGTGGCCCAGGTTCTCTCCCCCTGCCCCCTGCCCTCTAACCCAGGCAGGCTCTGACCTTTGATAATAATAATAATTATGATGGCATTTGTTAAGCGATTACTATGTGCCAGGCATTGTGCTAAGCACTGAGGTGGATACAAGCAATTCGGGATGGACGCAGCCCCCGGCCCTCGTGAGGCTCATAGTCTTAGTCCTCATTTTCAGGTGAGGTAACTGAGGCCCAGAGAAGTGAAGTGACTTCCCCAAGGTCACAGAGCAGACAAGTGACAGATCTGGGGTTGGAACTCATGACCCTCTGTCTATCAGGCCTGTGCTCTATCCATTATGCCATGCTTCTTCTTGATCTGGGCCTGAGAGACTGGCCTTGCTGGGAAACTCTGCCAGATCGAGAAGTGGGCAGAAGCCCAAATCACCATAGAAGTCTAGCCTGTGAGCTCTAAGTGGTCCCCAACCTGCTGTCAGTAATTGTTCTTTCCTTTTATGGTACTCGTTAAGCACTTACTATGTGTTAAAAACTGTTCCAAGCACTGGGGTTGGTACAAGTTAATTAGGTTAGACATAGTTCCTGTCCTACAAGGGGGCTCACAGTCTTAAGGAAGAGGGAGAATGGGTAGTGAATCTCCATTTTAAAGTCGAGGAAACTGAGGCATGGAGAAGTGAAGTGATTTGCCCAAAGTCACAGAGCAAGCAATTGGGAGATCAAATGACACAGTTAGTATTAGGACACAGATCCTTTGACTCCCAGGCCTGTGTTCTTCCCACTTGGGTACCCTACTTCTGGAATCCCAGAACTGGAAACCCAGGTCACTATCCCTGGGATTCCACCAGGGACCCCAAGGTCCCTTCAAAAGCTGGGCCTCAATATACATAATCAATCAATTAATTGTATTTATTGAGTGCTTATTGTGTATAGAGCACTGTACTAAATGCTTGGGAAATACAGTGTAACAATATAAATGTTGGTGGACACGTTCCCTGCCCACAAAATGAGTTTACAGTCTAGAGGGGGGAGACAGATAATTTAATATAAATAAATAATGGATATGTACCTAAGTGTTGTGGGGCTGAGGGAGGGGGAGGAAATGAGAGTCTATAAGTGTTTTAATTCAAGATAGGGGGCTCTTAATGCTGAAATAAAACTCAAGCCCCAAATGATTAAAAGGTCTTTTTGATCCACAAATTATTCAGTGCAGGAAACTTGTTAGTAAATATTCCAACAGGGTAATTTTGAAGAGAACAGAAACCATTTGAAACCTCTGTCTCTGTCCCGCTATTCTTTCTCTGCTCCATCTTTCTCAGGATCTGACCTTCTCTCCCCTGCCTCTGTCTCTGCCTCTTTCTCTCTCCCTCCTTCCTTCTCTCAGTCTCTGTCTCTATCACTGTCTCCCTACATGTCTATCTCTTTCTGTTGCACTCTGCCTTAATGCCCTGCCTCCGGCTCTCTATCTCTTTTCCTGTCTCTGCTCTCTTTGTGTCTCACTTTGCCTCTCTCTCCCTCTGTCTGACTGTCCAGCTTTCTCTCCCTCCCTCTTTTTCACTGTCTCTATTTCTGCCTTCAGACCTATTTGCCACCTCAGTCTCTGCCTCTCTGTCTCAGTCTCTGTCTCTCTCTGTGTCTCAATCTCTCTCTGCCACATCCCCTGCCCTCCCAACTCCTTTGTCTTCACCTGTTGTATATGGCCCTAAGCAGGTTCCCAAAGGTCAAGGAAAGAAATTAACTGATTCATTCCAAGTAAGTAGGGAAGGTGCTGAAAGATAACAGCCAAGATAAAGCAACCCAGAGTGAGCCCGGAGAAGAAGGGAGAGTCCTCTTCTGTCTCCTTACCAGTGTTGTCTGGCCTGTGTTCACAACAAGATCGTATATCTGACAATATCCTCTCCACTAATGCTTTGCAGACTCAAGGTATATGATACTAGCCCAAGCCTGAACTCTCCCGGGAAATCAGGCTGAGGCATAAAGGAGGAAGTCTGCTCGTAAAACCCGGCAGGCAGGCCGTGGGGATCCCCCAGGCCCAGCAGAGGGGGCCGTGAGACCGTCGGACAGGGTGAGTTGCCCGCTGTGGTCAGGGAATCTGTTTTTTGTTACTTTGTAGTAATAATCATAATTATGGTATTTGTTAAGCTCTTATTATGTGACAAGCACTGTTCTAAGCATGGGGGTAGATACAAGGTAATCGGGTTGTCCCATGTAGAGCTCACAGTGTTAATCCCCATTTTACAGATGAGGTAGCTGAGGCACAGAGAAGTCAAGTGACTTGCCCAAGGTCACACAGACAAGTGGTAGAGCTGGGATTAGAACCCACGTCATCTGACTCCCAAGCCTGTGCTCTTGCCACTAGGTCATGCTGCTTCTCTCATAGTCTCCGAAGCGCTTAGTACAATACTCTGCACACAGTGCTCAGTAATTAAGATTGAATAAATGAATCAACCCACGGGGACCGGATATCATGAGCCGGCTAATAGGAGGATATGGCATCTTCCTGCTGCAGGTGGGAAACGAGCTCCTTTTATCCGTTCAGTCTCTCCCATCATTCTCTCCGAAGCACCAACCTCAAAATGAAAATCATAAATAATATCACCGGTGTCTATTAAGTGTTCCCTCCATGCCAAGTACTGGGCTGACCCTTGGGGCAGATACAGGTTAATCAGATTGGACACAGTCCCTGACTCACTTATCACCACTTTACAGATGAAGAAACTGAGGCCCGAAGAGGTGAAACGACCTGCCCTAGGCCACCAAGCAGAACTGAAACTGGAAAGCCGCATGGTCTAGTGGTTAGAACACTGGCTTGGGAGTCGGAAGGACCTAGGTTCTAATCCAGATTCACCACTTGTCTGTTGTGTGAGCTTAGGCAAATTACTCTATGCCTCATTTACCTCATCTGTGCAATTCTCTGTGCCTCAGTTACCTCATCTGTAAATGGGGATTAAGACTGCGAGCCCCATGTGGGACAAGGACTGTATCCAACCTGATTCTCTTATATCTATCCCAGCTCTTAGAACTGTGCCTGGCACAGAGTAAACCCTTAACAAATACCACAGTTATTATCATTATTATTATTGTTAATATGATGATGATATTACTCCCTCCTCTCCATAATTCATTTTAGTATCTACCTCTCCGACTGGATTGTAACCTCCTTGTAAGCAGGGATCATGTGGGTACACATTGTGCTCTCCTGAACGCTCAGCCCAGTGCACAGCACACAGCGGGTATTTGATAAATTCTCTTTGATTGATTAATCGATTGTTGGCTTGAGGGATGCAGCATGGTGCAGTGGATAGATCACGGGCCTGGGAGTTGAAGGTCATCGGTTCTAATCCCTGATCCTCACTTGTCTGCTGTGTGACCTTGGGCAACTCACTTAACTTCTCTGTGTCTCACTTACCTCACCTATAAAATGGGGATTGAGTCCATAAGCCCCTTGTGGGACAGGGACTGTGTCCAACCCAATTTGCCTGTACCCACCCCAGCTCTTAGTACAGTTCCTGGCACATAGTATGTGCCTAACAAATTTCATAATGATTATTATTATTACTATTAGTATGCATGCAGGGCAAATTCAACCTGTAGCTCAGCTTAAATCTGTGGGTCCATCAGGATTAAAATGCCCCGAGGGTCTTGATTGCTTCAGGCAGCAGACTGGAAAGAGGCGTGTCAGATTCTGGAGAAACTTGGGTGGAGGAACAGGGAGAGATGCCCCATGCCCCCACCCCCTCCTCCAACACACACATGCTGAAGAACCATCACTTCCTGGACACCAGGCAAAGGGTAGGGGAGGTCAGAGGTCAAATGGAAACAGTGTTATGAAGGGGATGGTGCAGCTGCCTGGAGGTCGGTAGTCACATGTAGAGCTCTCTCAGGAGGAAGGGAAGGGTGGCAGCTTTTGAGGAAGGATAGAGCAGCACAAGATTGGGAGTCAGGAGACCTGGGTTCCAATCCTGGCTCCACCACTTGCCTGATGTGAGACCTTGGGCAACTCATTTAACTTCTCCGCCTCAGTTTCCTTATCTCTTAAATGGAGATTTAATACCTGTTGTCCCTCTTTTTAAGATCTTGAGAGCTGTGTGGAACAGGGACTGTGACCTCCCTGATTATCTTTTCTCTATCCCAATGTTTAGAACAGTGCTTGGCACATAATAAAGTGCTTAACAAACACTACAATTATAAAAATGGGTTTAAAATATCTGTTTCCCACCTACGCTTAAGACCATGAGCTCCATGTGGGACAGGCAGTGTTTCTAATATGACTGTACTGTATCTGTACTGCCCAGATTTTAGGAATTCTTTGGTGCAGAATAGGCACTTAAGAAGAGCCAATTTAAATTGTGAACCCCGTGTAGGACAGGGACTCTGTCCAACCTGATAAACTTGGGTCAATCCAGCACTCAGAACAGCACTTGACACATAATACTAATGCCCCCCCCCCCCATTCTATTTTCATTACGGTTATTACTATTTTGACTATTATTATCCTCTATGACTGTAGTGGGAATACAAGCAACTCTGTTGTATTCATTGATTCATTCAGTTGTTATTATTGAGCACTTACCATGTGCAAAGCACTGTACTAAGTGCTTCGGAGAGTATACTATAAACAGACACACTCCCTGCCGACAATGAGCTTACTCTCCCAAGTAATTAATGTAGTACTCAGCACACAAGAAACAGTTCAATAAATGTGGCTGGTTGATCGATTATTATTATTAGCTTTTCAGCAGACTGGCATGAAGCAGAGCTGGTCTCTGTGAGCCTCACTTTGACCTGGAGACACTGAGGCTGGTGTGGGGCTAGGGAGGCCACAGACCATGGCTACCGAAGGACAAAGGGAACCAGTGGAGTCCAGCCAGATGGGCCCTCTACTCTGCTTCCCTGGGACATTATCTGGGACATTCCCTGGGCCATTATCCCTCTAGACTCTGGGCTTGTTGTGGGCAGGAATGTGTCTCCTTGTTGTTATAGTGTACTCTCCCAAGCTCTTTGTACAGTGCTTTGCACACAGTAAGCGCTCAATAAATATGATTGAATGAATGAATGAATTCTGCAAAAGTAAGCAAAAGGGTCATAGTTGGGTCTGAGGTCCCTGGCTCCCAGATCCTGGACTCTTCCCGCCAGACCACAGTGCTCCTCAGGACACTACACTTGTCCACACCACCTTTTTTTTTTTAAATGATATTTGTTAAGGCTTATTATGTGTCAAGCACTGCCTTAAGTGCTGGAATAGGTACCTGATCATTAGGTTGGGCCTCAAAGTATAAGTAGGAAGGGGAAAAGGAGAACTGAGACACAGAGAAGTGAAGTGACTTGCCCAAGGTCATACAGCAAGTAACTGGACAAACCTCTATTAGAAACCAGGTCCTCTCTTTTTCCACTAGGCCATGGTGCCTTCTCCTTCTTCTCCTTTTTCTCTTCACCCCTCAGAGTGCAAGACAGGAGACTGGAGAGGAGCAAAAACTGGTTTGGACACTATCTCTCCTTCGCTTCCCTATGCCTCGGTTTAGCATGGCACAGTGGATGGAGCACAGGCCATGGAGTCAGAAGGTCATGGATTCCAATTCCACTTATGTCACTTGTCTGTGTGAACTTGGGCAAGTCACTTCACTTCTCTGTGCCTCAGTTAGCTCATCTGTAAAATGAGGATTGAGACTGTGAGCCCCACATAGGACAGGGACTGTATCCCACCCAATTTGCCTGAATCCACTCCAGTGCTTAATACAGTGCCTGACACATAGTAGTGTTTAACAAATACCAAAATTATTCTTCTTCTTATTAAAAGACAAGATCGCTGATTGCTCTTAAGGTACTTTTAGTCCAACTGGACTGTACTTAGTGCTTGGGAAGGTACAGTTCAACAAAGCTGATAGACACATTCATTCATTCATTCAATAGTATTTATTGAGCGCTTACTATGTGCAGAGCACTGTACTAAGTGCTTGGAGTGTATAATTCGACAACAGGTAGAGACAATCCCTGCCCAATAACGGGCTCACAGTCTAAATGGGGAAACATTCTCTGCCTACAACGAGCTTATGGTCTAGGGGGAAATTTCAGAGCTGGGAGCAAGTGGATTTAGTGCAGAAAATAATTCCAGAGAGGAGGAAAAAGAAACTGGAAAGAGAGTTAGGTGAGGCATAGCTCTCTCCCTCTTCAATTACTGGGTGCAGAGCACTGTACTAAGTGCTTGGGAAAGTACAATACGACAGAGATGGGAGACTTGATCCCTGTCCACGAAGAGCTTACATTCTACAGGGGGAGACTGACCTCGAACCCAAGGGCAATCAGCCAAAGGCACCTTGGTGGCGATGACACGAGGTGGGTTCAAAGCCAGGGCAGAAGGGCCAGCCGCCTGGTGAGCCGGAAGGGGTGGATATCAAGCAGACTATAGGATCTGGGTATAATTCCTACCTGTTACACTGGTTCCTAGCACTTAGTACAGTGCTCTGCACTCAGTAAGCACTTAATAATTACCATTACCACTACTACTACTATGACTACTACTACACTATTACAACCTAGTACTAGTTGTACCAAGAAGCGGCATGGCTTAGTAGATTGAGCATGGGTCTGGGAATCAGAAAGTCAAGGGTTCTAATCCTGACTTTGCCACTTATCTGCTGTGTGACCTTGGGCAAGTCACTTCTCTTCTCTAGGCGTCAGTTACCTCATCTGTAAAATGAGGATCGAGACTGTGAGCCCCACATAGAACAGTGACTGTGTCCAACCTAATTTGCTTGTATTCACCCCAGCACTTAGACCAGTGCCTGGCACATAGTGAGTGCTTAACAAATACCAAAATTATTATTATTTTTATTACTTCTGTCTCTCAGAGAATGGCATTACTTCAGACTCTACTGATGCATTCTGCTCATTCTTTGAGGAGCTGTGCAAGGATATTACAATCCAGCTTTATAAATCAATCAATAGTATTCATACCATTACGATGATCATTATTGTTGTTGCTGTTGTTTTTATTGCTATTATTACTGTTGTTGCTGTTATAATTATCATTAGGAAAGAGTTATAGCCAAAATTGTCCTTGTAATTCCAGCCTGAACCAGAGGTTTCCATTTACCACACACTCCAGCACACTCTTTCAAAGCTCAGGATTTTGGCTGACATCTCACTTGCTAAATATGCTTGAAGCGCAGGTACATCTATGCCATCCTCTTCCTCCTCCTGCCCTCCCTCCCACCCTCCCCAGCCCCCATGTGCTTGGAGTAGAGAGAAAAAACCCTTCCTCCTCCTGTCTTCCTCCTCCTCCTGGTCCTTCCTGGTTTCCTCCTCCTTTTTTAAAATGGTATTTGTTAAGTGCTTACTATGTTCTGGGGTAGACACACACTAATCAGGTTGGTTACAGTCCATGTCCCATATGAAGCTCACAATCATAATCCCCATTTTACAGATGAAGTAACAGGCACAGAGAAGTGAAGTGACTTGCCTGAGGTCACACAGCAGACAAGCATCAGAGTCCAGATTGCAACCCAGGTCCCCCCCCTTCACCTCTCCGCAGCATAACCCTCTTTTCCCCCCATTTCCCTCTCCTCCTCCCCCTCTCCCTTCCCATCCCCTCAGCACTGTACTCGTCTGCTCAACTGTATATATTTTCATTACCCTATTTATTTTGTTAATGAAATGTACATCGCCTTGATTCTATTTAGTTGCCATTGTTTTTACGAGATGTTCTTCCCCTTGACTCTATTTATTGCCATTGTTCATGTCTGTCTATCTCCCCCAATTAGACTGTAAGCCCGTCAAAGGGCAGGGACTGTCTCTATCTGTTGCCGACTTGTTCATTCCAAGCGCTTAGTACAGTGCTCTGCACATAGTAAGCGCTCAATAAATACTACTGAATGAACATGCCCTTTCCATTAGGCTACCCCCTAAGCCACCTTCTCCCCCTCTTCTTCCTCCTCTTCTTCATCCCCCTCTTCTTCTTCCCCTTCCTCTTCCTCCTTCTTGTCCTCTTTGTCCTCTCTCTCATCCCTTCCTCCTCCTCTCCTCTTCATCACCCCCACCACCTCCCCCCTCCCTCACCCTCTTCAAACTCCAGCACACTTCCCTTCACCAGGCTTATGTTTCCCGAGCCTGCAGCAAGCTTGATTTATGAGCAGATAGCGAAAACACAACAGCAAGGCCCGACACCATATGCTCTGCTATTTTTAGCTTGGCTGAATGAGGAGCGAATGGGATAAATGATAACCATCTTCAAGTCTTGGAAGGCTGAAAGAATCCACATTTGACAAGAAGGTTGCCCAGAGGCCTGTTCACTCCTGAATGAAGTGAGTGGGGAGGAGGGGGCTGATAACAGGAAAGGTCTCCTCTTGGATGAGAGCCCAGGGGAGGTGGGCTATCTCGTCTATCTCCCGGCAGAGGACCCCTTTCCCACATCCTCTCCCTAGGCTGGAACTCCTTCCCGCTGCGTATACACCAGATCACTACTCTCTCCACCTTCAAAGCATTACTAAGGTTGCATCTCCTCCAAAAGGCCTTCCCCAGTTAAGCCCTCTTTTCCCCATCTCACTCTTCTCACTCTTTGCATCACCTTTGAACTTGGATCTGTGACCTTTGCACATTAGATATTCACCCCACCCCCAATCCCACAGCACTTATTTACATATCTTTAATTTGTATATTGAAATTATTTATTCTTATTAATGTCTCTTTACCCCTCTAGACTTTAAAACTGTTATGGGCATGGAATGTACCTAATTGTGTTGTATTGTACTCTCCCAAGAGCTTAGTACAGTGCTCTGCACATACGATTTATTGATTGGGGTAGCCTCAGAGGGAAGTAATGGGGGCCTCTGATCTAGAGACACCTGGAAATCTGATGGGAGTGACTGGAAATGCTGTGAGGACAGGAAAGAGACACATTATGTGAAAGACCTTTAGGAAATAAAGGTGTTATCCAAATTCCAAGTATTAAGGCACCTGACATATAGCCAACCACTCAGGAGCAAATAATAATTTAAATAACTGTGTGAAGCAATGTGATCTAGTGTATATACCACAGGCCTGGGAGTCAGAAGGACCTCAATTCTAATGCCAGCTCTGCTACTTATGTGCTGTGTGGCCTTGGACAAGTCACTTCACTTCCCTCTGCTTTTGTTTCCTCATCTGTAAAATGGTAATTAAGACCTTGAATCCCATGTGGGACATGGACTGTATCCAATCTGATTATCATGTATCTATCTCAGTGCTTAATACATCATCTGGCACATAGTAAGTGCTTGACAATTACCACAAACAAATTTCACTTAGATAAGCAGCATGGCTCAGTAGAAAGAGCATGGGCTTAGGAGACAGAGGTCATGGGTTCTAATCCCTGCTCCGCCACCTGTCAGCTGTGTGACTCTGGGCAAGTCACTTGACTTCTCGGTGTCTAGTGATGTCATCTGAAAAACAGGGATTAAGACTGTGAGCCCCATGTGGGACAGCCTGATAACCTTGTACCTACCCTAGTGCTTAGAACAGTGCTTGGCACATAATAAGCAATTAAAAATGCCATTATTATTATTATTATTATTATTATTATAAGACTGTAAACTCTATGTGAGCAGGGAATGTCTCTTTCAACTCTGTTGTACTTTCCTAAGTGATTAGTACAGTGCTCTGTGCTCAATAAATACCATTGATTAAGAGAATACCCAGGTGGGAATTACACATGGTCCTGTCCATCGGGGGTGCTCACAATCTGTGAATCCTAGAGTTTTTGACTAGACTCCAGGTCTTCAACTCTTAGTCTTCTGCTCATTCCTTTACAGTACACTGCCTCTGCCTGATAACTCAATCAATGGTATTGACTGAGCCCTGACTCTGTGTGGGCCACTGTATCAAGAGCTTGGGAGAGCACGAGTTAGAGTTTGAATTTCCTGGCCCTTCCCTTCCCAGGCTGTCACCAAATCTTCTTACTTCCACAGGTCACTCTGGTGGGCTGGGACGAATCACTGCTGTGAGGTACAGTTGGGAACTGTTGACCTCAGGGCCGCTGGCTAGGAGGTGGAGGAGGAGAAGAAGCATGTCAGGACAAACATGGTCTTACATAGCAGTTACAGGAAACAGCTGGGGGAAGTAGGACCTGGCTGTGCCCCAAATGGGACTCCGGGAGAGGCCTGTGTGTCCCATGAATCACTGGGCTGGAACGGCAACAGCATTTAGCTTGGCCTAGCCTCCCAAAATGCCCCTTCGGGCCCTTTGAGAAACACAAACAGCCCAATTTCCCACTTACAGTAATAATAATAATAATCATAATAATAAAAAATAATAATGGTATTTGTTAAGTGTTTACTATATGCCAAGCCCTGTTCTAAGCGCTGAGGTACATAAAAGGTAATGAGGTTGGACACAGTTCCTGACCCTCATGGGGCTCACAGTCTTAATCCCCATTGTACAAATGAGGTAACAGAGGCAAAAAGAAGTTGCGACTTGCCCAAAATCACACAGCAGACACACAGCAGACACAGCACGGAGCTGGATTTAGAACCTCTGACCTCTGACTCCCAAGCCCGGGATCTCGCCAGTAGGCATACTGATTGGATTTTCCCTGCTGAGAGTTTACTGTCTGGGTTTACCCATTGGCCCTGGTTTCATGATAGCGGGAAAGTAGAGCACCTCCTCCAAGAGGCCTTACCTGATTAAGGCCTCATTTCCTTTTCCCCACTCCCTTCTGTGTCACTCTGACTTGCTCCCTTCATTAATCCTCTGCTCAGTCCCACTACACTTATATATATATATATATCTGTAAGTTATTTATTTATGTTAATTTCTGTCTCCCTCCTCTAGACTGTAAGCTAGAAAGCTTTCAGTAAATACCATTGATTGATTGATAATCCCTGCCCTCAGGGAGCTTTCAATCTAGTGAGGGAGACAGACACTTAAAGAAATCACGGGTAGAGGGGAGTAGTAGAGTTTATAAGGTTTGTGCTTTCAGTGCTCCAGGTGTTGTGGAGATTTAAGTCCTTCCTAGTGATCCACTGGACTCTCTGCTCTCTCAGCTCCCAAATGCTGGCACACCTCAGCACCCCAAGAAGAGGAAAGGATTTGAGAGTAGAGGGAAAAATGTCTGAATCTAGGATGGGCCCTGGGTGTGTGCATCAGGGAATTCTGGACATCCGGAGTGGCCAGGAAGAGAGGGAAAGAACTCAGGACTGGAACAGCCCAAAATCTTCTCCTGAACGCTGTCCTGAATTTAATCCTGGATGCTGACCTGAAAACCCTTCTGATTCAACTTGGATACGGCAGGGTCGGATTTTGACAGGGGCGAGAGTTCCTGCCTGAAGCTGTAGATGTCTATTTCCGGCGGCTTCTGGTGAGGGAGGTGGTCGGCAGAGCCTGTTGGGCCTGGCGACAATTCTGGGTGACCCTGTCCTGCCTAACCAAGGCTGGAAAGGCCTGGCGCCCCCTGCTCCTCCCCTCCCCTCCTCCCCCCCTTCACCTCTCTGCAGCTAAACCCTCTTCTCCCCCCTTTCCCTCTCCTCCTATCCCCTCTCCCGTCCCACCCCCTCAGCACTGTACTCTTCAGCTCGACTGTATATATCTTTATCACCCTATTTATTTTGTTTATTTTGTTTAATGAGATGTACATCACCCTGATTCTATTTAGTTGCCATTGTTTTTATCAGATGTTCTTCTCCTTGACTCTATTTATTGCCACTGTTCTTGTCTGCCTGTCTCCCCCGATTAGACTGTAAGCCCGTCAAAGGGCAGGGACTGTATCTGTTGCCGATTTGTACATTCCAAGTGCTTAGTACAGTGCTCTGCACATAGTAAGTGCTCAATAAATACTACTGAATGAATGCTCTGACTAGAACTGGTCCAGGAGGGCCGGCTCTCCTCCACAGACTTGTCATATCTGCCACATCTCGTCATCGCCCAGACTTTCAGCAATGGTTTCCTACATATGTTGCACATGCAAAGAGCTCCCCTGTCTCAGCCAGAAAAGAGACAAGATGGGTCGCTCTGCCACAATAATATGTCCCCTTGGGGACATGATGCATCCAGGCTGTGAGCAGGAAGTATTCTGACCTCTGCTGGTAAGCAGTGCCCAACACCTCAGAAGCCAACTCGAAACTGTAAGCTCATGTGGGCAGGAAATGTGCCTATTTATCATTATAGTGTATTCTCCCTAGCATTTGGTACAGTGCTCTGCACACAGTAAGCGCTCAATAAATACGATTGAATGACTGACTTTCCCCATAATTCTTTGACAGCAGCCGATCAATTAATCAATCAATCAGTGGCATTTATCAAGCACTTACCATGTGCAGAGAGTTTGAGAGAGTACAATTTGAGAGGTGGTAGACATGATCTTTAGCCTCAGGGAACTTGACAATCTAGTGGAGTAGACAGATATTTAAATAAATCACAGCTAGGGGAAGAGGGATACAACCTCCTCCCTATATTATGGTATTTGTGAAGTGCTTACTATGGGTCTGGTATTGTTCTAAGTGCTGGGGTAGACACAAGGTTATCAGGTTAGTCACAATCCTTGACCCACATGGGGCTCATAGTCTAGGTAGGAGGGAGGGAGATTTCATCCCCAATTTACAGATGAGGAAACTAAGGCTCAGAAAAGATTTGCCCAAGGTCACACAGAAGATAAGTAGCAGAGCTGGGATTAGAACCCAGGTCCTCTGACTCCCAGGATCCTGCTCTTTCCACTAGGCCATGCTGCTTCTAGACTGTGAGCTCCATGTCAGACAGGGACTGTGTCCCACTTGATTATCTTGTATCCATCCCAGAGCTTACTAGTATGCCAAGCACTGTATTATTATTATTGTTATTATTATTATTACATCTTTTTCCAGTGACTTCTTTCTAGGGAATACCTACGTCCTACTCCCTGACCGTTGGTGCTCCCCAGTTCCCACTATCCATGATAAGAAGCACAAAGCTGATGCAGTTTTCTTTTTCTCCCTGGATCCCCTTCACACAGGTGTGTGTGCATGTTTATGCACATTTAAGTGCTTGCTACATGCTAAGCACTGGGGTCCCTATAAGATATTCAAGTCGGATTTGGATACAGTCCCTGTCCTACATAGTCTGGGGTGGAAGGAGGGAGTTGGCTATAGAATCCCTATTGTACAGGTGAAGAAACTGAAGCAGAGAGAAGTGAAGTGACTTCCCTAAGTCACATGGCAGGCAAGTGGAAGAGTTGAGATTAGAATCCAGTCATCCTGACTCCCAGGTGTGTGCTCTCTATACTACCTCATGTCACTTCTCAATCAACTTTCCTTTTCAAGCTTTCAGTATGTTGATGAACTAGAATAGAGTGATTAAAGACTATTTCAATTTAGCATTAGATAGTGGCAGAGCTTTAGTTTTTTAGCAGATGGTGACTTTTTACTGACTAGGATGTGAAAGCACACTGAAAATCAAGATTTGATCTATGACCACCTAAAATAATCAAATGCAAAATCTCATAATTAGTATAGATTTAGAGAAGCAGCATGGCTGTGTAGATGGAGCAGGAACCTGGGAGTCATAAGAAACTGGGTTCTGATCCTGGCCCCACCACTGATCTGCTGTGATCTTGAGCAAATCACTTCACTTGACTGCCTCAATTCCCTCTTCTGAGAAATGGAGATTAAAACTGTGAGCCCCATATGGGACATGGACTTTGTCCAACCTAATTATCTTGTGTCAGCTCCTCCACTCAGTACAGTGCCTGACACATAGTAAGTGCTTATATACCATTAAAAAAAGGACTCACCTTGCTACTTGATTATGTAATGCTATCCTTGGTATTTTTCATCTTTGTTTTAAATATAATTTCTTCTATTTTGATTCTAAGTTGATCCCGTTAGACTGTAAAGTCTTTGAGGGCTGAGATCCTATCTGCCCATAATGGGTAATGAATGCTAGTGATTGACTGACTGATCAAAATTCTGGATCTTAGAAACATAGAAATATGCTTTCTACTATTTCCTATGAGGAAACTGCTTTGATTTGACAATCGACTTTCATGGAACCAGTTGAGAGCATTACCTGGGGAGAGAAGTCACAATTCTTTTCTTGGAAAATAGGTGTGTGGGGGGGGTCCCCATTCTTCCTTTCCCTTTTCTCCCTTCCCCACCCCCACCTCCCTCCTTCCCTCCCCACCCCTCTTTCTTCCACCCACTTATCCCAGATGCCAATGCAGAGAATATGCAGAGGTGGTCAGGGAACGTGTATCAGTTCTGTTATATTGTGCTCTCCCAAACTCTTAGTACAGTGCTCTGCACACAGTAAGTGCTCAGTAAATATGATTGATTAAATGTTGGATGGATGACAGTTCTGTCCACTTGGCAAGGATCCAAGTAACCTCACTTTACCTCACTTTTTGGGATCCCCGAAAAACAGGAGTGAAAACAATTTTCTCACCACCTCCGTTTCTTAGACATCTACTAGTTCTAGTCATTGAGTACATGTTGGGAGTGATGGCATTTCCTGGTTCTGTGACTGCGGGAATGATGTTATTGCACTCTCCTAAGAGCTTAATATAGTGCTCTGCACAGAGTAAGTGCTCAAAACTACAATGGTTTGACTGATTCCACAGCTCTAGAGGTTTCTGAAGTGCTACTCGCACATTCTGGGCACTGCCTGTCATGTATCCACTAGGGCACAGAGAGCCACAGGCATGGAGATGGGCAGGGGTGCAACACATGGTAAGGTGCATGTCTGGTCTTTGCCTATATTGGCCAATTTCTGGCGTTGCTGGGACTTCAGGATGAGAAGCATCAGGGTCTTCTGGATTGATAATTGGATTGGGAGTGAGGAGACCTAGTAATAATAATAATAATAACAATTAAGCCATTTGTTTAGTTTTTACTGTGTGCCCTGGCACTGAACTAGAGAAGTAGCATGGTGTAGTGGATCAAGCATGGGCCTGGGACTCAGAAGGTCTTGGGTTCTAACCCTGGCTCCACCACTTGTCTGTTGTGTGACCTTGGGCAAGACATTAACTTCTCTGTGTCTCAGATACCTCATCTGTTAGTACAGTACTCTGCACACAGTAAGCGCTCAATACATACGATTGAATGAGTGAGGATTGAGACTGTGAGCCCCACGTGGGACATGGGCTGTGTCCCACATGATTAACTTGTATCTACCCCATTGCCTAGGCTATAGTACAGTGCATGGCACATAGGTGCTTAATAAATATCATTTAAAAAAAAACAACTAACCTCTGGGGTAGGTCCAAGTAAATCAGGTCGGACACAGTCCCTGTTCCACATGGGGTTCACAGTTTAAGTAAAAGGGAGAACAGGTATTGAATCTCCATTTTAGAGGTGATGAAACTAGGTTTTAATTCTCACTCCATCATTTGCTTACTGTGTGACATTGAACAAGTTGTGACTTCTCTGTTCCTCAGTTTCCTCATCTCTAAATTGACCATTCAATACCTTTTCCCCCCTCCTGTTAGATGCAGAAAAGGGACTGTTTCCAATTGGATTATCCTGCATCTACCCCAGCACTGAGCACATAAGCACATATCAAAAACCACTATCATTATCAACATTATTAGGATCCAGAATCCAGATCTCCCAATTTTTTTTATGATATTTGTTAAGCCCTTACTATGTGCTAGGCACTCTACTAAGCGCTGAGGTAGACCTAAGCAAATCAGGTTGGACCCAGTTCCTGTCCAACATAATTCCCATTTACAGATGAGGTAACTGAGGTCCAGAGAACTTAAGCGACTTGTCCAAGGTCCCAAAGCAGAAAAATGGTGGGGCCAAAATTAGAACCCAGGTCCTCTGACTCTCTGGCCCATGCTCCCCGAGCACTGCACTTCACCGAATACTTGAGCATCGGAAGACTACATCACTCAGACCGGGGAAACCCAGAGAGAAGCAGGCTTGAGAGACATCCGTTGGTCCGTGTCTGATCTCACCGCAATCCGCTTCTGCAGTCTGGCGCGTCCGACAGGGCTTGCTGAAGACTAATGGCCGTCTGACTTCATTAATTCTCCGGCGAACGCCAAGTTCAGAAAGCTGTTCCTCTGCCGACCCCAGACGTCTGACCATGCCAATAAATCAGGCAGCCTTGGTTTGGGTGGAATAGACCCGGGACTCCCTGACTCACCTGGAGTAGATTTAAACTCTGCCCCAGCTGTCTAGTTTGGGGAGAGGAGGGGATCTGTTCAGCTTGGCTGAGCCCCCGCATCCCAATCACTTGAGCTATTTATTTGTGCTTCATCGTGCGCCAGCCAAAGAGTCTTGGCCCGGAAAGAGCCGGGCTGTATCTCTGCCAGTCAAGTGACGGTAATAAATGTATGAACAAGAGTCTTTTGTCCATGAAGCAAGGGGGAATTCTGAAGGAAAATTGTCCCTTTAATGTTCCGCTCTCTCTAATTCCCTAGCCCTCCTATAATTATGGTATTTATTGAACTCTTAGTAAAATGTCCCACACTGTGCTAAGCACTGGAATAGATCTAAAACAATGGGGAAGGAGCATGGCTTAGTGGAAAGAGGATGGGCTTGGGAGTCAGAGGATGTGAGTTCTAATCCTGGCCCCACCGCGTGTCTGCTGTGTGACCTTGGACAAGCCACTTGTCACTTAGGCAAACCTCTGTGCCTCAGTTTCCTCATCTGTAAAATGGGGATGAAAACTGGGAGCCCCATGTGGGACAACCTGATTACCTTGTATCTACCCCAGTGCTTAGAACAGGGTTTGGCATATAGTAAGTGCTGAACAAATATTATCATTATTATTATTAGATAAGACATGGGCCCTGACCCACAGAAGAGCTCACAATCTAAGAGGTGAGGTGAGTGGATATCTTCAATCCATTTTATAGGTGAGAAAACTGAGGCACAGAGAAGTTATGGGACTGGCCAAAAGTCACACAATAGGCAAGTCTTCTCACTCCAATCTTGTGGTCTTTCTACCAGGGCATGTTGCTACCTGATTCTTCAAAACTAAGACACTTTGGGACTGAGAACCTGCATGGAAGACTTCTTTGTTCATTTGTTTCTGGTATTTATTAAGCACTTACTATAGGCTAGATAGCGTACTGAGCACTGGGGTAGATACAAACTAATCAGATTGGACACCATCCATGTCCCACATGGGACTCAGTCTTAATCCCCATTTGACAGATGAGGTAACTGGGGCACAGAGGAGTTGAGTGACATGACCAAGGTTACACAGCAGATAAGAGATGGAGCCAGGGTTAGAATCCAGTTTCTTCTGACTCCCAGGCCAGTTTGCTCTATCCACTAAACCACACTGCTTCTCTAATATTTGAGCCCATTCCATGTTGACTGAAAAGCATTCCCTCCCTCTTCCCCCACACCGAGCAGGATCAGCTTCAGACAGTAAGTCTCTAAGGTGGTTGCCGCAGGATCCAATATGCTACCCGAGGGTAGGTATCATGTCTAACAACTGTATTATGCTCTCCTAAGCTCATAGAACAGTGGTCTGCACACACTAAGAGCTATGGAAGGTGCAAATACTTAAGTGCTTAGGGAGTAAGAAGGGTTGAGGAGGCAGTAGTTGGCAGGGAATTGCGTGGGAAAATGACAGATGAATCAAGGAAGACTTCTTGGTGGAGATGTGATTACAGGAGGACTTTGAAGATAGAACAGTGGTCTGCTGGATGTGAAGGCAAAAAGGAATTCTGGGGCAAAGGGAGAGAGTGAGCAAGTGGCCAATGGCAGGAGAGATCGGAAGGAAGTACAGTGAGTAGATTGGTTTGAGGAGAAAGAAGGGTGAGAGCTGGGGTGTAGTGGGAAAGAGGGTGGATAAGTAGGGGGTGAGCAAGAAATTGAGTGCCTTAAAATTTTTGTTGTGGTACCTGTCGACCCTAAGCTCCTCCTGTAGGCTGTAAAATTGCTTTTCTAATGGTATTTGTTAAGCAGTTAGGATGTGTCAAGCATTGTTCTAAACTCTGGAGTAGGTACAAGTTAATCAGGTTGGGCACAGTTCATGTCCCACATGGGGCTCACCGTCCACTACCCCAGTGCTGAGCATAGCGCTTAGCCCATGGTAAGCATGTTATCAAATATGTATCTTCCCCAGAACATAATCCATTGCTTGGGACAATGAAAATGCTTAATAAATACCATCCTTATCATTGTGGTGTTCTGTATTGATATAGTATTTCTTTCCACCTGTGTCCATTACCAACATTCCAATAACCTTTATAGATTTTGGGGTTAGATTGTGATAGATTCAGGGACTAAATCTTATAATAATGTTAATAATAATAATGACAACAGTATTGATACAGAGCTTTGCACACAGTAAGTGTTCAATAAATACGATTGAACAACTGAAAGAATAATAATGATAATGAATAATAATGATAATAATAAGAATAATAAGAATTTTAGTACTTGTTAAGTACTGACTTAGTGTCAGGCACTGTACTAAGAGCTGGGGTGGATACAAGCAAATCGGGTTGGACACAGTCCCTGTCCCACATGGGGTTCACAGTTTCAATCCCCATTTTACAGATGAGAGAACTGAGGCACAGAGAAGTTAAGTGATTTTCCCAAGATCACACAGCAGACAAGTGGCATAGAGGGGATTAAAACCCATGTTCTTCAGAGTCCCAACATTGTGCCCTATCCACTGCACCATGCTGCTACAATAATTATTATTAATATTCATTAGGGGCTTAATTTGTGCCAAGCTCTGGGGTAGATACAAGAGAATCAGATCAGACATCATCCTTGTCCCATATGAAGCTTAAATGCTTCATCCCCATTTTACAGATGAGGTAATGGAGGCACAGAGAAGTGAAGTGACTTGTCCAAGACCACGTAGGAGACAAGTGGCAGAGCTGGGATTAGAACCTATGGCCTTCTGACTCCCAGGCCAGTGGCAGGTGATGTTATAATTGGCAAAAATACCCAAATCACTGACCCTGTTAGTCTATCCATTGTTATGGCGGAGGGGATTAGAAGGTTGTGGGTCAGCTACATCAGAACCAGTCCTGTCTGGGGACATGAGTTTGAGCGGGTCAGCTGGCCATAATGCCCAGAGTGATCAGGCCCAGAGATATATGTGACATCACAAGCAACATTCCCAGCAGTCATGATATTGGTTAAGCTCTTACTATGAGCCAAGTGTTGGGTTACAAGATAAGCAGATCAGACACAGTCTCTGACCCACATCGGGTTCACGGACTAAGGGAAACTGATGAGGAAATTGAGGACCAGAGACTTACCCAAGGTCACACAGCAGGCAAGTGGTGGAACCAGGATTAGAACCCTGGTCCCCTGGCTGCTGGGTCCTGGAGCTTTTCACTATTCATTCATTCAGCCAATCATATTTATTGACCCCTTACTGCCTGCAGAGCACTGTACTTAGCACTTGGAAGAGTACAATGCAACAATAAACAGACATATCCCCTGCCCACAATGATCTTACAGTCTAGACCCGGGGCGACAGACATCAATATAAATAAATAAATGATACCTAGGTACATAAATGCTGTGGGGCTGGGAGCGGGAAAGACCAAAGGGAGCAAGTCAGGGCCATGCAGAAGAGAATGGGAGAAGAGGAAAGGTGGGGCTTAGTCTGGGAAAGCCTCTTGGAAAATGTGCCTTCAAATCCTCACTGAGTTACACTGGTTTATGGCATGTATGGTGATATCATTTAAATGCCATATGGCAGAAGCCTGTCTGTTCTCACCCAAATTTTCCTGAATTTAGAAGATGTGATCAAAATACCTGTCGCCCCCTCACCCTGGCAACTTGCTCCTCAGGTACTCCACCCGGAGCCACAGCATCAGAGACAGGCTTCACTCTGAGAACAGCATAATAATAATGATGATGGCATTTGTTAAGCATTTACTATGTGTCAAGCACTGTTCTAAGCAGTGGGGTAGATACAAGGTAATCAGGATGCACCACATGAGGCTCACAGTCTAAATACCCATTTTACAGATGAGGTAGCAGAGAAGTCAAGTGACTTGCCCAAGGTCACAAAGCAGACAAGTGGTGGATCCAGGAATAGAACCCATGTCCTCTGACTCCCAAGCCTGTGCTTTCACCACTAGGCCACGCTACTTCTCTGAGGACACCAGAGGTCCGGGGCCAGAAAGGACCCATTTTGGCCAGGGCCAGATCAGCCCCAAACCAGATTGTCTTTTGCTTAGCCAGGTGAATGGTCATCCTTTTTATGGTATTGATTAAGTGCTTTCTGTGTATCAAGCGCTGTTTATGTGCTGGGGTAGATACAAAACAGTCAGATTGGACATAGTCCTTGCTCTAGATTGTGAGCTCACTGTGGGTGGAGAATGTGCCAGTTTATTGTTATATTGTACTCTTCCAAGTGCTTAGTAAGGTGCCCTGTACATAATAAGCACTCAGTAAATACAACTGAATGAATAACCCACATAGGGCTCAAACTCTGAAGCATAGGGAGGAGGATTTAATCTCCATTTTACAGATGAGATAAATGAGGGTAGGAGAAGTTAAGTGACTTGTCCAAGGTCAAACAGCAGACAGCAGAGCTGGAATTAGAACCCAGGTCCTCTGACTCGTGGGCCTGTGCTCCTTCTAGTAGACCTCATTGCTTCTTCCTTGCCTTGTCAGACTAATGGCCATGTACTTTTTCCATTCCAGCCTGGATTCAAATTAAATCCCTAAATCTCATTCGGCTTTTCCTGCAGGAGAAGAATGTTCTCTCTCTGGACCCTTCCAGTCACTAGTTCTCCCTGTGTGAAATCAATTAATCAATCAATAAATCAGTACTATTGATTGAGAACTTACTCTGCACAGAGTACTGTACTAAGTGCTCAGAAGAGTGAGAGTTTTATCTCCTGGCAAGCATTCTCCTACCTAATTAATTTCATTAATTAGGTTAATACCTGTCATTTATATCCCTATCTGTAATTCATTTTAGTGTTTATGTCCCCGGTTAGAATGTAAGCCTCATGAGGGCAACTCCTCATTCCTTTCTCTTTCCACCAGACCACATGGCTGCCGGCTGTTTAGGTCTTCAATCGATCAATCAGTCAGTTGTATTTACTGAGCACTGACGGTGCGGAGAACACCGTATTCAGTGCTTATAAGAGTACAATATAACAGAGTTGGTAGACACATTCCCTGCCCACAATGAGCTTACAGTGTAGAGCGAGCTTACTGTCTAGTTGCACAAACCAGCTTCTTTCAGCATCGGGGGACAAAGTCATGCCAACACCAGCCCAACGTCCCCTTTCCCCACCGAACATCCAGCTGGTCCATGACACTACCTCTCAGAGAGCTGTGGCTGGGCTTGATTCTGGGGCCCTTTTGAGACATGTCAGGTTCCTCCGCTCTGCCCTATAAATGCTCAACCCAGCGTGTCAGGCTGACATCTTGGTTCCCTCAGAATGTCTCCAGAGAGTCTTATGGGAAGATCAGCTTTCCCTAAAGAAAGTTTATCTGGCATTTCCCTGAGATGGGTCATTTTCTGTGATCCAAGAGTGCTCGCCAGCAAAGAGGAATCTCCAAACCTTATCCTGCATCCTCTGGCCCCCATGGCCCCCCAGCCATGGTACTCTGGGTATGTGGTCAACCCCTGACCCATGTCCTACCTCTGGCCTGGAATGCCTTCCCTCATCAAATCCACCAAACAACCATACTTTCCCCCTTCAAAGCCCTACCCCTCTTTCAAGAGGCCTGCCCCTTTTCCTCAGCTCCCTCTCCCCTCCCCATCACCCCTTTAAGTGCTTACTATATGCCAGGCACTGTACAAAGTGCTGGGATGGATGCAAGAAAATCAGGTTGAACCCAGTCCCTGTCCCACTTGGAGTTCACAGTCTCAATCCCCATTTTACAGATGAGGTAACAGGCACAGAGAAGTGAAGTGACTTGCCAAGTTCACACAGCAGACAAGTGGCAGAAACTGGATTAGAACCCATAACCTTCAGATTCCCAGGCCTGTGCTCTATTCACTACACAATGCTGCTTCTATGGGTGAACTTTGTCTTCATAGTGTTTGTTTTTTTCCAATATGAAAGACAGCTATATATACTGTGTGCAAATCCCTGTACCTCCCGCAGCTGCAGTCAGAACCTTGGAGAAAAGACAGGCCCATTCTCCCCCATCCGAAAGGAATCTAACATCTGGGGCTTGGATTCTGCCTTACCGCAAGTGCCAGATTCTCTCTTTTCTGGGGATCTTAATCCCCATAATATCCTTGAAAACGCAGGCTAGCTCGGGGTGGCTATGCTGATTCAGTGCCTGCTGGTCTCCTGAAGGCAGCGTGGCCTAGTGGATAGAGCATGGATCTGGGAATCAGAAGAATCTGGGTTCTAATCCCAGCTCCACCACTTGTCTGCTGTGTGACCTAGGACAAGTCATTTCATTCATTCATTCAATTGTATTTATTGAGTGCTTACTGTGTGCAGAGCACTGTACAAAAAGATGGTAAAAGTACAATACAACAATAAACAGTGATATTCCCTGCCCACAATAAGCTTACAGTCTATAGTGGTGATGACAGACATAAATACTAATAAATAAAATAACAGATTTGTACATAAGTGTTATGGGGCTGGGAGGGGGGAAGAGCAAAGGGAGCAAGTCAGGGTGACACAAAAGGGAGTGGGAGATGAGGAAAAGTGGGGCTTAGTTTGGGAAAGCCTTTTAGGGGAGATGTGCCTTCAGTAAGACTTTGAACTGGGGAGAGTAGTTGTCTGAGGCTCAGTTCCCTCATCTGTAAAATGAGGATTAAGGCTGCGAGCTGCACTTGGGAAAAGGACCTGTTGATTTTCCATCTACTTTAGCACTTAGCCTAGTGCCTGGCCCATCATAAGCACTTAACAAATAATGTAAATTTTAAAAAGTGGGAGAGGGTAGGAAATCTAGCCAGGACCTTCAGTAGCTAATTAGATATGCATATCCAGCAGAGAAGCAATGTGGTGAAGTAGATGAAGCAGGAGTCTGGGAGTCAGAAGGTCATGGGTTCTAATCCGGCCCCACCACATGTCTGAACCTCATTCCCTTGCTCAGTCAGTCAATCGTATTTAAGTGTTTACTGTGTGCAGAGCACTGTACTAAGCATTTGGGAGAGTACAATGCAACAGTAAATGGACATATTCCCTGGCCAAGACAAACTTACAATTTGAAGGGGAGACAGACAATATAAATAACTTGTGGATATGTGCATAAGTGCTGTGGGGTTGCGGGGGAGATGAATAAAAGGGAAGCGGCATGGCATAGTGGATAGAGCATGAGCCTGGGAGTCTGAAGGTCATGGGTTCTAATCCTGGATCTGCCACATCTGCTGGGTGACCTTGGGCAAGTCACTTAACTTCTCTGTGCCTCAGTTACTTCAACCTGATTACCTTGTATCTCTCCCCCAGCACTTAGAACACCTTTTGGCACATATTAAGCTCATAACAAATACCATCATTATTATTATTATTATTATTATTACTACTTTCTGGGCCTCTCATTCCCTGGGGATGCTCGGGGGAGAAAGGACTGGAGGGATAGGATGGGATGGACTCTCCATCCCCTCCCTTGGTCTTTCCCAATTGGCTGGCTTCTTTTAAAGTTCCCAGAAATTGGCCCAGGTTCCTGGGGGTTCAGGGGCAGACTGGTAATGAGCCATGGCCCCCTAAGAGAATCCCTCTCCCCGCAGGGTTAGTGACCCCATAAGAAACTGGGATGCTAATGCTGACCTCCATACTGAGCCCTAACTTGGAGAAACTCCCTGCAGGTGGAGAAGATGAGCTTTGTAGATAAGATCAGATCCTCTCCATCTGGCCACCACCAGCCTGATTGACTCAAAGATGGCCATCTTGTGGTGATTGGCTGGAGGGGGTGTGGAGGCATTGGGGGTGGGTGGGGCAGAAGCAAAAGAGGAAGGGAAAAGAGTGAGGAAGAGGAGGTGAAATCTGGACCTGTTTCGGGGATAGAAAAGCAGGCAACGGCCTCTGAGGAGAGAGAAAGAGGACTGCGGAGGCAGGGAGAAGGACATGTGAGGTAGGGCTGGGACCTGAAGTTGAGGGTGTTAATGATTTGGAGGTGAACAAGACCCAGGGATCATGCCTACCAACTGTATTGTGCTCTCCCAGGTACTTAGTTCTCTGTGACTTAGTTTACTCATCATTAGAGAAGCAGCATGGCTCAGTGGAAAGAGCACACGCTTGGGAGTTAGAGGTCATGGGTTTGAATCCTGACTCTGCCACTTGTCAGCTGTGTGACTGTGGGCAAGTCACTTCACTTCTCTGTGCCTCAGTTACCTCATCTGAAAAAAGGGGGATGAAGACTGTGAGCCTCATGTGGGACAACCTGATTACCCTGTATCTACCCCAGTGCTTAGAACAGTGCTGTGCACATAGTAAGTGCTTAACAAATACCAACATTATTATTATTCACTTCTCTCTGGAAACTAAGCCCTTAATAAATACCATTGATTGTTTGACTGAACCCAAATACCTTCTGGTTCCAAAGCTGGCTGGAAGACCTGGGGTAAACATGTCCTTAATTCACTGTGGGTAGGGAACATGACTACTATCTCTGTTGTGCTTCCCCAAGAACTTAGTCTAGTTCTCTGTACTCAGTAAGTGCTCAGCTAAAAATCTTGATTGACTTTTTTGTGCCAGAGATTTTTAGGAAGCATCAAGCTATTGTTTGGTGGTGGTAGAAGCAGGGGCTCTTGAAAAATCTCACATCTTTCCATTGATCTGTTCTTTGACTTAGGTGCCTAGGTGCTTGCTCTCCTAGATGTTTTCAAATACCCAGTTTCCACAAAAAGCTTCCACTTTGGTTGGCAGTGATAAGAGACCAGTTTCATGACAGATGATCCCAGCAAATGCAGCTGGATTCCCAGGAGGGTACATGCCATTCCTGTAGGTTCAAGGTGTTTCCCAGGAACAAATCGGGTTCAGGCCCAGGCAGGTGTGGAATGGAAGACTTGAGGGTTTGGTCCTGCTCAAGAGGCCCCAGAATGGTGCTTACTATGTGTCAAACACTGTTCCAAGCACTGGGGTAGGTACAAATTAATTAGATTGGACACAGTCCTTAGCCTGTATGAGGGATCACGGTGTAAGTAGGAGGGATTCAGGAATTTAGTCCCCATTTTACAATTGAGGAAACTGAGGCACAAAGAAGTTAAGCAATTTGCCCAACTTCATACAGCAAGTGATTGGCCAAGTCAGGATTAGAACTCAGATCCTTTGACTCCCAAGCCCATGCACTTTCCACTAGGCAACACTGCCTCATTTCCACCTTACAGGTGAAGAAACTGAGGCCTCTATCCCTTGCCACCCAAGAAATGGGAACAGAACTCTGCTCCCTGGATCCCCTTCCTATTCCTGAGCTCTGGTCCCCACTCTGGCATGGGGCAAGGTCACTTACCTCTCGGGTCCAGTGGCCATCCACATCTAGTCTAGGTTGCCCATTGGGCAATCGCCCAGAGAGATGCCAGGACTGAGCCACCTGGCCACCAACTGATTCCTCCTTCTGGTTTAGAGCAGCGGAAAATCCCTATCCAGGAAGCGAAAGTGCGAGAGGAAGGCATAAAATCCAGCCAATGAACTGATTCCTGTGACTCTCTCTGGAGGAACAGCTGCCTGGCTCTTGGTCTGCAGGCTCTGCTTTGAATCATGAAATGGAAAGTTCTTACTGGGACCCTGCTCTGGAAAATCCCAAGCACGACGTCGCAAGCAGGGGCAGAGAACACAGGCCACCCACAACTCCTGCGGGAAGAAGACATAGCCTAGAGGTTAGAATGCAGACTGCCAGCTACTCATCTTGGCTTGGCTGTTGATATGCTGTTAAACTCTCTGTGACTTAGTTTACTCATCATTATATTAGGGAGAAGACCCTTGCTCTCCCTCCCTAATAATGCTACTTATGGTATTTAAGCACTTACTATGTACCAGGCACTGTACTAAGTGCTGGTGTAGATACAAGGTAATTAGATTGGATATAGTCCCTGTCCCTCATAGGACTCACAGTTTTAATTCCCATTTTAGAGATGAGAGAACTGAGGCACAAGGAAGTGAAATTACTTTTCCATGTTCACACAGCAGACAAATGGAGAAGCCAAGTCTAGAACCCAGGTCATTCTGACTCCCAGACCCATGCTCTCTCCACTGGACCATGGTGCTTCTCAGACAGTGATCCCTGGGAGGGAGAGGGAGTGTGTTCAATCTCATTATGTTTCTTCATGGAGCTGGGCATGAAATAAGTGATTCAACACCACCAGCTGGAGCCTGTATCTGCTGTTGATGAGCAACTCCATGCAAGGACAGTAGCTAATATGACTACCTGCATCCTCCTGACCCCACCCCCTGGCCTAATCTGAAACCAAGATGAAGCAGGGGCCATTTGTTTGAGGGTTTAAAGAAAGGAAGAGTTGTAAGAGTCTTTCCTCTAGTAGCTTGTCACCATGTCATCTCACTAATTCTCAAATGATGCCTGGAAGGCACAGATTTAAACCCTATTCCATAAGTGTGGAAATTGAGGCCCCAAAAGTTCAGAGGTCACCCAGGGTAGCAGAGTCATTGGTGAGTCAGGGAATGCTATCAGAGAATCACTGAAGGAAACTCGAGATGTTTTCTGGTCCAGACCCTTGCCTCCAGCCTGGTGAATACTGAGATCATTTTGAGGGTATCTTGTATCTACCCCAATGCTTCATACAATAGAATTGGTAGGCAAATTCCCTGTCTCAGATGAGTTTACAGTTCTAAAGGGGGAGACAGACATTAACATGAATAAATATGTGTAAGAAAGTTAATGCTGTGGGTTTGAAAATTGGGCAAATATCAAATGCCATCCACCAACTCACCCTTTATTACAGATCTGCTTTCTTCACCCACTATTTTCCAGCTTGCTCTCTTCAATCCTCTCAAGTTCACCTTTTAGCTGTGCCTTAGAGTAAGTGCAGTAAGCAGATAGTACAGTGCTTTGCACACAGCAAGCACTCAAATGCGATTGAATGAACCTCGCTCTTGACTCTTCTGCCTCAAACCCCTCAATCCAACAGGTTACGGCTCTGTGCTTATTCAGAGTCTTCCAGGAAGCCCATCTCCTCCTGTATCCTGCTTAATCCTGCTTAATTCCCAACATCCAAGTCATAAAAACACCCCAGCCATCTTTAGCACTTATGTACCAATGCACCCTACAAACTGACGTATATGTGCTTATTCAATTGTCTACTCATTTATTTTAATTACTCCATTTATAATACTTTTGGGTCTGCCTCTTCCGTAAGAGCTGTGGGCTGGTAATGTGGCCTTTGTTTTGTACTTCCCAAACTTTAAGTACAGTGCATTCCACCCCGCGGACACTCAATAGCAATCAATCAGTGGTATTTATTGAGCCCTTACTATGTGCAGAGCACTATACTAAACACTTGAGAGACTACAATTAAACAGAATTAGCAGAAACGTTCTTTGCCCATAATGAGCTAACAGTCGAGTGGAAGGCAGACATTGCAGTGCATGGCACATAGTAAGCACTTAACACATAGCATAAAAAAAATTAAAAGGAGCTTGGAGAGTGCATCTAAATAAAAAAAATAGTCTATATGTATAAACAGACAAAAAAAATAAAATAAAATAAAGCACAAGCCTGGGATGCAGAAGGACCTGGATTTTAATTCTGGTTCTACCGCGTGTCTGCTGTGTGACTTTGAGCAAATCACTGTACTTCTCTGTGCCTCAGTTCCCTCATCTATAAAATGGGGATTAAGACTGTGACCTCCATGTGGGAGATGGACGGTGTCCAACCTGAATTTCTTGTATATAAGCCAGTGCTTCGTATAGTGCCTGACCCATAGTAAGCACTTAACGAGTACCATTTAAAAAAGACACCTCTGGTAGTGAAATTCACCCATGGGTGTATGAGTGCCTGAAAAGGCCAATGAGGGACTCCCAAACCCTCCTCACAGTAAGTGCTCAATTATTATTACTGAGTGATTGACACATAAATTCCCCCTTTCCTTATGCCATCCTTTCTGTCTATCATCTGCAGTGCCTGGTGGTGTTTCTACCTTCTCCCCACAGTCCCCACGAAGCACTTGCTCAAAAAGAGCGGCTCCTATAGAGATGGCATGCCCCCAAGCTGGCCTGTCTGGGGCCACTGAATCCTGGTTCTCAGCTGGGATTAGCACTCATCCGAGGCTTGGTGCTCATTACTCCTAAAAATGTTTCCTCTGGCCTGGCTTTCGGTGTTTGAAGGGCAGACAGAAAGCGAGACTGTCAGCTCCTTGTGGTCCGGTAACATGTCCACCAACTCTGTTCTGTTCTACTTTCCCTAGCTGTTAGTACAGTAAGTGCTCAATAAATACCACTGATTGATTAAAAAAGGTGCAATCACTACCCAGCACTTAGAGTGGTGCTTGGTCCATAGTAAGTGCTTAATTGCCATCATTTATTTATTTAATTAATTTATTTTACCCTCCAATGAAGCAGTGAGGCCTAGTGATTAGAGCACATTCCTAGAAGGCAGGAGATCTGGGTTCTAATCTTGCCTGCCAATTGCCTGCTGGGTGATCTAGAGCAAGTCTCTTCACTTCTCTATACCTCAGTTTTCTCATCGGTGCATTGGGGCTAAAATATCTGCCATCATTCCCCCGTACACTATGTGGGATGGGGACAGTGTCCAATCTAATTGCTCGGTATTTACCCCAGCCTTTAGCAGTGTTTGGCACAGAGTATCTGCTTATCAAAACTGTGGGGCTGGTAACCCCACAGTTGCTATTATTACTATCAGCAACTAATTTTATTACTGCTGGTGATGATGCCCATAAGCTGGTAGTCGCCCCTACTATTTTAACTCCTCTCCAGCATCAATCATTCAGTCAAATTTACTGTGCACCTTCTGGGAGCAGAACGCTGCACTGAGCACCTGGGGGAGTAAAGTAGAGTCACCATCCGCTGCCCTCAGGGAGTTTCCTGTCAAGTGGGAAAGATGGACCCCAGAATGCCTCTCAGCCAGGAAGAGATAATGGATTGTAAAGATGTGAATATGGATACTAGCTGTGGGGCTATGTGATAAGTTGGGGACTGAGTGGGGCAGGGAAGAACACTATGCCCTAGTGGTTAGAGCACCGACTTGGGAGGCAGAAGGACCTGGCTTCTAGTCCCGGCTCTTCCAGTTGTCTGCTGCGTGATCTGGGGCAAGTCACTTCACTTCTCTGGGCCTTAGTTACCTCATCTGTAAAATGGGGATTCAGACTCTGAGCCCCAAGTGGGACAGGGACAGTGTCCAACCTGATTAGCTTGTGTCTACCCCAGTACTTAGAACAGTGCTTGACACATAGTAAGTGCTAAACAAAAAACATAAAAAAAAGCCAAAGGGGGCAATGATCTACACTCTCTCTTGATCTCTGAGGACAGGTTCTAGTCTCTCCCCAGGATTGTTCAATATTGTGTTGTACTCCCCCAAGTTCTTAGTACAGTGTTCTGCACACACTAAGCACTTAGTAGATGCCATTGATCTATTCTCTGTTCTTGTAGGCCAGGCTATGGCCTGCCCTTACCCAGAACCCAGATTCAGGATCTGCAGAATCTCGGTAACAGGGCACCTGATGGGTCTGGTTGCTTCGGGACCCCAAGGCATCTTATCTCCATTTCTCTATCCGGATCCTCTCGCCCCCAGATTTCCCTCGTGGAAAAACAAGCATGTTTGTGGAAAAAATAATAAAGCAAGGCTTGGCTGGGCCTGGGTCTCGTCAAATCTCTGCCAAGTTGGTCCGGGGAAATAAAAGAGGATTAACTCTGGTTCCCAGACTGAAAAAGCTCCATGAGTTATGATTATCAGGACCGAAGAACCACCCCCCCCAACACCCCCAGAAGACTCAGCTTGGTATGCTCCAGCTGAGACAAAGCCCCCGATGAACAGGATCATGGGAATTCTGCCCCCACCCGCGAATTTGATTTATCAAGGCTCTTGGCATTTGCACCCCCCCCCCCCAGACTGTTCTGATGGGAAAAGCCCCAGGAGAGGAACGCACACGTGCACACACCCCTTCCATTTCTGGGGGGCGCATACCCTCATCTTTGAAGCCCTCTCTTTTCGGAATCTTCAGGCTTCTGCGCTGACCTATACGGATCATGTCCCTCAAAATAGGAAGTCAAGCTACCCATCCCAACTCCTCCCCACACCCCCACTGGCAATCCTGTTCTCCAGCCCAGAGAGAATCTTGTTTGAATCGACTTAGGCTCTGCATTTTTCTTCCTTTCCACAGCCGCTCCCCACCTCACCGCCACCCCCCAACCCCCACTCCTCCATCTCCTTCCCCCTCAGCCATCCCCATCTGTTTTCTGTTAGGAGTTCATTTTCCAAGCACAAGCGGGCGGAATCTGGAGTTCAGACCCCCTCGAGTGGGGCTGCCGAGGGGTCCCAGCACTCCCCTTCCTCCCCCTCCTTTCCCTGGCCGTGCCCCCCTCGCCCTTCTGCAGTTGCCGGCAGCCCTCACATCTGCTTTCAATTCCGTGTTCATTTGACCAGCTCTGGGAAAATGGATGGTTTTGCTCGGGCCCCGGGTCTTAAAGAAACAGCACGAGCACGAGCGACTGCTTCAGATTTCCCAGAGCCCATCCACAGAGAGCCCCAGAACTCCCGGGAGCAGGGAGACCAAGCTGCCAGAGCCTTGGGAGTCTAGTCCCCCCCAGCCTCCATCTCTGGTCTCCAGGCCCCTGTCTGTGTAGGCCGCAGGTCCCAGACTCTTGCTAGGCTATGCCGCTGGCCAGACCTTGCTCAATTCCCATTCTGGGAAAGGCTCTGGAATTCTGCGCCCAGAATCAGCGGAGTGGTGGTTCCCAGCTTCCCCCCCCTTGGCGGGGGAGACTGTGGGAGAGGGGATCACGCCCCAGGTTGGATCCCATCTGGGGTGGGTTGTGGAACTTGGGGCCTTGGGGAATTTGTCTTGGAATGAGGACCCTCAGGCCTTGGGACTGCCAGGCCATAGGGAGGTGGGAGACTGGTGGGTGGGGGGCTAGAGGGAGGGGTGTGGTCATGTGCTCTGCTGGGGGAAAGGTTATTTCCCAGGCTGGTAGGGAGGCGGCAGCATGGCTGAGGCATCAACAGATGGGTAGGGTCCCTTCCCAGCTGGTCTGGGTCAGGGGTCCAGAACGTGACTTGACCATTGGACCTTGGGCATGTCCATAGTTCCTGGTTATCTCTAACAGAAACAAAGGGAGAGAGACAGACACTCAGGAAGACAGAGGGGGGGCAGAGAAAACCAGAGGTGGAGGCAAATAGGCAGGCAGAGAAAAAAAAGAAAGAGAGAAAGCTGAAGCCACAGGCAGGAAGAGAAGATAAAGTTAGAGAGATAGAGGCAGAAAAAATCAATTATTCAATCAATCAATGGTATTTATTGAGAGCTTACTGCGTGCAGAGCACTGTACTAAGCACTTGGGATAGTACAATATCACAGAGTTGGTAGACACGTTCTCTGCTCACAGCAAATTTACAGTCTAGAGACAAAGAAAGAGAAAGGCAAAGGATGTCAGAGGCAGAGCCAAAGCAAGACAGGCAGAGAAAGGCAGAGGCAGAGAGACAGTCAGCGAGGTAGACTGAGAGATAGAGACGGACAGAGAGGGAGAAAAATAGAGGGAGGCAAAAAGCACTAGAGGTCAATGATGAGGCTACTTTTGGTTAGGTTTGAGCTGTGTGTGTATGAGACAGTGGAGACTCAAGCTTGATGGCCAGTCCCTTCCCCACCCCTTGTGTGGCCAGATCAGGCCCTGCTGTGCTGTTATGCTTGTGAGCCACAATGTCTGGCGCTGTTCTCATTTCTCCCTCTTGGGATCACCATCTTCTGGGAGCCTCTGCTTCAGTGCAGTTCCAGCCCCACCCCCTGTTTCTGATGGCCACACATCCGGCTGATCTGCCTTCTGCCGTCCATCTTCGGCTCGGTCACCTCCTTCTGGGCTCCGATCCATGGGGGTTCCTCCTTTCCCAAGCCTACAACTGTCCATTTCAGCAGGAAAGGCACTCCTTGCCACCATTTTCCAATCAAACATTGGAGATTCCAAGAAGTCTTAATTGCTCTGCTCATCTGGCCTAGTGGATAGGGCTTATGTCTGCGAGTCAGAAGGACCAGGATTCTAATCCTGGCTCCATCACCTATCTGCTCTGTGACCTGGGGCAAGACACTTAACTTCTCTGTACCTCATTACCTCATCTGTAAAATGGGGGTTAAGACTATGAGCCTCATGTGGGAAGGGATTGCGTCCAACCTGATTATCTTGTATCTATCTCATGGCTTACTATAGTGCCTGGTACATAGTAAGCGGTTAAACAAATACCTTTTTTTAAAAAAAAAAAAAGGTGGAGATGACCTCGATGGTCCCCGGGGTGGTACAGAGTCCTGGTGGCTTCCTGAGCGCCTAATAACAGGTCCTGTCTATCTCCCCATCAACCCATCAGACGTGTTTACTGAGTGCCTACAATGAGCGGAGGCTGGAGGCTGGAGAGATGAGGAGCTGGGGAAAGACAGCTTCTTTTGGGGCTCAGAAAGAGAGGACAAGGGAGAGAGAAGACTGTTAGGTGGCTTCTACTCAACAAACCCACCAGGAGGTATTTTGGTTCAGGCTGCTCTTGGCCCACCTCATCCCTGAGCTTCCTCCCGTGCAGCCCCTGAGATTAGCGGGGATTCGGGGCATATCCAGTTTACTGATGGCCAGCTGAGGGGTGTCCGCTAGGCTTAGTGCTAACAGTAGTCACCCTGCTTCCATGTGGGGAACGATGCTACTTATTAAGATGTTGTTCTGTACCCTATTGTTCTTCTCCCAACAGTTACCAGATCAATTGTCATAGTCAATCAGATTTATTGAACGTTTACTGTGTGCAGAGTGTTGGTCTAAGGGGGAGAATACGATACAACAATAAACACACATTCCCTGCCTGCTACAAGCTTAGAGTCTAGAGTCTAGTAAAGTTAAATGTCTATTGGGTGCAAAGCACTGTACCAAGCACTTCTGAGTGCCCCCACATGTTCAGCATATTGCTCAGCTCCCGGGGGAGACTGCCCAATTTAAAACTATTGTCTGATTGAGACTTGGGATCAATCAATTAATGGTATTTATTGAGCACTTACTGTGTGCAGAGCACTGTACTAAGCTTTTGGGAGAGTACAATAATAGACAATAGACACATTCCCTGCCCTCAGTGAGCTTACAGACCCTGCCCAGGATCAAGCCCTGTCATCTTTCAGACCAAGCACCCTGGTCCCAATCCAATAGAACCCCAATAAATTCTACTTCTTCTGAAGGATTTGTAAAATAGTTTTACACAAAAAGCACCATTCATGACGGTTTCATTTTCCATCAATGTCATGGCAAGTTTTAAGGATCTCTTTTGTAGGCCCTCTCTATCCAACAAATAATCAGTGGTATTTACTGAGTGCCTGCTGTGTGCAGAGCAATGCCTTAAACTCTTAGGAGAGTGAAGTAGCAGTAAAAGTCCCAATCCTTGCCCCTAAGAAACTTGAAATTTAAAGGGGAAAGTAGGCAGGCAAGGTTTATATATAAATAGTGGAAGTAGTAGGAAGAACAAAAATACAACTAGTAATATGTAGTCCTTTATCTTTCACCATCAAACTCTACTAATAATAAAATTGGATGGTGATAGAAATGATAATCATAATAACTGCTTTAATTAACAAATATTTGTTAAGCACTTACTATGTGACAAGAACTGTATTAGGCTTTGGGATAGATAAAAGATAATCAGGTGCCACATGGGGCTCAGAGTCTACGTAAGAGGGAAAACAAGGATTGCCTCCCCATTTTGCCAATGAGGGAACTGAGGAACAAAGAAGTTAAACGACTTGCCTGAAATCACACAACAGACAAGTGGCAGAATAGGGATTAGAACTCAGGTCCTCTGACTCTCAGGCCCGTGCTCTTTCCACATGGCCATGCTGTTTCTTTAATCCTTTATTGTTCAAGGTGTTCTGATAGGAAAAGGTATGGTCACTGGAGTTTTTGATGTTTGTAACCTAAGCAGCCCAAAACAGAATTCTCTTGGTGAAAATAGAGCTTCTAAAGACCAACACAAAGTCCTGTCACTGGGGGCTGCAGTGTGGACTAACAGAGAGAGCCCAGAACTGAGAGTCAGGAGACTTGGATTCTAGACCCATCTCTGCCACAGGTCTGGGGTGATCCTGAGCAGTAATTTAAAATCTCTGGGCTTTAGTCCATTCGTGTGCAAAATGGAAATAATTACGTCTATTTCTCCCGACCTCTAAGGGATATGTTGGGAAGAAGAGGTAGATGATGTCAAAGCGCTTTGGAAAAATAAAAGTGCTAGGCCAAAAAAAAAAAGAAGGACCCCATCAGAGCATGTTATGTGATCCCTATGGAATTCATCTGTCTATTCAAGACTGGAGGGACTGGGTGGAGAGGAGGGAAATGGAGGGGTGAAGGAAAGAGCCATTGCAGGCAACTGGGCTGGTGGAAGGGTCTGAGTTCAGAATTTCCCAAAACCCTGGAGGAAGAGGAGGATGTGGAGGAAAAGGAGAAGATTGGAAAAGAATTGAGGAGGATGGAGAAAGAGGAGGAGAAGATGGAGGAAGAAAAGGAGGTGAAACCTGGAAGAGGAGGAAGTAGTGGCTGGAAGGCTTCTAGCTGATGGGAATGAGCCAGATGTTGGTCTGGACCTCCATCTTCGGCCTCCACCCAGAGCCTCCGAGAGCCCCACCAAGGACTTGAGCCAGTCTGCAGAATAACTGGCCAAGCTTTGTCTGGGGCCAAGGGAAAACCCTGGCCATGGGGTTCAGAAGGGAGGAAGAGGGCAGGAGTTGGGCAAGGGTAGAGAGGGCAGTAACCCTCCCTCTGGTGGGTCCTCTAGGCTGTAAATTCATTATGGGCAGGGAACAGATCCACTAATTTTACTATACTGTACTCTCCCAACAACTTAGTACTAACTGTGGTATTTGTAAAGTGCTTACTATGTGCCAGCACTGAACTAAGCACTGAAGTGGATACAAGGAAATCAGGTTGGACACAGTCCTGTCCCTCATGGTGCTCACAGTCTCAGTCCTCATTTTACAGATGAAGTAACTGAGGCACAGAGTACTGAAGTGATTTGCCCAATGTCACACAGCAGATAAGTGGCAGAGTCGAGATTAGGGCCCACGACCTTCCAACTCCCTGGCCCGTGCTCTATCCACTACTCCATGCTGCTTCTCTACTTAGTACAGTGCTCAATAAATATAATTGATTGATTGCTTGAAAGACTCCAAATCACCAGTCTGGACTGGGGGTCTGGGATGGTGGTGGGGAAGCCAGCACAGTCTGAGTTAGTTTCAAAAATTTCCTGAGGTAGAGGAGTCGTTGGACACACAACAGTCTTCTCCTTGACTCTCTCCTTCTGCTTTTTCTGCTATTCCCATGTCCTCCCCTCTCTCCTGCTCCCCTCATTCTCTTCTGGTCCACTTATTCCCTTCTGGTTCCCCCCCCGCAACCCAGCCCCACCAACCCTTCCATTCCCCAGCTTCCTCCACAGATGATACGACACAGGAGAGGCAATTATGTTGGCTCATCCAGCCTTCCCAGATCTCACCAGTATTAATAATGTTGGCTTTAATAATGTTGGTATTTGTTAAGTGCTTACTATGTGCCGAGCACTGTTCTAAACGCTGGGGTAGACATAGGGGAATCAGGTTGTCCCACGTGGGGCTCACAGTCTTAATCCCCATTTTACAGATGAGGAAACTGAGGCACAGAGAAGTTAAGTGACTTGCCCACAGTCACACAGCCGACAAGTGGCAGAGCTGGGATTCGAACTCATGAGCCCTGACTCCAAAGCCCATGCTCTTTCCACTGAGCCGCGCTAGTATTAGAAGATGATCCAGGGCAGCCAACCGCAGGACCCTGTCCTGGAGACCCTCCTCCCTGTTCTGGACAGAGAGCAGAAGCCAGAGCAGGCCAGGGCACAGGAGCCAGAGAACAAGGGGGCAGCCTCCCTTTCCTCCCCAATTTCTTTAAGTGGAACAAACTTGGATCTACACAGGCAGAAACCTTCATGGTCCACAGTCCAAATCTTATAAAAATGCACCTAGAAACAGGACAGCGATCTGTCTTATTTTGCATGAGATGATCTGATACCCAGTTGTTCCATCTCCAGTCCCTGTCCCCTGTCTAGATGTCTGCTGTTTTTAACCTTAAAGCCCAGCTGAAAATATTCTCCACCCCAGCTAGGGCCTCTGGGCCCCAGAGCTCCGAGGCGGTGTGGCCTCATGGGAGGAGCATGGGCCTGGGAGTCAGAAAGGCCTGCATTCAATAATCCCGGGTCCAACTTGGGCAAGTCACTTCTTTTCTCTATGCCTCAGTTACCTCATCTGTAAAACTGATTAAGACTGTGAGCCCCAAGTGGGACATGGATGGGGTCTGACCTGATTAGCTTGTATCAACCCCAGGGCTTAGTACAGTGCCTGACACATAATAAGCACTTAACAAATACCATGAAAAAAAGTGGTGCACTTGTTTATGGGACCAACTCAGGGAGGAGGAGGGAGCAAGGTAGCAGAGACTCTTGAGCAGGTGGGGGGTTCAGGGAACCTGGTGACATGTGCCAAGCTCAGGGGACTCAGGGAGCAGGCTTCTGAGAGTGGCACAGCTGGCATCCCCACTGTCCCAGGGTTTGGAATCCAGGGCCTGACAGTGACCACCTTGCATGGGAGACCGCTGTGATCATGGGGAAGACCAGCGGCTGCGCCAATTCCCTAAGCTGCTGAGCCAGATCCTGGCCCCAACTCCTCCCCAAGAACAGGCAGTGGGTAGACAGTGGGCACACAGTGGGTATGCAGTGGGCACACAGCAGGCACACAACAGGCAGATTAGAAGTGAGGTGTAAGCCCAGCCCTTGGAGAAAGTAAGACCAGAGTCAGACTTCGGGGTACCCACTTTGTAAAGATCCCTGACAACCGAAGAGGAGTGGTTGCTCTTCAGTATCCCAGGCCAGTGCTCACAGATGCTGCCACAGTCCGGAGACGGTATTTGCCAGCCAGTCATTCAGTCAGTCAATCATATTTATTGAGTGTTTACTATGTGCTGAGCACTATATTAAGCATTTGGAAGCAAACAGTATAACAATGTAACAGACGTACTCCCTGCCTGCAGCAAGCTTACAGTCTAGAAGGTGAGACTGACAGTATAGATAAATAAATTACAGATATGTGCATAAGTGCTGTGGGACTGCAAGTGGGGGGATGAATCAAGGGGGAAGTCAGGGTGAGACAGAAGGGAGTGGGAGAAAAGGAAAGGAAAGCTTAGGGAAGGCCTCTTGGAGGAGATGTGCCTTCAATTAGGTTTGAAGGTGGGGAGAGTAATTGTCTGTAGGATATGAGGAGAGACAGCGTTCCAGGGCAGAGGCAGGATGTAGGCAAGAGTTCGGCGGTGAGATAGACAAGATTGAAGTTCAGTGAAAAGGTTAGCATTTGCACAGAGTGCTTATACAAGGACTGGGAGGATTCTCGGGTTGCTGCAAATGGATAAACTGTTCTTTTTTGCCATGCTGCTGGCCAGAGAGGTGAAGGGAGGGCCAATGCCTTCAGGGATGGGTTTTTACTCCTTGGGAAAGGCTGGACCTCCTCTGGTGAGGGATAGCACAGGCCACCAAGGGGTGGCCTGTGCTTGCTCAGCTTTTGCCGACTGGCTCCTGATGATCCACAGGCCATCAGGTACACACAGAAATGGCTCAAGGTAGCCCAGCAAGCTGGGTGGAAGGGGGGTGTCCCTCCCAGATCCCAACTGGCCCCTCAACCTCCCCGTTCTTTCACTCAGCTAAAGCTGTGACAGGATTCAAGTCTGGGCTCAGCAACACAGGCTTGGGAGTCAGAGGACCTGGGTTCTAATCCTGTTTCCACCACTCATCTTCTCTGTGACATTGGGCAAATCAGTTCATTTCTCTGTGCCTCAGTTACAGTACAGTGCCTGGCATATAGTAATAATGTTAATTTGTTAAGCGCTTACTATGTGCCGAGCACTGTTCTAAGCGCTGGGGTAGACACAGGAGAATCAGGTTGTCCCACGTGGGGCTCACAGTCTTAATCCCTATTTTACAGATGAGGGAACTGAGGCACCGAGAAGTTAAGTGACTTGCCCAAAGTCACACAGCTGGCAAGTGGCAGAGCCGGGGTTCGAACCCATGACCTCTGACTCCAAAGCCCGTGCTCTTTCCAGTGAGCCACGCTGCAGCTGGCTCATGAGTTCGAATCCCAGCTCTGCCACTTGTCGGCTGTGTGACTGTGGGCAAGTCACTTAACTTCTCCGTGCCTCAGTTCCCTCATCTGTAAAATGGGGATTAAGACTGTGAGCCCCACGTGGGACAACCTGATTCCCCTATGTCTACCCCAGCGCTTAGAACAGTGCTCGGCACATAGTAAGCGCTTAACAAATACCAACATTATTATTATTATTATTATATAGTAAGCCCTTAACAAATACCATAAATTGAATTAAATTAGTTGTCTTCATCAGTATATACTGAGCAAGTGCCTACTGCATGCAGAGCCCTATGCTGAGCGTTTACTGTGCGCAGGATACTGCACCGAGCATCTACTGAATGCAGAGCACTGTACCAAGCATCTACTGTATGTAGAGCATTGTACTGAGCATCTCCTGTGTACAGAACATTGTAGCATAGTGGAACGGATAGAACACGGGCCTGGGAGCCAGTAGGTCATTTATTGATGATGATGAGTATCATTCATTCATTCATTCAAAGGTATTTATTGAGCACTTACTCTGTGCACAGCACTGTATTGAACACTTGAAAAGTACAATTTGGCAGCATATAGAAACAATCCCTCTTCAACCATGGGCTCACAGTCTAGAAGGGGGAGACAGATAGCAAAACAAAACATGATGATGGTATTTATTAAGCACTTACTATGTGCCAAAGACTTCTAAGTGCTGGGGTAGATACAAGGTTATCAGATTGTCCCACGTGGGGCTCACAGTCTTAATTCCCATTTTACAGATGAGGTAAATAAAGCACAGAGAAGTTTAGTGATTTGCCCAAAGTCATACAGCTGACACGATGGGGCCGGGAGAACTTGCGACCTCTGATTCTCAAACCTGTCCTCTTTCCACTATCCCACTCCACCATTTGGCTCCTGGGTGACCCAGGGCAAGGCACTTCACTTCTCTGTGCCTCAGTAACCTCATCTGTAAAATGGGGATTGAGAATGTGAGCCCCACATGGGACAGGGACTTTGTCCAATTTGATTTGCTTCTATCCACCCCATTGCTTAGTACAGTTCCTGACCCA